>NC_090444.1:337567549-338771816 GCF_031143425.1 Pleurodeles waltl | reverse complement strand
ACAGATTGAACCACTACAGGGTAAGATTCAGACCATTATGGACTGGGCTCCCCCTACTACTCAGACCCAGGTCAGAGCCTTCTTAGGACTCACTGGGTATTATAGGAGGTTCATTAAGAACTATGGCTCCATTATTGCCCCTCTTAATGACCTCACCAGTAAGAAAATGCCTAAAAAGGTATTGTGGACAGCTAGCTGTCAGAAAGCTTTTGAGGAGCCTAACCAGGCAATGTGCTCTGCACCTGTCCTGAAGAGCCCAAACTACTCCAAAAAAATGATTGTCCAAACAGATGCTTCTGAATTAGGGGTAGGGGCTGTACTATCACAACTTAACTCAGAGGGCCAGGATCAACCTGTTGCTTTCATCAGCAGGAGGTTGACCCCTAGAAAAAAGCGTTGGTATGCCATAGAGAGGGAGGCCTTTGCTGTAGTCCCGGCCCTGAAGAAGCTGAGGCCCTACTTGTTTGGGACTCACTTCATTGCTCAGCCAGACCACAAACCTCTATTATGGCTTAAACAAATGAAAGGTGAAAGCCCTAAATTGTTGAGGTGGTCCATTTCCCTACAGGGGATGGACTTTACAGTGGAACATAGACCTGAGAGTACCCACTCCAATGAAGATGGACTCTCCAGATATTTCCACTTAGACAATAAAGAATCATCTGGGCAAGGTTAGCCTTATTGTCCCTCGTTTGGGGAGGGGAGGTTGTGTAGGAAAGTACCATCTTTCTTTTCATGTTACCCCCATTTGTACCTGTATGTCAGTATGTTTTTGCCTGTCTCACTGGGATCCTGCTGGTCAGGACCCCAGTGCTCATAGTTTATGGCCTAATGTGTGTGTCTGTATAGTGCATAACTGTGTCACTGAAGCTCTGCTAATCAGAAACTCAGTGATTATGCTCTCTCTGCTTTTAATTTTGTCACTATAGGCTAGTGACTTCATTTACCAATTTCAATTGGCACACTGGACCCCCCCTTATAAGTCCCTAGTAATTGGTACCTAGGAACCAAGGGCATTGGGGTTCCAGGAGATCCTTATGGGCTGCAGCATTTCTTTTGCCACCCATAAGAAGCTCAGACAAACCCTTTCACAGGACTGCCACTGCAGCCTGCGTGAAATTACGCACACGTTTCTTCACAGCCATTTTCATTGCACTTAAGTAACTTATAAGTCACCTATATGTCTAACCTTCACTTGCTGAAGGTTAGGTACGAAGTTACTAAGTGTGAGGGCACCCTTGCCCTAGCAAAGGTGCCCCCACATAATTCAGGGCCATTTCCCGGGACTTTGTGAGTGCGGGGACGCCATTACACGTGTGCACTACATATAGGTCAATACCTATATGTAGCTTCACAATGGTAACTCCGAATATGGGCAAGTAAGGTGTCTAAGATAATGGAATTGTCCCCCCATTCCAAATCTGCTATTGGAGAGCAAATTCTATGCATCCTGGGGGCTCCACTATGGAACCCCAGTACTGCCAAACCAGCTCTCTGAGGTGTGCACTGCAGCTACAGCTGCTGCCACCTCACAGACAGGGTTCTGCCCTCCTGGGGGTCCAAGCAGCTCAGTCCCAGGAAGGCAGAACAAAGCATTTTCTTTGGGAGCAGGGTATTACACCCTTTCCCTTTGGAAATAGGTGTTACAGACTGGGGAGGGGTAGCCTCCCACAGCCTCTGGAAATGCTTTGAAGGGCACAGATGGTGCCCTCCTTGCATAAGCCAGTCTACACCAGTTCAGGGGCACCTTGTCCCCTGCTCTGGTGCAAAACTGGACAAAGGAAAGGGGAGTGACCACTCCCCTGTGCATCAGCACCCTAGGGGTGGTTCCCAGAGCTCCTCCAGTGTGTCCCAGACTTCAGCCATCTTGCTTTGCAAGGTGTGGGGGCACTCTGGAGGACTCTTAGTGGCCAGTGCCAGCAGGAGACATCAGAGACCCCTCCTGATAGGTCCTTACCTGATAAGGTAGCCAACCCCCCTCTTAGGGCTATTTGGGGTCTCTCCTGTGGGTTCTCTTCAACTTCTACTTGCAAGTTTCCAGCAGGAGTCCTTTGCAACTACTACTTCATCCTCTGACCTCGGATCAACCGCAGTCTGTTCCAGGAACCGCTATAACAGCAAAACAATATCTAGAAGGGATACTTTTCTTCTGCAACTTCAGCTCCAGCCAGCAACTGCAACAGTTTCCACGGTGTGCACGCTTTGAGGACTTCCTGTCTTCACCGTGCACCAGAAGGACCGTAGAAATCGCAAATGGGGTGACGAAGTCCCTCCCCTGCTCACACAGGCACCTTCTAATTTGAAGACCGGTTCTCTTGGACTCCTTTTACAGTGACAAACATGCTCCTTGGAACACAGACGGTGGTCCCCATTGACACAGACTGTCCTGAGGTCCTGCTGTCACAATTTGGAGGAGGTAAGACTTTGCCTTTCCCCAGAACGACAGTACCCCGTGCACCACGTCTTCTTAACCTCCTGAGGCCTCTGTGCACTATTTGCAAAATTCCTTTGTGCAAAGCTTGGTCCAGGTCCCCAAGCACTCTATGCTGTGATGCTCAAGTCACTGAGTTGATATCCGGGGGCGTGGGACCTTCTTTTGTAGTGCTGCACCAACTGCATTTTGCACCTTCTTTGTCCCCATGTCCTGGGACACCCGTGGGTGGTATCTGGTGCTCTGAGGGCTGTCTGAAGTGCTGAGAGCCACATCTTCCTCCTCGCACAGAGTTGAGGCCCCCAGGTCCCTCCTGGGTCCAGATAGCGCCTAGTTGATTCAAAACGTGACTTTGCCAGAACCAAGGCTTGTTGGAGGAATCCAGCGCCAAAACTTGCCTGCATCCAACTTCACGATGTGGGACATCCTTTGTTTCATGCAGGAACCCACTGGCATCTTTCTAGGGTGCATTTCTGCAGTCTTCGTCCAACCGGGAACTCTTCGTTTGCAAACTCTTCTGGGTTGGCAGGAGCTCCAGTCCTTCCTGGAACTTCTTTCAACTTCTGGTCTTGGTCTCCTTCTTTTGCAGGTCTTCAGGTCCAGGAATACACTGTTTGTTGTTTGCAGACTTGGTTGGTTCTTGCAATAATCCCAATCACGAGGTGTTGCATGTCCTAAGGAAACTTGCAGCACTTTACGCCTCCTTTTCTGGGCTCTGGGGTGGGGTAATTTACTTACCTTTACTTTATTCTTACTCTCCCAGCGATTCTGCACACACTACACTTGTCTAGGGGGGAATTCGTGATTCACATTCCACTTTCTTAGTATGTGGTTTGTGTTGCCCCAGACCTATTTTCTCCCATTGCACGCTATAGCATTTCCTATTGTTTGCACTGTCCTATGACTAAATACTTGCCTTATTATGGTGTCTAGTGTATATATTGTGTATAATACTTACCTCCAGAAGGAGTATTGCCTCTAAGATATTTTTGGTACTGTGTCACCCAAATAAATTACCTTTATTTTGGTAACACCGAGTATTGCCTTACTTGTTTATAAGTACTGTGTAACTATAAGTGGTATTGCATGAGCTTTGCATGTCTCCTAGTTCAGCCCAAGCTGCTCTGCTATAGCTACCTCTATCAGCCTAAGCTGCTAGAACAATACTACATTTCACTAATAAGGGATAACTGGACCTGGCATAAGGTGTAAGTACCCAAGGTACCCACTACAAACCAGGCCAGCCTCCTACACTTACATGATCAGGTTGCTTGTAGATTTTACCCTTGACAGACAGGTTGTCTCCTGTATCAATGGTGCGTTCACACCATGTGGTTTGTCCAGGTGTAAGGAAAAACAGTTCTGAGAACTGCCCTAGGAGGTTTCTGTAGTCTTCCTTTTGAGTCTCAGAAAAGCAATCTGCTAAGACCACTCCCTCTACTGAGCCATCAGCTGCAGAATTTGAAAAGAGGTCAGGGGGAGGGTCATTTTCTTTTTCTTGTCCCTCATCAGTGGCTATGAGCAGGGTTAAGTCAGCCCTGTCATATTAGGGCTTTAGGTGGTTCTTATGAAGTACTCTGAGAGGACTTCTTGGAGTGCCAAGGTCAACTAAGTAAGTGACCTCACTCTTTTTCTCCACTATGATGTGTGGTCTGCTCCATTTGTCTTGGAGTGCTCTTGGTGCCACAGGCTCCAGGGCTCACACTTTCTACCCTGGTTAGTACACTGTCAGGAGAGCCTTCTGGTCATGCCATTGCTTCTACAATTCTTGGCTTGCCTGAAGGTTCTTACTGGCCTTCTTCAAATACTCAGCCATACTTGATCTGAGATAAAGTAAATAGTCCACTATATATAGTTTAGGGGGCTTCAGGGGTTGCACCCAACCCTCCTGCACAAGAGCTTATGGACCCCTAACAGGGTAACCAAAGAGGAGTCCAAAGGGACTGTAGCCCACTCCTTTTTGAGGTACCTCACTGTAGGAAAGTACCATCTTGCCTGGCATGTTACCCCCATTTTTAATGGTATGTATGTTTGTTTTTGCCTGTGTCACAGGGATCCTGCAAGCCAGGACCCCAGTGCTCATAAAGTGTGCCCTGTATGTGCTCCCTGTGTGGTACCTAACTATATCTCTGAGGTTCTGCTAACCAGAACCTCAGTGTTTATGCTCTCGCTGCTTTTAAAACTGTCACTACAGGCTAGTGACAAATGTTACCGATTCTGATTGGCATACTGGAACACCCTTATAATTCCCTGGTATATAATACCTAGGTACCCAGGGTATTGGGGTTCTAGGAGATCCCTATTAGCTGTAGTATTTATTTTGCCACCCATAGGGAGTTCAGACAATTCTTACACAGGACTGCCACTGCAGCCTGAGTGACATAACGTCCACGTTATTTCACAGCCATTTTACACGGCACTTAAGTAACTTATGTCACCTATATGTCTAACCCTCACTTAGTGAAGGTTAGGTGCAAAGTTACTTAGTGTGAGGACACCCTGGCACTAGCCAAGGTGCCCCCACATTGCTCAGGGCAAATTCCCCAGACTTTGTGAGTGCGGGGACACCATTACACACGTGAACTACATATAGGTCAATACCTATATGTAGCGTCAAAATGATAACTCCGAACATGGCCATGTAACATGTCTAGGATCATGGCATTGTCACCCCAATACCATTCTGTTATTGGGGGAACAATTCCATGCATCCCCGGGGCTCCAGCATAGAGCCCAGGTACTGCCAAACAAGCTCTCTGGGGTTTTCTCTGCAGCTACAGCTGCTGCCAACCCTCAGACAGGTTTCTGCCCCCCTGGGGCCTGGGCAGCCCAGTCCCAGGAAGGCAAAACAAAAGATTTCCTCTCCCTTTGGAAATAGGTGTTAAGGGCCTGAGAGGAGTAGCCTCTCCTGGCCTCTGGAAATGCTTTAAAGGGCACAGATGGTGCCCTCCAGGCATAAGCCAGTCTACACCAGTTCAGGGATCCCACCCCGGCCCTGCGCTGGCGCAAAACTGGACAAAGGAAAGGGAAGTGACCACTCCCCTGACCAGCACCTTCCCAGGGGAGGTGCCCAGAGCTCCTCCAGTGTGTCCCAGACCTATGCTATCTTGAATGCAGAGGTGTGAGGGCACAATGGAGACCTCTGAGTGGCCAGTGCCAGCAGGTGACATCAGAGACCCCTCCTGATAGGTGCTTACCTCTCTCTGTAGCCAATCCTCCTCTGAGGGCTATTTAGGGTCTCTCCTGTGGGTTTCTCATCAGATAACGAATGCAAGAGATCACGAGAGTTCCTCTGCACTTCTCTCTTCGACTTCTGCCAAGGATCCACTGCTGTCTGCTCCAGGACGCCTGCAAAACCGCAACAAAGCAGCAAGAGGACTACCAGCAACATTATAGTGCCTCATCCTGCCGGCTTTCTTGACTTTTTCCTGGTGGTGAATGCTCTGAGGGCTGTCTGCCTTCACCCTGCACTGGAAGCCAAGAAGAAATCTCCTGTGGGTCGACGGAATCTTCCCCCTGCCAATGCAGGCACCAAACTTCTGCATCACCTGTCCTCTGTGCCCCCTGTTATCTTGACAAGCGTGGTCCCTGGAACACAGAAGCTGGATCCAAGTGTCCCCGACAGTCCAGTGGCCCTTCTGTAAAAATTTGGTGGAGGTAAGTCCTTGCCTCCTCACGCCAGACTGTAATCCTGTGTAATGCGTGACCTGCAGCTTCTAGGGCTTCTGTGCACTTTTGCAAGACTTCCTTCGTGCACAGCACAGCCCAGGTCCCCAGCACTCTGCCCTACATTGCCCAACTAGCTGAGTTGGACTCCAACTTTGTGGGATCCTCTTTTGTTGTGCTGAGATGACCGCCATGCTCAGGTCTTCTGAACGCCTCTTCAGGTGCTTCTGCGGGTGCTGCCTGCTTCTGCGTGGGCTCTCTCTTTTGCTGAGCAACCCCTCTGTCTTCTCCTCCAAGGGGCGACCTCCTGGTCCTTCCTGGGCCCTGGCAGCACCCAAAACCTTCAACCGCGACTCTTGCAGCTAGCAAGGCTTGTTTGTGGTCTTTCTGCATGGAAACTACTCTGCATCCTCAAGCACGTTGTGGGACATCTTCTGACCAAAGGAGAAGTTCCTGGCACCTTCCGTTGTTGAAGAATCCTCGGCTTCTTCCACCAGGAGGCAGACCTTTTGCACCTTTATCCGGGGTTTAGTGGGCTCCTGCCCCCCTGGACACTTGTGTGACTCTTGGACTTGGTCCCCTTCCTTTGCAGGTCCTCAGGTCCAGGAATCCGTCTTCAGTGCTCTGCAGTCAGTTGTTGTCTTCGCAGAATCCCCTAACTCGACTTTACTGTGTTCCTGGGATAGTAGGGTAACTTTACTCCTACTTTTCAGGATCTTGGGGTGGGGTATCTTGGACACCCTTAGTGTTTTCTTACACTCCCAGCAACCCTCTACACATCACACTAGGCCTGGGGTCCATTTGTGGTTAGCATTCCACTTTTGGAGTATATGGTTTGTGTTGCCCCTAGGCCTAATGTCTCCTGTTGTATTCTATTGTGTTCTACAGTGTTTGCACTACTTTTCTAACTGTGTACTTACCGGATTTTGGGTTGTGTGTATATTTTGTGTATATTACTTACCTCCTAAGGGAGTATATCCTCTGAGATACTTTTGGCATATTGTCACTAAAATAAAGAACCTCTATTTTTAGTAACTCTGAGTATTGTGTTTTCTTGAGATATAGTGCTATATGATATAAGTGGTATAGTAGGAGCTTTGCATGTCTCCTAGTTCAGCCTAAGCTGCTCTGCTATAGCTACCTCTATCAGCCTAAGCTGCTAGAACACATCTAATCTACTAATAAGGGATAACTGGACCTGGCACAAGGTGTAAGCACCACTAGGTACCCACTATAAGCCAGGCCAGCCTCCTACATTGGTGGTGCAGAGGCGGGGAAAGTACTTGTAACTGCTTTACCACTTTGTCATTGGTGCTTTTCATAAGAAAAACATATACCAAATACTTCAGAAGAATATACAGAGTAACCTAAATAGTTTAACTTTGCTTCTCTAAAAACTTTCTAAAAAGTTTCTGAAAAGTTTCTGAAAACTTTTAAAAGTTTTCAAAAGTTATTTTTCTGTTCTTTAAAAAGTTCCAAAAACTTTTTCTCTCTCTGTCCTAACCCTTTTCTGTCATGTCTGCAGTAGAACTTACTCCCACAGTTGTCCAGGCAACATATGGGAATCTCAACTTTAAAAGTTTGAGGGGTCTCTGCATAGAAGGAGGTTCAGCAATTGGTAAGAATCCTACAAAAGATCTTCTCCTTAGCCTTCTCCTGGAAAGTGACCAGAACCAGTCTGGCCCATCCCAGGTTCAGGAGGTAGAGGAGGAGGGTACCCAGCCAGACTCAGAGGAGTCCGCTGAGGATGCTGGAAGGGTTTTTCCAAGGACCGGCAGCTAACAGGCCACCTAGTGACACTGGTAGTGGGAGGGGGGTCACACATTAGTAGGGCACCTTTCACTCCTAAAGACCAGGTTACTAGAGTCCAGTCAGGTAGGGACAGGTCCAACTCTGCCAATTCCCACATTTCTTCTGTGTTGCACAATTCCCAAGCCTCCCACCCTGAGGATAACTTAATGGAAAGGGAACTCAGAAAGCTGAGGTTGGAAGAGGCCAGGCTGAAGCTTAAACAGCAGCAGCTGGCCTTAGACAGGGAATCTCTGGATGTGGAAAGGATAAGGCAGAGGTTGGGGTTAGTTCCCCATGGTGGCAGCAGCAGTGTTTTTTATAGTAATCCTGCTAGAGAGCAAGATTCCAAAAACCTGCATAAGACAGTCCCCCCTTACAAGGAGGGGGATGACATTAACAGGTGGTTTGCTGCACGTGAGAGGGCCTGTATGGTACAGTTGTCCCTCAAAGGCTGCTATCTTGTGGCTATCTTTCACTGGTAAGGGTAGGGATAGGCTCCTTACGGTCAGAGAAAGTGATGCTAATAACTACAAAGTTTTGAAAGATGCACTCTTGGATGGATTTGGCTTAACCGCTAAACGATACAAGATTAAGTTCAGAGACACCAGAAAAGAGTCCTCTCAAGACTGGACAGACTTTGTAGACTGTTCAGTGAAGGCCTTGGAGGGTTGGTTACATGGCAGTAAGGTGACTGACTATGAAAGCCTGTATAATCTAATCCAGAGAGAGCATATTTTGAATAATTGTGTGTCTGATTTGTTGCACCAATACTTGGTAGACTCATATTTGACCTCTCCCCAAGAACTGGGAAAGAAGGCAGACAAATGGGTCAGAACAAGAGTGAACAGAAAAGTTCATACAGGGGGTGACAAGGATGGAAAGAAGAAGCATGGTAGGTCTTCTGACAAGGGTGGGGACAAAGATAAAAATCATTCTGAGTCTTCATCAGGCCCACAAAAATCATCTGGGGTGGTGGGTCCAAATCCTCTTCTCACAATCAGAAAAAGCCATGTTGTTATTTATGTAAAGTAAAAGGCCATTGGGCAAGTGATGCCACTTGTCCAAAGAAAAACACCAAGGCTCCCACCACCACAACCCCAACTGCAACCTCTAGTGCCCCTAGTAATAGCAGTGGTGGTGGGAAGTCTACTACAAATAGCCAGTCCAAGGGTGTAGCTGGGCTCACTATTGGGAGTGTAGTTCGGGTTGGTCTTGTTAGGGAGACCACAGAGGCTGTTTTAGTCTCTGATGGTGGCATTGACTTTGGTTGCTTGACCCCTTAATATGGGTAAGTACAAGCAACTATCCCTAATTAATGGTGTTGAGGTTGAGGCCTACAGGGCCACAGGAGCCATTGTAACTATGGTTACAGAGAAACAGGTTCACCCTGATCAACACCTACTTGGTCAGCAGTACCAAGTGACTGATGCTCACAATAACACACGTTGCCACCCCATGGCTGTGGTGAACCTCAACTGGGGGGTGGGGGGTTACTGGTCCAAACAAAATTGTGTTAGCTACTGAATTACCTGTAGCTTGCTTACTAGGCAATGATTTGGAGACATCAGCTTGGGCTGAAGTGGAGTTGGAGGCTCAAGCAGCAATGCTGGGCATTACTGGGCATATGTTTGCTTTAACAAGGGCTCAGGCCAAAAAGCAAAAAGGACAGGGAAACTTGGAACCTGGAACAATGGACCAAGTGCTTCCAAAAGCTAGGGGTAGGAATGGTAAATCCTTGCCCACTATCCCTCCCTCACCAGAAGATTCCCCTTTTGAGGAAGAGGAATCCTCTCCCTGTGCAGAACCTACACCAGAGGAGCTGGCAGCAGACACTGCTGAGCTTTTGGGTGCAGGGGGGCCTGCTAGGAAAAAGCTGAGGGTGGCACAGCAGACCTGTCCCACACTAGAGGGTTTGAGACATCAAGTTGCCAAACAGCAGAATGGGGATGTCAGTGATCGCCATAAGGTGTATTTGGAAGACAACCTCCTGTATGCTGAATCAAGGGACCCTCAACCTGGAGCTGCCAGGAGATTGGTCATCCCTTTAAAATACAGAGAGTTTCTTCCTACCTTGGCACATGACATTCCTTTGGCTGAGCATTTGGGCCAAAGTAAAACTTGGGACAGGCTTGTTCCCCTGCTTCACTGGCCTCATATGTCAGAGGACACCAAAGAGTTTTGTCGCTCTTGTGTGACATGCCAAGCCAGTGGCAAGACTGGTGGCACTCCAAAGGCCCCCTTAATTCCACTTCCTGTAGTTGGGGTACCCTTTGGAAGGGTAGGGGTTGACATAGTTGCCCCCCTTGACCCTCCAACAGCTTCAGGCAATAGGTTTATTGTGGTGATAGTGGACCATGCCCCTAGGTACCCTGAAGCAATTCCCTTAAGGACCACTACAGCTCCTGCAGTGGCAAAGGCCCTCCTGGGAATCTTTTCCAGAGTGGGCTTCCCTAAGGAAGTGGTGTCAAACAGAGGTAGTAACTTCATGTCTGCATACCTAAAAACAATGTGGAAGGAGTGTGGTGTAACATACAAGTTCACTACTCCTTATCATCCACAAACAAATGGTCTGGTTGAGAGGTTTAATAAAACTCTCAAAGTTATGATAATGGGACTCCCTGAAAAACTCAGAAGGAGATGGGATGTCCTGTTACCTTGCCTCCTTTTTGCTTACAGCGAGGTACCCCAAAAAGGAGTGGGCTTTAGCCCCTTTGAACTCCACTTTGGGCACCCTGTAAGAGGTCCCCTTGCACATGTGAAGGAGGGTTGGGAACAACCTTTAAAAGCTCCTAAACAGGACATTGTGGATTATGTACTTGGCCTAAGATCAAGAATGGCTGAGTACATGAAAAAGGCCAGTAAAAACCTTCAGGCCAGCCAGGAGCTGCAAAAGCAATGGCATGACTAAAAGGCTGTCCTGACCCAGTACCACCCAGGACAGAAGGTATGGGTATTGGAGCCTGTGGCCCCAAGAGCACTCCAGAACAAGTGGAGTGGACTCCATCTAATTGTTGAGAAGAAGGGTGAGGTTACCTACTTGATAGACCTGGGCACTGCCAGGAGTCCCCTTAGGGGGCTCCATGTCAACCGCCTAAAACCCTACTATGACAGGGCTGATCTCACCCTGCTCATGGCAACTGATGAGGAAGAAGAGAGAGACCCTCTCCCTGATCTCTTCTCCACCACTGAAGCTGATGGCTTAGTGGAGGGAGTAGTACTGGTAGACTGTCTGAGCAGAAGGATAACTGTATAAACCTCTTGAGTCAGTTGTCTGAACTCATCTCACTGATACAAAGTACCACTACTTGGTGTGAACATACAATCAATACTGGAGACAGTTTACCTGTCAAAAGTAATATTTATAGGCAGCCTGACCATGTCAGGGACTGCATTAAACAAGAAGTTCAGAAAATGTTAGACTTAGGAGTGATTGAGCCTTCAGAAAGCCCATGGGCTAGCCCAGTGGTGCTTGTCCCAAAACCTCACAGTAAGGATGGTAAAAGAGAGATGATGTTTTGTGTTGACGATAGAGGGCTCAACCAAGTAACCAAGACAGATGCTCACCCTATACCCAAGGCAGATGGGCTGATAGATACACTGGCATCTGCCAAGTATCTAAGCACTTTTGATTTAACTGCAGGGAATTGGCAAATTAAATTATCAGAAGATGCTAAACCCAAGACTGCATTTTCAACCATTGGAGGGCACTATCAATTCACTGTGATGCCCTTTGGTCTGAAGAATGCACCTGCCACTTCTTAAAGGTTGGTGAACACAGTCCTGCAAGGGTTGGAAGCTCTTAGGGCAATATATCTGGATGATATAGCTGTCTTTAGCTCCACCTGGGATGATCACCTGGTCCACCTGTGGAACGTTTTGGAGGCCCTGCAAAAGGCAGGCCTCACTATCAAGGCCTCAAAGTGCCATATAGGTCAGGGGAAAGTGGTTTATTTGGGCCACCTGGTAGGTGGGGAACAGCTTGCACCACTGCAAGGGAAGATCCAGACCATTATGGAAAGGGCTCCCCCTGCAACTCAAACCCAGGTGAGAGCCTTTCTAGACCTCTCGGGGTACTACAGGAGGTTTATTAAGAATTATGGCTCCATTGCAGCTCCTCTTAATGACCTCACTAGTAAAAAGATGCCTAAAAAGGTATTGTGGACAGCTAGCTGTCAAAAAGCTTTTGATGAGCTCAAACAGGCCATGTGCTCTGCACCTGTCCTAAAAAGCCCTTGCTACTCCAAAAAGTTCATAGTCCAGACTGATGCTTCTGAATTGGGGGTTGGGGCAGCGCTATCACAGCTTACTACTGAGGGCCAGGATCAACGTTTTGCTTTCATCAGCAGGAGGTTGACCCCTAGAGAAAAGTGTTGGTCTGCCATAGAGAGGGAGGCCTTTGCTGTGGTCTGGGCACTGAAAAAGTTGACACCATACCTGTTTGGTACTCACTTTATTGTTCAGACAGACCACAAACCGCTACTTTAGCTAAAACAAATGAAAGGTGAAAACCCTAAATTGTTGAGGTGGTCCATATCCCTACAGGGAATGGACTATACAGTGGAACATATACCTGGGAGTACTCACTCCAATGCAGATGGACTCTCAAGATATTTCCACTTAAACAATGAAGACTCATCTGGGCAAGGTTAGCCTTATTGCCCCTTGTTTTTTTGGGGGGGCTTGCGTAGGAAATTACGATCTTGCCTGGCATGTTACCCCCATTTTTACTTGTATGTATGTTTGTTTTTGCCTGTGTCACTGAAGTCCAGCCAGGACTCCAGTGCTCATAAAGTGTGCCCTGTATGTGTTCCCTGTGTGGTGCCTTACTGTACCACTGAGCCTCTGCTAACCAGAACCTCAGTGCTTATTCTCTCTCTGCTTTTAAAACTGTCACTACAGGCTAGTGACTAATTTTACCAATTCTGATTGGCACACTGGAACACCCTTATAATTCCCTAGTATATGGTACCTAGGTACCCAGGGTATTGGGGTTCCAGGTAATCCCTATGGGCTGCAGCATTTCTTTTGCCACCCATAGGGAGCTCAGACAATTCTTACACAGGACTGCCACTGCAGTCTGAGTGAAATAACGTCCAGGTTATTTCACAGCCATTTTACACTGCACTTTAGTAACTTATAAGTCACCTAGATGTCTAACCCTCACTTAGTGTTTCCAGCAGCCCAGTCCCAGGAAGGCAGAACAAAGGATTTCATCTGAGAGAGGGTGTTACACCCTCTCCCTTTGGAAATAGGTGTTAAGGGCCTCAGAGGAGTAGCCTCTCCCGGCCTCTGGAAATGCTTTCAAGGGCACAGATGGTGCCCTTCTTGCATAAGCCAGTCTACACCGGTTCAGGGATCCCACAAGCCCTGCTCTGGCGCGAAACTGGACAAAGGAAAGGGGAGTGATCACTGCCCTGACCAGCACCTCCCCAGGGGAGGTGCCCAGAGCTCCTTCAGTGTGTCCCAGACCTCTGCCATCTTGAATGCAGAGGCGTGAGGGCACAATGGAGACCTCTGAGTGGCCAGTGCCAGCAGGTGACATCAGAGACCCCTCCTGATAGGTGCTTACCTCTCTCTGTAGCCAATCCTCCTCTGAGGGCTATTTAGGGTCTCTCCTGTGGGGTTCTCATCAGATAACGAATGGAAGAGATCACCAGAGTTCCTCTGCACTTCTCTCTTCGACTTCTGCCAAGGATCGACCACTGACTGCTCCAGGACGCCTGCAAAACCGCAACAAAGTAGCAAGAAGACTACCAGCAACATTGTAGCACATCATCCTGCCGGCTTTCTCGACTGTTTCCTGATGGTGCATGCTCTGAGGGCTGTCTGCCTTCACCCTGCACTGGAAGCCAAGAAGAAATCTGTGGGTCGACGGAATCTTCCCCCTGCCAACGCAGGCACCAAACTTCTGCATCACCAGTCCTCTGGGTCCCCTCTCATCTTGACGAGCGTGGTCCCTGGAACACAGGAGCTGGCTCCAAGTGTCCCCGACAGTCCAGTGGCCCTTCTGTACAAATGTGGTGGAGGTAAGTCCTTGCCTCCCCACGCCAGACAGGAATCCTGTGTACTGCGTGAACTGCAGCTGCTAGGGCTTCTGTGCACTTTTGTAAGACTTCCTTCGTGCACAGCACAGCCCAGGTCCCCAGCATTCCACCCTGCATTGCCCAACTCGCTGAGTTGGACTCCGACTTTGTGGGACCCTCTTTTGTTGTGCTGAGATGACCGCAGTGCTCAGATCTTCTGAATGCCTGTTCAGGTGCTTCTGCAGGTGCTGCCTGCTTCTGCGTGGGCTCTCTCTGTTGCTGAGCGCCCCCTCTGTCTCCTCCTCCAAGGGGCGACCTCCTGGTCCTTCCTGGGCCCTGGCAGCACCCAAAACCTTCAACCGTGACTCTTGCAGCTAGCAAGGCTTGTTTGCGGTCTTTCTGTGTGGAAACTCTGCATCCTCGAGCACGCTGTGGGACACCTTCTGACCACAGTAGAAGTTTCTGGCACCTTCCGTTGTTGCTGAATCTTCGGCTTCTTCTACCCGGAGGCAGCCCTTTTGCACCTTCATCCGGGGTTTAGTGGGCTCCTGCCCCCCCCGGACATTTGCGTGACTCTTGGACTTGGTGCCCTTCCTTTGCAGGTCCTCAGGTCCAGGAATCTGTCTTCAGTGCTTTGCAGTCAGTTGTCGTCCTTGCAGAATCCCCTATCTCGACTTTACTGTTTTTCTGGGGTAGTAGGGTAACTTTACTCCTACTTTTCAGGGTCTTGGGTTGGGGTATGTTGGACACCCTTAGTGTTTTCTTACACTACCAGCGACCCTCTACACACTACACTAGGCCTGGGGTCCATTCGTGGTTCGCATTCCACTTTTGGAGTATATGGTTTGTGTTGCCCCTAGGCCTAATGTCTCCTGTTGTATTCTATTGTGTTCTACAGTGTTTGCACTACTTTTCTAACAGTGTACTTACCTGATTTTGATTTGTGTGTATATTTTGTGTATATTACTTACCTCCTAAGGGATTATATCCTCTGAGATACTTTTGGCATATTCTCACTAAAATAAACTACCTAATTTTTTGTAACTCTGAGTATTGTGTTTTCCTGTGATATAGTGCTATATGATATAAGTGGTATAGTAGGAGCTTTGCATGTCTCCTAGTTCAGCCTAAGCTGCTCTCCAATAGCTACCTCTATCAGCCTAAGCTGCTGGAACACCTCTAATCTACTAATAAGGGATAACTGGACCTGGCACAAGGTGTAAGTACCACTAGGTACCCACTATAAGCCAGGCCAGCCTCCTATACTCACTGTAGGCAAAAAGGTGGCATGGTAAAAGGACATCTCATCTCATCCTGAGTTTTTCAGAGAGTCCCATAATCATACATTTGAGTGTTTTGTTAAAACGCTCAACCAACCCATTTTGTTGGGTATGGTAAATTGTGGTGAATTTGTATGTTACACCACACTCTTTCCACTTTGCTTGTAAGTATGCAGGCATGAGGTTGCTACCCCTGCCTGATACAACCTCTTTTGGGAAACCCACCCTGGAAAAGATTCCCAGAAAGGCTTTGGCCACTGCAGGAGCTGTAGTGGTTCTAAGAGGTATGGCTTCTGAATACCTGGTGGCATGGTCCACCACGACCAGTATGAACCTGTTACCAGAAGCTGTGGAAGGTCAAGGGGGCCAACAATATCAACCTCAACCCTTTCAAAGTGTATCCAAACCACTGGCAATTGGATTAAGGGGGCCTTTGGAGTGCCACCTGTCTTGCCACTGGCTTGACAAGTGACACCAGAGCGACAGAACTCCTTGGTATCTTCTCACCTGTGAGGCCTGTGAAAGTGAGGGCCCAGTCTGTCCCATGTCTTGCTTTGCCCCAGATGTCCAGCACTGTAAATGTGATGTGCCAAGGTCAACACAAACTCTCTGTGTTGCATAGGAATGACCAATCTCCTGGTGGCACCAGGTTTGGGCTCCCTTTCTTCTGAATACAAGAGATTGTATTCCCAGTACACCATGTGTGTGCCAATGAAATCCCCTGCCTCTTCTTTGACAGCTTGCTGCCTCAAACCCTCAAGAGTGGGGTAGGTTTGCTGTGCCACACTTAACTCCTCCCTGGCAGGCCCCCGCACCTAAGAATGAAAGATATGCTCAGGAATGCCCAGCATGGCTGCATGGGCCTCCAACTCTACATCAGCCGAAGCTGAAGTCTCTAAGACGTTCCTTAGTAGACACTCTACAGGTACGTCTGTGGATACCACAACTTTTTTAGGACCAGTAACCCCCCGCATACCCCCCAGTTGAGATCAACAACTGCCATGGGGTGGCTTACAGTGTTGTTATGGGCGTCAGTCCCTTGGTACTGAAGACCAAGTAGGTGTTGGTCAGGGGCCACCAGTTTTTCAGTCACCATGGTGACACTGGCACCTGTGTTCCTGTAGGCATCAACCTGAACACCATTTATTAGGGGTTATTGCTTGTACTTATCCATATTAAGGGGTCAAGCAACAAGGTGGCAAGGTCAATGCCACCTTCGGAGACTAAAACAGCCTCAGTGGTTTTGTCGAAGTAAGCCTCAGCAAGGCTTACTAGTGCAAGGGGTTCGCCCTTCTCTGCACAAAGTCCTCAGACCATATAGGAAGAAGTTGGCTCAGAAACTGAAATAAAAGACAAAGTTTATTAAACCTCAAGAGGTGGTACTACAGTTCAAACAGCACCCTTCGGCAATGTTTGAAGAAGCACACATGAGAGCATGGTCCTTTATTACCCACACAGTGGCTAAAAAGAAGGTGGTACAATTATAGAAGCAAGGCTTATATACATATAAGGTCATACGGAAATGCACAGTCATCAGGTAGGAGGGGCTAACAGTTTTGAAGGACTAGTTGACACATTACTGTCTGTTACTAATTACTAACAGCTGCAGATCTTACTGGGAACGTGCGAAAGTGGGAGATGCTAAATATGACTTGTCACTAGACAGATTTTCAAGAGTAGTTAAAAGGAAGGTAGGACAGAGCACATGGCAGCATGTGGCAGAGATAATGGCTGCCATGAATACAAATGGATTCCACGAAATGTTCACAATAGTTGCTAAATACAAGATGTCTTTTGCTAATGCTTAATCTAATTGCTACTAAATTACAACAGACGACCCTTTCAGCATTAGCTGAAGACATTCGTCTTTCTGGGATAATCTAAATATTCATCTTGTATATTTATGCTCATCATTTTAGGTAATTCCTTATCTAACATGTGTTGTGCTTTCATTTCTGTAATATTTCTTTTGGTAGGCATACAAGCAGTAATACACATGGAGCAGAACATTGGACCACACTCAATACAGATACAGCATGTGAAAAATATTGCAATCATTACACACAGGATAGTCAGTAGTTTCCAGCCCCAGGCGGAAACAAGAGCCCAAAACCGTCCAGAAAAAGTCCAAGTACCAGTCTCTGTGTGAATTTCTGCAGCAATTGTATGCAATTTAGATATTGCATCATATACTGAAGGTGAATGATCTGGAATGAAAACGCAGCAACTGCTACCGATGATGCAACATGCACCACCCCGATCAGCTAATATCACATCTAGTACCATACGATTTTGGAGCGCTACAATCCTCGCAATTTGGAGCTCCTCTGTAATATTCCCTAGTGCCAGAGCTGCCTGATTGGTAACAGCTTCCACAACCCTAGTCAAT
Organism: Pleurodeles waltl; assembly: GCF_031143425.1. Taxonomy (NCBI): domain Eukaryota; kingdom Metazoa; phylum Chordata; class Amphibia; order Caudata; family Salamandridae; genus Pleurodeles; species Pleurodeles waltl. Next base: position 338,754,236 of record NC_090444.1, on the reverse strand, counting down.
CGTCTCACTTTCCTACTGTTTAACGCAGCACCCACAAAGGAGAATAACCCTAAATTAAAATCAACATATTGTTGCAGGCTAGTGTCCGTTTGGTCTACCTCATTTGTACTTATTGTCCTTTTATAACTATTTTTAATGATGTCATTGAACAGTTTAAAATCTCGGTGATATGATGCAGGTGCCAAAAACACAGGGGGTAATAGAAAAGATACATAACACACACCTGACCACCCAACAGGTAGTTGGTAATATCCATAGTTACCACAAACAAAATATGTATTGTGTGAAGCTGTAAAACTATTATTATTTACCCCCTCAATAGCTAAAATCAAGGTACCATCGCTTATCCCCACTGGAATTCGCCCAATGCTACGTATACATAAATCTGCTTTAGTTTTTGTAACAGAAATCACAAATTGTTCTTTCTTGTCAGAGTCTCTTATATTTGTGAAGACATATGGTATTGAAACATTGTCTGGTTGATACTCTTCCCATTCCCATTTAGTTCCTTTGGCTTGGGGATACCCATCTTTGTTTTGGTAGCATACTTTATTAAGGCGAAAAAGAAGTCCGCCCTCTGTACGTTTTACCGATGCAAACAAAAGCGTATTCCAAGCTTGACAAGAACCATTGTGTGAAAAAGGAAGATGAATTAAAGGTGTTCCTCCATTCTTTTGATGCGCAGGTATCATTCCACATACCCAACAGTTAGTAGTATTTGTAGCATTATGAGTATGATGCAACATCTGAATGAAAGTATTAAAGTGCGATTGACGGTGCTTCTGCTCATGATAGGGAAGCGTTAAGTAATAGTGAATCTCTGGTACTGGAGTAGTGGCAACAAAAAACTCACGAGCAGGAGCCATCTTTTCAACAAACCAGGTGATTATTGCCATAACCACCAAAATAACAACAACCCCCATAGTACTAATGATTACTTTGTTATTCATTTTAGCAACAGTGATAATCGACCCTTCCAGAAATTAATTAAAAACAATCGTTGGAGCTCTTATCCCTGGGCAGCCGCTGATTTCTTCACCACAGGCCAAGATGGGTGTCACTACTCTAACGCATGGCTGATTCCCCCCCCCCCCTTGCCACATTGGCTCTCTGTTTCACTAACCCAGGGAGGTAGCTAAACCAGTTTTCTCCAGCACTACAGATTCTTTCCTCGGTCTCAAATTATATTGCGACACTCCAGAAATCGTATGGTTCGGGAAGAACGCCGCAGATTCGTCAGGTGATATAGCACGGCCTTTCTCCGTCGTCAAGATCTCTCGATGATCGGTCAGCACAGCAGGTTCCACCAAGGTAGGCAGCACTCTCTTGCAGTGAGTACTATGGACCCAATTCTTTGGGTTCGTCACTCAAACTGCTGTCCTTGTCGCAAGGAGCACCTGCTCTGGGCCTCGCCACCTTGGTTCCAAGCTGCTTGATCTTTCAAAGGACTTAATCATCACCTGGTCACCAGGTCGGAGTTCATGGCCTTCACCTGTAGATCTGTCAGAAAGTGCTTCTCGAACCTGTTGATGAAAAGAAACCAAATTGTCTGTTAATTGTGCCAAATAATCATTCATCAGGACACAAGGTACATCATATGCAGAATTTGGCTTAGGAACTCCCCAAATATTCATTGGCCTTCAAAATACTATTTCACAGGGGGTAAGGCCTGTTGGTGTAGCAAACCCCCCCGCAGGAGTTTGTGTCGCTTTTCCAGGATTGTATTGTAAACAGATCAAACACGACTATACTACTCTCTTAGCTGTACTGGAAATTTCTGGATGCTCCCAACTTGCGTAAGCAACTTCGTTATTGTTGAAGCTGTGCCAGTCCATGTGCCATCTGAACCATAGGTTGTACAAAAGCTCTAGGCAATTTCCATTTATCCATCTGCTTATTCCGCCAACAGCCCTCATCATTCAATTCTCCTTCTTCAGACCATTGCTCATGTTCTTTCACAGAAGCAGATTTATGAATATCTAATACGTCTTGTCTAGCATTATGCCAACGTTCAGCTTGTGACTTCACTACATACATAGAAGTAGTCCTTCGCTGCATCGCAGTCTCACGTTCTACGCGGTCCGCAAGGGCATTACCTTGCCCTATCTTATCAGTCACTTCCTTGTGTGCACTACATTTCACAATAGCTATTTTCTTTGGATAGGTCAATGCAGTCAAGAGGTTATGCACTAATTCTCCGTGCATTATCTGCATCCTGTGGGATGTGAGAAAGCCTCTCTCCTTCCAAAGCAAACCAAAATCATGAGCCACTCCAAAAGCATAGCAGCTGTCTGTATAAATGTTCACACATAAGTCAGTACTAAGCTCACATGCTCGTGTCACAGCTATTAGTTCAGCTGCTTGAGCTGACTTCTGTGGTATACGAGCTGTCTCCACTACCGTGTGTATTGTGGTGATTGCATATGTAGCTGAGGTCGTACCGTCTGGCCACTTCAAACAAGACCCATCAACCCACAATTCCCCGTCTACATCTGGAAGGGGCGTATCTTGCAAATCAATAGAACCCTTTGTCTGTTCTTCGGTAAGGAATATACAATCATGTGTTTCTTATGACTGAGGCTGAGTCACCGGGTATGGCAACAAAGTGGCTGGATTTAGTGTTGCACATCTCTTCAGTGTAATGTGAGGAGCCAGCAATGTCAATTCATATCCTGTCAGGCGAGCGCTAGTTAAATGTTGTGTCTTTGTTTGATTTAAAAGAGCATCAACTGCATGGGGTACTAACACCAACAGCTTATGTGACAAAACTATCCCTTCACTCCGACGTATTGACACAGCTGTTGCCGCAACTGAACGAAAACACCCAGGAAACACTTGAGCGACAGGATCAAGTACTGCTGAAAAATATGCACAGGGGCGCTGCTTATCGCCATGTGTCTATACTAAAACTGACAATGCACATCCATCTTTCTCATGTACGTAAAGTGCAAAAGGCTTTGTGTAATCTGGAGTACCTAACACTGGTGCTGAACAAAGGGCTTGTCGTAGCTGCCGGAAAGCAGTCTCACATTCATCTGTCCATGGGAGGGGCACTGGAGTATCTTTAGTCAAAAGTGCTAGCAAAGGTTTAACAATGTGTGAAAACCCTAATATCCATAGCCTACAAAAAGAAGTAAGACCAAGGAATGCATAAACATCTTTCTGAGTAGAGGGTACTGGTGTGTCTAAAATTGCTTGAATACGATCTGATGTATATGCACAGCCCTCCTTAGACAAAAGGTGACCTAAATAGGTTACCTTTGGCCTACAATATTGCAATTTCTTTCGTGACACTTTATGATGGTGTGAAGCAAGAAAAGAAAGTAAGGACAAAGTGCACTTTTCACATTGCTCAGGGGTATCAGCTGCCAACAAAATATCATCGACATATTGTATGAGAGCCACACCTTCAGGCAAAACAAAAGAATCAAGATGTTGTTTTAACGCTTGACTATAAATACTAGGACTCTCAGTATAGCCTTGAGGAACTCTGCAAAATCTATATGATTGTTTATTCAGAGTAAAACCAAACAAATATCGGCTGTCAGAATGAATAGGGATTGAAAAGAAAGCATTCTTCAAGTCTATCACAGAGAACGTAGTTGCTGTCGGGGGAACCAAAGTAAGAAGTGTTGTGATGTTGTGGTACCACAATCTTATTCACTTCTCGTAAATCAATAATGAATTGGTAAATCCTAGTATCAGTATCCTTTTTCAGAATAGGAAGAATCGGACTGTTACAAACATTATACGGAACTTCCTCAACAACTCCAACTGCAATAAGATCATGCACAATTCGTATGAGTGCTTCTTCGCCCTCCTGTGAAATTTTGTATTGAGGCAAACGTGGCAATGCAGATCCATCCTTGACACTAATATGTACCGATGGAATAATCATTTGTCCCACATCAGTATCTGATGTAACCCACAAAGTACTAGGGAGTGAAACTAATGCAATATCCTCTTTAACAAGACAAACTCTTTCCATCACAGGATAATTATCATTCAAAATAACACGCACCCACGTGACAGTGGGCTAGGAGAAGGTGTTCCATTGAAACCTATCGATGTAATGGTTAAGCCAGACAGGGGAGCCCTTGGAATCAATTGTTTAGACAAGGCGCTGCGAGTAGCTCCTGTATCAACCAGAAACTGATCAGTAGAACCCAAAACATGCGCTGTAACATAGGGACCCCTCTGATCTACTGGAACTTCAACTGATTCCTTACCCCATCCAAGGCAATCCTATGTATAAGCAGAATCTTGGAAATCAGGCTGCACATAGACATCTGGTATTAGTTCCATCTATCAAAAGTGTTAAACCCATCCTTCCTTCGTACATTAGCATCAAACCTAGCATGATCATTTGTGCTTCTTCTAGGCCCTGAATATCCTGAGCGATTCCTCATTTGTCCCCGACCACGTGAACACTGCTGAGCATGTAGTGCTGGACAATCAACAGCCCAATGCCCAAATTTCTTACAATACGCACACTGATCAACAGACAAATTCGAACGAGTGTAAGAACAACCATAAGATCCACGTCCACCTCTATCACTACCTCTAAAAGACGGACCATAAGCTTGAGCCAACATAACCTTCGTCTTTAATTATTTAATCTTTTTATCCTCGCTACCTTTTACTTCTAATTCCTGACGTTTATAATACTGAGCCATAGTCAAAAGAGAAACCGGAGTAGAGGTAGTCCATGAACTTTCACTAGTTTTTAGACGACTAGCTATTCCTGGTAACAGATTTGTGACATATTTATTGACAAACAAATGTCTGCCCGTATCATCTGACAATAACTGGCCGCTAAAATCATGAAATGCTTCTTCAAAGCGTGTAAAAAAATCAGAGACCGATTCATCTGCCTTTTGCTTACAAGATGCTAAAACAGTCCAATCTATCTTTTTAGGGGGAATAATCGTTTTTAACTTAACTAATATGGCTACCGGAAGATCTAGAATCAACTGATACAGCTTTTTCGCAGGTTCCCTATCCCTGTCCATCTGTTCTAAATCTTTCCATGATGCCCCAAAAACCACACGATCATCAACTTTACAAACAGTTCTCCACATATCTGGCGGTAATATCAATCCGAAAAATAAATTAATGTCAGCCAAAGTCATAGTACAAGAACTAATTGCTCCCTCAACTTCCTCATAAAAGGCGGATGGATTTTTCCGCAGGTCAGGTAATGCTGTTTTAAGTGCCATTACATCTGCCCTATTCCAAGGAGTATACACCCAATTATAAATAAAATAACCCTTAGCATCAACAGAAGTTTTATCATCACTTGTACCCGATCCTTTAGGACGAACAAACAAAGGCGCGGCCTCCCGCATTGGTTTCGCGTGAAATATCATAGTCTTATCTGTTCCGAAGATGGAAGTTTGCACCCCGCCGGTCTCAGATGTCCGTGCAACTACGTCCACGGCCCTTTTCTACTCTTGCAAACGGTCTGCCACAACACATAATTTCACCAAACGCCTGATTGCATCAGCCACCTGGGAGAAAACAAAAAAGAGCATCACGTATTTGCTTATGATAAGCTGCTACATCATCAGGCTCTAACTCATCCGAATATTTCCGAAATAGTTCAATAACTTCTGTGCCAAATGCCTCAGTAAAATATAGCTGCTCCTTTTCCGCCCACCCTTTCATGTTGTCTAAAAGTTCAGAAGCAGAGACAACGCTACAAATTGTTTTACGAGCAATAGATCTAAGCTCAGACGCTCGGTCAGCAGGCAACATAGAGCGACTGTCTCGTATCTTCTGTTGCTCCGTACCGGAGACCTCAGCTAACTCATGAGGGGCAGAAGGAATGACATACTGGGGTGGAGGGCGATCTAGTAAAAAAAAATCACCATGCGGTTTATTAAGGATAGGATAGAGAGGTTGCCGAACAGTGTATTGGCCAGTTACCTGTAATTTACGTTCTTTCTCTTCTATCTCCTTTAAATCGTTTATTTCTTTCTTTCTCATTTCCAATGCTTTCACATTTACATTCTTCTGCTGTTCTTTCTCAAGCAAGGCTTGCTCATGCTTCATTCGTTCACGCACTTCCTTCTCCCACATTCGTACATAGTCAAACATATCTTGCCTAGATGGGAAATTTTTGAACGTGCACCACAAAGATCAAAATCATTAAATCAACTTAGTCCATATTGTGACAAACGTAGTTTTTCTTTTTATTAGAGCGTCCTTGTATGTAAAAACAAAACAGCCAACGCGTTTCGTCCTTATTGAAGGACTTCTTCAGGGCTGTAAACACAATAAAATCAAAAATAATCTAAATATATATACACACAGATATATCATTAATGACACAAAAACAACATGTACAAAAACATACGAGAATATTCAAATAAGACATATGTAAAAAAATATATATATCACCCACAACATGAATATATATAAAGGCAAGAGACAGCAACAGCCAACAACCCCCAAAAATGTTTTGAAAGACAAATATCCCCATTATTTAGGAAACTATCAACAACACGATCTTTGTCAAGGTAAAAGGAGGCAACAATAACTGACATAATCAATACATTTAAACCAGAAGACAGAGAAAAGGCAGCAAATAATAATAGAAATTGTATGTTCTAGTCATGATTCAAATGTTTTTAAAAAGTATAAGTAAATCAAAAGCGCCATACCTTATGATATAAGTGTCACTCATTTTTCCCACACATTAATGGTAATTCTTTGCAAACGGCATGTCTACAAGCAGCCAGTAACCAAGGAATAGACTAGACAAAGAATAATGAAAGAATGATAACAAAAGAAAATAGAGCTAGATAATGAAAAACAATTAGAAAGACAAATAAGGACAAGGAAAAACATTAATTACCATTGGAATGGTAAGTAATATACATATAATCCTCTTAGTGGCAAACTAACTCAAAAAGGCAATGGGCCATGAGTATAACAAAATATCATAAATTATAAATCCAGAGGGTAGAAAATTCAGATTTGCCCATACCAAACCAGCATCAGGCTGGCCAATAGATTCATAATGTGCTGCACCCATATTTAATCCATAATGATCATACTCAAATCCTTATCCCATAGTGTATGCAAAATAAAAAATGCAAAGATTAATTAAGTCTGAAAGCTATTATCATTCATTAACTGTCATCCCAAAAAACAAAAACAATGTTATGCCTGAAACAAAAAAAGAGTCAAGAGCAAATTTAATGGAAAACTTGTCACAACATGTGACACCATGTAAAATTGAGCAAAAAGTTACACATGCTGTCACATGAGTGTTGCTAGGCATGAATGGAAACGACTGTCTATAAATGAAAAAAACTAATACTATAGTCAGAAAACCCTCAACTATATTAGGTCTCCGTCTATCAAAAACGGAGACAAAATAATAACCAAGAATTGTCCATGACTTTGAACACTTACCGTGAACTGTGAAGCGGTATCGTAATAGCCCGGTGGCTGCCCGTGCTCAAAATGCCGAGAGCGAGCAAAATAAACCGAGTGAAAGGGTTTGCAGATATTTATAATAAAATCCCAAGTTGCCGATAACGCTAACAATAGAGCGTTGTCATGGAAGCATATCGGACTGAGTCACGCCGACTAGAAATAAACGGGGAAAGAAAACAAGCACGCCATCTTAAACTAAGTTCAAAGAAGTCAAAACAAGTCCAAAAGAAAATCGGCCATCTTGAAATGGGCAAATGTCTGTATATCTTATAGTAAATTGTATAGAGTCAATACAAAAATGGATATAATAAATACTACTACTACACATTATAGAAGAAAGACCATGTTTAACATACATATCTCTATTGGGCATCCCCTCTGGGGGTGACGGTTGCGATTCTTCCAGTCTCAAATTGGTACCATTACTAAAGCAACACATCCTACGAAGTGCGCTAACAACAGGCATGCCAAAAATAGTGCAAAATATGCAGTATTATAATCAAAGTAGCACTTAAGGTACCTCTAGTACGATGTGCCGTTCAAATCAAAATTAAATTGGAGAAAATTCTCTTCATTACCTGCCTATATAAATTGCAATTTATATATCAACTAGACTAGTCACCCAAAACACGAGAGCCACAGTAAGTGGTGCTAAACTACATTACCAAACAAAGGCATTAAAATCCACAGCAAGTGCCGTAAAATGGCTCTTACCAATCACAGGGCATCCAGGTTCCAACTGCCAAGTTTTAAAATTGACCAAATGGTCACTGCATGACGAATGAACAAAAATCTCAGTTGAGGACCGGCGCCACCTGGATGGTCAAATCAGAAAGAAGGGAAAAACGCCATGGTTGCCAAGACTCGGGACTCTTCAGGCATTGATTGTCTGCAGCGAGATCCCAATCCTTCATCGTGATCAATCCGTCGGGCGTCCGAGTCGCCGTTGAGTCCCTGTTCGGGCACCAATTTGTCGAAGTAAGCTTCAGCAAGGCCTACTAGTGCAAGGGGTTCGCCCTTCTCTGCACAAAGTCCTCAGACCATATAGGAAGAAGTTGCCACAGAAACTGAAATAAAAGACAAAGGTGGTCATTACAACCCTGGCGGACGGTGTTAAAGCTGCGGTAATACCGCAAACAGGCCGGCGGACAAAAAAAGGGAATTATGACCGTGGCGGAAACCGCCAACATAGACAGCCACTTTAACACTCCGACCGCCACGGCGGTACAGACAAGCAGCGCGGCGGTCACCGCCAACAGACAGGCGGAACACAATGTACCGCCCACAGTATCACAACCCGCCAACTTTTCTGGCGCGGATTCACCGTGGATAAAAACACGGCGGAAACAGCTTTTGCAATGGAAAAATGCTCACCTTAACACACTCCACGAGGAAGGAGGGCACTATGGAGCCCGAACTCCAAATACTCCCTGTGCTTGTCTTCCTGCTCCTCTATGATCACCAGCAACGTAGGCGCCAAAGACAACGGTGAGTACTGCACCTACGACATAGGGGAGGTGGGAGGCAAAAGTCAGGGAGACACACGCAACACCCCCAACCCGACCCTCACCCACTACAACACACACACCAATGCATTTCCAAACAGCACAGTAACAACCCACAACCCCCCCCCCCCGGAAGAATGCAAAGACAAAAGGAAATCAGTTCAAACATTGTAATGTATCAAAATACAGTAACCAAATATATAGAGATATATATATATAAACATTCGAAAATCATCACGAGTAGTACTGCAGGTATGCACATATCAATGTCCGTGGACCACTGGGCCCAAAATGCATGGGCGAGGCCCACACTAGATACCTGTCCACAAACGGAGAGAACACTGGAGGGGCATCAGATAGAAATACAACAGGCACCTCAAGGGGAAGTGAAAGGGGGGGGCACCTCAGCCGGATCACAGAACCACGCCAGATCCACAACGGGGCTCCATGCCCATTGATGTATCCTGGGGAGTGCAAAGCCACAGTCTCTCAAGTCTCTACAGTGGGTGGGTTGCCCACTGGACCATCCTGGGAAGTGCAAAGCCACAGTCTCTCAAGTCTCTACAGTGGGTGGGTTGCACACTGCTTTATCCTGGGGAGTGCAAAGCCACAGTCTCTTAAGTCTCTACAGTGGGTGGGTTGCCCACTGGACCATCCTGGGGAGTGCAAAGCCACAGTCTCTCAAGTGGATGCAGGTCTCCACTGGTTTTGGAGGGGGAAGGGTGCCCAGAGTGCTTCATCCTGTGAAGGACAGACAGAGTGGATGCAGGTCTCCACTGGTTCTGGAGGGGGAATGGTGCCCAGAGAGCATCACGCTCCCCGTGACGGTCCCAGTTCCGTCACTGTCCCAGCTGCACATGGGCTAACGATGGTTGATTTGGCGGTCTTTGCCCTGTGCAGCGGTCTTCACCATGGCGGTCTTTGCCCTGTTCAGCGGTGCTTTGCCATGGCGGTCTCTGACCTGTTCAGCGGTGCTTTGCCAGGGCACTGACTCTGGCGGTGGTCTCCGGACCAGTGACGACAGTGCTGGCGGTGGCGTCCCGCCCAGCAGGGAGGATGGCGGCCTTCTCCGCTGTGCTGCTCTTACCAGACTTTTGAGACTTCTTCTGCCCCTTCACCACCTTGGGAGGAGTCACAGCTGACTCAGCACTCCCCACGGGACCCTTGTGAGCTGTTTTGGCGGCAGGAGTCTTCACCCTCTCCCGTCGGCCACTTTCCAACTTAAGGTGCTTTACAGGGGGTGGACTGGCAGTGCTTTGGCTCCGTGTCACACTGGCTGCCCTGGTGGCCGGTGCACTCCACACACCTTTAACACGCACCACTGGTACCGGACTTTTTTTGGCTGAGGTGCTACTATGGGACCTATGAATTGGAGGGGTGGGGGTGGTGGGAAAGAGGTCAACGTTGCTGAGGAAGAGTTTCTGACGAGCACTGGGATGGGTAGCTGGAGGGGGTCTGGGAGTGGAGGAAGAGGAGGTGGTTGTAGGAGGTGTAACTTTAGGTGATTTGGGTGCAGGTGCAGGTACTGGAGGCTGTCGTGAGGTGGATGGATGTTGGGTGTGTGGGTGCCTGCGTTTGTGTACTTTGGGAGGGGGCGTCACAGACACACTGGGAGTGGACACAGGGGACGTGTAAATGGTGGTGGGGTGGTGAGTGCAGCTGAGCGGGGTGTGGTGCTGGGTGTTCTGGTGCGAGTCCTAGTGCCTGTAGATGTAGTGCATGCAGGTGAGAGTGTGGACGACACTGGGAGGGAGGAGGGAGACGACGAGGAGGGGGACACAGTGGAGGCAGTGGATGTTGCTGTGTCTGTATGTGGGTGATGCTTGTGTGAGTGCCTGTGGGTTGTGTGGTACTTATGTTTGCCTGAGCTACTTTTGAGTTTTGAGGTGTGTGCATGCTTGTCTGATGGTGTGCTTGGGATAGGCTGGGGTACCGGGGACTGGGTCTGGGTGGAGGAAGTTGGAGGGGGGAGGCTAGAGACAGGGACAATGGCTGCCATCAGTGCTGAGGCCAGAGATTGCAGGGTTCGATGAAGGGCAGCCTGACCAGAATGAATGCCCTCCAGGAATGCATTACCGTGTTGCAACTCCCTTTCTACAACCTGGATGGCATTCACCATGGTAGACTGCCCAACAGTGAGTGACCTGAGGAGGTCAATGGCCTCCTCACTGAGGGCAGCAGGGGTGACAGGGGCAGGGGCTGAGGTGCCTGGGGCGAAGGTGATGCCCACCCTCCTGGGTGAGCGGGCACGGGGCGAAGGCTGAGGGGCTGCTGGGAGGGCGGTGCTGGTAGGGGGGTGGCGGCTGTACCTGTAGAAGGGGGGGCACAGATGGTGCCACCACCACAAGGGAGCTCCCATCAGAGGATGAGTCAGTTTTCCTGTTTGGTGATCCGGTGACCGACGTGAAGCTCCCCTCGCCCTCCGTCCCACTGGTGTATTCAGAGTCTGTGGTGTGGCCCTCCATGGCCATGTGGGATGCAGCTCCCTCGTGCTCCGGTGCCACTGTACCTCCGCCTGATGATGCTGATGCACAGAAGAACAGGGAGAGCACAAAAAGGGGGGGGGCACAGAAGAAAGACAGGTTGAGTGCATGGCTTACCCCTACCGTTGGAGGACAATACAGACACAGCAGCCCCCTGCACTACGCCGGGCTCTTGGCCTCTACAGATGCAATTCCTGGGATCTGGCCTACATGGCTATGAGTGTCATCTGTCCACATAGATGACACAGGGGCATGTATACCTGTACTTGGCACTCTACAGAGGTGGGGTGGAGGGCCACAGGGCCATGCCTTATGAAGGGGCCGAGCCTACGTAACTCACCCTGGCCTAGGGAAACCCACAGCCCTCCTCCCCCACCCAGACCCCTCCACTGCATGCAAAGTCCGCAGAATGAGAGTGTACTCACCCCCTTGTGTCTGCTGTGATGCCCTCAAGCGCCCATCCAACTCTGGGTAAGCCACCGCCAGGATCCGGAACATCAGGTGGGTCATGGTGCCACGGGCACCCCTCCCATGTTGGGAGGCCATCCCCAGCTGAGCCTCCGCCGTCTTCTTGCTCCAGCAGCGAATATCCTCCCATCTTTTCCGGCAGTGGGTGCCCCGTCTCTGGTGGACCCCCAGGGTCCGGACGTTCTTGGCAATGGCACGCTAAATGTCCTTCTTCTGGTGGGCGCTGACCTACATGACACGTACAGGGGAAGAAGAGAAGTCATTACCAACTGCACCGTCGAAGTGAGTGGCCCCCATCCCTACCCTTGCCATGTGGCACATGCATTCACAGTCCTTCATGGTCGCAGAACTCTGCCCCCTTCCTACTGACATCCAGCCCTCTCCACCCAGCATTGCCCATACAACGTACTCCCTGTGTACTTACCTGTTGGTCTGGAGGACCGTAGAGTAGCGTGTACTGGGGGAGGACCCCGTCGACTAGCTTCTCCAACTCTTGAGCAGTGAAGGCAGGTGCCCTTTCCCCAGACGCAGCAGCCATTGTCTCTTCCAGACCGAGGTCACAGCAGCACTTGCAGTGTAGGTCCTCTCCTGTCGAAGATCAGGTATCGAGTGATTGAACAGATAGAAAATGGCGGTGACGTCCGCGGCGGTGCGTATCATCACCGCCGGCGCACTTCATCATTGGCTCCTGGGACCCATAGGGTCCAATGTTAACCAATGCAGCATTGCGCCGCGGTCTACGTCCGCCTACCGCGACGTTGTACAACGGCAGCGCAGATACCTCACATCCCATTGTCCCACTTTAGAGGTCAGGCAGCCACCATTTCAGGGGCCCACATGGCTTCATTTACTACTGCGTCACACATACCTAGGCCTACATTCAACACACATACAGGAAGAGTTTTGTATTTGGTGTCGTGTTCTGTGTAGCAGTGGGTACATACCTGGGAATTTGTTGACTCTGTGGTCGCTGTTGTCCTTCTTAGGCACCGTCAGCTGGGACATTTGAGGAGATGGCGGAATCCTCCGGAGTACCGACCGCTGGTGGACCTGTTAACAATGGAGGAGCGACATTTGATCATCACCTACAGGTTTGACCGTGCCACAATCCAGGAACTGTGTACCCAGTTGGGAACAGACCTGATCTCACCAATCCGCCATCCCACAGGAATACCCCCTGAAGTGCAGGTGCTATCAGTGCACCATTTCCTTGCAAGTGGATCATTTCAAACAACTGTGGCCATGGCATCAGGGATGTCCCAGCCTATGTTTTCCAACGTGTTGTCCAGAGTGTTGTCTGCCCTGCTGAAACACGTAAGGAGCTACATCGTTTTCCCTCAGGTGGAGGATTTGGCTACAGTGAAAGGTGACTTCTATGCCCTGGGACATATCCCCAACATCATAGGTGCTATTGATGGCACCCATGTAGCTCTGGTTCCCCCACGCAGGAGTGAACAGGTGTACAGGAACCGGAAGAGTTATCATTCGATGAATGTACAGATGGTATGTTTGGCAGACCAGTACATCTCGCAGGTAAATGCTATGTTCCCTGGCTCAGTGCATGACGCCTACATCCTGCGGAATAGCAGCATCCCGTATGTGATGGGTCAACTCCAGAGGCACCGGGTGTGGCTATTAGGGGACTCTGGTTACCCCAACCTGTCATGGCTATTGACCCCAGTGAGGAATCCCAGGACCAGGGCAGAGGAACGCTACAATGAGGCCCATGGGCGGACTAGGAGAGTGATAGAAAGGACCTTCGGCCTCCTGAAGGCCAGGTTCAGGTGCCTCCATATGACAGGTGGTTCCCTATTCTACTCACCAAGGAAGGTGTGCCAGTTCATCATCGCCTGCTCGATGCTTCACAATCTTGCTTTGCGACGCCAGGTGCCTTTTCTGCAGGAGGATGGTCCAGATGACGGTGTTCTGACAGCTGTGGAGCATGTGGACAGTGATGAGGAGGAAGCTGAGGAAGAAGACATAGACAACAGGGAGTCAGTCATACAGCAATATTTCCAGTGACACACAGGTGAGAACTATTTTTTTACTATTACATTCACTTTCACACTTCTACCTCTATCCTGTCTGTCAATTAGAAGCAGTATTTGGTAACTGAGTTGTACATTTCCATTACGGTTTCACAGGTGTGGTTACCAACGTGTGTCATCTGCTTGCATCCTTCATGGACTTGTGATGTGTGACATAGGTATTTTGGCATTACATTTGAAAACGCATTTTGTCACTGTCATTGCTAATACACATTTTCAAAATCACAGACTGACTCCAGATTGTTTTGTGGTTCAAGGGTGTTTATTGAAGTGCTAATTATTGGAGGGGGCGGCGAAATGGTGATGGGTGATGGTGGAGGAATGTCCATGGCAGAGTCCAGTCTATTAGTCACACAGGTGCACTGCCCATATGGGCATAAGAAGTGGAGCTGGGGCAGTTCCAGTCTGGACAGGGTAACAAAGTGAGACAGTGGGAGGACAATCAGGGTGGTCTCATTTCCTGGCGGGGGTCTTGCCATCTTGCTCTGTCCTGTTCCTGGATTTTAGGGACCGCTTGCAGGGTGGTTGTCCGTCTGCAGGGGGTGGGGTGCTGCTGTGGTGGTCCTGTGGCGGTGCATCCTGTCCACTAGCGCCGGCGGAGGTGGTGGGCAGTTCATCGTCCATTCTAGTGTCAGGGGCCCCTTGGACTGCCACGGTGTCCCTCATGGTCTTTTGTATGTCCTTCAGCACCCCTGCGATGGTGCCCAGGGCGGAGCTGATGGTTCTGAGCTCCTCCCTGAACCCCAAATACTGTTCGTCCTGCAGGCGCTGGGTCTCCTGAAACCTGGCCAGGACCGTAGCCATCGTCTCCTGGGAGTGGTGGTATGCTCCCATGATGGAGGAGAGGGCCTCGTGGAGGGTGGGTTCCCTAGGCCTGTCCGTCCCCTGTCGCACAGCAGCCCTCCCAGTCCCCCTGTGTTCCTGGGGTCTCCGTCCCCTGGACCGTGTGCCCACTACCACTGCCCCCAGGTCCCTGTTGTTGTTGGGGTGGTGGGTTATCCTGGGTTCCCTGTAGTGGTGGACACACCGCTGATTGACGTGTCCTGGGTACGGAGGTATGGGCCCGCTGGGTGGGTGCTGTGCTGGTGTTACCAGAGGGTGGAAGGTCAGTGTTGGGCTGTGCCTGTGCAAGGGGAACCGACTGTCCCGAGGCCCACAATGGTCCGGGCTGGTCATCTGGATCCAGTTGGCCAGAGCTGCTGTCGTCACTGTGGGCCTCTTCTGTGGGTGGAGTGGACATGTCTGGACCCTCCTGTGTGGTGACGTTACGTAGTAGTCCTGCAGGGGTATAAGAGCATGATTATTGCATGTGTGTGTATCATGGTGTGCAATGGGTGGGTGTGCGTGTACCCCAGTGCAAGCATTCCTGTGTGGGGGTTTGTATGATGATGGTTGGGGGGTTGTTATGGGTATGTGCAGTGAGCATGCTTTAGTGCTGGGTGTCCATGCTTAGTTGTGTCATGCAGGGCTTGGTGTTGGGATGTGTGGTTTGTGTTATTAGTACATTAGTGAGGAGGTGGGGATCCGCTGCCAGTCCGCTGAATCGCTATGTTGTGCCTGGAGACCACTGAACGCACCTTCCCCCGTAGGTCGTTCCACCTCTTCCTGATGTCCTCCCGATTTCTTGGATGCTGTCCCACAGCGTTGACCTTGTCGACGATTCTTCGCCATAGCTCCATCTTCATGGCTATGGAGGTGTGCTGCACCTGTGCTCCAAATAGCTGTGGCTCTACCCGTAGGATTTCCTCCACCATGACCCTGAGCTCCTCCTCAGAAAACCTGGGGTGTCTTTGGCGTGACATGGGGTGGTGTAGGTGATGTGTGGCGTGGTGTATGTGTTGATGAGTGTGGTGATGTGTGGTGGTGTGGGGTGTTTTGAGCGTGGATGTTGTATGGGTGATGGTGTTGTGTGCCTCTGTGTGGTGAGGTTGTCTATTGCTGTAGTCTCTCTCTGTCGCCTTCGTCTCTAATTTTGGGTCGTAGGGGTTTGTGGGTGATGTGGGTGTGTGTTTTATATTGTGTTGGGTGTGTGGGAGTGTTGTTTGTATGTGTATCAGGTGTGTGTATTTTGAATTGTCCAATGTGGCTGTATTTTGGAGATGTGTGTGTATTTTGAGTGCGGCGGTGTGTACGGCCAATGGAATACCGCGGTTGAAAGACCGCCGCGTGGATTCGTGTGTCGTGATAGCATGGGCGTGTTTCTGTTGGCGTGACGGTGTCGGTTTTGTTTTCGATAGTTTATCACTGACCTTTGGTGTGGCGGACTTGTGTGGGTGTCTGCATTTCGGCGGATTCCGTGCTGTGGGTCATAATAGCTGTGGCGGAATTCCGCAGCCGCGGAGGTGTCTTGGCGGTCTTCTGCACGCAGTAAGCGCCTTTTACCGCCAATGTTGTAATGACCCCAAAGTTTATTAAACCTCAAGAGGTGGTACTACAGTTCAAACAGCACCCTTCGGTAATGTTTGAAGTAGCATACTGAACTAAGAGAGCATGGTCCTTTTATACCCATGCAGGGGCTAAAAAGAAGGTGGTACAATTATAGAAGCAAGACTTGTATACATAAATGGTCATATGGAAATGCACAGTCAACAGGTAGGAGGGGCTAACAGTTTTCAAGGACTAGTTGACACATTATTGTCTGTTACTAATTACTAACAGCTGCAGATCTTACTGGGCATGTGCGAAAGTGGGAGATGCTAAATATAACTTGTCACTAGACAGATTTTCAAGAGTAGTTAACATAAAGGTAGGACAGAGCACATGGCGAGCACATGGCAGCATGTGGCAGAGATAATGGCTGCCATGAATACAAATGGATTCCGTGAAATGTTCACAATAGTTGCTAAATACAAGATGTCTTCTGCTAATGCTCAATCTAATTGTTACTAAATTACAACAGTTACCCTAACTAAACCAATCCCCATTACATTTCTCAGAGTGAGCCCTGCTATAACCTTGGACTGACTATTTGTAGTGTTACTTTTCCCACCACCACTGCTATTGCTAGGGGCACTAGTTGTAGCAGTAGGGATAGTGGTGGTGGGAGGTTTGGTGCTTTTCTTAGGGCAAGAACTGTCTCCTGCCCTATGGCCTTTCTTTCTACAAATATAGCACCAAGGCATTTTATTCTGATTGTGACGAGAAGAGGATTTAGTCCCACCCCAGAAGAGTTTTGTGGGCCTGATAAAGACCCTTTGTTTTTATCTTTGTCCCCACCTTTGTCATTGGACTTACCATCCTTCTTCTTTTCCTTGTCACCCCCTGTATGAGCTTTTCTGCTCACCCTTGTTCTGACCCACTTGTCTGCCTTCTTTCCCAATTTTTGGGGGAGGTCAGATCTGAGTCTACCTACTATTGGTGCAAAAGTAAGATACACTATTGTTTACAATATGCTCTCTCAAAAACAGATTATACAAGCACTCATAGTCAGACACTTTGCTGCCATGTAACCAGCCTTCTTAGCTTTAACAGAACAGTCCACAAGGTCAACCTAATCCTGTGAGGCATCTTTTCTGGTCTCCCTGAACCTGATCCTAAATTGTTCAGTGGTGAGACCAAAACCTTCTAAGAGTGCTGTTTTTAAAATACTGTAGTTGTCTGCATCTTCCTCTCTAACAGTTAGAAGTCTTTCCCTCCACTTGTCAGAGAAGAACAACCAGAGAATAGCAGTCCACCGCCTTTGAGAGACCCTCTGAACTTTACAGGCCCTCTCAAGTGCAGCAAACCACTTGTATAGGTCATCCCCCACCTTGTATGAGGGAACAATTTTGTGCAGGCTTCTGTAATCTAAGGAGTCCTCCCTGACTCTAATCCCTGAAACTGCTGCTGCTGCCACCATGGGGTGCTAACCCTAACCCCTGCCTCTCTTTCTCCACTGCCAAGACCTCCCTTTCTAGAGATAGTTGTTGCTGCTGCAGCCTCAGCCTGGACTCCTCCAGTCTCAGCTTTCTGAGCTCTCTATCTATAGAGTCATCTCCTGGAGTTGTGCAGTGTGACTCTTCAGACACTGAAGTGACATGAGAGTGGGCAGAAGTGGACCTTTCCCTAGTCTTAATGACCCTAGCTACCTGTCCTCTGGGTGTAAAGGGAGCCCTACCTGAGTGACCTCCCCTCCCCCTACCAGCTACACTAGTTGGTCTGCTAGGAACAAGATCCTTTGAAGAACCCTCCCCTGAGCCTGGAAGATTATCTTCTAACTCAAGGGGGTTAGTCTCCCTCCTCCTGGCTACCAGCATGTTCTTGGTCATCCTAAAGAAGGAGGCTCAGAAGTAAACTTTTATTAAGATTCTTTTCCATGTCTAGCTTCCTCTCTGAACACAAACCCCTCATTTCCTTGAAGGTCATGCCCTCATAAGGAGAGTCGATGACCTCAGAGCTAGGTCCAGCTGCAGACATGGTGTGTGGCTTAGGGTGGTTTAGGGTGTACCTAACCTCTAGTCTCTCACAAATAAGTTTCTAGAGTAGATTCCTGCACTAGGTACAATGTATTGTCTCTAGGTATGGAGTAGTCTTCCCTGTGGAAAGCACCAGGTGACAGAGTGATAAGGCAATTGCAAGTACTTATCCCACTGCTGCGCCACCAATGTAAGAGGCTGGCCTGGTGTGGAGTGGGTACCATAGCCTCCTACCAGATCCAGTTAGCCCTTATACTTATTAGTGTAGTGTAGGCAGTGTCTAGAAGCCAGGCTCTCTAGAGGTAACTGTGGATGAGCAGCCAAGGCTTATCTAGAAGACATGCAAAGCTGATGCAATACCACTGTAGTCACACAGTACTCAAACACATGAAAGAAAATACTCAGTGTTACAAAAATAAAGGAACTTTATTTTGGTGACACAAATACCAAAAACACCATAGAGACTATACTCCCTCAGGAGGTAAGTAATACACAAAGTAAATATTCTAGTATGCATAAATATGCATTAACAGTTAGAAAACAGTGCAATTAGTGAAAACCACAATAGTTAGAAATGGGACTGGGGGACCACAAACCATATACTAAAAAGTGGAATGCGAAAGTCAGTCACCCACCTAGGCAAGTGTAGTGTGTAGAGGGGACCTGGGAGTACTAGAAAACCCCAAAAGTAAGTACTAGAACCCACCCCAGTGCCCAGGAAAGCAGGAGTAAATCACAGAAACTTTCCCAGAACACACACAGAAATGAGAAGAAGAATTATGCATGAGCCAGAAGAGAATGCAAGACACCAAAAATGGATTCCTGTACAAGGAGACCTGTGGAAGGACACCAAGTCCAAGAAGTACAGAAGAGTCTAGGAAGAGCAGGAACCCCTGCTAACCCAGATGAAGGTGCAAAAGAAGATCTACCGGTGAAGTAGAAATGTCAGCACTGCACCCAAGAAGACGAAGTTGAGTTCCTAGAGGATGCAAGTGATGTCCCACACTGGATGGAGGGTTGCAGTCGGGTTTGCTTCGTTGGAGTCTACCAACAAGCCTTACCAAACGCAAAGCTCGCGGTTAGCGGACAATGGTGCTGCCCGGGACCAGGAAGGACCATGTGGACTCTACCCAGGAGGAGGAGGAGCCAGAGGGGGCTCTCAGAAACTCTGAGCCCACAGAATACCAGGAAGTGCACACAGGAGTCCCACAGCACGGGGACAAGAAAGTTGCAGAAGAGGCCCACGCAGCATTACGACAAAGGCTCCCACGCCGCTGGAGAACCACTCAGGAAGCTGTGAGTCACAAGATAGAGTTCTGGTGGCCTGCGCTTTGAGGTGCACAAAGGGCGTGGAGGAAGGGTGCTAACAAGCCTTGGCAGCTGCAAAACACACAGTGCACAGGGGTTCTGCGTTGAGTGGGGAGGCAAGCTCTTACCTCCACCAAAGTTGGACAGTTGGAGGAGAGGACTGTCCTGCGATGCAGGATCCATGCAGCTCAGCAGGAGAGGGGATCCACGCAGCCGGTCGTCATTGCAGTTGGTACCTGCAGAAGCAGGAGAATAACTCCTTCACCCCAAGGGAAATTCTTTTGCTCTTCTGATGCAGGCTGAAGACAGGCTGTTTTCAGAGGATGCACGACCGGGAAACAGTCGCAGATGCTGGCAGGAGCTGTTGATACGATATTGCAGAAGGCATCTTGCTTCTTTGTTGCAGCTTGTAGAGTTTCTGGAGGGTCCAGATGCAGTTTCTTCAGTGAGAAGTCAAAGTGGAGGATGCAGAGGATTCCTGCTGGAGTCTTGCAATCTGAATCTGAGGACCCACCTAAAGGAGAGACCCTAAGTAGCCCTGAAAGGGGGATTGGTCACCTAACCAGGTAAGCACCTATCAGGGGAGGGCTCTGGTGTCACCTGCTGGCACTGGCCACTCAGATGCTCCCAGAGTTCCCTACCAACCTTGAATCCAATATGGCAAAACCCAGGGATCCTCTGGAGGAGCTCTGAGCACCACCCCTGGGGTGGTGATGGATAGGGGAGTGGTCACTCCCCTTTTCTTTGTCCAGTTGCATGCCAGAGCAGGGACTGGGGGCCCCTGATCTGGCGTGGACTGGTTTATGCAAGGAGGGCACCAAATGTGCCCTTCAAAGCATTTCCAGTGGCTTGGGGAGGCTATTCCTCCCCAGCCTGTAACACCAATTTCCAAAGGGGGAGGGTGTAACACCCCTCTCACAAAGGAAATTCTTTGTTTTGCCTTACTGGGCTTGAGCTTCTCAAACAACTGGAGGACAGAAACATGTCTGAGAGGTGCCAGGAGCTGGGGCTGCCTGGAAAACCTCAGAAGGCTAAAATGGCAATACTTGGGGTCCTCTATGGAGCCCCCAGAGTGCATGGAATCATACAACCAATGCTTGCAAAAGCCTTGGGGTATGATTCCAACATGTTTGATACCAAACATGCCTATGCTTGGTTTTACCATTATGTAGCTGTACATAGGTCGTGACCTGTGTCCAGTACACGCGTAAAATGGTATCCCCACACTCACAAAGTCTAGGAAAATGTTCCTGGAGGACGTGGGGGTACCCGTGCTAGTGCAGAAGGCTTCGCATGGGCTTCCTATGGGTGGCAAAATATATGCTGCAGCCCATAGGGATACCGTGGAACTCCAATGCCCTAGGTACCATATACTAGGCCAGGGTTCTGCAAAGTCGGTCCTGGATACCCGGGTCCATGCCAGATTTTTAGCATATCTACATCTAGAAAAATGTAGATTTCAGAAACATCTTTTTTCTAAATGTAGATATGCTAAAAATCTGGCATGGACCCGGCTCTCCAGGACTGACTTTGCAGAACTCTGTACTAGGGACTCACAAGGGCGCACCAGTATGCCTATCATGAGTGAAATACTGTGATAACAGTAGCCAACAACCCAATTTAAGGGAGAGAGAGCATATTCACTGTTGTCCTGGTTAGCAGGATTCCAGTGAACACAGTCAAACACACTGACATCAGGCAGAAAATGGTGGTAACCATGCCAAGAAAGAAGGTACTTCCTACTTTGGCCATCTGTGATCTACCCCCAACATACAGCCCACTACCTGGTTTGTGGGTATGAAGAGTACTCCCTTCTGTGCAACCTCATTCTACGCGAAAATAACAAGCATGGTAGTACGACGTCTAACTTATGATTAGGTTGCTACATCAGTCCCCTAATAGGAGCAAGAGGAGAAGAGGTCACTGTGATTTTAAAGACCTGCTTCCTGGAAGCCACATAGATAGAACTCAACTTGTGCTGACCTTCACAAACTACCTTTATTACTTTTCTACTCTGCTACTGCCCACTAGAGAAAGTGACTAAATCCTCCATACAGATCATTGAGGTATCAAGTGTAGTGATCTTACTTGCTCAAGCAGGAATACTCCTTGGAAATTTAAATTCACACAATGATTACCCTGAAGACAATACAGGTGCAGCTTCAAACAATTCATTAGTTTGATCTACAACCAAAAGTTATTAGACCCCACACATTAGATTTAATTTTCACTAATTCTCTGACTAACATTTTCCCCAGTGTCTAGCCTGTCCTGAGAAGGGATCATTATTCAGTTTCCTTTGTTCTTGCCAGTTGCATGCCAGTCCCAAAGAAGAAACATGGTTTGCCAAGTCCCTTTTGCAACTTAGGAAATTTAAAAAGCTAAAAGGCTTCAATTGCACTTGTGGTTACATTTTCGAAATCATTTTCACCAAGTGAAATAGGCCCAATTCTTGTTGAGGCAATTTAAATAGCATTTATGAACAGACTTTCCCCACCAAATTTAGATACCTGTGGTTCTCTGAAGCACACAAAATAGAACTAAAAACATTCTAGCTGGAAAAGAAATAGTGCAGAAAATATAGCACTAACAATGCGAAAGCATTCTAGAAACAGGTGCTGACAAAGCAAAGGCTGGCTTTTTAGAGGTAAACATCCTACAAGTTAGCAATATGCCCCACCATGTTAGGAGGAACTTAATATGTCCCTTCACATTGGGTCCACTAAACACTGGCCTTACATCTATCAGGGTATCTAAAATGCCCAGCTGTCTTCCCTGCTTTATTCTGATCACATCTCAGCCAAAATGAGAATCAATCAGTGGTCTTTTCCCTCTCCAAATTCTCAAGATCTGGTTCTTAGGAGGATGCACAGTCTTAAATCAGGATCCCCTATGACTTTTGTCCAATTTCCGTTCTAGAATTTCTCGTGCCTCAGAATGGTAGTTAAATCTTGAGCATTTCCTTACATCAAAGTATATACCTCACGTATGGAAATCAGAAATAGTCATTCTCTTATATAAAGAACAACACTGACAACTCTTTTGCAGAAAACTATTGCCTCACCACGCAGATCTATGCATTAAGAAAAATACTGGAGAAAATTGTAAATGAGTAACTTGTAAACTTCCTTGAGGACAGCATAGTACTACATGGTTTACTGCAAGGCGTAAGTATTGGGTTTGCCTTGCAGCTGACCATAGGCAAGTGAAAATTCTTGGCAATGGAGAAATAGCAGGCCTATCCTGTTCAATTTGTCCAACACATGTGATATGATGGACTATACCATCCTTCTAGGTAGGCTCAAAGATTTGGGCATTGATTGGGCTCTTATACATTTTGAGAAATTGCACCCAAACTATAATATTGGCACTGTAAGAAGTGTATAGGGCCTCATTTATACTTGCCAAACATCATAACTGTATGTTCCTGTATGTTCCTTGTAAAAATGGAGAAAGACATACCACATGTATCAGCTTAAAAATCTGCTAGACTGACATTCAAGTACAGATGCGGTTAAA
This sequence comes from Pleurodeles waltl, assembly GCF_031143425.1. NCBI lineage: Eukaryota > Metazoa > Chordata > Amphibia > Caudata > Salamandridae > Pleurodeles > Pleurodeles waltl. The sequence continues at coordinate 338,731,065 of NC_090444.1, read as the reverse complement.
GTTCCTTAAGCTCAATCACAACAAGGCCAAACTTCTATTTTTTCATAACTAAACACACCAATGGTGTGGCTCCATCTGGCCTCTATTGCTAGGTCTCCATTCCTATCAGTTCTCAAGGCTACATTTCTAAGGTCCAGGATCAATTAGAATCTGTTTTTAATGCACACATCAGTGCCGTCACTGCCAGTTGCTTCATGATCTTCAACACCCTTATGAAAGTTCTCCTGTTCCTTCCCAAAGCACTGATGTCAGCCCAGTATCTGCTTGTGTTCTTAGAATACTGGATTACTGCAACAGCCTCTACTTAGGGCTTTCAAAGGCAGCAGTCTCCACACTTTAATTGATTCAAACCTGGATATCAGAGTATTGACTGGACTGAGGACATGCCAGCCGATTACAGAAGCACAAAAGAAAACAAAGTCTTCAAGTGAAACAAAGGATTCATTTAAAAGTCACCATTTTGGCCCTAAACTATTAAAAGCAGGGCCTACTGGGCTTCAACCATGTGGAATGACATTGTTTGCCTCTAATGTCCAACGGTTCATCCTACTATGGCACTATCAACTTGTGAAGTACAAATCCTTCCATGTTGGAAATGTTTGTCTCTACAGGAGCACCCTCAAACGTTTTGCCTTTCTCTCACTACTTTTTGTTAGATATTGCTTGTTGGCCTTAGGACTTTGTGCACTGTACTTTTACTGCTAACCAGTGTTAAAGTGCTTGTGCTCACACCCCTAATCATGATCTGATTGGCATATACCTGATTGGCATATTTAATTTACTTATAAGTCTCTTGCAGAATGCTATACCGTATACCCAGGGCCTGTAATTTAAATGCTTTCAGTGGACATGCAGCACTTATTGTGCCACCCACTTAAATAACGCTCGAAAACATGTCCCAGGCCTACCTGTGCAGCCTAAATTCAGTGTTCCACTGCTGTATGAAAGTGCCCCTTTTTGACATGGTCACCCCCACTTTTTGCCTGGTATCACTGCAATTTTGACAGAAAGTGCACTGGGTTCCTGTTATCCAGGTACCCAGTGCCCAATCTCTTTCCCTAAACTGTACAATTGTTCCCCAATTGGCAATACTTTTGGCAACCCTGTAGGTCTCTAGTAAATGGTCCCCCCTGGTACCTAGGGAATGAGTACCAAAGAGGGTCCCTAAGGGATGCAGCATGTATTGTGGCACCCTAAAGGACCCCTCACCTAGCTCATTCAGACTGCCACTGCAAGCTGCGTGGCTTGGTGCAGGCAAAAGTGAGAACAGGACATGGCACACAGCCTGTGTACCATACCCACTGACACTGCATGCAATATATGTAAGTCACCCCTACAGCAGGCTTTCCAGCCCTAAGTCAGGGCACATTATATTACATATGTGGACATATCTACAAGAACAGATATGCCCCTGCTATGTTTTTGTTGATTATTAGACATGGTAAGAGATCAGGGAAGCAATTCTAAGTACATGTACTGGACACTGGTCAATACAAGTATTTCAGCTACATGATGGCTTCACTGGAACCAGGGGTGCTTGGTATCTGTTATTAATAAACCCTTACTTAAGTGGTGGATTTATTAATACATTCACAGAGATAGCACCTTAGAGGTGTCCCCTGAAAAAACTACCAACTACCCGTGTGCTGGCTGACTCGTCTTAACCAGCCTGCCACCACAGACACGTTTCTGACCCCCAAAGCTGAGAGCTTACACTCGCTGGCAGTCAGGGGCAAAGCGTGCTGTGTAGGGATGTTCTACAGTACATCCCTTCCAACAGGATCACCTGCAAATTAGCATTGCAAGGCAGGGAGCCTCAAAGAGCCCGCCACCATTGGTATGCATATCTGGCTTCTCTCAGAGGTGAAGAGTTGCCAACCCCCCTGACCCAGGGCCCATTTGGCACCTGGACAGGCAAGAAAATTAGTAGTTAAAGAGGTGTGTCCACCTTCAGGCCAGTTCCTCCCCTAAGGTGAGCTACCTGATGTGAACACAAAATATGAAATTCTGCTATACTGGAGATGGCAGAATTAGGAACTCTGGGACAGGGTTATGCTCACTTCCCACAGGAAGTGGTACTATAGAGGGCAATGTGACCCTGGGGCAGGTAGCCCATTGGCTACTACTCTATACTTCCCTAACACCTATAAATCTAGTATTTAGGGGAGCCCTAGAACCATAAAGTCAGATCCTACTTCCCTGAAAGAAGAAGACATATCCTGAAGAGTCGCAAAAGCAAGAACAGAAGACCAGAAGCTGATTTGGCCTTAGTCCCGCCGGCCTGCCTGCTGTCCTCAACAACTGTGCCAAAGACAACTTGTCCTGCAACTGCCGGTGCCTCCAAAAGCCTGGGAGGACTTCCAGCCTTCGCCCAAGACCCAGGAAAGCACGTGGAGTAGCAGAGCTGCTCCCTTGCATACTGCAGGACCCCAAAACTACTGCGAGGACCCTTGACCACCAAAACCAGACACCACTGCACCTGTGACCTCTAGCCTGAGTTGAAGTGGGCAAGCAGTGCGAGGGTGGTCCCTAGACCCTCTAGTGATGAAGCCCACCACACACATTCATGTACTGACACCTTAATGTCAACAGATTATACATTTTATCTCCATTGTGGATAGGTGATCCAGAGAAGGCCATGCACCCTCTTAGGGACCACAACTGTCCGAAATCATGAACAGCACCAAACCCATGCTAATTATAAGTGATGACTATCACTTTGAGCTGTTCAGAAACACAGCATGCTCTGGTAAGAGCAACCAATTCTGATACTTGGGCAGAATAGACTCATCGAAGCCAAGAAGGTTTAATCACTCCTGAGACTGCACAGTTGGCATAACCATCTCTCACGGTACCATCTTTATCTCTTAAACAGGAGTCATCAACAAACATGACAGTCATTTTCAGTTAAGGGAATGTCTTGAATGTCAGGTCACGGTTTGGTGAACAATTCAGTCACATCGAGATAGTCATGCTCAACCTCATCCACCATTTCAATGCATTTTTAACACGGTTTGGTAACAATGTTGCAGGATTCAAAACTTTACTTCTTTGTAAGTCAACGTGTGATGCGGCAAGGATCACCTGCTCAAGAGTGTAGTTAAAAAGTTGCACCATCGCTTTGGCCCATTTTGACGGGTCAGTCCAGTAGATGGCCTGTGGGACGCCATTTGGGCCTGGAGCTCCTGTGTTTCTATCCTATTTTATCTGTCATCAAATAGAAGCAGTGGTGATGTTGTAAATACTAGCCGCCTCAGACTCAGGCCCTCATTATGACATTGGAGGTATTTTCAGAAGACTGCCGTGGTGACAGCCGCCAGCAGACCGGGGCAATCCGCCCGCCAGATCATGACTCACAAACACAAAATCCCCAGAAAGCAGCCAAAACAACAATCTTGCCAGACCTAACGAAGGCGAAAAACAGTCAGTCCCACCACCCTCCCCGCCATGCCTTAAACACACCGCCCTTCAAATAATGAACCACGAATCACCACAGCGGTCACTCAAAGGTTACCCATTGGTGTGGCGGTGAGGACCGGCACGGTCGATTTGGCCACTCCACACCAACAGAAGACAACACTGGCCAGTTTAAAAACCCACACCTGGCACATGTACACACACCGTACACACCCAGCAACAGCATTATAAAACACACCCCCACACAACCCACAATCCTTAGCAAACACAAAAACCTAGCTACATGTTGCCAGCCCAAACATTTAGAGAACTGCACACACAAACCACAACCACCTATACACCCGCCACGCATCACACACCATACCTCAACACCTAACACACAACAACAATGGACACAATTACTACTCCACAGCATCCCACATAGACACACACCCTGCATCCTAACAAAACATTCCACACTCTGCATAACACACACACTACACCCACTACACAATAGGCATGTCCCCACAAAAGAACCCCTGTTTTACTGATGAGGAGTTGAAGGTGATGGTATATGAAATCGTAAGTGTTGCGCCTCAGCTTTTCGGTGCACAGGTCCAGCAGATATCCATTGCCAGGATAATGGAGCATTGGTGGAGGATCATGGACAAGGGGAAACTATCCATGCACAAGGGACGACATAAGAAAGAGCTGGAATGACCTACGGGGAAGGTGTGTGCAAAGGTATCCAGGCGCCACATTGCCGTCCTGAAGACAGGCGGTGGGTCCCCAACTCTTCCCCCACAGTTGACAACATGGGAGGAGAAAGTCTTGGCTATCCTGGGTCCAGAGGGCCTCACTGGAATCACTGGAGGGCTGGACACTGGTAAGTCACCGTTACTACCCCACCACCACCAATACCTGCATTGCATGTCACCCCGTCACCTTGACTCCCTTCACCTCACTCCATCCCAAACAGAGAACCACCCCCATAACCATCCTCAAATGTGTACCCATGCATGCCCTACCCACTGCAAGCACACCACACCAAGCTCAGTATGTACACACAACGGTAATGCATGGGCAGCATGTAGCACTACCAATCCCACAATCCATCACCATACACAAACCAAAGGTGCAAGAACAACACCCATTCCATAGGGAAAGACAGAAATGCTGAATATGTAACTGATAATGACTGTAACAAATCTCATACATGTCCACAGGTACCCCAGCCAATGTCAGCGGCCAGCATGTGCCACGTCAACCCAGTCCTCCACCAGAAGAAGGCTCCAGAGATGACAGCAACTCTGGATGTCTAGATCTGGATGATCTCCCTGGCCCATCTGGGACCACTGGTCAGTCAAACACCACAGGCAACACCCAGTCCACCACAGTGCACCCCACAGCGGGCTCCAATACCACAGCAGCCACCAAACATCCCCAAACCTCTGTCCCCAGGACACATCAATCAACAATGTGCCCACCTGTACAGGGATCCGAGTCGACATCACGCAGGCAAGAAGATGAAGGTCCTGGTGTCAGTGGGAGTAGGCACACAGTTCGGGAGACACAAGCACAGGGGGCCAGGCCAGTGGGAAGATAGCTGTGTGCCAAGGGGAAGGACAAACCAGGGAACCGACTGCCCATGAGGCACTCTCATATGTCCTGGGGGTGTACCAGAAATCCCAGGACAGGATGGGCCAGTTATTTACCATCTTGCAAGAGAACCAGAGGCTTTAGGGGGAACACCACCAGGAGGTCATGCAGCAGTTGCAGGCCTTAAATGCCAACATGGCCTCCATTGCAGGGGTGCTGAGTGACATGGCTACCATCATATGCGAGTACACAACACACCAGCGGGTCCCTACCAAAAGCCAGTGTACTGACCAGCCCTCCACATCTGCTGCAGCTAGTGGACAGGAGGACCTGCCACAGGACTCACAGGCCACCAGCACCCCTCCCTCTGCAGCAGAAGAACCACCCCGCAAAGGCTCCCTGTGACCCAGACAGACACCAGAGACTGTAGCCAAGATCCAAACCACTGCCAGGAAGTGAGCCCCTCCTAAATGTCTCCCTTGTGTGCCACTGAGACACCTTGTGTACTTTGGACTGCCATTGCTCCTTTTCCTATGGCCCCATGGAAACCAGACCTGTGTTACAAACCAACTGGGCAACTACACTGAAGATTTCATTCACCATCACCCCACTCTATGGCACTATCCATTCCTTTTTGTCAATTCAATAAACACACAAACACAACTGAAGGTTTTGTTCTTTAAATACAATAATATGCAATGTCTTGATCTTTATTATCCTATGCAAATGTAACGTAAAGTGTGAATTCATCCAATGGACAGTCAGTTTGGGGGACACACAACCAGTGTGAGAGCATGCCACAAGACACCATCCACCAAACTGTGTGAAAGCCTTCTGTAGGCATCACATGAGTTCACAGTAGTGACCACATCAACATCTGCAAAAAGGGAAACCATGAGTGGCATTCAAATGAGAAGTAAAGAAAGTAGAGCAACGTGAGCCCCCGTAACATAACAGACTACATTCAGCTGGTCACTTCAACTCAGAAATGTGCACAGCAATTGACTCCAAACACCATAAGAGAGGAGACACAACTAATTTCAGGCCCTCACACAAGATACCACAGTATTATCTATGTCATTTTATCAGTATGCCAATCCCTCCACTGGACCACCTAGTCTGGGCCACACTGTCAGGAAAATTTAAGTCGCAGAGCGGTTGTGTACGCACATTGGAAGTCGCATAACATTCCCAGCAAGAAATGCTAAATACTGTATTGAATGAGGACACAGTCTACAGTGGGCATGTATTTGAAAATGCTAAACTGCTGATGCACTACATGGGCTGAATAATCTTGATCATCATCACCATGTCACTGGCACAACTGAGCACAGATGGAACAGTGTCAGGTCACATAATGCACACAGTTGTGCTTGTCACAACACAGCAGACACATAGCACTTAACTGTAATGGAGGTATGAACAGAAGTACAGTCTGACCTGAGTGTCATTGGAAGTACTGCTGTATCAGATGTGTCCTGTTGTCCACGTCCTCCTCCTCCCCATCCTCATCACTGTCTTCAGTGTCCTCTGCTGCCACAGGTACACTGTCTCCCCCCTCCTCCTGCAGGAATGGCACATGGCGTCCGAGGGACAAATTGTGCAGCATGCAGCAGGCCACTGCTATCTGACAGACCTTCCCAGGGGCATAGAGTAGCGATCCACCAGAAATATGGAGGCATCTGAACCTGACTTTCAGTAGTCCAAAAGTCCTTTCGATTACTCTTTTGGTCTGACCATGTGCTTCATTGTAATGATTCTCTGGCCCTGTCCTCAGATTCCTCACTGGTGTCAACAGCCAGGATAGATTTGGGTAGCCGGACTCACCTGGAAGTAGTGAGAGACACACATTTCTCATGTGCAATAGCACAGAGGACAACTCCAGGTGGCATTTAGTGACTGTGATGGGCCGACGCTGCCTCGGTCGGACCCTTCATACCCCGGGGGCATCAGCACAATGGGAACACCCAACCCAGAAGTCCTCCGGGTGGGAACCAATCGTGTTACACTTCCGGGTGACGGCAGGCAGCAGCAGCTGCTTTGCGCCGTCACCAGGATTCAAAAGGAGGAGAAGGACGAATGCAGGCATGCGGACAAGGGAAACGAGGGAGAAGACTTCGGCGGTGCAGTGGAAAGAAAAGGCAAGGAAAAGGAGGAAAAGGGGAGCAAGAGGTACGGCCAGAGCAGTTTCGACGGCGCCCGTTCGGAGACCAGCGGGAAGGACCTCGGGAACAGCACCAGTACGGCGAGAAGCCACAGAGGCCCAGGAGGCAATACACCCGAACTCCGGCCACGCTCAGGGAAGATCGTGGCCCCTGCAGGTGAGTGGGCAGACATACCAGTAATAGGGAGGTGGAGGGAGGAAGGAAGGAAAAGGAAGGAGGGGAGTAAATAAAAGGGGACGTGCACCGGTTGGGAAGGGGGATTAATACAGTTTTGTTGGTTGTCAAGTTATTTTTTTGGTTACATTATTTTTCCCCAGGAGTGGCATTATTACGTTCATTTCATTTTGTTGTTGATTAAGAATCCTGTGACATATAAAGACCCCAGAGAAGGAAGATTATAGGCAGTTCAGGACCGCACAAGGAAAGTGAGATATTCCTGAGTCACAGAAAGAGAACTAAGAATAGGAACAGACTTGTCCTACGGCCAGTATAAAGGAAGAAAAAGAAAAAAAAAGGGAGGCAGGCACAGAGAAAGAACGAGATGCAGAAAGTAGACAGAAAGAAAAATCCACATACAGAGAAAGGTCGAGATAACCAGAGAAGAAAACAGGAGGAGAGAGAGATAGAGAGAGAGAGAGAGAGAGAGAGAGAGAGAGAGAGAGAGAGGAGAGAGAGAGAGAGATGAGAGAGAGAGAGAGAGAGAGAGAGAGAGAGAGAGAGAGAGAGAGAGAGATCAAGAAACAAAAAGGGAAGGAAGACAGGACTCAAGAACCAAACAGAGGGGAAACAGTAGAGAGAGAAAGAAAGGAAACAATAAGAATAAAAACACAAATACTTACTAGAACACTTACCATTGTCTGTCTCAGTTCTCACCCTCATGCACTATAACTCGTGCCTTCACCATGCACAGCTAATTAATCCACATATTATATCATTGATGACATATTCCATGCCAGTGGTTCCCAACATTTTGACTTTTGAGGACCCCCACTTTATCAGTACTGGAACCCAGGGACTGCCACTGAATCAATATTGGAACCAAGGGACCCCCCCATTGAGTCATTAATGGAAGCTGGGGACCTAATCTCTTAATTTATTTAATTTTCTTAGCAGTGGTGGACCCCCTGAGGAGGCTTTGCGGATCCCCAGGGGTCCCCAGACCACAGGTTGGGAACCACTGTTCTATGCCATCTTTGATATTCTCACTGCAACATTTACAATAAAATTCTTGATGAGACAACTGTGCATGGTGAGGGCGTGAGTTATAGTTACCTTAGGGCACGAGTTTTAGTTACTTGAAAGAACTATAACTGCTGAATTTCTATGGTTTTGTACGAGTAAATTCAGAACCTAACTATGAAGTCCCTGTAACGTTTGGATTTTTCAGTTTTCCTTTTTTTCTATGCATGTATGCTTGTTAAATAGCTCAGGATTTTTTGTATTTTTATTTTTATTTTTATAAACAACTTTTATTGGTTTACATGCAGAAAAGAAAAGAGAAGAAGAAGTAGAAGTAGAAAAGCACAGGTAGGTTCTGGAATAGCCAGCATACATACAACATCATATAGACAGAATAGATTGTCAGTATGGCATCTCAACAGTACTATTATACAACGCAGGGCACACAACATTAAGTGGTCAGGGAAGAAGACCCAGCCATTTCCCCCACACATTTGCATGTTTATGGGGACAACCCATTGCCTCATAGACCGATTTTTCTTGGCTTGCGCACCAGTCAACTCCATGCCTCCATTTCTGTAAGGACGGGCCAGTGGCGGTGTTTCAAGTGGCTGCAATGTCTCTTTTTGCCACCAGTAAGGCAGTACCAACAAATGCTCGGTCTACCCTTGAGCCCTCCAGTTCCTCCATAGCACCCAACAAGACCAGTTTCGGGGACATCTGTTGCTCTCACCCCAAAACTGTGTTCAGCTCATGGAATATCTTACCCCAGTATGCATCTATATGGGGGCATTTCCAGACCATATGAAAGAAATCCGCCAATTCCTCTGAACACCTAGGACAGTGGGCAGAAGGGGTGAGGCCTGCTCGATGCAGTCAGACAGGAGAAAGGTATGACGCATACAAATACATTTGCACCAACTGCGACCGCGCTGACACCGCCAGGAGTTTAGGTGCCATCAGCGCATCCAGCCAATCTGCCTCCTCAAGAGGTCCCAGACATTCCTCCCCTTTATCTCTGAGGTGGTTTAGGTTGCCCGGAGCATGGTTAATTAACATCTTGTAAATTTGGGACACCCCTTTTTTCCCCAGAGCGCCCACAAGCAATTAAGCCTCCAGTGGACTATATTCAGGCAGTGTGTCAGTGCAGGACAAATGTATGTTCAGAGCATGGCGCAGTTATAGGTGCTTAAAGAACTGCATGCGGGAGAGTTGGAAGTTGGTCTGTAGGTCCTGAAAGGATCGCTTCGAGTCCCCCCTCCACACATCACCCAACTGTGAAATGCCCACCAAGTCCCATCTCTCAAACCCACTCAATGCAGTTGATTCTTTTAGCCATTTGCTGTGCCAGTGTGGGGGCTCTGCTTGGTAATGACATTAGTCCATCGAGTGTGACGCAGGGCCGCACGACATGCAAGAAACACCGCTCTAGTCACTGGATCCTTCTTGTGGTGGAGTGGTGAACTGTAGAGTAAGTCTAAAATTTGTGGAAAGCTAAGTGTCGCCATTTCCAGCTTATAAGCCGGGTCGGCCCACCCCCTATTAAACAAGTCATGCACGACCAGGAGCTGCATCGTTAAGTAATACAAATAAGGGTTAGCTGTACTCATCCCCCCTGTCGCATACCCCCCTCTGGCAGTTTTGCAGCGCAATCTGGTGCCTCAAGCCACACCAGAGGCATGAGGTTGTGGTCCTGTCTAATGTATGGAACCAGGAGCGTGGGATCGGTAACAGGAAGTTCTGGAGCACATACAAAATACGTGGCAGTATCATCATTTTATATGAGGCCACACAGCCCAAAACATTTAATGGCAGTGCTGCCAGCGCTGTAGGTCTGCCTTGGTTCGAGAATGAACAGTGCCAGGAGGAGGGCCACCCAGATACCTAAGTACCTGAACTCAACTGACGAATAGGCACTACACCCAGCCAATCATTGCAGTCCAGTACCGATCTGGCGGAGTTCATTTTAAGCCCTGATGCCTCCTCATAACAGCGGAGGAGGTGAAAACACCTCAGGCCAGATTCACTAGATTCCACCATGTATAGCAAGACATTGTCAGCATACAGAGCCACATGGTCTTCATATGCGTTTCCCCAGTTCCACCCGCGATAGAGAGGGTCAACTCTAATCAGTTGTGCCAAAGGCTCAATGGCATGGGCAAAAAGGAGGGGGGACAGGGGACAGCCCCGACGCGTTACCCGGTGGATACGGAAGGAGAAAAATAAGATACCACTGACCTGTACCCGGGCCATGGGGTTGGCGTATAGGGCATGGACCAGTTGACAAAATCTAGGCCCCTGCCCAGCATGCTGCAACACTCAAAATCAACAAAGAAGACCAGGTTCTGGGGTAACTGGTGACGTCGTGCTAAGGCCACACGTAGACGACGTACACAATGTCACGTGCTTCGGTTGGCCATAAATCCACATTGCTCTGAGTGAATCAGTAATGGCAGGACTCTCTTAAGACGCGGTGCAAGAATCATGGCGTAAATCTTCATCTCACTGTTAATAAGAGAGATTGGTCTGTAGTTAGCACAAAGTCGTGATGGCGGTTGAGTTTTGGGAATTACCACATTAGTGGCCATGTCTCGTCCCTCCAGAAAGGAGCCCAGGAGGGCATCCTCCTCACATAAGACTTTGAGGTGTGGCGTTAAGACCTCTCGAAACACTTCATTGTATTCCGTTGGAAACCCGTCAGGTCCAGGAGTCTTGCCAGCTCCCAGTGAGAAAATTGCATCATTGATTTCCTTGTTCGTTATGGGGTCACCCATGATAGTTGCCTCTGTGTAAGGCAATACAAGAAGGGGAACGTCTGTTAAAAATTGGCAAGCATGTTCCCGGTCAATCGTCGAGGAGGCCCTGTAGAGTACCTCATAGTAGGTAGTGAATGTATCTGCCACGTCTTGTAGTTTAGCAACAGGCTGTCCAAGCATGTTAAAAATTTCAGGGATAATTCTAGATGATTGATGGCGTGAAGCCATCCAGTAAAGCAGTTTCCCATTTTTGTCCACAGACCCATACACCCTGGCATTAACCGCACGCCAGAGGTGCTTAGCCACCTCTAAAGAATGATCACAGATCTCATCCTGTATCAGCAGGAGTTGCCTGGCCACTGCTTCATTCGGCTGAGTAAATTGCTTTGCTTCCAGTTGGGTGGCTCAGGCTTCCAATTGGGTAATGTGTAGGGTCTGGGACCACTCCCGAGAGGGGGTAATGCTCTTGGCCATGCCCCGTACCACAGCTTTGGTCGCCCCCCAGAGAATACCCGGTGAGGATATGGAATCTGTATTAAGAATAAAATATTCCTAAAGTGTTTCCAGCAGTTGTTGGACATGGGGCTTGTGCCACAGGTACCATGCGTTCATGCGCCACATAGGGCGGACCTCCGCTTGAGCGGACCCCAGTACAAACCAGAGTGGCGCATGATCTGATATACCCTTTGGTAGAATTTCCATGTTTGTGAGATGGCAGCGATCTGTAGCAGGTAATAAAAAAAGGTCAACTCTAGATTGAGTATGTTGCCAAAGTATATGTGAACTGGCGTTGCTGCGGATGCCAGACTCTCCATGCATCACACAGCCCCACGGATGCCAGCCAGTTCAACAATCCCGAGGTCGCAGACTGTCTATGGGCCGAGGGGGATCCAGTCATGTCCAACACGGGGCCAGGGACTGCGTTAAAGTCTCCCACAACACCGTGACCCCCTGGGGCAAAGCTAGGAGCAGGTTAGTGAGGTCATGTAGAGTCTTGTGCATGGCCACTGGAGGGGCGAACACACTGATAACATTGACGGTGAGGCCCTCCACTTACCCAGTCAGGATCACATATCACCCATGTGGGTCCCTCTGCACCTGAGTGACCACCACAGAAAAGTAGCGGTGGAGCAGTACCGCTACCCCCCTCGACCCACGAACAAACCCTGCATGGTACACTCTGTCAAAGCTGCTACGGGCTAGGAACGGGCAACGGTCCCCAAGAAGATGGGTCTCTTGCAGCAAGAGCACGTCAGGTCAGTGGCGATGAATGTGCGCAAGTACGGCTGTGCGCTTGATCATGTCTAGAAGACCATTAACGTTTCATGAAATAATTTGCATCTGGCCCATCGTGTCTGTGGGAGTATGTCAGCTGAGCGCTTTTGCAGGTCCTCCCAGTTACCATCCGGATCCCTAACCAACGGAACAGGATTATTGCCCTGGTGTGTGCCGTAGTACCTGTCATATAGCAGCGTGTGCCTACATCCCTGTGCATGTGATGAGGAAAGCAAACAAACATTGATTTTTAACTACAACAAATGCCATGCAACATGGCGCAAAATCCTGCACCCCCCAACTCCCGCTCCTCCTCATACTTCCCCCAAGAAGCATCTGTCACCCTTATAAAACATTCAATTTACAGTTAGAAAGTTCTTAATCCCAATCTAGTGGGCAGTGGTGGATCCCTCCATGGTGTTGGATTAAAGAGCATTAGTTAGTAGGCAGTTGCATATCAGCCCGTAACCAGATTGAAGCTGTACTCGCCCTCTCCTTATTCCCTTCCCAGCAGGAAAGTCACATCGCTGGACTACGGGATAGGTCTGAGTCACCGGGGGCATCCAAGTGCTCAGGTGTTCATCCCTACGTTCGCAGCTCCTTCTCTGCTTAACCGCTACAAGTGATTGCTGAATGCTCGGGCAGCGTCAGCTTTGCGGCCCCCTCCCACAGGGAACCCACAGGGGAGGAGGACTGCGATCCATGCCGCACCCTGCGTCTCTTAGATCACATTAGTTACCACTGACCCCGGGGGCCGCCGCAGCCACGCATCCATTGGCAGCGCCTCACGATTCCGTGGAGAGCCTCCTCCAGGGGGGCCCAAGGGGACCTCCTCAGTTACCCACGTCCATGCTGCTGTGGGAGTCTCAAAGAAGTGAGTTTTATTGCCCTGCACCAATCTGAGCTTAGCAGGAAAGAGAAAAAGGTAAGGAGGAAGTTGGCGTGTTCTCGGGAAGTCCTATGATACGCATGTTGTTTCGCCTTGAGCGATTTTCAGCATCCTACGCCCTGTGATGCAGTTCTGATGTCTGGACTAGCAATTTTGACACTTGAGATTTAAGGTCTATCATTTCTAATCCACGTTGGATATTCTAGATTCCGCCTCGGTGATCCTAGCAGTTGCATTGGGGAGATCTTGTCGCACTTACTAGTTACAGTGGTTATTGCCCATGATTCCCGGGTATCTAAGGTGTAGGCTGATTACATTAGCTTCAGAGTTACTTGGGTTGCAGTAGCCTGTTAGCAGTTATATTTACAGCCTAGGCGGCCGAGAGGGACTACGGATCACACTCCTTTCTTATCTGCCCCAACGGCGATGTAGGCACCGAGCAGTCCAGTAGAGAGCAATCAAGAAAGGACACACGGTAGCTGCAGATCCAGCATGGGTCAGAGTTGCCTTCACAGAAGCCCCAGATTGCTGGCCCAAGCCTATACTGGAACCGACGTCCGCCTCAGTGGAATCAACTGGCTTCCTTTGCCATGGGGCCCTAAGTCCTGTGGAGCCACCGGGACAGGGTCCCACTCCACAACACAGTTGTTAGCAAGTGGTACTTTGGCTCAATAGTCTTGTTACCGGTGGGTAAGGGCAAAACAAAGCAAGAGCAGATCATACACGCCTGACGCCTTACCTCCTTTCCAGCTTGAGGTGGGCACCCTGGTGCTATGCAGGCAATCAATCTAGGGTGAAGAAGATTTTAAACACTTCCAGTGTGGGTTGCTCGGCCAGTGAATCAGTCCTCCATAGCAACAACTCACGCGGAGTGCAGGTACACGCCGCCCCAGTAGACCACAGGACCCCAGGCTACTGGCGTATGTCCAATAGCCGTCGCCCCCAGCTCCGATCCAGTCTCTGGTGCCTGAGGGTGGTACAGCTCCCAGGACGTGTGCCTCAGTATTTCGACAGGCCCACTCATATGGCTCTTCCAGTGGGGCCCACCAAGACCCCGGCCTTCTCTATGGCCAGGCACGCCCAGTTGGACCCGGCTGCCATGCTGTGGCGCGGTCCACTCCCTGACAGCAGTCTGTCTTCCCTCCAGCCTCCGCAGTGCTTCCAGGTGCCTCCGGGTCCCAGGCACAGGGCAGTAGAGAGCGGGGGCACGGATCCAAGGCAGAACGTGGCCCCAGCCCCAGGGGCCCAAGCTAGGGCACACTACCCTCCTCAGGCCTGCACCGAGGTGCAGCTGCGTCACCTCAGTGCTTCTGACCCGGCCCCATGCCACCTCTGCACCTGTGCTGCCGCCTTCAGTGTCGCTCCACCACAGCCAGATCCATTCATCCGCCGGGGTACTCCTACACAATCCCTGTGCCTAGTGGGCCGGCCTGACAGTCTTGTCACGTCGATGGGGCCCTCCGAAGCTCCCTTGCAGCCACCGGCTGAGTGCCCCTTCAGCAGCTACCAGCCACCATTTTGTGGCGTGAACCACCTCACGGCAGCCAGCACCCTACGAGCCTTCACTAGCTCTTTTCGCCAGACCAGACATTACCCCAACCTCCAGGGTGCATCCCCCACCTGTCTCGATACAGGGCAGGGAGGGCACTGCCAGAGGCTGATGACGGAGGGGTCCGGAGCACTCTGAAGGTGCGACTGCCATCTTGACGCATTGGCCACGCCCCCTAGCTCTGGCTTTTCATTTATCTCCTGTGAAGAAGAGCATAATTTGCTGCCTACAATCCCTATAGTGAATAAAGTCCACATAATGTAGATATGGGGAGAAAGGGTAATGCGCCTTCTACTAAATCTACTTTTTTCCCCGACACCACAATTCCCAGTCCTGGTTGTTTAATCTGGATGTACGCTGCAATGAAAAGCTTGCCCTTTCAACTCTGATTTTCATACATCAATGGTTAACAAATAAGTATATTTGCAGGAGTTCCAAATTGCAACTGATTCCTAAATTGGGTGATGGGACATACTTATCTATGGGTATTTAATATGCTGCCTGCTTCCACAAACAGGAAATGTGCTTTACATGGCTCGGGAAAATTAATTTTAAGGAGATAAACTTCTACAAGTGGTTTCTCGAGTCAGGATTGTAAGCTGTCATTTTGAAGAGGGACAGCTAGTAAGAATGAAAAGCTATATATCTAAGGTTGTCTTGCATTTTTTCCTGATGTTTTACGCTCAAACCTCCAAAAAACAGAAGTGCTTTAAAATACCATTGTATCGCCCACAAAAACAAGAAATGCTGAAGGCCTTGTCTATCAACTTTCCAGCAGATAGTCAGCTCATCAGAGGAGAGAGCATAGTTTTAAAATGACAAATATATCTTTTCCGGTCGCTCGCTCGTTTATCTCAGTCATCAGCAGGCTCTAACACATTTACGGCCAAATGTATCAAGCAATTTTGCATTCGCGAACGGTGAGAATCACAAAATTTGGCCGTTTACGAATGTAAAAATGCCTTTCAAGATGAAAGAAAGGCATTCGCTGCGCAATTTTAAGGAATCGCAAAAATAGCGATTCTTAAAATTGCAACACCATTTGGAGAATCGCAAATTGTGATTCTCTAAATAGGAAATGGCAAATAGGGAATTCCTATTTGCGATTTCCAAAGCACATGTATCAAGCATTTCCTAAATGCAAATTGGGCATTTAGGAAATGCAATTACCACCAAATCCAACTTGGTGGGCAACATGTGCAATTTTAAAAAATGCATTATAAATGCCTTTTAAAAAATGACATGTAGTGCACAAATGCCCCCAGGGCATGTGTGTGCTTCACATGTCTGTAAATATTTTTTTGGGGTGCATCAGAGGGGGCCTTAGGCCCCCAGCACCCTGGGGTTTGCATTACCTAATTTGCTAATTCAAACTGGAATTCGCAAATTGGGAAATGCAAAACCATTCGCACCTATGGGCCTGAATGGAGTCCCATTCTCTAATTGCGATTCGGTAATAGCAATTGCGAATTTTAAGAAATCGCTGTTACCAAATCGCAAATTTCATACACCCGATTTTGCATTTCTTAAATAGCTATTTCTTAAAATTCACTACTTAAGAAATGAACCCGGGTGCTTGATACATCTGGCCCTTAATCACTGCCTTTGTTCTGCGGGCCCTACTGAGAACAGGCAACTCTGCTTGGACCGTTGTTGACCATAGGTGCTCCCCTCCCCCACTTAGACATTGCCACACCTGTTTGCAATGCCTTAAACCAACCATCAGTTAACTTGCAGAACTATGAAATTCCAGAATATCTGCACCTTGCAGACATCTTTAATATTAATTGTATAAAGTGCAAACCAAAATCCAAAAAAGGGGGAGGGACCGGGAGATTACAGGTCCAGTGTACGGTCTCTCAAAACAGTAATAATATAAGGTGTACACTGTTCTGAAAATAGCCAACCAGAGGACCAGGAGTGGCTAGAGCGTGGAACCCTCATGCATCCCAAGGGATGACTCGCTTCATCATCGGGAACGCTCTTCACCAGGCTGGTGCTGCAATGCCTTGTGGGCTCCCCAAAGGGGGCTCTCACCCATAAAGCTCTTTACGTGGCAGGTCTATCCAGGTTAGATGGATGTGGACCCTATAATAGGATCCACCGTAAACTGGAGAGAATAACACAGACGTAAAATTGGTTATCCACCTCAAAACAACATCATGAATTTAATCAGTCTACATGAGACGGAGACCAAGATTAAAAACCAGACGAAAGTAACATTAATGAGTGTCAATGCTCAAGTACTTTCAACAAAAAGTTACAAGCAGGTTCCCAAAATTAAGGAACACTAGTTAAGGGTCGACATGTTTCGCGTCAAATGGTCCAGCCGGATCCTACGACGCTTCATCAGGACCAAAAAAGAATTAATAAAAAAAAATCTTCCCCAAAAGCCTTATAACTAAAGGAATACCTAAGGTAAGTAAATAAAGGAAAAAACGTCACTTACATTAAGTTAACTGGTTACTACAAAAAGGTCGCCCTGGAAGAAGAAAATCAAAACACGTGTGTCAGAAGTGACCAAAATATGGTGATAAAAGTGCACTCGTGAAAGAGGTGTATGGTAGAACATCATACATGAATGTTAAAAGCTTACCATCCCCAGAATCAGGAACGGCTCCTTGGGAAACGCATGTCAGGGACAGAAGTTGGCACTGCATGCAGTGGTGGTCATAAAAAAGGTCAAGATTGGATAACAAAGCAATCAAAAATCACATAGATAATATAACATGCATATTTCAAAAGTCAGTACTCCTGAATTCTATATGTGAAGGCAAGTAGCCCATTATTTTATTCTCAAAATGATAATATCAATGGAAGAGAATAACAAATTTATTGGAGGTCCTACATAAATCACTGAAACCCACCAAAAAACATACGGTCGGTAAAAGATATAGTCATTACTCTAACCGGACCATGT
This sequence comes from Pleurodeles waltl, assembly GCF_031143425.1. Classification (NCBI taxonomy): domain Eukaryota; kingdom Metazoa; phylum Chordata; class Amphibia; order Caudata; family Salamandridae; genus Pleurodeles; species Pleurodeles waltl. Next base: position 338,713,337 of record NC_090444.1, on the reverse strand, counting down.
GACATAAAAATAATTATTAGAAGCAAAGTTCAAAACTAAGAAAAAACCAGGCCAAGAGTCCTCGGCCATGGTAGCACTTACAACTATTGCTGAATGTCCGCGTTGGGCACCTAACCTCCGAACAGCGTTCCCGTAACAAGGAACACGGGCGCTGACAGAGGTCTTAATAACGCGATAAACCCGGAAGTGAATAGTCCGGCTCGCGCGCCCCAGTGGCAGGAAAATAGAAAACAGACTTTGCGTGTGATTGGATGTAGAAACAAACAAAGGACTAAAACTGCCTCTATCACGAGAACAAACGGACAGTTTTTTTAATTTCTTACTCGAGTCAAAGGGCGTGATGCGAACTCGAGGTTAGAGCACCAATGTGATTTGAAATAATTTATTTAAACAATTGAGTGAGCAAGGCCTAATGGCATGTAACAGGCACAACAAAATCCCTGGAAAGTGGGTAGGTGATGAAACTCGGAACTATGGACATAATAAAGGGTACTGGAGGACCCTAATTAGTACATGCAAACAAGATCTAAGGAGAGAGAGCAGACCAAGGAATCTCATCATTTAATCCTTGTATACTGGTCCCTAGTTTAAAGACCCATCGTTGTTCAGTCTTAAAAAGAAAGCTTGGGTCATTAGGGCAAATTTTTGGTGCTTCAAGAATAACCCACCTAAGATCATCAGGGGTGTGAGGAGTGTCTAAAAAATGTGCACATAGTTTTGTGGTAACCCGCTTGCATCTAATATTGCTTCTATGTTCATTAATGCAGGTTTTGACAGCTCGTGTGGTCATCCCAATATAACGTAACCCACAGGGGCACGTTATCATATAGATACAGTGTTTAGTGTTACAGTTAGTATGTTTCCTTAACCGCCAAGTCCCAATGGGGTCCAAATGAAGTGTAGTTAAGTGTTGTGTTAATGAACAGACATTGCAGTTGACACAAGGATGATGCCCTTCAACAGGAGGAAGATCCCATAGTGTCCTTTGGGTGTTAATGACCTGTGGTAACCGCTGACGAGTATGGACAACGATATCCTTGATGTTAGCAGTGCCAACTTCTGTCCCTGACATGCGTTTCCGAAGGAGCCGTTCCTGATTCTGGAGATGGTAAGCTTTTAACATTCATGTATGATGTTCTACCATACACCTCTTTCACAAGTGCACTTTTATCACCATATTTTGGTCACTTCTGACACACGTGTTTTGATTTTCTTCTTCCAGGGCAACCTTTTTGTAGTAACCAGTTAACTTAATGTAAGTGGCGGTTTTTCCTTTATTTACTTACCTTAGGGATTCCTTTAGTTATAAGGCTTTTGGCGAAGATGTTTTTTGAATAATTCTTTTTTGGCCCTGATAACGTGTCGTAGGATCCGGCTGGACCATTTGACGCGAAACATGTCGACCCTTAACTAGTGTTCCTTAATTTTTGGAACCTGCTAGTAACTTTTTGTTGTAAGTACTTGAGCACTGACACTCATTAATGTTACTTTCGGCTGGTTTTTAATCTTGGTCTCCATCTCATGTAGACTGATTAAATTCATGATGTTGTTTTGAGGTGGATAACCAATTTTACGTCTGTGTTATTCTCTCCAGTTTACGGTGGATCCTATTATAGGGTCCACATCCATCTAACCTGGATAGAACTGCTACGTAAAGAGCTTTATGGTTGAGAGCCCCCTTTGGGGAGCCCACCAGGCATTGCAGCACCAGCTTGGTGAAGAGCGTTCCTGATGATGAAGCGAGTCATCCATTGGGATGCATGAGGGCTCCACGCTCTAACCACTCCTTGTCCTCTGGTTGGCTATTTTCGGAACAGTGTACACCTTATATTATTTAAGTGCAAACCGTCGCTCATGGTTTTAGTTGTACTGCCAACTCATGACTCTAATGCCCTATTAAGTAGTTTAAAATGCAGTAGAAACCCCGTATCTACAAATTCATTTGCTGAAATATAAAGAGTGAAAAACAGGTATGAAGAAAACCTTTGTATTTCCAAAATGGGCACAAGATAAGGTGTTGAGAAGCAGTGGTTATTTGCACATCTCTGAATTCCGGGGTGCCCATAGTAGCATGTGGTTTACAGGGCATTTCTCAAATAGACGTCTTTTTTACACACTGTCTTACACTTGGAAGGAAAAAATGCAGAGAAAGACAAGGGGCAATAACACTTTTTTTGCTATTCTGTGTTCCCCCAAGTCTCCCGATAAAAATGGTACCTCACTTGCATGGGTAGGCGTAATGCTCGTGACAGGAAACCCAACATGGACACATCACATTTTTACATTGAAATCTGACGTGTTTTTTGCAAAGTGCCTAGCTGTAGATTTTGGCCTCTAGTTCATCCGGCACCTAGGGAAGCCTACCAAACCTGTGCATTTCTGAAAACTAGATACCTAAGGGAATCCAGGATGGGGTGACTTGTAGGGCTCCCCCAGGTGCTGTTACCCAGAATCCTTTGCAAACCTCAAAATTTGGCCAAAAAAAAAACACTTTTTCCTCACATTTCGGTGACAGAAAGTTCAGGAATCTGAGAGCAGACACAAAGTTCCTTCCACCCAGCGTTCTCCCAAGTCTCCCGATAAATATGGTACCTCACTTGTGTGGGTAGGCCTAGTGCCCGCAAACGGAAATGCCCCAAAACAGTATCTTGGACGCATCAAAATGATCAAATACAAAACTATGTGTCTTTGCAGGGAGGGCACCTGCGTTTTTGGTCCTGGGCTCAGTAGCCATCTAGGGAAACCTACCAAACCCAGACATTTCTGAAACCTAGACACCCAAGGGAGTCAAGGGAAGTGTGACTTGCGTGGATTCCCCAATGTTGTCTTACCCAGAATCCTCAGCAAACCTTAAATTTAGCTAAAAAATCATATTTTTCCCACATTTCTGTTTGGGATCACCGCACTGTGACAAATTTCCAACCACCCAACGTTCCCCTGATTCTCCCGGTAAAAATGATACCTCACTTGTGTAAGTGGGCCAAGTGCCTGTGACAGGGACAAACCTAAAACATGTCAAAATTGAGGGAAAACCAAAGTGGGTCCAAAAGGGCAGTTTGGAAAAAAACATTTTTAGGCTGACAAATGCAGCAGAATTTTTATTGGTATAGATGAGACAATGCTCGGTGGTAGGGATTTTGTGGATTCCTGTATATTCCAGAAGGTTCCATCACAAAAATGTGGAAAAAATGTGTGATTGCCAGCAAAGTTGGAGGTTTGCAGGGCATTGTGGGTAAGAAAATGGTGTGGGGTACATGTGAAGCACACCACCCTTGAAGCACCCAGATGTTTAGTTTTCGGATGTGTCTAGGTCTTGTGGATTTTTCTACATGGCAGCGTCCCAAAGTCCAAAAAGTGCAGCCCTCACTATTGCAAGTGGGATGATTTTGAGAGTTAGCCAAGCTCTCATTGCCCAAATGTAAAACCAAAACCCAACATAATCAAATGTCCTCTTGCTTGCCATGGGATAAGATGTTTTAGTGTGCAGGGGAGAGCTGAAAGACTGTTACCCCCTTCAGTTGGGGTGGGGGCATAACCAGGCCCATACTGGTTGGTAGCCACCACCCCACTTTTTTTTTTATATTCCCTGGCATCTAGTAGACTTTCTGCCCCCTGGGTGTAGATTGGGGGTAATTGTCCCATCTGCCCACTAGCAGGCAGAACAACTTTGACCCCTTTTATTTGGTGTGGGGGTATGGCCATACCCCCACCAATTTTCCTTGTTCTCCGGTGGGCTTTCTGCCCCCCTGGGGGCAGATAGACCTACCAAAAATAGGCCGATCTGCCCTTAATATGGCCAACAGTAATGTGCCCCCATGGGGAGCGACCCTTGCCCAAGGGGCTGCCCACCCTCAAATAAAACACACACATAAATCCCTGGTGCCTAAGTGGTTTCTGCCCCCCCCCAGGGGCAGATCGGCCTAATAGGAATAGGCCGATCTGTTCCCAAGGGGAGCAGAAATGGCCTAAAATAAATTTGCCCCCCCCCCGGGGAGCGACCCTTGCCTAAGGGGTCGCGCCCCATATATAAAAAACAAAAGTAAACATAAACATATATATATCCCTGGTGTCTAGGGGTTTCTGCCCCCCTTTGGGGGCAGCTCGGCCTGATGATAATAGGCTGATCTGGCCCCGGGGGGACAACAAAGGCCCAAAAATATTCCCCCCCCCAGGGAGCGGCCCTTGCCCAAGGGGCCGCTCCCCTCACTCAATAATATATATTTATTTTAAAATCACTGGTGTCTAGTAGTTTCTGCCCCCCCGGGGGCAGATTGGCCTAATAAAAATAGGCCTATCTGCCTAAAAGTCATTTTTTCCCCTGGGAGCGACCCTTGCCTAAACAGGTCGCTTGCCACATATAAAAAAAATAAAAATTACCCCTGGTGTCTAGGGGGTTTCTGCCCCCCACAAGGGCAGATCGGCCTAATTGTACTAGGCTGATCTGCCCCCAGGGGGGCAGTACTGGTCTAAAAATAATTTGGCCCCCTGGTGTGCGGCCCTTGCCCAAGGGGCCGCTCCCCTCATGACAATTACCTGGGAAAAAAAACTCCCTGGTGTCTAGTGGGCATTTCTGCTGCCCGATCGCATCGCGATCGGGCAGCAGAAATGCTGAGAAAGACATCAAAGGAAAGGAAAAGCCCTTCCTTTCCTTTGATGCCTTTCTTGGCCCCTCCACGTGATCGGAGGAGAAATGCAAAAGCAAAGGTTTACATCATACCCATTTTTCTTTCTATCTATCTTTCTACCTACAAATTCTCTATATTGCCCTAAACAGAAGGGTCTTTTGGTTGTAACGGTTTAATGCTTTTGTAAATCAACCTTTGGGACAAGAGGTTACAGATGAAAATGTTGTCACAAATGCTTGTTTTTTCCTTACTCGGCTCGGCACAGAGCAAGCATGCTTAACTTAGAAGGCAATGTGTAAAGTATTTTTGCAATAGCTCATACAGTAGCATAGTGAAAACACCACAAAAAGTACACCACACCAGTTAAGGAAAATAGATAATATTTATATGAACAAAATAAGACCAAAACTACAAAAATTCAATATGCAGAAGCCAAGATATCTTTTTTTAAGTGTAGATAAGTCTCAATCCTTAAGAATCAGCGGTTGTATCCTTTGACAACACAGTACATGGGATGCATCTAGAAAAACAACTCAGAGGGGCCTGTAGAGAAGGAGATGCTTTGGAAAATAAAGAAATACGTCAGGTTTTTCCGGTGCAGCAGAGGTGATGTGTCAATTCTTTCCACGAGGCAAGGTGATGTGTCAATTTCCAGGCAAGCAGCCTTGGTTCCTCATTGCGGCTGGGGATATTTTAACGCCCAGGGTCGATGCATGGAAAATCCAAAACACGCTGCAATGGTGAAACAGGTGCTGCGTCGATCCGGTAGGTGATGCAGTGATTTTTCAGCCACAAGACATGAGCTGCATCGCGTTTTCCATGTGTTGCGTCAAAATGTTAAATGTGGTGGGTTTTCCCACTCAGATGAAGTCTTTGTGGCCCTGAGACTTCAGAACAGGAGGCAAGCTCAATCCTAGCCCTTGGAGAGCACTTGCGGGGAAGGAAGAGTCCTTCCAACAGTCAGGGGTCAGCAGGGCAGCAAGAAGGGCAGCAGCCCTTTTCAGTAAAGCAGTCCAGATGAGTCCTTTGGGCAGCCAGGCAGTTCCTCTGACAGAGTCCAGGTGTAGCTCCAGAAGTGTCTAATTTTGAAGGGTCACTGACCAAGTATATATACACAAAAATGCCTTTGAAGTGGGGGAAACTTCAAAGAGTGGTTTTGAAGTGCACAAGTTACCCTTTTAGCACAGTCCTGTCTGCCGAGATCCCTATGGGGGGGTTATCAGTCCTTTTGTGTAAGGGCAGGACACTGGCCTTTCAAGTGTAAAGGAGAGCCCCTTCCTTTCCAGGGAGAACCATTCAGTATGCCAATTAATGCACAAGGGGAGCAGTCAAACAGCACAGGCGTGGACTGGAGACAGGCTGTAAGGGACAGATGGCAGTTAGTGCAGAGAGATGCCCACTTTCTAAAAGTGCAATTTCTAAAACAGTAATATTAAATCCAACCTCACCCGTAAGCAGGATTTTCTATTACCATTCTGGCTACACTGAACATGACAGGACTATTCCTTTTCAGCTGAGACGCTACCACTTAAAAGTATATAATGACTGTTCTAATGCTGGCATATGAGAGGAGCAGGCCTCACTGTAGTGGAAAACAAATTTGTGAGTTTTCCAACCAGTATACATATAAACACATACGTACATGTCCTGCATTTTACCTACACAGCGCCCTGCCCTATGGGTTACCTAGGGCCTACCTTAGGGGTGACTTATATGTAAAAAGGAAAAGGGGAGTTTAAGGCTTGGCTAATACTTTTAAATGCCAAGTCGAAGTGGCACTGAAACTACACACAGAGGCCTTGAAATGGCAGTCCTGAGACATAGTTAAAGGCTACTTATGTGGGTGGCACAATCAGTGCTGCAGGCCCACCAGTAGCATTTAATTTACAGACCTCGGGCACATGTAGTGCCCTTTTACTAGGGACTTACCACTATATTAAGTATGCCATTTGGGTATTAGCCAATGTTACCATGTTTTTAGGGAGCGAGTGCATGCACTGGTTAACAGTGCTAAAGTGTCCACAGTCCTAAAGCCAACAAACATGAGGTCAGAGAAAGCGGAAGAGGAAGGCAAAAAGTTTGGGGTACTCTTCAGAGAGGGCCAATTTCCAACAATACCCATTTTTCACTCTGCTTAATTCACTATAGGTATTGGTCTATGCTTAGTACTCAGTGAAAAACCACTGTACGGTGCAGGTCAGTAGTTTGTTCTGGGAACCTTGGATTGTTTAAAAACCTACGAACACTATATATTCCCACAACCACAAGGGTCTAGCAGACGTAATGGTATATTGCTTTTGGCAATCGGCCATCGTGACAAAACGTTACAGATGAAAATGCTGTCACAAATGCCTGTTTTTTTCCTACTCCTTTTCAATACTTCTTTATTTCGACAGCTATTTTCCTTGAGGGGGCACATATATCCCCTTGCTGAAGTCAGAATGTTGTCTAGGTTTCAGAAATGTATAGCCTTTCTGAATCACATGGGTTTCAAACTGGTTTCCACTTCAAACTGGAAGTATTTTGTGGGCACGAAAAAATGCCAAAGCTGTGGTACAAACTGAGATATTCCTAGCCTTGGTGTCTGAAAGGCTAGATTTTATTAAAGACAGAGAAGCGAGTGTTATGCATTTCTTTTCTTCATTTAATAAACAGCAGCCAAGAACTACAAATACCAGACACCCTGGGAGAAAAAACTACCAGATAGCTTCACAATGGGGTGACCAATCCCACGTCGAGTATACACATTAACCATCTTGACTGAGAGCAACAAGCCCTCTTTTCTTGCGAGAGTCAGCCAAAAACAGGATCAGATAGCAAAAATGAAACTATATACAGAGTCAGTAGGGCTGAGAAGAATTCCTTAAAGAAGTCCATCAGGAGCCGAGAAAGAAGAACTGACAACCCAGAACTGTAACACGGAGGTACCAGGCAAGGTAAAACCGGATGTGGATCAGTCGGATGCTGGGGAGCTCGTTGAAGGCATGGCAACTGCAAAAGAAGCAACAGGGAGGGTTAATACAAATGTGGCGTGATAATACTCGCCTCTGTGTCTTTTATAAAATCTAGCCTTCCAGACCCCAAGGCTAGGAAAATCTCAATTTTATTACAAGACCGGAGGCTCCTATTATGCTTGTTTAAAGCCACAAAAAAATAGTGTCCAATGGGTGATCTACAGGTTTACAATAAAAGGCTCCAAACGTACTAACGTTTGACCAATCTTCAAATCTGAGAATAGCATGGAAACTAGCCCCTGCCCAAAAGGCTCGAGAGGCCGCAGCCCCTCTCAACGAATCAGCGCCATAAGGGTAGAAACAGCAGCCAGGGACATGAGCCATCTAACTCAACGAACCAAGTTGGGAGCCGAGACTAGTTTGTGAGGTTTATGAAAAGAAATAAGTAATTGGGAAGAGGAGGAAGTTCTGAGATCTGCAGTTTGAGAAACGTATGTTTGAAACAATTACCAATACACAATTTAGACTGAGAGGGAAAAACGGGTAATGTACAGCATATAAATTAGATTTAATATGACTACTGACTTGAAAATAAACACCCAGAAAGGAATAAAGGAAGGAGGAAGCATCCAGGGCCTTAACATCTGATACACGTTTAATAGAGACTAAACACAAGAGCATAGTCAATTTGGCAGACAAATGTTTCAGCAATAAATCAACATTATCCGGCCATGCGAGAAATAATCAAATTACTGAATCAAATTCCCACATAACATTGTATTTGGGAACTGTAGGTTTATCTAAACGTACTCCCTTTAAAAGTCGACAAACCAATGGGTGTTCTCCAATGGGCCTTCCATCCACTCTGATATGTTCTGAAGAGATTGCACACCAGTTAGTATTAACAGTACGATAAGCCTTACCCTACGAAGCCAAGGAAGCCAGAAAATTCACCACTAAGGTTACGTCTGCTGAAAAGAGATCTGAATCCCGGTCCAAACGCCAGCTGTACCAAACTAACCAGGCTGATTTGTAACCTCTTGCTGTAACCAGAGCCCAGGATTGCTGGATGAATTGGACAGCTTCCTCTGAAGTTCCTGGGGTTCTCCAGGAAGCCCTGAAATTCTCCATACTATGAGATGCAGGGAGCCTTCTTAGACCAGACTGTGGGAAAGACCCTGAGGGTTCAAGAGCAGATCGGGAAAAGGAGGGATCATTACTGGAATATCTGAGGATAGCTCCAACAAAGTTGGGTACCAAGGCTGGGACTGCCAGAATGGAGTGATCAGTACAAGGGATGAGTGCTGTATGTGGGCCTGCGCTAGCACCCGAGCAATAACGAAGAAAGGAGGAAAAGTGCAGAGGAGAGAAGGAGGCCATGACTGAAGAAAAGCATATGTGCCGTAGCTAGCAGATCAGGCCTCCAGCTGAAGAAGGAAGGAAGTTGAGTGTTGATCCGGGTAGCAAAGAGGTCTATTGACATGGGACCGAAGAAAGATGACTGAATACAGAAGGATGACATTTCCAATCACTTGAGTCGAAGATATGCCTGGAAAACCAATCTGCCACCACGTTCAGTTTGCCTGTCAGATATTCTGCCCTGACTGAGATATTCCTTGGGAGACAGAATTCCCACAGACTCCTGGCCACAAGTGCCAGCGGTTTGTATCTCATTCCACCCAGACGATTTATATACCTGACTGTAGACAGGTTGTCCATTCTCAGAACAACTGAGCATTTTACTCTGTCTTTTATAAAGGACTGGATGGCAAAGGAACCTGCAAGCATCTCTAAACAGTTGATGTGCAGTGAGGACTCCTGAACGGATCATGGACCCCCAGTCGAGAGTTGCCCACATTTTGCGCCCAACCTGTCAGACTTGCATCCGATTCTAGGAAAAGATCTGGGGCGGCAGAGAAAATTGTTATCCTGTTCCAAGCATCTAAGTGACTCATCCACCTACAAAAATCTTCTCTGGACTCGGAATCCAGAACGAAGTGTCCGAATAAGCTAATCCTTTTCAAAGGTGACAGATCTTCAACCTCTGTAGAGCCCCGTAATGAAGGGGCCCTGGAAAGATGGCCTGAATGGAGGAGGAAAGAAGACCTACTAAACGAGCTATGGATCTGAGGGAATAGAGAGGCACAGGTAAGGCGTGACATATCTCTTTCTTTATCATCATCACCTTCTGTTGAGGGAGTTGAAGCACCGATTTGACAGTGTTCACTACTATGAAACCGAGAAATTCAAGATGTTCAGAAGGAATTAGAACCAACTTTTGAAGATTTATAAGAAACCCCAGCCTTGACAAACGGTCCCGGCAAAGGTTTGGCTGATTCAGCAGGCAAGACTTGTCTTGTGCCATGATGAGGAAATCGTCCAGATAGACTACGGGTCTTATCCCCTGACCTCTAAGGAAGGCTATTACTGGTTTAAGATTCTTGGTCAAGCCCCACAAAGCTGATGAAAGACCGAAAAAAAGAGTTTTGAACCAAAAGAAAGAGCCCCCCGACTGAAACTCAAGACATTTCCTGTAGGAAGGATGAATGGGTACTGAGAGATACGGGTCCTGGAGGTCCAGGCGAACCAACCAATTGATTTGAAGCAGAAGATCTCTTAGATGGAGAATAGTCTCCATCCTGAAATGGTGACATACTACGAAATTGTTGAAGAGCTTCAGGCTTATAACTGGTTGATGTTTGTTGTTCTTTTTCTGAACCAGAAAGATGGTACTGAGGAACCCTGAACAGTTGAAGGAAACCTTTTCTATCGCCTTTTTGGTCAGTAAGGACTGCCCTTCCTCCTGAACCAAACGGGAACTGATCTTGGGAAAAATGAAGAGGTTGAGGTGTGTGAGTCTGAGAATTAACCTGATAAAACTCTATGCAGTAACCATGAACGGTTTGGATAGCCCAAAGATCCGAGGTTAGAGATAATGAAGCATCTAAACAAGATCCCAGTCTGCCTCCTACAGGAGGAAGGCCAGAATTAGAAGTCCTTACTTGCAAGCTGGTCTCCTTTGGATCTGTATCCCCTGTTACGGGCTCAATGGAAACGTCGGGGATAGAACTGAGGTATGTACCCCTGGTAGAATTCTTGCTGGGTACCCTAATTGAAGGAGCCTCTGTCGAGGGATTGCCCTCTTGAAGAATAACGGCTGGCAAATCGACCCCTTCCTTTGCCGGCCCTTCCAAAAACACGATAGGCAAAAATGTTCTTCATCGAAGAATGCGCTTTATCCAAAGAAGTAAACACAGAAATATATCTGCTCATCTCCTTGATAAACGAGGATCCAAAAAGAAGGCCATCCACATTACGGCCTTACATTTTGGTTGCCAATCAACTGAGCTTAGGGGCAATTTTTGGCAGAAGGCTTTTTCGCCGCTCCTGGGAAACATAGTGTAGGAAGTTGGCTCTGTATATACTATTTCAAAGTAAGAAATAGTGTGCACAAAGTCCAACGGTTCCCCTTAGAGGTAAGATAGTGGCAAAAAGAGATAATTCTAATGCTCTATTTTGTGGTAGTATGGTCGAGCAGTAGGCTGATCAGAGGGTAGTGTTAAGCATTTGTTGTACACACACAAGCAATAAATGAGGAACACACACTCAAAGACTTACTCTAGGCCAATAGGTTTTTATATAGAAAAATATATTTTCTTAGTTTATTTTAAGAACCACAGGTTCAAGATTTACAAGTAATATTTCAAATGAAAGGTATTTCACTTAGGTACTTTAGGAACTTTGAATGATCACAATAGCATGTACAGTTTTGGCAACAATGGCAATAAGCTATTTTAAAAGTGGACACAGGGCAAAAATCAACAGTTCCTGGGGGAGGTAAGTAATTGTTAAGTTCACAGGTAAGTAAAACACTTACAGGGTTCAAAGTTGGGTCCAAGGTATCCCACCGTTGTGGGTTCAAGGCAACCCCAAAGTTACCACACATGCAGCTCAGGGCCAGTCCGGTGCAGAGGTCAAAGAGGTGCCCAAAACACATAGGCTTCAATGGAGAATGGGGGTGCCCCGGTTCCAGTCTGCCAGCAGGTAAGTACCCGTGTCCTCAGGGGGCAGACCAGGGGGGTTTTGTAGGGCACCGGTGGGGACACAAGCAGGCACAGAAAGTACACCCTCAGCGGCACAGGGGTGGCCGGGTGCAGAATGCAAACAGGCGTCGGGTTTTAGATAGGAAGTAATGGGGAGACCCGGGGGTCTCTTCAACGATGCAGGCAGGCACGGGGGCACCTCGAGGTAGCCACCACCTGGGGTAGCAGAGGGTCGCCTGGGGGTCGCTCCTGCACTGGAGTTCGGTTCCTTCAGGCCCTGAAGGCTGCGGATGCAGTGTTGCTTCTTGGCGTCCGGTCCCTTTCTACAGACATTCGCGGTCAGGGGGAGCCTCTGGATTTCCTCTGCAGGCATCGCTGTGGGGGTGTCAGGGGGGTCATCTCTGGCTACTCACGGGCTCGCAGTTGCCGGGGAGTCCTCCCTGAAGTGTTGGTTTTCCGCAGGTCGAGCCAGGGGCGTTGGGTGCAGAGTGGAAAGTCTCACGCTTCCGGCAGGAAACGTGAAGTCTTTAAAGTTTTTTTGTTGCAAGAAAGTTGCAGATTGTTGAACAAGGCCGCTGTTCACTGGAGTTTCTTGGTCCTTGGTTGCAGGGCAGTCCTCTGAGGCTTCAGAGGTCGCTGGTCCCTGTTGGAAGCGTCGCTGTTGCAGTTTTCTTCGAAGTTGGGAGACAGGCAGGTAGGGCTGGGGCCAAAGCAGTTGTCGTCTCCGTCGTCACTGCAGGGCTTCAGGTCAGCAGTCCTTCTTCTGGTTAAGGTTGCAGGAGTCTAGTTTCCTAGGTTCTGGGGGCCCCTAAATACTGAATTTAGTGGTGCGTTTAGGTCTGGGAGAGGGTGACTACACCCTCTTGGTGCCTCCTCCCTATGGGGAGGGGGGCACATCCCTAATCCTATTGGGGGAATCCTCCTTCTACAAGATGGAAGATTTCTAAAAGTAAGGGTCACCTCAGCTCAGGACACCTTAGCGGCTGTCCTGACTGGTGGGTGACTCCTCCTTGTTTTTCTCATTATCTCCTCCAGCCTTGCCGCCAAAAGTGGGGGCAGTGGCCGGAGGGGCGGGCATCTCCACTAGCTGGGATGCCCTGTGGCGCTGTAACAAAGAGGGTGAGCCTTTGAGGCTCACCGCCAGGTGTTACAGTTCCTGCAGGGGGCGGTGAGAAGCACCTCCACCCAGTACAGGCTTTGTTCCTGGCCACAGAGTGACAAAGGCACTCTCCCCATGTGGCCAGCAACATGTCTGGAGTGTGGAAGGCTGGCAAAAACTAGTCAACCTATACTGGAAGCCGGGTATGTTTTCAGGGGGAATCTTTAAGATGCCCTATGGGTGTATTTTACAATAAATTGCACACTGGCATCAGTGTGCATTTATTGTGCTGAGAAGTTTGATACCAAACTTCACAGTTTTCAGTGTAGCCATTATGGTGCTGTGGAGTTCGTGTTTGACAGACTCCCGGACCATATACTCTTATGGCTACCCTGCACTTACAATGTCTAAGGTTTGGCTTAGACACTGTAGGGGCATAGTGCTCATGCACATATGCCCTCACCTGTGGTATAGAGCACCCTGCATTAGGGCTGTAAGGCCTGCTAGAGGGGTGACTTACCTATGCCACAGGCCGTGTGAGGTTGGCATGGCACTCTAAGGGGAGTGCCATGTCGACTTAGTCATTTTCTCCCCACTAGCACACACAAGCTGTGAAGCAGTGTGCATGTGCTGAGTGAGGGGTCCCTAGGGTGGCATAAGTCATGCTGCAGCCCTTAGAGACCTTCCCTGGCACCAGGGTCCTTGGTACCAGGGGTACCAGTTACAAGGGATTTACCTGAGTGCCAGGGTTGTGCCAATTGTGAAGACAAAGGTACAGTTTAGGGAAAGAACACTGGTGCTGTGCCTGGTTAGCAGGGTCCCAGCATACTTTCAAATCATAACTTAGCATCAGCAAAGGCAAAATGTCAGGGGGTAACCATGCCAAGGAGGCATTTCCTTACACAACTCCCCCAAACGAAAGAGGATGAGACTAACCTTTCCCAAGAGAGTCTTCAATTTCTAAGTGGAAGAACCTGGAAAGGCCATCAACATTGGCATGGGCAGTCCCAGGTCGGTGTTCCACTATAAAGTCCATTCCCTGTAGGGATATGGACCACCTCAACAGTTTAGGATTTTCACCTTTCATTTGCATCAGTCATCTGAGAGGTCTGTGGTCAGTCTGAACTACAAAGTGAGTATCAAAGAGGTATGGTCTCAACTTCTTCAGGGATTAGACCACAGTAAAGGCCTCCCGCTCAATGGCACTCCAACGCTGCTCCCTGGGGAGTAACCCCCTGCTAATGAAAGCAACAGGCTGGCCAAGGCCATCATCGTTTGTTTGGGACAGGACTGCTCCTATCCCATGTTCAGAGGCATCAGTCTGCACAATGAACTGCTTGGAGTAATCTGGAGCTTTTAGAACTGGTGCTGTGCACATAGCTTGCTTCAGGGTGTCAAAGGCCTGTTGGCATTCTACAGTCCAGTTTACCTTCTTGGGCATTTTCTTAGAGGTAAGTTCTGTGAGGGGTGTCACTATGGATCCATATCCCTTCACAAACCTCCTATAGTAACCAGTCAAGCCGAGGAATGCCCTGACTTGAGTCTGGGTTTTTGGAGCTACCCAGTCCAGAATAGTCTGAATCTTGGGTTGGAGTGGCTGAACTTGGCCTCCACCTACAAGGTGTCCCAAGTAAACTACAGTACCCGGCCCTATCTGACATTTAGATGCCTTGATAGAGAGGCCTGCTGCTTGCAGGGCCTGCAAAACCTTCTTCAGGTGGACTGGGTGATCCTGCCAGCTGGAGCTAAAGACAGCAATATCATCAAGATAAGCTGCACTAAAGGATTCCAAGCCAGCAAGGACTTGATTCACCAACCTTTGGAAGGTGGCAGGGGCATTCTTTAAGCCAAAGGACATCACAGTAAACTGATAGTGCCCATCAGGTGTAGAGAATGCTGTTTTCTCTTTTGTTCCTGGTGCCATTTTTATTTGCCAGTACCCTGCTGTTAAGTCAAAGGTACTTAAGTATCAGACAGCACCCAGTTTGTCAATTAACCCATCTGCTCTTGGATTGGGATGAGCATCTGTCTTGGCGACAGAATTAAGCCCTCTGTAGTCCACGCAAAACCTCATCTCTCCCTTACCATCTTTTGTGTGAGGTTTGGGGACTAAGACCACTGGGCTAGCCCAGGGGCTGTCAGAGTACCCAATGACTCCCAACTCCAGCATCTTGTGGACCTCCACTTTGATACTTTCCTTAACTTGGTCAGACTGTCTAAAAAAAAGTTTTTGACAAGCATGCTGTCTCCTGTGTCCACATCATGGGTACACAGGTGTGTCTGACCAGGGGTTAGGGAAAAGAGCTCACCAAACTGTTGTAGGACTTGCCTGCAGTCAGCTTGCTGTTGGCCAGAGAGGGTGTCTGAGTAGACCACTCCATCTACTGAGCCATCTTTAGGGTCAGAGGAGAGGAGATCAGGGAGAGGTTCACTCTCAGCTTCCTGGTTCTCATCTGTAACCATTAACATGTTTACATCTGCCCTGTTATGAAAGAGGTTGAGGCGGTTCACATGGATCACCCCTTTTGGGGGTCCTGCTAGTGCCTAGGTCTACCTGGTCGGTGACCTGACTCTTTTTCTCTAGCACTGGGTAAGGACCACTCCATCTGTCCTGAAGTGCCCTGGGAGGCACAGGCTCCAGAACCCAGACTTTCTGCCCTGGCTGAAACTCAACCATAGCAGCCTTTTGGTCATACCACATCTTCTGGAGCTGTTGGCTGGCCCCAAGGTTTTTACTTGCCTTTTCCATGTTCTCTGCCATCCTGGAACATAGGCCTAGTACATAGTCCACTATATCTTGCTTAGGCTCACAAAGAGGTCTCTCCCAGCCTTCTTTCACAAGAGCTAGTGGTCCCCTAACAGGATGGCCAAACAGAAGTTCAAAGGGGGAAAACCCTACTCCTTTCTGAGGCACCTCTTTGTAGGTGAAAAGCAGACATGGCAAGAGGAGATCCCATCTCCTTTTGAGCTTTTCAGGGAGCCCCATGATCATGCCCTTCTATGTCTTGTTAAGCCTTTCAACAAGACCATTGGTTTGTGGATGGTATGGTGTGGTGAACTTGTAAGTCACCCCACACTCATTCCACATGTGTTTTAGGTAAGCTGACATGAAGTTGGTACCTCTGTCAGAAACCACCTCCTTAGGAAATCCCACTGTGGTAAAGATACCAATGAGTGCATTGGCTCCTGCAGGGGCAGTAGTGGACCTAAGGGAAATTGCCTCAGGGTACCTAGTAGCATGATCCACTACTACTAGGATATATTGATTCCCTGAGGCTGTGGGAGGTTCAAGTGGACCCACTATGTCCACTCCCACTCTTTCAAAGGGGACCCCCACCACTGGAAGTGGAATTAGGGGGGCCTTTGGGTGGCCACCGATCTTACCACTGGCTTGACAGGTGGCACAGGAGGCACAAAACTCCTTTACTTTCTGGGACATGTTGGGCCAATAGAAATGGTTGACTAACCTCTCCCATGTCTTGGTTTGTCCAAAATGCCCAGCAAGTGGAATGTCATGGGCTAAGGTCAGAATGAACTGCCTAAACTCCTGAGGCACTACCACTCTCCTAGTGGCACCAGGTTTGGGATCTCTTGCCTCAGTGTAAAGGGGCCCATCTTCCCAATAGACCCTGTGGGTTCCACTGACATTTCCTTTTGTTTCCTCAGCAGCTTGCTACCTAAGGCCTTCAAGAGAGGGACAGGTGTCTTGCCCCCTACACAGCTGTTCCCTTGTGGGTCCCCCTGAGCCCAAGAGTTCAACCTGATAAGGTTCCAACTCCATAGGCTCAGTTGCCTCAGGGGATATAACTTCTTCCTGAGAAGAGAGGTTCTTTTTTTTTGCTGTGTTGAAGCTGGTTCCCCAGTCTTCTTTCCTTTTCTCTTGAAGGGTTGGGCCATTATTCCAGACTCCAACACCTCTTTTTCACCCTGAGCCTTGCACTGTGCCCTTGTCTTGACACACACCAGTTCAGAGATACCCAGCATGGCTGCATGGGTTTTGAGTTCTACCTCAGCCCATGCTGAGGACTCCAGATCATTTCCAAGCAAACAGTCTACTGGGATAGCAGAGGAGACTACCACCTGTTTCAGGCCAGTGACCCCTCCCCATTCTAAAGTTACCATAGCCATGGGATGTACTTTAGTCTGGTTGTCAGCGTCGGCGACTGGATAAGTTTGTCCAGTCAGGTATTGTCCTGGGGAAACAAGTTTGTCTGTCACCATTGTGACACTGGCACCTGTATCCCTCAGGGCTTCTACACTAGTCCCATTAATAAAGAGTTGCTGCCTGTACTTATGCATATTAGGGGGCCAGGCAGCTAGTGTGGCTAGGTCCACCCCACCCTCAGAGACTTATGTAGCTTCAGTGTGGACCCTGATTTGCTCTGGGCACACTGTTGATCCCACCTGGAGACTGGCTATTCCAGTGCTAACTGGAGTAGTAGTAGAAGTGGAACCTTTCTTGGGACAGGCCTTGTCTCCAGTTTGGTGTCCCTGCTAATTACAGCTACGACACCAGGCCTTTTTGGGATCAAAGTTTTTACCCTTGTACCCAAATGAGGATTGTGAAGAGGCTTTGGACCCTTCCTCCTGAGCAGGTTTTTGGGGCCCTGTAGAAGACTCTTTACTTTTTCCCTTGGATGTCTCAACACTCTTCCCCTGGGGAGTCTTTGTGACCCCTTTCTTTTGGTCACCCCCTGTGGAAGTCTTGGTCACCCTAGTCTTGACCCAATGGTCTGCCTTCTTTCCCAATTCTTGGGGAGAAATTGGACCTAGGTCTACCAGATGCTGATGCAGTTTATCATTGAAACAATTACTTAAAAGGTGTTCTTTCATAAACAAATTGTACAGCCCTTCATAATCATTTACACCACTGCCATTAATCCAACCATCCAGTGTTTTGACTGAGAAGTCAACAAAATCAAACCAGGTCTGGCTCGAGGATTTTTTAGCCCCCCTGAACCTAATCCTGTACCCCTCAGTTGAGAATCCAAAGCCCTCAATCAGGGTAGCCTTCATGAGGTCATATGATTCTGCATCTTTTCCAGAGAGTGTGAGGAGTCTATCCCTACACTTTCCAGTGAACATTTCCCAAAGGAGAGCACCCCAGTGAGATTTGTTTACTTTTCTGGTTGCATAAGCCCTCTCAAAAGCTGTGAACCACTTGGTGATATCATCACCATCTTCATATTTTGTTACAATCCCCTTGGGGATTTTTAGCATGTCAGTAGTTTCTCTGACCCTATTTAAGTTGCTGCCACCATTGATGGGAGCTAAGCCCATCTCGTCTTTCCCTTTCTATGGCTAGGAGCTGTTTCTCCAATGCTAATCTTTTGGCCATCCTGGCTAGCAGGAGGTCATCTTCGTTGAGGCTGCCCTCAATGCTTCCAGAGCTGTTGGACTCCCCTGTGGGAGAAGCAGCACCTCTGACTATCACTTGTGGAGTCAGGGTTTGAGAAACCCTGGTCTCCCTAACTACAGGACAGGAGGGGGAAATTATCCTCCAGGTCACTAGCTTCCCCCTCTGTAAGGTTGTCTTCAGAGGGGTTGTCTCTAGCAAACTCTGCTGAAAGCTCCTGGAGCTGTACTTTGTAGGGTTTGATCCAGTTCTTATCTTCTTAATTTTACAGAGAGTCCTTAACTCTGACATCCTAAGTTGGAGGTAAGGGGTGAGGTTGAGCTCCACCACCATCTCTTCTGTAGTAGACATTATTTCTCTAAAAGTTAGTATACTTTTTAAGAATCTAAAACTATCTCTAGAACTTAATCCAAACTTTTATAAAACTTTTAAACTCTAAAAGAAATGCTAACAGGGACTAACACAAGGCCCTAGCAGGACTTTTAAAAATTTAGAAAAATAGCTCAAATTCCAAAAATCTGTTTCTAATGACAATTTTTGGAATTTAGTCATGTGATAAGGTATTGGCTGAGTAGCCCAGCAAATGCAAAGTCTTGTACCCCACCACTGATCCACCAATGTAGGAAGTTGGCTCTGTATATACTATTTCAAAGTAAGAAATAGTGTGCACAGAGTCCAAGGGTTCCCCTTAGAGGTAAGATAGTGGCAAAAAGAGATAATTCGAATGCTCTATTTTGTGGTAGTGTGGTCGAGCAGTAGGCTTATCAGAGGGTAGTGTTAAGCATTTGTTGTACACACAGGCAATAAATGAGGAACACACACTCAAAGACTTACTCTAGGCCAATAGGTTTTTATGTAGTAATATATATTTTCTTAGTTTATTTTAAGAACCACAGGTTCAAGATTCAAGATTTACAAGTAATACTTCAAATGAAAGGTATTTCACTTAGGTAGTTTAGGAACTTTGAATAATCACAATAGCATGTACAGTTTTGGCAAAAATGGCAATAAGCTATTTTAAAAGTGGACACAGTGCAAAAATCAACAGTTCCTGGGGTAGGTAAGTAATTGTTAAGTTCACAGGTAAGTAAAACACTTACAGGGCTCAAAGTTGGGTCCAAGGTAGACCCAAGTCTTTAAAGTTGTTTCTTTGTTGCAAGAAAGTTGCAGATTGTTGAACAGGGCCGCTGTTCACTGGAGTTTCTTGGTCCTTGGTTGCAGGGCAGTCCTCTGAGGCTTCAGAGGTCACTGGTCCCTGTTGGATGCGTTGCTGTTGCAGTTTTTTTTTTAAAGTTGGGAGACAGACCAGTAGGGCTGGGGCCAAAGCAGTTAAAGTTGTCGTCTCTGTCTTAACTGCAGGGCTTCATGTCAGCAGTCCTCCTTCTGGTTAAGAATGCAGAAATCTAGTTTCCTAGGTTCTGGGGGCCCCTAAATACTGAATTTAGGGGTGTGTTTAGGTCTGGGAGGACAGTAGCCAATGGCTACTGTCCTTGAGGGTGGCTACACCTTCTTGGTGCCTCCTCCCTGTGGGGAGGGGGGAACATCCCTAATCCTATTGGGGGAATCCTCCTTCTACAAGATGGAGGATTTCTAAAACTAAGGATCACCTCAGCTCAAGACACCTTAGGGGCTGTCCTGACTGGTGGGTGACTCCTCCTTGTTTTTCTCATTATCTCCTCTAGCCTTGCCGCCAAAAGTGGGGGCAGTGGCCGGAGGGGCGGGCATCTCCACTAGCTGGGATGCCCTGTGGCGCTGTAACAAAGGGGGTGAGCCTTTGAGGCTCACCCCCAGGTGTTACAGTTCCTGCAGTGGGAGGTGAGAAGCACCTCCACCCAGTACAGGCTTTGTTCCTGGCCACAGAGTGACAAAGGCACTCTCCCCATGTGGCCAGCATCATGTCTGGTGTGTGGTAGGCTGGCAAAAACTAGTCAGCCTACACTGGAAGTCGGGTATGTTTTCAGGGGGCATCTCTGAGATGCCCTCTGTATGTATTTTGCAATAAATTGCACACTGGCATCAGTGTGCATTTATTGTGCTGAGAAGTTTGATACCAAACTTCCCAGTTTTCAGTGTAGCCATTATGGTGCTGTGGAGTTCGTGTTTGACAGACTCCCAGACCATATTCTCTTATGGCTACCCTGCACTTACAATGTCAAAGGTTTGGCTTAGACACTGTAGGGGCATAGTGCTCATGCACGTATGCCCCCACCTGTGGTATAGTGCACCCTGCCTTAGGGCTGTAAGGCCTGCTAGAGGGGTGACGTACCTATGCCACAGGCAGTGTGAGGTTGGCATGGCACTCTGTGGGGAGTGCCATGTCGAATTAGTCATTTTCTCCCCACCAGCACAGACAAGCTGTGAAGCAGTGTGCATGTGCTGAGTGAGGGCTCCCTAGGGTGGCATAAGTCATGCTGCAGCCCTTAGAGACCTTCCCTGGCATCAGGGCCCTTGGTACCAGGGGTACCAGTTACAAGGGACTTACCCGAGTGCCAGGGTTGTGCCAATTGTGGAGACAAAGGTACAGTTTAGGGAAAGAACACTGGTGCTGGGGCCTGGTTAGCAGGATCCCAGCACACTTTCAAATCATAACTTAGGATCGGCAAAGGCAAAAAGACAGGGGGGTAACCATGCCAAGGAGGCATTTCCTTACATATAGGCATTAGCATTCCCTAGCATGCATATTGCTCTCTGAGCCCAGTTCGAGAGCGCCTCAGGGTCCACTTGATTGCCTTCCATCTTAGCCTCTTCGGACGAATCAAATATCCTAATTAAAGGTCCAACTAGGTCCAAACGTCTATCCTGGCAGTTAGACCAGGCCCTATCTACCCCTTTCTTGGAATCTTTCCCAAACGTGGTAAAAAATAATAACATGTTGGGGGTCAATAGTGGGAGTATCAGCCACCTTAAAGGGAAGTAAAGGTCTAGGACACTCAGACTTTAACTTGTTCCTAGACTACTTATCAAGTGCATGCCTTAAATAAAAGGACACATAATCTGAAACATGATCAGACGGGAACCACTCAGAAGAATTTGTGTGGTGAATTGACATAGAGTCAAACATGGGTTCACCAAAATGATCAACTAGATCATCCGACACCAGGTGAGAGGAGAGCACAGAATTTTTTTACACCTTTTCTCCAAAGGCCCATTATCAACAATATTATCAATTGTTTGTGTGGCATCATCTAAATTGTCATCCCCATCACTGTGTCTCTAATATGGAGAATATTAAGGGGAGAAGAAGGGAGCCCCAAAGAATTTGCCTCTCGGTGGGATGCCCAAATTTAACAGAAACACCTTTGGACAGCACAAAGGGAGGGACTGCACGTTTCGTCCCTCTTTTAGAAAGAGCATCCTTGGAGTTCTGCAACATTTTTGATAGTGAGGCTTCCAAATCATTTGAAATGTCCAGCATGGATACAGAGACAGCATGCTGGACAGAGTCTTTAATGAAAGATTTCAAATTATCCTTTATAGACTGGGTTTTCTCATCACCAGACCTAGTTACAGACAAAAGTGGTGATTTATAATGAAAACCCCCTAAAAGAGTTAACCAAAACGAAAGGAAAACCCAGAAAAGCTTCTATACCGAAAAACATGACAGAAAAGGGTTAATTCTGAAGGGAAAACCCCAAAGGGAGGGCCTTAACAAAAGGGGGTGGTAGAGGGCGTGCCTAGAGGCGATCCCTGAAAAGAGCAAAGGCAGTTATCAGAAAAGCCCTCACCAGCCGCAATGCGGAGAGGCTCTATAAAAGGAGGGCTGCTTCAGCTCAGAGGCGGCAGAGCTTGACTGGAGCAACACGCGATGCACTTCCAGAGGCAGGAATGCCTCAGAAGGGGCAGAACGAATGTTAGAGGAGCACTGTGAGCGCACGGCCCCCACCACAAAATGACCATAAGCAACGCGCATATGAATATAATGAATAAATAGTAGAATAAAACAATAAATGTTATACAATATACATAGTATAATAAAAATAATGTTATGACTGTAATGCGAGCAAAGTACTTATCTTGACTGCGAGCAACAAGAAAAGAGGGCTTGTTGCTCTCAGTCAAGATGGTTATGTGTGTACTCGATGTGGGATTGGTCACCCCATTGTGATGCTATCTGGTAGTTTTTTTCTCTCAGGGTTTCTGGGATTTGTAGTTCTTGGCTGCTGTTTTTTAAAGTAAAAAAAGAAATGCATAATAGGGGCCTCCGGTATTGTAATAAAATTGAGTTTTTTTTTTTATTCAGCTCTCCATGTTCTTAAAAGTCGTGAAGTTGCTGACTTTAGTACAGGGAAGTGAAAATGCTACCAAGGGGACTCCAAGCCACAGGATATGCTGAGGAGACCAGGGGGCAGGCTCAGGCATCACTGCGTGCTTGAAAGCGCTGCCGGATTGCCCGCGCTGCAGGAAGTAACACTGCTATTAAGGGGACTCCAAGCCCCAGGATACACCTAGGAGACGAGGGGGCGGAGACAGGCATCACCGCACGCTTGAAAGAGCTGCCAGATTCCCCACGCCGCGGGAAGTGTTGCTGCTACCACGGGGACTCCAAGCCCCAGGATATGCTGAGGAGACCAGGGGGCGGGGCCAGGCATCACCCCACGCTTGAAAGCGCTGCCGGATTCCCTGAACCTGGGCGAAATACAGGCCAAGGGCGGGCCCGTCCTTCGCTCGTCAGCGACGGTAAGAGGCTGGGCTGGGCTGGGCCACCCCCCTGAGAATTGTTTATTGGGGAGACGAGAGGTAAGCTGATTGAGTGGAGCAGGTCCCTAACGTTCAAGGCAGAAACGAGTGGCACAAAGATAGTGCCTGACAGATCTCAGTCAGTTTCTCGATGACTCTAATCATCTGTCTAGCACTCAGGTGGGCCCCACTTCCATCTTTTTACCCTAGGGAAAAGAGTAACCGCCCAGTTATATATTGGATTTTCACGGTGTGTGAATTATCGCCTGTAATGGGTAAAAGGAAAATTAGTATGCAAACAGGGGAGGGTGCCCAGGGCCCTTTAACCCAACCAACAATTACCAGTTACTTATCATCCGTTATTGGGGCCACAGAATCTGAAATAATGCAGGTTGAAGAAAAAAATTGGGGCTGCCCACAAACCTACACAGAGACTACCCCTTGAGCCCATTGTTCTTGTTAAGTCCAAACAAGGGGATCAGGGTCCCCTGATAGTCTCTAGCCCCGATATAACAGCCTGGAACAGGAGTTTCTTATACGCAAGCCTCAAGTGAACGTAAAGAACTTAATATTGATTGTTCCTCTGTGATTTCCCCACCACTGAAAAAGACAAAAGCGGGAGGCCGTTCTAAAATTACAAAACGAGACCCAGGGGCTAAGAGGAAAACTTATACATACTTCGAAAACCCTGTTTGTCATTCGGCAGCCCCTGAAATGTCATCTGATAACCTCATAACTGACAACAGAGAGAAGGGAGCTTTACGGGTTGATTCTACACACATAATTGATTCTATACTTAAACCATTCTGTGTAGCCTTGGAGGAGAAACTTGTTACCTTCATAACTAAAAAACTGGAACACTTTCAGACTAATATGATTAGGATGATCTCTCAAACAGCTATAAGACCACCTAACTCGGGTAATCTCCATATGCAGGAGGCAGTGCCCGAAAATGGAGAAGTACTGCAAAAACCTCCACCTAACGAAAATGGTTTATCCCTGGCTCATCCCACAGCCAGACATGGACCTTTACTTATGGAGTTTAAGCCTCCCTTGGAGATCAGAAAGGGAGCCCATTCAGGATGTTCACCCGCTCTTCACATTAACCCCATTAATACCCGAGAAGAGCCATTGCAACTTCCACCTGATTGTATGCCGTATGTTTTGGTTCTAGCAAATGTGCCTCCTTTAGATCCTTGTCATAACGAAGACACCCAGGCATTTATGAGGAAATGTGCTCATTGGTTAAGGTCTAAATCTAGTTACCAAGGAGAGTTAAATAACAAGATTCTCATGGCATGTAGAGTGACTTGGGTTGGCTCATCAAAGAAAGCACATAAGGGTGACTGTGTTGTGATTAACTTTGCTAATCCTTGCCTAGTTAAATGTTTGTTGGCTGACCTGTTTTATTGTGCCAGGAATGAAGAAGGGATTCAAATTTACCCACTAAGCAATTTTTATGACCCAACCCTCTTATCTGCTTGTCCTAAAGTAGCTCAATGTGATTTCAATGCAGGGTTGGCTATAACACAAGCCAGGTCAAATATTTCTACTATTAGCCGTCAACAGGACCTGATTCCTCTAGATGAAAATGATTGACATGCAGATAAGGATAGGTTCATAAGAGGAGCTCTGGAGGGGGCAGTGGGGGGCGATGGGCATTATATTTCTTTATCAGAGAATGGGCTTAATGAGATAGATATCCCCCCTTATGCCTTGGCAGTTGCTACTATTGGTGAGGAAATGGCGGTAGGGCCAGGCTCTAAATCTTTAAGATTAATTAGTTGGAATATACCAGGGCTTCGGTCAAAGGTAAAAAAAACAGAGTGGATGGAATTTATATCTACATACAATGTTATCTGTCTGCAGGAGACCTGGTCAATGGACCCTTTCCAATTGGACGGTTACTTTTCCATATATCAACAAGCAATTCCCTCCCTAGCGGGAAGGGCAAGTAGGGGTCTTCTGGTTCTTGTTTTATTACAACTCCCTAAAATGGAGGCATACTTAATCTGGTCTTCATCATACTTCATGGTTGTTTTATTATTGATTGAGAGGAGTAAGGGCTTATTGTTAATACATTTTATAACAATATCCCGCGTGATCTTCTGAAGGGAAGTTTTGAGGAGGTAACAGATTTTCTTGATTCCTCTGATAAGCTCCAGGATAATGAGTTAATTATTATATGGGCAGGAGATTTTAATATGCCACTATGTAACCACGAAGTTTCACATGCGTGCAGTGCCTCCATAGAGGGTAGAGAGATGTCAACTCACTTTATTCACACAAACCAAGGCGAAGTTTTAAATACTTTTATTTATACATTTGATCTTGTATATGCAAAGGAGAAGGCTGCAGCATACATCCAAAAAACACCTACATTCACGGGGAATTCTAAAGGGAGTATTATTGATTTAATTCTTATTAGTTCCTCTGACCTTCATTTAATTCTTGTTTCTAAGATAATACCACATTGTGCCAGTGATCACAATCCCCTATGCATTAATCTTGCTTTAACAGTAAACAGGCTTGAATCAACAGAGAACCTAGAGGGAAATTTGTTTTCAATAAAGGTTTTGGCCTAAGCATGTAACGAGAAAAGGTAGATCCAAAGATATTTAATCAGAAAATTACTGAACAAAAATTGGATTCCATTAATTTATGCCTGTCGTAACAACCAACCCATGATTGTTTAGTATGGGAATTTGAACAATTAAACTATGCTTTTTCTGAGGCACTGGTGAGTGACAGAACTCCCCGGGGCCCAGCGGCCCGCCGATGGTTTAATTCCGCTTGTACAACTGCCCATAAAGATCTAAAAAAAGCTCTTAGATCTATTCCCTTTACTTTGATCTAGTTAGAACGGCAAGGGGACAACATAAGGCAGTTCTAGCAGAGAGAAAAACTGAAATTAGAACTAGAGCATGGGAAGATCTTCTGGCAGCTACCGAACTGAAGGACACAACACAATTTTGGAGTATGGTACATGAAAATAAAGAGGACGACTATCTGATACCAGAAGTGGTTTGGGTGAATCACTTCAGAAGGGTTTTTCAGCCTGGTAGTGACTTCTCACCCAAAGGGGACAAAAGTAGTAATCAAAGACCTGTAGAACCTAACCTGAATACAATTGATTTATCTTTTGAGTTACATTAGGCTATCACAGCAATTAATCGATTGAGACCAAGGAAAGCACCCGGCCCGGGAGGAAACATCATAAATAAAAGTAAAAGACTTTTGTTACTTAGGTTTGCATGTAAGCTCTTCCATGTCATGGAATTTCCACTCTACTATTAAAGCCCAACAAATGGTGAGAAACCTGGAAGCAATATTTCGCTTCGCCCGCAAACTAGGCCACAGACCAGTTCACCAAATTGTTTTGCTTTATAATTCAAAATGCGTATCAGCAGCCACTTGTGGGGCAGGTTTGTAGGGTCAGACCGAAGTAGACTCTCTCCAACGTGTCGAGAACAAATTTGTGCATAGATTATTGCTGGTACCCAAGAATGTAGCAAACATCATCTGCCGTGAGGAACTGGGATTACAGCATATTGAGGATTTAATTGGTGTCGCCCCACTTTTACTGTGGTTGAAATCCTGGTCAAATCCTTCGGCTAGTCTGGTACAAGATTGTATGACCAACTGTATACAACTGGCCAATTCTAATAGAATTCCATGGCTCACATTTTTGCAAAACTCTTTTCGGAATTTAGGACAGGAGAATGTTTACTCACCAAGAGTCCTTGCCTACAAATGCAAAGGAATTGGTTAAAAAACTATATACTGAGTATATTTTGAATCTTAGATTCCAGAGGGCCCTAAATTTGAAAATATTTGATCCCTATGCCGAGATTTCAACCACGATTTCAATGGAACCCTATTTAACCTGGTTCCTGAGTTCTTCATCATACTCCCTCCTTGCCTTATTTAGACTAAATTTGATACATTTCAGAGTGGACTTTCCAAAGCAATGTACCTAGCAAAAAGTGCTCCCGAATTGTCCCTGTGATACTTTTTCTAAGCAAAGCATGTGTCACTTTTTCCTATTTTGTTCACTTTATTCTTCTCCCAGACATATTTTTATATCGCCCCTTTTAGGTAAATTACGAATTATTTCTCATAAGGATGCATTAATTTGTGTTAAAAAATTGTCAACAATACAAACTTGTTACTCCGTTTTAAATTTCATCAGATCTGCTACTGCTATTAGGAAACAATACGAACTGGTGGAAGCAGTCGTATATTAATTCAAGTCGGAATACGGAATAATATAAAATTTTAAATTGAATTCACGCCGCTTGCTATATGCAACTTATTGTATTTTTTATTTGTTGTTTATTTATGGTGGTCTTACATACTATTCTGGTTCTGCTACTGTTTTTAGGTATTATTATGGAAACGTTGATATAAGTAATCGTAATCAGTTTTGTACTTTGGTTATGTGAAAAATGTTTTGTTATTATTGCCTCATATTTCTTGCACTGTATTCTAACTATTTTTATTTTTTACGTATTATGAATCTGTCCTTTTATGGCATTTTGCCGAATAAAGAAATTTGATTGACTGACTATAGTACATTAAACCGTTTGTGGATGCCTTTTTTTAGGGGGGGAGGAACCCAGCACTTTACCCCTATTTTTTTTTTTTTTCAAAATTCTATGTCAGGACCGGAGGTGAGGATTATGCAGTTCTTTCTTCACACTTTATTAAATAGCAAGTTCAAACTTCAAAAGAAAAACACATAACAACTACAAGTCCCATGAATCTGTTCCTATAGCAACCAATGTCCAATGAGACTCCGTTCCAGTCAAATGTGTAAATGCCCTCGACCACGTCATTCTCCCTCTC
The DNA here is from genome assembly GCF_031143425.1 of Pleurodeles waltl. Lineage (NCBI taxonomy): Eukaryota > Metazoa > Chordata > Amphibia > Caudata > Salamandridae > Pleurodeles > Pleurodeles waltl. The sequence goes on along the minus strand of NC_090444.1, from coordinate 338,685,735 downwards.
TTCACTGCTCACAGTGACAGATAAGTGCCCTTACTGCCTCTGAGTGCCTTTGCCTTTATCTTGCTGTATTTTTTCGTTTATTGCTTACGCTTGTGCACGTTCGTTGGTCTTCTGTGTGTGATTGTTGTAGCAACGAGCGTTGCTAACGTCGTGTTGCCATAGCGTGGTAGGCTTTTAGCCCGAGCGCACTTTCGGCACGCAGTGACGCTTCGGGCCTGCTAGAGGGAGCGTGTCTGTGATATTGTGCATTTCCTAGCGCTTGAGTCGATTTGCGCTCAGTGCTTCTTTTTTTCTGCGCACTAGGGGTTGTTTTCGAACCTAGACTCCCTTTACCCCTCCAACCCCCCCTTACACTGCGTTTGCGGTCTTTATTTAACCCCGAGTGGGAAGAGTGCTCTTAGGCCAAATTTGGACGCGACCCTGAGGGTGCGTTTTTTTCTTCAAGCTTTGCTTTTACTTTTGGCTGTTTTTGGTGACAGAAGCGTGGGGGGCTACCCTCTTTATTCATTTGGGAGCATCTTCTGTCCGCTTGTCTCCTGAGTTGTGTGATGAACCTTCACAGGACCACGATTCATTTCCCCTCATGTTCCCTGGTGAGGGCCCTTCCCACCGTGTCCTACCTCCTGGGGTGGATGCGTTGCTTTCGCAGGCTATCGCCCAGGCTCTAGTCCCTATCAAGGAGAGCGTGGCGCAGCTTGCGGAGCAAGAGTCTAAATGGCCAGGCATGTTTGGGGCGACGGGTGCTGAGTGTAAGACGGCACCCAGGAAATCACGCAAGCGCGACGCGGGGCACCTTGAAGACGTCGAGCTCATCGCCAATGTCTCCAGTAGGAGTGCGTGCGCGCATAAGAACCTACCCTTGCGGGAGGGTTCTCTACCCGGCGTAATGGGTGAAAAGCTGCACCACCAATTGGGCCTCGACATGGGGTCACCTAAAGGCATCACAGGAGACTCAGAGGGGGACTCCTCCTCGATGGAGGACGACGAATCCGGCCGCCCCTGGCAACCTAGGGCCTCTTTACCGGATCCACAGGATCTTGGGGACTTGGACTCTGATATGTTCGAGCTTGAGGGGATCTACCACCCTCGCTCATTGGAGTGGTGCCCGGAAAAGAAAGTGTCCGATTACATATCGAGCAAAATTTGGCTACCTCTAGACAAGGAGGTACAGGCTCGCTTGAAGGCCGAATGTCCGCGTCTTACCTTGCCAGACAAGGTAGCAGCTACACCAAATATTGACCCCAAAATGTGTACCTTCTTCGTGAAGGACATTAAAGACCTCAAGAAGGGTACTGATCGGTCCTGGAGGGCATGCCAGGACAAACTCCTTGACGTGTTGGGACCCCTGACACAGATCATCCAACTGGCGGAACGTGCCAAGCAGTTGAATACGCCCCAACCGACGGACGTCATAGCTGGGTGGGCCCAGAGGGCCTCCTGGACAATGCCAATTGCGCCATTTCAGCCGAGAGGCGCCGGTCCTTGCTCATTAAAATAGACCCCAAATTGGGGGAATTGTCTTCCTCGGAGGCAGGGGCGGTCGCCCAGGGCAACTTATTTGGTAGTCCTTTTGTTAAGGAGTTAGGCAAATTTGTCACCACCTTCTCAGCACTTGACAAGGCGCAGTCTTCTATTAAGAATATATTCCCGGGCAAGGTTTTTGGAGGGGCGGGACGAGGCAGGGGGCGCTCATCCGGCCGCCTGTATCAACAGGGCCCCAGTTCCTACAGGAACAACGGATGGCGAGAGGGCCCCAAGGAACCTTCTTCCCCAATAGAGGCAAGGGGAAGGGCAGAGCGAACAGGATCGCCCGGGGAGCAGCCAATGCCCCAGGAGGGCCTTCTGGTAAGGATTACCTTCCCCTCACAAACTTGGAGGGAGGTTACGTTTTTTTCAGACGCAATTGGGAGCGCATAACCTCCGATGCTTGGGTGTTGCAGTCAGTGTCTGGTTTTCACATCGAGTTTTGGGGAACTCCGATCCAGAAGAAGCTTCCCACGCCTTTAGTTTTTTCAACAGCGGATTCCGTCCTAATAGATTCCAAGTTTCAGGAGCTCCTTCGCAAAGGAGCCATATGCAACTCTTCTCTCCATCTCAGAGGTTTTGTGAGAAATCTTTTCCTGGTGGAGAAGGACAAGGGGTTTCGACCGGTGATAAATCTCCGATCATTCAACGAATGGGTGATCTACAGACATTTCAAAATGGAGGGTATTCACATGCTCTGGGATATCCTGTTACGGGGAGACTGGATGATCCGTCTGGACCTCAAGGACGCGTATCTCACAGTTCCAATTTTCCCTCCTCATCTCAGGTTTTTACAGTTTCTGTGGAAAGGTCAGGTGTTCGAATTCACCTCTCTCCCATTCGGTATGTCGTCGGCTCCTTGGTGCTTTACCAAACTTCTCAAGCCGGTGGTGGAATTCTTCCGTTCTCGGGGGATCCGCCTCATCATTTACCTGGACGAGCTCCTTCTGATGGATCAATCCAGGTCCCAACGTATATCCAATGCAAACACGACTATTGCACTCCTACAGGACTTGGGGTTTGTGATCAACCGACAGAAATCGGAGCTTCTGCCTTCGCCGTCGATGATTTTTCAGGGGTTCCTCACAGATTCTCATTTGGCATCTCTCAGTCTCCCGACTCCAAAGATCTCCAAGATCAAGAAGGAGTTAAGGAGGGTCTTGAGGCACGACAGGATCTCACTACGGCAGCTTCCCAGAGTGGTGGGGCTGCTCTCCCCATCGATTCAGGCCGTTTTTCCAGGCCCTCTTCAATACAGGGCTCTCCAGCGCCTCAAAGCTCATCACCTTTGGCGCGGTTTAACATACTCCGAACTGGTCGCTCTCATCCCATAGGCAAGAACGGAGCTGCAGTGGTGGCTAGACCACATGGAGGCATGGAATGGCAGGGCCATTTTCGGGGCCTCTCCAGACCTGGTCATAGAGTTGGACGCAAGTTGTCACGGATGGGGAGCTTGATGCGGGGACATCTCGTTCGGGGGACATTGGACCCCTCAGGAGCTCAGCAGGCACATCAATTGTCTGGAACTCCTCGCGGGCTCGTTTGCGATCAGGTCTCTGACTCGGGGCAGAATTTCCTGTGTTGTTGTTCTTCGGGTGGACAACGTGTCAGCTGTGCAATATATAAATCGCCTAGGGGGCACCCGGTCGAAGGCCCTGGCGGAGTTGGTGAAAGATTTTTGGCACTTTTGCCTCCAACATCAGATCTCTGTCAAGCGGAGTATCTCCCGGGTTCCCAGAACATTCTGGTGGACTGGAACTCCAGGTTCCTGTCGGACTCCATCGATTGGCAGCTGGATCAGAGGATTTTTCGGGCGATCATGGAACGGGGGGGTCCTTGTTCAGTGGATCTCTTTGCGTCCAGGTAGAACACCCATCTACCTCTGTACTTCAGCTGGGGCCCGGATCCGGGGGCAGCTGCAGGCAATGTGTTTCTGCAGAACTGGGGACCACACCAGGGGTATGCATTTCCCCCTTCCTTCTGATACCGAGAGTATCAGCCCAGGTACGTCGTCAGGAAGCAACGGTGGTTTTAATAACCCCTCTGTGGAGATCCCAGGTGTGGTTTCTGTCTTTTCTGGAGCTCACGTGTGACTTTCCAATCCGCCTTCCGGATTTCCCCTCAATTCTTCGGGATCCGGCGGGAGACTTCCATCCCCTGGTCCTTCAAGGCCATCTATCGCTGGTGGCCTGGAAGATTTCAGGACTCGCTGACAGGACTGGCGACTTTCACAAGAAGCTAAGAGCTTCACTGCACAGGCCTGTACAGGTCCGCATAGAATAGATGGGCTTACTGGTGTGTGGACAGGCATACCGATCCCATGGGGGCCCAAATTACGGATATTCGAAATTTTCTGGCGGAACTAGCAGAAGCTGGTTTGTCTTATTGTACGGTAAATTCCTTTAGGTCGGCCAACTCGGCGGGTCACCCCCATCTCAATAACCATCCAGTGGGGGAGCACCATTGGGTGTGTAAACTTCTTAAGGGTATCAGACTTTCCAGACCTCCGGAGCCTCAGTATTCGGATTTATAGGATGTCAACCTAATTCTTCGTCTGTTATCCTCATGGCAGGACAATCAATATCTTTCTAGGAAAGAGTTGTCAGCTAAGCAGGCTATGGTATTGTGTCTCATTTTGTGCAAAAGGGTGTCGGATGTCAGAGCCCTAGATGTTTCGGATAGAGTGTTCTCTCCGGAAGGAGTAACTTTCACCGTTTCTCGAAGAACCAAATGTAATACCAGGTGTTAGAAATGGGGTCTTTGATTGGCAGTCAGGTTACCCCCTGTTCATGCAAGGACCCTCACTCTAGTCAGGGTAAGTCACACACAATCTAAATTATCCTGTGCCCACCCTCTGGTAGCTTGGCACTGAGCAGTCAGGCTTAACTTAGAAGGCAATGTGTAAAGTATTTGTGCAATAAATCATACAATAAAACAATATAGCACCACAAAAATACACCACACAGTGTTTTGAAAAATATAATATTTATCTGGATATTTGCAGGTCAAAACGATAAAAGATGCAATAAGAAAATGGAAAGATATCACTGAAAAGTGATATAAAGTGTCTTCAGTCTTTTAAAAGCAAACAGTCTCTTTCAAGCACAATGTACCAGGTTCGTGTGAAAAATCCCTGCAAAGGGCTGCAGAGGAGGAGAAGCGGGGAAACAAAGTGGTGTGCGTTGATTTCTCGGGCCGCACAGGGTCGATTCGCCGTTTAGTTTCCACGCAGGGACGGCTGGGCGTCGACTTCCGGCGCTCGGTCGTGGATCCTCTTCGGGTTGCGGGGTTTTCAGACGCCCCGGTGTCTGTGCGTGGAATCCTGGGCTTGTGACAAGCTCTGCGTCGTTCCGGTGGGCGGTGCAGGGAAATTTCTCCCTCATGGCAGGCGCTGCGTCGATTTTCCCTCTGGAAGTCGGGCGTCGTCGTCCCAGGTCAGCTGTGCGTCGATCTGGTGGGCTGTGCGTCAAATTTCTGGTCGCACCGCAGGCGCCGCGTCGATCTTTTCCTTGCGAAGTCGAGCGGCTAGTTCCGGTTCGGCGTGTGGTGAATTTTTCACCGCAGGACAGGCTGTGCATCGTTTTTAGGCAGCTGTGCGTCTAATTTTCACTGCACAAGGAGTCCAGTTGCAAGAGAAAAGTCTTTTTGGTCCGGAGACCTCAGGAAACAGGAGGCAAGCTCTATCCAAGCCCTTGGAGAGCACACACTTCTTCACCACGGCCAGAGAGCAGCAAGGCAGCAGGGCAACAGCAAAGCAGCAGTCCTTCTCAGAAAGCAGTCAGGCGAGTCCTTTGGGCAGCCAGGCAGTTCTTCTTGGCAGGATGGAGGTTCTGGTTACAAGTTTCTTCTCCAGGAAGTGTCTGAGGTGGTAGGGCAGAGGCCCTGATTTTATACCCAAATGTGCCTTTGAAGTGGGGAGACTTCAAAGAGCGGCTTAGAAGTGCACCAGGTCCCCTTTCAGTTCAATCCTGTCTGCCAGGGTCCCAGTAGGGGGGGTGGCAGTCCTTTGTGTGAGAGCAGGCCCTCCACCCTCCCAGCCCAGAAAGACCCATTCAAAATGCAGATGTATGCAAGTGAGGCTGAGTATCCTGTTTTTGGGGTGTGTCTGAGTGAATGCACAAGGAGCTGTCAATTAAACCCAGCCAGATGTGGACTGTAAGGCACAGAAAGATTTAAGTGCAGGGAAATGCTCACTTTCTAAAAGTGGCATTTCTAAAATAGTAATATTAAATCCAACTTCACCAGTCAGCAGGATTTTGTATTACCATTCTGGCCATACTAAATATGACCTTCCAACTCCTTTCAGATCAGCAGCTACCACTCCAACAAGGCAGCCCCAATGTTAGCCTATGAAGGGAGCAGGCCTCACAGTAGTGTACAAACAAATTTAGGAGTTTTACACTACCAGGACATGTAAACTACACAGGTACACGTCCTGCCTTTTACCCACACAGCACCCTGCCCTAGGGGTTACCTAGGGCACACCTTAGGGGTGACATATGTAGAAAAAGCGGAGTTTTAGGCTTGGCAAGTACTTTTAAATTCCAAGTCGAATTGACAGTGAAACTACACACACAGTGTAGGAAGTTGGCTCTGTATGTACTATATCAAAGTAAGAAATAGCATGCACAGAGTCCAAGAGTTCCCCTTAGAGGTAAGGTAGTGGCAAAAAGAGATAATTCTAATGCTCTATTTTGTGGTAGTGTGGTTGAGCAGTAGGCTTATCAGAGGGTAGTGTTAAGCATTTGTTGTAAACACACAGGCAATAAATGAGGAACACACACTTAAAGACAATTCCAGGCCAATAGGTTTTTATATAGAAACATATATTTTCTTAGTTTATTTTAAGAACCACAGGTTCAAGATTTACAAACAATTCTTTAAATGAAAGGTATTTCACTTAGGAACTTTGAATTAGCAAAATAGCATATACAGTTTTCACACAAATGGCAAATAGCTATTTTAAAACTAGACACTGCAATTTTCAACAGTTCCTGGAGGAGGTAAGTGTTTGTTAGATTTGCAGGTAAGTAAACCACCTACAGGGTTCAAAGTTGGGTCCAAGGTAGCCCACCGTTGGGGGTTCAGGGCAACCCCAAAGTTACCACACCAGCAGCTCAGGGCCAGTCAGGTGCAGAGGTCAAATTGGTGCCCAAAACACATAGGCTTCAATGGAAATAGGGGTGCCCCGGTTCTAGTCTGCCAGCAGGTAAGTACCCGCGTCTTCGGAGGGCAGACCAGGGGGATTTTGTAGGGCACCGGGGGGGGGGGGGACACAAGTCATCACAAAAAGTACACCCTCAGCGGCACGGGGGCGGCCGGGTGCAGTGCACAAACAGGCGTCGGGTTCGCAATGTAATACAATGGGAGACCAAGGGGTCTCTTCAGCGATGCAGGCAGGCAAGGGGGAGCTCCTCGGGGTAGCCACCACCTGGGCTAGGGAGAGGGCCTCCTGGGGGTCACTCCTGCACTGGAAGTCGGATCCTTCAGGTCCTGGGGGCTGCGGTGCAGTGTGTTTACCAGGCATCGGGTTCTTTGAAGCAGGCAGTCGCGGTCAGGGGGAGCCTCTGGATTCCCTCTGCAGGCGTTGCTGCGGGGGCTCAGGGGGGTCAACTCTGGCTACTCACAGGCTCGCAGTCACCGGGGAGTCCTCCCTGTAGTGTTGGTTTTCCGCAGGTAGAGCCGGGGGCGTCAGGTGCAGAGTGGAAAGTCTCATGCTTCCGGCGGGAAACGTGTGGTCTTTAAAAGTTGCTTCTTTGTTGCAAAGTTGCAGTCTTTGTGGAACAGGGCCACTGTCCTCTGGAGTTTCTTGGTCCTTTTAGATGCAGGGTAGTCCTCTGAGGCTTCAGAGGTCGCTGGACCCTGGGGGACACGTCGCTGTTGCAGTTTCTCTTGAAGTGGGGAGACAGGCCGGTAGGGCTGGGGCCAAAGCAGTTGGTGTCTCCCTCTTCTCTGCAGGGCTTCAGGTCAGCAGTCCTTCTTCGTCTTCAGGTTGCAGGAATCTAGTTTCCTAGGTTCTGGGGAGCCCCTAAATACTGAATTTAGGGGTGTGTTTAGGTCTGGGAGGGCAGTAGCCAATGGCTACCGTCCTTGAGGGTGGCTACACCCTCTTAGTGCCTCCTCCCTGAGGGGAGGGGGGTACATCCCTATCCCTATTGGGGGAATCCTCCAAAACCAAGATGGAGGATTTCTAAAGGCAGGGGTCACCTCAGCTCAGGACACCTTAGGGGCTGTCCTGACTGGTGGGTGACTCCTCCTTGTTTTTCTCATTATCTTCCCTGGACTTGCCGCCAAAAGTGGGAGCTTTGTCCAGGGGGCGGGCATCTCCACTAGCTGGAGTGCACTGGGGCATTGTAACACAAAGCCTGAGCCTTTGAGGCTCACTGCTAGGTGTTACAGTTCCTGCAGGGGGGAGGTGTGAAGCACCTCCACCAAGAGCAGGCTTTTGTTTCTGTCCTCAGGGAGCACAAAGGCCCTCACCACATGGGGTCAGAAACTTGTCTCCCAGCAGCAGGCTGGCACAGACCAGTCAGTCCTGCACTGAACAATTGGGTAAAATACAGGGGCCATCTCTAAGATGCCCTCAGTGTGCATTTTTTAATAAATCCAACACTGGCATCAGTGTCGGTTTATTATTCTGAGAAGTTTGATACCAAACTTCCCAGTATTCAGTGTAGCCATTATGGAGCTGCAGAGTTCGTTTTTGACAAACTCCCAGACCATATACTTAATATGGCCACAACGGTACTTACAATGTCTAAGAATAAACTTAGACACTGTAGGGGCATATTGCTCATGCAGCTATGCCCTCACCTGTGGTATAGTGCACCCTGCATTAGGACTGTAAGGCCTGCTAGAGGGGTGACTTACCTATGCCACAGGCAGTATTTTGTGTGCATGGCATCCTGAGGGGGATGCCATGTCGACTTTGCCTTTTTCTCCCCACCAACCCACACAATCTGCAATGGCAGTGTGCATGTGTTAGGTGAAGGGTCCCTTAGGGTGGCACAACATATGCTGCAGCCCCTTAGGGACCTTCCCTGGTCACAGGGCCCTTGGTACCACTGGTACCTTTTACAAGGGACTTATCTGTGTGCCAGGGGTGTGCCAATTGTGGCAACAATGGTGCATTTTAAGGGAAAGAACACTGGTGCTGGGGCCTGGTTAGCAGGGTCCCAGCACACTTCTCAGTCAAGTCAGCATCAGTATCAGGCAAAAAGTGGGGGGTAACTGCAACAGGGAGCCATTTCCTTACAGAGAGCATATGCACTTTAGCACTGGTTAGCAGTGGTTAAGTGCGCAGAGTCTAAAAACCAGCAAAAACAGTGTCCAAAAAGTGGAGGGAGGAAGGCAAAAAGTTAGGGGTGACCACCCTAAGGCTGCCAGGTCTAACACCAGGTCAGTATTGTACCCTGCGTTTCCTCACGCCCCTAAACTATGTGTGGTGCGATGCTTAAAGACTTACGAGGAGGTGACAGCTGAACTTTGTCCTCCTGGGGAGCGTCAACTGTTAATTTCCTTGAAGGAACCTTTTAAGGTAGTTTCTTCCCCTTCGATCGCCAGGTGGATCAGATAGATCTTGGCGGAAGCAGGTATCAGTGTACGGGTGTTCGGGGCACACTCTGCTAGAGGTGCCATGGTCTCCAAGGCCATCCAAGGGGGTGGTAGATTGGAGGACATCATGAATGCGGCAGATTGGTCTTCTGAGTCTACTTCTAAAAAATTATATTTTAAACCGATACACGAGGCAGCCTCTTAGGTGGTGAGTAAGCTTTGAACTTGCATAATCCTCACCTCCGGTCCTGACATAGAACGCGAAACTTCCTGGCTATCTTGAAGAAAAATTTCAATTCTATTAAGGACACAGAGGCCAGGATTATCATACCCTACACTCGATACGTGTTCTTCCCACCCGGAGGTCTTTTGGAGCTTGTACTGAGGTTGAGATTATTTTTGTAAGTGACAATATCTGGAATGGTTAACACTTCGTTTTCTCACGAATTTAAGGTCTAAGATGCCTAGAGCATTATGCAATTCTAACAGGTTCTTTCAGGTTTTGTTTAGTGACTTATCATGGTTATGCCTGGATTAATCATTCATGTTTCTCCATAGGATCTGAGGCAGTGGCCACTTGAGGATTCAATGTTCCCTTTCGCAGTGGAGTCGAGGGAGAATGATGTGGTCGATGGGATTTATACATTTGACCAGAACGGAGTCTCATTGGTCAGTGGTAGCTATAGGAACAGATTCATGGAACTTGTAGTTGTTTTGTGTTTTTCTTTTGTAATTTGAACTTGCTATTTAATAAAGAGTGAAGAAAGAACTGCATAATCCTTGCCTCCGTGTCCTGAATAGAATTTAAACTTTCCTTCACAATAGCTAAACACACATAAACCAACTGAAAACACGAACGCACATCTCCAAACAGTTCATTATGGACAAAACAGTTCAACTGTACCAAAAAACCCGTTAACAGTATGTAATAAAGAAAAAGTGGAAGACTACAGGTCCGGCGGAGATACTCCAGGAAGTTAACTTCAAAAAGAGGAGGAGGAATAAGCCCAAGTAATCACTGACAAGGCAGGAGTTTTACAAGAAAACGGAATAGGCAAATCCAAAGGGAAAGGAGGAGCCTTACCCCACCAAGTACGTAGAACCGATCACCCCCGCGCAAGTATTGTAGGCTCGACCTAAAAAAAAAGACTTGTTGGCTATTAGCAAATGGGGTTAACTACCATGTCCAGAGCATTGCTTAATCTTAAAAAGTGCAAACTGCATGTAGGTGAGATATTTGTCCCGCGAAAAGGTGGTAACCCCAGGGCCGTGCCTCCACTCCGCCCCTCCCCCTCCTCCCTCCCTTTTATATTCTCTCGCAGCCTTTGGAACGTCTAATTCCCAGCTAATTAAATACGAGAAGCATATTTTTACTGGGCGACAACGTAATCGTTACTTGAGGGTAGTAGACACAACACTAGCTTAATTACTTCTAGAGAAGAACTCCCAGGAAGAGGATATGACGTTCCTGCTGTCACGTGAAAGTTTCGTCGCTGCTAGGATATTTTCTCTAATATTAACTTCTCCCACCCTCTTCCAATAGAGTTGTTCAAAGGAAGAACGTGCATTTAATAGAGGGATTAAAACAACTATGCTTGTGTTTCTCTTTTGATGAGTACCATTACTGTCGTGTAAAGGACTTGATCAATATAAAAAAGATAGGAAGCAAAATAGGACTACAGAATAATACGTAAATGAAGATCATGTAAAAAACCAGCCATCATAATTATATCTACGAAAAATACGGGTAGGTATTTAGTGAAATGCTTAGATATTCCAGGTTGGCACCGGAGGACAACAGTGTCGAAAACAAAAGGCATTATTTAATAAATCTGCCCTTCTTAGGTTACGAAGTAACATTTTGGAAATTCAAGATGGTTGCCTAGTTTACTAGTTTCTAATATTTACTGAAAAACGTAAAGATGGAATTGTTTACGCTGATTGTTCTATAAAATTCACATTACCAACGGTATTTTGATCACTAACATAGAAACACCCAGAATGGTTTTAAAATTCATTACGGCGGTTATTCATAACATATGATCTAAATTCACTCATCCTGGCGCCATGTAACTTGATTACTTCATTTGCTTGTTTTCATTTTTCTCCATTCGGTGGTGCAGTATCGCGAACACACCATATTTTTGTGCGAGCAGCAGCCAGTTTCGTCATCCTTGGGTCTTTGTAGTTAGGATGAATTTTCCTGGTTGTCCGTCATCCCTTGCAGCGCCGAAGTAGTCTTGTTGTAGCCCTCCCACGCCTGCGAAGCTCACAGGCAAGTACCACGGGTAAAATGTGGGGATGTACACTGTGTGTTAGAGCGATGACTGTGCCCTTGCAGCTGTTCTTTATTGTAACCCCTTTTCTTAGATATGGTTTGTTCTCTTATTTGTATACCTGTGTACACGTTCCTTTTTCTAGTTTTCTTTCAAGTAGTTTGCGTGCAGGGTTTGATTACCTACCACTTTTAATAAATATGTTACCAGCCGTCACATGGCAGACTGCTTGTCGTGCAGTGCGTGGGAGAGTCCCTCGTTTTTGTAAACACGCAGTTTTATGTGTGCTGTTCCCATCAGTAATGATTGAATTGGGCAGGTACTCACAGCTACTGAGTAGGTTTGCTTTTATTTAATTTGAAAGGACAGAATGCAACACGTTTATCGTGAGAGTCCCTGAACTTCTCAGTAGCAGACAGGTACCCTGGAATTTTTCGGTACCCACACATTTACATTTCAACAACTGTCTGCCAGCCAGTTCATAGTGAGCTCCCATAACCATTTTAGCAGCCAAAGCTGGGGTTGACACTGTTCCTGGTGGGTTGGTATGCTAGGTCTAGTTAAAACATTGATTACATATTTAGGGCTTCCTTTTGCATGTGATGGGAATTCATATATAAAACGTTAGAGATGCCCTCTGTACTTTACCCAATCCTCTAGTGTAGGACTGACTGGTCTGTGCCAGCCTGCCACTAGCAGACAAGTTTCTGACCCCATTTGGTGAGGGCCTTTGTGCTCTCTGAGGCCAGAAACAAAACCTGCTCTGGGTGGAGGTGCTTCACACCTCCCCTTTGCAGGAACTGTAACACCTGGCAGTGAGCCTCAAAGGCTCAGGCCTCGTGTTACAGTGCCCCAGGGCCCTCCAGCTAGTGGAAATGCCCGCCCCCGGACAAAGCCCCCACTTTTGACAGCCAGTTTGTGGGGAACCTAGGAAAAACAAGAAGTGACCATTTCAGCTGGGACCACCCCTAAGGCGTCCAGAGCTGAAGTGACCCCCTCTCTGCAGAATCCTCCATCTTGGTTTTGAGGACAGGGACCAACAGGGATAGGAATGTGCCCCCTCCCCAAAGGGAGTCGACACAAGGAGGGTGTAGCCACCCTCCAGGACAGTAGCTATTGGCTACTGCCCTCTGACCCCTGTAACACCTCTAAATCTTATATTTATGGGCTTACCTGAACCCAGCTCACCAGATTTCTTGGGACCTACAAGAAGAAGGACTGCTAAGCTGAAACCCCCAGCAGAGAAGAAGGAAGACAACTGCTTTGCCCCCAGCCCTACCAGCCTGTCTTCTGCTTCAAAGAACCTGCAAAAAGACCAGCAATGTGTCCAGCGGGCCCAGCAACCTCTGCCAACTCCAGAGAACTGCCCTGCACCCAAAAGGACCAAGAACTCCAGAGGACAGCAGCTCTGTCTGAAGAATCCTACAACCAAGGAGTCCCACCCTCGCTGGATGCATGAGTCTTGACCTGATTCCGAGTACCCCTTGTCTCCATAGAAGCCCATGTTAAATTTGCTCAACTTTGATCTCTGCACCTGGCCAGGCCCGTGTTGCTGGTGGTGGGTGTTTGGGGTTAACTTGAACCCCAACCGGTGGACTTCCTAAAACCCAGAGACTGAAATTGTAAGTGTTGTACTTACCTGTAAACAGATCTAACTTTTCTTTCCCCCAGGAACTGTTTCTGAAAACTGCAGTGTCCGTTTTTCAAATAGCTTTTTGCCAATAATTCAAAAACTGTATTACTTACCTATTTCAAACCAAGTACTGTTGATACCTGTTTGAAATACAAAACCTTTAAGGTACTTACCTGCAACTTGAATCTTGTGGTTCTAAAAATAAAGAATATATACATTTTTGCAATATAAAACTATTGGTCTGGAGGTAAATCATTGAGTGTGTGCTTCTTCTATTGTCTGTGTGCGTACAACAAATGCTTTTGCACTACCCTCTGATAAGCCTAACTGCTCAACCACACTACCTCAAAAGAGAGCATTAGTATTATCTACTTTGGCCTCTGTTAAGCCTCTGGGGAACCCCTGGACTCTGTGCACACTATATCTCACTTTGTTGTAGTATATGTAGAGCCAGCTTCCTACACAGGGCGTCTGCTTTAGAAGGGTGTGACTGGGGGGAGTGTCACAGGAAGGGGTGACAGGAGTGGCGGTCACAGGAGGAGGGTACTTGGCACCTCACCCACCACTTTACCCACCACCCTTTGGTGAGATTCAGGGGCGTGCACCGGTCCAGGGGTCTGCCTTAGAGGGGGGTAATAAGTGGGGAGTGGGGGGGGGAGAGGGGCACCTGTCACTGTCCCCACCATCCTCCAGGAGATCCAGTAATGTGCACCAGTGCAACAATACAGAGACTGAAGAGGGGCGGAGTTGGGTGCCTGCAACCCTGCCCAGGGGAGGTGGAGGGCTTCTGGGCACAGGGACGTGCTGCAAAGAGGGGTAGGAATGAAGCTGGAGGGCTTCTGGGCACTGGGTCCTGCTGCCCATGGGGAGGGTAGAGAGGGGGTGGAGGGCTTCTGGGAACAGGGACCTGCTGGTTTCAGTGAATATTTGTCATTTGAGCTTCACTAAGTAAAGTGTCTTGATTTCTTTTGATGCAATGAAAATCTTTGCATCACAATTAAAAATTACAAAAAAATGGTTCATTCGTGCTGTCCTAATTGGTGACAATTTGAAATGTGTACAATTAATTTACTGATGTTTAAATGTTGTTTTATGTTAGAAAAATCACTGACATGCTTGGCAGGGGCCTAGGTAGGCAGGGAAAGGGAGGGCCTAGAGACAGACTGGTACTTGCAGAGGTGCAGGCAGGAGAAGCTGATCCTGGTTCTTGAGCTGGAGCCCACGCAAGGCAGCCAAGAGTCCTAACATTACATAGTACACAACATTACAATTGGCAAAGCAACATTTTATCTCTCCTAAGAAAGGTAAACAAGGATTCTCACCGTGCAAATTGTCTCTACCCACAGTTTGTCACAGAGGATAACATACATCTGCACTCCTGTCTACTACGGTAATCCTACCACACAGGTGATCTGTGAGACTGCATGAAACCAAACTCCTCTGTGTAGACTTTAACACAGATAAATGACAACCTACCCTTAAATGTTTTGTAACTTTCACATGTGCTTTTCACAGTAAATATATCATTTATTCACAAACATAGTGGGTGTATCATAGCACCTCATAATAGACCGAACAGGCTTGTAGCCATGATCTCTGCTGCCACCATACCCACCTCAGCCCTGCTGCATCGAGTATACGCTTATTCACAAGCCAAACATTGCAATACAAGCAGTCTTTACAGTGAAAGCACACAAACTCAGCCAAATCAAATCATGTACTCAGGGGGAACTAACATGAGGGTGGGGCCTAAGCCCTTCTCAATATTATTTGTGTACCCCTGAAAGTGCAAGTTCTGGCAGCCATACTGCTGCTGGCTCAGGCTTTGGAAAAGAAAGATATATGGAGGGGAAGAGAAGCACTTTCTTCAGTGGAAGCACACAAATTCTGCACCAATCAAAGCATGTAGTCCAGGTTACCCACGCGTGGGTGCAGCCTTTGCACCTTTATGCAGTACTGCAAAAAGCTCTTTGTAATGCTGATCACATTACATCTGGTGACAGCTGCATTGTCAAGCCCGGCCTAAAAATCAAGACAATATGTAACATAACACAAAACGGCTAGAGTTTGTGAAGGGAAACCAGCAATAAACAGTTAAAATTGTTAGCCACAAATGTCAAACAAGCATTTGCAATGCAGTGGGTCTCGCATTTGTTCGAGTTAGAGCTACTAGCGTTGTAAATTTCTAACTGGACTTTTCTTGCCACATAAATTGAATATGAAAAGTAAAACAGTTGACATAAGCAAGCCAATTTAAAGCACCATGCCAGCATGAGCATGAAGGAGAGACACAAAAAGAAAAATAAGTTTGCTTGCAGTCAAACTTATTGGAAAATGTGCAATTATCTGTGTAACAGGGTCGATGGCCATGGCTGTAACAAAACTGCCCCAAGGAGGGACAAACGTAAACCATTTACTAATGATTAAGGATTTTTTAAAGGCAAGCCCATGAACGAGTGATAGTAATGGGCGTGAGGTGGGTGTAGCTAAAAGCCCACATAGATACCAATATGTCATAAAAACAGCGGTTGCGCGCTGCTATGATCAACCTAAAAAGGGTCATAATGAAAATGGAGACTGAAAGCTTGCTTTCAATTTACGTGCATTAGACAGTAATGGCCACCAGAGGTCTCTCAACAAGGAACACTTCCTAGGAAACTGAACTCCTACTGCACCTCTGAACTTTCTGCATCAAGTTATGTCAGTCTTTCAGGAGAGTTACATGAACCAACGGGTGAAAGCCATTTTACATGTAGAAGGAGAGGACAAGCAATCTGGCACAATGTCAGAATACCGCAGAAGAGGGTCCCAAAGAGACAGGAAACCATAACCACTCCGAAAAGGCACATTTCCTCCAGTGAGGCTCTTACCATGCATTTGCCACTGTGAGGCTGTTACCATAACACGAGCTGGATCCACTGTAAGGAGAGAGCATTGCCATGAAGCGACAAGGTATATGAGTGCAGCACACCATCACAACATGTACATCCAATAAAAAATCCACATGAGTGCAGCACACCACTGTGAGATGTACATGTAATGGACCTAGTCATCACAAGTGCAGCACACCAACACAACATGTACATTAAAAAAACAATCCACACGACTGCAGCACACCACTGTGAGGTGTACATGTAATGGACATAGTCCATATGACTGCAGCACACCATTGTGAGGTGTACATGTAAAGGACATAGTCCACACAACTGCAGTGCACCATCACGACATGTACATCCAATGAAGATAGTCCACAAACCTGCAGCACACCACTGGGAGGTTTGTACACGTAATGGGCATAGTCCACACGATATTCAGCACTCCACTGTGAAGTGTACATGTAATGGACATAGTCCAGGAGTGCACCACACCATCGCAACATGTACATCGAACAAGTGTTTAGACGTTGGTTGGGAGATCTGGGGGGTTGGGTCTACATGAGTGCAGCACACCACTGTGAGGTGTACATGTAATGGACATAGTCCACACAAGTACAGCACACCACTGTGAGGTGGACATGTAATGGACATAGTCAACACGACTGCAGCACACCGCTGTGAGGTGTACATGTAATGGACATAGTCCACACGAGTGCAGTACACCGCTGTGAGGTGTACATGTAATGGACATAGTCCACACAAGTGCAGCTCACCATCACGACATGTAAATCCAATGTACACAGTCCGCATGACTGCAGCACACCACTGTGAGGTGTACATGTAATTGACATAGTCCACACGAGTGCAGCACACCACTGTGAGCTGTACATGTAATGGACATAGACCTCAAGCGCACCATACCATTGCGAAGCGTACATCCAACGTGTGCTTAGACGTGGGTTGGGAGATCTGGGGGGGTTGGTGAGGCTAAAGACGTGGGTTGGGAGATCTGGGGGGTTGGTAAGGCTGAAGACGTGGTTTGGGAGATCTGGGGGGCTGGTGAGTGTGAAGGCGTGGGTTGGGAGATCTTGGGCTGGTGAGTGTGAAGGTGTGGGTTAGGAGATCTTGAGGGGCTGGTGAGTGAAGACAGTTTGGGAGATCTGGGGGGGCTGGTGAGTGTGAAAACTTGGATTGGGAGATTTGGGGGGTTGGTGAATGTGAAGACATGGGTTAGAAGATCTGGGGGGCTGGTGAGTGTTAAGATGGGATTGGGAGATCTGGGGGGGCTGGTGAGTGTGAATGAGCAGGTTAGGAGATCTGGGGGACCTGGTGACTGTGCGGACGCAGGTTGGGAAATCTGGGGAGCTGGTGTGTGTTTAGACGTGGGTTTGGAAATCTGGGGGGCTGGTGAGTGTGAAGGAGCGGGTTGGTAGATCTGGGAGCCTGGTGAGTGTAAAGGTGACGGTTGGGAAATTTGGGGGGCTGGTGACTTTTTAGACATGGGTTGGAAGATCTAGAGGGCTGTTGAGTGTGAAGAAGTGGGTTTGCAGATCTGGGGGGCTGGTGGGTGTGAAGGAGCGGGTTGGGAGATCTGTGGGGCTGGTGAGTGTGAAGGAGGAGGTTTGCAGGTCGGGGGGCTGGTGAGTGTGAATGAGCAGGTTTGCAGATTTGAGGGCCTGGTGAATGTGAGGATGCAGGTTGGGAGATGTCGGGGGGGCTGGTGAGTGTGAAGACGGTGGTTGGGAGATCTGGGGGCTGGTGAGTGTGAAGACGTGGGTTGGGAGATCTAGGGGGCTGGTGAGTGTGAAGTAGTGGGTTTGCAGATCTGGGGGCTTGGTGAGTGTGAAGGAGCGGGTTGGGAGATCTGGGGGACTGGTGAGTGTGAAGGAGTGGGTTTGCAGATCTGGGGGGCTGGTGAGTATGAAGGAGCAGTTTTGAAGATCTGGGGGGCTGGTGAGTATGAAGGAGCAGGTTTGAAGATCTAGGGGGCTGGTGAGTGTGAAGTAGCAGGTTTGCAGATATGCAGGGGTTGTGAGTGTGAAGAGCAGGTTTGCAGATCTGGGGGGCTGGTGAGTGTGAAGGAGCGGGTTGGTAGATCTGGGGGGCTGGTGAGTGTTTATATGTGGGTTGGTAGATCTGGCAGCTGTTGAGTGTGAAGACGCGGGTTGGCAGATCTGGGGCTGATGAGTGTTTGGATGTGGGTTGGATGATCTGGGGACTGGAGTGTGAAGGAGGGGGTTTGCAGAACTGGGGGGCTTGGTGAGTGTGAAGAAGCGGGTTGGGAGATCTGGGGGGCTGGTGAGTGAAGGAGCAGGTTTGCAGATCTGGGGGGCTGGTGAGTGAAGGGGCGGGTTTGGAGATCTGGGGGAGTGGGGAGGTTTGGTGCATGTTTAGATGTGGATTGAAGACAGAAGGGGCTGTGCCTGGCCCTGCCTAGTATTAAAGTCCGCCTGCTGTGGGCTGACCTAGTACAGAAGGATCGCTCCAGAATGATTTCTTGCAGACTTGACATTAGTTATTTAATGCGGTTTCAACTAAGTAACCCGATCTCTTCCTTTGCTCGTAGGGTCACGGTGGGGGTTCACTTAGGGTCAGGGTGGGGGTTCACTGACAGAGCTTTACATGCCTCCTCTCACAGCAGACACTAGCAGCAAGTTTATTAACACACCCAACGCCCGGGACATATTGTATGGGGTCGAGGGCAACAAGTTTTCTATGTCTGTTTTGTCCTTGGGACAAGTAAGCCCAATCCCTTGCAGCACAAACCCTTTGGCTGCCAGTTTACAGAGAAGGGGTCTGCCTGCAGTTGAGGTAATATTTGTGCCCACATCTTAATGCTGTTCAAACTTGTATTTATGGTTAATTAATTAAAAGCCTTCACTATTAGGGTAAGCGCTGTGAATAAATGTTTTAAGGAACCACTGACAGTGGTTCCAGTAAAAAAAAAAAAGTGTACACACACGTTTGAAAAGTTTAATAATATGAGGCTAAGTATAATGCTGCCAGAATGCTCTCTGATTAGATGCAAATGTTTGCAGAAGCTTGTAAGCTAGAGTGATGATTCTTTGCTTTCAAAATAAAACGTTCAAAAACAAATGCAAGCAGGAAAAAAAAAGTTTCGCTACTTTGAAATGTTTGGTGCTATTTCTTTGAAGCGTCATTTAGTAAAATGTGTTGAGGCATGCTAGCATTACCCAAAAATATTCCTAATAGAAAATCCGTGTAACAATTTTAACAAGATTATGGTAAGCATGAAAATAAACAAGCAGTGGCAAAGCCAACCAATCCAACATTTTTTGTGAGTTTTTTGGTTTCCTCAATGCATGTCTTGTTTTGACATGGCTTTTGTAAGACTTTATTGTTGTGGAAGCTGCCAGGCCCTCACCATTGTAACAAACACTGACAAGAAGAAAAGGTTTTTGGTCTCATAAAAGCACACATTGCCACCAGTGGGGTGACAAAGGCCCGCAGCCTCCCTTCAGGGGGGCCACTCAGTACAGTACCTGCCCTGAGTGAGTCTGGAGGGGGGGCCCTCCATTTTCTTTGCGGGAAGGCCCTCCAGTTTTGTTACACCACTAATTACCACAGTAGTTTATATCACTGAACAAAACTACTTAACGTGCCAGTATGCTCCTTGTGGAAAAGCAGAATGCTATCATTCACAGTAAAGCCAGCCGATAGATAGAGAAATAAACGTTTAATAAAAACAAAATGTCTTTAAGGCCAGACCTAATTAGGGACCCAGTTCTTAAAGAAAGTCACAAAAGTGCACCCATGGTATATGTCTTTGAATTTGTGTCTTTCATGAATTCACAAAACTTATAGAAGTGGACAAGGAAATCATACTCCCAGAAAATATTTGTGAACTGTTTTAGCACGAGCAAATATGCATGTGTAGATTTGCTCATGTGAAAATCTATTGAGCATTTACAAGTTCACTTTCCTTCCAACCACTTTTTCCCCAACCCTGGAAGAACCTCTACTTCTGCCATTGTCAGGAGTAAATTTCCAACCTTTCTCATTATGGGAAAAGATTAGAGAAGAGCTGGTAAAAATCCTTAAAACATGCAAGTTAGTAGGTTTGCAGATTCAAAGGCATTTCAGCCCTGGAACTGCTGCTTACTGCTTCCTCCAGCCCCAGTATGTAGATCTGCGGAATGGTAGCAAAATAATGTAATTGCTGTAGTAGGGATTAAAATTGCAAGTATCCAGGCTCTACTATAGTAGTAGCCCTGGCTAAATCATAGAGACTATTATCAGTGCTCTTACATAATAAGATTGCTACCATAATTTGTCGTAGCACTACATGGCACCAAAGGGACAAATTGAATTTTTTACAGGACAATTCGATTTAAGTGCCAACCTGTCCCATGGACAAGTAAATATTTTATTAAATTCCACACCCCTTGGAATCTCGTGAATGCTTGCATTACTTGTTTGGTAGCATTAGAGGTGTGGGTCAAAGTGGGGGGTTTATTATTTCAGGCAAATCCCCTGCTGCCAGGAAAATTCAATGTTTAAATATGATCTTCATCACCTCCTACCCTCATTTACAACCTATTTCTAGCAGGATGTTCTTTATCTTTAGTACAGCAAGCATTCTATTCTCATAATCATGAGGTTTTCCAAAGTATTCATTGAAGGATTCCAGAACTGTTCTTGGAACTAAAAGCACCTGTGGAAAAGGTGATCATACTAGGCCCATTTTGCATGAAGTGACTGTTGCTGGTCAGTCCAACTGTCTCCAGCAGGATTTGGGGATGGTGGCAAATAGTGTAGATATACTCTGTCAAGTTGGTTTTCCAGGCTGCACAGGCTGATGATACCTTCGTCAGACCACCTCCAAAAGCAACCCCTTCCTCCACCTGCTTTTTTCCTGTGTCCCACGTGATCAATCCAACCCTGTGCGTTTAGGAGAAAGTCATTGGCCCAATTACTTAAATTCTTTCCGTGCAATACACATTTTTGTTTTAATAATTCATAGTTAATTGCTTATGAAGTTCAATGAATTGGCATGGGTAGCCTGTAAAAATGCTTAGTTGCTGCTTGGGCTATTTGGCTTGCAAGCATTCTTGCTAAGTGATTGCGTTTAGCTGCAGGCAGCAAGGCTTTAGGGAGACACAATATACACCTAATTGCATATATATGCTGTTTTGGCCCAGAGTATTTAATCAGTTATTTTGTTGGTGTGTAGAGTATTCTGTAGTTGTTTACTACAGTGAGTGCAAATGTGTCTACAAACACCTGTTTGTCTTTGAGTCACAATTAAAAGTAGTACGATGAAGTTTGCATCCTCCTGATTATTCCCGCTTTAAGTTTTGTCAGGTTAATTGTGCCAAAATGTAACAGGGAGAAAACTGTATTTAACTATACATGCAGATTTTGTGTGGAAAGCAGCAAAAGCTGCATATTCATGTTTTTTAGGGGATACTGGTAATTGGCGCTCTTTACCGTACCTGGTGAATTCAAAATGCAGCATATCAAATTTCACAGGGTGAGATAAATAGCACAGTGTCGCGATCTGAATGCTTCTTACCGCAATTGTTTGTCAATCTCGAGGCACCACCTGGTCTCTTGCTGGTTCTGGACTGACCAGGGTAAGGGCGACCCTTTCTAGTAGCCACGGTGCTGCTGATAGAGTAACACCAAGCAGACAGTGACCTCCAGAAGGAGTCCCAGAGGAAAAAACCCAGTCCTGGGAAAAACCTCAGAAGCAAGGAACTCATGGAAAGGAGGTAAGAAAAAAGAGAAGCATCATATAAACTGGAAACAGCAATACTGCAGCCAAGAAAAAACAGGAGAAGTCCAAAAATCACCGGAAACAGGAGCGAGGAGCACCACCAGAACAGAAGTATTTGCAACGCAAGGAACAGTAGACCAACTATGCTTATATACTGGAAAACAGGAAGGGACACGCAGGAAGTTCCAAAGACACCATCTTGAATTGGGAAAAGCCACATTTGAGTGAATGGAAAAATAGCCATGGTGTAAAAGAGGAAGCAAAGCATGCAGGGAAGGAAACACAGACTCCTGGGACGAAGAAAAGATGGCTAAGAAGAAAACCATAAAGAAATAGAAAACAAGAAAAAAGAAAAAAGGCAGAAAGAATAGGTAAGAGAGATTATAAGGGCGAAAAGCGGGCGTAGCGCAAAGCAGCACCCAAAGAAAGATTGACTGGTCACGCTGTGGACCGAAAAATAGGCAGCGGCCCGAAGCGTGGCTCAAAATGCGGCCCACAGCAGAAACGGCTGTCCAGGGCTCGGACTGTCGATCTGACCGCGGTCTGCAAGTTGGGTGCCACAGGTCCTCGCGGCGTCACAGTAGGTCCCCTCCCCGAAGCCCCAGGCATGTCCAGAAAATGCTGAAAAAAGGTACGGACCAAGCAGGGAGCATGGATAGAGGAGGCATCCTCCCCTGAACAGTCACTAATGGGATAGCCCTTCCAATGAATCAAAAACTGGAGGCGATTCCGAAAAATTTGCGAATCGCATATCTCCTGTACTTCATACTCAGGCTGACCATCAACCAAAAGAGGAGGAGGACCATGGACAGTTCTCTGGTAGGAATCTGCAACAAAAGGCTTGAGTTGGGATACGTGAAATACAGGATGCACTTTCCAAGTCAATGGCAGGGGAAGTCGAACAGAGACTTGATTAATCACATGCAAAACTCGAAAAGGCCCATAGTAACGAGGTTTGAACTTGTTCTGGGATAAGCAAAAAGGCAGAAATTTAGAGGAAAGTCAGACCTAGTCCCCGGGCTGAAAAGATGGAGCAGCATTACGCCGAGCATCAGCTACCTTCTTCATATATCGTTTTGTGGCCAAGATATTGCCACGTATCAGGTTCTGGACCTGATGGAGATGACCAACAAATGAGGTAACTGCAGGAACAGGGGAGTCCTTAGGAGTGACATTAGGAAAAGCACTAGGGTGAAAACCATAAGTGCAAAAGAAAGGTGTCGACTTAGTTGCACTATGGACTGTATTGTTATAAGAAAACAGCCAGCGGTAGGTAAGAAGACCAATTATTCTGAGTCGCATTACAAAAACAGCGCAAATATTGTTGGAGTCCTTGGTTAAGGCGTTCTGTTTGACCATTGGTCTGCGGATGGAAACCGGAATATAGAGCCACATCAATATGTACAAATGTACAAAACTCTCTCCAAAAACGGGATACATATTGAGGTCACGATCAGAAATAATTACTTGAGGAACAGCATGTAATCGAAAGATTTCTTGTATAAAGACTTTCTTTAGCAGTGGGTAATTTCTTAAGGGCTAAAAAATGGGCCATCTTAGTAAAGGAGTCCACTGTAACCATTATGACCTGATAACATGCAGAAGATGGCAAAGAACATATAAAATCTGTGGTTACCGTATGCCATGGAACGGAGGTTACTGGTAAGGGCATCAATAGACCCGCTGGCTTAGTCTGAGGTGTTTTAGTTTGAGCACACATTGGGCAAGATCTTACATATCTTTCAGCATCGGACTTTAATGTGGGCCACCAAAAAGAGCGAAGGAGTAGTTCCTGTGTGTTCTTAATCCCGCGATATCCAGCAATAGGAGAGTCATGACACATTTGCAAAGCTTCTGTCTGGACCTTCTCGGTAGGCAAAAATATGGTGTTTTTATGAAAGTAATATTCCTGATGATTTTGTAAGTGGGGATTTAAAGTGTTCCATTCTTCCATGGATAACTTCTGATACTTGGTCTTCACCCGATCAAGAAAAGATTGAACAAGTCCTACAATGCGACATGGCTCAATGATGTGTGGAGTAATAGAAATATTGCTCTCCGGATATCGGCAAGATTTAGAGTCTGAAAGGCCGTTTCTGCTTCTTCTGTCCAAATGAACCCCTTCTTTAGGCCTTCTTTTTTGATGGTCTGGATTATACATCCTTGTTGTTGGGCAAAGTCCTTTATAAATTGCTTATAGAAATTGGACAACCCTAGGAAGCACTGTATTTCTTTGACAGACGTAGGAGAAGGCCAGTCTAATATGGCTTGTACCTTTTCAGGGGCCATGACAATTCCAACTGGATTGATACGAAAACCTAGATATTGAACTTCGGTCTTGTTGAACTCACACTTCTATGGTTTACAGAACAAATTATTTTGTCGGAGTCTTTCCAAAACTTGAAGAACACGTTGAGTGTGTTGTTCGGGACTGCAAGAATATATTAGAATGTCATCTAAATAGAGTACGACTCTCTGGTTCAAAAGATCAGAGAAAACCGTATCCAAAAATCTTTGGAAAATGGAAGGGGCGTTGGTAAGACCAAAAGGCATAACACGATTTACAAAGTGGCCCAACGAGGTACAAAAAGCAGTCTTCCATTTGTCACCTTTCTTAATTCGTAAGAGATGATAGGCACCCCTTAGGTCTAACTTAGTGAATATTGTAGCTCCTTGAACTGCTTCCAGAACATCCTTAATAAGGGGTAAGGGATTCCTATCCTTGATGGTAATCTCATTCAACTCTCGAAAGTCTATACAGGGGCGGAGATCTTTAGTCTTTTTAGGTACAAAGAAAAGAGGAGCCCCAGCATGGGATGAAGAGGGAGCTTTGTAGGTTTTTCCTCTATGTATTCCTTGACCACCTTCTTTTCCTGTTCTGATAAGGAATACATTCTTCCAAATGGGACCACTTCCCTGGTATTAAAGGATTAGAGCAGTCATAGTCCCTTTGAGGAGGCAAAATGGATCTTTGAGGTTTCTGGAAAACGTCAGAGTACCCCTGATAGCATCTGGGTACTCCTTGAATCACATTAATAGTACTGCTTGCTTCGTTGGAGGAAAACATGGACCCTTTTGGTGACCAGTAAGAGTCATTAGAATAACAATGCAACTGACAAAAGTGAGAGGAAAGGGGTATAGTCCGTGTCTCCCCGTTTATATATGGGTTGTGTCTTGCCAGCCAAGGAATACCCAAAATCATAGTATGGTTTGGGGAAGATATCAGGTCGAAGGCCACATGTTCCTTATGTCTTCCAAATTGCAGGCAAAGGTTGGGCGTGGTATCAATCACTGGTCTAGACGTTAGAGGAGAACCATCTAAAGTTTGGACGTGTTCTGGGATTTCTTTAGGAACACGAGGCATTCCTTTTTCTTTAGCCCATTCCTCATCTAAAAACATACCACTGGCTCCACAATCGAATAACGGCAAGAATAGTTCTTCCTGGTTCGGGCACTGAAGAATCACAGAGATGATTAAAAGAGTGGAGTTGTCTTCTCTGGAGTAGCAGATTGAAGGAATTTCAATACCTCCTGTCCCCTTCCTTCTCGCAGGGGGCGGGAGTTGGCGTTTCCTGAAGGTCTGATGGGACAGATGGGACACATTCAAATTAAATGATCTGAACTTCCACAATAAAGGCATAAGCCTTTACGTCGTCGGCTCTCTCATTCTGCTTCAGATAATGGGCCACAGGTAACATCAATCTGCATGGGTTCTTCCTCCGTAGTAGCGGGGAATTCTGCTCTGTTTTCTTCAGGACGACGTGGAGACGGGCGAATAACCGCTGTCGGAGACTGGACCCTGGATCTTCGTTTTTCTAATCTACGTTCTCGTAAACGGTACTCAATATTAAGTGCCAGGTCCATCAGTGACTTCAATGATCTTACTGGAGTAGAATGCACCAGTTCATCTTTTATTTTCCCACGTGGTTTCCGCCGCCAGTTGTGTAAATCGGGTTATGTAAGTCAGAACATCCTGATTCCCTTGTTGTATCTCACATAACGACTCTTCTGCAGCAGCTTCCAATCCAGGTCGTTCAAACATCTGTTTAAAGGCTTGCAGAAAGACTGAATAATTGGATATTATCGGATCATTGGCAGCTACCAAAGGGTTGCCCAAGCTAGGGCTGCGCCGGACAAGGAGCTTATCAGGTAACCAACCTTGGTCTTATCCTGGGTAAACTGAGCGGGTCGAAACGCAAAGTATACCATTAAGGCGTCCGGAAATCCCTTTAACGTGTTTGGATCTCCAGTATAACGATGCGTGGAAACAGAAATAGCAGGTATATCACTGGACCGTGACACCAATGCTTGCCTCAGAGCTGTGTTCTCGGTACGCAGTTGTTGTAATTCCTTAGTCTGTAGTTGTATAGTATGAAGCATAGACTGCGCAGTTTCCACGGCATCATCAGGTTGGACGTCCATGGTTCCAGGGCAATGCGGATTCTTTTGGCGTTGCAATCTGTCACGATCTGAATCCTTCTTACTGCGGTTGTTTGTCAATCTCGAGGCACTGCGTGGTCTCTTGCTGGTTCTGGACTGACCAAGGTAAGGGCAACCCTTTCCAGTAGCCACGGTGCTGCTGATAGAGTAACACCAAGCAGACAGTGACCTCCAGAAGGAGTCCCAGAGGAAAAAACCCAGTCCTGGGAAAAACCTCAGAAGCAAGGAACTCCTGTAAAGGAGGTAAGCAAAAAGAGAAGTGTAATATAAACTGGAATCAGCAATACTGCAGCCAAGAAAAAACAGGAGAAGTCCAAAAATCACCAGAAACAGGAGCGAGGAGCACCACCAGAACAGCAGTGTTTGCAACGCAAGGAACAGAAGACCAACTATGCTTGTATACTGGAAAACAGGAAGTGGCACCATCTTGAATTGGGAAAAGCCACATTTGAGTGAATGGAAAAATAACCATGGTGTAAAAGAGGAGGCAAAGCATGCAGGGAAGGAAACACAGACTCCGGGACGAAGAAAAGATGGCAAAGAGTCAAACCATAAAGAAAGAGAAAAAAAGAAAAAAGGCAGAAAGAATAGGTAAGAGAGATTGTAAGGGTGAAAAGCGGGCACAGCACCAAAAAAAGAAAGATTGACTGGTCACGCTGTGGACCGAAAACTAGGCAGCAGGCAAAACGTGGCTCAAAACGCGGCCCGCAGCAGAAACGGCTGTCCAGGACTCGGACCGCCGATCTGCCCGCTGTCCGCAAGTGGGGAGCCGCAGGTCCTCGTGGCGTCACACACAGTATATTACGGACCACTTTTAAATAAGGGCTACATATTCCTATCTGTTCAGAGTTGGATGTGTGAAGGGTTATCTCTCTAAAATGTTGTATTGGACATTGCTGTGTGTTGTGGTTTATGCTGTTGTGTGGAAGAGGAAACTGAACATTAAGGAATATCTGAGCAGTACTGCATGCATGTGATATGTGTTGTATTAGATGTCATCTATGTGCATTGTTTCACAGTACGAATTGCTGCTATGGGCATGGAAAATATCTCCATGCTGTTGGATGCTTATGCATTTGTCTATGACAAAGATGTAAGAGTTAAGTGCTCCTGGGGGCATCATCGTAGCCTTTTAACTGGCATATCTCTGCTTTGTTGGATTTGTGTGAAATGGTCTGTCAAAAGTTTTATGTTGAGTGTTTGGCTGCCTCATAGCACATTACAAACAGTCCAGGCCTTACAGTCCTAGCCAAAAAGAGCATGCAGCATTCTGCTTGATAGTGATGAAACATTGAATAAATGAGAGGGTACACTGCAAGCCATTTCAAATAGGGAAAGATGGCAAAATGTCCAAGATATTAAGCTAAAGTTAAACTGATTATCTCTATATTTGCAACAGAAAGCAAACCAATAGGTCTTGATCAGGAGGTTTTCCAGCCCTAGGAGTGTCTAATTTGTATAGCCTCACCATCTTGAGGCTAGCCAGCTGTGTACAATTTGAAATCTCAAGGAGTTCTGAATGTTTTGGCAAGGCTTTTGTGTTAATCCCATGGGGTGGAAGAGTGACCAGAAGTGGGTGAAAGTGGTAGGTATTCTATCATATACCAAGACGTTGTTTTGTTATGTGTATTTGTAAAGGGTTGTATGTCGGAACCACGCATTCTGTTGAAATGCACATCATTACCAGGAGTGTGTTACAACGAGAATGCCATTACTGCACACATCCCTTACCACGCATGCCTTTATAACGGATTATATTGTAAAAGCATGTGTTTTAAAGGCATATGCGTGGTAAAGGTCCTAGTGCGACTTCCCACCCCCCCCAGTCATTCTAAAAATTGCTCCTCCCTCACCCTGAACCCTACATTAGTCTAACCCTATCCCCTGCCCTGAGCCCTAAAACCTAACCCCACCCGCTCTCTAAAACAGTATCCTCACCCCCAAGTTCAACCCCCCCGCCATAAGTCCAAAAACCATCTCCCTGCCCTAAATCCCAACCCCGCCCTAAAACAGTACCCCCAGGCCCAATGCCCCAAAGCTCGAAAACCACCCCTTCCCTAAAAATGTAACCCCGCCCCTGCCCTAAAACCCAATGCCCCACCTCGCCCCCTCCCTAAAACAGTACCTCCCCACCCCCAAACCCAATCTCCCCAGCCCTAAGCCCAAAAATCATCTCCCCCTGCCTAAATTCTAACCCCGTCTTAAAACAGTACTCCCAGACCCAAACTCCCGCTCTAAGCCTGAAATCCGACCCCCCGAATCCGACCCCCCACCCTAAAACCTCACCCTCCCCGCCACCTCCCTAAAACTACCCCACCCGGCCCAATAACCCCCAAGCCCGAAAACCACCCCACCCTAAAACCTAAACCCGCCCCTCCCTAAAATAGTACCCCAAGACCCAATCCCCCTGCCCTAAGCCAAAAAAACGACCCGCCCTAAAACCTAACTCCCCACCTTCTGCACTTAACCTGAAAACCGCCCTCGCCTCGCAGCTCATTCCGAGGAAGCAGAATGATCTTTCCGTTTCCTCCTAGACGCCAATAACCTTCATTACTGCGCATAGCCCTTAGCACGTGTACCATTACAATTGTAGTAATGGTACGCGTGGTAAAGGCTATTCATTGTAATGATGCATGTGTTGTAACACATGCGTGGTAAAGGCTAGTCAAGGAAACAACCGCGCTGTAATGGCTGTTTCCCTTTGTAAAGTGCACATTTCCAGAAGCTTCTCCCAGCTTTCAGAAGAAGGGCATCAGGGTATAAAAATATGACCTTCAGACCCACTTTTCTGTTCACTCCTGGACCTGCAGGAGGACTCTCAGAGAATTGCCTGCTGCTGAGGCCTGCTGTGCACACTGCAAGACTGCTTTGCTGCGCCTGGAAGGACAGCTTTGCTACCTGGAGCCTGTCTTGAACCCTCAGAGGCCTGACCTGCTGTTGAGCCCTGCATCTTACCTGAACACAGGACTACCAGAGTGACTCCAAAAGCTAGTCTGCTGGCCTCCTGTTCTGAGCCTCATGGACATAACAGGCTCCCCAACATCCTGCACCAGCACCTGGACCCAGCTGAAGCGAGTTCATGGTCTACAGGTTGTGCTCTCAGGTCCTGAGCTCTTGGTGTGGCCTCAGAGAGCTGTATTGAAGTTTTTGGACTCACATAGGCATCTCTCTTAGGGGTCATTCCTCTGCATATTCACATACAACATTTAGAGACCATAATTCAGTCTTATGAGCTGGCCTTTTAAATAACTTTGATGATGCCCAAGTCATGCTGGAACTGCAAGGCCCTGAAGTGATCTCCTTAGAGGCATTTGCCAGTTGTATGGTGGAGGGGAAACCAGTTAATGACAGCGCACTGTCTCAGTGTAGTAGGCTGCCTCTCTTTATAGTGTAAAAAAATGATGTGCACCGTGCAGAAAGTCTGAGCAAGCCCACCTGGTTTACAGAGGTGAAAACTAGACCACCTAATGCTTTAATTTCTGTAGGAGCTTGGTCGAGCAGTTAGGCCTATCTTGTTGAAGTGCTAAGCATTTGTTGTACTCACAGTATCAATAAATGTAGACACACACTCAAAATACCTCGAGACCAATTTACAAAAATACTTCAGATTTTTATAAAACATTTTAAGACCAAGATCATCAATATTGGGTAAGTACTTTTTAAGTTATGATTTTTCAAAGTTTAGCAAAAATAGTCTTTTTGTGTGTAATTACGCACCATAGGAATCAATGGGAGAAAACTTTAAAAACGCATATAAAATCAGGCAATGCATTCACCAATATCTCCTTCTGTTTTTAGGTCAAGTTCATTGAGGGGTCCTGTGGGCCAGCCGGAGAAGTTCGGGCGGTTCCCAGTTCAAGTGGGAGCATCTGCTAAAAGTCTTGGAGCTGGTGCAGGTCAGGCGAGGGGGACCACTTGGAAATGCACTGCACAGGC
This sequence comes from Pleurodeles waltl, assembly GCF_031143425.1. Classification (NCBI taxonomy): domain Eukaryota; kingdom Metazoa; phylum Chordata; class Amphibia; order Caudata; family Salamandridae; genus Pleurodeles; species Pleurodeles waltl. The sequence goes on along the minus strand of NC_090444.1, from coordinate 338,655,756 downwards.
AGACTTTAAGGTCAGTCAGGTGGGTCCCCTTGGAGTGTAAAGTTCGCAAGGGATGGGGGACCCTTGAAGCACAGCTGGTTCTCTGATGCAGGGGCCAGGGAGACTGGGTGCAGAGCAGATTTGTCAGCCAAGAGCTGTGCGCTTGGAACGAGGCAGCAGGTCACTTTGAGGGTGGGTTGCAGGTCAGCAAGGCCATTCTGGCAGGTGGTTCTTATGTGTCATGAAGTCCCTCGATTAGTGCTTGCTTCTGGTCTTCAGAGCGTCCAGTTTGGACATTTCTTTTGGGTGTTTGACGTGGGGGTTCTGTACCCCTGGCTATTGCACGATTCAGCCACAGGAGGCTTCAGTGCCAACAAACTTGGCACACTTACAGGGTTTGTCCTCCAGGTCTGTCGGGTGAAATGTGGTCTGGCTGCTGTGTCCGATTCCTTGGTCAGCAGCCGGTCAGTGAACTGGACTTCACTGGCTTCTGCTTCTTGCTTACAGGGATGAGATGCCTTAAATCTGGAGGGAGGTCTGTGACGATTTCCAGAATTTTGGAGGTCCTCTGGGGTTTTGCAGAGTCTGTCTGATGTCCAGTTAACCCCTCTGCGGTGATTGTCTAGTCCTGGGTGCAGCAGGCAGGGTTTGGCACCTTTTTCTTGGTTCAGCAAGATTTCAGTTCTCGAGCCGTGGGTCTTCTTTGTTGCTAGCCTTCTTGTGTCCGTCGAATCTGATTGGCAGGTCTTCGGGTGCCCACTAAATACTGCATTTAGTGGGCTTTTAGGAGGTTCCTAGTAGTGGCCAGTGGGCCATCTACCTTAGGGTGGTTACACCAACTATGTGACCACTTCCTGTGGGCAGAGGCCACTTCCCTGTCCCTGATTGGCTATTTTCCTACCATGCAAGAAGGAGGAAAATGAAATGGAGGGGTCACCTCGCATGCAGCACCTTAGAGGTGGTGCAAGCCAGGGTTGGCCACTCCTCCTCTCCTTTGTGAATTTTTCCACCGTTGCTCCTGCCAAAAGTGGGGGTTTGCAACAGGAGGGGCCATCAGCTGCTAGCAGCAGGGCTGGGCGTCGAGTGTCAAGAGCTGCAAGCCCTTTGAAGCTCACAGGCGGGGCTGTGCACATTCCTGGGGGAGGAGGTGTAACATCTCTGCCCAGGAAGGGTTTTTTTTTCTGGAGCCAGAGAGCAAAGGCTCTCACCCCAGGGTTCCATAATCTTGTCTGTTGGCGGCAGGCTTGGTGTGACTGGCCAGCAACGAGGCTAGGGTTAGTTGGCTTTTGCAGGGGTCACATTTTGCAATAAATCCAGTACCAGTTTGGATCTATTCTTCTGAGTTGTTTGATACCGAACAACCCAGGGCACAGAGTGGCCGTCATGGAGCTGGGAAACACGTACTGACCACTGTTGCTGCTCTGTACACTTACTATCTCCCAGGTTTGGTAAGGACACAGTAGGGCATATTGATCATGCATCTATGCCCACACATGCAGTATAGTGTACCCTGCCTTAGGGCTGAAAGGCCTGCCAGAGGGATGATTTACCTATATTGCATGCAGTGTGTAGGGGACAGGTCATATAGGCTGTGTGCCATGTCAGTTCTGCATTTTAGGATTGCACCAGGACACTCAGCCTGCAATGGCAGTGCTGGATGCATGGTCCCTGAACATGGCACAATCTGGGCTGCTGCCCTCAGGGGCCTACCCTTAGAACCCCCTGCCTTGGGTACCTAAGTACCATTTACTAGGGCCTTATAGTGGCAGCTAAAGGTGTTGCCAATTGTGATGCATTGGCACAACAGTCTTGGGAAAGAGATCTGGCCCAGGATTAGCATGTGCCCTGGGCACTAACAACTTTGAAACCACATCAAATACCAGACAAAAAGTCAGGGGCTAACCATGTCAAAAGAGTCACTTTCTCACACTCCGATTTTTTTTTTTTTTTTTTTTTTTTTTTAAAGGATGCTTTTTTGGCACCAAAGCCAACATCTGCTATGCCTTGCTTCTGACCATTAACCATGGTTCCTGTTCCCTTCCATATGTGTCAGCCAAAAATGTATAAATTGTCCTCAACAACAATTTGTCTTTGCTTCCTCAGATTTCTTCTCTTCTTCAGATGGACCTCCTAGTTTTACTTAAGGACCCTCACATTTTTAAATAGTTGAACTTTTCCAACTGCATAGCAGCCTTTCATGCCTTAGTCCAGCTTGTGTTTTGATTATGGTGTCTACTTATGGCTCTCAAAGAGTGCTTTTGACCAAGCCATAAAGTACAAACAATAGCTGCTCATATTTTGCGTAATCAAGCCAGCTTGTGTGTTCATTATCGGGCTTGCTTGCTTCACGCTAATGCAATGGTTCTTAACCTTCTGAGGGCCCCGATTTTATCATTGTTGGAACCCGGTGACCCCCACTGAATCATTATTAGAATCTGGAGACCCCTCACTGAGTCATTACTGAAAGTCGGGGACCATGGCCTAAATATTGTTGATGATTTGAACCGCCAAACAATACACAAAAATACAGAAACAAGCCTTCATCAAACACATACACAAATGATAACACATTTTATTTAATTTGCAAACAAATTCTAAATAAAAAAATAGACATTTTAATTTTACTAGGAAGGTTTGAGTGTTTCTAAATTCAGTTGAAGCCACACATTGTTCAAACTAAATTCTGTTTGATGCTCCTGCACTGTTGCCACGAACCAATCTGAGGATACTAATTTAATTTTTAGCTCCAATTTCAAGACCAGAGGTTGGAAACCACTGCGCTAATTGACGCCAAAACATTGTATTCTGTTCACCAAGACTTTTATAAACTCCGCCGCTCCTTTCTGAGTCAGAGGGTCCATAAATATCATCCACATCAGGGTGTGGGCCCTTTGCATTAGCTGCCATTGTTTGTCCTCGGCCAAGAAGCAACATTCATTTTGGGGCTCCTGTCTGTCATGTCTGGGTGTACAGCTGTCAAATGTGCCACGTTTTGGTTATGAGGAAATGCCTAATTATTTGAACTTTTATAAGCCATCTCTCTACTCCGCTTTTAATTTTTAATAAGCCACCCCTGTACCTTGCCCTGCTTTTTAACTTTGTTAGGAAGTTTCCAGCACCAAGACACCTCTGGTGTTAACGTGGCATTAAAGTAATGCTATAAGGCATAAATTGTAATTCCTAAATGATGCACATCTGTTTATACAATACTGGGGTGCATCAGTGCCTTCGTAGCGAGTCTACTCTCTTCAATGCCCAATTTTCTTTTTTAAATACCGCATTCATCTATATAATAATTTCATTCGTTTGACGACTTGACCCATACTTGTTTTCTCCTTCTCTTTCAGTGGTACAGACTATCCTTATTTTTCTCATCCATTAATAAGGTTTCTGTCATTAAATCAAACCGTGCCTATGATTCTTTCCCAAATTAACAACTGTCGGTTATTTTCTACAACTAAATAAGAGTGTGATTAGTTATGAAATCCCACATGAGAGGATCACACCATCCTCTAGCTCAGCATATCTCCTACACTTGGCACTGAGTCTGGTGTTATCTGAACAGTGCTCTAGGTGTCTCCCACAACAAGTGGCATATAGCCAAAATAGATTTACTTTTATTATAATTTGCGTTTCTTACCTGGTTTTGACCTTCACGCCAATCTACTAGTCGTATTTCTCCTTGTAAGAACCATCACTGGTATATTTCTTCACGCATTCCAGGTTCAATCTACACCCAATACAATGAAAATAAATTAATATTTGAAAAATAAGAGGTGCACATTCATGAGAAATCATGGTGCGTATAGATTAAATGAATGTGCCCTTACCCCATTTTAACCACTCATCAAAATATATAGCGGATATTTTCATTTTCTATTTGTAAATAGTTACATTTTTTAAACATTTATTAAAATGTGTTTTCTGTATAAATATTGCAACCCAAAGAGATTCTATAAAGAATTAGGAACAAAACACATTGATTTGTTCTTTTAAATTTAGTAGAAAATAAGAAGTTGCTGAATTAATCCTCGTAATTATGTATGAACTCGTCCATCAATGACTTAGTGAGTGGCTCGCTAAATGTGGATCGTTATAGTGTACATTTCCATATTAGGGTTGAAACACATTCCACGAAAGTCTGCTCTTTCTCTGAAAAATGTTCTTCTGGTTGGCTCCCAAACCAGTAGGACGTTTGACAACACCTAGGTACAGCGCTTAATGTTCCTACAGAAAGCAGTCCCTCTTATTGGTGTCACTGAAACTAGATAAATTATCTTCACCTTCTTCATCTGGACTTCCTGGTTTCTCGATTCATCTGGAGCTTCCCCAAACTCGGGATTAGCATTCAGTGGGATCACAACACAAAGAGAACCAGTCCATTTCTGTTGCAAACGTTCGTACCTTTGCTATCCATGATCCTACTAACTGAGCCCGTTAGTCGTGAGATGGGGTAATGGTAGCCTCCACAATACACTTTTATTTCCTGATCTTAACTTGAATGTCTTATTTTATTTTCAGTTACATTATCTTTTAATGTACAAAACTCTTTAAAATCACTGGAGAATTCTCACAGAATTCACTTTGGCAGAGTGTCTTGTGTAATGGGTGCTATGTCCTTGTGATAGTTAGATTTTTTAATTTTTTTTTAAGGTTGGCAGAGCAGTCTTTATTTTTCGATAATACAACACGGTAGGGAGAAGGGACGAATAAAGGTCCAACATACACGCCACCCAATCAGGCAGCATAAATAAAAGGAGTATGCATTTCCTAGGACGAAAGGAGAGGGAATCGGTTGGAAGTAACCTGAGATACCAGATTCAAGGATCTGATTGCTCAATGTCAAGAGCCCTCACACTCCCAAAAGGATGTCATGCTTCATCTCTACACTTCCGACATTATGCTTGAAGGGACAGACAGGGTCATACAAAGTTCTGTTGAAAGGCACAGTTATGTGTTGAGTAAATTGAAGAGTGATTGCTTACCTGTGCTTTAGCAATATTTAATTTTTTCTTACTTTTTTAATTTCAGCTCCCTCCTTAGCACCCGCCAAGCTTTTCAACTGTCCCGATCCCCCACCGAGAGGCCTGAAATGTAGTACAGATTTCTGCAACAGGTGTGTTTGGGCCTTTTAATAAGCATCCAGACAAGGACAGAGCTGCCTTTAGACAAACGCTATGTATACAAAAAAGCTCTGTTAAGTTTACCCTTTGTTATTTTTTGTATTGAATACAAGTCCTGCCACCAACTTGCTGTCTCAGAAACAAATGTAGTGTTGCACATGCCTGACACTGTACCGTGAATTGAAAAGCACTCGTTTAAAGCAGTGGACCCACCTGTCACTAATCTGAAAATCAATATTTGGGGAAATTCTTTACTGATCTTAAGTCCACTAATTAACAGTCGCTGCCCCCCATTGAAAGATTACGACATTGTTGTTCTTATCACTCAAACCTCATTCTTTAGTGTAAAGCTCAGTACTGAATGGGTTTTTGTTGTTGATTAATATATTTTCTTCTTTATATATTACAGTGACAGTTGTCCATCTTTCTGTTCCGTCCAGGTGTCAAGCATGGATTTCACCGAGGCCTACTCGGATAGATGCTCAAGCGTTGGGCATGCAGCAAGAAGTGGCAACGTCAAATGTTTGCAGAGGCTCATTAAAAGAGGCAGTAGTGTTGACGTAGCGGATAACCGAGGGTGGATGCCAATTCACGAAGCAGCTTTTCACAACTCCAGCAAATGTCTGAGACTACTACTTCAAGCTGGTAAGGTTCCAATACCACATTAAAGCGGTAAAGACACACAGTGTATGGTTAACTTTAGGCGTTGAGGTGCATAACCCGTCACTTCGTTTCTATAGATCTAACAAGCAATAGCTTACTTTTACAGGGACAGCTCACTTTATTGTCGGTGAAACTGAGAGGTCACCTTTTCCTACTATAAATATGCCTGCATGCTCATAATGTTTCCAAAGCCAGTTGTTCAACTATGATGGAATCAGATTGCGCTATAATGGCAAAATAGTGCAATGAGCTGTAGAAAATACCCCCTCTCCATTGTACACAATCTGCTAGATGAATGAAATGCAAGTTAGTGAATTTCCCCTTGCAGAAGCCCACTAAAATCGCTTCGTTCCAGCATCCTGGGATAAAAAAAACTACTAAATAAAGGTGTTAGATGCAAATGATAGCCTCAGGCAGTGTCAAGTAAAAGAAGTGAAATATCATTTTATTAAGTCCATGTAATGCACAGACCCCAACCACAACATATCAGAACTTGGTGAGGTTTACATGGTCTTTCCAATTGAACTCTATTACAATTGCATTCTCTACATTCTAGTGATGATGTGATGGTTACAGATAACACATCATCACTTAGTTACAGAATACTTGAGTTGCACTTAGTTACAGTAGCCTAAGATACAGAATACCACATCACCTCGCTCACCCAACATAAAAAACATAAAATGTAACAAAAAAAAAACAAGAATTATCATAATGTCAAACAAACAACTTCACACGTATTCCTGTAATCATAGCGGTTTCCTCCTGTCACGTTGTTGTCTAACCATTTGATCCTCCGACAAATCTCTGTTCAAAGGAGTAGAACCTTCACCTCCCACTGGACAATATTTTGCCATTCTTTTGAGATTCCAGATTTTATGATCTTTAGTCTTTACTGCATTTTTAAACGACGTTATCACTTTAAATGGCTGACCAGACATTGAATCCTTTCCTTTGCCATCCTTTCTTGGGGGTTTGATTTTTTTTTTTTTTTTTTCTTTTTTCTCCAATCCCTCACCCACACCACAGTTTCCTTGACAGCTTTCTGTTTGTCATAAAGTTCTTTCCCTCTCACTTTTTTCTTCAATCTTTCTCTCCATCTTTCTACCTTACCAATTTGATCCTCCATTTCCTTTCTTTTCTCATTCACCCATCTAGGGACCGTTACACTATTAGGAATTCCTCCTGTAAATAACTGAAGTGGTGATATACCCATGGTGGAATGTGGTGCCCAGCGGTATTCCATTACTTTCTTTCTCATTCCATCGTCCCAGTTCGTTCCACACATCAAAGATTGCTGAAAAATTTATTTCAATACTTTAATGAAGCATTCTACAACATCATTTGTTTCAGGGCATAAAGTGCTTCTTTCTTGTGTTTAATTACTCTCATCCTCAAGCATTTCTCAATAACCTCTGTGGTGATTGGTGGACCCCATTATCTGCAAGAACGGTAGATGGAAAACTTTCTCTCTCAAACAATTCCCCCAAGAAACAAAGCTCACCCTTAGATTCTATTGAATTTAATAGCTTTCGTCCAAAGTGAGTACATATCAGTGCTCACAAAAATATACTTGTATCAAGTTTTCACTCTTACTGCCCCAAGAATTTCCAATTTGACATCTGTCCACGGACCTGACGCTTGCTCTTTAAAAACCATGGATTGTGTTCTGTATTTTGATACCTTATCACTCATCATAAACTCAACACAGTTCTTCACTTCTGTCCCAACCATCAAGTCCATTGCTTGCCACCAATATCCTTCTCTAATTTTCTCTCTTTAGGTTTTGATATGCCCATATGACTAGCATGGGCGCAGTTTATCAATCTTTTACTTTACGTATGCGATGGTACCAACTTACTTCCTCTCAAACAATAGTCCATCTGGTATTGTCAGTTCATTCCTTAATTGCCAAAATCCTAAGACTTCATTGTCACAAGTGTTTCTGTTGACCCAACCACCTAAGACCATCTTGATCACTCCCTGTAGATACTCATCTTCTTGAAGTTCTTTCTTCCACTCATCTTCCTGTACCACACCTTCAGTCATCAAACAGATATTTATTTCCTCATCAAACTCTTCCCCTCCAAAATATTCATCACACAAGTGATCGTCCTCTTCGGGTTCAAGAGACATCCTTGAAAAACAGTCCGCTTGTAAGTTACTAATGCCAGGCACATAGGACAATTTGAACTTAAATTCCTGAAGCGCGACAACCCTTTTGCAAATGTGATTAGAAATATATATATATAACAGTGGACCTCAGAAGGAAGGGAATATCTGTATTCCCTTACCTGGATGATTGGCTGATACAAGCTAAATCCCCAGAGCTTGTGCTTCATCACTTGCAAATGACAACACAGTTGTTGTTCAACCTGGGTTTTACAGTAAACGTGCCCAAGTCTCACTTGGAGCCCTCTCAGCTCCTCCTGTTCATAGAGGGATACAACATTGAATCGGGCCTATCCTCTGCCTCAGCGGATTCAGGACATTCAGGCATTGATTCCAGTGTTTCAAGAGGAAGCGGTTGTTCTGGTCCTCAAGGTCCTACGTCTGCTTGGTCTGTTCGCTTCTTGCATTCTGTTGGTCACTCGTGCACGTTGGCACATGAGGGCTTTCCAGTGGTGCCTCCGCAAGCAGTGGTTTCAACACAAAGGGGATCTCGAGGAGTCAATAACTATCTCCAGAGACGCTGCAGCGAATCTACGATGGTGGGCTGTGGATGGCAACCTTTCCCAAGGAAGGCTGTTTTGCCTCCCTCCTCCTGTCGCGTAGGCTCTCATTATTCTAATGAGACTACTGGATTTTGAGCAGCAAGATTGTCCACGGTGTAGGAGACTGAGGTGGTCATTATGACCCTGGCGGTATTACTACCGCAGGGCCAAAACGACGGGAGCAGCGCCAACAGGATGGTGGTGCCTCCCGGCGTATTATGACCGTGGCGGTTGCGCCGCGGTCGCTCCGCCCCCGGCAGATGTAATCCGCCAGGGCAGCGCTGCTTGCAGCTCTGCCCAGGGGATTACGACTCCCCGACTGCCAGCCTTTTTCTGGCAGTCTGAACCGCCAGGAAAAGGCTGGCGGTACGGGGAGTCGTGGGGCCCCTGGGGGCCCCTGCACTGCCCATGCCACTGGCATGGGCAGTGCAGGGGCCCCATGACAGGGCCCCATGCGGCTTTTCACTGTCTGCTGTGCAGACAGTGAAAAGTGTGACGGGTGCAACTGCACCCGTCACACGGCTGCAACACCGCCGGCTCCATTTGGAGCCGGCTCCTATGTTGCGGCCGTGATCCCCGCTGGGCCGGCGGGCGGAAACCAGGTTTCCGCCCGCCGGCCCAGTGGGGATCTCCAAATGGCCGCGGCGGGGGTGCGGCCGCATGGCGGTCAGATCTTGGCGGGTGGCTGATGCCGCCCGCCAAGGTCGTAATGACCCCCTGAGTCTGACCCACTGTGGGTGACACCTGTCGCTCTAAATCCGGGTTTCGCTCCGGCTAACTAGCAGTGCCTCATCTCTACCAAAAGATAGGGATGAATGGGCAGCCGAGCGCATGACATATTAGGCTTCTCAGGGAAGTCGTGGTCACTTAGGTCGCATCCGGTTCTCTCTTTCAGAATTCGGTTTCATACATAAATGACAGACAGAAGCAGTATATGTTCTAATAATTGGTTTAATAAAAACGACTGCATCTTAGCAAAGCGTGAGCTGCAATAACCAGGACGACACAACATGACAAAATAAAAATGGTGACTAGGAGAGTGAAGCACAAGAATAACGCTATCATATTGTCACTAGAATTTATGGACTATTGCCTTTCTAAGTCATAATCTGAGCAAAGCATGTTAAGCTCTAATTCTGCCTTTCAGGTTCCCTTGGGAGGACATCGACCCTCATACCTGAGCAAAGTCCTGTAGTCTGCATTAGCAGCTGCAGCAAAGCTTTCTGCAATCAGCATACAGTTGTGGTTCCCTGGCTGGAATCTCCCTCTTAACGTGTAATGGGACTAGGAAGTGTTTTTATAATAACACAGCTGATGTTCTAAGAAAATGTCCCTACGTAAGGATGTGTATTTTCTACGAATGTTGGAGACTAAACTTATACCACATTCACCGGCAATGTACCAAACTGTAGCCTTGACTGAAGCACAAATTGATCAAGAATGTCTTGTTTGAGAACACAGTGCTGGGCTAAGCAAAAACAGTTAGATAGATGAAAATAAAACAAGACTGTAAAACTGGTTATTGTAAAAATAACAATGCGAAGCCGAATAAAATATATCTAGGTCAGAGTGCACAGCGGTCTAGTGTGTTAAACTTAACGTGCATGGAGCTATAACTAACAAAATGGCTACACAACACCCTCCCCTTGTCGGTTGAAAGTGGTTCAAAGCCAAAACTAAAATGTCATTATTAAAAAGCTCAACCTAAGATGTATATATAAAAACCAGGTCAATTTTGACAAGTTAAAAGGACACACAAGCATACTACATGACAATTTAAAATATGGGCATGTGACGTATAACCGAATTCAAAAGACATGTCAATTTAGAAAAATTCCAAACTAAGTACGAGCCATGGAGAACAGGAGATCTTCCACTTCGGCAGATGTCAGAACCGGAAAGTCCGCGCCAAAAATGATCAAGTGTGTTCCATAGTCCCAGTGTTAACCAAGGCGGCATCCAGTGGAGTGCCCATTGATGAGTTGCCGGCAACTTCCTCCAAGAAGGATAACTCATAATTAGCTTCACGTAGCAAACGCAACCTCATTGCGCATGTCTGGTAATGAATCCTCAGCGAGAACATCAACAGATCAGCATCTGTTGCTGTGGGGCGCTGCTGTGAAAAACAAACTTCCAGTGCATGTTCAAAAGAGCACCAGAGGCTGCACACAATACATAACCGGTCTGAATGACAAAGACCAGTCACACTCCAATTGCTCCAGGAGTGTTGCTCCAAAATGCTGCATCAAACGCTCACAACACAGCTGCGCTGATGGGAGCGCCGTCATTTCTTCTTGTTGCGGTGGGACAGCCATTGCACATAAACAACAGCAACAGCAGGATGCCAGCTAATAAAGCCAAAGTTATCGGAAATCCCCCCAAAATACTACTGAAAATTGAGTGGATAGCTAAAGGTATCAAACCGAATATGGATGAGAAGGTGTGAAAGAAACCAGAACCAACAGCTTTGAAAAAATGTGCTATTCCAGTCGTGCTGGATGCTTTAAATATACGTCCCACAAGTTCACGAAAGTGTCTCGGAAAGTTCATATTTAACAGGGACTGATTTCTGCTGATGACCTTGCCACTTGAAGTGCACAGGTCTCGTGCGCAGATGTAAGGGCCACATGCTTTTGAAACAGTAAAGACTTGAGTCTACTCAACTTGTCAAAATTCACGTTTGAAGTAGCAATGTAAGGCCAAATATCAGCTACCTCCTTAAATTTAGTGGGGAGAAACAGTACGTTCCCGCAGCATGTAATGACTTTAGAGACCGAAACAACGTAAACTTTTCCGGCCTGCATGCCACAACAGCCTTCACTATTGAGAATGACGTAGCTGCCGTTTGAATGCACCTGGAACGTGGGTCTAATCAAAGGGACTGGGACTCCCTTAAGCTAACAAGCCAAGTTTGCAGCCGGGGCGTTACACGCCCCATGCAAGGACAGCCGTTTACAAATCATCGAATGGCTGACTGAAGTCTCACATTCACTACCGCTAAAAAAGACCTCTTTCATGCCATTGAAGCATTTGTCAAGAAGGGAAGCTCCCACACCTCATGGATATAACTATCTCCCAACTTTTCATATCTGCCTACCGGAATGTGTTTTAAACAGGAGCTGAATTGTAGTGTGGAAATGAGCTGAATTGTAGTGTGGAAATAGGCAGATTAATAACCCCATGTATTAACCACTCAGCCATTAGTTGTTGTTGTCGCGTTAGATTGAAAGAAGAAAATATTTCCCTTGCACTGATGTGCTGCCATGGAACGCGACCTGCCTTCAATGTTGTAAGCGTCCAACCCAACTGCATAATTGACCTGATCTGACTCTGTCCATGTGTAAGGAAGACATATCGGATTGTATATTGTCTATAGCAGAAGAGACAATATTATTAATAGTATATATCCGGTCGGACAAGGTGTTAATCCCATTATCCACAACAGCTAAGGCCTTTCTTAAATTTCCCTGGTCTATTTGCCTTAACCGGGCTGCAGCATCTTGTTGGGAAAGTTTCCAAATCTCATTATATACTGCATATAAAAAATGCTTCTTACGTGGTGTTCTAGGGCCTGACAAGAAATCTTGTAAGTCAGTAGAGTTAGACAGGAGATTGAGGTGTTCTCTAACCGCATTCAGTGAGGATGATTTTAGCCACTGTTGGCATAATGTTCCCACACTATATGTTGTAATTATATCTGCATGCTCTGTTGATATATAGCGAGTGTCTGCCCTACTCGTCCTAAAACCCCGAGGAGTTAATAAAACGTTGATGACACCTATTGGTATCTATTGGCCAGAATAACCACCCGTCTGGACGTGTCAGTGAAGCATTAAATGTACCATTCTGGACCCATTCATCCAGCTCATCTTCAGTTGCATTCGTATATCTTTGCCATTTGTAAAATTTTGCGGGGGCAGGTATAGTAGGCGTGTTTAATTCCCTAATTGTTGCTAAGCCTAAACAACTCGTTTGTTGCACTGTTTCATTTACAAAGATCATTTGTACAGGAGTGAGGCACGCTCTAAATAATGTTTACTTTCCATTAATTTACCAATTTTTTTCAAATCAATTGTTTTGGACCAATATTCATAGCCTTCTATTGATAACCAGGAAACAAAGGATTCCAAATATATACATTTCGTATTGGTCAATAACATGTGTATATCTTTAGTGGGTGGTACCTTAAATAATATGACTCAGCATTCTTTTGGTTGTGCCCAGAAAAATGCACAAACTTTTCAGAGTATGTTTTAGAACTCCCTTGCGGTGGAGTTAGGCAATGTTCTCATTGTGTGTAATTAAATACAGTTCTGGGACTGCTTGCTCTATGTATGAAATGGTGCCCATAGTAATTATAGCAAAACATATTACCATAATTTTCTTTAAATTGGTAAACATCTTCGGTTTCAAAGACAGTATAATATTGTAATTCAGTCATCATTGAATCAACTGTTTTCACATCCCAATCATCAGAAACAATGCCTGGTATCACTATATAATTCACTGATAATTTGAACACATACGGTATTTGAATAACTTCCGTGGGACCATATATATCAAACATTACTTTGTCCCAAACAGTCCCATCAGGAATTGGCACTGCGGAAATGTTCATAAAGGATAAGTCTCTTCGCATTTAATGTGAAGAAAAATGTGGTTTCAAAACCTCTTCCACCAGTTCAACTGTCGATCTTTTAGGTAAAGAAATACCATGTATTAACAAGAAAAAGGTAATAAAACCAATCCAAAGTAGAAAGGCAAGGACAGTCAAAGAGAGCCATAGATAATTCCATGGTAAAATAAAGTACGTTTCTTTAAGCCAGTTTATTGGCTTAAGTGTACTTGACAAATCAGCTGTCGAAGAGGCGAATGTGTCTGAGAAAATCATCATTGAAGTCGGCAAAATAACCAGAGGCAGTTCGTGCAAATGGCGGAGCCGTTGTTAGTGGTGGAGTTGGTGTTTCCTGCGGTGGTACACTATAGACGGCACCATCCGTTTTGCTTGAAGTCGAGTTCACTTGGTCAAATGTTTCTAAATTAGTTGACATTAATGGAACTAATGCAAGATCATCTTCCACCCTCCCCATGCTAGGAGAGGTGTCAGTGTTGGTATAAACAACTTGTAGAGGAACTTCTTCTGCAGTTGTGAGAGGGATTCGGGAACTACTGGATGTTCCTCTTGATCCACTGTGCAGGATCGGCCACATGGTGTAGTTTGACATTTTCAATAGAGACACAACGATTTCCTTTGGCACCTGCCAACGGTGGTAGAATAACAGCTCTGGTACCGTGAATCCCTAGTACAGGGACTGGTACTCGATAAGGAGGGCCAAATTCCTTTTTCACTGCGACTTTTTCACGTACAAGATCCCTGTAGGAAGCTGGCTCTATATATGCTATTTCAAAGTAAGGAATAGCATGCACAGAGTCCAAGGGTTCCCCTTAGAGGTAAGATAGTGGCAAAAAGAGATAATACTAATGCTCTATTTTGTGGTAGTGTGGTCGAGCAGTAGGCTTATCCAAGGAGTAGTGTTAAGCATTTGTTGTACATACACACAGGCAATAAATGAGGAACACACACTCAGAGACAAATCCAGCCAATAGGTTTTGTTATAGAAAAATATCTTTTCTTAGTTTATTTTAAGAACCACAGGTTCAAATTCTACATGTAATATCTCATTTGAAAGGTATTGCAGGTAAGTACTTTAGGAACTTTGAATCATTACATTAGCATGTATACTTTTTACATAAAACACAATAAGCTGTTTTAAAAGTAGACACAGTGCAATTTTCACAGTTCCTGGGGGAGGTAAAGTATTGTTAGGTTTCACAGGTAAGTAAGTCACTTACAGGTTTCAGTTTTTGGTCCAAGGTAGCCCACCTTTGGGGGTTCAGAGCAACCCCAAAGTTACCACACCAGCAGCTCAGGGCCGGTCAGGTGCAGAGGTCAAAGAGGTGCCCAAAACACATAGGCTTCAATGGAGAGAAGGGGGTGCCCCGGTTCCAGTCTGCCAGCAGGTAAGTACCCGTGTCTTCGGAGGGCAGACCAGGGGGGTTTTGTAGGGCACCGGGGGGGGACACAAGTCAGCACAAAAAGTACACCCTCAGCAGCACGGGGGCGGCCGGGTGCAGTGTGCAAACACGCGTCGGGTTTTCAATGGTTTTCAATGAGAGATCAAGGGATCTCTTCAGCGTTGCAGGCAAGGGGGGGGCTCCTCGGGGTAGCCACCACCTGGACAAGGGAGAGGGCCTCCTGGGGGTCACTCCTGCACAGGAGTTCCGTTCCTTTAGGTGCTCGGGGCTGCGGGTGCAGGGTCTTTTCCAGCCGTCGGGAAATGGAGTTCAGGCAGTCGCGGTCAGGGGGAGCCTCGGGATTCCCTCTGCAGGCGTCGCTGTGGGGGCTCAGGGGGGACAACTTTGGTTACTCACGGTCTCGGAGTCGCCGGAGGGTCCTCCCTGAGGTGTTGGTTCTCCACCAGTCGAGTCAGGGTCACCGGGTGCAGTGTTGCAAGTCTCACGCTTCTTGCGGGGAGTTGCAGGGGTCTTTAAATCTGCTCCTTGAAACAAAGTTGCAGTTCTTTTGGAGCAGTGCCGCTGTCCTCAGGAGTTTCGTGTCTTTCTTGAAGCAGGGCAGTCCTCAGAGGATTCAGAGGTCGCTGGTCCCTTGGAAAGCGTCGCTGGAGCAGGTTTCTTTGGAAGGCAGGAGACAGGCCGGTAAGTCTGGGGCCAAAGCAGTTGGTGTCTTCTGTTCTTCCTCTGCAGGGGTTTTTCAGCTCAGCAGTCTTCTTCTTCTTGTAGTTTCAGGAATCTAAAGTTTTAGGTTCAGGGAAGCCCTTAAATACTAAATTTAAGGGCGTGTTTAGGTCTGGCGGGTTAGTAGCCAATGGCTACTAGCCCTGAGGGTGGGTACACCCTCTTTGTGCCTCCTCCCAAGGGGAGGGGTCACATCCCTAATCCTATTGGGGAATCCTCCATCTGCAAGATGGAGGATTTCTAAAAGTTAGAGTCACTTCAGCTCAGGACACCTTAGGGGCTGTGTTGACTGGCCAGTGACTCCTCCTTGTTATTCTCATTATTTTCTCCGGCCTTGCCGCCAAAAGTGGGGGCCGTGGCCGGAGGGGGCGGGCAGCTCCACTAGCTGGAGTGTCCTGCGGTGCTGGCACAAAGGGGTGAGCCTTTGAGGCTCACCGCCAGGTGTGATAGCTCCTGCCTGGGGGAGGTGTTAGCATCTCCACCCAGTGCAGGCTTTGTTACTGGCCTCAGAGTGACAAAGGCACTCTCCCCATGGGGCCAGCAACATGTCTCGGTTGTGGCAGGCTGCTGGAACCAGTCAGCCTACACAGATAGTCGGTTAAGGTTTCAGGGGGCACCTCTAAGGTGCCCTCTGGGTTGTATTTTACAATAAAATGTACACTGGCATCAGTGTGCATTTATTGTGCTGAGAAGTTTGATACCAAACTTCCCAGTTTTCAGTGTAGCCATTATGGTGCTGTGGAGTTCGTGTAAAACAGACTCCCAGACCATATACTCTTATGGCTACCCTGCACTTACAATGTCTAAGGTTTTGTTTAGACACTGTAGGGGCACAGTGCTCATGCACTGGTGCCCTCACCTATGGTATAGTGCACCCTGCCTTAGGGCTGTAAGGCCTGCTAGAGGGGTGACTTATCTATACCTGCATAGGCAGTGAGAGGCTGGCATGGCACCCTGAGGGGAGTGCCATGTCGACTTACTCGTTTTGTTCTCACCAGCACACACAAGCTGCCAAGCAGTGTGTCTGTGCTGAGTGAGGGGTCTCCAGGGTGGCATAAGACATGCTGCAGCCCTTAGAGACCTTCCTTGGCATCAGGGCCCTTGGTACCAGGGGTACCATTTACAAGGGACTTATCTGGATGCCAGGGTGTGCCAATTGTGGATACAAAAGTACAGGTTAGGGAAAGAACACTGGTGCTGGGGCCTGGTTAGCAGGCCTCAGCACACTTTCAATTCAAAACATAGCATCAGCAAAGGCAAAAAGTCAGGGGGTAACCATGCCAAGGAGGCATTTCCTTACAATCCCCAACTCTGGGAATCCAGCCGGTAGATGTTACAGGCACATCCTTAATTCCTGTGGAGGCGAAACTTCTGAAAGAAATATAATTACGGAACTGTTGCAATTCCTGTAAGACACATTAATTTATGTCAAAAGGTGTTTCTGCTGTCTCCATGCCAGGACGATCAAGATCCGGAACATACATTCGAGTTCCAAACAGGCACTCATATGAAGTACGACCCCCCAGGGACCTTCTAGGCGGATTATTTAGTGCTCTCTGGACTCCATACAGATGATTAAGCCAACTACGACCCGTACCTAAGACTCTGGCTGTTAAGGATTGCTTTAAATCACGGTTTAATCGCTCCACAACACTATTTCCCTCGGGATGAAATGGAGACGAGTACTGGAGTTGGACCCCCAACGAAGCCATGGGGTCCCTGAAGGCCCTTGAGGCGAAAGCAAGGCCCTGGTCAGAATGGAAAGCCGCAACTGCATATGTACCGATAAAGACTTGCAAATCTTTAATAACAGTCCGAGCGTCAGCCGAGCGTTGTGGCCACACCCATACAAATCTGACGCATGAATCAACAGCGACTAAAATGTATTTGTATGCACTATCAGGTGTTAAGGGGCCCCAGTGGTCCAAGTACACACATTGTAATGGCTTGTTTGAAATTAAGAGGGATGTTTGCGGCGGGTGCTTGGCAGTGGAAACTGATTTGTTGACAGATGTCACAACAAAGGACATACTGCTTAGTCTCTTTGTAGAGACCTGGCCACCAGTAACAGGCCTGCAAGATCGAAATTGTAGCCGCCACACCAGCATGGGCAGATAACACCCCTTCATGCGCTGCTTTAATCAATTGTGGTCTTATGTCTTTGTTAGGGATGTCTCGTACACCTACGCCTGGTATCTTAACTTAACAGCGTTCAGCATACTTCCCGTATGGTAATGATATTTGTTAGGAAATCCTTTAGGATGGGTCGTACCATCAGCTGTAGCTTTCAAGGCAGCCCAAATGTCTGCGTTCGGTTTGAAACTCGAGCGAGTCACTGCAGCTACAGTGGCTACTGCCACTGCTGACTTTGCGGCTTCGTCAGCCGATGTATTTCCAGCAACATGTATTCCAACGCGCTGGTGTCCAAGTGTGTGTACAACAGGGACATTCGGTAGCATCTCTTTCAGGTCAGCTACCTTCCTCCACAGTAGTCTGTGTTTAATGGTGTTGCCTTTGGAATCTCTGAACCCATTCTGGCGCCAATAATGCAGGTATTCATTAAAGGACTGGACACAGTAATATGAATCACAAACAATCAGCGTAGGCTGTGCTTGATCCGTGTGTTCCAATGCCATTAGCAGAGCTTTTAGCTCAGCCAATTGTGCTGTACAATCCCCTAGGGTTTGTGTAAAAGTATTTAGAGGACAACATTTATTGCCCGCCATATAGCCAATTACGACTGCGCAAGCAGCAGAATATTGATGTTTAGTTTCAATTGCAGGTTGTGCAGAGCCATTGGTGTACATGACTCTATGATGTTGATCAATAGGCAAAGTATTTGCTTGAACGGGATATTCTATTTCATATTGTAGAAATTCCTGGGTTTGTAGCTTTGGGTCAAAAATGTAGTCTACATCAGTGGCTGTCAAAGACGTAGCCCATTGTATCCAAAGTGGATGTAATACTTTTCTGTTCGTAATTCTAGCTTTTGTAACAGCCTCCAAGGCTGAGATTGGAGAAACAACAATAATGCTTTTTCCTTGGGCAAGAGGTCTTTCTTTAATGACATCCATCTGTACAGCAGTGAGAATTTTCTCTGTGGGAGCAAAGCGTTGTTCTGCCGCTGAGTACAAATGCGATTTGTATGCTATCGGGACTGTCTCACCTTCATTAAACGTCACATAGGTGAAACCAATGGCCCTAGCTATTACTCTGATGACCAAATGTGTTTTGTTGTCCCTTGTATGTAAATGTTGTGCTGCAAGCATGTCTGTCCGCAACTCTCGAAGAACGCGTGTATGTTCGATTGCCCAGAAGTTACTTGAAAAATCAGGACGTATTAAGCCATATAAAGGTTTTATGTGTGTAGCATAATCTGGAATGTATGTTCTGGAAAAATTTAAGAAACCCAATAACGATTGGAGTTTTTTGATCGTATTCGGTGGTTGTAACTGTGCACACTTCTCTAAGAATCGTGACGCTAGGCTCTTCCCTTCACTTGACAGCTCATATCCTAGGAACAGGACGCTGAGGAAGGCTATTTTTGTTTTTTTAAAGTTTAATTTGTAGTCAAATTCGGCAAACCCTACAACAATGCGGGCCACCCGTCTTAAATGTTGTAGTAGTTCTTCATCCGTGAGATATATATCATCCACATAGGACAATGCTTCAGGGTCAATCTTGTGCATTATAGCAGTGACACGGGCTGCGAACAGTCCTGGGCTGTTCTTATACACCTGAGGTAAATGACAGAATTTTTTCGGGAACCTAGTGCAGTGAAACTTGTTAAATCTCTACTCTTATGAGCTATATTCTAGCAGAAAAACCCATTGGAATTGTCTAGTGTGGTTTCGTATATTTTATGCACTATGTTGCTCATTAGTGCTGTGCTATGCGAATTTTGGATAGTATAGGTACGTGTATGACTGCTTAAATGTCTGTAGTATAAGACTATTCTGTATGAATGGTCTGGTTTAGCTACGGGGAATAATGGGTTATTCATTGGTGAGACACAGGGTTCAATCACACCCTGGTACTCTAATTGCATTAGTATTTCTCTCACTGGTGCGTTTGCTTCATGTTTTATAGGATACTGCGGTTGTGGCTGAGGTTTACTTTTAATTGGAATTACATGGTAGGGGGATTCTTTATCCCATCCTATGTGATTTCTGTATAATGCAGGTGCTTGTGCTAAAGCCCATTCAATGGAATATGATTCAGCGAGTTCCTCTGGAACAAGGGACGAGAAGTAGGGCTTAATGACATATTCTCCATATGGGCAGGTACGGACAAAGTCAGGCGGCCAATCTTGTTCGGCCAACAAGACATAATATACTTTTACTATGCGATCCCAAAAGATTGCGTCTATTGTGCGTTCAATGTCTCCTTCTAACTGTAGCGTTACTTTGTACACCCTATCAGGCGTGGAGACACGCATGTCCGCAGTTTCTACTTGTATAAAGTCATCAGTTGCTTTCACCTCCAGATGCTCTAGAAGATTCCGGCGAACTATTGTGACCTCTGCCGCTCTGTCTAGCAAGGCTAGAGCCCAATTCTTGTTCTTCAAGAGGACCCTCTTCCTGTGTGGCATGTCGGACTGCAACTGCTGACACTTTTCTTTTTAAATTGTTGTTTTTGTTGGGTGGGTTTCTCTTCCGTTTTAACAGAAACCCCTGAAGAGCGTTGCCATTCCTGTCTCGGTTTCACATACTCTGTTCTTCGCTCTGATCACCCACCTCTCGCATTTCATTTTACTGATGAGTCCTGAAAGGAACGAGATTGGCGTGTATCAGTATATTGATATCTATCAGGCGTTTTTATATTATCTCTGTTTCTGAGATTATACCTATTTTGTTGGGTCTCCGTACGCAGAGATTCTCCCCTCTCTTTCTTAGGAGTTTGTTGCTTTTTATCCCAGCGTTTCTTATTACCCTCAGGTGCTTGGTTGGTGGTATCTTTGTTTGATTTACCCTGAAATTTAGGTTTTTGTGGTCTGGCCCCTAAGCTATCTCGACCGATACTTGAATATGTCTCTGCTATTATTTTAGGCAGCTCTCGTTCTTGATCCTGTTGTGGAACGTCATGAAGCCGCATGCGCACTGCAAGCGCGACTGCTTTCCCTTTAAGATTACTTAAAATGATTGAGGATACTGTGGCAAAATTGCCCATCAATTGCATCCCCAAATCTAGAGCCGGAGCCGCCCCATATTCCTCTTGAATGTGTGGTTGTGTAGAGCATGGCAAATACCATGCCCGAAGTATTACAGTTTTCTACTGTAGGGACCATCCCAAAAGGCAAGCACATCGTTAGTATTCTATGTTTATCCTGAGGTCCCGTATGGGGAAACACTGCCTCCAGCATATTACTTTTCTGTGCTAACCAAAACGGAGTTTATTCTCGTTTGGTGGGTACTTTACCCATAATCGAATGTACAGTCACAGGATTTATACCTGGCGTTACTGCATGTGGATGTGCTGGAGCAGCACACATTGGGTTTGTATTTAGTGTTTGCCTCACAAATTGTACTAGTAGTCTATATATTGCTATTAATTCAATATATAAGCAACGAACCTCAGCTACTGCTAGATTTGCAACCGCAGGATGTGGGGTATAGGTGGCCAGAAAAGGCCTGGTAGGACCGTCATTACTTCGTGGGCCTAACCTTACTGGTAATATTGTGTGGGGTAGGGCACCATCAAGCCAATTATTATGTTCTTGATAAGATAGAGGTATCTCTAAATATGCGTATGCTCTGTATTGTCCAGGCGCATTCGCAGGTGTATATTGTGAAATGTATTTGTGTTCCCATCAACTGCCAGAAATGTGACCCAAGAGTAAAAAAGTTCTGTTATATAAGCTTCATGGGTGTCCACCATGAATGTGACTGGACCTCCCTGGGCCTTTAGGCCATTTGCTAGTAAATGTGCTGTGAGAGGTTGTCTCATATTAACAGCTATTTGTACCTGTTGGGGATTCGCCATGATAGTAACACTATGAGTTCAGAGAAGGCACACCAAAATGGGGTTTCCTTTTAAAGTTCAAGCTTGAACAACCACCAGTTGTAGTAGGATTACCTACACAGCTGTGGTGGAAATCCTCAGCACCACGGACGTCTCCGCATACGGCATTGAGGTGTCATTATATATAATGAAACAGAAATACTCCGGAGGACCAGAAAATTAGAGCCTGACCAAACGTTGGAGGCGCCATGTCACGTAGTCTCTCATTATTCTAATGCGACTACTGGATTTTGAGCAGCAAGATCGTCCACGGTGCGGGAGACTGAGTCTGACAATGTGAAGCCGAATAAAATATTTTTAGGTCAGAGTGCACAGCGGCCTAGTGTGTTAAACTTAACATGCATGGAGCTATAACTAAAATGGCTACACAACACTCCGGTGGCTACGGTCATAACAGATGCTTCCACTCTAAGGTGTGGAGCTCATCTGGGGGACCTGGAGATCAAAGGTCGTTCGTCTGCAGTAGAAGAAATGTTTCACAACAATCTATTGGAATTACAGGCAATATGTCTGGCTCTCAAGGCCTTCCTCCCATTCCTTCGATGTCTGTCAATTCAAGTCTTGACGGACAACACTACTGCGATGTTGTACATCAACAAGCAGGGAGGAGTAGGGTCGTATCTTCTCTGCAGAGAGGCTCTGCAGCTCTGGTCCTGGCACAGGACCATCGGATTTGCATAGTAGCAAACCATCTGGGCGGAGTTCTCAACGTACGTGCGGAGAGTCTCAGTCTGCATTTCTCAGCCTATCACAAGTGGCGTCTCCATCCAGACCTGGCTCTTCACATCTTACGAATGTGGGGATTTTTCTCAGATAGACCTGTTTGCCACTCTGGAGAACGCACACTGCCCATCTTTCTGCATCCTCCAGTATCCTGTGCAGGAGCGCACGTTTCAGATGTCTTAGTGCAACAAGTTGCTTTATGTGTTCCCCCCCTATACCCTTGATTCCTCATGTTCTGAGGAAAATTCACCAAGATTGGGCTCAAGTCATTTTACTAGCCCCGAATTGGCCAATAAGGGTGTGGTACACAGGCCTTCTCCAACTTTCACAGTGCCCTCCGCTCCGTCTCCCTCTCAGGGCAGACCTCCTCTCTGTCGCAGGGGCAAGTTCTACACCCCCACCTCCAGAGCCTGCACCTACATGCCTTGAAATTGAACTGGGAAATCTGAGTTCCTTTTCTCTCCCGCCAGAAGTGGTGGATGTTATCTTATCGGCCAGGCGACACTCCACCAGGACTGTCTATGCTAAGAGATGGGCAAAATTTGTTGCTTGGAGTGGAGAGAAGCAAATTGATCCCTTAAAGGCCCATTTGTCTGATGTTTTGCCCTTTCCTTGGCACAGAAGGGATGTACAGTTGCGACTATGAAGGGCTCTTTATTGGCGCTGTCGTCCTTTTTGTGCTTTCCTGATCAGCCTTCCTTATTTAAGTCTCCTATAGTTATTAGGTTCTTGAGAGTCCTGACTAACAAGTTTCCTCCCACTCCGTTTCTTATGCCTCACTGGGATTTGAATTTGGTTCTTACTTTTTTGATGGGTTCACCATTTGAGCCTATGCATTCTTGTCCATTGACACTTTTTTAGTTTTGAAAACAGTTTTCCTCACAGTTATCATGTCTGCTAGGCGTGTGAGTGAGCTCCAGGCTCTTAGTGTGAAACCTCCTTTTACATCCTTTCATGCTGACAGGGTGGTGCTGAAAACCAGGGCAGCTGTCCTTCCTAAGGTTGTCACTCCCTTTCATATGGGGCAATCTATAACACTCTCATCCTTTTACCCTCCTCTCCATCCTTCAAAGGAGGAGGAAAGACTTCATCGCCTAGATCCAAGAAGGGTTCTGAGTTTTTACATTGAAAGGACAAAAGACTTTCGTATTGATGATCAACTCTTCATTGGATATGTGGGCAAGTGGAAGGGCAAATCCGTCCACAAGAGAACCCTTTCCAGCTGGGTCATTCTTTGCATAATTATTTGTTATTCAGTGGCAAAGAATGTTCCTCCTGAAGGTATTAGGGCCCATTCCACCAGGGATAAGTCTGCTACTTCACCTTGGCTAGAGGTGTCCCAGTTGCTGAAATTTGTAAGGCTGTTACTTGGGCTTCCCTCCACACTTTCGCAAAGCATTATTGCTTGGACTCAGAAGTTAGGAAGGACGGCCATTTTGCACGTTATGTTTTGCAGGATTTCTTGGTATGGCCGGTCAGGCACCCACCTCCGAGTGCGGGACTGCTTTGGGATTCTATTCATAAGGTGAGGAATCCACAGGTAGTTGTATCCATCAGAAGAACAAGTTACTTACCTTTGGTAATGCTTTTTCCGGTGGATAGAGTAACTACCTGTGGATTCCTCACAGTTCCACCCGCCTCCCCATTGCCTGTCTGGTCATACCAAGACTCCTTTTGCTATAACTGTATATATGTTTTTGGTGTTCTTTATATAAACAAATATTGTGATTTATATTTGTATTTGTATTTGTATTATTGTATATATTGTTCTTGTGAAGTCGGTATTCACTTGATCGCCTCAAAGGCATGTAAAAAATGGTGAAACTGACGTCAGCACGCCGGCGAGGACTTCTTATTGCCACAATGACGTCAGACGGAGTCGCGTGTGGAGCCATACAATTGTGACGCTCTTGTCGACGTGAAGAGCTAGAAAAGAAAGTTTCCGTCGAATGCTGGCGCATTGGGAGAATTCATAAGGTGAGGAATCCACAGGTAACTACTGTATCCACCAGAAAAAGCATTACTGGAGGTAAGTAACTTGTTTGTTGTATCTGCTGTGCTTTACAGTCGCCCTGTAAAGCCATCTCAGACCTTGATATGCAACACAAGACCTGTTTGGGTGTGGATATTAACA
The DNA here is from genome assembly GCF_031143425.1 of Pleurodeles waltl. Lineage (NCBI taxonomy): Eukaryota > Metazoa > Chordata > Amphibia > Caudata > Salamandridae > Pleurodeles > Pleurodeles waltl. Next base: position 338,631,643 of record NC_090444.1, on the reverse strand, counting down.
CTGTGAAAAGTGGTGGCAACTCTGACAGTGGTGAACCTACTGGCATGTCAGAGCACAGTTTCCCTTTGCCAAGAGCCTCTTTCGTTAAAAGAACTGTAATGAGGTTAATAGGAATTATACAATCCTTCCTTCAGGTGGTGCATTGTGTGTTACATATGAAATGAGCATCTTGCGAGTAAATTGTCATTGACTCCGTTACACTGAGAAAATCAACACTGGTGTACACCACAAAATGTGCATAGAGGCATTTTTCAGATTCTGTCCCAAGGGTGTCTATTTCAAGAAAGGGTCACAAGCATGGTAGAATGGTCATCAGGCTACTCTCCAAGTCAAAGGATTGTGGTGTCCGAGTGTAGGTCAGCAGTATCTGTGGTCTGGCATTGAGGGTTTGCCACTCTCACTTTTGGGGATACCTTGTACAGAAGACAGATCACCAATGTTTTATTTCAACAGGTAAGGAGGGACAAACTACCTGTTGTATGGGCGGTCTCACACTAATCGGCATTAGTCAATCAAGATGAAAGTCTAGTTGATAGCCCAGTGCTACTGTAAACTCACTCTGCAGACAGTAAGGAGAGACTCACAAGTGGTAGCTTGATCACACAGTGGTCAATAACATTTTGACACAGCGGGCCATCTAAAAATAGATTTTTTTATATTTTTTTACAACAAACCAAGATCGAAAATGACAGGATTACCTGCAGGTAGCTGCAGACACAGCTTGAGGGCAAGGCTCTCTGAATGACTTGGAACAGAATGTTTGGTATACTTTCCTCCCAGTGTTCATTGATTGTGTAGGTGGGCACCAGATGGAAGTTAGTGAACACAACCTTGATATTCCAATCTGCAACATTTGCAAGAGAGCCATAGGTCTCAAATCTCATTAAAAGTGTTGGTAGTACCATAGAGGAAAGTGCTGCTTGTGCCACACTTTATCACGAGGCACCAAGGACAGTATGTGCATCCAAACCCCCAATCACTCGGTTTGGGAACCTGGCTCCTGAAGCGTTGGTGTTCATATATTTGAATCTCCAACAAAGATGCGTGGACCTCATAAGCAGGCCATGCAGGTCAACAGCACAACCCTGTTATGCTGAGAAATAGAAGCTTTTGTCAAAACAAAACTCCAACAGCATTTTCTTTAATTCATCTTAACTCTCCCACCATACCTACTGCATTTGTTGAATATTTAATGTTGGCTACATATCCTCTTTGAGTACAACTGTGTACTTTCAGCAATGAGAAAAATACCGACAACTGTTATTTCACCACTCATACAAACCTTTTTGATGATGCAAAACTCCTTTTCTGACTGCTATGAAGCTTAAGTAGAGATTTAACTTGTTTGTTATAATTGTCTTTGGAGCATGTGACTACCTCATCCCTTAAACATCTGACGTTCAAATGAGCTTTCTCAGTAGTCATTACTTCACTATAAAGGGTACACTAAATTCAGGCACTTACAATGGCTTAAATGTTCCAAAGGGAACATAAAGATAAGGTGGTTCTCTGCACTCATCCAAAATTTGTTCCATAAATTATGTTTCTACCACATTAATCAAACAGTTTAGTAATCAGAGTTCTTCCCCTCAACCTGCTTTTAGTAGAAATACATAGCATACTGGAAATGCCATATAGCTGCACTCATATGTATTACACAGACAAACCTAATCCCAGAAGAAAAATGTGCCAGATTGTTGTCTCCTATGCACTCGAGATACTTAAGAAGCTTTCTACCAACTCAGATACAATATGGAGCGTGGCAAACAGTCGGTTACGTTACTCTTAACAGCTTAATTCTACCATAGAGTCTACAAGGAAAAATGCAATGTTGTTAGTTTTCATTGGGAATGTTTCTTTGTTAGACATGTCCGGGGCTATGATTTGGTCATCTATTAACACTGGTACCAAACATAACAGTGTAGCTAATGAAGCAAGGCAACAGGCCAAAGTAAGACAGGCATTACTTACAATATATGTTACCACTAGCTATTTACGCCCACTGCTTCGCAATTTTGAATTCGAATATGCTGCAAAAAGAAAAAGTAGCTTGCCTTCTATAGAAGAGGAGTATTAGAACATTCTTCCCAGTAGTCTTGCATTTTGACTTACACTTACTGTCAGGGAAAATAGAGTCTGAAAATGACATAAGTATTGTGGGACATTGTGGGTTTTAGATCTTTTTCCTCCTAAATCTCCTCCTTCCCAAGGTTTGTGAGCGGAACCATTAACATTTTCCCATGATAACTGTGGCTAACTTTATAGAAATCCTTGAAGCCCAACCACAGTCTAACAAAGTACAAATATTTTACACGACTAACCGTCACAAGTGGCTATGAATAATTAAAATTATATGTAAATTGTGTAAAAATAAAATAAAAAAAAAGAATAATCACGGAACAAGTTTAGACGCGCTCTGCCATTTCTTTGAATTTGAGTTTTTTTTCCAAGGACGGGAATTTGTGGGAACATTCTCTATGAAGGAGTTGACATTCAGGCTAGCATGGTCAGATCTGCCTGCTTTTGGTGGCAGAGTGGTAGGTCATTTTACAGTGTTATTTTCGTTTGGACACAGTCGCACACACGAGAGGCTGCTCCGTTTGTTTATAATAACTCTCACTGTGAATGCCCCATGACAAAACAGCTTTCTAGCTGCATTGTTCACGTCCCCGTGAGGCGTTTTGCTGAGCTGTCAGTGCAAATAGCAAGTGGCAAAACAGCAGCATTGCAAAATGGTACGGCGAGAGGGCATATTGCTATTTGGATGGCTTACAATATTGTGTGTGCATGAGGTGCTCCCTGCGGGGTCAAACAACAGGGGCCCTGCTGCTGAAACAAAAAAGACCCCATTATTTGTGAGTTACTCAGCTGCAGTGACAAAAATGCGAGAGTTGGCCTACTCCAGCTGTACTGTTGCTGGTCATTTCAGATTAAATGGCATTTTTGTCATTTTAGCAACACAAATTTTAAATCGTTATCAAAACGCATTTCTGTGTTTCGCAATACTTGTTAACACGCGTTTTTTCCCCACCTTTTTAAGCCGTTTCGAAGAGTTATATAAAGTCAAAGACATTTGAGGGTGAAACCGCGTTACATCTTTCTGCAAGACGAGGCAGCGTGGAGTGTACGAACATTCTTTTACAAGCAGGAGCTGATCCCAACGAACTTACAAACGAAGAAACCACTCCATTATTTATAGGTGAGAACCTGAATGATGGCAGGAGTATATTTGCCTGAGTTTGTCAACGTAATCATTCATTATCAAATGTTATATATGTGTGATACCTTGATTATAATTTACCATTCTACTGCATGTTGCCCAACGTTTGTTGACCTGTGAAAAGCCATACATGTCCTTTGTCCTACTCCTTTGCAATTCCCTCAATCTAATATATACACACACACACACACACACACACACATACATATATATGTATGTATATATATATATATATATATATATATATATATACACACACACACACATAGACACACACACACACATATATATATATTATATATATATATATATACATACATATAAGTAAAACAAAAAACATAATAACTTTGGCGCTGTTTGATTGCATTTTCAAAACTAGTTTGCCACTCACTTTAGCTTCTGTCTTGAAAGTTTCAGGGTAATTTGTCAAGTGGGAGCCAAGAAAAAGGGGGTCCCAAAACGCGTTTACCCCATGCAATTCCTATATTGATTTTTTTAACACAACTACAGCCAGAATTACACCAAATTTAGCAGACAGCTAGGTGATTCTTGTAGTTTGGTGTAAATGTGCTCTGTAGGTTCGGAGGTATTAAAAGGAAAAAGATTTATGTATATCTAGGGATGCAAATCCTCTGTGGATCAATCCATGTGGGTTTGAATGATCCCCGGCCAAAATCAAAGCCCTGATTGGCTGGCCACAACCTGAGAGAAAATTTGCAGCTGCCATTTTGTTTCTCTGTTGGCCTGGGGGGGAGCGGCCAGCAAAGTGGGAAATTACATAAGGGTCAGGATACAGGTATACTGACCCTACAGGACTGTTGGAGGGCTTTCTGATTCACCTCTCATCGCCAAGAAAGTGCCATGGATCCACTGCATTGCTTACAGTGGCTTCCAGTGGAACTTTGTAATGGATCCGAAAATCCAAAGCACAATGAAATAAAAAATGCACCCACTCACACCCCAAAACCCCATCATGCAATGCCAAAGGCAGTGTGCAGTGTGGGGTTGGGTGCATGCAAGGGTGTTGGTTGCAAGTCTAGGCTGCAGGCCAGACCCTGCGACCAACTCCCTGCTGCACACTGCCAAAAGCCATGTGCCACGTTGGGGTTGAGTGCATGCAGAAGGTTGGCTGCTGCGGCCAGCCTCTGCGGTGCGCAGCCATAGGCTGTGCGCGGCGGTGCTTACATTAACATATTGCATTAAATGTTACTTTACGTTAAAAAACATAGAAATTCACTGAAAAAAACAAAGGTTAACATTTTACACACACAAAAACATAGAAATTTAGCAGTTATAGCCGTGCTTATGGTTATACTTATCTGAAGAAACTATAACTCATGTAGTAAGGTAATTTTAGACCATGACTTATAGTTTCTTAACATAAGTATTACTATAAGTATAACCATAACTCCTGAATTTCTATGGTTTTGTTGTGTGTAAAATGTGAACCGAACTATAATGACCCTGTAACCTTCGTTTTTTCTCAGTGACTATATGTAGTTAGGAAACAGAATTTAAAAAACCTTAGAAATTCACTAAAAAACAAAGGTTAGAGGGACGTTCTAGTTAGTTTCAGATTTTACTCACCATAGAAATTCAACAGTTAAATATTATACTTATCTCAAGAAACTAACTCATGCCCTAAGGTAAATATAACTCAGGCCCCCACAATGGACAGTTTTCTCATCAATAATTTTATTGCAATTATATTATTAATAATATCATAGAAGATGTCATTACTAATGTAATATGTGGGGTAAGTAGCAGTGCAATGCGAGTGCACAAGTCTCCGCATCTACTGAAGCATAAGTGATGCACACTCATTCTCTCACGTTGCAGCAAAAACCTGGAACAGTCTCTCCACACACCTCCGGACCATCACCTCACTTTGGGAATTCCGAAGGGCCCTCAAGACCTGGCTGTTTGAATGAGCCTCCGGGACCTGCAAGCGCCTGGTTACCCCATCTTGGGATTAGCCACACTTTATAAATCCTGATTGAGTGATTGATAACTGTTGAATTTCTATGGTTTTATGTGTGTAAAACCTGAACCTAACTATAATGTCCTTGTAACCTTTGTTTTTTTTAGTGAATTTGTAAGGGTTTTTTAATTCTATTTCCTAACTTAAAGACCCCTCTAACCTTTGTTTTTTTCATTGAATGTGTAGGTTTCTTTTAAAATTTAATTGATATTGAATTACCTCAGTTTATTACAACTCACAGTGCGTATGGCCTTTAGCTGTGTGGCAGGGTTGGCCGCGGCCAACCCCCTTAAGGCACCCAATCCTGTGCCATGCATGACCTTTGGCCATTTGCACCCAGGTCCTGACCCCTATCCCCCCGGCACCTAACCCCACGCATGGGCTTCGACCGAGCACAGAAGTGAGTTGCTTGCAGCCAGGCCCTGCAAGCAACCCAGTAGGCACCCACCACTGTGCCTCGCAAGACCTTTGCCAGTGGGCAGCGAGTGTTGGCTACAGCTGGAGTTAGTGGGGGACAGGCAACCCCCTGCAGGCACTCAAGCCCGCTCCACAAACAGCCTTCAACCATGTGCGGAGGTGGGTTGGCTGTGGCCAGGCCCTGCAGCCAACCCCCTGTTGGCACCTATCACTGTGCCTCACACGGCCTGTGGCCAGGCCCTGTGGCCCACCCCCTAAATGTAGGTAACCCAGGAAGGGGGCACGTAGCCCCCCTCCCTGGGCCAATTACAGCGTCGGGGACCCCATCCTCTAGGTTCCACCTAATTACTAAAAGGGGAGCAGCTTGGTTTTGCCACTTAACAGCTGGCAGTGAAACAGATGAAAAGTCCACTCCCAGTGGACGAGAGCAGGTTTCCTGCTCCTTCCCGCTGGGAGCAGACTTACTGTTTGCTCTTGCATGGCGTAAGCTGTCAAAGCTCCTGCCAAACAGAAGCAAACATCTGTTTCCCGAGGGTGGGCACCTTGGTACATAGAGAGCTGGCCCTGAGGGAGTGATGCTCCCCAGGGCCATTAATGGCTCCTGGAGGGCGGGCCTTGAGGTCCGCCTCCTTTGTATTTGCACAGGCCAGTCCCGGGGAGTCAGTGGTCCCTGCGGCCAAAAGCATCTCGTGGAGGGAAGGGGTGTCTCCACACTTCCTTTGTTCAAAATCAGCCTGGCCCTGGGGAGGTGGTGGTCCCACGGGCCGAAAAGGGCCGGGGGCAGCATGGCCTTGCCCCTTACAAACATAGGCCTTGCCCTGGGGGAGAGGTCACGGTCCCCGGGGTCGTAAGCAGCCTGTTGACGGGGGGATGCGGGCTTCCCCTTCAAATTCCGTTGGCCTGGCCCTGGGGAAGTGGCAGTCCTCAGGGCCGAAATCAGCCATGGAAAAGGGGATTGTGTGCACCTCTCTCCCCAAAATATTTCTTAACATTTGACCCCGAACTTGACCCATCTGGGGGCTGAAGCAAAAACAAGCCTGTAAGGCTGTCCTTGTTTTTTTTTATTTTAAATTTTTGCGAAGATTTGTGGATCCACCACAATTTTTGCAGCAACATTTAAAAAAAAAAAAAAAAAAATCTTTTTGGCCCTGGTGGGGTCCCTGTGGACTTCACCACCAGGCCTATGGAGTCTGGGTAGACCTACCCTGCACCTTTCTTTTTTTTTTTTTTTTTTGGGAACTCTACTGAGTTAGAGACCCAAAATGGCTGCAACACTTGCTGGTTGAAATGTTGGCAGGCAATCAGATTTCAGCATGAGATCTGTCAGATCCATGGAGGATCTGCGTCGTTAGAGAATGCAAATTTATTTTTTCTTTAATAACTCCGAAACTATTGAACAGATTTACACCAAATCACAGAAAGTGCTCTTTCTGGACCAGGAGCTACCATTCTGCCAAAATTGGTGTAATTCCATCCAGCGGTTTGGATTGTAGCCATGTCTAAAATCCCTAGGGAAGAGAAAGGGTAAAACAAATTTTAGGACCCCTTTTTTCTCAGCCCCCAGTTGACGAATCACCCTGAAACTTTCCACACAGCAGCTGAACTCAGGTGTGTACTAGTTTTAAAAATGTTAAAAACTGCGCCAAAGTTATTAACAAAACTAAAAACACTTTTCCTATGGAATCTAGGACCGCTGGTAGGTAATATACAGATACACATATACTTATGAGAGTACATTTATGGATGGGTATGTGAATTATAACAATCACGTTTAAGGATTTAGTGACATGTATGGAATACAAATGGATTGCACGTTGTTTTTATAATTTGGAAAGCAAAAAGAATTAACCACTTTTTGGAGTGCCTTCCTTTTTTGTAAAGCTAATTTGGGATTTTTCTCCTTTGTGGGTAGCACCGCACATTTGCTGAGCATTGCGGACCAGAGGAACTATTTTGGAGGGGAATAAATAAATATGTATGTTCAGCGCAAAAAAAATAAAAAAAGGGTTAAAGTGATTTTATTTTTTAGGTGTTGAATTGAGAAACGAGAAAAACACTGAAATACACCAGTGTAGTGAAACAACTACCACTCGCACCCCTATCATTCACTGTTTATGCCCTCATATTTTACTTCACTCACATTGTGTTAAACATCATTGATGACATTGCTCAATATATTCAAATAATATTGTTGAGATTCCTAATGAGATCGACCAATGATTCTGAAAATGTGCTATTGGGTTTGTGAGTGAGGAGTAATACAACAACCTAAAACCATGGTTGGACTGTCTTATACGTTTGTCTCCAAGCTATCAAAAGATGCAATGGAAATGGGAAATTTCAGAGGTGAAGCACTTTTGATGGATGTCTATGTTGTTTTTTTTTACTTGCGTTCACTGAAAAGATGGATGCATTGGAGGCAGGTTGCCTGCAGAGAGATGGCAGCTGAACAGCACTGAACAATAGACCCTTTGGTCAATGTTTCCTGTCTAGGGCTGAAGGCTGAGCAAGAAGGGTGGTATGTGATGGTGGGGTGAGTGCAGCGCTTGCCTGCAGGCACAGCTTTCATGCCTGAAATAACATTTCAACACTCATTTACTTGAGCCTTCTTCTCAGGAATGGCTTTAAATTTAACCGCTATTCCAATAAAGAGGTGTTCAGGTGTGCCGTAGTCTTGAACACTAAGGGCCTCAATACGAATTTGGCGGGTAGAAAAAGGCTGTCTGCCTTCTGCCTGCCAAATTCCCACATTCAGGAGACCGCCAATGCTTTCTCCTTCCCGCCGCCCCCATTATAAGTTTCCCACTGGGCCAGCGGGCGGAAACACAGTCTCCACCTGCTGGCCAAATGGGAAACGCACATCAACATTGACGCCGACTTGTAATACGGCCGGCGGCAATGCTGTTGTGCGTTGGGTGCACCAGCACCCTGTCTGCAAAGCAGGCAGTGATTTGCGTGACAGGACTGGCCAAGGGGGCCCCCACACTGCCCATGCCAAGTTGGGTGCACCAGCACCCTGTCTGCAAAGCAGGCAGTGATTTGCGTGACAGGACTGGCCAAGGGGGCCCCCACACTGCCCATGCCAAGTGCATGGGCAGTGCTTTGGCCCCCCTCACCCCCATCACCGCGTCTCCACCAGCATTTACATGGCAGTGCAACCGCCATGTAAACACCGGCGGAGAGAGGGGTCGTAATCCCTAGGGAAGCTTTGCTTGCAGCACTGCCCTGGAGGATTGAGAATGCCAGCACCGCCAAGCTGTCGGCTGGCAGAAACTTAGTGCCGGTGGTCAGACCATGGTGCATCCACCACAGTCATAATGTTGCGGTTGGACTGCTGCTTCAGTGGCGGTCCGACTGCGAGTCGTAACGAGGGCCTAAATGTTAGCGCTCCAGTTGTTCATTAGAAATCTGTAATTATGCTGCAGTTAATTACTATGGAGTGACAGATTGCTGCAGGTGTTGGAAGCACATGTTTCATTGTGCATGTCAGAATGCTTTGCTGAAATGTATGATGAAGATATTCGAAAACTCAGAAAATGTGACCTCATTTTAGCTTTCTAGAGCACTGACCATAATCTCTATCAGAAGAACTTTTGGGGGTTATTACAACTTTGGAGGAGGTGTTAATCCGTCCCAAAAGTGACGGTAAAGTGACGGATATACCACCAGCCGTATTACGAGTCCATTATATCCTATGGAACTCATAATACGGCTGGTGGTATATCCGTCACTTTATCGTCACTTTTGGGACGGATTAACACCTCCTCCAAAGTTGTAATAACCCCCTTATTTGTTTGTTTAACTGCAGTATCTTCCATAGGAAATTCCTTTCAGTTTGCCAGCTTTGCTTCCATCAAGATGTCCTACTGGTTTGCTACAATTGTGTCATAAATTCTGAAATGTTATTGTTCTAATCGTTTATTAGAACTCTGTGGTGAAGCTGAAGTTGATCCCAAGGGAGTTAACTGACAGACTGCTGCTGGTCTTGGAAGCACGTTTCTCTCTGCATTTCAGAATGGTTTACTGGCATGGATGAGGCAGATACTGCAGAATTCCTAGAAAATGTGTCCTCATGTTGGCTTTCTAGCACACGAACCATAATTTCTATTAACAATGAATCATCCCAATGTGTTGAATTACTGCAGTATCCTCTGTAGAAACTTTCTTTCAGTTTTACAGCTTTGATGCCATCAAGGATGGTGCTCAGATGTGTCACACTTCTGTCATGAATATAGAATGTTAGAGCTATAGTTGTTCAGTAGAATACTGAGAAGCTGCAGTAGAACACTGGGGAATCAACTGACAGGCTGTTGCTGTTGTTTGAATACAGAATATCAAACCTTAATCTCATATGGTTGAGGAACATAATGTGAACTCATGTAAAATGTGCTCTCATTTTAGCTCCCAGAGCACCTTCCATAACCGTTTTGAGAAAATCATGAGAGAAAACAGTTTTCTCTCAAACATGGTTCATCACATTCCCAAAGGTCAGCACTTTTTTTCCACAGAGTAAAATCACCTGAGAACTCAACAAAATTCCTAGAGTGAATACAACCCCACCAATAAATCCTTTATACTGTGACTGAAATCTGTTACCACCATTTAAAAGTGCTTTTTTTAGTGACCCTAAAAACCTGGCATTCAGTACAATGTATTTCAGTGGGGACCATGTCCACAAGTCCAGTAATGGCTGCCACCACATGTCCACATTTTGGCCAGCCTTTTAAGGAAGGGTTCCTTTGCCCCAGCATGTCCTGGAGGTCAGGGGTGAGGGTGTGCTCACCCTGCACCCTTGTATTTTTTTATTACATTTTCAGGACTCAGAGACCAAATCCCCAAGCCCTGCAATGGATGCCCCACATACTATTCATATTGTGAAAGTCAATCAGGAATTGACTTAAAATTGGCCAACCAGATCATATCTGGATGCCAAAAGTCCACTTATACCTAACGCTCAACCCCTTCATACCCATCCCAGTCCTGACTTTAAATGCTAATTTCTTGAAAATGGCTGAACAGATTTACACCAAATCACAAAAAGCACGCTTTCTGAATAATGTTTGAACTTTTTTACACATTTAGTGCAATGCCGTTCAGCCAGTTTTTTTCTGTATTGGAGAGCAACGGTTCCTATGGGAATTAATATGGGAAATCACACTTTTGGGACCCCCCTCCAATTTGTGGGCCACACTTGACAGATCAGCACAAACCTTTCCATGAAGGAGTCAAAGTTTTATGCAGATTTGTCAAGCGTCTCCAATGTTATTTGTGTAATGGAAAATACTTCTTATGGAGAGTGGTGCTGTATGGTCAAGAGTGCACCTAAAGCGTGCTTCACTTTGACAGAGTGGCTACTGCCCTCTCTAACAGAGCTTTGTGGGACTGGGTGTGGTGGCAGTTCAATCTCTAGGGAAAAAAGCCAGCTGGTGTTACCCATGTAAATAGTTCTGCCATTCTTCCTTAACCCACTCTTTTACTTCCACTACTGTGGATTTTGTGTGGCTTGTGTGTGTGGTTCAGACTGCTTTGGGTTGAGCATAAGGACAGTGTGTGCTTCAGTAAAAGTGCATGGTGGAATCTGAAAGATTCTACATGTGTGAAGCAACCTGAAATGGTTGTGGGCTTTGTGCAAGGTTGGCCAGATCAAAAGTGAACTGGGAGCCTGCCCTTTGTGCTTTCCTCCTGCAGAGTTAAAGTGTTTTTTTTATGGGGTTGTCAGAGCTTTCCACCATTCCTCTGTAAGTGCAGTCTCGACCTCCCCCACCTCCTCCGGGATCTGCAAGAAATATGGCCCACTGTTTGTGCCCAATAAACATATTAATGTGGGCCTGTCGGTCAAGAGCTCGCACCCCCACGTCCGCAGCACCACCCTGCTGTGTCCGTGTCCCAAACCCCGCCCACGCTGCTGCTAGCGTGTTCGAGGCCCGTCTAGTGGGCTTCTGGTAAACTTCGCTGTACTTGTGTGCTTTGTGCCGTTTTTTACTGGATTTGTGACTGTATTCTGTGCCTTGCTTATTCTGCCTTTTCTGCCCGTATTTGTGACTGTATTTTGACACTGTATTTGTGACTGTATTCTGCGCCTTGCTTATTCTGCCTTCTCTGCCCGTATTTGTGACTGTATTTTGCCACTGTATTTGTGACTGTATTCTGCGCCTTGCTTAGTCTGCCTTTTCTGCCCCATTTGCCGCTCTCACTGAATTGTGAGTGTATTCTGCGCCTTGCTTATTCTGCCTCTTCTGCCCCATTTACCGTTTTCACTGTATTTGTGACTTTTTCCGTTTGCCGTTTTCACTGTATTTGTGACTATATTCTGTGCCTTACTTTTTTGTGCCTTTTTCTCCATTTGTGCCTCTCCTACTGTTGTAACCGCTTTTTTCGCCCCTTGTGCGCTCCCCCCTGCCACTTTCCCCTGCCGCGGCCTCCCTGCGGCCCGCCCCCCTCGCGCCCCCATTCGCCGCTCCCTCCCGCCTCCCAGCTGCTCCCCCCTCCCTTCTTAATGGCTGGCGCTGCGCGTCGAGGGTGAGCGACCTCTGACCTGATTTCGGTCAAGAGCTCGTACCCCCACGTCCGCAGCACCACCCTGCTGTGCCCGTGTCCCGAACCCCGCCCACGCTGCTGCTAGCGTGTTCGAGACCCGTCTAGTGGGCTTCTGGTAAACTTCGCTATATTCGTGTGCTTTGTGCCGTTTTTTACTGGATTTGTGACTGTATTCTGCGCCTTGCTTATTCTGCCTTTTCTGCCCGTCTTTGTGACTGTATTTTGCCACTGTATTTGTGACTGTATTCTGCGCCTTGCTTATTCTGCCTTCTCTGCCCGTATTTGTGACTGTATTTTGCCACTGTATTTGTGACTGTATTCTGCGCCTTGCTTAGTCTGCCTTTTCTGCCCCATTTGCCGCTCTCACTGTATTGTGACTGTATTCTGCGCCTTGCTTATTCTGCCTCTTCTGCCCCAGTTGCCGTTTTCACTGTATTTGTGACTTTTTCCGTTTGCCGTTTTCACTGTATTTGTGGCTATATTCTGTGCCTTACTTTTTTGTGCCTTTTGCTCCATTTTCTCCATTTGTGCCTCTCCTACTGTTGTAACCGCTTTTTTCGCCCCTTGTGCGCTCCCCCCTGCCACTTTCCCCTGCCGCTGCCTTCCTGCGGCCCGCCCCCCTCGCGCCCCCATTCGCCGCTCCCAGCTGCTCCTCCCTCCCCCCTCCCTTCTTAATGGCGGATGCTGCGCGTCCGCGCCTGGACCGCGCCCAGCGCCACCCCCCCTGGCCCGCACGCCCCCGCACCACCAGACGCCGCTACTCGGCCAACTAACTCATCGCCCTCCTCCACTACATGCTTCCAGGCCACACCGAAGAACACCAAAGGACCCTTCTCCTGCCGCGCCTGCAACTTCACCTGCAACAGAACAAGGAAACCTGCAACAACCAGCACAAACCACCTCCACTGCATATTCCTCAACACACACTCGTCACGAAAGCACGCCATCGAGCTCTGGGACCTGCTCGACACCACCGCTCCAGACGTAGCCTTCCTGACCGAAACCTGGTGGAACGACTCCTCAGCACCTGACATCGCCATAGCCATCCCGGACGGCTACAAGATCACCAGAAGAGATCGCCCCAACGGAATCGGAGGAGGAATAGCCATCGCCCACAAATCCACCCTCAAAATCCACACCCACACGGGCGACACCCTCAAGACCGCCGAACACCTGCACTTCCGGATCCACACTGACCCCAACACCACCCTCAGGGGAACGCTCATCTACTGACCCCCAGGACCACGAGCACCCTTCAGCGACTCCATCGCCGACCTCACGAGCACCCACGCCCTCACCTCTACGGACTACATCCTCCTGGGAGACCTCAATTTCCACTTGGAGAACAACAACAACGCCAACACCACATCCTTGATCGACAACCTCTCCAACCTCGGCCTCAGACAACTGGTCAACACACCCACCCACATCGCCGGCCACACGCTCGATCTGATCTTCTCCGCAAGCAACCACGTCACCTTCAGCCACACCACCGAACTCCACTGGACCAACCACCACTGCGTCCACTTCACGTTCAAGAAGCACATCGAACATCACCGCACCCAACTACCACCTCACCGCCGCTGGAGCAAAGTCACCGAAGACCAACTGACCAGCACCCTCACCAAGAACCCGCCCACCGACCCCACCGACCCAGACACCGCCGCCCTCAACTTACGACAATGGATCAACAACTGCGCCAACACCCTCGCACCTCTCAAAAGGCCCACCGACAACCAAGGAAAGAAAAAAGCCGCCTGGTTCACGGACGAACTCATCACCTCCAAACGCACCTGCCAGAAACTAAAGAAGAAATGGCTCCTCGAACACACACCAGACAGCCTGGCAGCCCACAAGGAAGCCACCCGCAAGCACCACCAGCTAATCTGTCTCGCCAAACGTTCCCACTTCACAGAACGCCTGAACAACAACGCACACGACAGCAAAGAACTCTTCTGCATCGTGAAAGAGCTATCCAACCCCAGCGCCAACGCCAACGACATCCCACCCTCCCAAGAACTCTGCGACGCCCTGTCCACCTTCTTCTAGCAGATCGCCAACATCCACGACAGCCTCAACACCACGCCTCCGCCAGACCCCACCTCCGACAGCGCCACCTACACCGACCACCTGGACCCACGTAGACGACACGGAAACTTGCAAAACCATGAACTTCATCCACTCAGGTTCCCCTTCAGATCCATGCCTCCACCACGTCTACAAAAAAGCCAACTCTACCATCGCCCCCCCAACTTCGAAAGATCATCAACTTATCGTTCAAAACCGCAATCTTCCCAGAAAACTGGAAGCACGCCGAAATCCACGCCCTCCTCAAGAAACCCAAGGCAGACCCCAACGACCTCAAAAACTTCCGCCCGATCTCCCTCCTCCCCTTCCCGGCGAAGGTCATCGAGAAGATCGTCAACGCTCAGCTCACCCACCACCTCGAGGACAACTCCATCCTGGACCCCTCCCAGTCCGGTTTCAGACGCAACCACAGCACCGAGACTGCTCTCCTCGCCGCTACAGACGACATCAGACAGCAAATGGACAACGGCGAAACATCAGCCCTCATCCTCCTGGACCTTTCCGCAGCCTTCGACACGGTTTGCCACCACACCCTACTAACACGCCTCCGCGAAGCCGGAATACAAGAAAAAGCCCTCAACTGGATCTCCTCTTTCCTCTCCGGCAGAACCCAGAGAGTCCGACTCCCTCCTTTCCGCTCCGAAGCCACCAACATCATCTGCGGCGTACCCCAAGGCTCCTCCCTAAGCCCGACGCTGTTCAACGTCTACATGGCCCCCCTCGCACAACTGGCCCGTCAGCACAACCTCAACATCCTCTCCTACGCCGACGACACCCAGCTCATCCTCTCCCTCACCAAAGACCCTTACACCGCCAAAGCCAACCTCCACGAGGGAATGAAGTCCATCGCCGAGTGGATGAGAAACAGCCTCCTGAAGTTGAACTCTGACAAGACGGAGGTCCTCATCCTTGGACGCAGCCCCTCTGTCTGGGACGACTCCTGGTGGCCCACCGCCCTGGGACCCCCTCCAACACCAACCAACCATGCACGCAACCTGGGCTTTGATTTGCAGGATTTGTATTTTCACATCCTCATTCTATAATCGCTTAGATGGTTGGGTCTCAACATTATCAGTTTGCGCTCCTTCCATTGGTCTTACTTCTGCACCTCGAGTCTTCACGAAGGTGATAGCAGTGGTTGCAGCACATCTCAGAAGGTGGGAAGTACCAGTATTCCCTTCCCTGGACGATTGGCTTATCAAAGCCAAGCCTCCAGAGATGGTGTTGCATCACTTGCAGTTGATAACTCAGTTGTTGTTCAACCTTGGCTTGTCTATCAACAGGCCGAAGTCCCACCTAGAGCCCTCTCAGCGCACACTGCTCATAGAGGCAGTACTGTACACTCATTGAATCAAGCCTACCCTCCTCGGAGAATTCCAGACATCCAGGTTATGATTCTGATTTTTCAGAATGGAGAAATGGTTCCAGTCCTGAAGGTGTTGTGCCTGTTAGGTCTGTTATCCTCCTGTATTGTATTGGTCACCCATGCACACTGGCACACGAGAGCCCTCCAGTGGTTCCTCTGTAGGCAGTGGTTTCAACACAACCAGGATCTCAGAGTTGGTCAGTAGATCCGGAGACACTACAGTGGATCTTTGATGGTGGGGTGTGGCTAACAATCTGCCTTAAGGGAAGCCGTTTAGCCCTCCTCCTCCGTTGGCCCCATGATAATGGATGCCTCCACCCTAGGGTGGGGAGCTCATCTGGGGGATCTAGAAATCAAAGGACTTCGGTCTCCAGAGGAACAATTGTTTCATATCAGTGTGTTGAAATTGCGGGTGATACGTCTGACTGCAAATGGAAAGGAGGAAGGCCTTGAGAGCAAGTCGATGCAAATCTTTACAGACAGTACTACTGCAATGTGGTACATAAACAAACAGGGAGGAGTAGGGTCGTATCTTCTCTACAGAGAGGCTTTGCAACTCTGGTCCTTGGCTCAGAATCATCAGATTTGTGTGATGGCAAATCATCAAGCCGGAGTTCTCATCTTGCGTGTGGACGGTCTCAACCAGCATTTGACAGCCGATCACGAGTGGCGTCTCCATCCGGGAGTAGTTCTTTACATGTTTCCGTTATGGAGCACGCCTCGTTAGACCTGTTTACCACTTGAGAGAGCATGCTTTAGCCGTCATTCTGAAGTCTCCAGTATCCAATGCAGTGAGTATTGGGGGGACGCACTTTAATTTCACTGGAGCTCACAACTGCTTTGCACATCTCCCCGTCCCCCCAATACCCTTGATTCCTCTGGTTCTGAGTAAGATTTGCCAAGACCGGGCCCAAGTCATATTAATAGCCTGGATTGTCTGCAAAGGGTGTGGTACACAGACCTTCAACTTCTGTGCCCACAGCTCCATCTCCCTCACAGAGCAGACCTCGCAGGGCAAGTTCTACACCCCCAACTCCAGAGCCTACAACTACATGCCTGGAGATTGAACGGGGACAACCTGAGTTCTTTTTCCCCCTTATGTGGTCGATGTTTTTTATCGTCCAGAAGATAATCCACCAAACAGTTTTATTCTGGAAGATGGTCTAAGTTTTTAAAGTGGCGTTGTGAGAATTCTTTTAAATGCTCTTTTAAATGCCCATTTATCTGATGTTTTGGGTTTTGCACTTTCTTTGACACAACAAAGTTGTGCAGTTGCAACAGTTTAGGGCTATTTGTCTGCCCTTTTTGGCATTTCTTTGTTTACCTGATCAGCCTTCTCTGTTTAAGCCCCCTATAGAGGTTTATTAAGAGACTTACCAACAAGTATCCCCCACATTCCGTTCATTATGTCTCTGTGGGATGTAAATTTAGTGCTTACTTATCTCAGGCCTCCCTCAAAGAAAGAGTTGTTTTATCAGGGGGAGCTATTTTTAGGACGTATTGGTGAGTTGTCAAAGAACAGGTGTTCTGTTCAGTCAGAAAATAAAGGAGCAATAACAACACCTTCAAATCTTGTTCTTATATTGTCACATTTGTTCTCTTTTCAGAGACAGAGGTCAAAAGTCAGTTTGTCTTCTTACAATTAATTTTCCTTCAGACTGCAGAGTTCCAGGATTTTGTAAGTTGAACTGCCTGACCTGTTTAACACAGTGCAAAATGAAAGGCCAGGGATTGTCCAGTTTTTCTAACAAACAACATTTAAACAACTAAGTCAACTGTACAAACATTTCAAAATATATTTCAGCTGTTGTGAAAGCCCCTTTTTGAACTTCTGTGTGATGAACAAAATATTTTAATAGGAATAAAACAACTTGGAACAACTTACTTGGTGATGTGCAAAGGATAAATATGTTTTCTGAAACCCAATTTTCATACATTATTGTTAATGCACTGTGTAGTTTAATCTGTAAAGCTGCAAGTTAGTGGGAAGGTTTTTGGTCATTTCTTGGAAATTTACTGTCTGTAAATGAAAGTTTGCTACAACATCATGCTTTAGTAATATAGGGAATGTTTAACCCCTTAGCTGCTGGGCCTTTTCCCCCCCAGTGCTGAGCCCTTTTTTGGCTATTTGGGGTAGTTCGCGCTTAGGGCTTCATAACTTTTTGTCCACATAAGCTAACCACGCCAAATTTGCGTCCTTTTTTTCCAACATCCTAGGGATTCTAATGGTACCCAGAGTTGGTGGTTTCCCCTGGAGGAGACCAAGAAAATAGCCAAAATACAGTGAAAATTTAGTTTTTTCCAAAAAAATGGGAGAAAAGGGCTGCCGAAGAAGGCTTGTGTTTTTTTACCTGAAAACGCCATCAACAAAGGGTTTCTGGTGCTGAAATCACTATCTTCCCACCTTTCAGGAACGGGCAGACTTGAATCAGAAAACCAAATTTTTCAACACAAATTTGGCATTTTACTGGGACATACCCCATTTCTACTATATTTGGTGCTTTCAGCCTCCTTCCAGTTAGTGACAGGAATGGGTGTGAAACCAATGCTGGATCCCGGAATGCTAAACATTTATGAAAACTAGACAAAATTCTGAATTCAGCAAGGGGTCATTTGTGTAGATCCTACAAGGTTTTCCTACAGAAAATAACAGCTGAAATAAAAAAATATTGAAATTGAGCTGAAAACAACAGCCATTTTTCTTTATGTTTTACTCTGTAACTTTTTCCTGCGATGTCAGATTTCTGAAAGCAATATACCGTTTTGTCTGCTGGACTCTTCTGGTTGCAGGGATATAAAGGGCTTGTAGGTTCATCAAGAACCCTAGGTACCCAGAGCCAATAAATGAGCTGCACCCTGCAGTTGGTTTTCATTCTATACTGGGTATACAGCAATTCATTTGCTGAAATATGAAGAGTGAAAAAGAGGTATCAAGAAAACCTTTGCATTTCCAAAATGGGATCAAGATAAGGTTTTGAGGAGCAGTGGTTATTTGCACATCGCTGAATTCCGAGGTGCCCATACTAGCATGTGAATTGCAGGGCATTTCTCAAATAGATGTCTTTTTTACACACTCTCTTATATTTGGAAGGAAAAAATGTAGAGAAAGATAAGGGGCAATAACACTTGTTTTGCTATTCTGTGTTCCCCCAAGTCTCCCGATAAAAATGATACCTCACTTGTGTGGGTAGGCCTAGTGCCCGCGACAGGAAATGCCCCAAAACACAACATGGACACATCCTATTTTTTTTATAGAAAACACAGCTGTTTTTTCCAAAGTGCCTACCTGTAGATTTTGGCCTCTAGCTCAGCCGGCACCTAGGGAAACCTACCAAACCTGTGCATTTCTGAAAACTAGAGACCTAGGGGAACCCAAGGAGGGGTGACTCGCGGGGCTCGGACCAGGTTCTGTTACCCAGAATCCTTTGCAAACCTCAAAAAGTGGCTAAAAAAACAAGTTTTCCTCACATTTCGGTGACAGAAAGTTCTGGAATCTGAGAGGAGCCACAAATTTCCTTCCACCCGGCGTTCCCCCAAGTCTCCCGATAAAAATGATACCTTACTTGTGTGGGTAGGCCTAGCGCCTGCGACAGGAAACGCCCCAAAGCGCAACGTGGACACATCCAAATTTTTGGAAGAAAACAGAGGTGTTTTTTGAGAAGTGCCTACCTGTAGATTTTGGCCTCTAGCTCAGCCGGCACCTAGGGAAACCTACCAAACCTGTGCATTTCTGAAAACTAGAGACCTAGGGGAATCCAAGGAGGGGTGACTCGCGGGGTTCGGACCAGGTTCTGTTACCCAGAATCCTTTGCAAACCTCAAAAAGTGGCTAAAAAAACAAGTTTTCCTCACATTTCGGTGACAGAAAGTTCTGGAATCTGAGAGGAGCCACAAATTTCCTTCCACCCGGCGTTCCCCTAGGTCTCCCGATAAAAATGATACCTCACTTGTGTGGGTAGGCCTAGCGCCCGCGACAGGAAATGCCCCAAAACAGAACGTGGACACATCACATTTTTTCATAGAAAACAGTGCCTACCTGTGGAATTTGGCCTCTAGCTCAGCCGGCACCTGGGGAAACCTAGCAAACCAGCACATTTTTGAAAACTAGAAACCCAGGGGAATCCAAGATGAGGTGACTTGTGGGGCTCGGACCAGGTTCTGTTACCCAGAATCCTTTGCAAACCTCAAAATGTGGCTAAAATACCACATTTTCCTCACATTTCGGTGACAGAAAGTTCTGGAATCTGAGAGGAGCCACAAATTTCCTTCCACCCAGCGTTCCCCCAAGTCTCCCGATAAATATGATACCTCACTTGTGTGGTTAGGCCTGGTGCCTGCGACAGGAATAGATCACACAACGGTCAATGTTGGTCCTTACGTGAGGCAGCTGTTGACCCTGGGGTGATCCATTCCTGACACAGGCACTAGGTGTAGGCACTCAAGTGGGGTAGTGTTTTTATCAGGACAGGTGAGGAGTCACTGGGTGGTAGGAATGTTGTGGATCCCAGCATATTCCTGTAGTTTGTGTGACAGAAATGCGAGAAAAATAGAGTTTTTTTTCAACATTTCAGCTTTGCAGGGTATTCTGGGTAAGAAAACTTTGGGGAATCCACACAAGTCACACCTCTGTGGACTCCCCCGAATGTCTAGTTTCCAGAAATGTTTGGGTTTAGTGTGTTTCTCTATATGGCCGCCGAATCCAGGACCAAAAACACAGGTGCCTGCCTTACAAAACCAGTTTGTTTTGCCATAGACAATTTTGATGTCTCCACAATATGATTTGGGTGGTGGAATTTGGGGCTGAACTAAATTGGTGAGCTCCCAAGAGAGCACTCTCTCTCTGCTTGCCGCCGCATTCACCTGCTCTCTGGGTTGGCCTAACCCACTATTACCCAGTTGCATGAACAGCTTGCGAAGGGACAGCAGGACTGTCCTCATCACCTCCCTCATAATGTACTGGAAGAGGAGTTTTCGAATGGGACTCCTCTGACTGAAAAATCACTCCCAGAGTCTGCGCCATTGTCCTATCCCTCAGATGCTGTCTCAGTATCTGATGTCTCAGTCTCTGATCCTATGTCAGAGCGGTCCTCTATAACCCAAGTGCAGGCAGCAGTCTCAAGATGCCATCTCTGCTATTGGCTAAACTGTTGCTCTAAAACACTAGCCTACGTAGACAGTCACAAAATCGATGGTGTGTGTGAGATACGTGCAACAGTAGAGGCCACCTTACCTGCGCTTCTTCCCTCAATCAGCACGTACTTTCAAGACACTCAAAAAACACCTTGTCACATACCATTCGTCACAGTCTTTAGCACCTCCTGCGCCCAGTCCAACAATCATTATTGGTGCTCCCACTCCCTCCTCCTCGGATTCCCTCATTACCACCCAGCAAAAGTGCCCTTCATCTCTCCATAGACTTTACTAATGTACTCAGCTATTTACATAAAATACAGATGTGCTCTTTGCAGTAGGCATATAAACCTTCTGCGCTTCTTTATGGCACTAAAACTGCCACTAGACAAGTCGGACCCTTTTCCCCCCAGGGAAACCACACACATATTGACAAAAGTGATGTATATATGACAGCCAACCACCTGAAACTCAACTCAAGCAAAACCGAAATAATCCTCTTTGGCCCACACATAAACACCTGGGACCCCCCATGGTGGCCCACCACGCTAGCCCCTGCACCCACCCCCGCCAACTACGCACGCAACCTCAGCATCATCCTAGACTCCTCCCTCTCTATGACCCAACAAATCAACGCTCTTACCTCCTCATGCTTCAACAAACTCCGTATACTGAAAAACATTCAAATGGATCCCCACAGAGACCAGAAAAACTGTCACTCACGCACTCATCAGCAGCAGGCTTGATTACGGAAACGCCCTCTACGCCGGCACCACTCTAAAACTCAAGTGCAAACTACACGCATCCAGAACTCCGCAGCACGACTCATCCTCGACCTCCGCCGACACGAACACATCTCTCCACACCTCAAATCCCTCCACTGGCTCCCCATTGACAAAAGGATCACCTTCAAGATCCTCATCCTCGCACACAAATCACTCCACAACACAGGCCCTGCCTACCTCAACGAGAGTCACCTTCCACACCCCCACACGAAACGTCCGCTCAGCTGACCTCTCTCTCGCCTCTGTCCCCCGCATCAAACACACCACCACCGGGGGCAGATCCTTCTCCTACATTGCACCCAAAACCTGGAACGCACTCACAACCCACATTCGCAAGACCCAAAACCTACTTCTTTTCAGGAAGGGCCTCAAAACCTGGCTTTTTGAACAGTGAACCTCCTAGCCCCTTTCCCTCCCCCTGTCCCCCCCCGCAGCGCCTTGAGACCCTCACAGGTAAGTAGCGCGCTTTATAAATCTCTTTGATACAGATCTACCTATATATATATATATATATATATATATATATATGTAGGAGGCTGGACTGGCTTGTAGTGAGTACCAAGGGGTACTTGCACCTTGCACCAGGCCCAGTTATCCCTTATTAGTGTATAGGGTGTCTAGCAGCTTAGGCTGATAGATAATGGTAGCTTAGCAGAGCAGCTTAGGCTGAACTAGGAGACGTGTGAAGCTACTACAGTACCACTTAGTGTCATATGCACAATATCATAAGAAAACACAATACACAGTTATACTAAAAATAAAGGTACTTTATTTTTATGACAATATGCCAAAGTATCTTAGAGTGTACCCTCAGTGAGAGGATAGGAAATATACACAATATATATATACACAATAGCAAAAATATGCAGTATAGTCTTAGAAAACAGTGCAAACAATGTATAGTTACAATAGGATGCAATGGGGAAACATAGGGATAGGGGCAACACAAACCATATACTCCAAAAGTGGAATGCGAACCACGAATGGACCCCAAACCTATGTGACCTTGTAGAGGGTCGCTGGGACTATTAGAAAATAGTGAGAGTTAGAAAAATAACCCTCCCCAAGACCCTGAAAAGTGAGTGCAAAGTGCACTAAAGTTCCCCTAAGGACAAAGTAGTCGTGTTAGAGGAATAATGCAGGAAAGACACAAACCGGCAATGCAACAACTGTGGATTTCCAATCTAGGGTACCTGTGGAACAAGGGGACCAAGTCCAAAAGTCACAAGCAAGTCGGAGATGGGCAGATGCCCAGGAAATGCCAGCTGCGGGTGCAAAGAAGCTTCGACTGGACGGAAGAAGCTGAGGTTTCTGCAGGAACGAAAAGGGCTAGAGACTTCCCCTTTGGTGGACGGATCCCTCTCGCCTTGGAGAGTCGTGCAGAAGTGTTTTCCCGCCGGAATGACGCCAACAAGCCTTGCTAGACGCAAATCGTGCGTTTGACGTTTTTGGACGCTGCTGGGGCCCAGGAGGGACCAGGAGGTCGCAAATTGGACCTGAAGAGAGAGGGGACGTCGAGCCAGACAAAGAGCCCTCACTGAAGCAGGTAGCACCCGGAGAAGTGCCAGAAACAGGCACTACGAGGATGCGTGAAACGGTGCTCGTCGAAGTTGCACAAAGGAGTCCCACGTCGCCAGAGACCAACTTAGAAAGTCGTGCAATGCAGGTTAGAGTGCCGTGGACCCAGGCTTGGCTGTGCACAAAGGATTTCCGCCGGAAGTGCACAGGGGCCGGAGTAGCTGCAAAGTCGCGGTTCCCAGCAATGCAGCCCAGCGAGGTGAGGCAAGGACTTACCTCCACCAAACTTGGGCTGAAGAGTCACTGGACTGTGGGGGTCACTTGGACAGAGTCGCTGGATTCGAGGGACCTCGCTCGTCGTGCTGAGAGGAGACCCAAGGGACCGGTAATGCAGCTTTTTGGTGCCTGCGGTTGCAGGGGGAAGATTCCGTCGACCCACGGGAGATTTCTTCGGAGCTTCTGGTGCAGAGAGGAGGCAGGCTACCCCCACAGCATGCACAAGCAGGAAAACAGTCGAGAAGGCGGCAGGATCGGCGTTACAGAGTTGCAGTAGTCGTCTTTGCTACTATGTTGCAGGTTTGCAGGCTTCCAGCGCGGTCAGCGGTCGTTTCCTTATCAGAAGGTGAAGAGGGAGATGCAGAGGAACTCGGATGAGCTCTTGCATTCGTTATCTAAAGTTTCCCCAGAGACGGAGACCCTAAATAGCCAGAAAAGAGGGTTTGGCTACTTAGGAGAGAGGATAGGCTACTAACACCTGAAGGAGCCTATCAGCAGGAGTCTCTGACGTCACCTGGTGGCACTGGCCACTCAGAGCAGTCCAGTGTGCCAGCAGCACCTCTGTTTCCAAGATGGCAGAGGTCTGGAGCACACTGGAGGAGCTCTGGACACCTCCCAGGGGAGGTGCAGGTCAGGGGAGTGGTCACTCCCCTTTCCTTTGTCCAGTTTCGCGCCAGAGCAGGGGCTAAGGGGTCCCTGAACCGGTGTAGACTGGCTTATGCAGAATTGGGCACCTCTGTGCCCAACAAAGCATTTCCAGAGGCTGGGGGAGGCTACTCCTCCCCTGCCTTCACACCATTTTCCAAAGGGAGAGGGTGTCACACCCTCTCTCAGAGGAAGTTCTTTGTTCTGCCATCCTGGGCCAGGCCTGGCTGGACCCCAGGAGGGCAGCTGCCTGTCTGAGGGGTTGGCAGCAGCAGCAGCTGCAGTGAAACCCCAGGAAGGGCAGTTTGGCAGTACCAGGGTCTGTGCTACAGACCACTGGGATCATGGGATTGTGCCAACTATGCCAGGATGGTATAGAGGGGGCAATTCCATGATCATAGACATGTTACATGGCCATATTCGGAGTTACCATGGTGAAGCTACATATAGGTAGTGACCTATATGTAGTGCACGTGTGTAATGGTGTCCCCGCACTCACAAAGTTCAGGGAATTGGCTCTGAACAATGTGGGGGCACCTTGGCTAGTGCCAGGGTGCCCTCACACTAAGTAACTTTGCACCTAACCTTTACCAGGTAAAGGTTAGACATATAGGTGACTTATAAGTTACTTAAGTGCAGTGTAAAATGGCTGTGAAATAACGTGGACGTTATTTCACTCAGGCTGCAGTGGCAGGCCTGTGTAAGAATTGTCAGAGCTCCCTATGGGTGGCAAAAGAAATGCTTCAGCCCATAGGGATCTCCTGGAACCCCAATACCCTGGGTACCTCAGTACCATATACTAGGGAATTATAAGGGTGTTCCAGTAAGCCAATGTAAATTGGTAAAAATGGTCACTAGCCTGTCAGTGACAATTTGGAAAGAAATGAGAGAGCATAACCACTGAGGTTCTGATTAGCAGAGCCTCAGTGAGACAGTTAGTCACTACACAGGTAACACATTCAGGCACACTTATGAGCACTGGGGCCCTGGGTTACCAGGGTCCCAGTGACACATACAACTAAAACAACATATATACAGTGAAAAATGGGGGTAACATGCCAGGCAAGATGGTACTTTCCTACACAACCCCCCCCCAAACGAAGGACAATAAGACTAGCCATGACCTGATGAGTCTTCATTGTCTAAGTGGAAATATCTGGAGAGTCCATCTGCATTGGAGTGGCTACTCCCAGGTCTATGTTCCACTGTATAGTCCATTCCCTGTAGGGATATGGACCACCTCAACAATTTAGGATTTTCACCTTTCATTTGTTTTAGCCAAAGTAGAGGTTTGTGGTCTGTCTGAACAATGAAGTGAGTGCCAAACAGGTATGGCCTCAACTTCTTCAGAGCCCAGACCACAGCAAAGGCCTCCCTCTCAATGGCAGACCAACGCTTTTCTCTAGGGGTCAACCTTCTACTAATAAAAGCAACAGGTTGATCCTGGCCCTCAGAATTAAGTTGTGATAGGACTGCCCCTACTCCTAATTCAGATGCATCAGTTTGGACATAGAATTTTTTAGAGTAACAAGGGCTTTTCAGGACAGGTGCAGAGCACATGGCCTGCTTTAGCTCCTCAAAAGCTTTCTGACAGCTTGCTGTCCATAATACCTTTTTAGGCATTTTCTTGGATGTGAGGTCATTAAGAGGGGCTGCAATGGAGCCATAGTTCTTAATGAACCTCCTGTAATACCCAGTGAGGCCTAGGAAGGCTCTCATCTGAGTCTGAGTGGTAGGGGGAATCCAATCAATAATAGTTTGGATTTTCCCCTGAAGTGGTGCAATCTGTTCCCCACCAACAAGGTGTCCCAGATAAACCACCTTACCCTGCCCTATCTGGCACTTTGAAGCCTTGATAGTGAGGCCTGCCTTTTGCAGAGCCTCCAAAACTTTCCATAGGTGGACCAGGTGATCATCCCAGCTGGAGCTAAAGACAGCTATATCGTCCAAATATGCTGCACTGAAAGCTTCCAGCCCTTGCAGGACTGTCTTCACCAACCTCTGAAAAGTGGCAGGTGCATTTTTCAAACCAAAAGGCATTACAGTAAACTGGTAATGTCCTCCAATGGTAGAAAATGCAGTCTTAGGTTTAGCATCTTCTGACAATTTGATCTGCCAATACCCTGCAGTCAAATCAAAAGTTCTTAGATACTTGGCAGATGCCAGTGTATCTATGAGCTCATCTGCCCTGGGTATAGGGTGAGCATCAGTTTTGGTTACCAAGTTGAGACCTCTATAGTCTACACAAAACCTCATTTCCTTCTTTCCATCTTTAGAATTGGGTTTTGGTACCAGTACCACAGGAGAAGCCCAGGGACTGTCAGAGTGCTCAACCACTCCTAGTTCCAACATTTTCTGAACTTCTTGCTTTATGCAGTCCCTGACATGGTCAGGCTGCCTATAGATCTTACTTTTGACAGGTAAACTGTCTCCAGTATCTATAGTGTGCTCACACCAAGAAGTGGTGCCTGGCACAGTAGAGAAGAGTTCTGAAAATTGTCCTAGGAGATTTATGCAATTATCTTTCTGCTCAGCAGTAAGACAATCAGCCAAAACTACACCTTCCACAAGAGCATCTTGTTCTGTGGAAGAGAAGAGATCAGGTAGAGGATCACTGTCTTCTTCCTGTCCCTCATCAGTTGCCATGAGCAGGGTGAGATCAGCCCTGTCATAGTAGGGTTTCAGGCGGTTGACATGGAGCACCCTAAGGGGACTCCTGGCAGTGCCTAAGTCAACCAAGTAGGTGACTTCACTCTTCTTTTCAACAATTGTGTGGGGTCCACTCCATTTATCTTGGAGTGCTCTTGGGGCCACAGGCTCCAAGACCCACACTTTCTGCCCTGGTTGGTACTGAACCAAAACAGCCTTCTGATCATGCCATTGCTTCTGGAGCTCTTGGCTGGCCTGAAGGTTTTTACTGGCCTTTTTCATGTACTCAGCCATCCTTGATCTGAGGCCAAGTACATAATCCACAATATCCTGCTTAGGAGCTTTTAAAGGTTGTTCCCAACCCTCCTTTACAAGTGTGAGTGGACCCCTAACAGGGTGTCCAAAAAGAAGTTCAAAGGGGCTGAAGCCCACTCCTTTCTGGGGTACCTCCCTGTAGGCAAAAAGGAGGCATGGTAGAAGGATATCCCATCTCCTGCGGAGTTTTTCAGGGAGACCCATAATCATGCCTTTGAGAGTTTTATTAAATCTCTCCACCAGTCCATTTGTTTGTGGATGATAGGGTGTTGTGAACTTGTAAGTTACACCACACTCCTTCCACATGGCCTTTAAGTATGCAGACATGAAATTGCTTCCCCGGTCTGATACTACTTCCTTTGGGAAGCCCACCCTGGAAAATATTCCCAGGAGGGCCTTTGCCACTGCAGGTGCTGTAGTGGTCCTTAAAGGAATAGCTTCAGGATATCTTGTGGCATGGTCCACTACCACTAAGATAAACCTATTGCCTGAAGCAGTAGGAGGGTCAAGGGGGCCAACTATGTCAACCCCTACCCTTTCAAAGGGGACCCCAACCACAGGCAGTGGGATAAGGGGTGCCTTTGGAGTGCCACCTGTCTTGCCACTGGCTTGACAGGTTTCACAGGACTTACAAAATTCCTTTGTGTCCTCTGACATCCTAGGCCAATGAAACAATGGAACCAATCTGTCCCAAGTTTTCATTTGACCCAGGTGCCCAGCTAGGGGAATGTCATGTGCCAGTGTTAGGAGGAACTTTCTGTACTCCTGAGGAATCACTAATCTCCTGGCAGCTCCAGGTTTAGGATCCCTATGCTCAGTGTACAAGAGGTTGTCCTCCCAGTAAACTCTGTGAGAGTCACTGACATCCCCATTAGCCTGTTTGACAGCCTGCTGTCTGAGACCCTCTAATGTGGGACAGGTTTGCTGTGCCACACTCAGCTCCTCTCTGGCAGGCCCCCCTTCACCCAAAAGCTCAGCAGTGTCTGCTTCCAGCTCCTCTGGTGTAGGTTCTGCACAGGGAGGGAATTCTTCTTCCTCAGAAGTTGAATCCACTGTAGAGGGAGGGATAGTAGGAAGTGGTTTGCTTCTACTAACCCTAGCTTTAGGGAGCACTTGGTCCATTGTTCCAGGATCCAAGCTTCCCTGTCCTTTTTGCTTTTTGGCCTGAGCCCTTGTCAAAGCAAAAATATGCCCTGGGATGCCCAGCATTGCTGCATGGGCCTCCAACTCCACATCTGACCAAGCTGATGTCTCCAAATCATTCCCTAATAGACAGTCTACAGGTAAATCTGAAGCTACCACAACTTTCTTTGGACCAGTTACCCCCCCCCAGTTGAGATTTACAACAGCCATGGGGTGGCTTTGTGTTATGTTGTGAGCATCGGTTACTTGGTACTGGTGTCCAAGTATGTGTTGTTCAGGGTGCACCAGTTTCTCAATCACCATTGTGACACTGGCACCTGTGTCCCTGTAGACCTGGACCTCAACACCATTTATTAGGGTTAGTTGCTTGTACTTCTCCAAGTTAAGGGGGCAAGCAACCAAAGTGGCTAAATCAATAGCCCCTTCAGAGACTAAAGTAGCCTCTGTGGTCTCCCTAATCAGACCAACCCCAACTAAATTACCAAAAGTGAGCCCAGCTACTCCCTTGAATTGGCTATTAGTAGGTTTGCTCCCACCACCACTGCTATTAGTAGGGACACTAGGTGTAGCAGTAGGGGTTGTAGTGGTAGGAGCTGTGGTGCCTTTCTTTGGACAACTGGGATCTGTTGTCCAATGGCCTTTTATTTTACATAAATAGCACCATGGTTTCTTTTCCTTGTTCTGATTAAAGGAGGATTTGGACCCACCACCCCCACCAGAGTGTTTTTGTGGGCCTGATGAAGACTCATTTTTAGATTTGTCCCCACCCTTGTCAGAAGACTTACCATCCTTCTTTTTGTTGCCATCTTTGTCACCCCCTGTATGAACTTTTCTGTTCACTCTTGTTCTGACCCATTTGTCTGCCTTCTTTCCCAATTCTTGGGGAGAGGTCAGATCAGAGTCCACCAAGTACTGGTGCAACAAATCAGACACACAATTATTAAGAATATGCTCTCTCAGGATCAAGTTATACAGGCTGTCATAATCAGTAACTTTACTGCCATGTAACCACCCCTCCAGGGCCTTCACTGAATGGTCAATAAAATCAACCCAGTCTTGTGAAGACTCCTTTTTGGTCTCTCTGAACTTTATCCTGTACTGTTCAGTGGTTAAGCCATAACCATCCAGGAGTGCATTCTTAAGAACTTGGAAATTATTAGCATCATTTTCTTTCACAGTAAGGAGCCTATCCCTACCTTTTCCACTAAATGATAGCCATAGGATAGCAGCCCATTGCCTTTGAGGGACATCCTGTACAACACAGGCCCTCTCAAGTGCAGCAAACCACTTGTTAATGTCATCCCCCTCCTTATAAGGGGGAACTATCTTGTGCAGATTCCTGGAATCATGCTCTTTTGCAGGATGACTATGGGGAATACTGCTGCTGCCACCATGGGTTTCTAAACCCAACTTCTGTCTTTCCTTCTCTAATTCAAAAGACTGTCTATCCAAATCCAGCTGTTGCTTTTTAAGCTTCAGTCTGGTTTGTTCCACCCTCAACTTATTGAGTTCCCTCTCTAACATTCTGTCATCAGGGTTGGTGGGAGGGACATTTCTAGAAACAGAGCTATGATGGGAATGAACAGAAGGAGACCTGTCCCTTACAGAAGCCAACTTAACAGCTTGGTTTACAGAAACATTACTACCAGTATGGTGAGAATAAATGCTTTTGCTATGATGTGAGACAACACTATTTCTTTGGTGTGGCTCATCATCATTACCATCTATGCTAGATTGTCTAGTAATGGGCAGGCTAGGAAGTTTCTTTCCTGAATCTTTTCCTGGGGGAGTCCCTGAATCAGATTGGGAACTATTAGGTACTTTTTCAACAGATGGGGCACCTATGGCCTTATCCTGTTCTCTAAGCATGTTAAGTAACAGTTCCAAGGAAGGATTCTTCCCTACACTCAAACCTCTCTCTATACAGAGACTCCTTGCTCTTTTCCAGCTAAGGTTGTCATATGCAAGTTTGGACAGATCAACACTTTGGCCTGTGCCAGACATTTTCTAGAGAGAGTTAAAAGTGATAGAAAAAGAGAAAAAAGTTTTCAGAACTTTTTGGAAAGACAGAAAAAACTTTTTAAACTTTTAAGAACTTTTTGAAAGTTTAGAAGTACTTTTCAGCACTTAGAAAAGAGTGAAAAGAGGAAATGCAAAACTTTTTGGCTATGTGTATATACACTGACCTTGTTTTGTATATTTTTCTCTTATGAAAAGTACAATGACAAGAGTGGTAAGTAGTCTCAAGCACTTATCCCACCACTGCACAACCAATGTAGGAGGCTGGACTGGCTTGTAGTGAGTACCAAGGGGTACTTGCACCTTGCACCAGGCCCAGTTATCCCTTATTAGTGTATAGGGTGTCTAACAGCTTAGGCTGATAGATAATGGTAGCTTAGCAGAGCAGCTTAGGCTGAACTAGGAGACGTGTGAAGCTACTACAGTACCACTTAGTGTCATATGCACAATATCATAAGAAAACACAATACACAGTTATACTAAAAATAAAGGTACTTTATTTTTATGACAATATGCCAAAGTATCTTAGAGTGTACCCTCAGTGAGAGGATAGTAAATATACACAAGATATATATACACAATAGCAAAAATATGCAGTATAGTCTTAGAAAACAGTGCAAACAATGTATAGTTACAATAGGATGCAATGGGGAAACATAGGGATAGGGGCAACACAAACCATATACTCCAAAAGTGGAATGCGAACCACGAATGGACCCCAAACCTATGTGACCTTGTAGAGGGTCGCTGGGACTATTAGAAAATAGTGAGAGTTAGAAAAATAACCCTCCCCAAGACCCTGAAAAGTGAGTGCAAAGTGCACTAAAGTTCCCCTAAGGACAAAGTAGTCGTGTTAGAGGAATAATGCAGGAAAGACACAAACCAGCAATGCAACAACTGTGGATTTCCAATCTAGGGTACCTGTGGAACAAGGGGACCAAGTCCAAAAGTCACAAGCAAGTCGGAGATGGGCAGATGCCCAGGAAATGCCAGCTGCGGGTGCAAAGAAGCTTCGACTGGACGGAAGAAGCTGAGGTTTCTGCAGGAACGAAAAGGGCTAGAGACTTCCCCTTTGGTGGACGGATCCCTCTCGCCTTGGAGAGTCGTGCAGAAGTGTTTTCCCGCCGGAAGGACGCCAACAAGCCTTGCTAGACGCAAATCGTGCGTTTGGCGTTTTTGGACGCTGCTGGGGCCCAGGAGGGACCAGGAGGTCGCAAATTGGACCTGAAGAGAGAGGGGACGTCGAGCCAGACAAAGAGCCCTCACTGAAGCAGGTAGCACCCGGAGAAGTGCCAGAAACAGGCACTACGAGGATGCGTGAAACGGTGCTCGTCGAAGTTGCACAAAGGAGTCCCACGTCGCCGGAGACCAACTTAGAAAGTCGTGCAATGCAGGTTAGAGTGCCGTGGACCCAGGCTTGGCTGTGCACAAAGGATTTCCGCCGGAAGTGCACAGGAGCCGGAGTAGCTGCAAAGTCGCGGTTCCCAGCAATGCAGCCCAGCGAGGTGAGGCAAGGACTTACCTCCACCAAACTTGGGCTGAAGAGTCACTGGACTGTGGGGGTCACTTGGACAGAGTCGCTGGATTCGAGGGACCTCGCTCGTCGTGCTGAGAGGAGACCCAAGGGACCGGTAATGCAGCTTTTTGGTGCCTGCGGTTGCAGGGGGAAGATTCCGTCGACCCACGGGAGATTTCTTCGGAGCTTCTGGTGCAGAGAGGAGGCAGGCTACCCCCACAGCATGCACAAGCAGGAAAACAGTCGAGAAGGCGGCAGGATCGGCGTTACAGAGTTGCAGTAGTCGTCTTTGCTACTATGTTGCAGGTTTGCAGGCTTCCAGCGCGGTCAGCGGTCGTTTCCTTATCAGAAGGTGAAGAGGGAGATGCAGAGGAACTCGGATGAGCTCTTGCATACGTTATCTAAAGTTTCCCCAGAGACAGAGACCCTAAATAGCCAGAAAAGAGGGTTTGGCTACTTAGGAGAGAGGATAGGCTACTAACACCTGAAGGAGCCTATCAGCAGGAGTCTCTGACGTCACCTGGTGGCACTGGCCACTCAGAGCAGTCCAGTGTGCCAGCAGCACCTCTGTTTCCAAGATGGCAGAGGTCTGGAGCACACTGGAGGAGCTCTGGACACCTCCCAGGGGAGGTGCAGGTCAGGGGAGTGGTCACTCCCCTTTCCTTTGTCCAGTTTCGCGCCAGAGCAGGGGCTAAGGGGTCCCTGAACCGGTGTAGACTGGCTTATGCAGAATTGGGAACCTCTGTGCCCAACAAAGCATTTCCAGAGGCTGGGGGAGGCTACTCCTCCCCTGCCTTCACACCATTTTCCAAAGGGAGAGGGTGTCACACCCTCTCTCAGAGGAAGTTCTTTGTTCTGCCATCCTGGGCCAGGCCTGGCTGGACCCCAGGAGGGCAGCTGCCTGTCTGAGGGGTTGGCAGCAGCAGCAGCTGCAGTGAAACCCCAGGAAGGGCAGTTTGGCAGTACCAGGGTCTGTGCTACAGACCACTGGGATCATGGGATTGTGCCAACTATGCCAGGATGGTATAGAGGGGGCAATTCCATGATCATAGACATGTTACATGGCCATATTCGGAGTTACCATGGTGAAGCTACATATAGGTAGTGACCTATATGTAGTGCACGCGTGTAATGGTGTCCCCGCACTCACAAAGTTCAGGGAATTGGCTCTGAACAATGTGGGGGCACCTTGGCTAGTGCCAGGGTGCCCTCACACTAAGTAATTTTGCACCTAACCTTTACCAGGTAAAGGTTAGACATATAGGTGACTTATAAGTTACTTAAGTGCAGTGTAAAATGGCTGTGAAATAACGTGGACGTTATTTCACTCAGGCTGCAGTGGCAGGCCTGTGTAAGAATTGTCAGAGCTCCCTATGGGTGGCAAAAGAAATGCTGCAGCCCATAGGGATCTCCTGGAACCCCAATACCCTGGGTACCTCAGTACCATATACTAGGGAATTATAAGGGTGTTCCAGTAAGCCAATGTAAATTGGTAAAAATGGTCACTAGCCTGTCAGTGACAATTTGGAAAGAAATGAGAGAGCATAACCACTGAGGTTCTGATTAGCAGAGCCTCAGTGAGACAGTTAGTCACTACACAGGTAACACATTCAGGCACACTTATGAGCACTGGGGCCCTGGGTTACCAGGGTCCCAGTGACACATACAACTAAAACAACATATATACAGTGAAAAATGGGGGTAACATGCCAGGCAAGATGGTACTTTCCTACAATATATATATATCTCTACATAGATATATCTATAGATATATCCATGTACCTAGATATATCTATCTACATAGATATATATATATAGATATATACATATATATTTTTTTTAGTTGCTGTATGGTTTCCTTGGGGGCCAAAATGGCCCCCAGGGAAACCCTACAACATCTAAAAAAAAAAATTGCCCCCACAGGGGGTCACCCTGCCCACGGGCGACCCCCTGTCATTTCATTTTTTTTATTTTTTATTATTTTTTTGTAAAAAAAAAAAAATCCCCTGGGGGGCACCTACCTTTTTTTTAATAAAAAAAATTATGCCGGAGGGGGGGGCGGCCCGTTTTCCGGGGGGGCCGCCCCCCAAAAGTGAAATCCCTGGTGTCTAGTGGGGTTTCCTGGCCCCCGATCGCAGCTGTGCTGCGATCGGGGGCCAGGAAACCGTTTCAGAAGGCCTCGTAAGAAAGGGGAGACTCTCCCCTTTCTTACGAGGCCTTCTGAAACTGTTTCTGGCCCCCGATCGCAGCTGTGCTGCGATCGGGGGCCAGAAACAGTTTCAGAAGGCCTCGTAAGAAAGGGGAGAGTCTCCCCTTTCTTACGAGGCCTTTTCAAAATGTTTCCTGGCCCCCCCGATCGCAGCTGTGCTGCGATCGGGGGAGCCAGGAAACCTGAAAGTGTTTCCTGGCCCCCGATCGCAGCACAGCTGCGACCGGGGGCCAGGAAACACTTTCAGGAAGGCCTCGTAAGAAAGGGGAGACTCTCCCCTTTCTTACAAGGCCTTCCCGAACGTGTAAAAGGCCGTTTTCCCCATGAAAGCAGGAAGCGGCCGCAAGGCTGCTTCCTGCTTTCATGGGGAAAACACCTTTGCAGGGTGTGTGGGCGTCGGCCAGTGGCCGACGCCCGCACTCAAGCGGTTAAACATAAACTGAGAAACATTCTTGCCCTAATGGCAATGCTATTAGTAAAATAAAAGGCAAGCTATGGATCATGTGTCCCCTATCTGTGGGCTAGATTCTTATTATATATGGAGCAAATATTTGATCTATTTAATCAAACAAGAGACTTTTTTGTACAGCAGAAATGCTGAGCCCACATATTTGAAGATGCAGTTGTGTGAGAATAAAGAAAAAGGTGACTCTTTAAACTGAAATATTAGCCTAGGATCACACAGTTGGAGACCCATATACGGGTCAAGTACATTACGGTTAGATCAAGTAGGTTATTCAAGTTACTGGGCCTGCAGATCTAATAAATTTTTTATGATTTTGCGAGGCCTGCCTTACCTTATGTGTTCTCCATTTCAGCCTTTGTATAGTTGTCCTTTAAGGTTACTTACTTTTAAGGCAGTTTTTCTGATTGCTATAATGTTTGCTAGACAAGTTAGTGAGTTGTAGGCTCCAAGTGTTAAGCCTCCTTTTACGACCTTTTACCCTGATACGTTGATTATAAGAACAAGGGATACTTTCCTGCCAAAAGTGGTTACTTACTCCCTTCATCTTGGGCCAGTCTATCAATTCAATTCATTTAATTTTATTTATGTTTTGGATCTCACTCGAGATCCACATAAAAAATAATCAGTATGAACAGTACTTGCACACAAGAGCAAATAAAGCACATCTAAAAAGCCATACAATAATAAAATTCAGTGCCCAACAGTACTTGTCACAAATGTGCAAATGCAAATTACAGTAATTCAATATGAAGTGCATAAAGCAGAGTAACAAAAGAGCATATAACAGACAAGACTGAAACTTGAGACAAATGTGCAAATTACAGAATAAAGTAATTTGAGGTAAAGTGCGAAAGGCAGAATAAAAAAAGAGTGCATACCATACAAAGCAGAAACAACTCATATTCAAAAGCACTGAAACTATTTGCTAATGAGAGTTTGTTATCTGAAGGTACAATTGAATTCAAAAAGCTTTTGCACCAATCCAGAGAACATTTTAAAACACATTAAAAAACATTTTTAAAATGTGAACATTTTCGCTCAAACCATGTCAGAACGAGGGGCAAAGAAGCATAGTTTAGCATCAGCAGCCAAGGTTATATTATATTTCAAGAAAATTGTTCTCTAAAAGTGATGACGTGCAAAGTGCAAATTCGGCCATACAAAAATAACATAATTCAAATGTTGAACATGGAAAATGCAAAGCTCACAATACCTCTCATCCTTTGGAATACCTTACAAGGCTACTTTAATATCACGTAGTGGTAGTAGATCTAACTTTAGCAACAAGATAATTCTACATACCCCATGCAGAAGATTTCATAAAAGATAAGGTTGGGAATTGTTTATAGATACTACTTCCTATTATTCTTTCATTTCTTACAGACTGACTACAGAGTAAGGTGTCACTACTCCTACTCACTGTGAACAATAACTTTTTCATCCAATTTTTTAACATAGATTTTGGGAGAGGGAGATCCCTAACCTGAGCAAGTTTAAACTTTTCTTTGGCTTTCATATAGGTAGAGTAGAAAGCATTTTTTCCTCTTATAATCTGAAAGACGTCAGACCTCAGCAGAGCACAAATAGAGCCTGTTTCACCACCCATTATACTGTTCCTCCACCTTAAGGCTGCTGCCAATGTAAGCATGAGTGAAAGGCAATCTAGATTCCAGCCATAGAGCTGAAGGAGAGGCCATGGAGTTAATATTACAAATTTGATGCCAAATATGTCCATCTAACTTCGCAAAGAAAGCCCAACACAGAACATCATCACCTTGCAAGACTAACTCAAAGTGGCTCTGTTCACAACATTTGTACAATATTTGTATAGCCAAGGCCTGAGCCAGCACTTTTTTTCTGCAGTGATTTATATGATCAGCACTGGAACAATTGCTGGAGAAGATTGTTCCAAAATAGGGGTAAAACTGCACTATTTCCATCCCAGAGTGTCCCAGAGTCCAGTTAAACTTCTTCTTTGATATCACCCTCGTCCACATTTTAAAAATCACAACTTTCCTTTTAGCAATATTTATTTTTAAGAAGTGCTCCTTAGTGTATTTTTCTTCAGCACAAAACCTTCTTTGGAGACCTATTGACGTTACATCCACTAGGATGACATCATCTGCGTTAAGGAGACAACTGACACATTAGCCCAAGTTTAGGCAACCTCCTTTTACAGAGCGGACTCTGCTAGGCAAGTCATGATTATAAAGGGAAAAGAGAAGCAGTGCCAGCGAGCATCCCTGCTTTAAGCCATTTTGCATTTCCACTCTCCTGGACAAATCTTGGTTCCCTCTTATCAGAACCTGGGTCCAAGTAGAGGAGTGCAATGTAATGATTAGTCTCAAAAGGTGAGCTGGAATTCCTAGCGCAGATCATTTTCTCCACAAGGTCTCCTGACAGTATCTAAACCACCACTCCCCTACTTTTTCTACCTTCAGACACTCTTCAGTCACTCCTTAAGCTTCCTTATGCTGCCAGACACTCCAACAGCAACACTGTCAGGGTTAAGTTGAACCAGATGGTGATGTCTGCGTCAATATTGTTTTTGTTGTCAGTTATCTCTCTGAGTCCTCTCAACTTCCTTGTAGCACTTCAATATATTATATTCCTAAATGAGGACCAATGAGGGGGGCTAAATAACCTCTGGGCCCTCCAGTCGTCAATGCCTGTGTATGCTGAGACCGGATGTCGCCGGGAGTTGCCGGTAGTCAACAGAACCAGCAATTGGGGAAGATTTTACAGGTCGTCTCTATCTTTATCAAAAAAGCAGCTTCCTCTGGTGATCAACCCCCTCCCTCTCTCTCTGGTGTTGCTCCTCCTCCAGCCTCTGTTAATGGACCCCCCCTAGAGGACGTTGGTCGGCCCTGTGGGATCCAGAGTAAAACTTTCAAAGGGAAAAAAGAAAAAGAAAAAGCTCATTTTGAAATGTAAGTCAAAACATTTAGGTATGTGTTTCAAGGAACAGGGGGGGGGGGCTCACCCAGCCTTCAAGCCTCACCCAGACCTAACCAGGCTGCTTCCGCAGGCACAGGACTCAACCACAGTATGGCAGTATCTAAACCACCACTCCCCTATTTTCTCTACCTCCAGACTCTTTTCAGTCACTCCTTAAGCCTCCTTATGCTGACAGCCACTCAAACAGCAGCACTGCCATACCAGGGTTAAGTTGAACCACATTGTGATGTCTGCGTCAATGTTATTTTTGTTGTTGGGGATTTTGTTTGCGTCCTATCAGCCTTCTTGTTGCGCTGCGTTATGTTTTCGAATAAATGAGGACTAATGAGGGGGACTAAATAACCTCTGGGCCCTCCTGTCCTCAGTGCCTGTGTATGCTGAGACTGAGATGTCGCCGGGAGTTGCCGGTAGTCTCCAGAGCCACTTGCCCACTGGCTTCCAGCTCTACCGCCTTCTGCACCACGTGTGCAGCGATAGAGAGACCCAGAGGCAGACCAAGCGAGCCAGGTAGACAACAAGCGGCAAAGGATATGAAGGGAGTCCAGAACCTGGCAGAGGACTCAGGACTAAGTCACAGACGGCAGGGCAATAGCAACACAAATGTGCGAGGTGCGCAGTGGCGTCCTCCTCTCTCTCTCCCGAAAACCAGAACCAGAAAATCCACTAAATCCAGCAGAGCTACAGCCTACCACTCTTCCTACTCTGTATCCTCCTCTACATCCATCTAAAGAGGAGGAAAGGCTTCATTGATTGAACCCCAAAAGGGCTGTTATCTTTTATGTGGACAGAACTCATGATATCCGTTGGATGATCAGCAGATTGTTGGCTATGTGGGCAAGATGAAAGGAAAAGCAGGCAGTGCATAAGAGGGATTATCATAATGGATCATCCTTTGCATCAAGATCTACTATGCCGTGGCTCATAAGGAACCTCCAGAAGGTATTGGAGATCATTCCACTGGAGCTAAGTCGTCTACTTCTGCTTTAGCTGGAGGTGTCCCTGTAATTGACATCTTTGAAGCAGCCACTTGGGCCTCCCTTCACACTTTTGCTGAACACTGTCGGCTATACTCTGAAATGAGGATGGGCTGTCACTTTTCTTGTTCTGTTTTTCAGGATTTTTTGGTTTAAAAGGTGAGTAATCTGCAGGTAGATGTATTCATCAGAAGAACAAGTTACTTACCTTCCTTGACGCTTTTTCTGGCGGATACAGTATCTACCTGCGGATTCCTCACCGACCCACCCACTGCATGCCATAAAAATAATTTTTTATATACAATTTAATTTTTATATGAAAACATTTAGTTTAAGGGTCGATGAACTGTGATTAAAATTTTGAGTTAGTTTCACTCTTTCGCCCCAAAGGCATGTACAAAATGGGTGGAAACTGACATGAACACACTGAAGAGGGCTTCTTATGGCTCCTGTGACGTCATCTGTGGTCGCCTGTGGAGCCATGGGCTTTGTGACGTCCTAGCCAGCGCGGGAGTGCTGCCAAGAAAAGATTCCTTGGAATGCTGGCATAGAACCCTAAACCAAATATTTACATATGAAACTGAAGTTATATATACAAACCTCTTTTTGGTATATGCAGACAAGCAACGGGTAATTGGGTGGGTTGTTGAGGAATCCGCAGATAGATACTGTATCCACCAGAAAAAAGTGTTGACAAAGGTAAATAAGTTGTTTTTTTTCATGCATTGTCCATTTAGGGACTGCAATCCGAAAGCAGGGTTTGGCGCCCCAACGCTCTCTGACTTCCTGGCTGTAACTTAATCAGAAATATTACAGCTGTCATCACAGGACATGGAGACTCAGTCCTGGCATGCTGAAGAAAAGAAAGAGGGTAAGGAGAAGGGGCAGCATCCCCTGACCTGCTCGATGAAGCGGAGGATCCCAAAGGGGTCCCTTATATTATTTATTCATTTTTTTTCAATTACAATTTTCCGACAAGGCTTGCAGACCATGAGGCCGGATTTGCGATCATCCTCAGAACAGCCTCTGTGGTCCACAAACCCTCAGCAAAAGCTCCTTAGCCCTTGTTGGACATTTGTTGTGCAAATTATGGTTTGCATGGCTGTTGTGCAAGTTATGAATTGCAATCTTAACCAAAACTTGAATGTTTTTTTTTTTTTAGATCTTTATTGGAAATTAAAGGATATTACTGAGTACATTGCGGGATATCGTCCATATGCTTCATAACAGGTCTAGTTTTATGATTAACATGCGAGGGTTAATAGCCATCTGAGGCGATATAAAATACATTGAGTAAGATAGACTGAAAACTAATATTAAGTGGGGGGAGATAGGGATAGGCAGAGGGTGGTGGTGGAAAAATGTATTAGAGATGGAGATAGATAAGGGAGAAGAGGGGAGGGGGGCAGTGGTAGAGGTGAAATGAACCTGGGGGGGGGTTAGGTCAGCGAGCCAGGGTGGATTAGAGAGTATGTTCATAATTTCCTTAATATTATGAAATATTATGTAAACTTACGTATATGTATACTGTAAGGCGTGAGGTCCAAGTGTGGAGTATCCAGGATGTGGATGTGGTAAGAGGGGTTGAGCGGTGATTCAGGACGTAATTGCCGCTTTTATTCAGGTGACCGGGGGGGGTCAAGTTGTCGTCTGTCGGCTGTCCACCAGTTGATGTGGGAAGGGGGGGGAGGGATGGGTGGTAGGGGGGATGAGTGTCAAGGGGGATGAGTGTCAAGAGGGAAAAGGCTTTTGTCAGTTACAGTCCTACTAGGAAAGGCCTCCAAACTTCTGTAAACAGGGCCGCTTGGTCCTGTAGATTATAGATTACCCGTTCATGTGTAACGGTTTGGATCATAGCCGTCATCCATTCTGCTGGAGTTGGAGCAGTGCTGGATCTCTTGTGTCGGAGTATGCAAATTTTGGCTGTGACGAGTGCAGTATGTAGTAATCGCTGCTGTGGTTGTGGCAGGGAGGGGTATGGACGCCTGTCGTGGAGAAGGATGAGCGGCTGTAAAATCGGATGCGGTATCCAAAGGGAGTCCGCCAGAGTGTGGTGCACAGCATCCCATAAGGGTTGTATCGATGGGCAGTGGCACAAAATGTGTAGTAAATCGCAGTGAGAATCTATGCAGCGAGGGTTTCAGTTTTAAAGTAATTGTGTGTGTGTATGTATATGTAATAGATATATATTCACTTAAAAAACAAAGGTTACAGGGACATTATAGTTAGGCTCACATTTTAAACGTACAAAACCATAGAAATTCACCAGTTATAGTTATAGTTACCTATAGCTCGTGCCATAAGGTAACTATAACTCACACCCATGCCATGTAGTTTTTTCATCAAAAATGTTACTGCAAATATTACATTGATAGTATCAATTACATTAACAAAGATGTCATTAGTGCTGTAATTTGTGGGGTAATTAGCAGTGCATGGCGAGGGTGTGAGCTACAGTTACCTTAGTGCACGAGTTACAGTTACTTGAGGTAACTCTAAATATAGCTGGTGAATTTCAATGGTTTTATATGTTTAAAATGTGAGCCTGACTATAATGTCCCTGTAACCTTTAGTTTAAGTGAATTTCTATGTTTTTTTCAAAATTCTATTTCGTAATTGTAACATCCCTGTAACCTTTGTTTTTTTCAGTGAATGTCTATGTTTTTTTGAATGTATAGTAATTTTCATTACAATACATTAATCCAACCGCCGCAGCGCACAACCTTTGGCCATGCGTGCCTGCGGTTGGCAACCCCCTATAAGCACCGAACCTTACACCATGCACTGCCTTCACCTGTGCGCAGCAGAGGTTGCCTGCAAGACCAGGCCTGCAGCTAGACCCTACTGCTAACCCCCGTTAACCATTCAACCCCATGCTGTGCACAGCCCTTTGGCCGTGTGCAGCGGAAGTTGGACGTGGCCTCTCCCTGGGTTTCAGAATAGGTGTGAGAGGGTACATCTGGGGGTGAGAGTGGCTGTGAGAGTGTCTGTCTGGGTGTGAGAGTGCATACATCAGTGTTTTAGTGGATGCATCTGTGTGTGCGCAGGTCTCTGAGTGGATGCATGAGGGTGTCAGTGGGTCTGTGAGTGAGTACGTAACTGAGTGGCTCTGTAAGTGGGTGCATGAGGGTCTGGGGCTGTGAGTTTGTGCAAGAGGGTCTGAGTGCGTCTGTGAGTGGGTGCGTAAGTGTTTGAGTGGGTGTGTGATTGGGAATAATTGATTGAAAGAGAGAACGAAAGTGAGAAGGAAAGATATTGTTTTTTTTCAGGCTTTAATATCGCGTATACTTAGAATGAGATATTTGTGTTTGATTTCAAATAAAAAAAAAATTTTTTTAAACAATAATCATTTTATTTTATTTAAAAAAAAAAAAAGAGGGAAATGAGAGCAGCTGGACTCGAACCCCCAAAGATCAGTGTGGTCTGCGACCTTCACACTGAGATATGGTTTTTTTTGTGTGTGGGGCGTTTTGGACCTTAATTGGCTATCTGGGACTGCAAGGGAGCCCTCAAGGGCTCCACCGTTGTGCCTATATATTTATTTAGTTATGTTCACTTTAAATATATATTTTTTTGTTTTAATAAAAAGCCCTTACGGACTATCTAACACTGCAGGGGACGCATGAAGGCCTTCCTTGCAGTGCCATTGCTTCAGCAAGCACTGAGCTGCTTTGACAACAGCTCCATGCTTATTGAAGCATTTCATCTCTGTCCCCTGCATTCATGCAGGGGTCAGAGATTAAATCTTCGAATTTTATTTTATGTAGAAAGTAGGTCATAACTATAACTACGTAGTGGTTACCCAATAAAACCTACTGGCAGTCTCCGGTAGGTAGTTATAGTTAGGACATAGTTTCTATAGAAAAGTTTTTTTTTTACTTGCCTGAATCCTTGGCACTATTTGATGACTCTTCACAAAATTTTCCAGAAAAAGTGCCCTCTAGGGTCTTGTTGATCATGGAAAGTTTTGGGATGATCTGTCAAGCAGGGGTTGAGAAAAAAAAGTGTGTTTTCCATGTTCAATCCCATAGACTTTTTAAACACGCCTGTAGCCTGAACGTCTGAATGGAATTACACCAAATTTGGCAGGAAGGAATCTCATGGTCCGCAAGTGAGCCTTTTTTCTAATTTGGTGTAAATCAGTTTAGTAGTTTAAGAGAAATTAAAGGAAATCAAAATTTGTATATATAGTGTTGCATCGAATTTGCAGATACTGCTGATCGCATGCAGCGGTCTGATTGGCTGCCAGTACTTCATCCAAAAAGTGTTGTCAGCCATTTTGTGACTCTGCTTTGGCCGAGTCGCAAAAAAAAAAAGGGGGGGTAAGGGCTGGGTACTGTTACCCTATCCCCATAGCCTTGGTCCAGGGGACACCACCGCAGGACTAAAAAGATTTTTTTTTTAAATCACAATGAGAATTTCAAATTTTGCCATGATTAAAAAAATAAAAAATAAACAAGCGCAGTCGGCTGCGCTTGCTTTTAATTGTGCCCGCGAGTGGGCCAGGTCCCGGTGGCATTACAGGCAAAATAGGTGGGGGCGTGCACGGGACTCCCCCTCCCTGGGCTCCCCAACATACTTTATTAACATTACCTCAGGGGGGTGGTGGCCCCTGGGACCCAGGGGGGTCAGAAGGACCCCCCTTTATATTTATAATAAATAACCCCTGAGTAGGTGGTGGTCCCTGGGGTGACAGGCACAGCCCCTGCATATTTTTAACACATAGCCATGGGTAGGTGGTGGTCCCTGGGACTTCTATAATCCCTTGGGGAAGGAAGTGGCCCTGTGCCCTCCCACCTGTTTTATCTTCAATGACCCCAGGACCTGGGAACCACCACCTCCCTGTGGCAACACATACGTTTAATAGGGAGGTCCTGTGGACCCCACTTGGCCCTCGGGACTGCTACCTCCCCGGGGCTATAATTTAGAAATATGCAGGGGCAGCTCTGGGGACCGCCACCTCCCTGAGGCAATATAGAAAAGTAAATGACCAGACCCAAGGAACCGCCACCTCACCAGGGCTACAAATAGATGTAAGAAGAGGGTCTGTTGCGGATCCACCACC
Source organism: Pleurodeles waltl (assembly GCF_031143425.1). NCBI lineage: Eukaryota > Metazoa > Chordata > Amphibia > Caudata > Salamandridae > Pleurodeles > Pleurodeles waltl. The sequence continues at coordinate 338,588,367 of NC_090444.1, read as the reverse complement.
TCCCCGGGGCAAAATATAAAAGATGGAGGGGGGCCACTTAGCCCCCCTCGTGGAGCCATGCATGTTCCTGGGGGCTGCCACCGGGCAGGGCTAACGCCTGCTGCCTACTGAGGTCCCCACCCTCGGGAGGTGGCTGTTTGCTTTTGTTTGGCAGGGGCTACCTCCAAGCAAAAGCAAACATAACTCTGCTTCCAGCAAGCGGGAGCTATCAAATAGCTCCCGCTTGCTGAAAGTGGAGTTTTCATCTCTTTCCCTGCATGCTAAAACACGGCATGGCTGGGACCATAGTGGTCTTCAAGTTCCCTCCGCGGTTCACATGTGAGCCAAGTGTGTTTTCTCTGAAGCTCCACGGATGAAGACACTGGATATAGAATCACAGTGGCAAAGTCACAGACATGCAGGGTCACTGCAGACATTTGCTTTGCGTCCTTAATGCAGCCGTAGTATAGGAGATGCACTATACATTTATCCAATGAGGTGACACTTCCTAATTAGCCAATAGAAAGTATTCCAGCTGGATAGACATTTTGTACAAAATGGTGGACTGTTCTTGGATAAATAAGCATGGCAGGATTCATTCTGGCACGATGCTCATTTCACAATAATTAAACCTCAACGTGTGGTTATATTGGGTGTCCTTCAGCCAACCCCCCCACTGCGCACAGACAAAAGGTTGTGTATTGCGTGAGGTTGGGTAGTTATAAGGGGTTGGCCGGAGGATCTGGGCTGAAGGCTGTGCGCTGCGGTGGTTGGATTAACGTAAGTAATTTTAATTAAGCTTACAGGGACGTTATAGTTAGGCTCGCATTTTAGACGTACAAAACCATTGAAATTCACCTGTTATAGTTAGAAATATTTCAAGTAACTATAACATGCGCCCTAAGGTAACTATAACTGTTGCCCGCGCCTTGCACTACTAATTACCCCAGATATTACAGCACTCATGACATCCTTTATAACATCATTGATATTCACTGTAACATTTGCTGTAACATTTATGTTGAGAAAACTGTGCATGGCTGGGGGGGTGCGAGTCATAGTTAGTTACCTTAAGGCACAAGTACCTGCAGTGTATTTGTCAAAGAGGAGAGATATGCTAATGAGGCCTTTCCTTTGTCGCCACGAAGTCTTTGACACCTTGCAAAAGGGGCTGAAGAGAGGTCCATCGCAAGGTTGCAGAAGAAATTAAAACGAGAAAAACAAAGCTCTTCCACTTTTTTAAATGCTCTGCAAGCACAGTAGCTCCAGCATACACATCTGCTGAAAGAGCCCTTCTGTCCTGAAAGTTGCAGCAGACCCATGCTACAGAGCACTTCTGCATACGGGAGCCACTAAAGCCCTTTTATGCCCAATCAGCGTAGCACGTCTGAGTCTGGCCTCAGCTTTTCCTGATTCCGCACTGGCCATAGACCCCACTTGGTAGAGTCCTTTCCTGGGACCAGACCTACCTGCTCCGTCGTCTGGTTCTTGGCTTGTGGTGTGTTATTGTGGCACAGGGTGATACTTTTACTTCCAGTTCACACAAGACGGGTGTCAGTGCCAACCTTTGAGTCATGTCTCTTGGTCGGGTCAGCCAAGTGGGCGATGGCTATGTGAGACTAGTCCGAGGTGCCCCTAAATTGGATTGACAGGGCCAGGGCCGTAGGCGGAACGAAAATTAGGCTGTAGGGGTTTGCATGCTAGAAAGAGGTGGCGCACGGGGAGGCGATCGGGAGGAAATAAATATTCCATAAAAAATAAAAAACACGTACCTTCTCCGACGCCGTGCTCCACTCCACTGTTTCCTTGCTGGCTCTGCAGGCACAGGCTCCCAGCCTGCCCTGCGCCAATCCTGACACTGAGCTTCAGGATTGGCTGGGAGCGCAGAGGGTGAACGCTCCCTGGCAGACTGAGAGCCTGTGCAGGAGAGCCCTGTGCGCATGTGTGTTTGGCTGGCCCGAGACGGCTGGCCAAACACACGTGCGCTTTGAGAGCACTCCCCCAGTGCACGTCATCCCTGTGGCCCCGCCCCTTTACCAGAAAACAATCATAAACAAAGTTTATGATTGTTTTCTGGCAAAGGTTGGCAAGCTGCCGCTGCTGGCGGGGAGGGGACACTCCTCCGCCCAAACGGAGGAGCCACCACTAAAATAAGGTGTGTGTTGAAGGACGAAGGTTGTTGCGGTGTGACGGCAGGTGTTGTGAGGAAGGTGGGAGGAGGGCACTGCTAATAATTACACTGAGGTACATTACGGGCTGATTACAAAGTCTTTGCAGAACCGATTGAGACCTAGTTGGATAGACGAGCAGCTGTTTGCATGACATTAAACCAGGCAGCTGCCTGCTGCCCTCGCAAAATATTGAGGTCCCCGGCGTGGGTCCAGCTGGCCCATGCCAGAGGCCGGCTGTGAGACTAGTAGGCAATCAAATTATTACAGCTGCTGCAACATGAATCCTATCCAGTCTGTTTAACAGTCCTGCGGCTGCAGGTGACACATTTTACATTTGACATGAAGTGACCAGAATTTCACAAGGCATGGCAGTGCAATGGCAACCGTCCAAAACCAAGTGGACGGGAGCCATGCACCGCCCTAACTGATAGTCTTTCTTACCCATTTAAGCCACAGGTTTGCGAACAGTGGGATCTGAAGCATCACTGCGGTGTTTGAGGATGCAAAACTAGGAGTGTGTACTGTCATTTTATGTCTAGGTAGGAAAAATATGGTGGTTTTGATTGTTTTTTTTTTTTGTGAATGCGAAAGTGACTGGTCCTACGCCCATCTTGCGGATGGAGTTGGGGGGTGGGAGAGGGGGCGGCCAGTTTGGGTCGTTGTCTTAATATACCACTTGCTGCGCCCGATGAGGTGCTGAACTACTTTGCGGGTAGGGATCATGGTACTCTGAGTTTCCGGTGTTAGTGATGGTCAAGTGTAAAGGTTGTAGTTAAGCTAGTCATGCTATTTTAAGCATCCATAAGTATAATGCGTGTGCAGGTTCTTGTGTCACTATGGAGCAGAGTTCACTGGTGCAGTCAAGGGAGCTAAGGGTTATTATCCTTAATAACTAAAACCGAGTCCTGCACCACAGTTACGGGACACCATGTTTGTGTGGTTTATATCGCGTGCTTTGCACCATTTCGCCTTTATTTTATTGCACGCATATTTATTTATTAAAATATTAATTTCTACTCTATAAATATTTAATGCGTCGTGTCTTTAATAAAACTCACAACCCTGTCTGGAACTTCCCATCTTTATTACATCGGCCATTTGTATGTTTAACTCTACCCTGGATCACCTCTCCACCGCCACTTTTGAGTATGTCTTGGGTGCTCGTCGCAGACCAAAGAACTTAGCCCTGGTTCGTGGTGAAGACAGCCCTCTCACCGTGAACAGTGTCTGTGTGACCCTTTGAATGCAGGGGTTTGGGATAAAGCTTGACAGGCACAAAGTTCAAGAGATGTTTAATATGTATAGTTAAAACTTAGACTTGCAGCAGAGTTAAATATTTATAAGTCACATAACATGACATGAATTATTGAATTCAGTGCAACAAAATCAGACAATACAGAATTAACTACAGTATCAGTGAAGCTCATTGACCGTGTTTATTGCAGCTCCACTATAACATGTTTCTTTACGTCGCTTTTAGTGATTAGCAAATATTGTCCACTAAATGGAACTTGATTTATATCACTCTAGAGAAATAACGCAGATAATTGTATTAATGTTAAAAATCTTTCGTGGGTTAATTATCTCTGTGTTCAAGAATAATCATTTTCTCCTTATTTCTTTATCTGTTATAAATCGAGGCTCATTTTTTATTAACACGAGGCACCACGAGATGTCGCTATTACCAAAGGATAAAAAGTATGTTCCCAAGAGAGCAGTGGGCTATGCAGTAGCAAGCTCGAAATAGCCGTTAGAAAATAACAGGCACATCTCCTTAGAACAGGATAATATAGGAGCATCGCTGTACCAAACAAAGGGCTTTTAATACTCGTTATCGTAGATGGACACATAGGTGGAGACCAATCACTATTCACGGCAGACAGTCGTGTGTAGTCTGCAGTTGTTAATTGTCATGTGATAAATTCCCCTTCCAGTTTTAGGGTTTCTGTATATTTGTTTTAATCTGTCGTTTACCTTGCATGTCGATAGTTTTCGTCGTTAGGTGTCTACTGTCTTCTCTTCTTTAATTAGACCTCATTAAACATATGATCAGCCATACAATTTGCATGTAGGCTGTTTCAAACCGAGGCAGACTGGCATGTTGCTCAGTCTCAGGGTGCGGCGGTACTTTTGAGCGCACTGGAAATGATGGAGGTTCCCTTGAGTTCTCTCGTCTCCAGTCACAGTCCGCGTATACAGCTATGAAATAAGGAGACTCTTTAACTCCTGCCAAACCAAACGTGTTGGGCAAGAGACCACAGTTAAAAGCGAAAGTCGTTGTTTATGTGTCGGAGAGCCAACCTCTTGTTAAGAAATATATTCTCTTCATAGCCGTTAAAAAACGAAACTGTCTCCCAAATATCCAGCAAGGGGTGACACTTAATAAACAGTACCGAAAAAGCAGCTCATCGAAGATTTGTGAATTACTGTCGAAACCCCAGGCTTAGATGTCAACTGGAAGCTACAGAACGGTACTAGAGACAAAAGCTCTTATTTGAGGTCTCTCCAAGCTGAGTATCTGACGTTCACTCCGAAGCACAAGGCTTGCTGTAGTAAAGCAACGTAGTCTATGTACAGTTTCAGCCTCTTTATTCTCAAATCTGTTACCACAGGACACAACAGGTATGCAGCCTCTTTATTGCCCAATCCACTCCAATCGCCACCACCCACAGAACCTTTCCCTCCATAACACTCTATTCCACCTCACTGCTTACCTCTTTCCATTTCACATTCTGCTGCTTGCAGGCAGCAACACTACACTTGCTCAGCATGTTAACAGACTGCAAGAGCAGCTTTATTCCACCTGTCCATCAGGCTGTGGCACACGTGTGTGTAGTGGCTAGAAGCCCACAAGTTCTTGTCTATACAGCAATATGGATTGATTCCGACAGTTTAGCGTGCCAGTCCTTTCCAGCGCTCCACTGTTTCAATGTTGGTGGGGTACAGAGTTGCCAGTCCAATTAATGTTCTGTCTCCACAAGACCATCCCAGTCCATCAATCATACCCAGGAGCTCCATCTGAGGAGTTAAGTGCATGGAGGTGCCCAGGACTGCCCACAAGGTAGTGCCAACCCAGGACTAGTATGATGCAATACATGGGCACAGCCACACCATATGGAAGAAATCAGCTTTCAAGGATTGGCAGCGAGTATATCTGGGATCTGGAATGATTTGCCCACGGCCCACCCTCTAAGGAGTCATATTGGTTTAGTGGAGATAATTCAGTTGGACCAGCTGCAATCTGGGCCGATATCTCCATCTCTTTGGGAGCCATACAGGCTTCACGCCAGTCAACTGCACACACAGGCCTTGCAATGGCAGGCCTGAGACATGGTTAAGGAGCTACTTATGTGGGTGGCACAATCAGTGCTGCAGGCTCACTGGTAGCTTTTAATTTATAGGCCCTGGTCTCATGTAGTGCACTTCACTAGGGACTTACAAGTCAATTAAACTGGCCAGTTAGGTAGGAACCAATGTTACCATGTTTTTAGAGATAGAGCATATGCACGTTGGCCCAGGGTAATAGTGGTAAAGTGCTCAGAGTCCTACAACCAGCAAAAACAGGGTCAAAAATGGAGGGAGGCAGGAAAAAAGATGGGGGATGTCCACCCTAAGACTGTCAGGTCTAACAGCCCCAAAATAATTCCCAAGAGGGTAGTGGTGGCCAATCCGGGTCTGAGCCTAGGAAGAAGGGGTTCTTTGATAGACAGGGAGGTTTGTACCCCAATGTACTGAGTGCTTCAAGTATGGGCACTCCAAGGGTGACTCCAAATGTCCCAAAAGATGACAGCCCCCCACCGTTTTGGGCAGACACCTGGGCTGGTGAGTGTAGCTCTCGGGGAAGGGGTAATCCCATTTAGCTCGAGGGGGGGGGGGGCAGAGGTGACCCTAGTTTCCCTGGGAGATGGAGAAATTGTTCCACACACCCACGTGCCACCAAATACTTCAAAGTATAGGCAGTGGGTTACCATTACTGGGCAACGGGTGGAGGCTGTGCGAGACACAGGAGCCAGCATGACAACTGTCAAGTTCAGCTGGTGTCTGCAGAGCAGGGCCTACCAAACACATTTCACCAACTCATAGTTGCTGACAATAGCGAGAGCCATCTACCGGTAGCTCTGGCTCCATTTCAGTTGGGAGGGGTCTCAGGTTCTCTGAAAGTTGCTTTGCCTTTAGATTGTTAGGCAATGGCCTGGAGCACACTGCATGGAAGGAGGTAGAGCTCAGGTCTCACTTGGAGTTGATAGAATTGCTGGAGGCTGTCTGTACGACCAACTGGTCCATGTCTGCCTGGGAGGGGAGTCAAGGGTGCCTGGAGCCTGGAACAGTGGGTTAGACAGCTGTCAAGGAGAAGGGCAAGGGGTGCAGGAAACCAGTCCCTGAAGATCCCTTGGTGGAGGTTGATGGGGTCACTGGGGGGGCGCCCCTGAGCCATCCAGGGAGGACACTGCTGCTCCAGGCGACCTACCTGAGCTTGCTATCTGGCAGGTTGAGGGTGGGCCCTCCAGGAATGAATTCTGCCAAGCACAGTGAGTGTGTCCCACTCTTGAGGGCTTGAGGAGACAGGCCTCAGCCCATTCAGCAGGTGAAGCCTCTGGGGATCACCTAATCTACTGGGAGAATGACCTCCTCTATAGCAAGCCTAAGGTTTGTGGTACTGGGGCAGCACAAGTGCTGGTAGTCCCCGAGTGTTACAGGGCCTTCCTATTGGGTTTGGCTCATGAAATACCCCTGGCTGGGCTTTTGGGGCAAGACTAGACCTTTACCAGGCTTGCCTCCCTCTTTTATTGGCCCAGAATGAGGACAGCCTTAAATGCATACTGCAGGTCCTGTCCTACCTGCGAGGCCAGTGTCTGGCTCCCCTGACCCCACTACCAGTCGTTGACACCCCCTTTGAGAGGGTGGACATCAAAGTAATCAAAGACACCCCTAGGCAAGAGGCTTGTCCTGGTCTTGCTGGACCATACCACCTGCTACCAGAGGCAATCCCTCTGAGGTCAGTGACTGCACACATGGTGGCTAGAGCTCTGATGGGAATCTTTGCCCATGTAGGATTGCCAAAGGAAGTAGTGTCTGACAGAGGCACTAATTTCATGTCTGCATACCTGAAATCCCAGTGGGATGAGTGTGGTGTAACCAATAAGGTCACCACACCCTATTGCCCCCAACCCAGTGATCTTGTGGAGAGATTCAATAAGACCTTGAAAGACCTCCTGGAGGTGCTATAGAAAGGAGTAGGATTCAGTCCCTTTAAACTCCTCTATGGCCATCCTGTTAGCTGACTTCAGAGCCTTGTTAAGGAGGGGTGGGCGAAAGCTCCCAGCAAGCCGGCCCCCCAGGATGTGGTCAGCTATGTGCTGTCCCTCCGCAACAGATGCATCGCTTCTGGAAAAAGGCAAAAGATGATGTCAGTGCGGGAGAGCTGTCAAAGTTTCAGTGGAATGCTGGCACATTGGGATATTCGGAAGCTGAGGAAACCAACAGGTACATACTGTATCCACCAGAAAAAGTGTGCCCAAAGTTAAGTAACTTGTTCCTATGGTTCACACAGTGTTTCAATTAAAGAGACATTTTTTTGTTTGCTTATAATGTTTGACCTAATGGAAGTATTTTTACAAAACATGTCACTCTGCTTATTTAGTCACCTAGGTTTCGGAATTCATCCACAGGAGGAAACATGTTAAGGGGGTTAAGGACAGTGGTTTCTCATTTTAACTCCCTTAGGAAACTTTGCTCACATCTACAGCCTATTCAATTAGATGGATTTAAACCAAACTTGGCATGAAAGGTGAACTTTACCTAGAGAATGATCCTTATTTGGTTTGTTGTAATTCAGCTTCTTAGTTTTAGAGATATAAGTATTCATGAAAGTTGCAAAGTGGGCTTTAAAGTGTTAACTCTTCTGTACGAACTTGCTGTTGCAGCTTGTGAGTCATGTCTCACTAACCTTTCAGTCATGTTTTGATTTTTTTTTTTTTTTAACAAGATGTGATTGGCTGGATTCATGCAGATTTTTTTTTTCCGTCCTGAAAATCACAAGATGGTTGTTATGCACAAGTTTTGCTCTGTGAAAAAAAAATCCACTGCCATATGAGACCAACTCGAAAGGTGACTGAGCCCTAGGGCCATCGTAGGGGTGCCAAGGCACATAAACAATACAAGGCATTCCTGAGGAAAGAAATGCTGAAAGCGTCGTATTGTTCTCCTATTAACTGTATATGTCTGTCTGTGTCATTGGCAACTAAGTGTGTTGTGCCTGGCGGAAACTGTGATTTATGGCATGTGTTGTCTTTGTTCATAGCCATAACTGGTGAATGGCAGTAGTTCTACATGTTTGAGCCAGTACCATAACTTATATTCTAACTGTGTTTTTACCAGTGAATATATGTACATGTAAATTGTTAAGGGTGGATGCATTTAATCATTAATAAATGAACGTACCTGCAAAGTAAAGCGTCTAAAACTTACCTCTGATGTAATGACTCCCGATGTAACGCTAACAATGTAATGACTGTCAATATATGGCCTGCAAATTAACACTAGCATTCCACAGGAACACTTGTCCAAATCCTTAAATGCCATGGCTTTAAGCAACTTTTTTTCAGTCTTTCATGACTTAGGCCCTCATTACAACCCTGGCGGTCGATGTTAAAGCGGCGGTAAGACCGCCAACAGGCCGGCGGTAAAAAAAAATTGCAATTACGACCGTGGCGGAAACCGCCAACAAAGACAGCCACTTTAACACTCAGACCGCCACGGCGGTACAAACAAACAGCGCGGTGGTCACCGCCAACAGACAGGCGGGAGACAATGTACCGCCCACACTATTATGTCAGGCCAATTCGCCACCTTTTCTGGGGCGGATTCACCGCGGATAAAAACACGGCGGAAACTGGAATCCCGAAGGGAAAACGCTCACCTCTACATACCCCACGAGGAACGAGGACACCATGGAACCGGAACTCCAAATTCTACTTGCAATAGTCTTCCTGCTCCTCTACCAGGCGCACGAACGCCGGCGGCGAAGACCACGGTGAGTACTGCACCTATGACACAGGGGAGGGGGGAGGCAAAAAACAGGGACACACACACGCAAAACCCCCACCCCCACCCACTACAACACACACACTAATACATGTTGATACATTACAGTTACACCCCCCAAACCCCCTGGAAGAATGCAAAGACAAAAGGAAATGATTGGAACGATTGTAATCTATTAAAATCCAGTACTCCAAAATATATATATACCATAAACAAATATATACACCAATAATACAAGTCCAGGTATTGCACCATTTATAGTCCGTGGACCACTGGGCCCAAAATGCATGGGCGAGGCCCACACTCGATACCCGATCAAAACAGAGAGAACACTGCAGGGGCATCAGATAGAAATACAACAGGCACCTCAGGGGGAAGGGAAGGGGGGGCACCTCAGCCGGATGAGTGTACGACGCCAGATCCACTAGGGGGCTCAGTGCCCACTGTTCAATCCTGGGGATTGCAAAGCCACAGTCTCTCAAGTCTCTACAGTGGGTGGGTTGCCCACTGTTCAATCCTGGGGAGTGCAAAGCCACAGTCTCTCAAGTCTCTACAGTGGGTGGGTTGCCCACTGTTCAATCCTGGGGAGTGCAAAGCCACAGTCTCTCAAGTCTCTACAGTGGGTGGGTTGCCCACTGTTCAATCCTGGGGATTGCAAAGCCACTGTCTCTCAAGTCTCTACAGTGGGTGGGTTGCCCACTGTTCAATCCTGGGGAGTGCAAAGCCACTCTCTCAAGTATCTCAAGTGGGTGGTTTGCCCACTGTTCAATCCTGGGGAGAGCAAAGCCACAGTCTCTCAAGTGGATAACAGTCTCCACTGGTTCTGGAGGGGGACTGGTGCCCAGAGTGCTTCATCCTGTGAAGGATAGAGGTAGTGGATGGATCTCTCCACTGGTTCTGGAGGGGGACTGGTGCCCAGAGTGCTTCATCCTGTGAAGGACAGAGGTAGTGGATGGATCTCTCCACTGGTTCTGGAGGGGGACTGGTGCCCAGAGTGCTTCATCCTGTGAAGGACAGAGGTAGTGGATGGATCTCTCCACTGGTTCTGGAGGGGGACTGGTGGCCAGAGTGCATCACTCACCCCGTGACGGACCCAGTTGCGTCAGTGCCGCTGCCGCTCATGGGCTAGCAGTGCTTGAGTTGGCGGTCCTTCATGGCCCAGCGGTGCATGTGCTGGCCGTCCTTCATGGCCCAGCGGTGCTTGAGTTGGCGGTCCTTCATGGCCCAGCGGTGCTTGAGTTGGCGGTCCTTCATGGCCCAGCGGGGCTTGTGCTGGCGGTCCTTCATGGCCCAGCGGGGCTTGAGTTGGCGGTCCTTCATGGCCCAGCGGTGCATGTGCTGGCAGTCCTTCATGGCCCAGCGGTGCTTGAGTTGGCGGTCCTTCATGGCCCAGCGGGGCTTGTGCTGGCGGTGCCCTGTTCAGCGGTGCTTGTGCTGGCGGTGCCCTGTTCAGCGGTGCTTGTGCTGGCGGTCCTTCATGGCCCAGCAGTGCTTGTGCTGGCGGTCCTTCATGGCCCAGCGGTGCTTGTGCTGGCGGTCCTTCATGGCCCAGTGGTGCTTGTGCTGGCGGTCCTTCATGGCCCAGCGGGGCTTGTGCTGGCAGTCCTTCATGGCCCAGCGGTGCTTGAGTTGGCTGTCCTTCATGGCCCAGCGGGGCTTGAGTTGGCGGTCCTTCATGGCCCAGCGGTGCATGTGCTGGCAGTCCTTCATGGCCCAGCGGTGCTTGAGTTGGCGGTCCTTCATGGCCCAGCGGGGCTTGTGCTGGCAGTGCCCTGTTCAGCGGTGCTTGTGCTGGCGGTGCCCTGTTCAGCGGTGCTTGTGCTGGCGGTGCCCTGTTCAGCGGTGCTTGTGCTGGCGGTCCTTCATGGCCCAGCGGGGCTTGTGCTGGCGGTCCTTCATGGCCCAGCGGTGCTTGTGCTGGCAGTGCCCTGTTTAGTGGTGCTTGTGCTGGCGGTGCCCTGTTCAGCGGTGCTTGTGCTGGCGGTGCCCTGTTCAGCGGTGCTTGTGCTGGCGGTGCCCTGTTCAGCGGTGCTTGTGCTGGCGGTCCTTCATGGCCCAGCGGGGCTTGTGCTGGCGGTCCTTCATGGCCCAGCGGTGCTTGTGCTGGCAGTGCCCTGTTTAGTGGTGCCTGTGCTGGCGGTGCCCTGTTCAGCGGTGCTTGTGTTGGGCTGGGGCTGGCAGTGGCCTCCTGGGCAGCTGGGCTGGGGCTGGCGGTGGCCTCCTGGGCAGCTGGGCTGGGGCTGGCGGTGGCCTCCTGGGCAGTTGGGATGGGGCTGGCGGTGGCCTTCTGGGCAGCTGGGCTGGGTCTGGTGGGCCTGTCCTGGGCAGCTGGGCATGTGCTGGCGGTCCTGTCCTGGGCAGCTGGGCTTGTGCTGGCGGGCCTGTCCTGGGCAGCTGGGCATGTGCTGGCGGGCCTGTCCTGGGCAGCTGGGCATGTGCTGGCGGGCCTGTCCTGGGCAGCTGGGCTTGTGCTGGCGGTCCTGTCCTAGGCAGCTGGGATTGTGCTGGCGGTCCTGTCCTGGGCAGCTGGGCTTGTGCTGGAGGTGGCCTCCTGGGCAGCGGGGATGATGGCTGTCTTCTCCGCCGTGCAGCTCTTCCCAGACTTGCTGGGTTTCTTGTGGCCCTTCCCCACCTTGGGAGGTGTCACAGCTGACTCCACACTCCCACCGGGACCCCGGGGAGCGGCTTTGGTGGCTGGAGTCTTCCCCCTCTCCCGCCGGGCACTGGCCAACTTCTGATGCTTCACAGGTGGGGGACTGGCTTTGCTGCAGCTCCGTGCCACACTGGCTGTCCTGGTGGCCGGTGCACTCCACATACCAGTGACTACAGGCACCACTGGTCCCGGAGATGTTGTGGCTGAGGTGCTACTTCGGGATCTATGAGATGGACGGGGTGGGGGAGGTGTGGGAAAGAGGTCAAGGGTGGACAGGAAAAGTTTCTTGGACACACTGGGACGGATAGCTGGAGGGGGTTTGGGAGTGGAGGAAGAGGTGGTGGTAGTAGGAGGTGTACGTTTGGTGACTTTGGGTGCAGGTGCATGCGCTGGAGGCTGTCGTGAGGTGGATGGCTGTTGGGTGGGTATGTGGCTGCGTTTGTGTACCTTGGGAGGGGGCGTCACAGACACACTGGGAGAGGACACTGGTGAATTCCGAGTCCGTAGTCTCGTCCTCCAGGGCCATGTGGGATGCAGCTCCCTCGTGCTCCGGTGCCACTGCTCCTCCGCCTGATGATGCTAATGCACACAAGAACAGTGAGAACACAAAAAGGGGGGGGACGACAGAAGAAAGACATGTTGAGTGCATGGATTACCGCTACCGTTGGCAGACAAGACAGACACAGCAGCCCCCTGCACTACGCCGCGCTCTTGGGCTCCACTGTTCAATTACTGGGAAATGGTCTACAAGCCTATGGACGACATCTGCACACATAGATGACACAGGGGCATGAATAGCTGTACTTGGCAGTCTACAGAGGTGGGCTGGGTTGCCACATGGCCTGCCTTACGGAGGGGCCTTGCCTACAGAACTCGCCCTGGCCTAGGGAAACCCACAGCCCTCCTCCCCCACCCAAACAACTCCACTGTGCGCAAAGTCAGCAGAATGAGAGTGTACTCTCCCCCTTGTGTCTGCTGTGATGCCCTCAAGCGCCCATCCAACTCCGGGTAGGCCACCGCCAGGATCCTGAACATCAGGGGGGTCATGGTGCGACGGGCACCCCTCCCACGTTGGGAGGCCATCCCCAGTTGAGCCTCCGCCATCTTCTTGCTCCAGCGGCGAATGTCCTCCCATCTTTTCCAGCAGTGGGTGCTCTGTCTGTGGTAGACCCCCAGGGTCCAGACGTCCTTGGCGATGGCACGCCATATATCTTTCTTCTGGTGGGCGCTGACCTACATGAAATGTACAGGGGAAGAAGAGAAGTCATTACCAACTGCACCGTCAAAGTGATTGGCCCCCATCCCTACCCTTGCCATGTGGCACATGCATTCACCCTCTTTCATGCACGCAGCACTCTGCCCCCTTCCTTCTTACATCCAGCCCTCTCCACACTGGCATAGCCCATGCAACATGCTCCCTGTGTACTTACCTGTTTGTCTGGAGGACCCCATCCACGAGCTTCTCCAACTCCTCCGATGTGAAGGCAGGGGCCCTTTCCCCAGACGCACGAGCCATTGTCTCTTCCAGACCGAGGTCACAGCAGCACTTGCAGTGTAGGTCCTCTCCTGTCGAAGATAAGGTATTGAGTGATTGAACAGATAGAAAATGGCAGTCACGTCCGCGGCGGTGCGTATCATCACCGCCGGCGTACATCGTCATTGGCTTCTGGGACCCGTAGGGTCCAATGTTAACCACTGCAGCATTGAGCCGCGGTCTCCGACCGCCTACCGTGACGGTGTACAACGCCAGCGCAGTTACCTCACATCCCATTGTCCCACTTTAGAGGTCAGGCAGCCGCCATTTCAGGGGCCCACATGGCCTCATTTTCAACTGCGTCACACATACATAGGCCTAGTCTCAACACACATACAGGCCACCTTTTGTGTATGATTGGTGTTCTGTGTAAACTGTGGGTACGTACCTCTGAGTTGTTTGACTGTGTGCTCGCTGTTGTCCTTCATAGGCATCGTCTGCTGGGACATGTGAGGAGATGGCGGGATCCTCCGGTGTACCGACCGTTGGTGGACCTATCGACAATGGAGAAGCGACATTTGATTATCACCTACAGGTTTGACTGTGCCACAATTCAGGAACTGTGTACCCAGTTGGAGCCAGACCTGATGTCAGCAATCCGCCATCCCACAGGAATCCCCCCTCAAGTGCAGGTGCTGTCAGTGCTCCATTTCCTTGCAAGTGGGTCTTTTAAAACAACTGTGGCCATTGCATCAGGGATGTCCCAGCCTATGTTTTCCAACGTGTTGTCCAGAGTGTTGTCTGCCCTTCTGAAACACATACGGAGCTACAGGTGGAGGATTTGCCTACAGTGAAAGGTGATTTCTATGCCCTGGGACATATCCCCAACATCATAGGTGCCATTGGTGGGACCCATGTGGCTGGTCCCCCCCCACAGGAGTGAACAGGTGTACAGAAACCAGAAGAGTTATCATTCTATGAATGTACAGATGGTATGTTTGGCAGACCAGTACATCTCCCATGTGAATGCTATGTCCCCTGGCTCAGTGCATGACGCCTACATCCTGCGGAATAGCAGCATCCCTTATGTGATGGGTCAACTCCAGAGGCACCATGTGTGGCTATTAGGTGAGCGCCTGGAAGCAATACAGTGGGAATGGTTGTCTGGGTATATCCCTCCAGGTTAGTGTGTGTCTAGCAGTTGTCTCTCGCCATTTGCAGGTGACTCTGGTTACCCCAACCTGTCATGGCTACTGACCCCAGTAAGGAATCCCAGGACCAGGGCAGAGGAACGCTACAATGAGGCCCATGGGCGAACTAGGAGCGTGATCGAGCGGACCTTCGGCCTCCTGAAGGCCAGGTTCAGGTGCCTCCACATGACAGGTGGATCCCTATTCTACTCACCAAAGAAGGTGTGCCAGATCATCGTGGCCTGCTGTATGCTTCAGAACTTGGCTTTGCGACAACTGGTGCTTTTTCTGCAGGAGGATGGTCCAGATGGTGGTGTTGTGGCAGCTGTGGAGCCTGTGGACAGTGATGAGGATGAAGCAGAGGAAGAAGACATGCAGAACAGGGACTCAGTGATCCAGCAATATTTCCAGTGAAACACAGATAAGAATACATTCCTGCCTACTACATGTACTTTTACACTACTACCTCTCTCCTGTCTGTCGTTTTCACCCAGTGTATGGTCACTGAGTTGTCATTTTCCCTTACGGTTTCACAGATGTGTGTCCCACTTTGTGACATCTGCTTGAATTCCTCATGGACTAGAGCTGTGTGACATAGGTATGTTGACATTACTATTTCAAAAACATTTTGTCACTGTAATTGCAAATACACTATTTCGAAATCACAGACAGACTCCAGATCATTTTTTGCTTTAGGTGTGTTTATTTAAATGCAAAATATTGGAGGGGGAAGTTAAATGGTGAGGGGTGATGGCGGAGGAGTGTCCATGGCAGAGTCCAGTCTATTAGTCTCACAGGTGCATTGCCCATATGGGCATAGGAAGTGGAGCTGGGGCAGTTTAATTATGGACAGGGTGACAAAGTGGGAAAGTAGGATAGCAATCAGGGTGGTCTCATTTCTTGGTGGGGGTCTTGGCATCGTTCTCTGTCTTGTTCCTGGATCTCAGGGACCATCTGCAGGGTGGTTCTCCGTCTGCAGGGGGTGGGGCGTCCTGTCCACTAGCGCCGGTGGAGGTGGTGGGCAGTTCATCGTCCATGCTAGTGTCAGGGGCCCCTTGTAGTGCCACAGTGTCCCTCCTGGTGTTGAGTACTTCCTTCAGCACCCCTACGATGGTGCCCAGGGTGGAGCTGATGGTTCTGAGTTCCTCCCTGAAGCCCATATACTGTTCCTCCTGCATGCGCTGGGTCTCCTGAAACTTGGCCAGTACCGTTGCCATCGTCTCCTGGGAGTGGGGGTATGCTTCCATGATGGACGAGAGGGCCTCGTGGAGAGTGGGTTCCATTGGCCTGTCCCCCCCCTGTCGCACAGCAGCCCTCCCAGTTCCCCTGTGTTCATGGGCCTCCGTCCACTGGACCGTGTGCCCACTGCCACTGCCCCCAGGTCCCTGTTGTTGTTGGGGTGGTGGGTTATCCTGGGCTCCCTGTAGTGGTGGACACACAGCTGATTGACGTGTCCTGGGGATGGAGGTATGGGCCCGCTGGGTGGGTGCTGTGCTGGTGTTTCCAGAGGGGGGAAGGTCTGTGGTGGCCTGTGCCTGTGTGAGAGGAACCGACTGTCCAGAGGTCCCCGATGGTCCGGGTTGGTCATCTAGATCCAGTTGGACAGAGCTGCTGTCATCACTGTGGGCCTCTTCTGAGGGTGGAGTGGAAATGTCTGGACCCTCCTGTCTGATGACGTTGGGTAGGGGTCCTGCAGGGGTGGAAAGGCATGATTATTGCATGTGTGTGTGCCATGGTGTGCAATGGGTGGGTCACCCTGTACCCCAGTGCTTCCATTCTTGTGTGGGACCTTCTGTGATAATGGTTTAGGGGGGTGTATGGCTATGTGCAGTGGACATGCTTTGGTGATGGGTGTCCATGCTTTGGTGTTGCATGCAGGGCTTGGTGTTGGGATGGGTGGTTTGTGATATTGGGACATTTGTGAGGAGTTGGAGTGATGGGGTGAGGGTGAGGGTGGGGGTATATGATAGCATGCAGGTAGGGTGGGGGATGTAATAGTAAAGCTTTGACTTACCAGAGTTCATTCCTCCACCTACTCCTGCGAGGCCCTCAGGATGCAGAATCGCCAAGACCTGCTCCTCCCATGTTGTTAGTTGTGGGTGAGGAGGTGGGGGTCCGCCGCCAGTCTGCTGAACCGCCAGGTGGTGTCTTGAGACTACGGAACGCACCTTCCCCGTAGGTCGTTCCACCTTTTCCTGATGTCCTCCCGATTTCTTGGGTGTTGTCCTACTGCATTGACCCTGTCCACTATTCGTCGCCATAGCTCCATCTTCCTTGCAATTGAGGTGTGCTGCACCTGTGATCCGAATAGCTGTGGCTCTGCCCGGACGATTTCCTCCACCATGACCCTGAACTCCTCCTCCGAGAGCCTGAGGTGTCTTTGCCGTGCCATGGGGTGGTGTAGGTGATGTGTGGGGTGGAGTGTGTGGTGATAAGTTTGGTGATATATAGTGGTGTGTTGTGTGAGGTGCGTGGAAGTTGTGTGGGTGATGGTGTTATGTGCCTGTGGATGCTGTTGTACTTGCTGGTGGTGTCTCTCTCTGGCCTTCTTTCTGAATTTTTTGTCGGGGTTTGTGGGTGATGTGGGTGTGTGTTTTATATTGTAATGTGTGTATGTGTCTCAGGTGTGTGTATTTTGAATTGTCCAATGTGGGGATGTTTTGTAGAAGTGTGTGTATTTTGAGCGCGGTGGTATGTACTGCCAATGGAATACCGTGGTTGAAAGACCGCCGCGTGGAATCGTGTGTCGTGATGGTGTGGGCGTATTTCTGTTGGCGTGACGGTGGAGGTTTTGTTATTGCCAGTTTATCACTGACCTTTGGTGTGGCGAACTTGTGTGGGTGTCTGACTTTTGGCAGATTCCGAGATGTGGGTCATAATAGCTGTGGCGGAATTCCGTGGCCGCCGCAGTGTGTTGGCGGTCTTCTGCACGGCGGTAAGCGGCTTTTACCGCCAATGTTGTAATGACCCCCTTAGTGATTTAGCAGACCGTTGACTTTGTGTTATACAAAAATCATGTTAATAATATTTTAAAAATTGATTAATACATGAGTGGGTTCTCCATTAAATATGCTTGTGTAAAAGTGTTCCAGTGCTATGGAAAGAAAAACTGAAAATAAAATGGTAGGCTGCTAGCTCTAGAGAAGAAGAGAAAGCTATAAGGCTGAATACCTTCTTTGCAAAACAGATTTGCTGTTGCAGAAATGCTCTGAACAGGATCAACCTGAGTCTTTTGCCCTGTGGCAGCACACCTTTATCGGATTGAGTTTGCAGGCGTAGCCTAGTCTTCCAGAGGCTTTTGGAGCTAAAGTCCCAGGTTTTTCAGGATTTTAGGAAGCTTACACTTTGCAAAAGCCAAAGGTCCCAGGATCACAGGAAACAAACTTGGTAATGGTGACCCACTCTAGTAGAACTCAACAGCAGGGTCCAGGACAGGTCTAGTTGGAACTGGTCAGCAGGGCTCTTTAGGAAGAAGGCCTCTAGCAGCTTGTTGTGTCCCTGTAGCGTAACTGGAGATTGTCCTGGGTACAAGTGGGAGCAGGTCCAGCCTTTCAGATACTCTCCCAGGTCTCAACAGCAGAAGTCCTTCTGTCTTCCACAGGTCTAGTGGTGTTCTGAGGAGGTGCCCAAAGGTGCCACCTTTATGCCTGGCACTAGCCTGTGGGTGGACGTAACTTCTGGTTCCTCCCCAAATAATAGGGAAAAAGTTCCCAGGGGTAACCCTATTTCACTTTTGCCACCGGTCCTGTATGCCCTACTGAAAACAATCCCATATTGTCCCCCTCTCCACCTAAAACCATGATGGCAGCATATTTCTTCCCCAGTGCAGAGCTCCTATGCCCACCCTAGAATATTGGCCAGTTAGAAGAACAAACCCTCATCTGTGGTCACTGCAAATCAGTTCTGGACGTTGCTTCACTCCCACTGGGCTCCGTATCTGCTTGACTAGGTGAATAGCAGATGGCCCTGTCCAGGTGTCTGCTAAAATTAACGTTTGCCTGTGATAGGTTGGGCCTTTTTGAAGTTGATCAGGTTCCTCGGCACAGCCCAGGTGGTCGTCCTGCCAGAGAAAAAGAACACCTCCCTGCACCCAAGTCCTTTTTTGCAGCTCTGGGGGCAAGTTCACACCTCATCGTAGGAGCTGTTCAGTCTATAGGGGTTTGGCAGGGAAAAGGTAACTTTCTAAAACTATTCTTCTAAAATATTTACTACAATTACAACTTTACAAATGAATATTTTTATAAATATTCTAAAAAGTCCAGTAATACATTTTGTAGCTGTTACCTAGCCAGAGATAACATTATTACATTTAATATTGTATCTCCATGCTTTTCATGAAACAGCTTACCCTAAAACAAAAAATAGCTTTTGGGGCCTAAACACTGTAGGGTCCTGTTTAAAATGACACCATTATACCCCCCCACTTTTAAGTACCAAGCACCCTGCCTTATGAGCATTATGGGTCTACTAAGCTGTTATAATATTTAAAAGGAGTGATTAGGCCTGTCAAAAGGGGTTATTTTTTCAAGTCGAATTTGCACTTTTAAACTGTATAGAGTAGCTACATTTTCTGATGGACACACCTACCTGTGGATTCCTCACCTAAATAGATTTCCCCTACGCGCCAGCTTCGACGGAAATTGTCTTCTAGCTCTGCACGTCGACGATGATGTCACAATTGCCCGACTCCACGCGACGCTGTATGACCTCATCCAGGCAATAAGAAGCCCTTGTCGACGTACAGATGTCAGTTCCCTTTTTTCTGCGCTTTCGAGTAACGGTTTTTCTTCAAGGATAACAGGGAGCTACCGTTGCACTTCGGTGTTACTATGTCTCAGCCGATAAAATCTGGCTTTAAACCTTGTAACCAGTGTGGGGGTCGGATGTCAGTCACGGACCCTCATGAAAATTGTTTATGGTGCCTTAGTTCCGACCATGAGTTCGAGTGATGCGGATCGTGTCAACCCATGAATCCTAAGGCACTTAAGGAGAAAGAGGCGAAGTTATTTCTGGCCTGTTCCAAGAAAAGGAAGGAAAGGCGTCATCGCAGAGAGTCTTCTTCGAAATCTTCGAAGACTCATCGACGCCACGGGGACTCTCGGCATCGTCTTGGTGCCGATCGAGCAGGGGCCGATCCAGATCTCTGTCAGCTCAGTGCCGACCGACGTGGGAGGTTAGCCCGACCGTCACATCTCCGCCCCCAACGACTCCGGCTTCACCTTTGTCCGTGTTTGAAGTCAAGCCTCATCAGGAACCGGCGGCTTCTCCGGGACAGGAGATGCCTGATCCATCATCGGCCTCTATTTCGGCACCGGTTCCACAGACTTATCCGCCTTTCCTAGTGCCGGGTACGGATCCTGCTGCATTTTTAAATGCAATGTTCAATATCTTTTCCACCATGGCACCTGGTGGAGGGCATGCCCTTTGGCTTTTAACTTGGGTGATCCGGCTCCTTACAAGCCGACACCCTTTATGCCCTTTCTTCCTTCTGGAGCCGCTTCGGTGCCGATGCCTTTGGCGTCGCCCAGAAGACCTGTGACGCCGACGACGTCTGCTGTCCCCGCGCCGATGGATTCACCACAGATCCAGTCTACAGTGAATTTGCCTGTGGCGCCGGAGGGTCCGGCGCCGGATGGATCCGCGGAGCGGCGCCGGCGAAGATCTTCAGCGTCGGTCGACGCCTTATCGACGCCGGGACTCAAATCCAGGCTCCGATCCTGGAGATTAGCTTTACGGCTCCTGGAGGAAGAGGAAAACAGCAGACAACATTTGGAGGAAGGCGAGATCTTGGAGCCTTCGGGTGATTTCCAAGGCTTGGACACAGCAAGTGGCATTGACACTTCCCCTGAATGGGATTTGGCTTCTCCAGGGAAGTATACTGAGGAAGCTGCATCATTTCATGCGGTAGTAAGGAAGGCTGCAGACTTTTTCGACCTTCCTCTTCCTGCTGCAGAGGTGAAAACAAACCTTCCGACTGAAGTGCTGCATCCGGCATCGGCGGTGGCAGAGCCTCTCATGCCCTTCATTGAGGCTCTTTTGGACCCCATTAAAGATACCTGGAAGAAGCCAGTGACTTCAGCATCCGTCAACATGGGCGGCAGCAAGACGCTATCGTGTGGCTCCATGTGACCCGGACTTTCTCTCCAAACATCCAACTCCGTAGAGTTTGGTTGTTCAGGCATCGTGCTCCTCCTGGTCAGCTCCTGGTTTGTTCCCCGGGGCCCCTGCGGACAGGGAGTCTAAGAAAATGGACCAGGCAGCAAAGAAGGCCTTTTCTTCATGCAGCATGGCCTTGAAGTCGACCAACGCGACTTGCATTTTGGGGCGTTATATTCATGCCCTTATGGAGGAGGCTAAGGGTCATCCTGGATTGCCACAGGAGGTGTTGCATCTATTAACGGACGCTCAGGCGGCGGCGACCCAGGTGATTCAATCTGGGTTGGACACCTCGGATTCCGCGGCAAGAGCTATGGGTACATCCATAGTGACGAGGTGACAGGCTTGGCTGCGTTCATCAGGTTTTTCCCCGGATGTGCAGACTACTCTCCTGGACCTGCCTTTTGACGGAGAAAAACTCTTTGGGGCAAAAGCAGATTCTGCCCTTGAACGCTTTAAAGAGAGCAGAGCCACAGCGAGGTCGTTGGGACTTCAAGCAGCCACTTCCTCTACCTTTAGATCTTTTACAAAATGTAGAGGTTTTGGTTGTGGCACCTCCTTACGTGGCAGGCTCCAGGCGGCACAGCAATCTGCAGAATCCCTACCTTACAGATTCTTCAGAGGCAGGGGTAGAGTACGAACTAGAAGGGCCACCCAGCAGCACTCTGCCTCTTCCTCAGGAGGGGTACAGCAGGGAAAGCAGCCATAATCCTCCACCACTCCCTAATCACGTGTCTCCGGTAGGGGGGAGACTTGCCGGATTTTTAAATCACCACTTGTTTTGAGGTTCATTAAGGGTCTCACTAATAGGTTTCCGCCCACTCCGTTTGTAATGCCACAGTGGGATCTTAATTTAGTATTGACATTTCTGATGGGATCGCCATTTGAGCCGATGCACTCTTGTTCTTTGCGTTTGCTGGTCTTAAAGACTGTATTTCTGGTAGCCATAACATCGGCCAGAAGAGTGAGTGAGCTCCAGGCTCTTAGTGTAGAGTCTCCATACCTTTCCTTCTTTAGAGACAAAGTGGTGTTAAGGACCAAGGCTGCTTTCCTCCCGAAGGTTGTTACACCCTTTCACTTGGGGCAGTCTATTACTCTCTCTTCCTTTTACCCTCCGCCTCATCCATCCAGGGAGGAAGAGAGGCTCCACCGATTGGATCCACGAAGAGCATTGAGCTTCTTTGTCGACAGGACGAGGGAGTTCAGGCAAGATGATCAGCTCTTCGTTGGATAAGTGGGGAAGAGAAAAGGCAGAGCAGTCCACAAGAGAACGCTGTCCAGGTGGGTCATTCTCTGTATCAAACTTTGTTATTCCTTAGCAAAGAAAGAACCACCTGTGGGTCTTTGAGCTCATTCCACCAGAGCTAAGGCTGCTTCATCGGCCTTGGCTAGGGGTGTTCCTGTGGTTGACATCTGCAAGGCGGCAACTTGGGCATCCCTCCATACTTTTGTCAAACATTATTGTTTGGACTCTGAGGTGAGGAGGGATGGCCATTTTGCACGCTCAGTGCTGCAAGGATTTCTTGGTTTGACCTTTCAGGCACCCACCTCTGGAGGTAGTACTGCTTTGGGACTCTATTCTTTAGGTGAGGAATCCACAGGTAGGTGTATCCATCAGAAGATTAAATTACTTACCTTCGGTAACGCCTTTTCTGGTGGATACATTAACTACCTGTGGATTCCTCACGGTCCCACCCGCCTCCCTGTTGCCTGGCTGGTCTTACCACGAAATCCATGGGTGAGCACCGTTTTCTTGTATATTTGTATATAATTAGGTCATGTATATAATGATGGCATGTATATATGTATTTCTTTCTTCATTTTATATATTTCAAGGAAACATGATTGAACTTGACTATGTAAATATGTTTCCATATGAAGGTGGTGTTGCCGTTAGTTTCTTTTTCTTTTTATAGTAATAAATGTTACAGTTTCACTTTACTTGATGCAATTATATTCTCTTCAAGGTCAATGTTCACCTGTTCGCCTCAAAGGAACATAGAAAATGGTGATAACTGACGTCTGCACGTCGACGAGGGCTTCTTATTGCCTGGATGACGTCATACGGCGGCGCGTGGAGTCGGGCAATTGTGACGTCATCGTCGATGTGCAGAGCTAGAAGAAAATTTCTGTCAAAGCTGGCGCGTGGGGTAAAATTCTTTAGGTGAGGAATCCACAGATAGTTAATGTATCCACCAGAAAAGGCGTTACCGAAGGTAAGTAACTTATTTGTTAGGCTTTCTGTCATGTTTACGCTGTCACTGTAGTGGATAGCACAATGGGTGATGCAGTCCGCTAGTGGCATTTAACTTGCAGGCTCTGGATGCTCTTTGTACCATATACCAGGGAACTGTAGGTTGGTTAAATATGCCAATTAGAAGTGTAGCCAATTTCTACATGTTTTAGGGGTTAGAGTACATGTTCTGAGGCCCGGTTATCAATGTCCCAGCATCAGTCCAAAACAACTGGAGGTGATCATGCAAAAAGAGGCATTTTCCTAGCCTTTCATAACCAGGTTCAAAAAATATGTGGGAATGTAACCCTGTGTACTGCTCATTAGCAGACAGGTGTACACGCCATGAATATAAGTAACACTGTCCTGAAGGCCCTACTGGCAACATCCCAGATAAGCCAATAGAAGAACAGTAGAATTGTGCTTTTCCCACAGGACACTGATGATCTCGATTCTCACTGTGCTCAGGCAAACTCCTTATTATTGTGGCAGACTGCAAGGCTTATACTGCCACCAGCACTCAAGGTTGATGAACTATCAGACCGATTTGTTATATGCTGAAGTTATACACTGAACAGCACAGTTTTTCCTTAACATGATTCTTAACTAAGCACAGTTCTGGCATTAAACCATTTTACACTGCACTCCACAGTTTTTATTTTTACTGCAGTAGCTTACACTTTTTATTTATCATGTAACACTTCCCTACCTGCTGTGCAGAGTTAAGTATTTCCTGCTGAAGTTGATGATTTATGTTTTTAAATGGTTTAGTATGGTATCAGTATGAATAATACTCTCATTGTTAAAGAGAGTTTGACCTAGATGATTACCATTCATGCTTCCCTTCTGTAAGCATGTGTTTATGTGGGTGCTTGATGTTTGCAGCATTCACTTTTACAACATATTCAGGGCCCAGTCTTGCGAATCACAGATCATTTCATTTCTGCAGTTGTGTCGAAAAAGTAAACTTTGTCTCATGTATGCAATTTTTCATTTGTATCTTTAGCGTGGATTTTTGGGTTCACTTTCTAACCAGAGGTGTGGAATTTAATAAAATATCTACTTGTCCATGGGACAGTTTGCTTCATAAATCCTCTTGCCCTGTAACAAAATCGAATTGTTCCTTTGATACCATGTAGTACGGTGGCAAGTTATGGTGGCAATCTCATTATATAAGAGCTCTCATAATAGCTCTCTTATTATGCCAGGGTTCCTAATATAGTAAGGTTTAAATACTAGCAATTCCCTTGTTTTGCCACCTTTCTGCCGATCTGCATACTGGGACTGAAGTTAGCAAAAAGCAATAGTTTCAGGGTTGGAGTACCCTTTTTAGTGTGTGCAAACTGTTAGAAATGGGGTCTCTAGTTGGCAGTGGTTTGCACCCTGTCCAAGCAGAGACCCTCACTCTAGTCAGGGTAAGGGAGTCAAACAACTAACATAACTTCTGCTCACCCCCATGGTACCTTGGCACGAGCAGTCAGGCTTATCTCAGAGGCAATGTGTCAAGTATTTTTACACACACACACACACACACACACACACAATAGCACAGTGATAACACCACAAAAGTGCTCCACACCAGTTTTGACACATAGCCAATATTTATCTGAGTAAAACAAGACCAAAATGACTAAAATCCAACATACACAAGCAAAGATACAAATTTTCAAAGATTAAATATTAGTATAACACTTAGAAACACAATAGCTCCAACTGGGGCTATCATGACATCGTGACAGAGTCATTTTTAACAGTCTGACACTATTTATGAGGGAGTGTGGGCCGGTCACGGAGTTGCATGGACCCCAGGTACAGTATCTTGGAAAATGAGGAAACAAAGACATTGCCCAGAGTTGAGGAGGTGAAGCATTGCTGGAGCCGGTCGGTGTCAGTTCCTTACTGCTAGGCAGGGGAGGGGAGCCGTCTGTACTGCATCTGTTCCTTAAGACAAGGCGGGGTTGATGAATCCAGCAGGTCAAGATGCGACGTGTCGACTTCACGGTGTCGCAATCACACCAAGGGGCCACAAGTGCTGTGGTGGAGTCTGAATCAGATGTTACGGACATCGGTGACAGGGCACTAGGGACTCAAGCTGTGGTGGGACTTCAAAGGCACTGCTGCAGCATTGAGCTTGCGGCGTTGGTTCCCCTCAGCGGGGACCATGGCTCCGGTGCAAACAGTGGCATGGAGCTGGACAGCGTCACCAGTTCCGAAGTAGCTCTGGAGTCAATATGATTATTTCTTCTTGGTTACACAAGAACCCACTCCCAAGTGCTCAGAAACTGGATTGAACACCACTTAGCAAGTCAGGACTCCCAGCAAGAGGACTCTGGTGCTGGCAGCAGAAGTCTTTGATGTCCCTGAGACTTCTTAACAGGAGGCAAGCTCAGTCTAAACCCTTGGAGAACCTTTGGTAGCAAGATGTAGAAAGCAAAGTCCAGTCCTTTCACTCCCAGTACAGACGCATCAAGCATCAGGCCAGCACAGTGAAGCAACAGGCAGAGTGACAGTACCTCCTACAGCATCCAGCTCTTGTTCCAGGCAGAATGTCCTCAGTCCAGAAGGATTCTAACTTTGTGGGGTCAGAGCTCCAGTACTTATACCTATATCTGCCTTTGAAGTAGTGTGTCTTTCCTGCTGTGGCCCCAGACACACTCCAGGGGGTTGGAGACTGCTTTGTGTAATGGCAGGCTCAGTCCTATTCAGGTGCAAGTGTCAACTCCTTCCACCACTCTAGCTCAGGAAGACACATCATGATATGCATCTTTCTTCAGCTTCTGTTACAGAAAAGTATAGTTTGCTTTTTACCCCTGTTTGTGCAGAAGGTTACACCTATCTACCTTGAGGGACGATACATGGATATTCCTTAACCTTGACAAATTTACAAATCTGCTTTTCTGTTGTTTTTGCATATCAGTAGCTCGACCTAAGTTTAGGGCTGCAGCATGCAGTACCTTGATCTTATCATCTGCACTTGCCTCTCTTCAGGGCCAAAGGGGGACCAAGCAACGTATACTATTCAGTGTAATTATTTGAAGAATAGTTCTGCTGAAAGGCCAGTAGGGCTTTTAGCCACATTTAAGGCTTGTGCTTGATTTGTAATTCACTCCCCCAAGCCCTAATGGTCAGAATCTTTGTTTGCGCAGTAAATGCAACATGACACTAGCGGATAGGCATGCCAGTGTTCCTAATGATATAAGTGTTCTCCATTGTCCTATTCAAATCATGTAAAAGCAGACTAACCCAGTTCACTTTTGTGACCCACAGTTTGGGAAGCTCTGCTGTATTATTATGCTCCTTCCTGTTATGTGTGCCAGAATAGACAAAAGTAACTTGCTATTCATTGTTTGTGCTTTAGTTGTAATTCCTCATTGTTTATTTTATGTAAATATGGTATTGCTCTGTGTCTGTGTGTGAGAGAGAGATATAGAGAGAGAGTGAGAGACATTTTCATGTGGAATTGCTCATATAACACACATTTTTTCTAAGTTATAGACTGTACTCAAATGACTTCTGCCATACTGACTATAATGTGGTGCATATTGTAGTTAGCCTTCGTCAGGGGAGTGAAATGCCTATAGCCAGCTGCCTGCAACATATTATGTGGGGTCAAGGACACATTTTCATATGTATTTCTATCAAGTGGGCAAGTTGCTCCAATCTGCTGCAAAACAAAAGTTTTAGGTGCCAGTTTACAGTACCAGGCATGGACCTGTGAACGAGTATTGTCTGGCAATAAAGGCAAGATTTGTTTATCCATATAAATATATCCACATGATCTGCTCACATTAAATGGAGAGATGGCACTCAAGTGCTCTCTGTGCATTTATTTGGGCAACATTAGAAACATGGCCTGTTTTGGCTGGAATCAAGCCTTTAGGTTCAACAGTGTTGGATACTATAGTAAAATATAGCTCACTTGAGCTGAATTGACAGTAAAAGAAACATAAATTTGCAAGGAAGACATACTATAATTGATGGATTTTGGTTTAAGTTGTGCCCTCATGATTTATATGATCAAACAAATCTATACTGACAGCGTGAATGTTCTTATTTTGATTTTTGCTCAAATTGTACATAGTATCCCAACACAAGACGATTGTGTGTAAATTTGAGTGCCGGATGCAGTTTGTTGTTTATGTTCTTTGAATACTAATGCACAAACAAAGGCTCAGACTGATACACACTCAATCTGCATAGTGTGTCTGCCTAAAAGCCACGCTCCTCTCACCTGCTGTCACTTTCAGAAGCTTTCAAAAAGAACTTTGAAGGACAGAGAAAGGATTTGTCTTTATGGCTTACAATAGAGGGAGAATACATCCAGCTCACTTTGCAAGAAAGTATCCAAAGAAAGAGGTATAATGGAGAAACGGCGAACAAGATCTACCTCAGCAGGTAGGAAAATACCTAGTTGTTCTCCATCAGCGTCGACAGCTCCGTCAACGTCGCACCATCAGCATCAACCGACGTCGAGAAGCACGCCTCCGTCAACAACACACGTGATGTCAAGAGACTTGACGTCAAAAGCCATGACGACAACCACACAATCGACGTCTAAAGAGAAGTCGTTGTCAATGGGCACTCACCGATCAGCGTCGAGCCAGCACCGTCATGTTGATACTCCGTCGAGGGCACATCATGACCCATCGATGTCAAGACAACACTCAGCACCAAAGACCACAATGTCAACGGCAGGCCAACAAACATCGACGTCTAGGCACAGATCTGTTTCTCTGTCGACCGCAACCAGACGCCTCTCGACGTCGAGACATACTCCACCTGTGGCTTCTCAATTGACGTCAAGACATTCTGCATCAAGCTGTGGCCATTCTCGTTCTCCACTGGCGACAGTACATAGTCGTTCAACGTCAAAACACACTTCACTTGCTCCATCGATGGCAAAACAAACTCTTACATCGAAACAACACAGATCACGTTCCCCGCAACATTGTACGACGTCAACACATTTCTCCACCAGCAAAAACAACTTCACCTACTGGTTCTTTAATAACGTCAGTGGATCAAAGACATGATCCTGCAACAACTATAATAGTAGATCATCTTTGGCATCCTCAATTGCCTCCTCACCTTCAAGAGGTCAGGTCTCACCTATTAATCTGTCACCAAGATGGCTGGAGAGTCTTAACAAAGACCCGGGTTATCAGTCTCTGGACTCACAGATGTACTCTCCTTCAAGATCCTTTCCAAGGACGCCATGACCGACTCCTCAAACCAGGATGGCGACAGCAGAGGCTCCAGTAGGTCATTCAGCGCCCCAAAAAAGACATACAACTCCTCGTTCATACACAAGAAGTAGAAGACCTCAGACATCCAGAGGAAGATCACCTTCTCCTTCAAGGAGATCTCGAAGCTCTCAATCTCATCACCAAAGACATAGATCACCTTCCTGGTCTTTGGCTTCTTCATCGTCTATTAACTATTCACCTTCTGTAATGGATGCTCCTCCGGCGAGGGTTTCCCCAGTAGACGACACTACCACCTTCAATGAAGTGATGGTCAGAGGGGCCCATAAACTTAACATAGATATCCCTGAACCCACAGTGCCTTCTTCAATGATATTTGAAACGCTGCGCCATCGTTCTTCTTCAAGGCAACTCTTTCCTCTGGTTCCAGGGCTCTTACAATCAGCAATGAAAACGCTCCTCACACCAGCAAATTTACGTGCAGCACTGGCAAGAATCCTAAGGAAATATAAAGCCCCAGAACAGGACCCTTTATTTCACAGATCTGATCCTCCTCCGGACTTGGTCATTCTTGCTGCAGCTAGAAAAACCCATTTAGTTGCGCCCTCATCAACAGTACCTCCAGATAGAGAAAGCAAACATCTAGACTCATTGGGAAAAAAAATGTGTGACGCCTCTGCTTCCTTTATGAAAATGTCTAGTGCATCTGCACTTCTAGGGATATATGACAGAGGTCTCTGTGATTGCTTATCCAGATTTGTCGACAAACTACCCAAAGAGGACAGACAGGATTTCCAAGAAATCCTACCACGAGGAGGCCTAGTATCCAATCAAATAATTAGCGTGGCTGTTGATGGCTCAGATCTAGCTGCTCCTGGGTAGGCTCATGGTATATGTGCCAGAAGATCATCTTGGCTCCGCCTAACAGGCCTCAAGCCGCAAGCACAACATTGCATTATGAACCTACCATTCACCGGCAGTTCTCTATTTGGGGCCCACACAGATGAGGGCATGGCCAAAATGAAGTCTGAACTAGATGCAATTAAAGCCGTAAGTCTGGAAAAGTTCAAAGAATACCGCAGAAGATACAGGTCTTACAACTGGCGCCCATACCAGCAGAGGGTTCAAACCCCTCACTGGGCTCAAAGGCAAGGAAGACCCTTCTATCAGTCCCGAAAACAATCAAGGGAACAAGGACCTGGTAGAAAAAATCAGTTTACATCAAAGACATCAGGAAAACAATGAGGAATCGCTTCACCTAATCCTGTCATCCATTCCAGTGGGGGGGAAGTATCACCAATCACATATGCTAGTGGTACTCTATAACCAAAGACAAATGGGTTCTAAATATTGTCGAAAATGAGTACTCTCTACTTTTCAAATCTCTACCTCCTCCAGTACAACCAACAAAAACATCTTATCAACAACTTCTCCTACAAAACGAAGTTCTTACTGTGCTATGAAAAAGAGCTATTGAAGAAGTACCACCTTTGCAGAGAGGAAAAGGAGTGTACTCCCGCTATTTTCTGTTGCGGAAAAAAAGGCCCGTACAAAGAATTCAGACCCATCTTAGATCTGAGACATCTCAAAACATACATTTGCAAAGAAAATTTCAGAATGCTGGTCCTCCATCAAATCTACCCCGGACTACATCAGGGGGACTAGATGTGCTCCATAGATCTGCAGGATGCCTACTTTCACATCCCAGTGGCAGAGAAACACCGGAAATTTCTAAGCTTTGTAGTTGCATCACAGCATTACCAGTACAGGTTACTACCCTTTGGCCTAATGTCAGCTCCTCGCATGTTTTCCAAGTGTGTAGCAGTAGTAGCAGCACACCTGAGGAGGAAAAAGATTTTCATTTACCCGTACCTCGACGATTGGCTACTGAAAAGCAGCTCTTCAATTCAGACCACACAGCATCTACAAATCAGCTTGAATACCTTCAGAAATCTCCATACTTCAAGTAAATCTACAAACATCGATACAGACCCCAACCCAGAGGCTCCACTACTTAGGAGCAATGTGGGATACAAACCTCGCAAAACTGTATCCTCCGGAGGAGAGACTAATATCAATAGCACAGAAGTGTCACAGTATCCTTCACACGCTGCAGCCAACGGCCACGCAAATAGCCCCACCTCTGGGTTCCATGGCCTCCTGCATTTTCATTGTTCTGAATGCCAGGTTACACATGAGACCTCTCCAAGAGAATCTGGAGGATCAGTGGAGTCCGTTCTCAGACAAATGGGATGACAAATTGACCCTGTCATCAGTAACAAAGAACTCACTACGGTGGTGGACCCACAGACAGCATCTGTTAATAGGAGTTTATTTTCATCAGAACACTCCTACTCAAACTCTTGTAACAGATGCATTGCTTGACGCCTGGGGAGCTCACATGAACTCTCTCCAAGCTCAGGGCCTGTGGTCGGACAAAGAACAGCAATACCACATCTACTTCATAGAGTTGCGAGAAGTTCATCTAGCCCTCAAGTCCTTTTATACATCCATCAAGAACAGCTCTCTATTAGTCCAAACAGACAACATGAACATGCCTCCTATCTCGAGAAGGGCAGACCATCTGGCATTGGTTAATAGCAAGGATGTTATCGATCACGGCTATTCACCTCCCAGGAGTCCAGAACACACAAGTGGACTCTCTCAGCCGAAGCTTCTCAGACACACACGACTGGGTGCCTCACGACGACGTCGTAAGAGACATTTTTCAAGAATGGGGGTTTCCTCAAGTAGGCCTATTTGCTGATGAAAACAACAAAGAATGCCCAAGCTTTGCATCCAGGTTTTACCCACCAGGGACAATGGAGAATGCTCTGTTGATAGACTGGTCGGAGACATTTCTCTACGCTTTTCCACCCATTCCCCTAATTCCCACAGTGATCAACAAACTCTACAGAGCCAAAACCAGGATGATACTAAAATGCCCCAGAATGTCCCTGTCAATGGTGGTACAGGGATCTCCTTCACCTATCAAAAAAAAAAACTCACAGGAGGCTTCTGTGCAGACCGGATCTTCTCCACAAGCTAGAAGGGAAAGTTTTTCATCCCAACCTTCCCTCGCTCACCTTGACGGCATGGCTCCTGAATTCCTGCAAATGATCATCTAGGTCTCTTGCAGGAATGCATGAACATCCTAAAGGAGTCTAAAAGACCTTCAGCACAGCGGTCTTATTCATTCAAGTGGAAAAGATTCTACATGTGGTGTATCTATAATGGCTCCAATCCGGTTCTAGGTCAGGAGGATGTAATACTACCCTACCTCCTTCACCTAGCAGAATAAGGTTTGTAGTTTTCATCGATTAAGGTACATCTTTCAGCCATTAGTGCTTATCAAAAATCACCCTTGCAAGCATCATTTTTATGATGCCTGTAGTTAAGGATTATTTAGAAGGCTTAAGGAAAGTTTTTTCTTCCACCATTTCGAATTCCTTCCCCTCCTTGGGAATTGAATTTGGTCTTGCCTAACTCATGGGTCCCCCTTTTAGCCCATACACAAAGCGTCTTTGCAACATCTTACATGGAAGACAGATAGGGTGGTAATGAGGACCCATGCTTGGGAAACACCCGGAAGAACGAGTCCGGAACCGCGAGGTTGTGAAAAACGAAAGCAAAACAATGCTTTCATTTTCCATGACTTCCTAGTTTTGGTACCTTAACCACACATGTCTGAACAACGTACATGCATGGTTAAGGTACAGAAGGGAGTCGGAGTGGATGTGGTGAAGGAGGAGGTAAGTTGGGCTGGGGGTGATTAGGGTTGGGGGAGGGGGGTCAGGGTTTAGGTTTAAGAGGTGGGGGCTGGGGTGGAAGCATGCTGGGTCGTGCATGCTGATTTCTAATGCCTTTACCAGGAATGCGTTTACAACTGTAAAATCGTTGTAAACGCATTCGTGGTAAAGGCATTAGTGGTTAGAACGAGGTCGTTGTTCCGACTTTGTTGTTGAGCCACAGGTGGTTTAGGAACCTCTGGTTCCGAGATATAACCCCATGTTTGCTTGCTACCGCAAGTAGTGTCTTATTTTCTTATTAACCAGACCATCTCTCTTCCGACATTCTTTCCTAAACAGGCTACACCAGCAGAAAGAACTTTACATTCTTTAGATTTAAAAGAGTGCTAAAATTTCATCTGGATAAGACTAAAGGTATAAGACAGTGTGATCAAATGTTTGTAAACTATGGCCCCATTATAATGGGTTTAGCTGCCTCAAAACAAACTATTTCCAGGTGGATAGTTTCCTGTATTGTATTTACTTACCTGCTAACAAACAATTGACTGCAAGACCAAAAGCCCATTCATCAAAGGGCAAGACGGGAACAACAGCCCTTCTGAAGAATGTTCTGTCTCCGAGATATGCAAAGCAGCAACATGGAGATCGATACATACTTTTACAAGGCATTACTGTCTAGATTCAGACGCTAAGACAGACACTCAAGTGGGTCAGGCTTCAATAAGAAATTTATTTAAGTAGAATGAGTAAGGTGCTTCTGCTTCAACCTCTTTGTTCGCAGGGCTGTGGGATGGGCTTGCTAATCTATTCACTGCTTATGACTATTGATGAGGATCCCCTGGAAGAGAAGGATACATTATTTACCTGTAAATCCAAGTTCTCTTCCAGGGAAATCCTCATCAAAGTCATAAGCAACCCGTCCTCCTCCCTGGACGTCATTCAGGAGGTTCAACAGTATACTCTTCTCTTCTATTCTACTCTTCTCAGCACCGTAAAAAAGTACTGACCTAACTATAGCCCAACTGTCACCTCACACTCACCTCTGCGGCATGGTGGGATACTGGAGGTTCTCAGAGCCTTAACCCTCCGGGTGCCCAGGACATAACGGTTACGTCCTCGTTTGCACTGCTAGGGTGCCGAGGACGTAACTGTTACATCCTGGAGCTTGGGGGGAACCCTCCCCCCGATGGCCTTGCACCCCCTTCCCATGAACAGGGATGGAAGGGGAATCGCATACCCTTCCACCAACAACCCCCCTTCCCTGACCCCCTGTGGCGTCTGATGACCTCATCAGAGGCTGTCCCCTCTGCGCTGGAAGCTCAGCTTCCAGTGCAGATCTGAGGAGAAATGCAAAAGCATTTCTCCTCTGATCACATGGAGGGGGCGAGAGAGGCATCAAAGGAAAGGAAAGGCCTTCCCTTTCCTTTGATGTCTCTCTCAGCATTTCTGCTGCCCGATCGAAATGCCCACTAGACACCAGGGAGGTTTTTTTAATTTTTATTCATGCAATAAAGGGAGCGGCCTCTTGGGCAAGGGCCGCTCCCTAGAGGGGCAAATTATTTTTAGGCCTTTTCTGCCCCCCCGGGGGCAGATTGGCCGTTTCTAATTAGACCAAACCGCTAGACACCAGGGATTATTAATTTATTTATTTTTGTGTGTGTTTTTTAGATGTGGGGAGTGACCCGTTAGGCAAGGGTCACTCCAGTGGGAGGGGAAATATCTTTAGGCCATTTCTGCCCCCCTCGGGTCCACATCAGCCTATTTTTATTAGGCCAATCTGCCCCCAAAGGGGGCAGAAACCACTAGACACCAGGGATTTTTTTTTTTGGTCAGTTTCACAGGAGGGGGAACGACCCCTTAGTCAAGGGTCGCTCCCCTGGGTCGGGGGCAACTTTGTTTTAGGCCATTTCTGCCCCCCTTAGGGCAGATCGGCCTATTGTAATTAGGCCGTTCTGCCGCCAGGGGGGCAGAAACCCCTAGGCACCAGGGATAATTTTTTTTTTATTATTCTTTTGGATGTTGAGAGCGACCCCTTAGGCAAGGGTCGCTCCCCTGGGGGCAAAGATATTTTTAGGCCTATTTTTATTAGGCCAATCTGCCCCAGGAGGGGGCAGAAACCAATAGACGCCAGGGATTTTTATTTTTTTTGTCAGTTTCACAGGAGGGGAATGACCTCTTAGGCAAGGGTCACTCCCCTAGGGTGGCAAAATTGTTTTAGGCCATTTCAGCCTATTATAATTAGACTGATCTGCCCCCAAGGGGGCAGAAACCACTAGGCACCAGGGAATTGTTTTTTGCGCCAATTTCACACAAGGTGAGCGACCCCTTAGGCAAGGGTCACTCCCCCTGGGGTGGGCATATTTATTTTAGGCCATATCTGCCCCCCTTGCGGGCAGATCGGCCTGTTTCTGTTGGGCCGATCTGCCCCCGGGGGGGGGGAGGGGGCCAGAAACCACTAAGGCACCAGGGATTGGTGTATGTGTGTGTTTTGTTTGGGGGGGAAAGCCCCTTGGGCAATGGTCACTCCCCATGGGGTCACATTACGGTCGGCCCAGATCAGCCTATTTTTGGGAGGCCCTTCTGTCCCCAAGAGGGGCCGAGAGCCCACCAGAGACCAGGGAAGATTTTTCTTTTGAAAAAAAGATGGTGAGGGTATGGCCACCCCACCACCCCCACCCCCACCCCCACCCCATATAAATGGGGAAAAAGTTGTTTTTCCCACCGGTGGGCAGATGGGGCAATTACCCCCGATTAACTCCCGGGGAGGGGGCAGAAAAGCTACTAGATGCCAGGGAATTTAAAAAAAAAAATTGTGGGGTGGTGGCTACCAATCAGTATGGGCATGGTTATGCCCCCACTCCAACTGAAGGGGGTAACAGTCTTTCAGCTCTCCTCTGCACACTAAAACATCTTATCCCACGGCAAGCAAGAGGACATTTGATTATTTTGTGTTTTGGTTTTACATTTGGGCCATGAGAGCTTGTCTAACTCTCAAAATTGTCCCACTTGGAATGGGGAGGGCTGTACTTTTTGGACTTTGGGACGCTTCCATGTTGAAAAATCCACAAGTCCTAGACACATCTGAAAAGTAAACATCTGGGTGAGTCCAGGGTGGTGTGCTTCACATGTACCGTACCATTTTCTTACCCACGATGCCCTGCAAACCTCCAACTTTGCTGGAAATCACATTTTTCCCAAATTTTTGTGATGGAATGTGCAGAAATCCACAAAATTTCTACCACCCAGCATTGTCTCATCCATACCGATAAAAATTCTGCCCCACTTGGCAGCCTAAAAATGTTGTTTTTTCAAACTGCCCTTTTGGACCGCTTTGGTTCTCCCTCCATTTCGACTTGTATTTGGCTCTTCCCGGTCACTGGCACTTGGTCCACCTACGCAAGTGAGGTATCGTTTTTACTGGGAGACTGAGGGGAACATTGGGTGGTAGGAAATTTGTCCTGGCGCGGTGATCCCACACAGAAATGTGGGAAAAATGTGATTTTATTTTTCAAGCTAAATTTGAGGTTTGCTGTGGATTCTGGGTAAGAAAACACTGGGGGAATCACTGGGGTCACACCTCCCTGGACTCCCTCAGGTATCTAGTTTTCAGAAATGTTTGGGTTTGGTAGGTTTCCCTATATGGCTGCTGAGCCCAGGACCAAAAACTCATTTTTATCGGGAGACTTGGTGGAACGTTGGGTGGAAGGAAATT
This sequence comes from Pleurodeles waltl, assembly GCF_031143425.1. Taxonomy (NCBI): domain Eukaryota; kingdom Metazoa; phylum Chordata; class Amphibia; order Caudata; family Salamandridae; genus Pleurodeles; species Pleurodeles waltl. The sequence goes on along the minus strand of NC_090444.1, from coordinate 338,552,802 downwards.
TAGGGCTCCTCTCAAATTCCAGAACTTTCTGTCACCAAAATGTGAGGAAAAAGTGTGTTTTGGGCCACATTTTGAGGTTTGCAAAGGATTCTGGGTAACAGAACCTGTGAGGGCCCCACAAGTCACCCCATCCTGGATTCCCCTAGCTGTCTATTTTTCGAACATGCACAGGTTTAGTAGGTTTCCGTAGGTGCCGGCTGAGCTAGAGGCCAAAATCCACAGCTAGGCACTTTGCAAAATACACGTCAGATTTCAATATAAAAATGTGATGTGTCCATGTTGCGTTTCCTGTTGCGGGCATTAGGCCTATAGAAGAACAAGCATTAATGCCCCTTTTCTTTCCCTACATGTTTGCCTTCCAAATGTAACACAGTGTGTAAAAAAAGACCGTGTGTAAAAAAAAACAAAAAAACATCTATTTGAGAAATGCACTGTAATTCACATGCTAGTATGGGAAGCTTGGAATTCAGAGATGTGCAAATAACCACTGCTTCTCAACATCTTATCAGGTGCCCATTTTGTAAGTACAAAGGTTTCCTTGATACCTATTTTTCACTCTTTATATTTCAGCAAATGATTTGCTGTATACCCGGTATAGAATATAAACCCATTGCAAGGTGTAACTCATTTATTGGCCCTGGGGACCTAGGGTTCTTGATTAACCCACAATCCCTATATATCTCCGCAACCAGAAGAGTCCAGCAGACGTAACAGTATATTGCTTTAAAAAATCTGACATCGCAGGAAAATGTTACAAAGTAAGACGTGGAGAGAAATGGCTCTTTTTTTCACCTCAATTTCAATTTTATTTTTTTATTTTAGCTGTTATTTTCTGTAGGAAAACCTTGTGGGATCTACACAAGTGACCTCTTGGTTTTCAGAATTTTGTCTACTTTTCAGAAATGTTTAGCTTTCTGGGATCCAGCATTGGTTTCACACCCATTTCTATCACTAACTGGAAGGATTCTAAAAGCACAAAAAATAGTGAAAATGGGGTATGTCCCAGTAAAATGCCAAAATTGTTGAAAAATGTGGTTTTCTGATTGAAACCTGCTTGTTCCTGAAAGCTTCGAAGATGGTGATTTTAGCAACGCAAACCCTTTGTTAATGTCATTTTCAGGGAAAAAAACACAAGCCTTCTGCAGCCCTTTTCCCCCATTTTTTTTTTTAAATGAACTTTTCGCTGTATTGTGGCTAATTTCTTGGTCTCCTTCAGGGGAACCCACAAACTCTGGGTACCTCTAGAATCCCTAGGATGTTGGAAAAAGACGCATATTTGGTGTGGGTAGCTTATGTGGACAAAAAGTTATGAGGGCCTAAGCGCGAACTGCCCCAAATAGCCCAAAAAAGGACTGGCACCTGATGGGGAAAAGGCCTGGCAGCAAAAGGGTTAAAGGCACTGTGCCAGTTTTTTGGTTCTACTATGTTAATTGGGATGCAGCCTATTGGCTAATGATGCCTTTGTATTTTCACTGCAGTTTTACTCTCTATATGAGATTGCTAATACTTTCTATGCTCTCTTCTTGGATTGCAGAAAGCTGTTAACTCTATTTGGAGAGTTCTATTAAAGAAAAACTTTACAAACATAAGAAATTTTTAGCCTGTTTGTCAACATAGACTGCATGATTGCTTACACATGTACATAATATAAATATATATATATATATATATATATATATATATATATATATATATCATTCCACAAAAGCTGCTAATGTTACCGAACAGTTCGGTAACATTAGCAGCTTTTGTGGAATGAAATAATTGTTGTTACCAGATTTAAATGTTGAAGGAATGTGCCCAGAAACCACTTTGGTATTATAATCCATTGGAGTAAAATCATGACTGGGACTATGTAAACAACTTCTAAGACATAACATGATGGCGGCGCTCTTAGCTAGATTTTCAATGGGGAACGCAAGTCCCTTTTCACTTACAAATACCATGATTAAAGAGCAATGAAAAAAACGTATTTAAGCACCTGTGTTTAAATGTCCTTTTCACTACTGGCATTTGAGAAAGGCAGGTTGCCGAAACGCGTCATGCTGGGGAGATGAAATTAATGTGGCTGTAAATTCCAAGAGTGCTCCGGGAGGCTCTGAAGGGGAGCCTGTTTGATGTCTATATATATATATATATATATATATAAATATATATATCTATCTATCTATTCTATATATATATGTATCATATATATATATATGTATCATATATATATATGTGTACTCACATATATGTGTACTAAAATTCTCTATACGATTTTCACTCTTACATATACATTTAAGACATATACATGTGTGTTTATATATACTCCGGGGTCCCCACACGTGGGCAGGAATATTCAGTGCTTATGACTTTGATGAGGATTCCCCTGAAAGAGAACTAGGATTTACTGGTAAGTAACTTATCCTTCATTTGTACACATTACTTTATAAACGAGTATGGCATTAGAGGTATGAAAGTAAGTAAAAATAGCTCTGAATTATGTGATGCGTCATTATTGCCATCACATGCACAACCCCCTCAATTAAAGCAAACGTCTCTTTTGTGCAACATTGACCCTATACCATAGACTTCATGATAGCCATATTAACAAGCATCCACCAATAGATGGTAGCCCCTACTACACACGGTGTTCAGTCATCATACAATACCAATACCCTACTATGGACAGCCTTTACTTGTATTAAACCCTTCACAGACACCGAACCTATATTGAGAAACTGAGTGGATATGAGCTGAAAAGTGGGGATTATGAACAATGTTTAGTCAGTGGAGAGAATTTACTCTGTCCCACACTGTATGCAGACAGTGAAACTCTCATGAGAAATACACCAAAGAGTATTTAAAAGTATCTACTAAGAACAGTGTTCACTCTGTGCAAAACTTGTCCTTAGGGTGCCAAAGGTCATACTACCTGCAGCCTTCATCCTGTGGTGAAAACCTTACAGATATTCGATCTTCTGGAGCTAATCAAGCACATGTACATAGGTTAGTACCTTGTACACACAGTCATCTATTTTATGTAGCAGTAGATACTGAAACAATTCTGTCAAAATACTTTGGGCTGCTAACAATTCATGGGGGAAGACAAAGCTACTTAGCATTTCTTAACGGTCTGAATCATTATTTTGGGCCATTAGGAAATGCTAAATGGGCTTTTGAGATGTACAAAGCACTATTGTGACTCCCCAAATAGGAAATCGCAACTAGGGAATTCCTATTTGCGATTTCCAAGGCACATGTACAAAGCATTTCTTAAAAGCAAATTGGGCATTAAAGAAATGCCACTATTATCAACTCCAAGTCGATGGTAACCATGTGCAATTTAAAGGAAACAACCAAAAATGCTTCTTTTAAAGTTCATTAGAGCATACACATACCCTTTAGGGCATATGTGCACTCCACATGTGGACCACTATTTTTGGGGTGCACCAAGGGAGGCCTATTGCCCATGGCCATTCTTGGTTTTCCATTTTCCAAATAGCAATTTCCTAGTAGGAAATCGCTGTTTGGGAAATGCAAGACCGGCCGATTGGAACAAATGCCATAGGATTTCCTAATTGCGATTCTTACTCTGTAGTAATCACCATTAGGAAATCGGTAAATTCATATGTATCATTTTTACAGCCTGGACATAGCCTGGAAACAATTAGGTAGAGAAGTAATATGGTTCTTGCCACTATGTTAACCATAAAACAAATTAACATGTGCATTGGATGATGTCATCAGTGATGCCATTTGAGATGTCATCAGTGATGTCATTAATGATGTAGTAGAGCATGTCATTAGTGATGTAATTTTTGCGGTCATAAGCAGTGTATGGCAGGTGCAAGCTATAGTTAGCTCTCCTAACAGGTGAATTTCTGTGTTTTTTTTTTTCTCGAAATTTTATGTTGGCTTTGACATATTCACCTATTATGTCACTTTAACTTTTTTTCAGCGATCTTATATATGCTTGTGTGTGATTTTATATATATATATATATATATATATATATATATATATATATATATAAATAATAATGCCCGCAGAGTGCTCCCTGGCTGTATTGAAATACATGCATAATAAGCATAAAAGCAGGTTTAGTGACTTTCAACATAAAATCTACAGGAAAAAAAATTGCAACTTGAAAAATACATTTGCAATGCTATTGTTTAGTGTTATATACGCTCTCACTAAGGCTTCATTTTGTAAAAAATTTCTGATTCATGCCAAAATGTCAAAAGATCGGATACGGAGAATCAGTGTAAAACCACTATACATAATGTGAAAATAAATCAGGGGTCTGATTCTTAAAGAAAAAAAACTAATAAAAGCCTAGCCACAGGTATGTGTCCTTCACTTAGTGTAGTTTTACGACTTTCAGAAATTCACAAGTGTTAGGCCTGTCAGCCTTAGAATACTCTACCCCCAAACATTTTACCTTCTCCCAAACATCTTACCTTCTCCCCTTTTGTTTTGCTGAATTCTTTTATGTTAGCCTTAGGACTCAGTGCACTTTGCCACTGCTAGCCATTGCTAAAGTGCTTCTGCTCACTCCCTAAAACATGGTAAAATTGGCTTACACTTGATTGACACATATAATTTACTTTGAAGCCTCTAGTAAAGTAATATACTATAAACCCAGGGATGGTAAATTAAATGCTACTAGTGGGCCTCCAGCACGTATTTTGCCACCCACTTAAGTAGGCCCTTAAAACATGCCATTGTAGCCTGTGTGCAGTTTTAAACTGACAATTGAGGCTGGTAAAATAAACCCCTTGCAAGACCTAAAACCTTTTAATAAACATAAGTCACCCCTAAGGTAGGCCCTAAACAGCCCAAAGGGCAGGTTGCAATGTATTAGAAACGTGGGACATGTACTTTCAAGTTTTACATGCCCTGGTAGTTAAAAAAAAAAACTCACCATTTCGTTTTTTGCGACTGTGAGGCCTGCCTCTCCAGTAGGAAACATTGGGTTACCTTATTACATTTAATAAGTGATGACTTTTGTTTGGGAACAGCTAGAAATATCATGTTTGATGTCTTAGGAATTGTACTTTAAAGTACATTTTAATGGTAAACTCAGATTTTAACTCACAATTCTGAAACTTTTAGAAAATTGGCATTTTCTTTTCCTACCCATTTGGTACCTGTAGCCTTTTACTGTGCAACATGACTAGGTGTAGTTCACAGTTGTAGTCAGAAATTGGTCTTTGTGTATTCTTCCTAGACAGCCACAAAGTAGGGGGACTGGGTGTTGGCAGGATGAGCCGTCCTGGCAGAATAAGGTGGGCAGGGGTGCACACAGCCCCACTTCCATTGTAAAGACACTGCCTCAGCTCACACAGAAAGAACTTCACACCTTCACAGGCTTTTGTGACTCCAGACAGCTTTGGACCGGGGCAGAGTAGGCAAGAAATTCCAAACGCTTCTCTGGGGGGTGTAGCAAGGTGGCAGTATTATGTGGAATGACTGGGGATCTTACTATGTAATACTAGCACGTTACCCATAAGTAGACCTCGGATTCACACCAGTAAACCTTAGCTCAGTCCTGGTAGAGTGGCAAAGAGCAGTCAGGCTACTTAGCAGAACATGTGTTAAGAATTACACAACACCAACATGGACGATAAGTAATTGACATGACTCAAAAGAAATCAATATGTTGCAGATAACCAGAATTATCCATTTAAGTGTATTAAATAAATCAGCACTTTGCAGACCTGTCAAACTCTATCATTGTGGTAAGTGGGAGAAATCACCGTATGCAGTCAGTCACTTGTGGAATGAGTTCAGTGAAATTCACCTGGGGTTGAGGTCTTGCGGGCTCTCAGACAAAGAAGCAAGAGTCAGTACATTTTTACCCGGCTCGTGGGGCCGAGGTGCAGAGTGGTGCTGGCTGTCCTTGGTGATGAGCGGAACTCGCAGTCTTGGAGTGGCTGCTTTGCTCAAAGCACCTTGCAGGTTGAATTCAGCAGTCTTTTGGTTCTTGACCTGGTAGCTGGCCTCAGATCGGGAATCACCAGGTAGTGCAGCTTGGCAACACTCGGGTAGCTTGGATGCAGAGGTGCTCTTGGCTGTCCAGAGTGCTGAACATGATCCGTGGGTGCTGGCTTTACCAAGCGTACCATAGTAAGATCCCCATTGCTAAAGTGCTCCTGCTCACTCCCTAAAACAGGGTAAAATTGGCTTACACTTGATTGACACATATAATTGACTTTGAAGCCTCTAGTAAAGTAATATACTATAAACCCAGGGATGATAAATTAAATGCTACTAGTGGGCCTCCAGCACGTATTTTGCCTCCCACTTAAGTAGGCCCTTAAGACATGTCATTGTAGGCCTACTTAAGTGGGTGAAAGGAGATGCAAGGACTAGACAGTGGAGCCACTGAGGTGGGTTGTTGTACTGTGACGACGGTTCCTTGGGCCTGGAGTATCGAGTAAAGCAGGTATTAGTTGGGCTGACCACCAAAAAAGCCTTGGTGCTGGCAAGCACAGAGGTTTAGGAAATCTTCTTTCAGAGTACCAGGGGAACGATGCAGAAAGCTGAGCCTCGCTGAGTTCTGCAGTTCTCTGAAGGCTCCTGGCCAGTTACTTTTGGGCAGCCACGCTTTGGGGCCCAGGGGACAGTACTTCAATAGTCATGGAAAATGCTGTCTGGGCTACCATTGTCAGGGGACTTTTTCCCCTAGTCATAGGATGCTCTGGTGAAGGTGTCTGGTTGCAGAGGGTTCACCTTTACTTTTGGAACTGGTCTCTGGTCTGGAGTAAGTCGAAGACCAGCTGTGTGCAGGGTGGCTACCACAGGTGCAGGTACTGTGCCTCTTCTGTGTGGAGTACTGTCTTGTCGTAGAGTTGGGTCTCTTCTTGTTTCACAGCAAATCTGAAGTTCTGGTGTTAGGGTTGCCCCTTAAATCCTAGATTTAGGTGTGTTAAAAGAAGTAAGGACCAGTGGCTAACTGGCATCTAGTCCTACAGCTAGACCACCCCTGAGGTGACCACATCCAGTGGGAGTGCTTTGCTAAACTACCCAGAACCCACTATCTCAAAGTCTTTTCAAGATGGCACGGGCCATCTGCCATGGTACACTCCAGCTGGCCCATCCTAGATATGTGGTCAGCCTTAGGGGAGTGTCTTCCTCCTGGCTAGCTCATTTTCCTGCCTGCCTGCCTCAGAAAATGCATGGGGCAGGGTGAGGCTGTGTCCTTGAATAGGGATCACATTCCTTTGTCCTGCAGTGGCGGTGCAGCCTTTGAAGCTCACTGCCATGATGGGCCTAATCACTAGCCATCCTGCAGGGCAGAGGTGCAATCTCCTTCCTGCACAGGCCTTAGTTCTGACCTCTGGGAGCGGCACACACTCCCCAGCATGGGGTCAGAACTCTGTCTTGGTGGCAAACACTCTGGAAAGCCCGCCAAGGCAGGAGAAAGCTGGAAACTCGGTGGGCGGCCTCTGAGGATTTCTCCTGTGTAAATGCTAGGTAAACCTGGTTATGAGAATCATGTTCAGGGTTCAAGGAATGGTGTTTGACTCCACAATGTGGAATTCGATCAGTCTATCATGGAGCTGGACATCTGCGGGTCTGTCCAGGTGCCAGCCCATGTTATCGTATGCATCGCCAGTCACTTGTAGTATTATTAAGTTTTAAATGCTGCCACAGTGCCATATATGCTTGCACATATATGTCCACACTCAAAACACAATGTAACCTGCCTCCTGGGCTATAGGAGGCCTGCCTTAGGTGTGACTGACCTGTGCTATGGGCAGTGAGGGGACTCTGCATGCCCCTTGTGTGGGCAGAGCCAAACTAGAGCAGGCAAGCTGCTCGTGCAGGCTGACATGGCAGCTCTGCAGGCTTTGCTTTTACTCGGGTCAGGCAGGGTGGCACAATAAGTGCTGCAGCCCTGGTGACCCCTTTACCATCCCTGCCTAGGAACCACGAGTACCATTTACTAGGATTTTACAGTGCACTTTCAGATCAAAAACGACAGCACCAAGCAGCACAAATGGTGTAAGGGATGACCCTCCCAAAAGGGTACTTTACAACAGGGAGGAACTCCAAATGTTTCCACTTCAAAGCTGGCATCAGGTATAAAATTTGGACCCCTGACCCATTTGTCACTTTACTTCTGGACCTGCAGAGAACTCTCATAGAACTGCTGTGCTGCCTGTGGCCTGCTGTGATCTTTATAGAGGGCTGCCCTGCTTCACAAAGACGACTGTCCTGCTGCCTGAAGCCTACCTACTTCATTGCTTGAACCCAAGACCTCCATAGTGACCTGAAAGGCTAATTGGGTGGCCTCTTAATCAGAGCCTCTGGAAAAGAAAATACACCAGCCATCTCTAGCCTGCACGTATGCCCCCCCAAGGGTTGCCCTTCCACTTCTGGACTCTTAGAGGTGATGCTAAAGGTGCCTAGATAGCCAAAGTAAAAAACTTGCCAACATTTTTGGGAACATTTTCAACCAAAAAGTGCCCTGAGATCTGAGAGGAGGCTGGGATCTACCTCCTTGCCCATCTGCCCAATGTGCATTAACGGTTGGCCTGGCTTTGCAGTAGCTGCCGCTGCTTTCTTTGCTGCAGCAAATCCTGTTCAGCAGATGCTGTCTATAAGGGTATCCAGCCTCGTGATGCCATCATCGGCTACAACCTTTAGCCCCCTCCTCTGGAGATTTTCAACTTCTAAAAATAAAGCTAAGTGGGAACATAGAAATCCTCACTGCTACTTCGTCCAGCGGCTCCCTGACGACAACGCCTTCTCCACGGACACCGACAGCTTCCTTGTTCTGCTGACTTTTACCTTCTCAAACATTTTTTTCACAGCATTTCTTCTGAGTACGAAGGTAAGTGGTGACTGCGCCTAATAAATCTGAGCCATGATCCATTTCAGTCAATCATAACTTTCATTTTTGTTCGGTTCTCCTGTGACTAGATGTCTGCTGTTGACGCTTTGATCTTTTAGGTGTTATTTTTCATATTCAATTTTAAAAATTCATATTCCCGTTTCTTTCAATTGGATTCTTATAATTCTGGTGTCAAATAATGTATTAAAATGTACTCAAGTTTTCTAAAATCGTGTGGGAGTTTTATTGTGTGGTGTTTTCGGTTTATTACTGTGTAAGTGCTGCATAAATATTTCACAATTTACCTCTAAGTTAAGCCTGATTGCTTTTGTGCCAAGCTAATAGATGGTTCAGCACAGGTTAATTTTGTGACTATTTGCCCTTGAAAAGGAGTGTGGCTGTTGCTTGAGTAGGGTTTTATCACACCTCAACTAACAATCCCGGTTTTCCCAACAAGGGTTTAAAAGCAGGCTTGAAAACCATACTCTTAACAAACTTTCGTAAATTCAAATGAGCAAATATTGCTCAGTGAAAATCTGTTGAGTGATTGCAGATTTGTTTTCCATACACCCCCTTTGTTCCAGCCTGTAAAACGTATTATTTCTGCTCTTGTCAGGAGTTAATGTCCAACGTATTCCAGGATAGGAAGATATTGAAGAGTAATTGTTGAATACCCTTTAACATGTTGGATTATAGGTGTGCACAGACTCACGGGGTATTCCGACCCTTGACCGACCATTTCTGATGGATACAACTACCTGTGGATTCCTCACCTAATGAATACTCTCATGGCGCCAGCATTTGACGGAAATCTTCTTCCTAGTCTCTGCACGTCGACGAGGACGTCACTCTAGCCCACGCGACGCCGTCTGATGTCATACAGGCAATAAGAGGTCCTCGACGACGTGCCGACGTCAGTTCCCTTTTTTCCGTGCATTCGAAACGGTTATCTTCGAGGGAGCTACTGTTACTTTAGTGGTTACAGTGCGTTTTCTGCTGCGTAGTTCTTCTCTGCGGTAACAATGTCTCAGAGAAAGTCGGGTTTCAAGCCCTGTCGAGAGTGTGGGGGCAAGATGTCCGTTACAGATCCTCACTCCGACTGTCTCTGGTGCTTGAGCTCCGATCACGACGTTGTGACTTGCGATTCATGTCAGCACATGAATCCGAAGGCCCTCAAGGAACGTGAGGCTAAACTATTCCTGGCGAAGTCGAAGAGAAAGGAAAAACATCACAAGAAGTCTTCCTCGCCAAGGTCTCATCGGCGTCATCGAGACTCCCAGCGCCGTAGAGATTCACGGCGTCATTCAAGCAAGGAGACTCGTTCGAGGTCGCCTTCGGCTCGGCGTCGGAGGACTTGGGAGGTCAGTCCGACGGTCACGCCGCATCCATCGACGCCGTTGCCCTCTCTGGCGTCACCAACTTCGCCTGGACAAGCGTCTGTGGTTGAGGTGATGCAGCCTCTTGTGATGTCTCCGGCGTCGCGGACGTCGAGGCCGGCGTTGGGGTCGCCTTCGATCCAGGCACCTCAGTATCCAGCTTTTCCAGCCCCTGGAGCCGATAGTACCGCATTTCTGAATGCGATGTATACCATCTTTCAGCAGATGGCTCCAGGAGGTGCTCCGGCTGGTCCTTCGGGGCCTTTGGCCTTTTCATTGGGTGATCCTGCGCCTCTTCGGCCGGCACCCTTTATGCCCTTTCTCCCTTTTGGGAATGTGGGCTCGGCGCCGGTGTCGGTGGCCGCTCCGGTGGCTTCAGAAGGATTGGCTCCGGATGTTTCCATCTCGTCGACGTTGGGATTTCGTCCTGTGACTCCGGTGGGTCCATCGGCTCCAAGATCTCTTTGTCCTGCTCCTTCATCGGCGCCGAAGCTGCCTGCGGCGCCGGATGCGGCGTCTGATGCTTCTGGAGATCGGCGCCGATCTTCGACTTCGGCAGAGGCCATGTCGACTCCGCGCATTGAGCAGAGACTTCATTCAAGGAGGCGTGCTCTCCGTCTGTTGGAAGAGCAGGAGTACCAGCGAGTCCTGGAGGAAGGAGAGGTTGAGGACTCGGGTGATGGACTGCATGGTCTGGATACGGCCAGTGGGCTGGATACTTCCCCTGAGTGGGACCTTTCATCTCCTGGGGAGTATACGGAGGAGGCTGCTACCTTTCACGCGGTGGTAAGGAAGGCGGCTAATTTTCTGGACCTGCCTTTGCCGGTGGCAGAGGCGAAGCAGAATTTATTGACGGAGGTGCTGCATCCGGCCTCTGCTGCAGCGGAGCCTCTCTTGCCGTTTAATGAGGATTTGCTTGATCCGGTGTTGGAGGTGTGGAAGAAGCCTGTATCTTCCTCAGCAGTTCATAGGGCTGTGGCCAGGAGATATCGGGCTGCACCATCTGACCCTGGCTTTCTTTCAAGACAGCCTACGCCGGAGAGCTTGGTGGTGCAAGCCTCCTGTTCATCAAAATCAGCGCCTGGATCCTTCCCGACGGTGCCAGGAGACAGGGACTCCAAAAAACTGGATGCGCAATCCAAGAAAATATTTTCTTCTTGCAGTTTGGCGTTGAAGGCCACCAACGCAACTTGCATTCTGGGGAGATATGTCCATGCTCTTATGGATGATATTTCATCTTCTTTTGCGGAGCTTCCCCAGGGACTCTTGGATGTTGTCTCAGACGCCCAGGCTGCCGCAACCCAGATTATCCAGTCTGGACTGGACACGACCGACTCGGTGGCTAGGGAAATGGGCACGGCTGTGGTGGCAAGGAGACAGGCCTGGCTCCGTAATTCAGGGTTTTCTGCGGATGTACAGTCGACCCTATTAGACCTCCCGTTTGATGGGGACAAACTGTTTGGAGCAAAGGCAGATTCGGCCTTGGATCGATTTAAAGAGAGCAGGGCCACAGCCAAATCGTTAGGGCTGCAAGCTCCTTCTTCCTCTGCCTCTTCCAGGTTTTTCAGGAGGTTTTGTGGATTTGGGCGTGGCTCTTCCTCCTCTTCCTTTCGGGGGAGGTTCCAGCAAGCCGCCTCTTCTCACCCCTATAGATCATTTAGAGGGAGAGGTAGGGCCCGCACCAGAGGAGCCTCTCAACAGCACTCTGCCTCTTCCTCGTCCTCTGGAGGGGTGCAGCAGGGAAAGCAGCCTTAGGCTTCTACCATTTCCCACTCACTCCTCTCCTGTAGGGGGAAGATTACGGCATTTTCTCCACAAGTGGGAGACTATTACAACGGACACTTGGGTTATCAGTATTGTGGAGAAAGGCTACACCCTTCCCTTTCGGGAGTTTCCACCCCCCCTCCCGCCCCGCCCATCTTATTGTTCAGAAGAACACCTCCTGTTGCTAGAACAGGAGGTTCAAGTCCTCCTTTCAAAGGGCGCGGTGGAGTTGGTTCCAGAGCAGGAAAGGGGTCAAGGTTGTTACTCAAGGTACTTCCTGATTCCCAAGAAAGATGGTCGGTTGAGACCGATCCTGGATCTGAGGATCTTGAATTGGTTCCTCAATCAGGAAAAGTTCAAGATGCTGACCCTAGCACAGGTGCTTTTGGCGTTGAACAAAGAAGATTGGATGGTGTCTGTCGACTTGCAGGATGCTTATTTTCATATCCCGATACTCAAGTCGCACAGGAAGTATCTCCGGTTTGTGGTAGGGTCGCAGCACTATCAGTTTGCGGTCCTCCCGTTTGGTCTTACTTCGGCACCTCGAGTCTTCACGAAGGTGATGTCAGTGGTTGCGGCAGAGCTCAGAAGGAAGGGGATAGCAGTATTCCCTTACTTGGACGACTGGTTGATCAAAGCCAAGTCCCCGGAGCTTGTGTAGTATCATCTGTAGTCAACAACCCAGTTGTTGTTCGACCTGGGCTTTTCGGTGAACGTGCCCAAATCTCACCTAGAGCCCTCTCAGCGCCTCCTGTTCATAGGGGCAGTACTGGATACAACATTGAATCGAGCCTTTCCTCCGCCTCAGCGGGTTCAAGATATTCAGGAATTGGTTCCAATGTTTCGAAATGGAGCGGTAGTTCCAGTCCTCAAGGTCCTTCGTCTGCTCGGTCTGTTTGCCTCCTGCATACTGTTGGTCACGCATGCTACGAAGGCAGTGGTCTCAACACAAGGGAGATCTAGAAGGTGCGGTCAAGATCTCCAGAGATGCTGCGGTGGACTTGAAGTGGTGGATTGCGAGCAACAATCTTTCGCAAGGAAAACCGTTCGCGCAGTCGCCACCAGTGGCCACGGTCATAACGGATGCTTCCACTCTAGGGTGGGGAGCTCATCTGGGGGATCTGGAGATCAAAGGACTTTGGTCTCCAGAGGAACAGATGTTTCATATCAATCTGTTAGAGTTACGGGCTGTACGTCTGGCTCTCAAGGCCTTCCTCCCTTCCCTTCGTGGTCAGTCGGTACAGGTCCTGACGGACAATACTACCACGATGTGGTACATAAACAAACAGGGAGGAGTAGGGTCGTACCTTCTTTGCAGAGAAGCTCTTCGACTATGGTCCTGGGCAAAGGACCATCAGATTTGCTTGGTAGCAAATCATTTGGCCGGGGTCTTGAATGTACGTGCGGACAGTCTCAGTCGCCAATTCTCGGCCGACCACGAGTGGCGTCTCCATCCAGATCAAGTTCGTTTAATCTTCCAGATGTGGGGGTTTCCTCGGATAGATCTGTTTGCCACTCGGGAGAACGCGCATTGTCCGTTATTCTGCAGCCTCCAGTATCCGGTGCAGGGAGCATTGGGGGACGCGTTTCTGATAACCTGGTGCGACCAGTTGCTTTACGCGTTTCCCCCCATACCCTTGATTCCTCGAGTGTTGAGGAAGATTCGCCAAGACCGGGCCCAAGTCATCTTAATAGCTCCCGATTGGCCAAGGAGGGTGTGGTACTCCGACCTTCTCCAACTCTCGCTGTGCCCTCCGCTCCGTCTCCCTCTCAGGGCAGATCTCCTCTCGCAGTCGCAGGGGCAGGTTTTACACCCCAACCTCCAGAGTCTACACCTACATGCCTGGAGATTGAACGGGGCAACCTGAGTTCCTTCTCTCTCCCGCTTGATGTAGTGGATGTTATATTAGCGGCCAGGCGACACTCCACTAAATCTATCTACGCTAATAGGTGGTCTAAATTTGTTACGTGGTGTGGGGAGAGACAGATTGATCCCTTACATGCTCATCTGTCGGATGTCTTGTCTTTTGCTCTGTCTCTAACGCAGAAGGGTTGTGCAGTGGCTACCATTAAGGGTTATTTGTCGGCTTTGTCAGCCTTCATTTGTCTTCCAGATCAACCATCGTTATTTAAAACCCCTATTGTTCTCAGATTCTTGAAAGGTCTTCTAAATAAATATCCGCCAAAACCATTCGTTATGCCTCAATGGGATTTGTCCTTGGTCCTCACTTTCCTTATGGGGTCCCCTTTTGAGCCTATGCAATCTTGCCCCTTAAGGTATTTGGTTATTAAAACAGTCTTCCTGGTGGCTATAACATCTGCAAGGAGAGTGAGTGAGTTGCAAGCCTTATCGGTAAAACCCCCTTATACAACTTTTTACGGGGATAAGGTGGTGTTGAGGACCAAGGCTGCTTTCCTTCCGAAGGTTGTTTCACCCTTCCATTTGGCCCAGACAATTACTTTGTCCACGTTCTATCCTCCGCCTCATCCTTCAAAGGAGGAAGAGAGACTACATCGCTTGGACCCAAACAGGGCGTTAAGCTTCTTCATTGATAGAACAAAGGATTTCAGGCTGGAGGATCAGCTGTTCATCGGATACGTGGGCAAGAGGAGAGGAAAGGCAGTCCACAAGAGAACACTCTCCAGGTGGGTTGTTCTTTGCATTAAAATCTGTTACTCTTTGGCAAAGAAGGATCCTCCTGATGGCATTAGAGCTCATTCCACCAGAGCAAAGTCGGCCACTTCGGCCTTGGCCAGAGGTGTTCCTGTGGTCGACATCTGCAAGGCCGCAACTTGGTCGTCCCTTCACACTTTTGCGAAACATTACTGTTTGGACTCTGAGGTCAGAAGGGACGGCCATTTTGCATGGTCAGTGCTGCAGGATTTCTTGGTTTGACCATTTCGGCACCCACCACCGGAAGTGGTACTGCTTTGGGACTCTATTCATTAGGTGAGGAATCCACAGGTAGTTGTATCCATCAGAAGAACGAGTTACTTACCTTCGGTAACAACTTTTCTGGTGGATACATTAGCTACCTGTGGATTCCTCACGGTCCCACCCGCCTCCCCGTTGCTTTCTGGTCTTACCAAGTAATCCTTGAGTGCGCTCCTCTTGGTCTTCAGGTTTGCAATAGATGATGTATATATGGACACTTGTATATATTTATATGTGTATCTTCGAGACACCAATGACTTTCTTGCTAAGATTCATAATGTTCCATGGCAACCCAACTATCTATTGGTAACCATGGATGTGACTGCATTATACACTTCCATTAAGCATGAATTTGGCATTCAAGCATGTTGTCACTTCTTGGGCACTCGTAAAATTGAATTTCTTCAACATACTAACATGCTAATTAGCATGTTAAGATTTTGCCTCACCCACAACGTCTTTCTATTTGACAATCAACATTACTTGCAGAAACAAGGGACTGCAATGGGAGCTTCATTTGCTCCCACGTATGCCAACCTTTACATGGGCTGGTGGGAAAAGGAGATAGCTTGGTCTGACTCTAATGGCAAATACATGGAACAAGTGATACTATGGGTCAGATATATTGATGATCTCTTTCTTATCTGGGATGGTGACGAGATTTCTCTCAAACAATATGTTGATATCTTGAACAACAATGAGCTGAACATTCACTTAGACTTGAAATATAGTGCACAAACTATAGAATTTCTTGATGTCCAGATCTCTATTGAAAAAGATGTCTTACAGACAACCATTTTTCGTAAACCAACAGCCTGTAATTCAATCTTGCATGGCAATAGTGGTCATCCAAAAGCTTTGAAATGGAGTATTCCATACAGTCAATTTCTACGGGCCCGTAGAATCTGTTCTAATGATGAGTGCTTCAAGATTGAAATCATGACGATGACACAGAGATTCTTAGAGAGAGGATATCCTTTGAAGATCCTTAAAGATGCACACTTGAGGGTTTTGAATATGTCTCGAGAAAAATTGCTTTTCAAGCCTGAGAATATTCATAATCAAGATCACAATAAGGTATCATCACCTAGACTATTCTTAGAGTTTAATTCTCAACATTCACATTTAAATAATATCATACAGAAAAATTGGCATGTTTTGAGACATGATTCTGCCATCAAGGACAGTATAGGTCCACATCCATGTATCACATATCGCAAAACTCAATCTTTGGGTAACCATCTTACCAGAAGCCTATTTCAGAGTCCCAAAACTAATATGTCATGGTTGGCCAAAAAAAGCTTGGGCTTTTGGAAATGTGGACATTGCAAATCATGTTTGTATGCACAGAATACTCAGACATACACCACGTTCGAAGGAAAAATTTGTGACATAACTGAACGTATCACATGCGAAACTGAATACGTTGTATATGTCATTGAATGTGGGTGTCGCAAGAAATATGTGGGCAGTACCATTCACAAACTGAAAATCAGGTTCCTGCAACATCTCAGAGCCATTAAGAATCATGATCCATCCTATCCCTTAGCTAAACACTTTTGGGATGTACATGAAGGTAACTGTAGTTCCCTAGCATTTTATGGTGTCAAAACCATTGCGGTCCATCCCCGAGGAGGCAATAGAATTGCACATTTGAGACAAATGGAGTCCAAAACTATTTTACTTTTAGGTACAGAACACCCTTGGGGTCACAACTTGGACGCAGAGCTTCATGTACATCTGTAAGTTTTTAGATTTTCCCATACAGAGATATACACATTTTTTTACACATTTTTTTACATTTTCTCACACATAGATTTTGTCCAATAGAAAACATGAAATGAAATTGATGACTTTTTTAGAATATTGTGTCTTGTTAGGATCCTTACTGATTGATTTTACCATTATTGTTATTACTATTAGTGGTAGCATTTGCCGGATTGATACTTAGTGTATTTTGGTAATAATTTTTTATTAATAATTTATTCACTTTTAGGGTGTTATACTCATCTATTTTATTCCTATACTGTTGCATAGGTCCTTGGGGAGGATAGCAGCGCACATATACATTCTCCTGTTGCTGAATTTGTGGGGTCTATTTACAATTTCCTAATCAATAACAATTTGACCTATGATATGGATCTATTAATTAATCTCTTCAGATTCCTTTTAGAATATATTAATTTATAGGACTATGACTTATTTAATGAATTATGATGATGAATATCCATTTATTTATTTATTTATTCCACGTTGAAATCGCTTTTACCTGTATCTTATTTTGCATTTTCAGAATTGACTGAATTTACTCTATTTATTTGTCATCATTTGTCATCTATTTATAGCCTTTATATGAAGTGGATGTATTGCAATCAATTGGCAGTACATATATTTATATATATTTATATATTTATATTATTAAT
This sequence comes from Pleurodeles waltl, assembly GCF_031143425.1. NCBI lineage: Eukaryota > Metazoa > Chordata > Amphibia > Caudata > Salamandridae > Pleurodeles > Pleurodeles waltl. The sequence goes on along the minus strand of NC_090444.1, from coordinate 338,535,477 downwards.
TAATTGCATTTATATATCAGGCCTTTAAAATTAAAACTGAAATCAAAATCAAAATTAAAATTATTAGGTATAAGTGGGTAATATGTGGACATTAAGAGTAAAAGGAAAAAGGAAAAATGATAATTGAGAAAGAGAAGAGAGAGAAAAAAACAGCATACATGGGATTTGTTTTGTATTTAAGAATTGTAGACTGTGATTACAATTAATTAATTTTTAGTGTTCACAGGTGACCAGACTATATTTGTGATAATGTATTATAATATGAGAGAAATATATAATGTCACATTTTTAGTTCATAGTTTATTTCAAAACATGCACAGGATTAGGAGTTTCTTATTTTTAAGTTAAAATTGTGACGTTATAAAATGGCCGCTCCATTTGCACCTCTCTTGAGCTATGCAATGAACATCAAAGAAGGACTATATGGTTTAAATAGTTGAGTGTAAAATGTCTGCCAATGTCCTGTTGAAGGCTTCGGCCGAAACGCGTAGACATTTGGTTGGGACAGCGTGTGTGTCTTTTGAATGGTGAGCACATTGTCGACCGTTTTTTTTTTTGTGCTTTTTGTACCAACTTTTGCTGGTGTGATTTACCTGCAATCTAAATTTTTTTTTCAATAAACAGCAGCCGATGAACCTATCGAGAATAAGTGGTTTTCTGAGTATTTTACCAGCTGGTATTGAATGATGTGCAGCCCTTGGTGTGCGATTTAAATACACCATTCTTCTGGATATATATATATATATGTATATATTTTTGGGTATATACATGATTTACATATATTTGTTGTTTAAAAAAAAAAAAGAGAGTTATATTAAATCTACAACCATTTTATTGCAATGTTGTGTATTTTACAATGTTATGGGATATTGCCTTGCTCTTTCATTGCATTGGGTTGTTGTTCTCATGCACGTAAAAAATGTTGGTACTGACGTCGGCACGTCGTCGAGGACCTCTTATTGCCTGCATGACGTCAGACGGCGTCGCGTGGGCTAGAGTGACGTCTTCGTCGACGTGCAGAGACTAGGAAGAAGATTTCCGTCGAATGCTTGCGCCATGGGAGTATTCATTAGGTGAGGAATCCACAGGTAGCTAATGTATCCACCAGAAAGGTCGTTACCGAAGGTAAGTAACTCGTTCTTCTCACCTACTTCCAACTCCTGAATGCAATTTTCCAGATAGTTGGCAAAATAAAGAATCCAAACCCTTATAAAAACCATAATCACCAAACAGGACAGGCAAATTATTTCATAGGACAAGAAGATTTCTGAAGTAAGCTATCCATAGGACAAGTAGCTATATTATAAATTCCACACCCCTGCTTGTTCTCTATAATGTCTGCACGTGTTTTGGGACATCACTGGACACTTCCTCATATATAAATGAAACAGCTTATTTGGAAACTTTAACAGACATTAGGAGGTGCAAAAATAATTGGCAGAGTAAGAAAATATAAATTTTTTGACTATGATGCAGATAAGCAATCCGGTGTGAAACGTGTGTTGCAAAGCATTTCAGGGTTCTAAAATATGTTACTGCAAAAAAAGTTATAAGAAAGTATAAAGAAAAGTGCTTACTCTAGCATTTCATCTTAGAAATGTATCCTTCTTGATTGTTCCTATTCCTGCTGCCCGCATTGATTTTTGTTCATTTAAAATTTCTTACTGGCTAACCCTGCTAATTGCCCTTTGTGGGGGTCACCCTTCCTCTTCTCTGCTGATATGTTTTCTAGTCAATTCAAACATGTTCTGTTGTTCCTACCAGCCGCGGCCCATCCTTTAGAGCGGAGGGGCCACACACCCCCACCTTTTGCCCTTCATGAAGAGTGTCGGTCAGGCTGAACAAAGGTCAGCCTGACAGACACTCTTCATGTTCAGATCAGGCAGCCAGGAGCAAGACATGCGCGATTTGCGCAAACTCCTGGCTGCCTGAGCTGAACTTTGCAGAGCTGAAGAGGTCACAGCTGCTATGGGCGTGACCTCCTCAGCTCAGCAAAGGTGCCTAGTCCCGAGGGGAAGAGTCACCGATTGATTTCAACCTGGGTGCTTCAGGTTTAAGCTCTGAAGCGCCCAGGGCGAGTGTCAGTCTGTGACACCTCGTCACAGAGTGGGGAGGGGTCAGAAGTCTCTCTGACCTCATCCCACTCGGTGACGAAGTTGGGACTGCTGCCTTCCCTGGGACAGCCAATGAGAGGGAAGGCAGCAGTCCCAACCCTCCTCAGACCTCCTAGCTGAAGGTAAGTGTGTGTTTTTTAAATTAATGTTTGGTGCGTGCATATATGTTTGAATGTTGATGAGTGTTGTGAATGGATGTGCGTGCATGTGTGAATGAATAAGTGTGAGTGTGCTTCCCGCCTCCCTCTTAAAATTACCGGCCGCCACTGGTTCCCATTTGTAAAATCTTCTCTTGACTCCATAAGCCACTCCAAATTCCATCCTATTTCACTACTCTCTTTTCTCTGAAAGTGTCTAAAAAGTGTGCCATATAATTGGCAATCTTACAGCTCTGCCATTTCTTCTTTCCTTGATCCCATGTTTTTTTGTTTTGCTCATTCCAAAGAAAGTGCTTTATGAGTAGTAAACTCTCTAATCTTGACACATCAATCTCGGTAAGCAGTCTTGCCTTATTCTTATGGATAGACCTGCTGCTTTTGAAACACTGTCATCTTTCTTTTGGCCTCTCTTCCATCGGGATTTCTGACACTTCAGAACCTTCTGACCTTATCTTTCGCGTTTCTCTTTATGTGTGTCTTGGGTGGAAAAAAGACTGACTTTCACTTTGATCTTCAGGATTTCTTAAGCATTGATTTTCATCCCCCCTCATTTCTCAATTTACATTATTTCATATTTTGTTTCTTACTCGTATGTCCTGTAGCTCTATAACACTTGTCTCAAAGGGTGTGGTTTGCATTTGTTGGCAGTGTGGATTCTTTAAGGTTATAATGTTCTTCCTTTATGTTTTTTTTGTTTTGCCAATTTTCTGTTGTTTCCTGTAGTTAATTAGAAAGGTATTCGTGTAGAGTGGCAATCTAAAATACTCTGCCATCTTTCAACAGAACTTGATGTCATGAAACCTTTGAGTCGAACAGAATGTGACTCCTTTAGATAGCACATATGTTTCTGCTATAGATAATTTATATATTGAGGGGTTTAGCTCAGGTACATAGCTAGGGATGGTGTCCAGCTCTTCCACTATTTGTTGTGATGCCAGCGTAAATCACCATGAGGCAAATGTTGAAAATAAAGGCAGCAGTACTAAAACCTCATGTCTTGACTGCAGTAACATAATTATCACGTCAGGGGTCTTGCCACAGCTTTAGCACAAAACTCTGAAATAGAGGCCAAGTTCTTAAATAGCTACATGGGTGAAAGGTCGGAAATTGCTTACTTTGCCACACCTTTTAACATCCCTGACTGCTAAACTTTACATTTGTAGACTACTTCTTTCAAAGCCATGCTTCTTAAGTTTGGTAATATAAACTGTGGTTTTTGGTTAATTATGCTAATCCATACGAGGGAAAGATCCTGAAAGTTCATACATAAATCTGTAACATCTCTATTAGTTGGTTTAGCCTATAAAATGTATCGCAGCCGCCTCAGATGGTTCACTTTTGTTTCCTGTAGCAGCAACAGCGTTTGAAGCTTTTTTCAGTATTGTATCCACATAATTTGTTCATACCCAATTGCAATAAACATTATGTAAATGAAACTGGCAATGATCTGTGCAGACGTTTCAGAAAGTATTGGTCTGATATAAATATCATTTAGGTGGATACCTGTGGCTAAACACTTTAACACTTCTTACCACACGATTACAGAGCGTATAATTTTCTCTAGAGCGTCTGTGAGAACCCGGCGATTTAAGTGGAAGAGAACCTTTTAAAATACAGATTTAAGACTGTACCCTGTGGTTTAAAATTAGACTGTAGTACATCTATATTTAACATCTTGAACTGCGCTCAGTTCTTGCTGATACCTTAGATTGCAACGTTTTATTCAGCATTTTTATTGTGAGACTCCCAGGCTATTTGCACATTTTCAGATCTAATTAGGTGCTGCTTTCTGCCTAATCTTCAACTTGAAAAGTGCTTTCAGTTGAAGCAATTATTGTTTGTGTTTTGCATATTAAAATTGGTCAGTGGCGTCTGCGAAAATGTAGACAGCTGTTTTTTTTTCTCGTTGTATTGGCTATCACTTTGTATTTTAGGAAACCAATGGATCTCCTCATTAATCCCCAGTTTGCAAACCGGTGTTTTTAAAGTACTTTTTTTATATTGAAAGTTGCTTCTGTCGCCAGGTTTAAATGCTATTCATTGTATTATAACACCGTTTATTTATTAGTTCTGGGCTGTATCGTTATGAGCTTGAACTCACCAAGTGTAGCGGACAGCAGTCTCTACTTCCTAGTTGCTTTGGCCAGCATAGAAGTATGTTTTGTACATGCCTGCCCTTGGGTGAATAACTCTACTTTTTTTGGGAGGGATACATTCTTAGAGTACACAAGAGACGATTGCTCTCCTCTGGGTCTGATTTTTGGATTGATGAGAAGGGCTTGTGAAATAAAGGTCTCCTCACTGTGGCTACAACTATATCTCGCAGTATCCTTATGCCTCATAGTAAAGGGGGCGTGTATACATTTTGTATTAGGGAATGGTCTGTACATTTTGTATTAGGGTATGGTGTTGTTTGAACCAATGTATTCGATAGGGTGCAAGTTGCCTGCCTCGCTAATAAGTGGCTTAAGCAATAGGAATGAACATAATAATTCTTTGATATGAGATCAAACATGACCTGCAATGTGTAAGGTGATGTTTTTTCCTTGTATTGTTCTCTCGTTGTTTAACCTGAGATTAGTAAATATGCAGCTGGTTATTTTCTTTTTGTTACCTGAAAAGCTTTGACTGAAAAACAAACTTGTTTGGAATGTCTCCCTTGTCATTACTGTTGATATTCCATTATGTTGAATCCAATTTCCATTTCAAAGGAAACACACAGTGTATTTTTTGTTTGTGTAGAACAAAAAGTAATGAATATTTAGTGGGGAGGAAATAATCCAGGCCATTTTTGTAGTTGACAAACTAATTTTATGTGTAAGTATGGGAGAAAGTAAAAAAGCTGAAATTGGTGTTACTGTGGGCCACATATACGAAACTCAGGTTTTGCGATTTGCAAATTGCGAGTCGCAAAACCTGATGTACAACAGTGTCAATGACACTGTTTGCGATTCCCAATGGGGTCGCAAATGACTTACCTCATGAATTTTCATGAGGTAGGTCTCAATTAGCGACTCCATTGGGAATGTCCGCCCTCACAGGGATGGTGGCCTGCTGGAGACAGCAGACCACCATGTCTTTGATTGCTTTTAAATAAAGCAGTTTTTTTTTTTTTTTTTTTTTTAATGCAGCCCGTTTTTCTTAAAGGAAAACGAGGTGCATTTCAAAATGAAAAATGAAAAGTTTTCTTTTCATTTTTTCAGAGCAGGCAGTGGTCCGTCCGAAAAAATATTTTCACTGCCATTCAGAAAGGGGAAGGGGTCCCATAGGGACCCCTGCCCATTTGCAAATGGGTTAGCACGCACCTTCCTAATACTGAATCACAAAACCCAAACTGCGATTTGGTAACAAGTTACCGAATCGCAGTTTGGCCTTTGTACATCCAAAATAGCATTTTTCAAGTCACAAACGGCACGATTCGCTGTTTGCGACTTGAAAAATGCCTCGTACATCTGGCCCTGTGTGATTTGTATCTGCCCGCAAGTAAAAAGGGAGGCCTCAGGTGGTGGGGACCTCAGTTCGTACTTTAATGAAACTTTGAATCAAACAATTTTCAGATAAAGAAGTCAAGTAAGTGTACTGAGTTTCTACAGAGCCTGGCAATAGGTATCCAATTTTCCTGCTCTCCACTTGCAGAAAAAATTTGAGTACCACAAAAGGCAAATGGCGGGCTCTGCATGCCTAGAGACATTGAAAGCAAAGCTCTCACTTTGCAGGCTTTGGGTTTTTCTTTCGCTGTTCACCTCATTGTTAAATGACCAAAAATGCTGCCACCTATCAAAATGTGAATTGTCTGAAGCCAGACCCCCCTAACTTTTTCCAGAATTTGAAGTGTCTCCAGGGGTGGCAAATATGTTTTTTCGGTAGAGAAGCCTTCAAATCACAGGCACACATGAAAAGATCATGATTATATGAAAAATAACTACAGGACATATCCACAGTAGCTCAGCATATCTAAAGTTAAAGGGTAAAGAATTTTGCAAGGGCCCCTACATCATGCAGAGAGTCAGAATGAAAATGAGATTGCAGTATATTGTTATGCATGGCCATCATAGGAAGCCTCTGTCATTCACATCAGGAGTCTAAATCTGGCAATTAACTGCTATGGCATAGCAACAGTTGATATAAAAAAAATCATAATCCCTTATTGAGCCATCATGAAGGCCTTCCAGGTCAGCCTAACATGGCTCTTAGAGAGCCTGTCAGCGCAGCTCTGCTGGTCTGCTTTGACTGAAAAAAAGAAAGCACAGCTGCACGAGGGAGAAAGGAAGGCAGGGAAGGTGGTGGAGTTGGTTAAGGATGGCAGACAATGTATTTTTCTACATTTGGGACAGGAAGGAGAGGCTATGTTATGTGTTGCTGGCCTATTATGAGGTGACAACAATATATAGCCTCTAGTTTCTGAGTGACCTCATAGACAACTTAAGATTCACTTTCATTCTCTATTTGATATTACTCAGAACCCCTCGGTGGAAAACATACCAGTGATTCACTATTGTTATCCATCTATAATTCTTTGTTTTCCCCACAATGTAAATGACTCTTTTTAGTGGTAGATAGTCTACTATATAACATGATGTATGTTTTATATGTATGATTAAGACATGATAATTACCTTGTTGTTTTTTGAGTGCTTGCTGCCGCAGTCTTGCGTTTCATAAACCCATAAAAACAGTTACTATTACCAAATTCAATGCACACAAAATTGTATCTGGCATGTATGAACAGTTAAATGAGAACTGCTGGAATTCCAACCTGTGTTGCTCATATTTCTGCAAAAGGCACATTTTATCAGATCACTCAGATGAGACATCTGTCTTTAAAAAAAAAAAATTATGTATATTTTTAATTTGGACAGCCATACTGATGTATTTTATATTGCAGAGAGACAGCAGTGATAGGGTAGTTAATATTTTATACAAATGTGCCTTTCCATGCTGTATAATTGAATGTTGCTTCCTTTTCTAGCCTTTGCAAAAAGGATATTCTTGCTTGAGTAATCTGTACACCTGAAGTAGGCAATGTAATTTGTGGTGTTAAAGAATTAGCTTTGCTTAGACTAAGAATTTCTATAGCGGTAACTCTGCCAAATGAAGAATATCCCCAAAAGGGCCAAGCTCATTTGGCATAAAGTGGTACTGCATTTGCATATTGTGTCATGGAGTGAGGAACCAATTACATTACGAGCTGATTGACACATGGATCAATGAGCAATGAAGTAAAGTACCTTGCTCTTACACTGAGATTTGTACTGAATCGAAGATATTCTTTATTTGTAATGTTACTAATAATAGCTCAGAAGATAACCGCACTAAATTGACCCTTCTCCTTTCCCGGACTGGATAAAGTACGCCTTTGATGTGGTTCTGCAAGGTGTGCTTTCCCACCCACGGGTAAGCTTAGTTCAGTGCACCAGTGATGAATGTGAAAGACAGGTTATTGTAGTCCTGCAGAACACTACTCATTGTGTTATTGAAACAGAGTTATTGCTTTTGCATTACTAACCATCCTTATGAAGGGAGCAAGGACACCATGGTAACAGTAACAAACCTATATCATTGTTCGCAATAACACACCAACAAACACACACACACACACTGCACTTAGAAGAATGAACACTTTTAAGTAAAAGTAGTTATTACTACAGAAACAACTAAATTCTCAGTACATCTGAAACAACTACAGAGAAAATTATAAAAACAGCCAAGAAGGCACTTATAAATAAACGAGAATAAAATGAACATTTCTAACATTATTACAGTGTCATTTAGAACCTAGTACCCTAACACCTATTTCTATGCACTGCACTGAGAGCATATGGAGGGCAGAGCAAATCACAGTCTAGAACTTCTTAAGGAAAGGAGATACACTGCACACCTTATTGACAGCAAAGGCTGTCTTTATTAGTGGAGATATGAAAACAGTGTTCACTACGAAGGGCATACAGATGCTGCAGTAGCGGTAGGGTGACCAGACGTCCTGGATTTGTCCGGACAGTCCAGGGTTTTAAAAGACTGTTCAAGCATACAGACACTTTTGCTAAAACAAAGATATGTCCTGTTTTTTGAGAGAGGGATGTGGTAACGCACACATTAATCACTGTGTGGTGCAGGCTCACGTTTCCAAAGACCTTCTTTTAGAACCAGGAACAAAAGCTGAGTAGTTTGAAAAGCTCTCTTTTCACACCACTAAAGAAGTTCAGTTGTTTAAAAAAAAAGCCACCTCCTGTGCTGCCTCGCCTCAGTCATGCAGCACAGCAGGATTTAGTGAGCGGTGAATAGGTGTCCGATCACCCTAAGGCAGAATTATTAGCAGCCTGCTCATGGGTCTCATCACACTTAGGTGTGACTTGATGGCCCATCCGGGTGGGATGGAGGAGCTGGGCACTGAGAACTTACACCTAAATAGGCTGTGTAGGTGTGGGGAGGGAGCTGCATAACCCCATGTAGTGAGTCCGGAGCCAGGGCAGGAAGGACAGGACCTCTGTGCACTTCAAAGGCCTGTCTTTGAAGTCTTACCCATTTCAAAGGGACAACTGGGTATAGGTGCTGGACCTCTGACACCTCCAACTGGGAACACTTCCAAACTTGTTAATTCTCTGCCACGAAGAAGGACTGCTGTACTGCTGAAGGACTGCCTCTATGCTGGACTTCTGCCTTTCTGTGTTGCCCTGCTGCCTGCTGTTCCCCTGCCTGGCTGAGAAGGACTGTACCAACATTACTTTAACCCAGAGTGACTCCAAGGACTAACTGGATGGCCTCCTGATCCGAAGTCTCAAGGACATAAAAGACTTCCATCCACCCTGCTCCTTCACTCTGCCCTCTGTGTATCTGCTCTGCCAAGTGGTGCCCTGGACCCTTGGAAGTGGGCTTAAGGCGTTTGCGTCAGCGGAACTGACGCATCCTCTTCTGTAGAAGCAAATTTGCCACTGCTGAGAGGGACAGAACCAGAAAATTGCCTGAGGAACTTTCACTGCTATGCTTTTCATGGCACAAGGTCCTTGCATCCCCATCGACGACAGCTGCAATGAAGAAACTGTGCATCGCACCCTCTGCACTCATTGGAACCGATGCATCGCCTCAACTGCATAATGCATTCTCAACACCATTCTTCACATTGCAAGTCCTGGCGCCTTGATCCTCGATGTCAATGCAGCAGGAACTTGCACTGCATGGTTTGAAAGTGGCACAGCTCTTCACAACCAGGGTTTACTGTACTTTGGTTCAACAGGCCTAACTGGGTCTCTGTAGCCGGCCTGCGTTTCATCGCAGTCCCCCTGAACTTTTGACTTTGTCCCGGTCTGGCGTCACAAGATAACCCCGGATGACGCTTCTTTCTTTTAAGCCCCATTTTATAGTTTATTCTTTATAAACTCTTAACTCAAGTTCTACTTATTGCATTTGTGTCATTTTGGTCTTGTTTTATATATTAAATCTTACTCTGTTTTGATAAACTGATGTGGATTAATTTTATGTGGTGTTTTCACTGTTTGACTGTTTGAAGTGTTACACATATACTTTACACACTGTTTCTAAGTTAAGCCTGACTGCTCTGTGCAAGCTACCAGAGGGTGAGCAAACTTTACTTTAGGGTTTGTCTGACATTTTTGTTTTCATTTTATTAAGCTTTTTCAGTAAGGTTAATATCGTGGAACAGAAGAAAGTGACAATAAGCAAGAAGAATGAGACAAAAGTGCAACTGTACATGTTTGCATACCACCCCATAACGCGTCAATAACATAATTACATAATCATACATTGTCATCAGTTATCAGCTAGGCAAATAAAGAGAAAGAAGGGTTTCCAAATGTGCACATGTATTCGCAGTAATTGTCACAACCAGACTGATCCCTCCTAGGCCTACTCATTCATTGTCATTAAATATGCAGTCATTGGTGCCCAATAGTCCCTTGGGAGTGAGACGCTGCGCATCTCCTCCTCATATATCTCCAGTTGAGCTTTACAATAAGCAACATCTTTAAACCACTATGACAGTGTGGGATAACTCTTTTTCCCCCCAATGACTAGCCACCCACCTCTTCGCCAGTAAGAGCGTGATAGCAACTAATTGTCATGTGGCAGATTGCAAAGATTTAACATAGCCCAGCAAACGTATACCAGATCACAGGGTACCAATCCTGTCATTGCTGCTGTTAAGGCCTGCGTGACTTGATCCCAAAATTGGTAGATCTTGGGACGGTCCCAGGACAGGTGCAAAAAGTCTGCACTCGGTCCCCCGCACCTTTCACATGCATCTTCCTGTCTGAGGCCATATCTTATCAGTTGCATGGGTGTATATTATGTCTGCTGCAAGTATTTGTAATGGATTATACGCACGTTCCCATTGGCTGTAATACCGTCACAGTAGAGATCTTCCAGGGTATGAAGGGCCAGCTCCATGCAAGGCGGCTAGTTCCTCGTATGAGGTGGTATTGCATCTTCTAGGCATACCGGCAGGGTTATTGCCAGTGTATATAGAATCATCGCTCATGTAAGGTATAGGCAACGAAAATGGCAGTGGTATGCTACATCCAGAAGTACAGGTTCAGGCTGTTTCACATGGGTGGAATAGTTGAAGGATGGTGGATAGGGTCCAGGCAGGCACCATCGTGGCAGCATCCCCCAGGTGCAAGCCCGCCAACGATTTAGCCACCCATTGAAGTTGGGAAGCAAGGTAATACTGTTCTAGATTCAGTACAGCAAGCCTGACCTGGTCTTATGGTCAAGTAAAGCTCCAAGAGCGCTACCCTGCAGCGTTTGTTGTTCCAGATGAACTCCCTGATGAATTTCTCAAAGGAGTGGAAAAAAGGAGTAAGGATGTGTATGGGGAGATTAGCAAAATAATATAGAAAGCGGGGAAGGACTACCGTCTTGAGGAGGGGTATATGCCCCGCCACCAATAGTGGTGACGTTCACCTAAAGGTCATCTTAGATCTTAGGGATGTGACCGCTCATGTGAGATTACCATCAAACAGATCTACCGGTGAATGATATATCTGAATGCCTAGGTACCGAAACTTAGTGAATTGGTACCCCATTTAATGTGAAGTTTGGATTTGGTAGCCTGGGTGTGTTAGACTTGTCATCCTTGGCATGATCTCCCCTATATTTGTGCCTCTGCTTCCCAGGTTGTTGATGTGTGCTGGACTCTGTTTTTGCTTTTTTTGATACTCTGAGCAGTTTAACACTGCTAATCAGTGCTAACGTGCAGGTGCTCCTGTGTAAAATGTATGTGTAATTGGCTATCCATGATTGGCATATTTGATTTACTAGTAAGTCCCTTGTAGAGTGCACTAGAGGTGCCCTGGGCCTGTAAATCAAATGCTACTAGTGGGCCTGCAGCACTGGTTATGCCACCCACATTAGTAGCCCTGCAAACATGGCTCACATCTGCCACTGCAGTGTCTTTGTGTGCAGTTTTAAACTGCCAATTCGACTTGGCAAGTGTACCCACTTGCCAGGCCTAAACCTTCCCTTTTTATACATATAAGGCACCCCTAAAGTACGCCCTAGGTAACCCTATGGGCAGGGTGCAGGTATGTTAAAGGTGGGACCTGTACTGATGAGTGTTACATGTCCTAACAGTAAAATACTGCTAAATTCCGTTTTCACTGTTGCAAAGCCTATCTCTCTCATAGGTTAACATGGGGGCTGCCAGATAGAAATATGGAGTTTGGAGTCTCTGAACTCACAATTTAAAATCACATTTTTTTAGTGAAGTTGGTTTTTAGATTGCTAGTTTGAAAATGTAACTTTTAGAAAGTAGGCATTTTCTTGCTTAAACAATTCTGTCACTCCGCCTCTTTGTGGATTCCCTGTCTGGTTAAGTTTGACAGTTGAGCTGTTTGTGAATCCCCTCTAGACAGTGAGGCAAAGGGAGCTGCAGTGTAGCCTGCATATCCTCACAATGCAGTCTCCAACCCCCAGGTGTGTGTCTGGGGCCTGGCCGAGGCAGGATCTTGTGAACAACAGAGACTTTCCTTTGAAGTATGCATACCTCAAAGGCAGAAAGGGGTATAAGTATTGGACCCAAAACCCCTTAAAATTAGATCACTTATGGATTCAAGAGGAACCTTTTCCAAGTAGAAGAACTAAAGAGCTGAGGAGAAGTGCTGCCCCTGCCTGCTCTTTGTTAGGCTATCCTGCATTTGCTGCTTCTGCCTGTGAAAGGGGACAAAGACAGGACTTTGTGATATATTCCTGCTTGTGAATGATCTCCAAGGGCTTGAATTGAGCTTGCCTCCTGTTTTGAAGTCTTAGGGCATCAAAGACATCCTCTGACGGCACCTGGACTCTCTGCTGAGACTCCTGCCCTGCCAAGTGGTGCCCTATTTAGTCCCTTGGCCCTTCAAAGTTGAAGTTGGCAGAACAAGAGCTGAAAATCCACTCACAGAATGCCGTGCGGGTAAATTTTTGACACACCATTTGCAACGCGGCTGCTAAACGACCCGCCGACAGCTTTGCGACTAAAATTGCCGCTCCACCTGCATTGCGGCTGGGAGATTGACGCATCATGGCTGGAGAAACGACACGCAACACCCGCTTGCGGCTGCTTATAACGACGTAAACCCCATGCAGCATGGTTTTCTAACACCGTGCAACCAGATTTTCCACGCATCGTCCCTTTGGTGTCAAAGTCATCCCGACTGTGTGCGGAATTGAGGTGCCCTGAGCGGAAATTATGCATTGCTCTCTTGTGATGGAGTAAAATGACACATACCCGACTGGAAAAGAAACAATGCACAGCCTCCCTTGCAAGGAAGGAATCGATGCATCTGCCTTTTCCGATGCACGCTCGCCCGTGTAACCAGGAACTTTGTGCAAAATCAATGTTTCCATTGTTTTCTATGGGATAAGACTCTTATTCTTTTCAAAATTCATACCTTGACTTGTGTATGTTGGATTTTTCGTCGTTTTGGTCTTGTTTGATTTAGATAAATATTACCTATTTTTCTTAACTGGTGTGGGGTCCATTTTGTAGTGTATTACTGTGTGTGTTAGTACAAATACTTTACATATTACTGGAGTGAGGGTCCGTGCTTGGACAGGGAGTAACCTGACTGCCAACCAAAGACCCCATTTCTAACAGGGTGCAAACGGGAACCTGCAAGATTTGGCCCAGTTGACCTTTAAGCAATAGAGAGCAGCAAAATGATTAAGCGTCAGGGCAATAGTGTTGTGGATCGAGTGCACATCTTGAAGGTAAAGGTGCAAATCATTGGCATAAAGATGGATGGCAATTGCAAGTGGTTCAATGGCCAAGGAGAAGAGTGGCATTCAGAGCAAGTAGCCTTGGCGGATGCCTCTGTGTATGTGAACCAGTTCTGATATAAGGAATCCTATTTTGACCCTGGTGAGTGGCTTGGTGTATAGCAGCTTAACTAATCGGAGAAAACTGTTCCTGATACCATAATGCGGCAGTGTTTAAAACCGGAAGGCCTACTCCAGAGAGTCAAAGACCTTCTCTAGGTCCAGCACTAGAAATCCAGCATGAGGCCACTGGCGGAGGAAGTACTTCAAGACACAAAAGAAATGCCCCAGTTCAGGGAGTTGTTACAGGCCAGGACAAACCCTTTCTGCTCTGGATGGACCAGTGTTGTGATTAGGGGCGCTAGCCAGTCTGCAAGGATTTTGTCCTGCACTTTTCAGTCAGTGTTAAGCAGAGCTAAGGGTGTGTACAAGCCTAGTGCGGGGCATCTCCATCCGTTTGGGCTTGTACTTCACGAAGGGATGAGGAAAGACATCAGGCTGAGAGGGCTACCTCGTACAGTGTTTGGAAGTGAGGGCCAAGGAGTGGGGAGAAAGCTTTGTAGAATTCATCAGTCAGGCCCAGGGTCCTGCTTGGCAAGAGCACGTATTGTGTCTTGGATTTCAACAAGGGTAATGAAGGTCATCTATTTCCGTCTGTTGGTCTGGTACGATGCAGGGCAAGGACACAGTGGAGATGAAAGATCCGATGTCGCTGGGGCTGGCATTGTTGACCTATTGGTATAACTAGGTGTAATGACATGTGAGTTCATTATGTATTATTCGATGAGTGTAAAGTAGGACATCAACAGTAGAGCTCAGTGCCATGATATGATGTCTTGGTTGACGGTGGCATATCAGCCACACCAATAGCCTACCAGATCTATCAGCCGGGGCATGGGCGCAATCCTAATAAGCAACATAGTTAAGATAACACAGCCTTTTCAATAATGCAGCATGTGGAGAGAAGGAACGGTCAAGGTCAGTGCTCAGGACACAGTTGACGTCTCTCCCTACAAGCTACGGGACACCACTCCAGTGGGATAAGGTTTCAGACAAACCTTGTAGGAACGAGACTTGATTTGAATTAGGTGCATGTAAAGTCCCTTTGAGGATATGGCTGCCATCTATGTGGCTCTTTACAAACACATAGCGTCTCTCAGTGACTATGACAACATCATCTGCTACAAAGGAGGTCCCTGGCCTAACCCATATTAGCACTCTCCAGTTATAGAAGTAGTTGCTGGCAAACACTTGGCTGTGCCACCTCCTTTGGAGCTTTACTGCTTCAATAAGTGTTAAATGTATTTCTTGCAATAGCGCTACATAGATGGAGCGACGTTTTAGATTTGATTAAACAGCATAAGGGTGCAAGGGGGTACGCATTCCCTACACATTCCGGGTGATAGTGTTAGTGTGTCCTATGTGTTCGATGAAGGAGAGTTCAGTGGTAGGCCACCGTGCAGAAGGTGGGAGGCCGCCCCAGGAGCAGTGCTGGTGCCATATTGGGTGTGAGCGGTGGGGTCGGGCTCAGGGTCCTTAGAACAGAAAAATATACCCAAGAAGAAGACCAAAAAAGAACAATGAATACTATTGGAGCAGAGTGACAACATGTATCCGCCTAAACTGCCAAACTATGGAAGTGAAAAACGACAATACAAACAATAATGAGGGAGCATGGATTAAGGACTCCGCAACCAAAGATGGGGCACTTCATATGTTAAGGATGTGCATATACTGGTTGGAGTGAAGGAGCAGTTCCCCGTCAGGATGCTGCGGCGAGGTACAATGTAACTACATTGCATGAGCAAGACATAACAGGGAAACGCAGAGGTAGTTTGATCACATGCCAGCTGTAAAGGAAGAGAAGTAAGAAGATGTACCGGCAAATCAACACCAATCATCAGTTCTCACAGGATTTTTGGATGCGCCACAAAGGATTCTGCTGCCTGTGGATCAAATAATGTCAGCAACTGTCTGCAGCGTCATGTCAGTGTTGAGCTGGTGCCTTTTACCTCCGTGCAGCTAAGGTATGGTGGAGATTTGGTCATGGCATAGCACAGTACCTGTACCAGGCTGTTGTGTGGGAGGGCCCACTTGCTTGCACCTTTTGAATGTAAAGGGGTGCCCCAGCACTAACAGCCCGGCATGGCTTGGCGTTCCTGCCTGTGACTCTCTTTAGCGGAGGCGTCCGACTGATTGTGAAGTGGGGAGTCTAGGATGTGTCACCCAGCAATCCAGCAGATGCGCCAATCGGTTCTGAGTGGGCTTATTTTTAATCAGGCATGGGAAGGGGGTCATTCTGTGAGGGACGGGCTCAGGGTGCACAAGCCTTTAATGAAATAAGATGCTCCTCATGACTTACTCTCACAGTGGGCCCCCTTCAGACAATTGCCCCTCAAGTTCTGCCACATAGAGCCACCTCTCAGATCACAGGAGGGCAGCGCAGGTGACCAACAGGAAGGACGCTCCCAACTAATTGAAAAGAGCATGATGAGGGGAGACAGGCCCTGTGCTACGTGGGGGTGCAGTTTCATTGTAGTGTCATTTCCCGTGGCCTGCCCTGCCAGCCCCATGTAGATATCCCCCGGTGTCTATGGCAGTATGCTGTAATGGTTCTAACGGGGGCGGGGTTACGAAGGATAAAGAAGGGGCTAGCTAGATCTAGCTCTCTCAGTCAGCGCATACACAAAGTAGGGCCGGGAGAGCAGGCCCTGCCAAGTAGTGAGGCAGTCAGACTATCTGCAGCGTCCTCGCATCCAGGCCCAAGCAGGAACAACTGCAGTAAAGCTGGGTGGACCAGCTGTCACCGCTGAGCGGACAGTGCAGGAGAGCACACATACAAAGGCAGCGTTATCAAAATCTGCCTCCTTGGAGCCATTCACCTTACTGGAATCTTGTACGCCCGCGGGTCCAAAGGCAGGCAGGTAGGCCTCACAGCGATAGTTCCCTGCACCTCTCCCAGGCATGAATGGGGAACCTCTAGGTGCAAATAGCTATTGAATGGGCGTCGCACACTGGTGTAGAGCGCTGTTTGTGCTGCAGGATCTGCATGTTAAGGCCAGCACCGTGGTAGGGTCTGACTCCCTGTAACAAGCCCAACAGAGTAATGGCGTCTTCCTTCACATCTGGGGGTCGCAGCCTCTTGAGGAGGAAATCATGGCTCCGTCGATGGCAGGTAGAGCAGAGACGGTGGTTTGCATTATTGGATTAGCCAATGTCAGATGGTAAGCAGGATTTTAGGTGGCTAACTAGGGTTGCGCAGCTGCGCCTCGATAAAGTGCTCCCTCCATCTTGGCTGCGCTACCCAAGCTCCTTCTTTACTGCAGCCCTTATTCATACATGAGGACTGTTTGGGCACAGGGGAGCTTATATGGTGGACCTCTGTCCCCAAGCCCAACCCATGCTTCTACATAGGTCATGCCAGATGCCCAGGTGATTGCAGCATTCTTTCCAAGGCCCTGTGTCAAATACTTTACTCTGATATTCTCGAACTTTAGTTTGGCAAAGTTACTTTCAAACATTCATCAACAGCACAAGAGTAAATTAACATATGATCCTGTGTTCAGACCCATGTTAAAAGATTAACGTGATTACATAGAACAACAGTGCAAAGGCTTGACGTTCTGGCCCAAAGCCTCATGAGAAGCTAAAGCTCCGAGAACTAAGTCAATCTTATGCCTGACATTTACTATTTGGCTGGACAATCTCATGGTCAGACACATATTCTTTAAATTAGTGCTCCTACAATCCCATTCAATGCGTCAGGCAGTGAATTCATTGAGCAGACAATGTTTGTTATATTTACTATTGTCAAACTATAAAAAAAAATGTATGCTCTAGAAAACTCCTTTCAGCATCAGCAGTATATGTTTTCTGAATTCGCTCTATGTTTCTCTGTAGGTTACAAGACTTATTACTATTTTGGGCTAGTTTTGGAATACCAGGTCTCAAAACCTCTTCTCTTGAGGAAATAATGTCAAAACAAGAAGTTTCAGTGCTCCCCTATTTCTTATGCATTGTTGTGGGCAAAATTTGAGGTGATTCTGATCTGATTACTTCCTCTCCTTAGAATGTTCCAATTGAAGGCTTCCACTGTTAACTCTCACCTTGAGCTGCTGAATGTCCATCTACGTCTTTGCCTACGAACTGCTCACTGTCTTTTCCTACTCTCTTTCTTAAACTCCCCTCTGCCCTTGCTCTCTTGTCATTTTGAGTTAAGTCTCTCAGCATATAGTTGACAGGATAATTTGCCATTGTTGGAGTGCTGCATCACAGATAATAAAATAATGACATAAGGAAACAACCATTGGTAAAATAGTAGATCTGACTGCGACAAGTTAGTGCATTAGTTGGATGCCTTCTCTCTATTTTTATTGCAAACAAATGCCACAAAAATACAAATCAAAGAAAACAAACCGCTAGCAGCTGTATACTTGAAATTAAAATATAAAGTGTGAAGTTAAATTAGACATTTAATGCAGTTGTAATATACCTTTTCTGGTTCTTCCTATCATGCAGAACAGTATAGAGGCTATTTTTAGTTTAATGCTCACCATAGGACCATGTGATTCCTATTGCCATAACAAAAAAGGTTCTGTTGGCTTTTAATTACTGTAACCCGAAGAAATAGTTTAAACACACAAGGCTGACTAACAACTATGCTAAAGAATAATGAATGGAAAGAAACACAATTGGTAACGAAAAGTACTGGCCCATCACCTCTGGTATCGAACTGCACTTCTTTATAGCTGAACGTGATAAGGCAAAATGGAATGACTGACAGTGCAAACTAGCCAATGACTGAAGTAGACCGATCCATTACGCCATGCTCCAGGTTGTGATGGATGGAAACAAAATGTGAACGACAGTTCAAAAGACTAACTGAAAAAAAGGGTTGCCCCAAAGCCCCTCCAAGTGTGTGTGTGTGTGTGTGTGTGTGTGTGTAATGTATTTTCATTACATGAGGCTGGCGCTCTGCCAGATATGCTGCAGATCATTGGAGTCCGAATCAATGCTAATCTATATTCTTGTATATTTCAGAATTACACTTAAGTACCATTGCATGCTAGGCTTTTAAAGATTGTTCAGTCTGCTGCCATCCTTTCTCATTTCGTTTAATTCTCTCTTGCTCCTGTGTTTATTGTCTGTCGGCTCCCCCTTACTTTGGGTTCATCTACAGGGAAAATTAAATAATAAGGCAATGAAAACGATTTTTCAACGTATTTGCACAAAGTATTGTTATCCGAACAAGATTACTGTTAGGTAGCCAGTCATTGTTAATTTAATATTTTTTCTTTATCATTTTCTTTCAAGCGGTTGAAAATAAACATGCTGATGTAGTACAACTGTTGCTCAAACATGGAGCAAACATAAACGGGTCACATTCTTGTTCTGGATGGAATGCATTGCATCAGGCTTCCCATGAGGTAGTTATTTCTTTTTGTACATATTATAGTCTTTCTCTTTTTAAAAATTGCAATTTATGCATTGCATTTTTCACTTTGTTATATTTCTGTTTCAGGCCGTCTTCCCAATAATAAGCATGGAATGCTGACGGTAGCTGTAGGTGGGGGCCGAATCATGCTGAAGTCAGTGATTGAAGGCTTCTAGGTAGTAAAGTTCATATCGGGTTCAGTGCGGCCAGGGAGCAAATGAGTGCTCAAGATAGAGCCTCAGACATGGCCAGTGATGATCGAGAGAAGACTGGCGCCCTAAGCCAGAATAGTGAAAGTGATCATTCAATTTAGATTACTTGTGAACATGGTTTCGGAAGAAAAACTACAGGTAGGAAGGAATGACCTTTGTTCATTTATTTATTTGCAAGGAGAATCAAGTAACAAGGCCACACACCAAGAGATTAAATATTGGCACAAAAACATAGATCTATTTCAAGAACAAAAACGCGATCCTTCCTCCAAGCCAGCCACACTCCAACTGACTCGGAGCGAACAAACGCCACCCCACATCCCATTCTACAAGAATGTTGACTAGCACACGCTACGAGTATAACACATCACCCTCCCTTCCAGTTTACCAATCAACAAATAAAAAAACCCAAAACACACATAAAAAACAGAAAAACACCAAATAACCAATGCATAAACTTAAACATGTTGTACGCAATCTTGCAAATAACATGGTGGTCTACGGACTCTATGGCCCCGACATCCACCTGCCACACCATCTGGTGGTAAGTGCTCCGCACCCTCCTGTGCCTGATCCGCAGTTCTTGCCACCAGTCCACCCCCCTGTTTCACTACAGCCTCACACACCCTGCCTTCAGATCCACCAACCAAATCCACATCACTCATTAACATGAAGCTGTTGTAACTGGAAAAAAGAGAGTTCCACACCACCTTCATTCCCTTTTTGGTATACCGCTACTTTCCTCTTATTCTATTTATTGCTATTCTCTAACTCCACATAATTCTCTCTCACCTTCTTCACTCTGAATGGGCCCCAACATTTAGAAAAAACTCCAGAAACTCTGCCATGCCTGATCTTCACCCAATCACCTTCCATCACATCGTCCTCCTTCATCACCATCTTATCCTCACACTTGGAGACTCCCTCACCCTCATGCGTCATACATGCTGGCAAAGGTTTAGAGCCCAGTTTTCTACCTCTTGTACTCCCAACAGGAGATGTACCTATGGTTTTGTTCGACGTAGTGCGATGAGCCCACACCATTTCTTCCACCATTTTCTTTACATCCATACGACTTTGATTGGCCATCAGAATAGTGCATTTAACTAATTGATCGATCCTTTCCACCTTTCCATTGGCTTGTAGATTGTATAATGCTGTATGCCTATGTATGATACCACACATCTCCAAAAACGTCTTCATCTCATAAGAGGTAAGCTGGGTACCATTATCAATTATTAGCACCCAAGGAATACTTTCCTCCTGAAACACGTCACTCAACGTCTCAATGGTACTCCTAGTGCTGATCTCTTCAAAAATTTTTACAACCACCCATCTCGAGTGGACATCAACCATGATCAAAGCTTTTCTCCACTTGTTCCTTAGACCTTGCATAGGACCAATAAAATCCACACACACCGCACCCCATGGTATCCCCGGATCTTCAATATGGCTTGTAAACATTTCACACCAGTTTTCAGTCTTTTCTCACTTTCTTAACAAGTTGTGCAATCTATCACCCATTTCGAAATCATGTCATCCATTCCCGGCCACCAAAAGTTTTCCCTGACCCTTTTCTTAGTCATGGTTTGACCCAGACGACTTCACGCACAAAAATAAATATCCTTTTCCTTAAATCCTCTGGTGGAATAAACTTTTCATTTCTCATAACCAAATTTTCATCCACCACAGACAATTCATCCACAAGTTTAAAAAAAAAGTTTTAGAGATGGAATAACTGTGCTCTCTCTCCTCTTCCCTTCCACAATCATACGTACTACACCCTTAAGAACTGAGTAATTCTCCATAGACATCCTCCATTCTTTCGCAGAGAAGGTACCTGCACCCCATTCCTCAATGTCGCTCAACCATGCTACTGCCCCTTCTTCTTCTTTGTGCATATCGGTTGTCTTGTATGCACACTCCCTGTCCAAAGGTAGCCTAGACAGACAGTATGCTTGTGCATTCTCCCAGCCAGGAATATGTCTCATCTTATACTGATATTCTTAAAGTCTTGAAGCTAGTATAGCAGACCCTTTACCTGCTCACCCAGGACTCAAAACTTTGAGTAATGGTTTATGGTCAGAACGTGATGTAAAATCTACACCCCACAGAAAGGTCCTAAAATATTCCACAGCCCACACCACAGCCAGTGCTTTGTGCTTTATCACAGAATAATTCCTTTCACAAGCTGTCAGAGAGCACGTAGCAAAAGCCACTGTTGCTTCTTTTTCCTTTGCATATTTGTGACAGTACAACTCCTAAACCACAAGCACTGGCATCAACTGTCATAATAGTCTTAAGATTGGTATCGAAAGGTGACAAAATACCAGCTTCACAAATGTCTTTCCTCACATCATCAATTTGTTGTTCCAGTTCCCATTTGAAGTTGGACCCTTTCCTCAGCAACATTCTTAACCTTTCTGAGTGAAATTCTCAACAAACTTATTATAATAGTCGATGAGTACCATGAATGAACGCAATTGATCTTTGTCACGTGGAATGGGTGCAGACTTAATAGCTTTTAATGAATCTTCCTTAGGTCTGAACCCTTCTCCTGAAACAGTATGACCCAGATAGTCAATTTCCTCCACCAAAAATGTACCCTTGTTTCTCCCCAAGGTCAAGCCAGTTTCCCTTAGCCTATTTAGCACTGACCTAAGGACCACATTATGTTATTTTATAGTTTGGCCAAAAATCAAAATGTAATCCTGGAAATAAGTCACGTTCTTTACCCCTTTAAACAAATTTGACATGACTCTTTGGAACACACTAACAGCCCTGGTACTGCTGCTTCTGCAAAGTGCATCTTGTGGGGATTTGTGACATTTTTACTTTTCACCCTGTCCCTAAGAACCCAATCCCTCCCCTCTTTATCATCCAGTGCTTTTTTGTGGGGATATTTATTGTGCCTCATGCTTTGCACAGGAAGGCTACATCACTTGATCTTAGCGCACACATCTCCAGCTGGTGGTGGTGTTGGTGGGCAATTTCTAAAATTGGTTAATTGAGTGGGAGGGAGGTCCCTCAGTCTAAGCAGTGTTACATGTGGGGGTGGATGGGTCTTTGCTGGGCGGAAGCATTGGCCCTATGATTAGCCGGTAGAGTCCCTCTTTATTTGTACTTATGATCTGGTTTGTCTTTTGCTTCGCCTGAGTCTATCATAGCCTATAGATCGGTTTCATTACAATACCGAAATAGAGAACTGTTACTTTTCACATTGGGACTCACTGACTTTGCCCAGTCGTTTGCTGGACTCATTTGTATCCTCTGCTTCCCTGGAGATAAATTTAGTGGCTATTTACTGCATTTCTTGATAAGATGGGCACAAGGGAAGCTACAGAAAGACCTCCCGCTGCCACGTCCCCAGCAAAGATACTTTCATAGAAAGGATGCTCCTCAGGGCTCTGGGGGCCATTAGCACAGAGACTGGGCTCAGTGAACGGTGATTGTCTTTACAGTACGGGGCATATCCAGGACTGGACCTAGCTCCATTCACTTCACAACAGAAATCTTCAGAGCCTTCGTCCATTTTACAGAGCCTCAGTTTAAGTGGACCAGCCATCAATTCTGTGTCAGGTTCTGGGCCACCTACCAATGGAGTTAGTAAACCTGTAGGGAGCCAAGGGAGTCCCACAGCCTGCAGGTCAGGCTGCTAGCCATACCTCCCACCGTCCCTTGCACCCCAATAAGGTGGGGCCCAGTGCACCTCCTAAGGAGTCAGAAGTTGGCACCCACCCCCTCAAATCTGCATGGATAGAGCAAGTCATTGAGGACTGTATGTGTAAAGTTAGAGAGCTTCTTTGGGGTAAACTTCCCCCTGTGTGCCCGGCTGGAAGCTATTGAGAATAAGTTGACTTTACTACGACAGGCCGAGGTCCATCCAGTGACAATTATTCTCCCTGATGTAAGGAACAGTAGGGCTGTCCTGGAAGCAAAGATTGAGGAGCTTCCCACCATTAGTAGACAAGGGCCCCTCATTAGTACATTTCCCCTAGAGACATGACCAACTCCAGGCCCTTCCTTTCAGACTCATGGTCCGCCTGGGACTGATCATTTGCCACCTCTTCCCCTTCTGCACCTAGGAAAACTGTTTTGTTGGAAGGAGGGGAATACATATGGGGGATTGTCCCTTACTGGCAACCCTGGTCCTAGCGGACCACTGGAGAGCCCAAATGAACAAATAGTAAACCTCCCTTCGGCTTTCTGCCCCTATGTAGTAAATGACTGGAGATCTATAGCTAAGCACAGGTCATAGTGAATCATATAAAGAAATAAATAATAAAACTTTGGGCTGGCTTGTGCAGCACAGAGACTTTCCCCTGTCAAAGGCGAACAACACAGTATTCACGAGAAGGGTGGCCTGGATTAGGCCTGGTAGAGTGGATCAAGGCAGAGATTATGTTATTATTAAATTAAGATTTCCCTCTCTCTCCAAAAAGTATTATTTGGACATGCAGGTACTAATCCACTAGCAAGGAGTTACATTGAGCCATTGCTGTTAGCTTATTTTTATAGGCCACATGCCAGACAACATTCCCCCACCACCAGCTTCAGAGGCCCGGTTCACAACCATTCTCTGCCTGCTCAGTTCAGATGAGATTTGGTGATATCTTCTCAATACCAACTCATGAATGAGTGAGATAGGCATCTGGAGTGTCTAGTGTTCTGTGATACTTGCAGCTATCATGAAAGGCGCACCCATTCCATCGACATAGGTAGGGGCTAAAATTATCCCCATTTTAAAAAGGGCTCATGTGACTTGCCAGGAAACTATAGACCTATAAGTCCCATAGACAGCACACAAAAGCTAGTTAGCCGGGTGATCCTGGGCAGACGTCAGGATTGGCTAACAGTTAATGAGCTTGTGACACATCTCCAGGCGGGCTTTAGAGAGGCCACAAGCACAATCAACCAAGTGTTCGGTTTACAGCTGGTGTATTGGAAGACGTCACTCTGGGTGGGGGCCAACTTTATGTTGTTTTTTTGCAGATCTGTGATTTGCCTTTGATCTAGTACAAAGATCAACCCTCTTTGCGGGTACATTTTGAGATGGGGGTGCCACACCATCTGCATGACATCGTATTGAGGCTACATTTTAAAAATGATGCACAGGTAAGGTGTGGGAGTGCAGGTGTTAGAAATTGGGTCTTTGGTTGACAGTCAGGTTACGCCCTGTTCAAGCAAGGGCCCTCACTCTAGGCAGGGTAAAAGAGAATCACCCTCAGCTAAACCCTGCTTACCCCCTTGGTAGGTTGGCAGAGCAATAGGCTTAACTTGAGAGTGCTAGGTGTAAAGTATTTGTACCAACACACACAGTAACTTAATGAAAGCACTACAAAAAGAAACACCACCAGTTTAGAAAATAGGAAATATCTATCTAAACAAAACAACAAAAATCCGAAATACACAAATCAAGTGATACATTTTTAAAGATTAAACTCAAAAATAGCGCTTAGAAACACAACATACTTCGATGATGTGTTAACACGGCGTCGTAATGGAGTCGTTCCCAACAATCCGACACCAGCGTAGCCGGACACGGAATCGCGTAGACCCCCAGGTACAGTACCTTTGGTGAAGAGTGAAAACAAGCCGATGTGCGAAGTCTGGGATCACGACGTCTGTGTGAAACGTTGAATCTGCGCACTTCGAGGGGCATCGGTCATGATGTGGTGTGTCGACTTCCACGGAGTCGCGGACTTCGGCAGGGCTGCAGCGATGTCGGGCCTGCGAAGATCGTCGCGTTCCAGCGAAGATCACGGAGTCAGTTGCAGGTGGCGTCACCGGATTCAGCAGCGGCATCGGTCTGGATTCATCCAAAGTCGATTTCCTTGAATTTTCACCAGCTTTTACTTTCAAGGGCCCGGGACTGGGTAGGGCACTACTTGTCAGAGCAGGAGTCTCTCCAGAGACTCCAGGTGCTGGTAGAGAGAAGTTTTTGCTGTCCCTGAGACTTTAAACAACAGGAGGCAAGCTCTAAATCAAGCCGTTGTAGATTTCTTCACAAGATGGAAGGCACACAAAGTCCAGTCTTTGCCCTCTTACTCTGGCAGAAGCAGCACCTGTAGGATATCTTCACAAAGCACAGTCACAGGCAGGGCTGCTCTTCTTCCTCAGCTCTTCAGCTCTTCTCCAGGCAGAGGTTTCTCTTGTTTCCATAGGTGTTCTAAACTCTGTGGTTTTGGGTGCCCTTCTTATACCCAATTTCTCCTTTGAAGTAGGCCTACTTCAAAGTAATGTCTCTTTTGAATGTGAAATCTTGCTTTACCCAGGCCAGGCCCCAGACACTCACCAGGGGGTCGGAGACTGCATTGTGTGCGGACAGGCACATCCCTTTCAGGTGTAAGTGACCGCTCCTCCCCACCCTCCTAGCACAGATGGCTCATCAGGAAATGCAGACCACATCCCAGCTCCCTTTGTGTCACTGTCTAGTGTGAGGTGCAACCAGCCCATCTGTCAAATTGACCCAGACAGGGAATCCACAAACAGGCAGAGTCACAGAAATGGTATAAGTGAGAAAATGCTCACTTTCTAAAAGTGGCATTTTCAAACACACAGTCTTAAAATCAACTTTACTAAAAGATGTATTTTTTAATTTTGAGCTCAGAGACCCCAAACTCCTGATACACTTTAATCAGATTTAATCAGATTTAAAGGTAGCCCCCATATTAACCTATGAGAGGGACAGGCCTTGCAATAGTGAAAAACGAATTTAGCAATATTTCACTGTCAGGACATGTAAAACACATTACTATTTGTCCTACCTTAACCATACACTGCACCCTGCCCTTATGGCTACCTAGGGCCTACCTTAGGGGTGTCTTACATGTAAGAAAAGGGAAGTTTTAGGCCTGGCATGTGGGTACACTTGCTAAGTCAAATTTACAGTTAAAACTGCACACACAGACACTGCAGTGGCAGGTCTGAGACATGATTACAGAGCTACTCATATGGGGGGGGCACAACCAGTGCTACAGGCCCACTAGTAGCATTTGATTTACAGGCCCTGGCACCTCTGTTGCACTTTACTAGGGACTTACTAGTAAATCAAATATACCAATCATGGGTAAGCCAATTACATACATAT
Source organism: Pleurodeles waltl (assembly GCF_031143425.1). NCBI lineage: Eukaryota > Metazoa > Chordata > Amphibia > Caudata > Salamandridae > Pleurodeles > Pleurodeles waltl. The sequence goes on along the minus strand of NC_090444.1, from coordinate 338,509,220 downwards.
TTTGTAAAGAAGCACTTGCACTTTAGCACTGGTTAGCAGTGGTTAATTGCCCAGAGTAACGAAAACAGCAAAATCAGAGTCCAGCACATATCAACAACCTGGGGAACCTGTTTACACTTTATTGCACAATATTTACACTTTATATTAATGGCCTTGTAAGTTTTTCAGATCAGTGTGATAATGATGCACCCAGGTTGGCAAACATGTGGGTTCCTGTCCTCATGTTTGCCAACGATACCCTCCTCCTTTCCAAATCCCCAATGGGACTCCGAAACCTGCTGGACCTATTTGAGTGGTCCTTTAAGCAGAGGGTTTAGAGATCAACATGAGCAAAACTAAGTACATGTCCTGAACCAGGGCACTCGGCCAGTGGCAATCCATTGTTAGCAGGGGCCCCTCTTGAGCGCATGAGTTATTTTGTGTATTTAGGTATAACACTAATAGCATTTCTTATTGAGCATAGGCTAAAACTGTAACATGATATGGGAGGACTCACTAAGACCTTGCTTAGCTCACAGTTCTACCCTATACAGCCAGCTCTACAAATCTATAACCATCAGGCTCTTGTGACAGCCTCTTATGGTGCAGAGCTGTGGGGACACCTGGTTGGGACTGCAGTAGCTAGGGCTAGAGGAAGTTCTTTCCCGGGCTGGTTCCAGTAACATACCCTAGATAAAATATGTGAAAGCCACCCTGTTGGAGATCTGAATAGCAAGATGAGGAGCGTCCATGGCGAGCCCAAAGTTATTACCAAGCCCCAAATTAAAAGAGCATACTGGGAACACAGAGACTTATCTTTACACTCTCAGACAAGTCATGGCTCTTCAACAGATGCTTTCATTCAAGTTAAATACTCCTTTATAAAGGAGGACTTTCTGGATGAGTTAGAGCTACCTATAACTAGGCGTTTTTATTTGCAAGTCTGGTACAGGACCTTGCCCTTCCATTCCTTTACTGCCAAGTGGGCATGAGTGCTGTTGTCAGGTGGTGCCCAGGTTGTGGTGCCACCAGTGAAACCATGGAGCATGTCATTTTCTCCTGCCCAGCCTGCATGAGCAGAAGGAGGTGTTGGATAATTTCCCTGTGATGGAGGCCCTAAGGATTTTGAGATATGACACTAGTTAAATGTTTTTTGCACTCACTCAATACCTGATGGGGGTATGGAGTGTAAGGCAAAAAACGTGTCGCTCCTGGAAAATCCAGACAATGGTGTCTCATCTAATAGGTAGTGTAATTATTACTCAAACAACGCTCCCAATCAGTGTCCCGTCTGAAATTATCTGCTTGCTGTCGGTAATTGTATAATACTATGCTGTTTCAGCACTTGTATTGCTCACAGTCCTAGGGGAATCACTGCCTGGAAGGTCATGGAGAATCAAGCAAACAATTTGTGCCGCCCATGATAATCCTGACTGGCGTATATATTCTGATGTGCGGTATTCTCTTATTAACCTAATACCTCCAGCTAGAGTGTAATATTAATTTTATCTGTTTGTGCTTGTTCCACACATTTCTTAATGATATTTGAACTAATTTATTTTATGAAGATTATCAGACGAATTATTGCATGGATAGACATGCTTATTGATTATGAAAGTACACCATATGTTCGATTAACTTGCATCATACGGTTATATGATTTTATTGCTATTATTTTATTGTTTTATGTGCTTTTATGGCATAGCCCAAAAATAAAGATCTTTGATTGATTGATTGATTATTTTAGACTACGAAATGGTAATCGTGACTCGTGTGTATATTCTGATGTGCTGCATTCTCTTATTTACCTAAGCCCTCCAGCTAGAGTGTAATATGAATTGTATCTGTTTGTGGTTGTCCCACACATTTTTCAATGATATTTTAATTTATTTATTTTGTGAAGATTACCAGAAGAATTATTGCATGGATGATCATGCTTATTGATTATAAAAGAACACCATATGTTCTCTTAACTTGCATCATATGTTAATATAATTTGATTTTTTTATGTGCTTTTATGGCCTAGTGCACAAAAAAGATCTTTTGATTGCTTGGTGATTGGAACAAAGTAGTTCTAGAAAGCTTTTTCACTCATTTAGGACTTTGCGTACTAATATATTGCTCCACGTCAGTGTCCCGGTAAGAGAGCAGCACTGTCTTAAAGGGCAATCAAGATACATTATTTTCGTCAAGAACTTAGCTGAGAAACATCCACTTTATGTCAAGCAAAATCAGCTATACACAAGAAAGGCTTTGATTTGATTTGTGCCCAATACCCAATGACTATAAATATGTACATAAGAATCTGAATATATTTTCCCTTAAAGTACCTCCATTAAGGAATGTTGACTCCTCGCTGACGTTGTCATTTGGTCCTCCAGCAAATTTAGTGCTAGAAAATGTTCTCCGTTTTTATTCTGGTTAAGTGCTTAAGCTGTTATTTCTCTGGTGCCATTAGTATATTTTCTAATCAGTTTTTGGTGCTGGCATCTCAATGACTTTTTGATGATGCCTACAGTCTTTTGTTTGTGGATTTTAAAATGTTCGAAATACCAAGAGAGATGCTCCACACCCAATGGGACAGAGCATCTGTACAGACTATCAAGTCAAAATTCCCCTTGAGGATTTGTCCACACTTATACTCACATCCATACATCTCTCTGACTTCTAGCATGAACCAAATTAGTACCATGTGTGTATTCGGTTTTGAAGAGCGTTAATATCAAATGTACCAAAGCACATCTAATCCTTCCAAACATGATAGCAGAGTGACATTGGTTATCTGGTTTACTAGTGATACAAATTTTAATCAGTATCACATCCAGCTAAAAACACATTCATAATTACAACACAAAAATCAAAACATCAGTGCCTTTTTAAAATCTAACTTTCTGCTTTAAGTTATTGTGATCAAGATTAGCAGTCATTAAAAACATAAAATATGCCACAACCAATCAAAATCAACACAAAACATATTTTTAAAATACACAGGGAGAAACATATTAGACAACAAACATATGTCTTCTTCTGTTGCAAATCTGAACAATTCACGATACATGGTGTTCTCCAACAATCATCTGTTGCATCTCACAGTTCACCAGATTTAGTCCAAGAGATACATGAACGCGTTTTGGTGGAGTTTGTAGATATTAATCACTTACTTTCTTCAGGACCGAATTCCAAGTATTATCTACCACAGACATGCACAAACAGCGACAATAACAACCTTTAATAATTTGCGTTCCCACTTTTAAATCCATAACATAATGTTCAATGGCATCTGTCGCTGTAGATACACATGTTGTGCATAGCCCGCCATCTGGTGTTGGGTCGGAGTGTTCCAAGTTGTTTTTCTTCGAAGAAGTCTTTCGAGTCACGGGACCGAGGGACTCCTCCTCTTTGTCTCCATTGCGCATGGGCGTCGACTCCATCTTCGATTGTTTTCTTTCCGCCATCGGGTTCGGACGTGTTCCTTTCGCTCCGGGTTTCGGAACGGAAAGTTGGCTCAAAATCGGAAAATTACGTCGGTATTGTTGCGTTCGGGATCGGGTTAGATAGCATCTACATCGAATCGAAACGATAACATCTCCGTTGCCCTTCGGGGTAGTTTTCGATCCCCCGTCGGGGCCTGGTCGGCCCGAACGCGTGTGACATCGACGCTGATGGAACGGACCCCGTTCTGATTCTGTCCTAAATGCCACAACAAATACCCATATACAGACCAACATTCGGTCTGTAACCTGTGCCTGTCGCCCGAGCACAGGGAAGAAAATTGTGAGGCCTGTTGTGCGTTCCGGTCCCGAAAAACGCTCCGTGACCGACGAGCTAGAAGACTGCAAATGGCGTCCACGCCGACAGGACACCGAGAATTAGAGGAACAAGAAGAAGTAGAAGCCTTCTCGATCCATGAATCGGACTCGGACGAATTCGACGACCATGAAACAGTGAGTAAGACGTCGAAGATTGCACACAAGAAAACTGACAAGGCCCAGGGGACGCCACTGCCATCAGGCCATGGCTCAACCCATAAAATCGGTGACCGACCATCGGCACCGAAGAAGGCCGAAATAGTGCCGAGATCGTCCGACTCGGGTCGAGACACAGGCACCCAGCCATCTCGGGACCGAGATAGTGCTGCCGACAAAGATCGACGCCGAGATAGCGGAGCCGAAGCTGCTCGACGCAGAGACAGCGGCACCGAGGAGGATCGACGCCGAGAGGGTTCAACTCCGAAAAAGAGAAAAGTCGCCTCGGAGCCGAAAAAGAGCGTGGACATAGTTTCGGTGCCAAAACGACCCGCAACCGAGCCAACTACCGGTTCCTATTCAGAGGAACAATCACTGTCCTCTCAAATGCGAAAGCATAGATTCGAGGAGGAATTACAATCCACCGAGGTGGACCACACTCAAAAATGGATTTTTATACAGAGTGGAACAGGGAAAATAAGCACCCTTCCCCCTATTAGGAGGAAGAGGAGACTTGAATTCCAACAAGAACAAGCACCACAAACAAAACTGGTGAAGAAGGTAACTCCGCCACCCTCTCCTCCACCTGTAGCTCACATTTCACCGGCACAGACTCCGTCACATTCACCGGCTCACACCACCTTAAGCCAATGTGACCAGGACCAAGATGCTTGGGACTTATACGACGCCTCAGTGTCAGACAACAGTCCAGAGGCGTATCCTACAAAGCCCTCACCACCAGAAGACAGCACAGCATATTCACAAGTGGTGGCTAGAGCAGCAGAGTTCCATAACGTGTCTCTACACTCGGAGCCTGTCGAGGATGACTTCCTCTTCAACACCCTCTCTTCCACACATAGCACCTACCAAAGCCTGCCTATGCTCCCAGGAATGCTAAGGCACGCAAAGGGCATATTCAAAGAGCCTGTCAAGAGTAGGGCAATAACACCGAGGGTGGAAAAGAAATATAAAGCACCTCCCACAGACCCAGCTTTCATCACCTCACAACTGCCACCAGATTCGGTTGTGGTAGGGGCAGCTCGCAAGAGAGCAAACTCTCACACATCGGGCGATGCACCACCCCCGGATAAGGAGAGCCGCAAGTTCGATGCAGCCGGTAAAAGGGTCGCAGTACAGGCTGCAAACCAGTGGCGCATCGCTAACTCTCAAGCGCTCGTAGCGCGATATGACAGAGCCCACTGGGACGAGATGCAACACCTCATTGAGCATCTACCCACAGAACTACAAAAGAGGGCGAAACAAGTGGTTGAGGAGGGCCAAAACATCTCCAATAACCAGATACGCTCCTCTATGGACGCAGCGGACACAGCAGCAAGAACAATTAACACGGCAGTAACCATACGAAGGCACGCGTGGCTACGAACATCTGGTTTTAAACCAGAGATACAGCAGGTGGTGCTCAATATGCCATTCAATGAGCAACAATTGTTCGGACCTGAAGTGGACACGGCAATTGAGAAGCTAAAAAAGGACACTGACACTGCAAAAGCCATGGGTGCGCTCTACTCCCCGCAGAGCAGAGGCACTTTCAACACCTTCCGCAAGACAACCTTTAGAGGGGGGTTTCGGGGTCAAGCCACACAAGCCAGTACCTCACATTCAACACCGTCCACCTACCAGGGACAGTACCAAAGGGGAGGCTTTCGGGGCCAATACAGAGGAGGACAATTCCCTAGAAGCAGGGGAAAATTTCAAAGCCCCAAAACACCTACAACCAAACAGTGACTCACACGTCACTCATCCCCTCTACACAACACCAGTGGGGGGAAGAATAAGTCAGTATTACCAAGCGTGGGAGAAAATAACAACAGACACTTGGGTCTTAGCAATTATCCAACATGGTTATTGCATAGAATTTCTACAAATCCCTCCAAACATACCACCAAAAACACAGAATATATCAAAACAACATTCGGACCTCCTAGAAATAGAAGTTCAAGCATTACTGCAAAAGAACGCAATAGAACTGGTACCAGATACACAAGCAAATACAGGGGTTTACTCACTGTACTTTCTAATACCAAAGAAGGACAAAACACTGAGACCAATCCTAGACCTCAGAACACTAAACACATACATCAAATCAGAACACTTTCACATGGTCACGCTACAGGAAGTGTTACCATTGCTAAAGCAACAAGATTACATGACAACCTTAGATCTCAAAGACGCGTATTTCCACATACCAATACATCCGTCGCACAGAAAATACCTAAGGTTCGTATTCATACATTACCAATTCAAAGTATTGCCGTTCGGTTTAACAACTGCACCAAGAGTCTTCACAAAATGCCTAGCAGTAGTGGCTGTACACATCAGAAGGCAGCAAATACACGTATTCCCGTATCTAGACGACTGGCTAATCAAGACCGACTCACTGACAAGGTGCTCACACCACACAGATCAGGTCATACAAACCCTCTACAAACTCGGTTTCACCATCAACTATGCGAAATCACACATTCTGCCGTGCAAAGTACAACAATACCTAGGAGCGACAATAGACACAACGAGGGGAATAGCCACTCCAAGTCCACAAAGGGTTAAAAATTTCCAAAAGATCATACAACGCATGTATCCAACACAAAAAATACATGCGAAGATAATATTACAACTCCTAGGCATGATGTCCTCATGCATAGCCATTGTCCCGAACGCAAGACTACACATGAGGCCCTTACAACAGTGCCTAGCATCACAATGGTCACAAGCACAGGGTCGCCTTCTAGATCTGGTGTTAATAAACCGCCTAACATACCTCTCGCTTCTATGGTGGAACAATATAAATTTAAACAAAGGGCGGCCTTTCCAAGACCCAGTGCCACAATACGTGATAACAACAGATGCTTCCATGACAGGGTGGGGAGCACACCTCAATCAACACAGCATACAAGGACAATGGGATGTACATCAAAGAAAGCTGCATATAAATCACCTCGAACTACTAGCAGTTTTCCAAGCATTAAAAGCATTTCAACCAATCATAACTCACAAATACATTCTTGTCAAAACGGACAACATGACAACAATGTATTATCTAAACAAACAGGGGGGGACACACTCGACACAGCTGTGCCTTCTGGCACAAAAAATATGGCAATGGGCAATTCACAACCACATTCGCCTAATAGCACAGTTTATTCCAGGGATCCAGAATCAACTTGCAGACAATCTCTCTCGAGATCACCAACAGGTCCACGAATGGGAAATTCACCCCCAAATTCTAAACACTTACTTCAAACGTTGGGGAACACCTCAAATAGACTTATTTGCAACAAAGGAGAACGCAAAATGCCAAAACTTCGCATCCAGATACCCACACAGGCAGTCTCAAGGCAATGCCCTATGGATGAACTGGTCAGGGATATTTGCGTACGCTTTTCCCCCTCTCCCTCTCCTTCCATATCTAGTAAACAAATTGAGTCAAAACAAACTCAAACTCATACTGATAGCACCAACATGGGCAAGGCAACCATGGTACACAACACTGCTAGACCTATCAGTAGTACCCCATGTCAAGTTGCCCAACAGGCCAGATCTGTTAACACAACACAAACAACAGATCAGGCATCCAAACCCAGCATCGCTGAATCTAGCAATCTGGCTCCTGAAATCCTAGAATTCGGACACTTAAACCTCACACAAGAATGTATGGAAGTCATAAAGCAAGCTAGAAGACCATCCACTAGACACTGCTATGCAAGCAAATGGAAAAGGTTTGTTTGCTACTGTCATCATAATCAAATTCAACCATTACACGCATCTCCAAAGGATGTAGTGGGTTACTTACTACACTTACAAAAATCAAACCTGGCCTTCTCTTCCATTAAAATACACCTCGCAGCAATATCTGCATACCTGCAGATTACCCATTCAACTTCACTATTTAGGATACCTGTCATTAAAGCGTTTATGGAAGGCCTCAAAAGAATTATACCACCAAGGACACCACCCGTTCCTTCATGGAACCTCAACATCGTCTTAACAAGACTCATGGGTCCACCCTTTGAACCTATGCATTCTTGCGGAATACAATTCCTAACCTGGAAAGTTGCATTTCTCATCGCCATCACATCTCTAAGAAGAGTAAGTGAAATTCAGGCGTTTACAATACAAGAACCTTTTATCCAACTACACAAAAATAAAGTAGTCCTAAGGACCAATCCTAAATTTTTGCCAAAGGTTATTTCACCGTTCCACCTAAATCAAACGGTAGAGCTACCAGTGTTCTTCCCACAGCCAGATTCCATAGCTGAAAGGGCACTACATACATTAGACATCAAAAGAGCACTAATGTACTACATCGACAGAACTAAAAACATCAGAAAAACTAAACAACTGTTTATTGCATTTCAAAACCCTCACGCAGGAAACCCAATATTGAAACAGGGTATAGCCAGATGGATAGTTAAGTGCATCCAAATCTGCTACCTTAAAGCAAAAAGACAACTGCCCATTACACCAAGGGCACACTCAACCAGAAAGAAAGGCGCTACCATGGCCTTCCTAGGGAATATTCCAATGCACGAAATATGTAAGGCAGCCACATGGTCTACGCCTCACACATTTACCAAGCACTACTGTGTAGACGTGCTATCCGCACAACAAGCCACAGTAGGTCAAGCCGTACTAAGAACCTTATTTCAGACTACTTCCACTCCTACAGGCTGAGCCACCGCTTTTGGGGAGATAACTGCTTACTAGTCTATGCACAACATGTGTATCTACAGCGACAGATGCCATCGAACTGAAAATGTCACTTACCCAGTGTACATCTGTTTGTGGCATCAGTCGCTGAAGATTCACATGTGCCCACCCACCTCCCCGGGAGCCTGTAGCCGTTTGGAAGTTAGCTTCAACTTTGTACATTTGTAAATATATTAAATCTTAAATAGTTACATACTTATTCACTCCATTGCATGGGCACTATTACTAACAAACAACTCCTACCTCACCCTCTGCGGGGAAAACAATCGAAGATGGAGTTGACGCCCATGCGCAATGGAGACAAAGAGGAGGAGTCCCTCGGTTCCGTGACTCGAAAGACTTCTTCGAAGAAAAACAACTTGTAACACTCCGACCCAACACCAGATGGCGGGCTATGCACAACATGTGAATCTTCAGCGACTGATGCCATGAACAGATGTACACTGGGTAAGTGACATTTTCATTTAGGATCCAGAGGAGGACGAAATGCCTCACGATTTATTATGGGTTAAATTATCGAAAGCACGACAATTTAACAATTCATCCTATCACAGGATTGAATCATCGGGTCAATATCCCATTTCAAGGGAACCTAGTACTTCTTGGCTTCAATATTACTTCTGCGATCGTTGAAACAATCGAGGGCCTCTTCTTTGAGGTATGTACTGCAAAAGTCAATGTCACCAGTCTCGTCAGTCAACCAATAAATGTGGTGACTCTTGCCTTCCGTGCGCTTTGCTCACGCTGGCGACGACTCATGTTGTTTCTGATAAAGAATGTTAAAATATGGGAGAACTCTACCTCTTCCCCATTAGATTGGTGACATATTTTCTCATTACTGAATTATAGCAGAAAAAGCTACCCCTTTCAGTTGGAAGAGAGGCATGTTTTTTTATTTTTTTATGTGGAACATGGATATACATTGTAACATGCGTCATAGTACATGACTCCCTCCGAATTGAACTGTTACAGAGAAATGAGGAAGCAGAAATGTGACGGCGACTCCCAGCAATTAAAGTTGTAAAAAACGGGGCAAATGCTTCATTTGAAGGAGGAGATGAGGCATAGCTGCTAGAGCTGACGAAATTGGGCCCTGGGGTCTCGAGTTTGAATCCCAGCCTCAGCACATGATCAGCATTCTGTGATTCTGGGCAAATCACTTCAATTCTCTGTGCCTAAAAGTTTGAAATGTAATGTGTGAAATGTATTTGTGTAATTCCTCCCTTACTTTACATGATTTTGCAAATCGTCTCCCAACCCCCTGCAGTGTGCAGTTCTCTATTGCTGCCTTGCTATGTCTGCATACCAATGCATGCATCTGTCCATTGGAAAAAATAAAATGAACCAATGAATCTGGGATTTTCCATTGTAGGTCATTCAGTGTCCAAAATCGTGCTGCGCCGAACTTCCCCCCTTAAAGCAGTGCATGGCGTTCTTCCTAAAAGAGTCTGCATGTCTAGACAGATTTACTTCTCTGAACCTCACTGCGTCTTTCTTTTCAGCAACTGCGGGATGGTAGGAACAAGTTTCTACATTATTTAAAGGATACGCGTGCCCTTGAAATTTATAGACGAAAATTCAAATTGGGCTATTTGTCATTTTGGCAAGTAAAAGCATAGGTTGTATTGAGAAAAAAGATGCAGCATGCACATATGTTCAATAAAACATCTCACACATATTTTAAATGTTTTCAGGTTTGCTCCAAGGAAGGAAAATGCTGCTTTTAGGTATAGGCGTAATTTAAGAAATTTGGTATGTTCTGGGTCAGCCTTTTAGAAAAAAATTGTCAGTAAACGGTGTTTTGTAATGTAGGGATTTATCATGTGTAGGCTGGAGGTGTTATTGTAAATCAACACTGCAGCTTACATATGGCATTTAACATCTAAACCAATAGTGCATTTTCTTTCCAGATTCCTCCCTGGAAAGTGTTTTTTTTGGTTTTTTTAGCATTTCTCAAAGAACACAGACAAGAAAAGGAAGAAACACCGGCAACATTCTGGCCGTTAGTTCCCGTGGGATCATGGAAACAAGACGTATACATTTGAGGTGTCTCTTGTAGGAGAGCAGAATTATAGCCTACCTTTATTTTAGGCAGGCATCAAAAAGTATATTGTTAAATTTACGGGTATTCAGTCGGATTGTAAACTTTCATTTGAGTTGTGGATGAGGCTTCACAATTCTCTCCATGTACTCAGATCAGTGTCCAACTTATGTTTCTTCCAAACTAAAGACATTTGTACCTCTTTAGCAATGATCAATTCACTCATGTCTTTGCACCGCAGTTCATTCACAGGGCCTGTAACTCAGATCCAATGAACCACAATCAGTCTTTTTGCCACTACGAGGCCTAAAATCGCCATACGATATTACATGTAATTTGTTTTTAGTGGCATGTTTATAGACAGAATACATAACTGCCTCAGTTCTAGTTCTGACGTAGACCCCAGCATCCTTGACAGGTGTGTCACAAACTGTTTCCAAAATGCCTTGACAATACCACAGGCCCAAACCCTAGAGCTGAAATGTGGGTCCTTGTTTCCACATCACAGAGATTTCCCGAGATATGTGGACTGTAATTTACATAAAACAACAGGCATGACATATATATATATTTCTCTTCCAGGGGATCCTCATCAATAGTCATAAACATTGAATGTTCCCGCCCTTGTGCGGGGACCCCGGAGCATATATAAAATACACACATATTATACATGTGTAAAACAGCAATGCAGGCTATAATGTTAAAACAGGCTAAAATGCTTTATTTCTATGAAGTTTTTTTTTTTTTTTTTTTTTTATATTATAAAATTACAATAGAGAATAAATATCTACGCAAGCCCCCAAAACTGGGCTTAGGGAAGCAAGCAGCAGTCAACTCTAGAGAAAAAGAGAAAAAACTGCATTGAAAAACAATGGAGCATTCTTAGCCAATAGGCTGCATGCAGGTTAACACAGGAGAACCATAAAAACTTTGGCACCGTGCCTTTAAGACCCTGAGCACCTCCAGTATCCCACCATGCCTCAGGGGTGAAGGAAAGGTGACAGTTGGTTCAAAGTTAGGTCAGTTCTTTTTTCCGGCTTCTTCTGAGAGGATCCTGGAGCATTGAGCTCTCAGTTTTTCTGAGTTTTTTCTCAGAAAAATCATTTAAAAAAGCGTTTTTTCCTTTTTCATTCGACAAATAACATGTTTGTCTGAGCTTGGCAGTTTTTTCCTGACAGAAAAATGCCTTCACTTTTTGTCAAATGCCCTGCTTGTGGGAAGAAGAAGGCCCAGTCAGACCCACACTATCTGTGTATAGTGTGCCTGCCTCAGAGTCACTGCCCTGACACTTGTAAGCACTGCAAGAATATGTCAAAGAGGACTCTGAAAGACAGAGAAAAGATCAGGCTGCATGGGCTTCAGGAGAGGCAGAAAACATCGTCCTCTTCACTTCCCAGACAACCAGCAGGCCATTCTCAGGAGAGAATGGCTAGGTCGACGTCAGCAGGTAGGAAAGTACCTGTTTGTTCCCCGTCGACGTCGTCGCTACCACCGTCTCACCGGCATAGATCGCCGTCGACACACCCGACGTCGAAGGAGACGGCGTCGAGGCAACACCATCGCAGGGGCAGGTCTCCGTCGACGGCAGCCCGCCGATCGACGTCGAGCCATCGCCGGCGTGCCCGGTCGCCGCCAAAGGCTGTGCGCCCCCCGACGTCAAGAGACACGACGTCGAATCGCCACGACGGCATGAGAGACATCCGCCGTCGGCTTCCCACCACTCCACGTCGAGGCACACGACGGCGAGCAGGTCGAGGTCCAAAGATCGCCGTTCGACGTCGAGACACTCAACGGCGAAACACTCAACGTCGATGCATGAACAACCGGTGGGGCGCCCTTCGACGTCGACTCAGCCATCGACGTCGACACAGGTTTTACCTGTCCCGCAGGGAGTAGAACATCGCCCCACGCCAGACAAGGCCGCACCATTTCCAGTGGTCTCCATACCGAGCGACTCTTCTCGGTCAAGAGCGGCATCATCTGGGCATGTCTCGCCCATCAATCTATCTCCAAGATGGCTGGAGAGCCTTAACAGACCAGCGGCCTCTCCAGATTCGCAATATTCGCGAATGTACTCGCCTACTGCCTCCCTACCAAGAACGCCATCACCGACAGCAAGGGCAGGACGGGCTCGTTCTGCTCCTCGTCAACCGGCCGCGAGACCTGGGCGCTCTGCTACAGCGTCTCGCAGCAGGTCTCGTTCTCAACGACGATCCAGGTCTCGTTCACGAAGAAGATCACCCTCTTGGTCGTCTTCAGGATCATCTGTCGGGCGTTATTCACCCACCCTAACAGATTCACCACCTGCTAGGGTCTCACCGGTGGATGACATTACCACGTTTAACGAGGTGCTGCTGAGAGGAGCGCAGAAACTAAACATAGAAGTTCCAGAGCCATCTACCTCCTCATCAGTCATCTTTGAGACTCTACAACAGAGATCAGCATCAAAAAAGCTGCTGCCTCTAGTGCCTGGTTTGTTGCAGCCAACCATGGACATTTTTCTGGCCCCAGCCTCGCTCAAATCTGCCCTGGCTAGGATTCTCAAAAAATACAAGGCTCCCGAACAGGACCCTCTGTTCCTAAGGAAGGATCCGCCACCGGACTCGGTAATATTAGCCGCAGCCCGAAAGACCCACTCGGTGGCATCATCATCCACGGTTCCCCCGGATAAAGAGAGCAGGCATCTAGACTCTCTGGGGAGAAAGATATGCGGGACGGCGGCTTCGGCAATGAAAGTCTCCAGTGCTTCTGCACTCCTGGGTAGGTATGATCGTTCTCTGTGGGACTCTCTCAATAGATTTACAGAGAAACTGCCCAGAGAGGACAGACAAGATTTCCAAGAGATCCTGCAAGAAGGATGCCTGGTATCCAACCAGGTTATCAGCGCGGCAGCAGATGGGGCGGATTTAGCTGCACATGGGTACGCGCATGGAATCTGTGCAAGGAGGTCTTCCTGGCTGAGGCTCACTGGTTTAAAGCAGGAAGCACAACAACGCATCCTGAATCTCCCACTCGCCGGGAACTCTCTATTTGGTGCCCATGCAGACGAGGAAATGGCCCGCATGAAGACCGAGGTGGATACCATGAGGGCAGTGGGCCTGGAAAGAAAGAAAGATTTCAGGCGGAGGTACAGGCCTTATGACAGGCGCCCTTTCCAGCAGAGGGTTCAAACCCCTCACTGGTCCCAAAGGTCACAGCAACGACAGGGACGCCCTCTTTTTCAGCGAAGGAACACAAGGGAGCGAGGGTCAAGTAGACCTCAGCAGTCCACTCCGAAAGCACCCACCAAACAATGAGATCTCGCTTCCCTCAACACTGTACACCACTCCGGTGGGGGGAAGTATTACAGCTTATCTTCACGAGTGGCACTCTATCACAAGAGACAAATGGGTGCTCAATATTGTCGAACATGGCTACTCTCTTCTTTTCAAACAGCCTCCACCACACTTGCCGCCAACCAAAGGCAATCCATCTCATCTCAGCCTGCTGCGCAAAGAGGCTCTCGCCCTCCTAAAAAAGAATGCCATAGAAAAGGTTCCACCTGCGCACAGAGGAAAGGGGGTTTACTCCCGTTATTTTCTGGTGGCGAAGAAAGGGTCGAGAGGGTGTTTTCAGGCCAATTCTGGACCTATGGCTGCTGAACAAATATATAAGGAAACAGAAGTTCAGGATGCTGGCACTTCACCAGATTTTCCCTCAGCTACATCAGGGAGACTGGATGTGCTCCATCGACCTACAGGATGCGTATTTTCACATCCCAATAGCTCCCAAACATCGAAAATTCCTGCTCTTCCAAGTAGCGTTACAGCATTACCAGTTCAGAGTTCTACCATTTGGCCTGAAATCTGCCCCACGTGTCTTCTCGAAATGTATGGCAGTGGTGGCGGCGCATCTTCGAAAACAAAAGATATTCATATATCCATACCTGGACGACTGGTTACTGAAGGCTTCTTCTCCGGAGCAGGCAGGAAGCCATCGGGACATTGTGCTCGGAGTTTGCGAGTCTCTAGGTCTTCAGGTCAATTACCAAAAGTCAACCTTGAGTCCAACACAGAACCTTCACTACCTGGGAGCTATCATAAACACAGAGCTCCAAAGAGTGTATCCTTTGGAGGAACGACTATCCTCAATAGACAGGAAGTGTCAGGACCTGTTGAGAGCCAACGCACCTACGGCACGTCAGGTGACATCGCTGCTGGGCTCCATGGCATCATGCATTTTTATTGTCCCAAATGCCAGACTCCACATGAGGCCCCTCCAAGAGGCATTGGAGAGCAACTGGAGCCAAAGGACAGGTCGCTGGGAGGACAGAGTGCGACTACCGGCGGTAGCACTTCAATCATTGAGATGGTGGATGCACAGACCTCACCTGTCAGTGGGTGCTCCGTTTCACCAGGTACTTCCATCCGACACCCTAGTACGGATGCGTCTCTTCAGGGATGGGGGGCTCATCTGGGTCCCCTTCAAGCTCAGGGCCTGTGGTCAGACAAGGAAAAGCAGTACCACATCAATCTGCTAGAACTCAGAGCGGTCCATCTGGCTCTCAAGTCTTTCATACCACTAATTCAGGGGAAAACTCTCCTAATACAAACGGACAATACAACCACAATGTATTATTTGAACAAACAGGGGGGAACGAGATCCCTACCCCTATCTCGAGAGTCCCAAGCGATATGGCATTGGCTCCTGGCCAGAGGAATGTCACTTACAGCGGTCCACCTGCCAGGTCAGCAAAACGTGGAAGCAGATTTTCTGAGCAGACACCTAGAGGACGCTCACAATTGGGTCCTACACGGCGAAGTTGCAGAATACATCTTCGCGCAATGGGGTCGGCCTCAACTGGATCTCTTCGCAGACGAAGTAAACAAGAAATGCCCAGACTTCGCATCCAGGTTCTACCGTCCGGGATCTCGAGGGAATGCCCTGTTGATCGACTGGTCAGGGATATTTCTCTACGCTTTTCCGCCGATTCCCCTCATACCGGCAGTGATCAACAAACTTTACAGATCCAGAACCAGAATGATTCTCATAGTGCCACAATGGCCCCGTCAATTCTGGTACACAGATCTCCTCAACCTGTCGGAAAAACCTCACAGGAGGCTGCCGTACAGACCGGATCTTCTGAGCAGAATGGAGGGCAGAATTCTGCATCCCAACCTACCCTCTGTGAGCTTAACAGCATGGCTCCTGAATTCCTGCAGTATGGGCACCTACGGCTCTCACAGGAGTGCATGAACATCTTGAAAGAGTCCAAAAGGCCTTCCACGCGGCGTTCTTATGCTTTTAAGTGGAAGAGATTCTACATATGGTGCTGTCAACAGGGTCATAATCCCATACGGGCTCAGGAGGATGTCATACTGTCCTATTTGCTTCATCTAGCAAAGTCCGGTCTGCAGGTATCATCTATTAAGGTACATTTGTCTGCTATTACAGCCTATCGCAAGTCACCTTCTAAGGAATCCTTCTTTACGATACTTGTAGTCAAGGATTTCTTAGAAGGTTTGAAAAAATGTTTTCCTTCCCTTCGGAGACCTTCTCCTCCATGGGAACTGAACATAGTATTGACAAAACTTATGGGCCCTCCTTTTGAACCTATACATAAGGCCTCTTTACAACACCTTACGTGGAAGACGGCTTTTCTAGTGGCCATTACTTCAGCGAGGAGGGTCAGCGAAATCCAGGCTTTGTCTTCCAAAGAACCGTACACGGTTTTTCATGACAATAGAGTGGTTCTGCGAACTCACCCATCTTTCCTTCCGAAGGTGGTGTCAGAATTCCATATCAATCAGACTATATCTTTACCAACTTTCTTTCCCAATCCGGAGACTCCGGCAGAGAAAGCATTGCACTCCTTAGACTTGAAAAGAGTGCTGAAATTTTATCTGGATAAGACAAAATCGATTAGACACTCTAACCGCTTGTTTGTAAATTATGGTCATTTGAGGACAGGAGAGGCAGCATCTAAACGAACGATATCAAGATGGATAATTTCTTGTATTGTTAATACTTACCAGCTGGCTAATAAGCAATTACTAGCTAGGCCTAAAGCGCATTCCACAAGGGGAAAAGCGGCTACTGCTGCCCTCCTTAACAATGTTCCAATATCTGAGATTTGTAAGGCTGCTACATGGAAGTCTGTGCATACGTTTACTAGACATAACGGTTTAGACTCAGATGCAAGAGCGGATGCCCAAGTGGGGCAGGCCTCTCTGAGAAATTTATTTGCATAATACGTATCTATTCCTGCACTTCTATCGGACAGTCCGCAGGGTTTAGGGATGGGCTTGCTAATCTATTCAATGTTTATGACTATTGATGAGGATCCCCTGGAAGAGAAGGATAAGTTACTTACCTGTAAATCCTAGTTCTCTTCCAGGGGTATCCTCATCAAAGTCATAAACAACCCACCCTCCTCCCCGGACGCACGTCTCCTAGAAGTGCAGGACAGACTGTATTTTGAATCAGTTACACAGATTGTCACCGTAAAGAGAACTGACCTAACTGTGAACCAGCTGTCACCTTTCCTTCACCCCTGAGGCATGGTGGGATACTGGAGGTGCTCAGGGTCTTAAAGGCACGGTGCCAACGTTTTTATGGTTCTCCTGTGTTAACCTGCATGCAGCCTATTGGCTAAGAATGCTCCATTGTTTTTCAATGCAGTTTTTTCTCTTTTTCTCTAGAGTTTACTGCTGCTTGCTTCCATAAGCCCAGTTTTGGGGGCTTGCGTAGATATTTATTCTCTATTGTAATTTTATAATATAAAAAAAAAAAAAAAAAAAAAAACTTCATAGAAATAAAGCATTTTAGCCTGTTTTAACATTATAGCCTGCATTGCTGTTTTACACATGTATAATATGTGTGTATTTTATATATGCTCCGGGGTCCCCGCACAAGGGCGGGAACATTCAATGTTTATGACTTTGATGAGGATACTCCTGGAAGAGAACTAGGATTTACAGGTAAGTAACTTATCCATATATAACATGTATAAGAACTTGAAGTGTGTGAAACTAAGTCAGGCTTTACTGAAAAGTTAAGTTGCCAATAGTTTGTAACCAATGTTTACCTTAAATCTGTAGAGGAAGCACACACATGCTGTGAGGCTGACAGCTAGCCTTAGAGAGAACAGTCCCAATGCCAGCAGAAACCAATCCAAAAAAGTGGAGGGAAAGGACCATGCATACTGTCGTTTTTGTTTTCGATACAGCAAAACAATGTGAATGTGTTTATCTTGGATTATGGTAATTTAGCTAGAAATTAATAGTCCTTTGGTTATGCAAAAGTCAAAGATTACCATTAACATTTCATTTTATGCTAATGAAATATTTGTGTGGCTTTTAAATAAAGGTAGCACACACATTAAATACTTGATTTTCCGATGACAGGCATGTGAATACAAAGTATGACCAGGCATTTTCTAACTACCGTACCTCGTGTTTCCAAGAAATAAAATTGTGTTGCATAAAAACCTAGAATGCAAGAGATTACTTTTATGGGTAGTAGGCCTTCCACGACAAAGGTCTAAATGCTGATTGTCTTAAAGATATATTTTTAACAAAATTGTCTTTCTTTTAGGCTTCTACCGACATAATGAAATTACTTCTCGAGCAAGGGGTTGACAAAGAGTGCCAAGATGACTTTGGAATCACACCTCTGTTTATCGCAGCCCAGTACGGGAAATTAGAGAGTGTTAAATTGCTTTTATCTTATGGTGAGTGTTTTATTACATTCAGGTTCCTCACTTTCCCGAACAATTACGGGTGGGTGATGTGCACAGCTGTAAGTAAGGGTGTCTGATTTATGTCCTTGTTTGAAAAGTATTTATTACAAACACAATGTCTAGTGTGGCTGCTGATTTTCCAGCGCATTAGCCTAATGATCTGTTACTACAACAATATTATTGGCTTATTGAATGATGCGAGTGTTCTGGTTTGGACAGAGTTCAGAGGTTCAGGTTTCTATGCTTCCAGGGTTATTTTACACTTGATTTATTAGCCGGGGTTTTTTGTATTAATTAGTCTAGTTTACTCTTCCTCTGCTGAATCCATGTTCAATAATTCGTATCTGTATTACAGTCTTACCTTTCACATCTCCTTGACATCAGTCGAACTGCAGCATATTTTCAACAGGGTTTCTACTGTCATGCAAGTGTGCATTTGTTGTCAGCAGTCACTAAACGTTAAGTCAATACCTCTTAATGAATCATCATCCCAGTTGAAGCGATCACTGTGTTTACGATCTCCGTTTTAAAATATCATTTTATCTAGCCTTAATGTTCTGTTTGCACTGACTTTCTCCGCTCTCTGCAGTGTATGCTTCCACCAGCTTTGATGGAATTCCTAAGTTCAGATTGTTTCAATGTAAAGGAAAGAGCTCCCAGTGTTCCTTATTTTATT
This sequence comes from Pleurodeles waltl, assembly GCF_031143425.1. NCBI lineage: Eukaryota > Metazoa > Chordata > Amphibia > Caudata > Salamandridae > Pleurodeles > Pleurodeles waltl. The sequence goes on along the minus strand of NC_090444.1, from coordinate 338,490,111 downwards.
AAGAAAATACAATTTTCTACACACATTAGCATTATTGATAATATATTTTTAGTATCCCGGTTGGCTAGCAATTTACCTTTCAAAATGCCTGGCTGTACAGCATGATGTAAAGCGATTACTTTCTAAATGTAAGACACTGTTTGTGATTTTTGATAAACCAGGTTAAATGTGTGTTTTGAGCATGCATGATACTTTACTATTCCTACACCCTTTGGCTTTTTAAAAATTTATTTTAATGCTGTAGTAGATTAACCCGTCTGTGAGAGCTTCTTATAACGTGCAGTTTCTGTTTTAGTGAATGGTAAAACAGAATGCAGTATCTGTGTCTGATCTGGTTGCTCAATGCAGATTATTCCTGGTTATTGGCGGGATTTATATGGGAAATCACATGGGTCCATGCCCACTTTGAGTGTAGAATTGGGCACTTACGATGTGATTTCTGGCCCATCTAAAGTCCCCTAAATTGGTTAATTCTGGACTTCTGGTAAAAGTGTGCCTTCCCTTCAGCAATGACTCTGGGTTTCATAAATGGGTTTATGGGTGAAGTCATGTTTTTTCCTTCACTATCAGAAGGTTTGAGTTATCCTGTACCATTTTCTCTAGGTCTATGTTTACCAGTATCTGCAAATATTTTAATTTACTAGGTAACCATTTAGAGCTGTAGCCTGCCACTGCCACTAGTATTGCACCTGCCACAACCTATATAATGCCTTGCTTTTGCTCCAATTAATTGCATAATCCTAAAATAATAGAAAGCCTTAAGTAATCACATTCACCGGGGAGAGTTCAGGGATTTGCTTCCGAGGACAAGATCTGTTCCTTGTACATTGGTAACTTAGTTTCACCAGCCAGCTGTACAATTTCCTCAGTGAATGGAGATTGTGGATTTGCTGCAGCGAGGGGCCCCAGTGAAGGCAGAAAGCGGGTAAAGGGGCACTCTTCTCTGCTCCCCCCTATTAATGTGGAGCTCTTCATAGAAGAATCCCCCACCCCATAATCAATATGTGCTTAGTAGTTGTATATAACCATTTTACTTGTGAAATTAAGCTAGCACCAGGACCCACTCGTCCAAATGTTCTGAGCAGAAGAGCCCAAACAGCTTGATCAAAGGCTTTCTCCACATCCAGGGAAATTTGAAACTAAGCCTTGATCCTCTTTAATCTGCTACAGAAATCCAGGTAGAGTTTTCTAAGATGATGCCTGGAGGATTGCCCAGGTACAAAGTCCACCTATGAGTAATTTATGAGAGTAGATACTACCTTCTGCAGGCATATATGTTGATAGATAACAAAATGGTGAGTGTCTTTCCAAGGTTTGGGGTGGAGAGAAATGATTGCTTTGTTGAATTCAGGTCAGTAGCACCCAGTTACCACAGATTCCTTCAGCATACTACCACCATTCCAGGGGAACTTTACCCATGGAAATTCCTTTAAATCTTCTAGTATTTCTTATACAGAAGCCCTTCTCTCTAAAAATAATGTGACATTTGCTAAGAATGATCTTCTGCCTCCATGTCCTGTGTCAAGTCTGATTGCTATAGACCACTAAAAATGGTGCACAATTCACAGGATAACTCTAAAACAGTACATAGTCCCAGCCACGATTGTTTCTTCCGACCACTCCCTTGTTGACTTGTTACTGGGTTCGTTCCGAAGTGTGCCTTGCTAAAAAAGATTTCAGGTAGTTCCTCCAGCAACTAACAAACCCTGTAGCTCTACAGTGGCCCAAGCGTCGAACACCTAATCTGCTTAGGGTTTCTCATCATTTTCCATTCTAGAGCAGGGGACAAAGTTTGCCTTAATATGCTTACTGCTATGTTCTGGTTTAGGCAAATCGAGGATGGTCTCACTCTCTGTAGGAGGCTGGACTGGCTTGTAGTGAGTACCAAGGGGTACTTGCACTTTGCACCAGGCCCAGTTATCCCTTATTAGTGTATAGGGTGTCTAGCAGCTTAGGCTGATAGATAATGGTAGCTTAGCAGAGCAGCTTAGGCTGAACTAGGAGACGAGTGAAGCTCCTACAGTACCACTTAGTGTCATATGCACAATATCATAAGAAAACACAATACACAGTTATACTAAACATAAAGGTACTTTATTTTTATGACAATATGCCAAAGTATCTTAGAGTGTACCCTCAGTGAGAGGATAGGAAATATACACAAGATATATATACACAATAGCAAAAATATGCAGTATAGTCTTAGAAAACAGTGCAAACAATGTATAGTTACAATAGGATGCAATGGGGAAACATAGGGATAGGGGCAACACAAACCATATACTCCAAAAGTGGAATGCGAACCACGAATGGACCCCAAACCTATGTGACCTTGTAGAGGGTCGCTGGGACTATTAGAAAATAGTGAGAGTTAGAAAAATAACCCTCCCCAAGACCCTGAAAAGTGAGTGCAAAGTGCACTAAAGTTCCCCTAAGGACAAAGAAGTCGTGTTAGAGGAATAATGCAGGAAAGACACAAACCAACAATGCAACAACAATGGATTTCCAATCTTGGGTACCTGTGGAGCAAGGGGACCAAGTCCAAAAGTCACAAGCAAGTCGGAGATGGGCAGATGCCCAGGAAATGCCAGCTGTTGGTGCAAAGAAGCTTCTACTAGACAGAAGAAGCTGAGGTTTCTGCAGGAACGAAAAGGGCTAGAGACTTCCCCTTTGGTGGACGGATCCCTCTCGCCGTGGAGAGTCGTGCAGAAGTGTTTTCCCGCCGAAAGAACGCCAACAAGCCTTGCTAGCTGCAAATCGTGCGGTTAGCGTTTTTGGACGCTGCTGTGGCCCTGGAGGGACCAGGAGGTCGCAAATTGGACCAGGAGGTAGAGGGGACGTCGAGCAAGACAAGGATCCCTCTTAGCAGGAGGTAGCACCCGGAGAAGTGCCAGAAACAGGCACTACGAGGATGCGTGAAACGGTGCTCACCCGAAGTTACACAAAGGAGTCCCACGTCGCCGGAGACCAACTTAGAAAGTCGTGCAATGCAGGTTAGTGTGCCGTGGACCCAGGCTTGACTGTGCACAAAGGATTTTCGCCGGAAGTGCACAGGGGCCGGAGTAGCTGAAAAAGTCGCGGTTCCCAGCAATGCAGTCTAGCGAGGTGAGGCAAGGACTTACCTCCACCAAACTTGGACTGAAGAGTCACTGGACTGTGGGGGTCACTTGGACAGAGTTGCTGGATTCGAGGGACCTCGCTTGTCGTGCTGAGAGGAGACCCAAGGGACCGGTAATGCAGCTTTTTGGTGCCTGCGGTTGCAGGGGGAAGATTCCGTCGACCCACGGGAGATTTCTTCGGAGCTTCTAGTGCAGAGAGGAGGCAGACTACCCCCACAGCATGCACCACCAGGAAAACAGTCGAGAAGGCGGCAGGATCAGCGTTACAGAGTTGCAGTAGTCGTCTTTGCTATTATGTTGCAGGTTTGCAGGCTTCCAGCGCGGTCAGCAGTCGATTCCTTGGCAGAAGGTGAAGAGAGAGATGCAGAGGAACTCGGATGAGCTCTTGCATTCGTTATCTAAAGTTTCCCCAGAGACAGAGACCCTAAATAGCCAGAAAAGAGGGTTTGGCTACCTAGGAGAGAGGATAGGCTAGCAACACCTGAAGGAGCCTATCACAAGGAGTCTCTGACGTCACCTGGTGGCACTGGCCACTCAGAGCAGTCCAGTGTGCCAGCAGCACCTCTGTTTCCAAGATGGCAGAGGTCTGGAGCACACTGGAGGAGCTCTGGACACCTCCCAGGGGAGGTGCAGGTCAGGGGAGTGGTCACTCCCCTTTCCTTTGTCCAGTTTCGCGCCAGAGCAGGGCTAAGGGGTCCCCTGAACCGGTGATACAGTTAGGCACCACCCAGGGAACACATATAGGCCACAAACATATGTGCACTGGAGTCCTGGCTAGCAGGATCCCAGTGACACATATCAAACACTCTGACAACATAGGGTTTCCACTATGAGCACTGGGCCCTGGCTAGCAGGATCCCAGTGAGACAGTAAAAACACCCTGACACATACTCACAAACAGGCCAAAAGTGGGGGTAACTAGGCTAGAAAGAGGCTACCTTCCTACACATATCTACTAATGCAGTCAGGTATTTGTGTACGGCCGCCTGCATAGGCAAAACCTGCCAAAAGCCACTCATCATTGCAGTTCAGACACTTTTTGACAGCCTCCCTAAATGTTCTCACACTAATCTGGAGAAAAGCTGACTTCAACAAAATGCTTATGTCAGTATTTAGGGCCTGGAAGATCAACGATAATGAGACACTTGGATTGATCTAGTATTACACAAAAATCATTGATTACGCCATGCCTTGTTTTTCCAACTCTGATAGACCTCGCTAAACTCTAATGGACCAAATCTCAGCATCAAATTATACATTTTATTTTGCAAGATATGGTTGGCTTCCTAACTTTGCATACAGATTATCCACCTAGTTAAGCATTTTGCTGCTGCTAAACCTATTTAAATCCTCTTTAATGGATATATGTTTAATTTCTGTTTTCCATGCCGTTATCAAATGACAGTATGGCAAACCTAGGTCCCAAATAGGTTCCATGCCTAGGTTATTTAAAGCAGTTTTCATGTTTTGGTACCAGGTCTTGTTAGGTGTTTTTGGATAATTCATCTCTCATATAAGATAGCTTTACAAGAGAGCCAGGACTGGCATTTTTGTTCTTATACCAAAAACATATATTATTTCTGCTTCTCAGGTCCATTGTGGTTTTATTAGGCCAAACTCTAACCTTATCTGTGCTCATGGTGTTGAGTGTGGGAGGAAAAATAATTTATGTAAATTACAGTGACGTCTAACCAGGAAGATAGTTTGCCATAAAAGACCTTGTTAATTTAACTAAGAGGTAGTAGAAAATTTGCCTTTATTATTTCAAAATGGGGGAAAGAGAGGCGCATGTCAACTAATTAGAAACAGTGCAGCTAAGAATGACCCTGATTTTGGATTCAATTTAGATGAAGATGACAGTCACCTCCAACTCACTGATGGAGCCATATACCGAGAGATTTATAAACTTTGACTCTGTTAATTGGGGGGATCCTTTATAAGTCCAGGAGCTGTGCTTTTGAAGCCCTTTACTGAATATTACTACGTTCGTTTTTCGGCATTCACCATCAGGAAGTTATTATCCCAATAGGCTTCCAATGCCTTAAGAACGCGCTGAAGGATAGTATAATCTACCTATTGTAGAAGTTGTAATGAATTACCACCAAACCTGGGGGGCAGAATTTATAATTCCCGAAAGTGGGGCGTAGGTCTGCAACATACAAATTAAAAAGTAAAGGGTCTAGAACACAAACCCTGCTTCAAGCCCCCTTTAATTTTTATTGGGTCAGAAAGATAATTGCCCCTCCTTAATTTGACACAACCCCGGGTTTCATGATAGTCTCTGTAGGGCCCTAAGTAGTATCAATACAGCTTGCTTCACAGTAAATTCCTGTTTATGCTATCAAAATGGGTTTGAAAATCTACAGTGAAAATATAGTGGAGTGCTGCCAGGAGTGGTGTGGGGCTCAACCAACATTGCTATCAGTTGTTCCCCGCCGTCACTGACGTCTATCTGAATCTCTGGGATCAGGTGAATTTTATTAATCCATTCTTCAGATCTTCTCATAGCGGGAAAGTGTGTAATTTGATATTCTTATCAATCAGGGCAATCATTCTATGAATTTTAGGGTCTGTTTGAGAGTTTCTGTTTGTATTAGGAGTGTAAAACTGAACAGGGCCAAGAGACCAGAAGGTTTCTAGTTTTAATGCACCCATTAAACAACGGCCTTAATTATACTGATCAGAAGAGAATATTACATTTGAAGAGCGCAGTAGGAAGGCCATTGTGGTCTTAGTCGAGTTGTTTGCTCTGCTGCTTTTAGACTGCATGAAATACCATATTGTTGTTCCATTTCCATCTGCTCCGTACAATGCTTCGCCATACCATGAAATTAAATATTCTCGCAGCTGCTCATAGTGCAGGGCCTACAGTACCTAGAATCGCTAGGCTGATTGATCCATGTGTCTTTTTCACAGTTGCATTGTACTGTGGCCTATATCGACCGTGAAGTGCGCGAATACCATTGTGTTGCAGGAGTGCTCTATAACACTGTTAAATACATATGTAAAACAGGTGCACCACACAGAAATGACGCAGCATAAATGCATAGACTGTGTTCCATTTTAAAAGGTTGAGAAACAACCAGATTTATGTTAAGTTTAAAGCTTTGATTTTTAGTTAATTTTAAAGCCTTTATTGGGCAGCGACTAGTAGGTATGGGCTACTTCAAATCCACTAGTCATTGCAACATTATTTCGCACCCTAAAATGTTGGTGGAGAAGGAGAGTGTATAGAAAAAGGGTGTGATTATATGTAAAGAGATGAGGCGACAGTGCTGGGTGCCTTTCAAACCGATGAGACCTGTGTTTTTTAATGTTTGCCTGCATAGCGAAATTTCAGTTGAGAACTCGCTCCACAAGTGAATTTCAGGAAAGGGCATATGTGGCAGTATGTTTCTTGTACAATGAGTGTCATTTGTACCACGAGTGTCATTCGGGAAACCTAATTCCAAATACACTGTCTTCCCATCCCCACAGCGCTTTAATAAGCTCGTTGCTCCATTGAGAGACTAGCAAATAACTGCGGTTGCTGGTAATGTGTTTTTTTTCTGCAGCTGCATAAGAAAAGGCTGTAACAAACTGCAGAATACCTTATCAGCCGCCGCTGGGTAAATTCTTTGCAGACGAGCTGCAGGGGCTTATTTCTGTAATTCTCATTGTGTGGCTCCTGACTCGGGGCTAGGCAGCTGTAATTGGAACCGTGTATGCATTTCATCTTGAGTTTTTTCCCCATGTGTGGTAGGAGGTTGCGAATCCTCTGGAGAAAAATGTTTGCACTGCGATTGGCATCTGCATAAAAAAAAAAGTAAAACAAATCGCCCACCATTCTTTAAACTACACCCACAGGTATAAGTCTGCTTGTAGTTCTATGGCCTTCACTCTCCTTCCTGTCTTAAGTTAGAAGCTGATCCCTTAGCTCCAGGCAACCCTGTTCAAAAGCTATTTTGTTTTGTAAACAGGAAAGAAAGTGTTCACTTAATAGGAAAGAAGAAGGGGAAACGGAGGTAGAGCGAAGAACTAGAAGTAGTACTAGGGCCGAACAAGCATAGGCAAAGCCAATAGGTCGCAGTATTCTGGGAATGTTCACAATTTAAGTAAGTGATTACCAATGTTAAACCAATGTTACGCCAAGTTGTATCGCGCATGATAAGATACACCCTATTTTGCAGTTTCGTCAGTTCACGTCTGACAAGGCTCAAATGTTTTGACTTGTTTCTCTCTGCACTTCTACCATTTCAAAGTTTACCATGCCGGAGCATAAACCTTTTGCTTGCAGGTTACACATATATCACATCAGTGACTGTTAGCCCGCTTAGGAAAATGTACACCGACTTTCTAAGCTAAATGTAGCAAATAACAGAACTGAGGAAACTAAAGAATATATAAAATGCCTAAACCTCTTTCTACTTGGGTGACTGGCAGTGCTTAATTTGTGCTTATTGTTTCCGGTGCTGAACACCGGCACCTATTTTTGAGGGCCGGGGCTTATTTTTCTGCCTCAAGCATTTACTGCGAGCAAAAGACACATATGGGAAAGACAGAGGAAGGGAAAAATGAAAAAGCGTCACAAAGGGAGAAAGCAGAAAGCTGCAAGAGTGAGCTGAAGGGGCAGGGAGTGGCTTTATATGGATTGAAGAGGCCCGAGATGGCTTCAAGATTCTGCTGCCTTAGTATTCTGTGTTCACACATTTAATTGCAGCAGCCGCATGTTTAAGAGGAGGGCTTTGGGCAACAACACCTTTTTATTTACAAATTAAGCACTGGTGACTGGACAGTTTTCCCTGCTCAATATGTAGGAAACCAGACTGCCATAAACCAGAAAAGATACCCATGACCATGAAAGTCGGGAAATAGGCGTTGGAAGTTGGGTGGGTGTGTGTGGCGGGGACGTTTGGGGGTGCTACAGCACCCCCAAAATATCCATGCAGGAGTTCAAAAGGTGAATGAGCAATAGAGACAAATTTAGGTTTTGTTTTTATCTTGTCACGAAGGTCAAATGTTAGGCTATGTCTTCTGAAAAAAAAGTATTGCTTATTCTGCTTATTCTGCTTATTCTTTAACATGGAGATTAGTGTTTACTTTTCTTTCTCTGTCTGCCAACTGATAGGATTTTGTAAAATGAACTATCTGACAATCTGCTAATGTGAGAGGTGGGGCTTGGCAACCCAAGATGGCAGACTTGAGGCTCTAAGGCTCCGAGCCACTTTGTGCTAAATGATCTGGATATGGCAGATGGGGGTGAGATCTGGAACCCCACCATGAATGGCTGAGCTCTCACCAAGCAAGTGGTTTATAATGTCGAGCCTCAATGGAGATGCCTCCACATATGATTTGGTGGTGCAGAACTCGCTGGTGGCCGGAGACGGCTGGTCGCTGTGGAGCGACACAAGGATCGGTGCCAGAAGCATGGCAGCTCAGTGAGGGCCCTCTTGAGTAGGGAATTGGAGCATGTTACGAGGCCCAAGGGTGAGCGGGAGAACCTGCTCTCCCAAATGGGAGGTGCCTGGCCGGGCCTGCTCTGCCCACGAAGATCCTGTATGAGCTCTGGGTGCACATGATTTCTGGAGGCCACCGGGCACCCTGGAGGGTGAGTGAGGAGGTTAGCCTGTACACCTGGAGACGCTGGAAGCTGCATAGGGGAGACACATGAAATATGAACAGCTTGTTTGGGAGCGGCAGTGCGCATCTGACCTTCCCTGAGTTGGAAATCACTTGATGCTCTGCAGGAGACAGGAAGGGGCTGGCACAATACTACAGGAGTTGTGAGCAGCCCATGGGGAGCAGTCTCCAGTGAGTCACCTGGTGGCTGGTAATGAGGGGGTGGTGAAGTCGTGCACTTGGCGTCCATTCTTCTGCCCCCTCTTTTGGAGCATCAGCCCCACACATACAGAACGCACAGCCAGTGGAAAGAGGTGGGCCGGGCACCCCATGGGCCCCTAGTCTTGTGAGCCTCATGGTGGCAGAGGAGAGACGAGCAAACAGTTGGGCAATCAGAGGGGGAGCAACTCCAAAAATGAGAAGCAAACATAGCCAAATTCTTGCAGAGACCTGGAACGACTACGCAGATGACAGCTTCTAGGCATCCTCCTTTCTCACCCATTTCCTTCTGGCAGCTGCCTTGGGCGGAATCACCTCACTAGTGCCCACACACGATTAGTCCTGGTGAGGAGACCCTAACATTGCCCACAAAAGACCAGGTCCCTGGAAAACCAGGAAATGGAAGATGTGCAAAGATAAACCACAGAGGACCATGGCTCAAAGAAAGATTGAATATTTTACCAAACACTCCAAGACTCTTGTGTCCTCAGAAGAGATAGGAGAGAGACAAATCTGCCCTAATCTTTTAAGCCATTCAGGACTCCAAAATCACATTAGAAGACAAGATCAGTGGGTTGGCGATAAAGGTGTCGCTCCTCTGCCATGATCTGTGAAAATTGGCAGAGTGTACTACAGAGGTAGACACTTACATCTCACCTGTGGAAGACGAAGTGACTAGTCTGCAAAGAGTTGAAACAAATCTAACACGGTTGCAGGGTTGGACAGCAGGGCCTGGGACTCAATGGGCCAATCTTGCAGAAACAAACTTCGTCTAGTCGGGGTCCTGGTGGGTGCGGAGGGTGCGAGGTCGGAACAGTTCTTCAGAACCTGGGTTTCAGAGGAGAGGCTGTCACCTTGCTTTGTACTGGAAAGGGCGCATCACTCCCTGGCGCCTTGACCACTACCCGGAGCACCACTGTGCCCCATTATCAAGATGATCCACAGCTACACTGACAGATGCCATCCTACTCACAGTCCGGCTATGAAAGGAATTGACTTGTGATTCAGCTAAGGTGATGTTGTTTCCGGACTTCACCCTCACAGCCCAGATGTTAAGCAGAAACTTGGAGCTTTTCAAATCTCCTACTTGCTCCTTTACCCTTCCAGACTCAAACTTCAAAGGCACATTGACCTTTTTTTGGCACACCAGAGGTATATTGCGCATGCCCACCTGGCTCCAATTAGAAAACGAGCCTCAAGACGAACTCAGGGAGGTCAAAGAAGGGTTTCTGGCCCTTAACATGGGCTCTGTTTTATCTGACATTACACTATGGAAGTCTCTGAAAACAGTGATTGGTGTGACATTATTTTCTACACCGCGAAGCACAAAAGTCACAAATAGCTGAAATTGCTGCACTGGAGCAGACAGCTGAGGACTGGGAGGGAGATGCCACGCAAGCCAGCCCACACTGCACAGACTGGAAGTGGTCAGGGAGACGCTAAACACTAAGTTATGGTAAAGCTGGCAAACTGTTGCACTGGCTGGCTCGTAGGGAGATGGAAATGCGATTTGGCCTTTGTGTACAAAACGGAAAATATGATCTGGTCACTGATCATCAAGAAATAGTGGCACTTTTGCTGGCTATTATGAGGCACTATATGCTCACTTGGCACAGGCATCACAAGCATGGAATAAAGCCCATTGTCAGAGGTCTACTCTTCCCCAGGCTCTCACTGGAAAATAGGGGAGGCATTGGGTGTCCCGATCTTAGAAAAGGAAATTATAGAAGCAATTAGTAGCGTGCCTTTTGGCAGGACCCCAGATCCCAACAGTTTCCTAATGGAATGTTTCAAAAGATACGTGACAATTGTAACTCCACAGTTTTGCCTCCTCTTAGAAGAATCTCTGAGGCAGGGAATTTTGCTATCTGACCGGAGGGGGACTCGTGGTAGTTATTCACAAGCAGGGCAAAACACCAACAGACTGTGTTATGTATAAGCCAATTTCCTTAACCAATTCTGAGGCCAAAATACTGGCTAAGGTGCTGGCCAGTTATTTGGCGGCAGTGATCCACACCCTGGCCAGTGCGACCAGAACAGATTCATGTAACACAAAAAGGAACAGCAATGGGAAGAAGATTATAGGACAAAGCGCTCACAAAAAAATCACCAAGTTAGTACATAATACAAACAGTCTTAAGCACGGTGCTCCTGGCAAGAGGATCTCCCCCCTCCTCCAAAGTTTCTCAAGAGAAATACAGCCTGCTCAACAGAAGTCAAGGCACTCGTGAATAAATAACATAGGGTCAGTAATCCATGTATACACGATATTAAGTCCTCTTCCAAACAACCAGGAACAATGTAGACCGTAAAAGGTTAGCATGACTCCAATTTATTCTTGAGATGGAAAATTCATGTACTGTTAGGACAGAAAACAGCACGACCTTCTTGCACTTTGGATTAATATTTACACTTTTCATAGTTTTTGGATTGTAGTGGTTTGGGCTGTTTGCTTCCAATGGTTTTATTCTTCACGCTGGTGTCATGACTTTCATGGTACTTTCAATTTGGACTAAACAATGGATTATTTCATTGAATCTTGTATTTAGGTATTCAATTAATCAATATTCTCAATTGTGGCCTCTTTACATTTTAATACACACAAGTTGTCACAGGTTTACTTTGGGGGTGCTTAGTGATGTGTTTTCACAAGGTCACGTGGGTCTTGCTGTAAAATAATTTTTTCGTAAGAATATTATTTCTTATTGTATATTTTTCTTGATACATGACTTAAAGTTTATTTTTGTATTTTGAGTTATAATTGTATCTTTACAGCCCTGAGGAAGTCACAGGGATCATTTTCTCCTACAACGAAACACGTGTTGGCTGTTTTCTGTCCTAACAATACACAAATTTTCCATCTCAAGAATAAATTGGAGTCATGCTAACCTTTTCAAGGTCTACATTGTTCCCGATTGTTTGGAAGAGGACTTGATATCCTAAATACATGGACTACTGACCCTATGTTATTTATTCACAAGTGCCTTGACTTCTGTTCAGAACAGATTCATACCCCACAGAGGAACCAGGCACTGTTTGCACCCCCTGCCGGTGCTTCTGAACTTTGCTCAGCGGAACTGTAGGCGATCCTGTTGATGGACTTCGAGGCGACGTTTGACTCGGTCACATAGTCTTTTTTACTTTCGGGTTCTCGAGAAGCAGAAATTTGGTCCCAAGTTTCCTATCGAACATGAAGCTCCTTTATATCCTACCATGGGCTAGGATTAGGGGTAATGGTGCCCTGTCCTCACATTTTCCAATCCAGCAAGGCCCATGAAAAGGCTGCCCTGTTTACCCACTCCTAATTAGGCCTACTGTGGAACCACTGGCAACATAGATCCAGATGGTTGCACAGGGCCCACGGGGATCACATCGCACTCTACAGCGATGATGCTCTGTTTTATGTAGGACGCCCCTACTAGACTGTACTGCTACTTATGCTTATCTTGGAGGTCTACGGAGAAGACTCCGGTCTCAGTGTCAACTGGGAAAAATTGGTCCTCCACCCAGTGGGAGACCCCACAGCTACACCAACCTACACTGCCTTCTGTACACTTTGACTGGTATCCCATTTCAAATACCTCGGAATGCATATCTCCCTAAACCCTGCACATAGCTGGGAACTGAACATAAATCAGGGACTCAACCGCCTGCATGCCCAGCTCAAAACATGAGGCAAGCTTCCGCTACCACTGAAGGGGCAAGGGGCTTTGTTCAAGATGATTGACCTGCCACAATGGCTATATCCCCTTTAAAACTACACATAAGCCCTCCCTAGGGTTTTTTAACTTTATAAGCCATAATGACCTGCTTTCTATGGGCCGGAACCATTTCTTCGTGGCCTTCAATAATCAATAAATGCATACAATCCCTCTGTAATGGCAGATAGGCGATAATACCAAGCCTCTGACCTACTGGCTTCAACCTGACAGGGCAAACTTTGGAACTAAGCTGGAAGTTCTCCACCTAGGTATCCCAGCACTCTGTCTCAATTACCATGATGCAGTCCTGCGAATGCCTTTGTGAGGTGCTGAAATTTAGCCTGCTGGAGGCCCTTCTGACCATTGAATGGCAGGTAAAAAGGGCAATTTGGCAGACATATAAAACACAGACAATGAGTATGCCTGACTTCTACGCGCACTCCGACAAATGGGATACTGATCTGGGGCCACTTGAGGAGGAGGACTGGGTTGAAGCAAAGATGGCAGCCAGGGAACTTGTGGTCCCATTGAGACTTTGACTCATCCAGTTTAATTACTTTCATTGGGTCTGCCTCACACTGGCGAGGCTACCGCTAATGAGGTGAGGAGGGCTCCTGCACCAGATTGCACTAGGTGTGACCTACATAAGGGCAAATGGATTGGGAATGCCCAATTATATCTAAATACTGGAACAAAGTACAGGCAGCCATAACAACGGCGCTGGCATACCCATCGATACGACTCTTCAGATAGCAATACTGGGAATATTGTCAGGATGGGGCGGTAATTGGGCTGGAAAGAAGCTGGTTGTGTTGGGGAGTATGATCGCCAAAAGAGAAATAGCCTATCACTAGAGATCTACATCTGCCCCCACAAGTTCCAGCTGGACTAGGGCCAGGGACATTTGTGTTGCCTCTGAGGAACAGATTTACCTGAGATGGGGGTGCCCAGCGAAATACAAAAAAATCTGGTTCCCATAGTGTGTGATGATACAGGGTGGGTGGGAAAAATTTAGGGGATTGAGGGCTAAAGAGGGAAGGGCCAACCTAAGGGTTATATGCAATGCATGTGGATGACTTGATGTCATATGTAAAAATATGGTCACCGAAAGTGAGCTCCACAGTTTGTGTTGTACTTTGTGTTTTCTCTTATAGAAATGTCAATAAAAAGAGTTCTTAAGACAATCTTGCTGGTGTGAAAGGAAAGACGTCATTTTTTTTCCACACACAAAACAAATCTTGAACTCTACAAATATTTCTGAATAAATCAGTTGTTAGGAAAGTACAAATAAAACACATTCTTTGTAATTCAAAAGTGTGATCCAAGCAAATATTTTAATAGGATCAAAACAAATCAAGGCACTTGGTGGTGTGCAAATGACAAATAATAACTGAAACCCGATTGCCATGCATCATTTGTGCTTTGTGTAGTTTTTTTCAATAAAACTGCACGTCTACATACATTTTGTGGCCATTTAAATGGAAAATGTTCTGTTTACAAACTACAGTTCGCTACACACCATGCTTCAGTAATATATTTTTGACGGTGTGCAGCACAAAGCACCACTGGCTTGTTCTTTCCTTGATACATGACTTTTTCACAGTTTGTATGACTTCAGTGACACAACACTGATGGCAGCACATCCAATCTGAAAATTGCTCCAGCACCACTGAGTCATGGGTATTCCAGCGTTGTGATATTGCTTCATATCTCAATCTCACAAAATCAAAATTCCTTCATTAACCTAACGTTGGGTGGAAAACATGAGTTTCACTGTTGCAATATAGAAACCTGTTCCCACAGTTAGAGAGTGATAGAAAGATGCTTAGCTAATTTCTGCCAAACTACACCGTCATACACATCAAAGTAGCTAAGCCACCAAAACTATAGTGAGAGAAGATCCATATTTTTTCCATTTGTCACTGTTAGACCTGGCATACAGGTTTTCCCTGTCTTTTTGCCTATGCTTCCTGTGTTTTGACTGTGTGCTGGACTGTGTGCTGGACTGTGTTTTGGCTGGTTTTTGGTACTCTGCTGACCAGTGCTTAAGTGCAAGTGCTCTCTGTGTAAACTTTGTGTATTTAGCTTTTCCATGATTGGCATATATGATTTACTAGTAGATCCCTAGTAAAGTGCACTAGTGGTGCCCAGGGCCTTTAAATCAAATGCTGCGAGTGGGCCTGCAGAGCACTGATTGTGCCACTGATATGAGTAGCCCTGTAAACATGTCTAAGACCTGCCACTGCAGTGTCTGTGTGTGCAGTTTTAAACTGTCAGTTCGACCTAGTAAGTATACCCTCTTGCCAGGCCCAAACCTTCCCTTTTTGTACATGTAAGGCACAGCTAAGGTAGGCCTTATGTAGCCCCTTGGGCAGGGTGCAGTGTATGTTAAAGGTAGGACATCCACTGATGTATTCTACATATACTGTCAGTGAAATACTGCCAAATTCGGTTTTCACTCTCTCATAGGTTAACATGGGGATTGCCTTTAAATATATTTAAGTGTAGTGTCCCATTGGGTGCAGTTAGAGATCTGGAGTTTGGGTTCTCTGAACTCATAATTTAAAAATACAACTTTTGGTAAAGTTGGTTTTTAGTTTGTCAGTTTGAAAATGCCATTTTTAGAAAGTGGGCATTTTCCTGCTTAACCATTCTGTGCCTATGCCTTCCTGTGGAATCCAGTTCTAGGTCAGAATGACGTTTGGGCTATTTGTGAATTCCCTCTACACAGTGACACAGAGGGGGCTGGGGTGTAACCTGCATATCCTGTTGAGTCTTAAGGGCTAGAGTGGGAAGGGAGGCGCTCACACACCTGAAAGGGCTGTGCCTGTCCTCACACAGTGCAGTCTCCAACCCCCTGGTGTGTGTCTGTGGCCAGGCCTGTGCAAGGCAGGATCTTGTGAATAACAGAGACTTTCCTTTGAAGTTTGCCTACTTCAAAGGCAGAAATGGATATGAGTAGTGGACCAAACCCCCCAGACTTTTAGATTACCTCTTAATCAAGAGGAATCTCTGCCAATGAGAAGAGCTGGAGGAGGATTAATGCCCCTTTGCCTGTGAGTGTGTTTTGCTGCGTTGGCCTGGAGTTGCTGCTTCTGCCTTGGAGAGGACAAAGACTGGATGTTGTTGTGTTTTCCTGCTTGTGAAGTGTCTCCAAGGGATTGGACTGAGCTTTCCCCTGTTATGAAGTCTGAGGGCCATCAAAGACTTCCTCTGCCAGCACTTGGACTCTCTTGCTGTCTCTCTCCCAAGTGGTGCCTGATCCAGTCCCTGGTCTCTTGATAGGAGAAGCTGGTGGAACTAAGACTGAAACCCATGCACAGGAGCTGCAAAGGAGAAAAATCAACACAGCACCTGCTTTGTAGTTGAAACATCGCCGCACCACCTGCATTGCAGCTGGGAAATCGACTCAACACCTATGTGCGGCTGCCAAAATTGACGCATCACCCACGCAGCGCGGCTCTTCACCACTGTGCGCCAGAATTTCACCCTCATCATCTCTGGGCATCAATACCACAGTGGATCTGCACAGACCCGACGCATCGCTCTTCTGCAGGAGAGAAGAACAATGTATTGCGCACCCGACCTGAGAAGAAACGACGCACGGCCTCACTTGCGAGTAAGAAATTGATGCATCGCTGATTTTTCTGATGCACGCTCGCCCATATGGATTTTTTTTTTGTACGCAAACAAGATACTTTGTATAAAAACAATGCATCCATTGATTTCTATGGATCAAGGCTCTTTATAACTTTAAAAATTCATAACTTTGCTTGTTTATGTTAGATTTTTATCCTTTTAGTCTTATTTGATTTAGATAAATATTGGCTATTTTTCTGAACTGGTGTTGTCACTTTTGTGTTTTTTTCACTGCACTACTGTGTGTGTTGGTACAAATAATTTACACATTGCGTTAAGCCTGACTGCGTGTGCCAAACTACCAAGGGAATGAGCAGGGGTTGTCTGAGGGATGTAACTCCCTTACCCTGACTAGAGTAAGGGTCCATGCTTGGACAGAGTGCAAACTGACTACCAACCAGAGACCCCATTTCTAACAGTCATGTATCAGTGAGCTACTCTACAGTCAGCATATGGATTCATCCAAGAATTGGAATAGACGTCTCACCCACTGATCGTGACATGCTTCATCATAGGCAGTCGATCCACACCCTGGTAAGATGATACTACCAGGGTGGACGCAACCAAAATTCTTGGGAGTACTTATATAAAATATGAGCTGGATAAAAGCAGGGATCCCTTTTTAAACAAATACCTGTTGGTGTACCCCAAAGGTATCCTTTGTTAGAGGGTACCAAAGGTATGAATAACAAACGCATTTATTGGGTCTCTTTTGGGCACAGTGTTCCAAGGGACCCTAGTAGTAAGCCAACATGTTTCGGCCTTTCCCAATGAGCCCTGTGGGTCTAGGGGCCTTCACCAGGGCTCTCGTAACTGTCCCTGTCTATCACTAAACCATCTCAAACTTACATGTGAGACTGTTGTGTAGCCATTTTAATTATAGCTTCATACACGTTATTTTAGCAAACTAAGCCTGCCGCTGTGCACTTTAACCCAGATATATTTTATTTAGCTCTGTTTTATTATTTTAAGAATAGCCACATTTGCGGTCTTGTTTTATTTTCTCTATCTAGCTGTTCTTTGCCTAGGCTAGCATTGCGTTTTTAAACATTTCTTTTGTGAGTTTCTCAAGGCTGCAGTAAAGATAGGTTTCGGGCAAAAGTGGTACGCTTTGTCTGTAGTGTTCACAGAAACATATACACTCTTACGTGGGGATCCTTTATTGGAACATCAGCTGTTTTATTATAAAAACACTACTTTGACCCATGTATGTTAGAGGGAGATCGCAGCCAGATGACCACGACTGTATGCTGATTGCTGAGTGCTTCGCTGCAGCTGCTTATTTAGACTACAGGCTTCTTGCTCAGGTATGAGGGATGATGTCTTCCCAAGGGAACCTGAAGGGCAGAATTAAAGCTTAACATGCTGTGCTCTAACATAGCCTAGGTAGGAGCTATTTTCAACAGTCTTAGTGACAAAATGATAGCGTTATTTTTATGTTTCACTCTCCTTGTCACAGTTTTAATCCTGTCATGCTTCCTCGTCCTAGTCATTGCATTACATGCTTTATTATCTAAGATGCAGTTACTTTAATAAAACCTTATTGAACTATACTCTGCCACTGATTGTCCTTGCATATGTGAGACTAATGTAAGTGAGAGAAACGGATGTGATCTGAGTGACCACGATTTCCCTGAGGAATCATTTGTGTCATGCGCCCAGTTGCCCAATCATCCCTGCTCTTGGGTGGAGATGAGACACTGATAGTTAGCTGGAAAAAACCCCGGAATAGGCCGACAGGTGTCACCTGTAGTGGGTTCAGACTCAGTCCCCCACAGTACAGGTGATTCTGCCGTCTGAATCCAGTAATCTAATTAGGATAATGAGAACCTATGCGATATGGCGCCGCCAACGTTTGGTCAGGCACTCATTTTCGGGTCCTCCTGAGTATCTCTGTCTCACTACATGCAAAGACACCTCAGTACTATATACGGAGACGTCCGTGGTATTGAGGATTTTCCTCCTGAGTTAATTAGGGAGTACCTAACTAATGGTGCAGATTGTTCAAGCTTAAACTTTAAAAGGATAATCCCCATTTGGTGTGCTTAACTCTGAACAAAAATATACCATTCACCATGGCAAACCCGCAACAGGTAGCAATGGCAGTCAATATGCAACCACCCCTTAGTGCACATTTATGGGCACATGGCCTAACGGCCCGGGGGGTCCAGTTACATTTGTTGTTGAGGCTCATCCAGCTTATACAACAGACATTTTCTATTCTTGGGTCACATTTCCAGCAGCTGATGGGAACACAAGTACATTTCACCACTATACACCTGCAAACATACCTGCACAATACAGAGCATATACATATCTAGAAATACCTCTATGGTGTCAAGAACATAATAATTGGTTTGATGGCTCCCTACCCCATACAATTCTACATGTTAGGTCCTCTAAATAATGATGGTCCTACCTGGCCTTTATTGGCCACATATACACCACACCCTGCTGCAGTGACCTTGACTGTAGCTGAAGTCCGTCGCTTATATGCTGAGCTTACAGTAATATACAGACGATTAGTACAGTTTGTAATGCAAACATTAAATACAAACCCAGCACGTGCTGCCCAGGCACAACCACTTGCAGTAACGCCAGGCATTAATCCTGCATCTCTACGTTCGATCATGGGTAAAGTACCCGCCAAATGAGAAGAGATTCTGTTTTGGTTAGCTCAAATAAATGCACTAGAAGCAGTATTTCCCCATACAGGACCTCAGGATACGCATAAAATATTAACTATGTGCTTGCCATTTGGAATGGTTCCCACAGTAGATAACTGCAATATTTGGGGCACGGTATTTGCCACGCTCTATACTACCGCACACAGTACACCAACACTTGCCAACCTACCAGAAGTGTTAAAACAAATGCAAGATGAATATGGGGCTGCCCCGGCCCTGGACTTGGGGATGCAACTTATGGGCAATTTTGCCATTGTATTTTCAATCTTATTAAGTAAACTTAAAGGGGAAGCAGTTGCAGTAGCAGTGCGCATGCGGCTCCGGGACGTTCCTCCACAGTATCAAGAACGTGAGCTGCCAAAAAGACCTACTCTAGTATTGGTCGAGATTGTCTGGGGGCCAGAACCAAAAAACACAGTTTCAGGGTAAATCTAATAAAGTATCTACCAAGCAAGCTCCTGAAGGTTCTAAGAAATGCTGGGATTAAAAAAGAACATACACCTAAAAAAGAAAGGGGAGAATCTCCGCATATGGAGAGCCCCACAGAATAGATATAATCTCAGAAATAATATAAGAGATAATATAAAAACGCCTGACAGATATCAATATTCTGATAGACGCCAATCTCGTTCCTTTCAGGACTCACTGGAAAAACACAGTGAGAAAGGTGGGCGGTCAGAGCGAAGAACTGAGTATGTGAAAGCGAGACAGGAATCACAACTCTCTTCAGCAGTTTCCATTAAAAAAGAAGAGAAACTTTCCCAACAAAAACCCCAATTCAAAAAGAAGAAAGTGCCAGCAATTGGGATTCGTCATGCCACTCAAGAAAAGGGCTCTATTGAAGAAAAATAAGTGGGCAGTAGAGCTACTAGACAGCGCCGCAGAGGTCACAATAGTTCGCCGGAACCTTCAAGAGCATTTGGAGGTGAAAGCAACTGATGACTTCTTACAAGTTGAAACTGCGGACATGCGTATCTCCACGCTTGATAGGGTGTACAAAGTAACGTTACAGTTAGGAGACATTGAACGCACAATAGACGCAATTTTTTGGGACCGCATCATGAACATATGTAATATTGAACTGGCCGAAAGGGATTGGGCACCTGAATTTGTTCGTACTTACCCATATGGGGAAAATGTTATCAAACCTTTCTCGCTCCTTGTCCCTGATGAGCTTGCAGAATCCTACGCCATCGATTGGGCTTTGTTGGAGTTTGTTGGAGCCACCCACGTTATATCCCAACCATGTAGGATGGGATAAAGACACCCCCTATCATGTAATCCTAATTAAAAATCGACCCCAACCTCAACCATAGTATCCAATAAAACATGATGCTAAAGCACCCTTGAGGGAAATCCTCACACAACTAGAGTACCAGGGTGTAATCGAACCCTGTGTCTCCCAAATGAATAATCCTCTATTCCCTGTAGCTAAACCGGACCATTCAGAGAGAATAGTCTTAGATTACAGACATTTAAACAGTCATACACGCACATATGCTATGCAAAACACACACAGCACAGCACTTATGAACAACATAGTGCGCCAAAAATACAAAACACTGGATATTTCCGATGGTTTCTTCTACCAAAATATAGCGCTTGAGAGTAGAGAACTAACAAGTTTCAGCGCACTAGGCTCCCAGAAAAAATTCTGTCATTTACAACAGTGGTATAAGAACAGTCCAGGACTGTTTGCGGCTTGTGTAACTTCAATATTGCACGACATTGACCCTGAGGCATTGTCCTATGTAGATGATATCTATCTCACGGATGATGAATTACTACAACATCTAAGATGGGTAGCCTAGTGCCACAATTCTTGGAAAAATGTGCACAGTTACATCCTCCAAATACTTATAAAAAAAACTCCTATCCTTATTGGGTTTCCTAAATTGGCCTAATTTACATTCCAGATTACGCGTCACGTATAAAACTCTTATATGACTTAACACATCCTGACTTTTCCAGTAAATTTTGGACAGTCGAACACACACGCATTCTTAGAGCTTTGCAAACAGACATGCTTGCAGCACTACACCTACACACGAGGGACAATAAAAAACATCTAATCATCAGAGTAATTGCTGGTGCCATTGGTTTCACCTATGTAACTTTCAATAAGGGTGAGACAGTCCCGATTGCATACAAATCACATTTGTACTCTACAGCAGAACAACGCTTTGCTCCCACTAAGAAAATTCTCACTGCTGTTCAGATGGCCGTCATTAAAGAAACACCGCTGGCCCAGGGGAAACGCTTTATTATCATATCTCCAATTCCAGCCCTTCGGGCTGTTACCAAAGCAAACGCTCCAAGCACTAAAGCTTTACATCCACGTTGGATTCAATGGGCAGCGTCTTTGACAGCCACTGATGTTGACTAAATTTTTGACCCAAAGTTACAAACTCAAGAATTTGTGCAATATGAACTAGAATACCCAGTTGATCAATATCAAAGAGTCATCTACCCCGATGGTAGATGAGGACTTATCATGGTCCGCTAAATTGTTACTACTAATGCAGCCGCAAACTTTTGAAACTCATCTATCTTTCTGACATCATAGAGAAAACAGTATATGGATTTCTTTGGAGTGATTATTGAGTGCCAAGTACAGGTACTTATATAAGATTGCGTTATTTTTTCCACGGTTTTTAGTTTCCTTTTCTTCTTTAAACTATATGGTCTCCTTGGTCTTTTTATTTAGAAAAAAAATCCCTTTTTTTCTCTTTCTTTTTCGTATATCAGATATGAGTAGAAGCACAGACATTGCAATATACCTAATATTGGGTATATTCCCTTTCAGTTTTCCTACAATTGAACGAGCTACACTACGGATGGGTGCATCATACTACATTTTCATAGTAGGTTGAAATGGTGCTAGCTAGTGATTCTGACTAAAATCTTTATGATAATACTTTATGGCACATGTGTTTGACACATTTTGGGTTCTTTTCATATAGTTACTTTTATGTTATGTTTATTTTTTTGTCAACACAACTGGGTGTTTTCATTCTTTCTTATCTATTTCTGTTGTTAAAAAATGTTTTAACAATTCTTTCTTATATGCATGGTGCAGGAATCCCTCTATCTGCACAGGATCATGATCATGAAGTCATGTTATATTTTTAGACTTATAATATATCTGGAATATGAGTGTATGTCCATTTTTGTACTTTACAGCCTTGAGTAAATCACAATAGTGACGAAACGTGTTGGCTGTCGATGAGCAAATTAACATGAAGGACTGTTTCAAAACGAATAAAATTGCGAATTCACAATAAAGAAGAATTTAAATTCAAGAAGGACTGGGTCGGAATTTCATGATTTAAAAACATATCTAAAACTAAATGTACTTTGATTATAGATTGAGTGCTCAGGTTTCATTTGTTACTTGCATGCCATGTATCCTTGAATTCATGTTTTTGTCTTGGGGTAGTAAGGCATTTAACCACTTAGCACCATTGGTAGGAATACACAAATAAGTCTATCTACTGTTGGACACATGGAGGCGGTGCATTCATTTTACCATTTCTACCCTTGTTTCTTTTATGCTTGCATTAGATGATGTAAGCTGTTGACAGACTGTGAACATATGATTACTCTTTAAAAGTGGGGCAAAAATAGTCTGTCCATAAGGTGCATAGTATCCCTATTTTGATTCTTGATCCGCTCAAAAAGGACATAAAGAAGCTACTTCATCTAGGGGTCATTGAAGAAATAGTCTTCAGAGTGGCTGACCCCTGTGATCCTGGCACACAAGAATGGATGGAAACATACAAATGTGTGTGTTGACCTTTGTGATTGGTAGAAGAGTGTCTGGGTGGACCATGAACCCTTGCCCAACATTTCTGAAAGTCTAACATTGCTTAAAGGAGCCAAAGTTTGTACCACAATGGATCTCTTGTTGGCCTATCACCAAGTACTTTTACAAGAGGACTTGAGACCCTTCACATCATTTGTGACACCTCTGGGAGCTTACAGATGTGTGAAGATGCCTTTTGACCTGGCTTCTTCAGCTGCTTGCTTCCAGAGGGTTAGGAAGATAGTTTTGGAAGGAATTCCACACGTCTTGGTGTTCCAAGACGACATCCTGGTATTCAGCAAAGATAGTGTAGAACATGATGAGACTCTGATACAAGTTCAAGAAGATGATTAGACAGTGGCATAGCTGTAGAAAAGAAAAGTGTAGGTTTAGAGTAGCATCTGTAACATATCTTGGACACTCAACCTCCGGGGAAGGTATTAAACGCAAAAAAGAATTGGCTGCTGGCGTAATAAAAGCCCCAAAAGGCCTAGGAGAGTATTAGTCATAGTTTCTTAAAAAGTTTGTGAGTGTAGTATAGACAATAAGAACATTATTAGTCTGAGGAGTTTGATATTTGTTTTAGAACCAGAAAGAGAGACATTAGAAGTATGCCTACCTTTGGACACTTTGATGTGTGGAGGAAAACTATCCTCACTACTGATGAACAATTGAAGGAATTGAAAGCTGTATTGAACCAAGAAGTTGATGAGGCTGAAAGTGTAATGGCACTTGCCTCACATGCTCTCAAGGGTGCAGAGAAACACCACTCTGTGCTGGAGCGTGCTCTGGTTGATATATTACTTAGTTCTATTTGTGGAGTCTCCCTTTCATTGTCAGAATGGACCATCATCCTTTGGTCCAAATTATCTCCAGCAAGGGTAATGAGTGACTTAACTCCAGATTAAAGAGGTAGAGTGAAGAACTAGAGGAATTTAATTTCCAGGTGCAGTACCTGCCTGGCTTAGAGAACAAAATGTCAGTTTGACGCTCCTGCATTCCTGTTGATGCAACAGTTGGTCGCAATTCAATAGAGGTGGGTGGAATTAACTGAATGAGAGTGTAGGAAAGTCCTCCTTTTTGCCCTGGTCACCCGCAAACTTTTTGGACAGGTACTGGTGGTTACTGACTCTTGGCTGTGCCCTGGGTACTGCTTTCCAGTCCCAGGGCCAGTGCTCTGTGTAACGTGGATATGCAAATTAGGCTAATTATAATTGGCAAAGTTAACCTACCTATAAGTCCCTAGTATATGGTAGGGCATGGAGGTTTAGGGAGCCCAGCATAGGTAGGGCCCCCATAGGTGCACTGCTGAGGTGCCCAGTGTCATTTTAAAGGCAGGCCTGCCTTGCTGGCTGCTTTTAAATTAAAGTTACATGCAAATTCGACTTTGGAATTAAAAGTAGTTCCAAAAGTCTTAAACTACCTTATTTTTAAATATGAGTCACCCCTAAGGTGTGCCCTATGTGCCCCTAGGGCTGGGTGCCATGTAACTATAAGCAGGGACCTTATAAAAATAGTTTTATAAGCCCTGGTGAGGTAAAACAGCCAAATTCATTTTTCCCTCATTGTGGTGAATGGCCTCCATAGGCTAGAATGGGGAGACTTTATTTTAAAATTAAAAGTTCCCTTAAGGAACGGATACCAAGAGTTTGGTATCAAATTAATGTTTATAATAAATCCCTCAACTTCCATTTGTTGGATTTAATATAACTTGTTCAGGTAAAGAGTTTTAAACTTTACCTGAAAAGTTGGCAACTTCAGCCCTGCAGTGTTTTTGCTGCTGTGCTCTGATTGGCCAGGCTTCCTTGATGAGGTGTGAAGTGGCCTGGCTTCACACAAAGAGATGTGCCTGTGGGAGGAGATCTCCCCTCAGCAGATGGTGAGGCAGGAAGGGGGAGGGCTGCCAAACTGGTCTTCAAAGGCAGAGAAGGACATTTGGAGCAACCCAGAAACACCCCCACATCCTGCAAACCCAGACAATTAGGTGCCCCCTTGATTAGATTAGAAGAGGGCAGGAGAGGGGTGTGTTTAGGATTTTTAGCCGCACCAGTGGGGATGGGCTCAGCCAGATGTAACCTCAAAAAATCACTTTCAGCCATGATGGATTTTTGAGGAATGTTGCTCCCTGGGAGTGATTTTTGCCACACTTCCCAGGAAGTGGTCATCACAGGGGGAAGGACCCTGCCCCTGATTGGAGAACCAGGACCCCCCTTTTTTCACCCAGGAGCAGGTATAAAACTGGCAGACCTGCACCCACACCTCAGATCCCCATCAGATTCCAACAAGGAAGAACTACAGGAGAAGAAGGACTGCCCTGCTGGACCCCTGGCCTGCACCTGGACCCTGCACTCTGAAGAACTGCACCAGCTGCAAACGTGGGCTTCACCACAAGAAGGACTTTGCCTGGCTTCAACTGGTTCAAGGAGGGACTCCCTGTTTGCTACAGGTGAAAACTTGCTAACCAGAGTCCCCTGCACCAATTCCTGAAGAAACCAACCAGCTGACCACTGTCCAGTGGCCAAAAAGGAGTTTGCGCCAGTTGCATTCTGGGAGTTCTAGTCCACACCCCAAAGGATCATCTCAGAGCTTCTGGAACCTTGGGGTGAGCTGTGGACCCCAAAAGAACCTTAAAGGAACATCAGGAAGAAGATCCAGAAGTTTGGAGAACTTTTGGAAAAAGGCTCCATAGAGGGGCCAACCCACCGCAGCAACTCTAGCCGGCTTGCCTCAACCGCGACCCGGCCTGACGTGCAGGTTCGTCCCAGTGAAGAAAATCTCCAAAAAAGAGACTAAGGTGGTCATTCCAACCTCGGCGGTAAAAGGCACTTACCGCCGTTCAGAAGACCGCCATAACACCGCCGCGGCCGCGGTAAACCGCCATGGTCATTCTGACCCACAACAGGCAAACCGCCAAAATACAGACATCCACAAAAGTCCGCCACACCAAAGGGCAGCGAGAAACTGGCGATGACCAAACCTCCACCGTCACACCAACAGAAATACGCCCACACTATCACGACACACGAATCCACGCGGTGGTCTTTCAACCTCGGTATTCCATTGGCGGTACACACCGCCGCGCTCAAAATACACACACACTTACAAAATACAACCACATTGGACAATTCAAAATACACACACCTGAGACACATACACACACCACTCCCATACACCCAATTCAATATAAAATACACACCCACATCACCCACAAACCTCCACTCCTAGAGATTCGTGAACACGCACCGAGAAAAGACATCCGAGCACCCAGACGCCCAATTCACTGTCACCCAGCAATATTTGCACGCACTTCACACAACACAACAATACACATCACCACACTTAGCACCACACAATCCGCCCTACACATCACCCACACCACTCCATGGCACCGCAAAGACACCCCAGGTTCTCTGATGATGAACTCAGGGTCATGGTGGAGGAAATTGTACGAGTAGAGCCACAGCTGTTCGGGGCACAGGTGCAGCACACCACCATTGCCAGGAAGATGGAGCTATGGAACAGAATAGTGGACAGGGTCAACGCTGTGGGACAGCACCCAAGAAATCGGGACGACATCAGGAAGAGGTGGAACGACCTACGGGGGAAGGTGCGTTCCATGGTATCCAGGCACAACATCGTGGTGCAGAAGACTGGCGGCGGACCCCCACCTCCTCCCCCAGAATTTACAACATGGGAGGAGCAAGTCTTGAACATCCTGCATCCTGAGGGCCTCGCAGGAGTAGGCGGAGGAATGGACTCTGGTAAGGCAAATCTTAACTACTTCTTCCCCCCACCCCACCTGCATGCCAACTCATACCCCCACCCTTACCCTCACCCCCATCACACCTACTCCTTGCAACTGTCTCACCATCACAACCCACCCATCCCAACACCTAGCCCTGCGTGCGTCCACAAAGCATGGACACCCATCACCTAAGCATGCCCCCTGCACATACACATACAACCCCCCCCCCCCAACCACCGTCACAACAGCCCCCACAAAGGAATGCCAGCACTGGGGTACATGGGCACCCACCCATTGCACACTATGACACACACAGAAGCAATAACCATACTTTTATAACCCCGCAGGACCCAAATGCCACGTCACCGCGCAGGAGGGTCCACAAATGTCCACTCCACCCCCAGAAGAGGCCCACAGTGAGGACAGCAGCTCTGTCTCCCTGGATCTAGATGACCAGCCCGGTCCATCGGGGACCTCGGGACAGTCGGTTCCCCTCACACAGCCACAGGCCACAGTAGACCTTCCCCCCTCTGGGAACACCAGCACAGCACCCACCCAGCGGGCCCATAGCTCTGACCCCAGGACACGTCAATCAGCGGTGTGTCCACCACTACAGGGAACCCAGGCTAACCCACCACCCCAACAACAACAGGGACCTGGGGGCAGTGGTAGTGGGCACACAGTCCAGGGGACAGAGGCCCAGGGAAACAGGGGAACTGGGAGGGCTGCTGTGCGACAGGGGGGGGGGGGGACAGGCCCATGGAACCCACTCTCCACGAGGCCCTCTCCTCCATCATGGGAGCATACCACCGCTCCCAGGAGACGATGGCGACGGTCCTGGCCAGGTTTCAGGAGATCCAGCTTCTGCAGGAGCAACAGTATATGGGGTTCAGGGAGGAACTAAGAAACATCAGTTCCACCATGGGTACCATCGTAGTGGCCCTGAATGAGGTAGTCACGACATTGCGGGACACTGTGGCACCTCAAAGGGCCCCTGACACTAGCATGCACCAAGAACTGCCTACCACCTCCGCCGGCGCTAGTGGACAGGAGGCCCCTACACAAGACCAACAGGCCACCAGAACCCCACCCCCTGCAGAAGGAGAACCACCCCGCAAGCGGGCCCAGAGATCCAGGAAGAAGACAGAGTAAGATGTCAAGACCCCCGCCAGCAAAGGATACCGCCCTGATTGTCATCCCACTGTCCCACATTGTCACCCTGTCCAACCTTAAACTGCCCCTGCTCCACTTCCCACAGGCATTTGGACAATGCACCTGTGAAACTGATAGTCTGGACTCTGCCATGGACAATCCTCCACCATCATCCCTCACCGATTTGCAACCACCCATCCAATTTAGAGCACTTGAATAAAAACACTTATTGCACAAAACAATCTGGAGTCTGGCTGTGATTTAGAACAAATGTATTAGACATGACCGTGCTAAAATGTTCATTCACATTGTGATGCCAACAAACCGCTGTCACACAGCTGTAGTCCATGGGGAAACAAAGCAGATGTCACGCAGTGGGGCCCACATCTCTGAAAACGGAAGGGAAAGTCACAACACAGTTACCATACACTGGGGAAAAAGTCAGACAGTAGAGAGGTAGGAGTCATTAAGTAAATGTAATATGCCGGTGTCTACTCTTACCTGTGTGTCACTGAAAATACTGCTGTATTACTGTGTTCCTGTTCTCTATGTCGTCCTCTTCGGCTTCCTCCTCTTCACTCTCCACAGGCTCCACAGCTGCTACACCACCACCATCTGGACCATCCTCCTGCAGAAAAGGCACCTGGCGTCGCAAAGCCAGGTTGTGAAGCATACAGCAGGCCACGATGATCTAGCACACCTTCTTTGGTGAGTACATTAGGGATCCACCTTCCATATGGAGGCACCGGAAACTGTCCTTCAGGAGGCCAAAGGTTCGCTCGATCACCCTCCTAGTCTGCCCATGGGCCTCATTGTAGTGTTCCTCTGCCCTTGTCCTGGGATTCCTCACTGGGGTCAGTAGCCAGGACAGGTTGGGGTAACCAGAGTCCCCTAATAGCCATACCCGGTGCCTCTGGAGTTGACCCATCACATACGGGATGCTGCTATTCCGCAGGATGTAGGCGTCATGCACTGACCCAGGGAACTTGGCATTAACATGGGAGATGTACTGGTCAGCCAAACACACCATCTGTACATTCATGGAATGATAACTCTTCCGGTTCCTGTACACCTGTTCACTCCTGCTGGGGGGGACCAAAGCAACATGTGTCCCATCAATGGCACCTATGATGTTGGGGATATGTCCAAGGGCATAGATATCACCCTTCACTGTAGGCAAATCCCCCACCTCAGGGAAAACGATGTAGCTCCGCATGTGTTTCAGCAGGGCAGACAACACTCTGGACAACACCTTGGAAAACATAGGCTGGGACATCCCTGATGATATGGCCACTGTTGTTTGAAATAACCCACTTGCTAAGAAATGGAGTACTGACAGCACCTGCACTAGAGGGGGGATCCCTGTGGGTTGGCGGATGGGTGACATCAGGTCTGGCTCCAGCTGGGCACACAGTTCCTGTATAGTGGCTCGGTCAAGCCTGTATGTCAGTATGACATGTCGTTCCTCCATTGTCGACAGGTCCACCAGCGGTCTGTACACGGGAAGATTCCTCTATCTCCTCGCATGTCCCAGCGGACGGTGCCTATGAAGGACAACAGCGAGCACAGTGTCAAGCAACCCACAGATACGTAACCACAGCTTGCACATAACACGATTCCCAATGCATTGAATGGCTTGTATGAGTGTGCATGGCCTAGGTATGTGTGACGCAGTTGGTAATTAGGCCATGTGGGCCCTTGAAATGGCGGCTGCCTGACCTGTGAAGTGCGACAGTGGGATGTGAGGTCAATGCGCTGGCGTGGCACACCGCGGCGGTAGGCGGTCAAAGACCGCGGCGCTAAGCCGCATTGGTTAACATTGAACCCTATGGGTCTCAGGAGCCAATGACG
The DNA here is from genome assembly GCF_031143425.1 of Pleurodeles waltl. Taxonomy (NCBI): domain Eukaryota; kingdom Metazoa; phylum Chordata; class Amphibia; order Caudata; family Salamandridae; genus Pleurodeles; species Pleurodeles waltl. The sequence goes on along the minus strand of NC_090444.1, from coordinate 338,460,595 downwards.
ATGTGCGCCGGCGGTCGCGGTACGCACCGCCGCGGGCGTGACCGCCATTTTCTATCTGCTTAATCACTCGATACCTGATCTTCGACAGGAGAGGACCTACACTGCAAGTGCTGCTGTGACCTCGTCTGGAAGAGACAATGGCTCAATCGACTGGGGAAAGGGCCCCTGCCTTCATTTCGGAGTAGTTGGAGAAACTTGTGGATGGGGTCCTCCCCCAGTATGCGCTACTCTACGGTCCTCCAGACCAACAGGTAAGTACACAGGGACCATGCTTAGTGGGCAATGCCTGGGTTGAGTGGGGTGGATGAAAGATGGTGGGGAGGGGAGCGATTGAAGCATGCATCAAACGACAGATGAGAGCATGTGCCACATGGCAAGGGTGGGGATGGGGGGCCACTCACATCGAGCATGCAGAAGGTGATGACAATTTTTCTCTCCCTGTACATGTCACATAGGTCAGCGCCCACCAGAAAGTCGCGATTTGGCGTGCCATCGCCGAGGACGTCCGGACCCTGGGGGTCCACAACAGACGGGGCACCCACTGCCGGAAGAGGTGGGAGGACATCCGACGCTGCAGCAGGAAGACGGCGGAGGCTCAGCTGGGGATGGCCTCCCAACGTAGGAGGGGTGCCAGTCGTACTTTGACCCCCCTGATGTCCCGGATCCTGGCGGTGGCCTACCCCGATTTGGATGGGCGCGTGAGGACATCACAGCAGACACAAGGGGGTGAGTACAAATACATTCTGCTGACTTTGCGCGCAGTGGAGGTGTCTGGGTGGGGGAGGAGGGCTGTGGGTATCCCTAGGCCAGGGCGATTTCTGTAGGCTAGGCCCCTCCCTAAGGCATGGCCCTGTGCCCCCGCCCCCCACCTCTGTAGGGTGCCAAGTACAGGTATCCATGGCCCTGTGTCATCTATGTGTGCAGTTGTCGTCCATAGGCTTGTAGGCCATGTCCCAAGGATTGCGTAGTGGACCCCAAGTGTGCGGCGTAGTGCAGGGGGCTTCTGTGTCTGTCTTGTCTGCCAACAGTAGCGGTAATCCATGCACTCAACATGTCTTTATTTCTCCTCCCCCCCTTTTTTGTGGTCTTCCTGTTCATGTGTGCATTAGCATCATCAGGCGGAGGAGAAGTGGCATCGAAGCACGAGGGAGCTGCATCTCACATGGCCATGGCGGGCCATGCATCAGAATCGGATTTCACCAGTGAGACGGAGGGCGGGGGGAGCTCCACAGCGGGGACTCGTGCTGATGTCAGTGACAGCGACTCGTCCTCTGAAGGGAGCTCCCTTGTGGTGGTGGCAACATCCGTGCCCCCGCAACAACAGGTACAGCCGCCACCCAGAGCACCAGCACTGCCCTCCCAGCAGCCCCTCAGCGTTTGCCCAGTGCCCGCTCACCCAGGAAGGTGGGCATCTCCTTCGCCCCAGGCACCTCAGGCCCTGCCCCTGTCGCCCCTGCTGCCCTCAGTGAGGAGGTCATTTACCTCCTAAGGACCATCATTGTTGGGCAGTTTACCCTTTTGAATGCCATCCAGGGTGTACAAAGAGAGGTGCACCAGAGTAATGCATACCTGGAGGGCATTCATTCGGGTCAGGCTGCCCATCAGCGATCCTTCAACGCTCTGGCCTCAGCACTAACGGCAGCAATTGTCTCTGTCTCTAGCCTCCCCCCTCCAACTTCCTCCACCCAGACCCAATCCTCTGCCTATCCCAGACACACCTACAGACCAGCATGCACACACCTCAACACCCAAGGGAAGCTCATCCAGACATAAGCACCACACATCACACAAGCATTCACACAAGCAACATCCACATGCAGACATACCAACAGCTACTGCCTCCACTGTGTCCCCCTCCTCCTCGTCTCCCTCCTCCCTCCCTGTGACGTCTCCACTCACACTTGCATGCACAACATCTTCAGCCACTACGTCCATCACCAGCACACCCACCAGAACACTCCGCACATGTGCAGTCACCACCCCCACTACCATTTACACGTCCCCTGTGTCCTCTCCAAGTGTGTCTGTCACCCCCTCCTCCAAACTACACAAACGCAGGCAGCCACCCACCCAACAGCCATCCACCTCACGACAGCCTCCAGCCCAAGCACCTGCACCCAAAGACACCAGACTTCACACTCCTACAACCACATCCTCTTCCTCCACTCCCATACCCCACTACACCTACCCGTCCCTCTCTTTCCAAATTGCTTTTCCTTTCCAAACTTGACCTCTTTCCTACAACTCCCCCACCCCGTCCATCTCATAAGACTCCAATCAGCACCTCAGCCACCACAAAACCGGGACCAGTGAAGACTGTTGTCCATGGACTGTGGAGTCCCCCACCCTCAAGGGCATCCAGTTCAGCTAGGAGCCAAGGCACGGCCAGCCCACCACCGGAAAAGCATCCTAAGATTGCCAGTGCCCGGCGCGAGCGACCAAAGACCCCAGGGACAAAAATCCCTACATTGGCTCCGGCAGGAAGTCAGGTGCCACCTGGCACACCGCCAAAGGTGGGAAAGGGCCACAAGCGTGCAGGGAAGGGTGGGAAGGGCAGCACGCCCGACAAGTCCGGCAGCAGGCCAGCTGGCCAGGAGGGCCCCACCAGCCCCATCCCAGGTGTGCAGGAGGACACACACAGGCCCGGTACTGCAGCCCAGGAGGGCCCCGCCAGACAGATGGGCAGGAAGGCCCCACCAGCCACATGTCAGGTGGCGAGTGACATCCATGCCTGGGCCGGATCCGCTGACCAGGACACTCATCTCAAGCACCGCTCTGCTGGGCACCGCCGTCTCAAGCACCGCTCCGCTGGGCCCTTCATCTCAAGCACCGCTGAACAGGGCACCGCCGTCTGAAGCACCGCTGAACTGGGCCCTTCATCTCAAGCACCGCTGAACTGGGCCCTTCATCTCAAGCACCGCTCCGCTGGGCCCTTCATCTCAAGCACCGCTCCGCTGGGCACCGCCGTCTGAAGCACCGCTGAACTGGGCCCTTCATCTCAAGCACCGCTCCGCTGGGCCCTTCATCTCAAGCACCGCTCCGCTCCGCTGGGCACCGCCGTCTCAAGCACCTCTGAACTGGGCCCTTCTTCTCAAGCACCGCTCCGCTGGGCACCGCCGTCTCAAGCACCGCTGAACTGGGCCCTTCATCTCAAGCACCGCTCCGCTGGGCCCTTCATCTCAAGCGCCGCTCCGCTGGGCACCGCCGTCTCAAGCACCGCTGAACTGGGCCCTTCATCTCAAGCACCGCTCCGCTGGGCACCGCCGTCTCAAGCACCGCTGAACTGGGCCCTTCATCTCAAGCACCGCTGAACTGGGCCCTTCATCTCAAGCACCGCTCCGCTGGGCCCTTCATCTCAAGCACCGCTCCGCTGGGCACTGCCGTCTCAAGCACCGCTGAACTGGGCCCTTCATCTCAAGCACCGCTGAACTGGGCCCTTCATCTCAAGCACCGCTGAACAGGGCCCTTCATCTCAAGCACCGCTGGCCCATTGGCGGAAGGGGCAGGCCCGCATCTGTGTCGGGCAGGGCTGCACGAAGCACTCTGGGCACTAGTCCCCCTCCAGTACCAGTGGAGACTGTTATCCACTTGAGAGACTGTGGCTTTGCACTCCCCAGGATGGCACAGTGGGCACCCCACCCACTGTAGAGACTTGAGAGACTGTGGCTTTGCACTCCCCAGGATGGCACAGTGGCCATGGAGGCTCCTCGTGGATCTGGCGTTGTGGACTCATCTGGCTGAGGTGCCCCCCCTTCCCTTCCCCCTGAGGTGCCTGTAGTTTTCCTATCTGATGCCCCTGCAGTGTTCTCTCCGTTGGGCTTTGCCCATGTCTTTTGGCCCAGTGGCCCACGAACAATGGCTGATGGACATATTGGACTGGACAATTTATGTATATTAAGTTATAGATGTGTGATATATTTTATACTCAGTCTTACAATATAATTCTATATTTATAATCATTTCCTTTTGCCTTTGCATTCTTCCGGGGGGTTTGGGGGTGTAACTGTGATGTGTTGCTATGCATTGATGTGTGTGTTGTAGTGGGTGAGGATGAGGGTAGGTGTGTCGCATATGTGTGTCCCCGTAATTTTTTGCCTCCCCTGTGTCGTAGGTGCAGTACTCACCGTTGTCTTCTGCGCCGGCGTTCGTGCTCCTGGTAGAGGAGCAGGAAGACAATGGCTGGTAGGATGTGTAATTCGGGTTCCATGCTGTCCAGATTCCTCGTGGGGTGTATGGAGGTGAGCGTTTTCCGTTTGAAATGTCTGTTTCCGCCGTGTTTTTATCGGCGGGGCTACCGCCCCGGAAAAGGTGGCGGATTGGTGGGTTGTGATAGGGTGGGCGGTACATTGTCTCCCGCCTGTCTGTTGGCGGTGACCGCTGCGCTGTTTGTTTGTCCTGCCGTGGCGGGCGGTGTGTTAAAGTGGCGGTCTCTGTTGGCGGTTTCCGTCAGGGTCGGAATTGCATTTTTTTTACCGCCAGCCTGTTGGCGGTTTGGCCGCCGCTTTAACACCGACCGCCAGGGTTGGAATGACCCCCTAAGTCCGAATGTAGGAAGTTGACCGGGTCCTCCCAGCCAGCGTATCTGAGGAGGGCTCCAAGGACGTCGGATCAAGATCCAGGTTTGCCCCGGTCGAAGGATTTTCACCTCAAAAAAACGACTAAGTCCGAAGGTAAAAATCTCCACCAAGGGCTCCCGCGACACGTATCCGAGGAAGAGTTCCAGGAGGTCGGATTGGACTGGCAAGTTGGTCCTGCTGAAGAAAATCTTCAGAAAAACGACTGAGTCCTAAGGTAAACTTTTGACCGAGGCCTTCCGCGGCCTGTAGCCGAGCCGTGCTCCATCGCGGTCGGCCTTAAACTTTGACTTTGCCCCGATCGAGGTGTGACCAGATGACCAGATTGGCGCTTTTTGTTTCTAGGCACTAGAAAACAATCATTCTTTAAAAATACATATCTCCGGTTCCCCTTATCCGATGTTATTTGTTTTTGTGTCATTTTAAAGATAAAACTATAATCTATTTTTATATATTGATTTTGGATTTTTAAACTGTTTCCTGTGTTTTATTTAATTACTGTTTTGTGATATTTGAATGCTTTACACTCTGTCTCCTAAGTTAAGCCTTGTTGCTCGTTGCCAAGCTACCAAGGGTTGAGCTGGGTTTAATTTACTGAGACCTAACTGGACCTAAGTGGAGGGTGGTGGCTATTGCTAAGTGTAGGTATCTACCTGCCCTTACCAATAACCCATTTTCCAACAGAGAGAGAATGTTATAACAAAAGAATAGTGGGAGAAGGGAAAGGAGAATAATGTGTATCTTCTGGCCATTAAAGAGTTTGTGGTGCAAGGATGGAGAGTTACAAAGATTTGGTCCTACAATTAAAATCCTTTTGAAATGTGAGAGATGAGCTAACATTTTAGTGATGGAGAACTTATGAGGGAAGAGAGAGTAGGTCCTCCAGAAGAAGTACAAATGAAGATGATCAGCTTAGCCCATGAGAGGCGTCTTGGGAGAAATCTGAGGGCGGGGTGAAAGAAAAGTTCTGGTGGCCAGGTGTGGGCTGCCAAGTGATTATTTGCTGTGTTCTCCAAATGACAAATCATCTGTCACCTCCTGTGCAACCTTGTCTTCTGTGGTAATATCTGGGATGCCATGAGTGAAGTTAAGTCTTGACATCATGGAGCCATTTGAGTAGGTGCCACCTTTGGGGAGATATGTCGTGTTGCTGGTGAGTTACACAACCAAATGGGGTTCCACCAGTTGAGTTTGGTGAATGGCAAGGGGACTTTGGAGTTTATTAAAGATGTATTTTCTATAAAGGAGTACCCAAGTTTCTGGTGACCGACAGTGGGATACAATTTGTCTCCCTAGAAATAAAAGGTTTCTTGAGGGATTTTGGAATTATTCATCAAAGGGCAGTCTTGTATGCACCGCAGGCCAATTGCCTTGCTGAGCATATGAGAAGAGTTGTTAAATCATGTTCAAAGGGCAATTGTTTTAAGAGTGTCTCTTAAGGATATTCCGAAAGAATTGTGGTGGGCTCAACGTACTGCTCCTAACAGTATTACCTTAAAGTCACCTTTTCAGCAATTGAAAGGTAGAGTGACAAGTTCTAAACTTAATCCGGCCTGGTTTTAAATCCAGGAAAATGATTATGAGTGATAAATCAAGATTATAGCAGTTCCAATATGAAAGGCAATCATCAGAGGTATAAAGAACGGTATGACGGGAAGAACTCTGCTAATTATAAAAAATTTAATGTAGGTGTCCAGACGGGTAAAGAAGAGTATGTCACAGTTTATGGGTCCTCGCCCATTGTGTCTATGGGCTAAATGTTGTTCCTGTGGGCGTAGGGGACACTTGGAGCATGTCCAGGTCGGTAAAGTGCAATCAGAGAGATCGCACTTCCCATAATGTGAATAGGAAGGAGTGTTAAGCAACAGTGGGAGTGAAAGTAGACTAGGTGTTCCCATGTTCTCCACTCTGGATATCCCAAAAGGTGCACAGATGTGCACTCCAAACTTGAGGAAGAAACATGCTTGGTATAAAGATTATGGCCCTCATTCTGACCTTGGCGGGCGGCGGAGGCCGACCGCCAAAGTCCCGCCGTCAGGTTACCGTTCCGCGGTCGAAAGACCGCGGCGGTAATTCTGACTTTCCCGCTGGGCTGGCGGGCGGTCGCCTTCAGACCGCCAGCCAGCCCAGCGGGAAAGAGGCTTCCACGATGAAGCCGGCTCGGAATCGAGCCGGCGGAGTGGAAGCTGTGCGACGGGTGCAGTTGCACCCGTCGCGTATTTCACTGTCTGCGCAGCAGACAGTGAAATACATTTAGGGGCCCTCTTACGGGGGCCCCTGCAATGCCCATGCCAGTGGCATGGGCACTGCAGGGGCCCCCAGGGGCCCCGCGACCCCCCCTACCGCCATCCGGATCTCGGCGGTCCGACCGCCGGGATCTGGATGGCGGTAGGGGGGGGTCGGAATCCCCGCGGCGGTGCAGCAAGCTGCGCCGCCGCGGAGGATTCAATGGGGCCGCGGTACACTGGCGGGACCCCGCCAGTGGTGCCGGTCCGACCGCGGCTTTACCGCCGCGGTCGGAATCCCCATTGGAGCACCGCCGGCCTGTCGGCGGTGCTCCCGCGGTCCTCCGCCCTGGCGGTCAAAGACCGCCAGGGTCAGAATGACCACCTATATTACATCTTTTCCATAATAACCTATCCTGTGCACCTATTTTAGTAATAATTTTGTTTTCTTCTCTCCAAGTGTGTTTTATTGTTCTTTTGATAGCTTCATAGTTTCATGTTTAACTGCAGCATTACTTCTTTTACTAAATGTGTTGTGGTTAATATCTGATTTTTGTCTTGGCCCCTCACAGATGTCACCCAGGAAGCCAATAGTGTAAGGAGACTCGACCATATAACCCCTTTCCAGTTGTTATTTTTATTTAATGTGTATTGCTGTATGTTGTGTGAAATGTTTTGTAATGGAAGAAGCCTCGCCAGACAGCTAAAGTTGTCTGTAGAGAGATCTAAAAAGGCAGAGGTGTGGGCACGAAACTAGCTTCATAGTCTAAAGAACTCTTAAGGTCATGATGCAAACCAGCGTGGCAGGAGGTGAAAAGCTGATGACATTAAGTGCTAGTGACAAAGACTTTTCTGTAAGTAGGTGTGCCTCACTACTGCCTAAAATGCTAATTACTCTTGAATGTTGAAAGCCTTACCTGTGTCTGACTTAGAATTGGCTAATTCCTACATTTCCAGGGGATAGACGTGGCTTACTCACCCCCCTGAGAAACCAAACATGTTGCGAGTAAGCATGCTTTTACCTGAAACTCTAGTAATTCTCACTTAAACTGGGGATAAGATAATTTCCTAGGGCAGACATCCGGAAATTTAAAAAAAAAAAAAAGTGCTTGATGTCAGAAATAGTTTTGCCTATTCTGTGGCTACGCAAAAGTGCGTTGATACATAAGTGCTCAATTTCCTCACGTGTTCCAACAGTGTTTTGGACAGCTAATGACCTCTGGAGACACCAGGATAGCCTCTCGGTGATGCACGCTCACGCCTCTTTTTCCTGTGACGCACTCACCATTACACACGCGCCTACAAGCGGACTCTGGACTGCTTTGAGCACAGTAACACAAATAAACAATATTAACTGCTTCTGTGCCGAGGACGTAACCATTAAGTCCCGGCACAGGAGCTCAGAGGGAGCACTAGCGCTCCATTCGTGGGCTTCAACCACCCCCCACACCCCCACCCCCGGCAGGGCTGGAAGGGGAATCTCTTCCCCTTTCACCCCGAGCCCCCCAGTGACGGCTGATGACATCAGCACACAATTGCGTGCTGACCTCATCAGAGGTTACCTGCATCTTCCAGCGCAGCGAGGAAGAGAAATGCTCAGCATTTCGCTTCTGCTCGGGAGGAGGGGAAGGCAGAGGCATGAAAGCAAAGGAAAGGCCCTTCCTTTCCTTTCATGTCTCTGCAAGCATTTTGGCCAGCAGAAATGCCCACCAGACACCAGGCAATTTTATTTTTTTAGACTTACGCATAAGGGGAGTGGCCCCTTGGGTAAGGGCCACTCCCCAGGGGGCCAAATTAATTTTAGGCCATTTCTGCCCCAACCCCCTAGACACCAGGGATACTTTTTTTCTTCTTTTTTTTTTATATGTGGGGAGCGACCCGGGGGGGGGGCGCAAATTATTTTTAGGCGGGGGCAGAAACCACCAGACACCAGGGAATTGTTTTTTTTATATACTTACGCATAAGGGGAGCGGCCCCTTTGGCAAGGGCTGCTGCCCAGGTGGGCAAAATATTTTTAGGCCTCCCCCCCCCCCTTTCCCGGGGCAGAAACCCCTAGACACCAGGGATATATATTTTTTTTTGCTTACTTTATGTTTTTATGTAAAACAGGTAGTATTGTATTTGATAATTTTGATGTGTCCAGATAGTGTTTTGGGGCATTTCCTTTTGCGGGCACTAGGCCTACCCACACTAGTGAGAGATCATTTTTATTGGGAGACTTGGGGGAACGTTGGGTGGAAGGAAATTTGTGGCTCCTCTCAGATTCTAGAACTGTCACCGAAATGAGGAAAAAGTGTTTTTTTGGCCAAATTTTGAGGTTTGCAAAGGATTCTGGGTAACAGAACCTGGTGAGAGCCCCACAAGTCAACCCATCTTGGATTCCCCAAGGTGTCTAGTCTTCAAAAATATGCCGCTTTGGTAAGTTTCCTTAGGTGCTGGCTGTGCTAGAGGCCAAAATCCACAGCTAGGCACTTTGTAAAAAAACAGGTCTGTTTTCTTTGGGAAAATGTGATGTGTCCACGTTGTGTTTTGGGGCATTTCCTGTCACAGGTGCTAGGCCTACCCTCGCAAGTGACGTACCATTTTTATCTGGAAACTTGGGGGAGCACAGAATAGCAAAACAAGTGCTATTGCCTCTTGTCTTTCTCCACATTTTTTTCCTCCCTAATGTAAGGCAGTGTGTAAAAAAGACGTCTATTTGAGAAATGCCCTGAAAATCACATGCTAGTATGGGCACTCCGGAATTCAGAGATGTACAGATAACTACTGCTTCTCAACACCTTACCTTGTGCCCATTTTGGAAATACAAAGGTTTTCTTGATACCTATTTTTCACTCTTTACATTTCAGCAAATGAATTGCTGTATACCCGGTATAGAATCAAAACCCATTGCAAGGTGCAGCTCCTTTATTGGCTCTGGGAACCTAGGGTTCTTGATGAACCTACAGGCTCTATATAGCCCTGCTACCAGGAGAGTCCAGCATACGTAATGGTATAGTGCTTTGAAAATCTGGCATCGCAGGAAAAAGTTACAGAGTAAAACGTTGGGAAAAATGGCTGTTTTTTTTTTACCTCAATTTCAATATTTATTTCAGCTGTTATTTTCTGTAGGAAACCCTTGTAAGAGCTACACAAATTATCCCTCGCTGAATTCAAATTTTGTCTACTTTACAGAAATGTTTAGCTTTCTTGGATCCAGCATTGGTTTCACACTCATTTCTGTCACTAACTGGAAAGAGTCCGAAAGCACAAAAAATAGTAAAAATGGGGTATGTCCCAGTAAAATGCCAAAATTATGTTGAGAAATTGGGTTTTCTGATTCAAGTCTGCCTGTTTCTGAAATCTGGGAAGATGGTGATTTTAGCACCACAAACCCTTTATTGATGCCATTTTCAGGGAAAAAAACACAAGCCTTCATCTGCAGCCCTTTTTTTCCAATTCTCCCCCAGGGGAACCCACAAACTCTGGGTACCCCTAGAATCCATAGGATGTTGATAAAAAAGGACGCAAATTTGGCGTGGATAGCTTATGTGGACAAAAAGTTATGAGGGCCCAAGCGCGAACTGCCCCAAATAGCCAAAAAAAGGCTCAGCACAGGAGGGAAAAGGCCTGGCAGCGAAGGAGTTAAAGCATGTTTGATATACGGTGGTGTACTTTGCATTTAATTAATTATTGTGTTACCCCATGGCAGCTTAGAGGCAGTTCGCATGCGGTAAAGATGGGTTACATCTTGCATGCCACCTCCACTGGCATCCCTTTTATTGTTATAAATACATGCTCCTTTTGTGACAGTTACATTTGCATTTTAGAACAAATCCTCAAGTAATTTTGTCTTTTGTGGATGGGACATTGAGCTGTTTGTCATTAAAAGAAGAAACATGGCCTAGATCTTGTGAGTTTCCGGCATTTTCATTATCTTGTAAAACAAATGATGCACTTTGCATTAGTATTGGGACCATTAGGAACACGGACTAATGTGTTGCAGTGTTGCCATGGTTTAAAACAAATGCAAACAAGTATACGTTACAAAAAAAGTAGGGCGACACGTAGCGCATAATCAACCGTTCAGTGTGTCTTGGTAGGAATACAAATGATGACTGCCTTTGAAGAGCTTTATTGTATTTTAGGGGCTAATGTGAATTGTCAAGCAAAGGACAAGGCCACCCCGTTATTCATCACCGCCCAGGAAGGCCATGCCAGTTGTGCACAGCTGCTGCTTTCCCAAGGAGCAGACCCAAACCTGTTTTGCAATGAAGAGAGCTGGCAGTTACCGATTCACGCAGCTGCGCAAATGGGGCGTTCGACGTAAGTCATTCCCAGTGCACTCTTGTGTATCTAGAGCGTATCTTCCTAATTTGGAACACAAAGGCTGTCAGGCATATGTTGTCGTTGTTTGCTTGAAGGATCACTGTAGGCCCTTCTTTTAAAAAAATACTCTGCACAGTTATATAACACTACTGATATTTGTTTGTCTTCCGCTCATATATTTATTGCTTTGTGGTTTTTTTCTGTAAAATGATTTCTCTGCATGAATTCCTTTGGCGTTAAACTGCAAACTTTGATTGTCTGCCTACGAGGAAGGACTGTCTATCTGATATGAAACGCTGAAAACATATTTTGGATGAACTAACGGTAATTTATTCCGTAATGAAATAGGAATTACGAAAGGAAGGTATTGACGGCTTTGCCTATTTTCGCTATTAATTATGTTGTACGATCTGTTATCTGTCTGAGATGCACAACCATATCAAGATTAAGGCCTGGTCCTTGGCATCTGTATCTTTGAGCCTGGACGTGAGGCTTATTCTGGTGAATTGTAATAAACATTATCACAATTGACATCTGAAGCTTCAGCCTGTAAGACTGGCGCAACCTGTATCCAACTATACAGCCACCCAATAATGCACTCAATTGTGCAGTCATTCTTTCATACACTGACCTATTCATCCATTCATGCAGTGCCACACTCGTTTATTATCTATGCACTCTTTGGTTCATCCAGCCAACCTTGATTCATTCTCATATTCACCCACCCAGCTGTGCAGCCAGAATACATGAACTTGCAGAACAATGAAGACACACTTTAACTTACAAAATAGCCTGCCTTATTGGCTTTGCAATACTTGTTCTGAATGACACATTTAGAGCTCGGATGTGCATACATCAAATGTCCTGTCGCTCACTGTCTCTCCCCTACTGGCAATATATTCCCTTGTTTATTTGTGCAGTTTTATATAGTGCAAACTCAGCCCAAAGGCATTGGAGCGCTTTAAAGGATCATGAGTTACATTACACAATGTCATATTCATATGTTTTTTAGACACCAGGAGATTAAGTGATTTGCCCAGAATTACATAATGGGGAGTCGACGCCAGGACTCAAACCTGGTTCCCCAGTTCCAAAGAGGCAGCTCTAGCGGCAGTGCTATATCCTATTTTAGGCCCCTCCCGCTGTGAGTGCAGCACATGTGAATAAAATAATAGTCTTTACTACTTGATTATATAATAACAGAGCCCACCGGTCTAGTGTGTTGGCAGGGCCATTCATGCTGATTGGCAGCAGGGAGGACTCGACCTTAAGTTTAAAGTGCACATGTCAGATTATTTCTATTTGATATTTATAGAGCGCAGCTGTCACACTGTAGGGAGCATCCTGGCGCTAGTATGTGAGTCTACTTGGGAGATCTCTGCTTAGAAGGAAGACTCCTGATCAGGAGAGAGCTCACAGGGAATAGCAGAGAATGTCTGAGATCTCAAAAATCCATGTTTTGAGCTGTTTTCGAAAGACTGATTCCTCATTTATAAACCTTAGATGTCTGGCAAGGAGTTCCAGGCTTTTACGCCTAGGACAGTCAAGGATTTACTCCCTCTAGTTTTCAGCCTGACAGATGATGGGTTAAGCAGATTGGCCTGTGAAGATCTCAGTTATACTAATCGTATAATGAGAGAACCTAGCTGTCAGAAATTTGGGACTGGTTGCTATGGACACTCTAGTCAATAAAATAATTTTAAACCGTATTCTCTTGTGGACCAGCAGCCAATGAAGTGTCTTTAAAGCTGCCGAGGCCGATTTATCTTGTGGGAAGTTTAAGAACTGTTCTGGCAGCTCTGTGTTGGACAACTTGAACTTTGTGCATAATCTGCTTAGAAGGTCCAGCACACAGTCTATTACAATAGTCTAACCTGAGGTGTTGAGCGCACCGGCTACTTTTCCTAGCTGATAGCGGCAGGAGGTCGAGAAATTTCTTAAGGGATTTAATTAGATTAAAACAGGTCCTTCGGAGCGACAGGCCCTGCAGGTAAAATGACAGTCAAGCATCAAATTTTATTCCCAAGTTTCTTAAAACCTCCACTGCTGCGGGAGGAGGTACCCTCTGGCCACCACTGGGAGGGGACAAAGTAATTTAACTTGCCCAAGAGCATGATCTCCATTTTGTCTGTATTACACTTCAGATGATTTGCATTCATCCACTGGATAATCACAGTTAGACAGTTTTTTGTTTTCATTCTGCTCCGATCCCAGTGAGGATTTATTCAATGCTAGTATACAGCATACAAAACAGTATCTATTCCGAAAGATGTAATCAAGGAAATTAACAGTGCCATATAGATGTTGAATACAGCCAGGCTTAAAGAGGAACTCTGCTTGACCGCAGATTTAATGAGAATACAAGCCCAACTTAACCATCTGTCTTCGATTAGTCAGGAATGATTTTAGCCAGGTGTTAGAAATAGGGACTTTGGTTGGTAGTCAGGTTACCCCCCTGTCCAAGCAAGGACCCTCACTCTAGTCAGGGTAAGTCACACACAATCCAAATTATCCTGTGCCCACCCTCTGGTAGTTTGACACTGAGCAGTCAGGCTTAACTTAGAAGGCAATGTGTAAAGTATTTGTGTAATAAATAATGCAATAACACAGTAGAACACCACAAAAATACACCACCCGACCTCCTCTCTGCCAGAGAAGGGGATGGGTCAGTGGAGGGTGTCAGTCTCTCTGACTCCCTGACTCTAGATCAGAGGGGAGAATGCTACGTGCTGTTGGAGCAGCTCTCTTCCCTGTTCTCCCTCACTCCTGGACTCACACACTTGTGTGTCCATGAGATTGACACAAGCAACACCCCACCTGTGAAGAATAAAATTTACAGGGTGTCAGACAAAGTGAGGTCCAGTATCAAGGATGAAGTTTCTAAGATGCTGGCTCTTGGAGTGATAGAGAAGTCCAGCAGTCCCTGGTCCAGCCCAGTGATGTTGGTTCTCAAGGCTGCTGCTCCTGGTGCCAAGCCAGAACTTAGGTTCTGCGTGGACTACCGGGGTCTCAACTCTGTCACAAAGACAGATGCTCACCCCATCCCCAGAAATGATGAGCTCGTAGACAGGCTTGGTGCTGCCATGTTCCTTAGTACCTTTGACCTCACGTCAGGGTACTGGCAGGTCGCCTTGACTAAAGAGGCTCAAGAGAGATCCGCTTTCTCCACTCCTGAGGACCATTACCAGTTCAGAGTAATGCCCTTTGGAATGAAAAATGCCCCCGCTACCTTCCAATGGTTGGTCAACGGGGTCCTTGCTTGCAAGGATGCCTTCTGCTCAGCCTACCTAGATGACATGTGTTACATAAACTACAACTTCCCCAAAGGAGACCACATTATTAACACAAGGGTTTACTCACAAAAAAGAACAGAATGGGTACAAATACATTAGAGAAAATCATTTTATAAATATATACAGAATAAGAACGTTCTTACATATCAAAAGGAGTCCCTGACACAACACCCAAACAGTAGGACAGAAAAAGTGCAAAGATCAAGTGCTCGTGTTTGAAGAAAGAAAACAGAGAAAATAAATCTCATCACCATGTAATATAACAATTACTAAAAAACTATACACAGCCTGTTGGTTAGTCTTTATCTGCATTCAACCAGTCCTTAATTTGACAAGGCCTTAAATTGCCATTTTGGTCCTCCACATAAACAACTCCAACAGGCTAGAACATCATCGTCCACGTTTCGACCCCCTTTACGCTCTTGGGCCAAACTCAAAGGCTCCTCTACGGGTCTTCTTCAGGACAAACCAATAGGGATCCCTACAATAATATAAATCAAATCAATCATACCAAAAAATCCTCTCTGTCCCATTCTGTTCTAACCCAACATCATCTCTACTTACCACTGGTTACAATTTAATCAGTACCAACGTATTTATCTCTAGACAAAATCTTCAAATCAAAATCAATCTACAAATACAAGCAGAAGACAACTCAAATTATTCAAATACACACATTCCATAACAAATCATCTATAACATGATATCTCTCATGATTTTGTCCCACCCTAAACAACATACCTTCACATGTGTTGTAAATCAATTACCAAGGGCACATCTCCCAAGTTCTTCCTTGTATGATCCTTATTTCCTTCAATAAAACAACAAAATATTCTAAATCAAACTTGTTACCTATATCAATCGTATCTTTCATATCTATTTACTCAGGACCCAATCCACACCATGGTTTCAATTATCAAAATACACTTATTTATTTGTTATCCATCCTATTATCTCATAAGCCAGGCCGTTAATGAACTAGGCAAATCTCCTTACCATAATCTTCTTTACTCAACTCAAGAATCCACTACTACAGTTCCTCTTAGACTCCCCTTTTTCTACATATAAGTCACCCCTAAGGTAGGCCCTAGGTAAGCAGGGTGCTGTGTAGACAAAAGGCAGGAGATGTACCTGTGTACCTGTCCCGGTAGTGTAAAACTCCTAAATTCGTTTTGCACTGCTGTGAGGTCTGCTCCTTTCATGGGCTAACATTAGGGCTACCCTCATATACTGTTTGAGTGTTAGCGTCTGATCTGAAAGGAGTAACAAGGTCATATTTAGTATGTCCAGAATGGTAATACAAAATCCTGCTGACTGGTGAAATTGGATTTAATATTACTATTTTTGAAATGCCACTTTTAGAAAGTGAGCATTTCTCTGCGTTCCTTCTGTGCCTTACAATCCACGTCTGGCTAGGTTTAGTTGACAGCTCCCTTGTGCATTCACGCAGACAAACCCCAAACACAGGATGTTCAGTCACTCTTGCAAACATCTGCATATTGAATGGGTCTTCCTGTGCTGGGAGGGTGGAGGGCCTCACACTTAAATGTCAAAGGACAGTACCCTGCTCTCATACAAAAGACTTCCACACCCCCTACTGGGACCCTGGCAGACAGGATGGAACTGAAAGGGGACCTTGTGTACTTCTAAGCCACTCTTTGAAGCCTCCCCCACTTCAAAGGCACATTTGGTATTTAAGCAGGGCCTCTGCCCCTACCAACTCAGACACTTCTGAGGTAGACACTCTACTTCATCAAGACACTTCCTGGTGAAGAGAATCTGAACCAGAACCTGCGACCTGCCAAGAAGAACTGCCTGGCTGCCCAAAGAACTCACCTGACTGCTTTTCTGAGAAGGACTTTTGCCTTGCTGTTGCCCTGCTGCCTTGCTGCTCTCTGGCTGTGCTGAGAAGTGCTCTCCAAGGGTTTGGATAGAGCTTGCCCCCTGTTCCCTCAAGTCTCAGGACCTAAAAGACTTCATTCCTGCAAGAACTCTCTGTGTGGTGAAAATCGACACACAGCCTGCAAGAAACAACTGGCAGCCTGCGTCATGGTGAGAAAATCACTGCACTCCGAGCCCTAACGACACAGCGTGACTTCGCAAGGAGAAGATCGATGAAGCGCCAGCGTAATGACCGGAAATTCGACATACCGCCCACTGGATTGACGCAAAGCCGAGCCAGAACGACGCAGCCTGACTTCCTGAGAGGAATCGACGCAGCACCTGCCGTGCGGTAGAAATTTCCACGCAACGCCCTCCGGATCGACGCAGCCCCCTTTGACTTCGCCCTGCAAGTGCCGGATTTTAAAGCATTGTTCCTGGGGGGTCCGAAAACCCCACGACCCGAAGTAGATCCCAGTCTACGTGCCGGATATCAACGCAAAGCCTGCAAGAAAGAACCAATCCGACATTTCACACTCTTTGACACGCTGGGGAAGGATCTCATGAGAAATAGTGTCGAATGCTGCAGGTAGATCTAACAATATCAATACATCATTTTTCCTGCATCCAACGTACGTTTAAGTGTGTCTGCAACTTGTACACTTCTACCAGAGCGGATTCTGTGGAGTACTTAGGTCGAAACCCTGATTGTCGAGGTTGTAGGACATTGGATTTTTCAATAAATGTCATTAGTTGGGTGTTAGCAAGTTTTTCTGCTATTTTAATGAAATCTGGCAGCAGTAAGATAGGATATAAGTTGAATAACATGGTGGGATCTAGAAGAGTCTTCTTCAAAGATTTAACAACAGCCAGGTTCCATTCCGCTGGTACCTCTGCTGTCATCAAAGAGTTATTCAGTATCAAGTTTACCACTGGATTAACTATGTCTACGACATTATGGAGGATGTTGGGGGGGGACAAGGATCATTAGGAGTTCCAGATGTACAAGTTGAAATAGCCTGACAAGACTGGTCCAGTGGGATAATATGGAAAGATTCGAAAATATCAGTCCCAACTTTTGGTAGATCATCAGTTTGCAAGTCAATGCTAGAAGAAGCCGGAGTAATAAAACCCCCTTTGGATTGTTTGTACCTTGTGTACAAAAAATGCTGCAGTCTGATCACATAATGCTTGTGACTCAGGAATCTGTGTTGTTAATTCTCTGGGTTTCAGAAACAAGTTTGAAATCTTAAAAATGAGATTTTGATAATTGTGGGCTTCCTCAATTAGAGTAGCAAATAGGCCTTTTTCGCAGACTTAATCTGCCTGTGATAGATTTTTAAAGCTGATCAAAATTGCATCGATTTAGCTGGATTATCCCCTTTGCTGCTGGGCCTTTTCCCCCTCCTGTGCCGAGCCTTTTTTTGGCTATTTGGGGCAGTTCGCACTTAGACCCTCATAACTTGTTGTTCACATAAGCTACCCACGCCAAATTTGCACCCTTATTTCCAACATCCTAGGGATTCTAGAGGTACCCAGACTTTGTGGGTTCCCCAGAAGGAGGCCAGGAAATTAGCCAAAATACAGTGAAAATTTCGTTTTTTTTAAAAAAAAAATGGGAAAAAGGGGCTGCAGAAGAAGGCTTGTTGTTTTTTCCCTGAAAATGACATCAACAAAGGGTTTGCAGTGCTAAAATCACCAGCTTCCCGGCTTTCAGGAACAGGCAGACTTGAATCAGAAAACCCAATTTTTCAACCCAATTTTGGCATTTTACTGGGACATACCCCATTTTAAAGATTTTTTGTGCTTTCAGCCTCCTTCCAGTCAGTGACAGAAATGGGCGTGAAACCAATGCTGGATCCCAGAAACCGAAACATTTCTGAAAAGTAGACAAAATTCTGTTTTCAGCAAGGGGTAATTTGTGTAGATCCTACAAGGGTTTCCTACAGAAAATAACAACTGGAAAAATAAATTTTGAAATTGAGGTGAACAAAACTGCAATTTTCCTCTACGTTTTACTCTGTAACTTTTTCCTGCAATGTCAGATTTTTTAAATCAATATACCGTTACGTCTGCTGGACTCTTCTGGTTGCGGGGATATATAGGACTTGTAGGTTCATCGAGAACTCTAGGTACCCAGAGCCAATAAATGAGCTGCACCCTGCAGTGGGTTTTCATTCTATACCGGGTATACAGCAATTCCTTTGCTGAAATATAAAGAGTAAAAAATAGCTATCAAGAAAACCTTTGTATTTCCAAAATGGGCACAAGATAAGGTTTTGATGAGCAGTGGTTATTTGCACATCTCTGAATTCCGGGGTGCCCATACTAGCATGTGAATTACAGGGCATTTCTCAAACAGACGTCTTTTTTACACACTCTCTTATATTTGGAGGGAAAAAATGTAGAGAAAGACAAGGGGCAATAACACTTGTTTTGCTATTCTGTGTTCCCCCAAGTCTCCCGATGAAAATGGTACCTCACTTGTGTGGGTAGGCCTAGCGCCGCAACAGGAAATGCCCCAAAACACAACGTGGACACATCCCGTTTTTTCACAGAAAACAGAGGTGTTTTTTGCAAAGTGCCTACCTGTAGATTTTGGCCTCTAGCTCAGCCGGCACCTAGGGAAACCTACCAAACTTGTGCATTTCTGAAAACTAGAGACCTAGGGGAATCCAAGATGGGGTGACTTGTGGGACTCTGACCAGGTTCTGTTACCCAGAATCCTTTGCAAACCTCAAAATTTGGCTAAAAATACACATTTTCCTCACATTTCGGTGACAGAAAGTTCTGGAATCGGAGAGGAGCCACAAATTTCCTTCCACCCAGCGTTCCCCCAAGTCTCCCGATAAAAATGATACCTCACTTGTGTGGGTAGGCATAGCGCCCGAGACAGGAAATGCCCCAAACACAACGTGGACACATCCCATTTTTTCACAGAAAACAGAGGTGTTTTTTGCAAAGTGCCTACCTGTAGATTTTGGCCTCTACCTCAGCCGGCACCTAGGGAAACCTACCAAACCTGTGCATTTTTAAAAACTAGAAAGCTGGGGGAATCCAACATGGGGTGACTTGTGGGGCTCTGACCAGGTTCTGTTACCCAGAATCCTTTGCAAATCTAAAAATGTGGCTAAAAAAACAAATTTTCCTCACATTTCGGTGACAGAAAGTTCTGGAATCTGAGAGGAGCCACAAATTTCCTTCCACCCAGCGTTCCCCCAAGACTCCCGATAAAAATGATACCTCACTTGTGTGGGTAGGCCTAGCGCCCGCGACAGGAAATGCCCCAAAGCACAACATGGACACATCCCATTTTTTCACAGAAAACAGAGGTGTTTTTTGCAAAGTGCCTACCTGTAGATTTTGGCCTCTAGCTCAGCTGGCACCTAGGGAAACCTACCAAACCTGTGCATTTTTGAAAACTAGAGCCCTAGGGGAATTCAAGATGGGGTGACTTGTGGGGCTCTGACCAGGTTCTGTTACCCAGAATCCTTTGCAAACCTCAAAATTTGGCTAAAAATACACATTTTCCTCACATTTCGGTGACAGAAAGTTATAGAATCTGAGAGGAGCCACAAATTTCCTTCCACCCAGCGTTCCCCCAAGACTCCCGGTAAAAATGATACCTCACTTGTGTGGGTGGGCCAGGTGCCTGCAACAGAATAAGGCCCAAAACTTGTAGCGATAGAGGGGATAGCACAGCGAGTTGATAAGGACATATTCTTCTTTTATACATCTTTAGGCTGACTCTGCTTTGGGGACCCACACAAGTGAGGTGCCATTTTACTTGGGAGACTGAGGGGAACGCTGGGGAGTAGGAATTTTGTGCTGAAGCGGTGATCGTACAAACGAAAGTCAGGAAAATATGCTTTTTTAAGCAAATTTTGAGGTTTGCAGAGGAGTCTGGGTAAGAAAATGTTGGGGGATCCACGCAAGCCACACCTCCCTGGACTCCTTGGGGTGTCTAGTTTAAAAGAAATTCAGGGTTTGGTAGGTTTCCCTAGATAAAGGCCGCACCCAGGACCAAAAACATAGGTGCCCCCTCCCCCCCAAACACAGGTAGTTTTGTAATATAACATTTTGATGTGTCCACATACGTCTGTGATGTGCCAAACACTAAAACTGTGAAAAGAAACGCACTTAGGTTATGTGAAAAAGACCCCTCACCCACCAACCAAGTTGGTGGCATGCTTCATCATCGGGGTCCCACCCGAGGCACCTAGCGTGTCACAGGTGTGCTGCGACGCCTGATTACAGCGGAGCAGGTTTTGTCATTTTTACCACACATACTGGTTGGATTTGGCACGAGGGTGAGTGATGGTTCAGTGGATCACATTTTATTAACAAGAGATTTCACAAAAATTAAATGCACTGTTAATAACTGAAAGGCAAAAAACTGAACCAATGACTCACAGCTCGTGACCATTCACACCGCCAGCTACGGGCCCAGCACATTACAACACTCACATCGACAGACAGCGCCACTCAAGGGCCCATCACTTACATACGCCCACATGCCTGATACAACAATCACACCAGCTGATGGCAGTGTGTGGACTGGTGTTTGGCTGGCAGTGTGTTGCAGTAGCCAACAGCAAGTCAATATATACACTGTACACCCTCAGCCAAGCCCCACTCCACACACAATGGCATCACTTTTTTTTTTTTAAACAAAGAATCCCCTAACTAATTAGAAATCATTGCAAAACTACAAACACAAAAGCTCTAACTAAGTACATGACAGAAATGCTAACCATGAAACTGAACACATGAAAATACAAAACAGACATGAGTTTACACTCATGGTTGTTCCCAGTAATTCTTCTGGGTGTGGTAATTCTTAAAACAACCACCCACACACAGCCCAGGCTTTGAAGGACAATCTGGGCAGTACATTAGAGTCTCCCTCCGGATACCTCTTTGAAAACATACTCTGCATTTCTTAGCTGGAAAATCTTTTTTG
Source organism: Pleurodeles waltl (assembly GCF_031143425.1). Lineage (NCBI taxonomy): Eukaryota > Metazoa > Chordata > Amphibia > Caudata > Salamandridae > Pleurodeles > Pleurodeles waltl. The sequence goes on along the minus strand of NC_090444.1, from coordinate 338,439,351 downwards.
GGTGTGGGAGGAATGTGCTCAGCAAAGTGGCGATCTTTCAATCTAGCCACATCCTCCACCACTGCTTCTCTAGGAACTCTGGCCTGTTCCACCACAATAAGGCTCTCTATCACTGACTCCTGAAATTTCACAAATGTCATCTTTGACTCTGGAGACCTATCCTTAAACACAATAAAAGCATTAAAAGTTGCTAAGTGGAAGAGGTGAATTGCTAACTTCTTATACCAAACATAAGACTTACGAATAGCAGTATAAGGTTCCAACCTCTGATCAACTCTATCTACACCTCCCATGTGCTTATTATAATCTAAAATGCACACAGGTTTGCGCACTTCAGCAACCTGGCCCCAAACAGTCACAGGGGAAGTACTCTCATCATGGATGGTACTTAGCATGTAGACATCCCTCCTGTCTGAAAACTTCAAAGCTAGCAGCTCATCATTCCGCAAGGCACTGCACTGTCCCCTCTCAAGTTTTTTACAGACAAGCTCCCTTGGATAGCCTTTATGGTTACAACGAATTGTGCCACAAGCAACAGTGTCCACTCTAAACAATTCCTTGAACAACTGCACTCCAGTGTAAAGGTTATCTACATACAAATGGTGACCTTTGTTGAACAGTCATCTACCAAGTTCCCAAACAATTTTCTCAGTAACTCCAAAAGTGGGAGGTCAACCAGGGGGGTCAATACTGGAATCCCTACCAGTGTTGACACGGAAATTATACACATATCCTGTACTACTTTCAGACAGCATATACAATTTAATTCCACATCGTGCCCTCTTGCTAGGAATGTACTGCCTAAAAACCAAACGACCCTTGAAGAGGACCGAAGACTCGTCCACAGCTATTTCTTTGCCTGGAACATAGACCTCTGAAAACCGATCTACAAAATGATCAAGGACAGGCCTAATCTTAAAAAGACGGTCAGAATCAGGGTGATCTCATGGCAAGGCTAATGCATTGTCAATAAAATGCAGCATCCTAAGAAGAAGCAAATACCGATTACGACTCATTGTTGCAGGAACTATAGCTGTTGCCATCAAGGGACTAGTAGACCAATAAGAACCCAGTGACGGCTTCCTTATCAACCCCATCAAAAGAGTCAAACTTAAAAACCTTTTCATCTCCTCCAAATTTGTGGGAATCCACTGGGCAGCTCTAGAGTGCGGCCTAAGTCTAGCAGCGTTGTCCCTCAAATACTGCTCCGCATACAAATTAGTCTGTTCAACAATCTCTTCCAAAAACACATCATCCACAAATAACTCAAAGAAATTGACAGGCAAAAAGTTCTCAGTATTGACTCTACACCCCGGGAGACCAGTAAAGGCAGGCAACTCTGGCTGCTCCATGTTTGGGGCAACCCAGAGTTAGGTCTTCTAACGGGAAACCTTTCAGCCCCAGGTTGCTGCACTAATGGCACATCAGTGTTCTCCTCTGAGACAGGCCCTTCATCTGCACTGAGTGTGGCTTCCTCATCAGAAGATTCCTCTCCGGCAGAAACTTCACTGCCAGAATCCCTCACTTCCTCTTCTGCCTCAGATGCAGAGTCCGTCTCATAATCATGATCAGACAATGACTCAAAAAGCATACCAACCACCTGCTGAGCGGTCATCCTGCGGCTAGCCATGATCTCTCCTACTAAAATTAACTGGACAAATGCACCACCAACAACCAGCACTGTGTAAGATAAGTAATAAAGGATAGCTTTATTAGTAAGAGTTATAAACTCAAAAACTATACCGCTCACTTGCCTGAAAAAGCTTGAATCACCAGCAACTACTCTGCACAGACACAGCAAATCACCAATGATATCCCACTAAAAAGAAAGAAAGAAAAGCAAATTAGAAATAAGACAACATAAATATCATTGTGCACAAATCTAAGGACAATTTCACACAAACCTGCATTTAGTACACCACCTACAAACATGTCATTCATGCATGGCAACAATACTCCTTTGGAGTAAATTGTTTTTACTTACCTAAAACATGCAACTATGCAAACCGCAGGTCAACCACCGCCAAAACCGCACGGAACCACAGCAAAGAAAGCAAAAGCTTTGAACTAGAACAAAAAGGAGGAAAACAATTATCACAAATGCAAATACTTCGTCAGTTGACAAACATCCCACAATCAAGCAATTAGAAATTGGTGCCTAAGTGGATTCTGCCATAGGGGCAGATGGGCCTACTAAAAAATAGGCCTATCTGCCCCAAGGAGGGCAGAAAATAGCTTTAGTAGTGTGTCCCCAAGGGCCCACCCCCAAACAAAAAACAAACCACAAACACACACACTATCCCTGGTGCCTACGTGGCTTCTGCCCCCCTTGGGGCAGATGGGCCTAAAAGAAATAGGCCGTTCTGCCCCCCAGGGGGACAGAAATGACCAACAGTCCAATGCCCCCCTTGGGGGGGGTGCCCTTTGCCCAAGGGGACACCCCCACATAAATAAACATATATTTTTAAAACCCTGGCGTTCTAGTGGTTTAATAATAGGACGATCTGTCCCCAAGGGGGGCAGAAATGGCCTTGGTGCACGTGCCCCGAAAGGGGGGCGACCCTTGCCCAAGGGGTAGCCCCCCTCCACTAACACACATACACACTATCCCTGGCGTCTAGTGGATTTGGCCAAAATAAACATGCCCCCAAAAGGGAACGACCCTTGCCCAAGGGGCCGCTCCCAAATACAAACATTTTAGAAATAGTAAAAAAAAAAAAAATCCCTGGCGTCTAGTGGAGTCTCCCCTCCTTGGGGGTAGATCAGCCTAAAAATAATAGGCCAATCTGCCCCCAAGGGGGGCAGAAATGGCCACAATACAAGATGCCCCCAAAAGGGAGCGACCCTTGCCCAAGGGGCCGCTCCCCGATTGAAAACACACAAAAAAAAAAAAAAAATCCCTGGCGTCTAGTGGGCAGCAGGAATGCTCAATGAGACACCGGGGGAAAGGAAAAGCTTTTCCTTTCCCCCGGTGCCTCTTTGGCCCAAACCCCCCACCCGCCGGAGGAGAAACTCACCTGTTTCTCCGTGAATCGCACTGGAAGCAAATGGCTTCCAGTGCGACCAGCACGGGGTAATGAGGTCAGGGCGCACGATCGCGCGGTGACGTCATTACGGGGGGGGGGGTCGGGTAAGGTCTTCCCCTTCCATCCCCGCCTTGGGGGGTGGGGGGAACCCCACGGAGGGAGCGCTAGCGCTCCCTCCGGGCTCTGTGCCGAGGGCATAATGGTTACGTCCGCGGCACAGGAGCACTGTGCCGCGGGACGTAACCGTTACATCCGCAGCACAGAAGGGGTTATAGGCTGTAAGGAAATGCCTCCTTGGCATGGTTGCCCCCTGACTTTTTGCCTTTGCTGATGCTATGTTTACAATTGAAAGTGTGCTGAGGCCTGCTAACCAGGCCCCAGCACCAGTGTTCTTTCCCTAACCTGTACTTTTGTATCCACAATTGGCAGACCCTGGCATCCAGATAAGTCCCTTGTAACTGGTACTTCTAGTACCAAGGGCCCTGATGCCAAGGAAGGTCTCTAAGGGCTGCAGCATGTCTTATGCCACCCTGGAGACCTCTCACTCAGCACAGACACACTGCTTGCCAGCTTGTGTGTGCTAGGGAGAACCAAACGAGTAAGTCGACATGGCACTCCCCTCAGGGTGCCATGCCAGCCTCTCACTGCCTATGCAAGTATAGGTCAGTCACCCCTCTAGCAGGCCTTACAGCCCTAAGGCAGGGTGCACTATACCATAGGTGAGGGTACCAGTGCATGAGCATGGTACCCCTACAGTGTCTAAGCAAAACCTTAGACATTGTAAGTGCAGGGTAGCCATAAGAGTATATGGTCTGGGAGTTTGTCAAACATGAACTCCCCAGCACCATAATGGCTACACTGAAAACTGGGAAGTTTGGTATCAAACTTCTCAGCACAATAAATGCACACTGATGCCAGTGTACATTTTATTGCAAAATACACCACAGAGGGCACCTTAGAGGTGCCCCCTGAAACTTAACCGACTATCTGTGTAGGCTGACTGGTTCCAGCAGCCTGCCACACTAGAGACATGTTGCTGGCCCCATGGGGAGAGTGCCTTTGTCACTCTGAGGCCAGTAACAAAGCCTGCACTGGGTGGAGATGCTAACACCTCCCCCAGGCAGGAGCTGTAACACCTGGCGGTGAGCCTCAAAGGCTCACCCCTTTGTCACAGCCCAGCAGGGCACTCCAGCTTAGTGGAGTTGCCCGCCCCCTCCGGCCACGGCCCCCACTTTTGGCGGCAAGGCTGGAGGGAACAAAGAAAGCAACAAGGAGGAGTCACTGGCCAGTCAGGACAGCCCCTATGGTGTCCTGAGCTGAGGTGACTCTGACTTTTAGAAATCCTCCATCTTGCAGATGGAGGATTCCCCCAATAGGGTTAGGATTGTGACCCCCTCCCCTTGGGAGGAGGCACAAAGAGGGTGTACCCACCCTCAGGGCTAGTAGCCATTGGCTACTAACCCCCCAGACCTAAACACGCCCTTAAATTTAGTATTTAAGGGCTACCCTGAACCCTAGAAAATCAGATTCCTGCAACTACAAGAAGAAGGACTGCCTAGCTGAAAACCCCTGCAGAGGAAGACCAGAAGACAACAACTGCCTTGGCTCCAGAAACTCACCGGCCTGTCTCCTGCCTTCCAAAGAACTCTGCTCCAGCGACGCCTTCCAAAGGGACCAGCGACCTCTGAATCCTCTGAGGACTGCCCTGCTTCGACGACGACAAGAAACTCCCGAGGACAGCGGACCTGCTCCAAAAAGACTGCAACTTTGTTTCAAGAAGCAGCTTTAAAGAACCCTGCAACTCCCCGCAATAAGCGCGAGACTTGCAACACTGCACCCGGCGACCCCGACTCGGCTGGTGGAGAACCAACACCTCAGGGAGGACCCCCGGACTACTCTACGACTGTGAGTACCAAAACCAGTCCCCCCTGAGCCCCCACAGCGCCGCCTGCAGAGGGAATCCCGAGGCTTCCCCTGACCGCGACTCTCTGAAACCTAAGTCCCGACGCCTGGAAAAGACCCTGCACCCGCAGCCCCCAGGACCTGAAGGACCGGACTTTCACTGCAGAAGTGACCCCCAGGAGTCCCTCTCCCTTGCCCAAGTGGAGGTTTCCCCGAGGAAGCCCCCCCTTGCCTGCCTGCAGCGCTGAAGAGATCCCTTGATCTCTCATTGACTTCCATTGCGAACCCGACGCTTGTTCTAACACTGCACCCGGCCGCCCCCGCGCCGCTGAGGGTGAAATTTCTGTGTGGGCTTGTGTCCCCCCCGGTGCCCTACAAAACCCCCCTGGTCTGCCCTCCGAAGACGCGGGTACTTACCTGCTGGCAGACTGGAACCGGGGCACCCCCTTCTCTCCATTGAAGCCTATGCGTTTTGGGCACCAATTTGAACTCTGCACCTGACCGGCCCTGAGCTGCTGGTGTGGTGACTTTGGGGTTGCTCTGAACCCCCAACGGTGGGCTACCTTGGACCAAGAACTGAACCCTGTAAGTGTCTTACTTACCTGGTAAAACTAACAAAAACTTACCTCCCCCAGGAACTGTGAAAATTGCACTGTGTCCACTTTTAAAATAGCTATTTGTGAATAACTTGAAAAGTATACATGCAATTGAAATGATTCAAAGTTCCTAATGTACTTACCTGCAATACCTTTCAAACAAGATATTACATGTTAAATTTGAACCTGTGGTTCTTAAAATAAACTAAGAAAAGATATTTTTCTATAACAAAACCTATTGGCTGGATTTGTCTCTGAGTGTGTGTACCTCATTTATTGTCTATGTGTATGTACAACAAATGCTTAACACTACTCCTTGGATAAGCCTACTGCTCGACCACACTACCACAAAATAGAGCATTAGTATTATCTCCTTTTACCACTATTTTACCTCTAAGGGGAACCCTTGGACTCTGTGCATGCTATTCCTTACTTTGAAATAGCACATACAGAGCCAACTTCCTACATAGGCCTTGAACCATTTTCTTTCAAGTTGCTTACAGAGTAAGTTTTGATCTCTTAGGGCCTGGTTGAACCAGGGGGATGAAGTTGAAGTTTTAGATCTTTTGCTTACAGGGGTCGCTGATCCTAAACTAGCAGCTGACTGTGATACCCAGCTTTTAAAGGACGTTGCATTCTCTTAAGGACTCCCTAGTAGAGTGAAGGTGGATTCAGATACATTTATAGCAAATATAGGGTCTTTCGATAGCTGGCCCCACACAAAAGTAGAAGAAGGAACTGACTGTTTGGTTAAAAGTGTTGGGAGGTCCCGCTCCTGCTTAATGTTAAAAGGAATGAAAAAGTGTCTGACCCGCTCATTCAAATGGGGAACTGTACTAATAAATTTGAATTGTTTGAGCAAATACAATCAACAGTGTGGCCTCCCTCATGAGTACGTCCTGAGATCCCTTTATAAAGTCCTAGGGAACTTAAAATGTCAGAAAAAATCCTAAACTCTGGTTTACTTTCCACCTCCAAATGAAAATTAAAATCTCTCAAGATGGTGGACTAGCTGGCTGTCTTGTGACGGCCAACCCAACGTGCACACTGCAGACCTCTCCAGCTTGAACTGTATTAAACATACGTCTCAAGTCTCAAAAAGAGCACCGGGTTACCCTGCTCCAAGCAATCCTGGCACTTCTCTCAGGCTAATTGCTATTATAAACAAAACGAGAACAGCTTCTGGATTGGCTAAGTTAGTTGGACTCTGTTCTGGGACCCTGCGCTCAGAGCCACAGTCTCAGGTCCTGGCCTGGAGGAGACAAGAGATGTCAAACCAAGGAGGTGCTGCACGAGGCTGCACTGAGATGAGCAAATGTTAGCATCTTCAACATTTATTTGTAACTATGTAACGTTAAGCGATTTAGTTCCTGTTTACATTGTATAGGTTTTATTTAATCTGACATAGTTGCTTTGAATTCCCTAAAAGTGTTAGCTCTTTCCAGGGTGTTGTTTCTGTATTTTTTTTCATATTTCATATTTCTCGTGTTGTAAGTGGCTATGCAACATAGCTAAAAACATTAACAAAGCCGAGACTTATAAGCCTTGCTAGTGCTTGATTTTTATAGAACTATTTACATTTTTTAAAAATCATTATTTGGATATAAAGCCATATTTAAATTTATGAAAGGTATGAGAACAAAGAAACAAAAATATATAACATCTACATTTAAGTATCCACGATGCATGCAGCAGTATCGGGTCTCTACTTTCGCTGGTACTTTAGAGTGTGACATTATTACTGGGGCCTTCTGCCAGACCATAGGTGAGCTCGTTAATTGCTGCTGTTAATTGTTAAGTGCCCACCTGTTGGAGTACCTGCTGTACGGCTGTCCATCTGTGCTACAGACGTAATACAGTCACCAGGAGGTGAAGAAAGATGGTGTTAGGGTGGAGACATTTTTAAATGTCTCTGCCACTACAGCTTTAGGTGGAATTTTTGCCTTGCACCCAACTGCACTCTCTTTTCCTGAATTTATTCTGCTCGCCCTATGACATTACCACATGTGAATCATTAAACTAAAACATTTTTTTGTATTTCTTTCTGTTTGGTTTTGGAGTGTTCATGCACATCACCCTTTTAGAATAAGGAGCGACAGGGCAATTATAAGTATTACTGACTTGGCAAAGGTTCCATCTCTTTACTACCATTTAACACCCAAACACAGCAATGAGCCACTGAGAGGTGACCAGTTAACATTTGTAAAGGGTTTGCCACTGCAAGCCAACTTTGTGCACTTTTTTGTAACATTTAATCCGTTTGCGGAAAAACTATTTTTTCCATGTAATGCACAGATTAAACGGCAGTTTCTGGATTATGTGACGGGTGCTGTAAAGCGATAATTATGCAGAAAACTGTGGCTGCACAATTTCAGTGACCTTGGCTAAATGTCACCCCATCACCCTGCTACAATATTCAGTGATACGTCTATTTTTCGTAACCCTTCTACACCTATACCTGAAGGTCTGTTATATCTCCTTAAATATGGTGTTATTTATGTTACATCACATAGTTTCTTACACATGGCATGGTTCTTCATAACAATAGGAGGCAGAGTGTCATGGTTTTTTGTGCGACTTTTTTGTTCGTGTTTGTAGAACTAGTAAATCGTCCAGGGATGCGATGATATTGCTGTCATTAAAAAAAGAGTCTCAGGCTGAGCAGACCTATACTTCAGCATTGAATGTCAGCCGGATGCTGTATCATGAAGTATTGAATGTCATGGCTACCGAACTGCTCTTTCGTGCCCGGAAGTTGCCCTTTAGCAGATGTAGACTAGGGACGCAGAAAGAAGCAGGCCAAACTGCTGCTGACAAGGCATCTGCTCCTGGAGCTGTGGGAGAGTTGTGCTTTTTCGTGTAATGAATGCTGACTTTAGCAAGGACAAAGTGTGAGTGTTTATTCATAAATCAGAGTAGGTAATGAACTTATTTATCAACGGAGTACAAGCATTGTGTTGGATTTGCATTAATAAACACCGAGTTTTTGTCTGGTTGCACTCATTCCATCAAATTAGATTCCATAAGCCCATAGAGTATTACCACGTTCTAAATGTGCAGTATTGCGATACTTGTGAAAATAGAAGCATCCCCAGCTGTTAAAGCAGCAGGAAGACCCATTAGTGGTTATAATGAGTCTGGAAAAGTTTCTTTCTATTTGTTGTCAGTCTTAAAGTTTTGGATGGCTTAGAATTGTTTCATATTGTATATATACACACACACACTCTTCTGTTATTTTGGAGAAAGCCTAATTTTTAACTCTTTAGAAAACTATAGTTAGGAAAGGTTTATAATAAAATTATTTTGGATATTTGTCGATTGCCACCAGTTCACATGCAAGTGCTCATTGTGTCTTCGGCCATTGTCTTTTGCAAATAGCAGTATTCAATGCTTCCACTCAAAAGCGCTGAAAAAGTGTAGAAATCAGTACAGCAGATGATGGATATCCAGCCAGTTCCCTGACCTGGCAGCTATTTTTGAACTGAATCCAAGCTGGCCCAGTGAAATATGCTGAATTTGTCCCGGGACACCGGGAGATCTGTAGCAGAGCCGGACTTTGCTTGCTTTGCTTTCAGGGCAGGTACCTGCAAGGGGTGAAGGAAGTCGTGCTGGACCCAGTGCAAATGCCTCACGTAAAGTGGCCATCCTTACTTCCTTTGTGTATGCAGGCTGGGAATTAGGTGTAGATTGATGCCAGTCACGAAGGTAAACAAAGATACTCACCTTGTTGCCACTTTAGAAGTGTTTAAGCGATAGACTATGATTTGGGAGGGAGGTTTTTGACTTTTGTAAATAATTTATGTAATAGATATTCACTATTTTGTTATATTTTATGTAATTTATTTTAATGTGCTACTCATCCCAATGTAGGGCGTCGGAGTGCTTTACAGCACACAGATACTTGATCGATACCATGAATCATACAATTTGTGTATCCATATACAGGAAATGTTACATAAGACAATGAGAGTACAAGGTACTGGAATTAATTATATCATCCTTACTGATACGCATTATATGTTCTGGAGCAACATCAATTCGGAATTTTAAATGTGTTGGGTCTACAGAACACAGTGGTTGGAGTTGTCTGTACTAATAGATCTTTATCACTACCCAGAAGAATTCACTTTAGAAACCATAGAAAAACGAAAGATTGAGGACAAACCAAAAAGGTTTTTGCAGTTTCCATACATCTGTTGGATGGCGAGTCATATCTCACTGTGCTGTGTTGCAATATTTGGCCATCCTTCTGCTCTTGCTGAGACTTCGAAATACTGCCCACTCAGTGCCCCAGATGAGAGGGGGAAGTCTCCCTAGGATCTGCCAAGTGGGACATCTATGCTAGAACAGAGTCTAAAGAACCTTTCACAGTTTTGAATTGAGAACGGATAGACATTAGAGCCATGCCCATTCAGGAGGCTGAGGTCACGTGTTAATTTGAGCTGAGGTTTCTTTGTAAATTCTGTGAGCTAAATTTGGAGACTAGGGATGGAGCTGCAAGGCACTTTAGGCAGGGATTCACCATTTGGTATTTTTGGTGGATGGGGCTCTAAGTTTTGGATTCCGGCATTCTAGTCCCAGAATGGTCACTTACAAGGGATTAAGGACCTGTTGTGAAAACCTGCTTGTTCCCGAGGAACTTACCCCTGTCCCCCACACCCACTTTCAGGCTGAAGGGTGCAACAAGAAATCTTGGTATAATTGCAGTACACTAGTTGGTACCAGACATTTTTGAGGATCTGGAAATAGATTTGCGGGAACCCTCCACAATTGAAAGAAGAGGACTGGATTATGAGGAAAATACCTGAGGACTTTTCTTGTAGGTAGTACTGTTAACAGAAATGGTAGAAACCCCTTGTTCTTTGTGAAAAATATTCAGTAGGGCCCTCTATGAGCTTTATGACAAGATGTTTGAGGATACAGTGGGGCTACCCAGTCATTATAGCCAACAATAGTTCTATGTTGAGCACAACTTAAGGTTTGTACTGCTGAAGTTATTTTTCTTCCACCAAAAGCCAACTTGTATCAGACTGTATTCACTAGAAAGTTGATCTTAGTTCTTGGTCAACCTCAAGGAGGACTGTCAATGATTCACAGCACACCTTTGGCATGATACTGAAAACTATTTCCTTTTATTATGTCACCAGTCTGGACATTAAATCATATTATCTGTGAATTCATTATTCAATTAGTAAACCTTTTATAATGTTCTCCAGTGTCTTTGTCTTTTTTTTGTCCATATAGTAGGTCTGGCAATTAGGCATAGACTTCTTGGCACTCCTTACTCGGGGGGGGGTAGAACGTGGCAGCTGTCAAACGCTCCTGTGGCTCCCCAGACCTATTCTCTCTCATCCTTCCTCTTCTTCTTCCCACCTATCTTTATTTCTCCACCCCTTTCCCTTTTTTGCGTGCCTGAGGAGAGAAGAGGGCAGCAGTCAAGAGCTCTTGTGCCTCTTCAGATCTGTTCTGCTACTGTTTTTCTTGGCTTATGCTGATTTGAGAGGGAAGTACCTTATTCCAGGCCCACCTCTTGTTTTCTGATTGGATCTCTTGGAGAAAAAACTGTTGCCTAATAGCTGTGTTTGTGCGCTCATTCACATTGCTCCTCCCTGCTTCCTATCATGTCTTGAGTGGGTCACTCCAAGAGTAAGTCAGAGTCTCTTTTTCTCTCCTGTGGTAATCATGGAATGTATAATCCCATCTTGCCAGTGCTGGGGATGGCCTCTTTTCCTCTGTGGCAGGATTGCAGGAATTCATAGGTAAGTGCTGGTGGTCAGCTTCCTAACTTGCATTTGTGTCAGCAGCCTGCCTATAAAATCCAACCTTGTCCACTTCATTCAGTTCTTAGCTCATCCAAGAACATGAAAGATTCCTCTGCCAGTTTGCGTAACCAGACCTACTCAGATCACACATTAATTTAGATAATTCTCTGCCTTATCTCTTTCGCTTTGTAGATGCCGCAAAGCTCTTGTATCTTAATTTCCATTTATGTGATAGGCGGTAAGTACTGAGCATAGTGTTTGTAGTTTAAAGGGAAGTTTTCAATAAGTGGTGAGCAAACAGCTACAGATGGTCACCCTCTAACCCCACGTTCGGAAAGGCCTGATGATTGGTCATCAGGAGTGTGAGAGAATAAAAACAGTGTTGATTTCCATTGAACCAGACTTAAGTTGTATATTAAAAGTTAAAGACTGGAGAGGAAAAATCTAAGAAACCAAAGATTAGAATCCTTGTGGTCTAAGTATGTAAGTGGAAATGTGTTTATTGTGGAAGATACTCCACTGTCTACCAAATATTGAGGGACTTCTTTCTAATGGTAGCGACGCTAGGTTGTGATCTAATAATTTGGAACTTATGAACAGAATACGATGCAAACCAAATCCTTCTGAGAGAAAGTATGTCAACCCAACCCCTTATGCATCAGTGTGAAGAAAATGGCTTACGAAGGTCAGTGCATTACACATCAGGTTTTGAGAAAAGGGGGGATCCTTTAGTGTCCTAAAAGCCCTTTTCTCTACTTGTCTCCAAATCACTTAGTTGGGACACATTCTTCAACCGCTATTAAATAAAAAAATTATAATAAGTCTTTGAAAATAGCTTACAAACCCCAGAAATTTCATTGTCTTCCCTTTTTATAGTAAGAATTTTTAAATGTTGTAATGCCTATACTTTGTTTTTCTGATGACTCGGAACCACATTTCCTGAGACATGACCCAAATACTTGATTTGGTAGGCTTCTGAAGTACACTTGGAAGGGTAGACTGCTAGCCCTGCGTTCTTCAGCTCCTTCAATATGGCTTGTTTGTCATGTTCTTCTTTACCACTGGAATGAACATGCCATCCACGTACATTGAGATATAAGTATTATGAGGACCTAATATTATGTTCATGAGTCTCTGACTTAAGTTGCTAGAGCCGCCTGAACTCCTAAAGGCAACTCTTTAAATTAAGAGTTTTCTCGGAATATAAAATGCTGCTTTATATCTGTTGTTTGTATGTAGTGGAACCTGCTATTATCTGTTAGTTCAGTGTGCTGATGTATACTACCTTTTCTGGTTGTTTAATCAACTCACCCACTTAATGCATTGGGTAGTGTTGGAAATTGTCATTTCTCTAGGGTTTTCTCTGTCTTTTTGGCTTCTAACCTCCTGTACTTGATCCTGTGCTGAATTTAGTTTTTGCTGGCTTTAGGACTCTGGGCACTTTACCACTGCTGACCAGTGCTAAAGTGCCAGTGCTCTCTATCTAAATGGTATTGGTGATTGGCATATTCATGATTGGCATGGTGGATTTACCAGTAAGTCCCTTTTAAGGTACCCAGTGTGTGCCCAGGGCCTGTACATCAAATGCTACTAGTGGACCAGAGGCATTGATTGTGCCATCAAAAAACAACAACAGGGGGGGCGGAGTGTGGGATATTCGGAGGATAGACTCCTGGTCCAGTGTGTGCAGCTCCCAATACTGTATAAACCAAAAAATTGCACACATGGTTCCAAAAGGCGGAAAATTGTATCTACCGGTTCTGCACATCAGGGAAACCAAAAGGTTGTAAGCACGAGCCCTCACTCACCTTTCGGTGACATGCTTCATCATAGGGCTGTGCTCCTCGTCAGGCCGGCGCTGCAATGCCTGACGGGCCCCACACGGGGGCTCTTTGCCAGAGATCTTTTAGAGCGAAATGCGCACCGGTCAAAAATAGGAATCGAGGATTGGAGTAGCAAAAGTTAAAAATGTCTAGAGGTACAAACCGTTCGTATCTTTAATTAAATGATAGTACCTCTGGCAAGATTAAAAACAAAGAATAGGGATATAGTAAAGTAATGTCTACACTCCCCAAAAAACGTAACAAAATTGTGCTAACTATAGCCACCAACCCTTATACTAGAGAGTGGTGAAAAAATGAAATGAGGTGAACACAGGATCCCCTTTGTTACTCTACATTACAGGTCAACATGTTTCTCGCTATGCGATTCGTCAGGACCTCAAAGACGTACCTAATCCTTCAAACATTTGGGCTGCCCATACTAGGGGAAGCAGAACCCTCCAAATACTAAATGTAGGGCCTCATCGGGGGACAAACATCGAGATGTGAAAAATCTTCTGTGGTTTTACTAAGGTTGCAATGCCAACAGTAAACCTATGCTCGTTGTGGTTCCCCGGAACTTGATTGTGCCACCCACATGAGTAGCCCAGTAAACATGCCTCAGACCTGCCACTGCAGTGTCTGTGTGCGCAATTTTAAACTGCCATTTCGACCTGGCAAGTGGACCCACCTGACAGGCCCAAACCTTCCCTTTTACTACATGTAAGGTAGGCCCAAGGCAGCCCCATGGGCAGGGTGCAGTGTATTTTGAAGGTAGGACATTACTGGTGTGTTTTACATGTCCTGATAGTGATATGCTTTAAAATTTTACTATTGCAAGGGCTATATATCTCCCATAGGGTAACATGGGGATTGTTTTGAAATATCTTGTAAGTATAATTTTCAATTGGAAGCAGATAGAGGTGTGGTGTTTGGCGTCTCTGAACTCACAATTTAACAATGCATTTTTTGGTGAAGTTGGTTTCTAAATTGTAAGTTTGAAAATGGCACTTTTAGAAAGTGGGCATTTTCTTGCTTATCCATTCTCTGCCTTTACCTGGCTGTGGAATACATGTCTGGGTCAGGATGACAGTTGGGCTGTTTGTGAATTCACTCTAGCCAGTCACACAAAGGGAGCGAGGGTGTGCCCTGCATATCCTGGCCAGTCTTCCTGGGCTAGAGGGGTGGGAGGAGCTGACACTTGCACCTGAATTGGGCTGTGCCTGTCCTTACACAAAGCAGTCTCCAGCCCCCTGGAGTGTGTTTAAGGGCCAGGGCAGGAGAGATAGGATCTTGTGCACTACAAAGAATTTCCTTTGAAGTTTGCCTACTTCGAAAGCAGAAATGAATAGAAGTATTGGACCTCTTTGACCACAACTTTAGAATCCTTCTGTACTGAAGACATTATGCCTGGAAGAAGAACTAGGTGCTGGAGGAGGGACTTCCACTCTGCCTATTGCTTTACTGTGCTGGTCTGCTGCTTGCTGCTTCTGTCTTGGGAGTGAGTTCTGGTGTAACCAAGAAGAAACCAAGCACATAGACTCCAGAGCGACTTCGGAACTGGCACCACTATCCAAATCTGTGCCGCTGCCTGCACCATAGCTGTGGTCCCCGCTGAGTGCAAAGACTGCAAACGACATTGCAGGTCTGACACTGCTACAGTGCCTCCAAAAGCTTGCCACAGCGCGAGTCCCGAGTGCTGTCACCGACGTCCGTGACACCCGACTCCAACTCCACAGCAATACCTGTGGCCCCATGGTGTGATTGCGACACTGCAAGGTCCATGCCTCGCGCCTTGACCTGCTGGATTCAATGACCCTGCTTAATCATAAGGAATCAACGTCTCCCCACCGACTCCGCATCACCTCCCCTGCAACAATAAGGAACCAATGTCTCACCTTCCCTGCCTCTCAGTATGGAACCGAGGCCTCACCTCCTCAGTAGCAGTAAGGAACCAGTGCCACCCTGGCTCCAGCGACGCCTCAACTCCCCAACTCAGTACAATGTCGTTGTTTCCTCATTGTTTTAAAAACTAGTGTGCCTGTGGTCAATGCGACTCTGTGACCGGCCTGCCCTCCCTTACGAGTGCCATCAGACTGTTGGGAATGACTCCGTCAAGATGTTGTGATAGCCTTAGTTGGAGCTATTGTGTTTCAAGCGCTTTACTGAGATTTAATCTTTAAAATTTTGTGTCTTTACTTGTGTATGTTGGATTTTTGTTGATTTGGTCTTTTACTCAGATAAATATTGGCTATTATTCTAAACTGGTGTGGAGTAGTTTTGTGGTGTTTTCACTGTTACTGTGTGTATGTGTCACTAATGGTGTGGGGTAGTAGGAACTGAAGGTCAGACTAGGTCAGTCTTTTTTCAGTGGTGTTGGTAAGGTCACTGTAGATCCTCAGGTCGGGAAGTCATTGCTGGAAAAATGTCCAAGCTAAGGGGTGCTGTGTTGCCTACAGGGGGATGGGGGATTTCCCTTACGGACTAGGTGGTCTCACACACATAATAGTGTCTTGCTTCATCATATGACCACCTAGCCCCACCCAAGTAAGATGATTACTTGAAGTCCCACTTGCATGTGTGTGTGAGTGCCTGACATGAATTGTTCACATTGTTCTGTGTGCTTTGCAGTGGTTTACCACGTTTTTCACCTCATATATCTTCTGAACTAATAGTGGCGGATCCATTGATGCATTTATTCTTATCTACTACAGGCCTACCCCACTGTGAACTACCCGTTCAGGTAGGCCATATAAAATTCATATACAATTTTTATAAATTTTTCACTTTTTGAGCACCCCACGTACTGTGTGTGCTCCGACCCTGACGAATGCCCCTGACCTACCAGCACTGAGTGAGGGCAGAAACATGTTGGTCATCCACTTTTTCTTTTAGACTCCAAGAGACATTACTCTCCTACGAGCCTTTCCCCTTTAGTTTTAGGTTTACCAGCATGCACCTTCATTAAAATTAGCAGAAGCTATTGGCGACATGCTTGGTAATTTTAGTATTCACCCCTTCTGGATCAATGTAACTATCCAGCCAGTTTAATTTCAGCACTCCCTCGGGTTCTTTTAACCACGAGGTTGAGTCCGCCCAAGTAGTATCATCTTACTTGGGTGGGGCTAGGTGGTCATATGATGAAGCAAGACACTATTATGTGTGTGAGACCACCTAGTCCGTAAGGGAAATCCCCCATCCCCCTGTAGGCAACACAGCACCCCTTAGCTTGGACATTTTTCCAGCAATGACTTCCCGACCTGAGGATCTACAGTGACCTTACCAACACCACTGAAAAAAGACTGACCTAGTCTGACCTTCAGTTCCTACTACCCCACACCATTAGTGATGATATAATTTCTATAGGGAGGCGGTGTGGGCTAGCAAACACTCCCATTGCTCTCTTTTTGTGTACATACTGTGTGTATGTGTACAAATACTTTACACATTGCCTCTGAGATAAGCTTGAGTGCTCTTGCCAAGCTACCACAGGAGTGAGCAGGGGTTATCTTAGCTGTGTGACTCCCTTACCCTGACTAGAGTGAGGGTCCCTACTTAGGTTGCAAACCACTGCCTACTAGAGCCCCCGTTCCTAACACTGGTGATCAGTGGTGAGGATTGGACTTGTACTTTACATACAGTGATTCATGTACACTTCTTCCATATAGCACATACTCTATGTTTGCGGGGGCCTAGAAACCAGGACTCCTCTGGAATTTTCATTAATGCTTTAAAGCACTCCCAAGGCTTCTGCTCTACAGCTCGGAGTGCAGCACCCTTTAAGGGCTTATTCTCTGGTTGCATTTATTGCAGGAGGAAAGTGTTTAAAGAAGGTAGTCATTATATAGGGCCAACTGGGGGCCAAGTCTGTGGTTGCATGTTATTTGTCCAGGAAGTGATGCTCGCTAGATGTTGTTTTTATGATTGCATTTTCACGGTTGCAAAACATATATATATATATATATATATATTACGTATATATATATGTTCGATGGCATGTGTAGCTGCAGATACACATGCTGTGCACAGTCCGCCGTCTGGTGTTGGGCTCGGAGTGTTACAAGTTGTTTTTCTTCGA
Source organism: Pleurodeles waltl (assembly GCF_031143425.1). Classification (NCBI taxonomy): domain Eukaryota; kingdom Metazoa; phylum Chordata; class Amphibia; order Caudata; family Salamandridae; genus Pleurodeles; species Pleurodeles waltl. Next base: position 338,422,167 of record NC_090444.1, on the reverse strand, counting down.
AGAAGTCTTTTCGAGTCACGAGACCGAGGGACTCCTGCCCTTTCGGTTCCATTGCGCATGGGCGTCAACTCCATCTTAGATTGTTTTTTTTCCGCCATCGGGTTCGGACGTGTTCCTTTTCACTCCGTGTTTCGGGTCGGAAAGTTAGTTAGAATCTCGGAAAAAATCGTCGGTATTGTTTCGTTCGGTATCGGGTTAGTTAGAACAAATCGACACCGAATCTTGAAGAGCTCCGGTGGCCCTTCGGGGTAATTTTGATCCCCCGTCGGGGCCTGATCGGCCCGACCGCGTGCGACTTCAAGACTGATGGAACGGACCCCGTTCCGCTTCTGTCCTAAATGCCATAACAAATATCCGTATACGGATCAGCATCTGGTCTGTAACTTGTGCCTGTCCCCGGAGCACAAAGAGGATACGTGTGAAGCCTGTCGAGCGTTTCGGTCGAGGAAGACGCTCAGAGACCGAAGAGCCAGAAGATTGCAAATGGCATCCACGCTGACAGGACAACATCGGTTCGAGGACGAAGAGGAAGCGTTCTCCATCCACGAGTCGGATTCGGGGGAATCCGACGCCGAAGACATAACAACCGTGAGTAAGACGCCGAAAATTAGGACTCACGAAAGGTCCACAAAAGCCCAGGGGACGCCACTGCCAACAGGCCATGGCTTAACCCAAAAACTAGGTGACCGAGCCAAGGCACCGAAAAAGGGCATGCTGGTGTCGAAGTCATCCGACTCCGGTCGTGATACCGCCACACAGCAACCTCGGAGCCGAGACACCGGCTCCGAGACAATTCGGCGCAGACAGCGGCACCGAAGATGTTCGACACCGAGATACCACGCCGAAATCAAAGAAATCTTCTTCGGAGCCTAAAAAGCCTACCAAAACGGTTTCGGTACCGAAAAAAGCCTCGGAACCGAAAATTAGTTCCTATACAGAGGAACAAGGACTAAACACCCAATTGCATAGATTTGGTGAAGAGCTTCAAACTGTAGAAACTGACTACACTCAAAGGAGGCTTCACATCCAGGAAGACACAGGGAAGATAACCACTCTTCCCCCAATCAAGATGAAAAGGAAACTTGTTTTCCAACAAGGGGACAAGCAACCACAAGCAAAGGTGGTAAAGAAAGTAACACCACCACCTTCTCCACCACAATCACCACATGCATCACCGGCGCAAACTCCACCACTAACGCACTCACCAGCTCATACCACAATGAGCCAGGATGATCCCGATGCATGGGACCTCTACGACGCCCCAGTGTCTGACAATAGTCCAGACTCATATCCAACTAAACCGTCACCACCTGAGCACAGTACATCATATGCACAGGTGGTCGCAAGGGCAGCCGAATTCCACAATGTCTCACTACATTCGGAACCTATTGAGGATGACTTTCTCTTTAACACCCTGTCCTCCACCCATAGCCAGTATCAAAGCCTTCCCATGCTCCCAGGAATGCTAAGGCACTCAAAACAAATATTTCAGGAGCCAGTTAAAGGCAGAGCCATAACTCCAAGGGTGGAGAAAAAATATAAGGCACCTCCCACAGACCCAATATTTATTACAACACAACTAACACCGGACTCAGTAGTTGTGGGGGCAGCTCGTAAAAGAGCCAACTCTCATACATCAGGCGACGCACCACCTCCACACAAGGAGAGCCGCAAATTTGATGCAGCGGGAAAAAGAGTTGCAGCACAAGCAGCAAATCAGTGGCGTATCGCCAACTCGCAAGCACTCTTGGCAAGATACGACAGGGCTCATTGGGATGAAATGCAACATTTCATCGAACACCTTCCCAAGGAGTTCCAAAAAAGAGCGCAACAAGTGGTGGAAGAGGGACATAGTATCTCGAACAATCAGATACGGTCTTCCATGGATGCAGCCGATACAGCTGCAAGGACAATAAACACTGCAGTCACAATACGGAGGCACGCTTGGCTGCGCACTTCTGGGTTCAAACCCGAAATCCAACAGGCTGTGCTCAATATGCCGTTTAATGAACAGCAATTGTTTGGGCCGGAGGTAGACACTGCCATTGAAAAACTAAAAAAGGACACCGATACAGCCAAAGCCATGGGCGCACTCTACTCCCCGCAGAGCAGAGTCACATTTCGGAAGACACCTTTTAGGGGAGGGTTTCGGGGTCAACCCACAGAAACCAACACTTCACAGACAAGACCACCTACCTACCAGGGTCAATATCAAAGGGGAGGTTTTCGGGGACAATATAGAGGAGGCCAATTCCCAAGAAGTCGGGGAAAATTTCAAGGTCCCAAAACCCCTCAAAATAAACAGTGACTCACAAGTCACACAACCCCATCACACAACACCAGTGGGGGGAAGACTAAGCCAATTCTACGAATCTTGGGAAGAAATAACAACAGACACTTGGATCTTAGCAATTATCCAACATGGCTATTGCATAGAATTTCACAAATTCCCTCCAAACGTCCCACCGAAAACACACAATATGTCAAAACAGCATATAGATCTTCTAGGACTAGAAGTTCAAGCATTACTACAAAAGGACGCAATAGAATTAGTACCAAGCCTACAGAAAAACACAGGAGTTTACTCACTGTATTTTCTAATACCAAAGAAGGACAAAACTCTGAGACCAATACTAGATCTCAGAACACTAAATACCTACATCAAATCAGACCACTTTCACATGGTCACATTACAAGACGTAATCCCACTGCTCAAACAGCAAGACTACATGACAACATTAGACCTAAAGGGTGCGTATTTCCACATACCGATACATCCTTCCCACAGGAAATACCTAAGGTTCGTATTCAAAGGAATACATTACCAATTCAAAGTGTTGCCATTCGGAATAACAACTGCGCCAAGAGTCTTTACAAAATGCCTGGCAGTAGTAGCTGCACATATCAGAAGGCAGCATATACACGTGTTCCCTTACTTAGACGACTGGTTAATCAAGACCAACAGGCTAACAAGGTGTTCACGTCACACAAAGTATGTCATACAGACCCTTCACAAGCTGGGTTTCTCCATCAACTATGCAAAGTCACACCTTTTGCCGTGTCAAACACAGCAATACTTAGGAGCGACAATCAACACAACAGAAGGGATAGCCACTCCAAGTCCACAAAGGGTTCAAACATTTCACAAGGTGATACAGGCCATGTATCCAACACAAAAGATACAAGCAAAAATGGTATTAAAACTCCTAGGCATGATGTCTTCATGCATAGCCATTGTCCCAAACGCAAGATTGCACATGCGGCCCTTACAACAATGCCTAGCATCACAATGGTCACATGCACAGGGTCAACTTCTAGATCTGGTGTTGATAGACCGCCAAACATACATCTCGCTTCTATGGTGGAACAGTACAAATTTAAACAAAGGGCGGCCTTTCCAAGACCCAGTGCCACAATACGTCATAACAACGGATGCTTCCATGACAGGGTGGGGAGCACACCTCAATCAACACAGCATCCAAGGACAATGGGACATACATCAAAGGAATTTTCACATAAGTCACTTAGAACTGTTAGCAGTATTTCTAGCGTTGAAAGCATTTCAACCCATGATAACCCACAAATACATTCTTGTCAAAACAGACAACATGACAACAATGTATTATTTAAATAACACACTCGACACAGTTGTGTCTCCTAACACAAAAAATATGGCATTGGGCAATTCACAACCACATTCGCCTAATAGCACAATTTATTCCAGGGATCCAGAACCAGCTAGCAGACAATCTCTCGGGATCACCAACAAGTCAACGAATGGGAAATTCACCCCCAAATACTGAACACTTGCTTTCAAATTTGGGGAACACCTCAAATAGATCTATTTGCAACAAAAGAAAACGCAAAATGCCAAAACTTCGCATCCAGGTTCCCACACCATCAATCCCAAGGCAATGCTCTATGGATGAATTGGTCAGGGATATTTGCGTACGCTTTTCCCCCTCTCCCTCTCCCTCTCCTTCCATATCTAGTAAACAGATTGAGTCAAAACAAACTCATACTAATAGCACCAACATGGGCAAGACAACCTTGGTATACAACACTACTAGACCTGTCAGTAGTACCTCATGTCAAGCTACCCAACAGACCAGATCTGTTAACACAACACAAACAACAGATCAGGCATCCAAACCCAGCATCGCTGAATCTAGCAATTTGGCTCCTGAAATCCTAGAATTTGGACACTTAGGCCTCACACAAGAGTGTATGGAGGTCATAAAACAAGCTAGAAAACCTTTCACTAGACACTGCTATGCAAATAAATGGAAAAGATTTGTTTGTTACTGCCATAATAATCAAATTCAACCATTGCACGCATCTCCAAAAGATGTAGTAGGATATTTACTACATTTGCAAAAATCAAATCTAGCTTTCTCTTCCAGAAAGATACATCTCACCGCAATATCTGCTTACCTGCAGATTACTCATTCAACTTCCCTATTTAGAATACCTGTCATTAAAGCGTTTATGGAAGGCCTAAAGAGAATTATGCCACCAAGGACACCACCTGTTCCTTCATGGAACCTCAACATTGTCTTAACAAGGCTCATGGGTCCACCTTTCGAACCCATGCATTCTTGTGAAATGCAATACTTAACGTGGAAAGTTGCATTTCTCATTGCCATCACATCTCTAAGAAGAGTGAGTGAGATTCAGGCATTTACCATACAAGAACCATTTATTCAAATACACAAGAATAAGGTAGTTCTAAAAACAAATCCAAAATTCTTACCAAAGGTTATCTCACCGTTCCACTTAAATCAAACAGTAGAATTACCAGTGTTCTTCCCACAGCCAGATTCAGTAGCTGAAAGAGCACTACATACATTAGACATCAAGAGAGCACTAATGTACTACATTGACAGAACAAAACAAATTAGGAAGACAAAACAACTATTTATTGCCTTTCAAAAACCTCATTCAGGAAATCCAATTTCAAAACAAGGCATTGCCAGGTGGATAGTTAAGTGTATTCAAGCCTGCTATCTTAAAGCAAAGAGAGAGCTGCCTATTACACCAAAGGCACACTCAACCAGAAAGAAAGGGGCTACCATGGCCTTTCTAGGAAATATTCCAATGAACGAAATATGTAAGGCAGCAACATGGTCTACGCCTCATACATTTACCAAGCACTACTGTGTAGATGTGTTAACTGCACAACAAGCCACAGTAGGTCAGGCTGCACTAAGAACATTATTTCAAACTACTTCAACTCCTACAGGCTGAACCACCGCTTTTGGGGAGATAACTGCTTACTAGTCTATGCACAGCATGTGTATCTGCAGCTACACATGCCATCGAACGGAAAATGTCATTTACCCAGTGTACATCTGTTCGTGGCATGAGTCGCTGCAGATTCACATGCGCCCACCCGCCTCCCCGGGAGCCTGTAGCCGTTTAGAAGTAAATCTTAAACAATTGTACATTTGTAAATATATTACTTTAACCTTTATTATGTACATATGTATTCATTCCATTGCATGGGCACTATGACTAACATACACAACTCCTACCTCACCCTCTGCGGGGAAAACAATCTAAGATGGAGTCGACGCCCATGCGCAATGGAACCGAAAGGGGAGGAGTCCCTCTGTCTCGTGACTCGAAAAGACTTCTTCGAAGAAAAACAACTTGTAACACTCCGAGCCCAACACCAGACGGCGGACTGTGCACAGCATGTGAATCTGCAGCGACTCATGCCACGAACAGATGTACACTGGGTAAATGACATTTTCCGTATATGTATATATATATATATATATATATATATATATATATATATCTTTTCTTCAAAATAATGATATTTCACTCATCATACGGCTGCACCATAATACAATTCATAGCTGCCATCACATAAAAGAGCCGATCCTTCTATTCATTGATGTTCATATATTTTATTTCAAATAAAGTGCATGTGCGGTGCTGCTCCCAAACAAAGCTGGAATTTCAACACATTTCGGCTAATGCCTTCTACTGGACACTCCCCCTCCCATGATCTAAACTTCCTCAGATATCACAGTAGTCCCTTATCTATTCTTACTGCTACATAGTGCAAACCAATGGAGCGGACATCTTGTAACGTATGTAGTGCCACGTTGATAGTCATCCTATATCATATTCACTCATAATCCATAATAGTCACATTATTATAAGTTTATCAAATATACTGTGCACATTTGTTACCAAATCGGTCATGATGAAAAATAAATACCATATAATCATGTTATGAGACACACTTCAATTCTCATTGATCACTAATCTATTGGTTCAAATATATGTACAAATCTACGGTAAATCATTCTAGCCTACTATATGTGCATTGATACCACAACTCATTAAGATAAAGTGACAAATGCATGAATCTGATCCTAAAAATTGAAAATGTACTGACCAGTCAATTTCATGACCTATAGCATTCTATCCTCAGATGATATACCTGTCCCAATACTTTGATATGTATAGTATATTTTTAAAGTGATATTATGCCTTTCCTTCAACAAAAGTGATATTGTGCTCATATTGCAATATAGCTTGTTATAACATATCATATTGGCCTCCCTGATGTAAATACATTATAATTGACCACATCCAGTTATCTGCATCAATGTACTATACATAGCCTAATAGAAAGCACACAGACACACGTGCTGCTCATTTTAAAATGTTTTATTGCTATTACAGTGGTGACAATGGTAATGGATCACAGTGAATATGCTGTATTAACAGTAATAAGTGTATTTACACATGATTTTTTGTAAAGTGATGTGTGGTATTTAGTAGTGTATGTGTAATAAATCTACTTTTCCTTTTTCCAAAAAAGCCCTGACTGGACAAATCATTTATTCAGTGCCAGTGAATGGTGATTACTTGCCCATACCTCCTCCCCTGAGTAAGTCTTGGACTGCTCTGATTCGCTGCCCCGAGAGTCAAACGCTACAGTTGGGTGCTTGGTTCCCAGTAAGGGGAAAGTGTGGACCTATGACTTGTGCAAGCCACACAACTAATAACCCAATTTCCTACAATAGTCTAACTGTTTTGTTACTTAGCTGCTTCTTACACATGTTGCACACAGACTTTCTCTGATGAATGTCTTGATATTGGAGACAAGTTGCCAAGAAAGAGCCAAGGATTCCGCCTATTAACAAGTTTACCTATGTGCATCAGATTGTTTGGGTCCTGCGGAAGCTCAGTCATAGGCGGCACCAAGGCTAGTTTCTCACTTTCATTCCCCACCAGTCTTGCTTTATAAACATGGTGACTAACTTAAGAAGTTTCCATCTCTTTTTGTTAAGCTGTCTTTTTTTGGTTTTAATGGTAAAAGGAAATTTAGATCAGCATTGACATTGTGGTATTGGCCAGTGCAGTCTCTAAACAGGAGGGCTTTGTTGCAAGTGTGATTTGATCTCCTTGACTACCTGCCTCCCAGGCCTGGTGGCATTGTGGATGACTTTGAGGGGTCAGCTTGTACAGCCAGAGTCTCAGAAATGATAAACAGGACATATGCATGAAGACTGCCTCAAATGATAATTTTCCATTGGATGAGATTTGAATTAATGGCCACATTCGGTAACGACATTCTTAAATACTAGGTTTGTTTATTTGAATTGCTAACTGTTAATATCACATGAGGAAACTAGAAACTATATGTATGTGTGTGTGTGTGTGTATATATATATATATATATATATATATATATATATATATATATATAAATTGCGTGGGATTCTTAATTCTTTATAATCAGCAAATTGTGATGCACCCAGTTGCCGATTATAAGGAAATGATCCCAGAACTCTAGTATTATAAGTTATTATAATCTAGTTCTGATGTCACAATGCCTGCTGCCATGGCCAGCAGCCAGTGGAGGGGAAGGTCAGGTCATCACGGAGCATAATTGAAGCAGCTGTTTAAAACAACAAAAACACTATGTTCCTTTTCTTTCTTTTGCTCTATTTGTTTGGCTTACACTGACAAGCATAGGCAACATGTTTATTTGTTTATGCCTCAGAGAAAAGCTCAAATATTTCTGCATGTTTCTACAAATTTTGAGCTAGTGCAGATTTTTTTTTAAACTGACTTCTATTGAATTGTTCCTAATATCTGTTTACAAACATGCTTTCTGTTTCATATGCAAGAGCAACACACCAGGGTTTTAAGTGGTTTGTGGGAAGGTTGATGGTGTGACAATGTGTTATATTGGATAAAGTACCCCCTGTAAGGTAGGGGGTACTTTATCCCTTATAATATAGGTCCAGTATGTTCCTATTAACACCAGAAACATAGAATGCTCAGCTAAGAAAAACGTGATATAACACTGTATTAATATTGGCAGGATATTGGAGATGCTTGTGCGAGTCACCAACAGGATATGTGATACAGGCAAAGGCAAAGTGAGTCCAGTCTACTCAGCTGTGTATGGAGGAAAAGAAGAGTGCCTGGAAATTTTATTGAAAGAGGGGTACAGTCCAGATGCTCAAGCCTGGCTAACTTTTGGATGCAGCTCACCCATGTGCATGGTTTTCCAAGCCCAGTATGTATACATTTTCTGTTTCCCTGTTTATTAAATGCGACGTTGTAAAGCTCTGATGGGAAATTTACATGCACACTAGTTGTTTCATTGTTTAGTTATATTGTGATTATTTAAGCCGGACCAGTTTGAGGCTGATTTGAAAAGATATTCTGATATTACTGCTAAAATGAATGAATTAAAGTATATTTACAAATTTAAAATGCAGTTTTAATTCTGCCTGAGTGCCTGGTAGAGTATTAGTATGTAGTCCTTGTGTTGTGTGAGTGTGAAGCAGATTTCCCTGATCCTGCAAGAGAGTGCCCAGTATACGATAAGTGCTCAACCAGAAATGGTAAACTGGTCATCGTGATCAAGCACTGCTCGTGGTAAGAGGATCAGCAAGGGATAGTGGTCCTGGAGATAATGTTCAGTCACCAGCTTCAGAACCTCCTATCAGCTGTGAAAAGGCACTCAAGTCTACATCTGTAAGCATAGTGTCCCTCATCACCTGAAGTAAAACTGCAGGGCTGGCACATTTCTCTGTGTCACTGAGGACTTTTTCGAAAAGTAAGTAGGGAACCTTTATCAAAGGAGTCCCGTCAAGTGGGAAATGGAAAAAAACAATATTAACATTGAAAGAACATGAACAAACTACATTGAAATTAACTTGAAACATATGCGCTATGTCAGAAATGGGGTCTCTGGTTGGCAGACAGTTTGCACCCCGTCCAAGCAGGGACCCACACACTAGTCAGGGCAATGGAGATACAAACTTAGATAACCCGTTCTCACCCCCTTGGTAGGTTGGCACAAGCAGTCAGGCTTATCTCAAAGGCAATGTGTAAAGTGTTTGTACCAACACACACAGTAATACAGTGAAAACACAACAAAACGGACACCACACCAGTTTAGAAAAATAGGCAATATTTATCTAAATCAAGCAAGACCAGAACGACAAAAATCCAACATACACAAGTCAAGATATGAATTTTCAAAGTAAAAAGAGTCTTACTCAATAGAAAACAATGGAAACGTTGATTTTACTCGAAGTACCTGGTTTACTTCAAAACTAAAGCCGCAGGGGCGAGCATACATTGGAAAGGTAAGCTTATGCATCGATTCTGTACTCGTAATTGAGGCCACACATTGTTTCTTCTCCGGTCGGGTAGGTGATGCGTCGTTTTTCTCCTCCGCAAGAGAGCGATGCATCGATTTGCAAACAGGTCACCTCGGATCCGCGTAGGCTTGCATTGATTTTTGACATCCCGCGATGATGCGTGAGAAATCCAGCCACACGTAGTTGGAAAACAACGCTGTGTGGGGTTTGCGTCGTTTTCAGCAGCCGCAAGCGGGTGTTGCATTGTTTCTCCAGCCGTGATGCTTCTATTTCCCAGCCACGATGCAGGTGGAGCGTCGATGTAAGCCACGAAGCAGATGGCGCATTGTTTATCAGCTGCGTTGCAGGTGGTGCATCGAAATGTTCCCCACACAGTGTTTAATACCCTATTCCACGCCACAGTTTTTTTAACCGTGACTGAGACCCTTTATGATCAATAAAATATGGATTTTTAAGGTTCTCGAGCCAATTTTAGTTTCTTTTTCTCCAGCTCCTCTCTGACTGTAGGTTCAAATTGGTTTCTGCATATTCTCACCACTACACACAAAACTAATCAAGATCTCCGGCAAACAGCCCCCTTGTGGGGCCTGTCAGATATTGCAGGGCCAGTCTTTCGAGGAGCAAGCCCTATGATGAAGCATGACATCCAGTGTGAGGGCTCTTGCTTCTATTTTTAGAAGTGCCTAGTGGATTTTGGCCTTCTCTTGTGGAACAGTGTACCTTTTTGATTTATATTACGAATAGGGAGGCTGTACACTGGACCATATAATCTCCCGGTCCCTCTCATGGTTAGATACTTTTAATCTTTGACAGTCAGAACTGCTGCCCTCTAGACGAATATAAAATGCCTTGTCCTCTAAAATAACTACCGGTGGTGCTCTCTTCCAACCACCAGCTCAAATAAAGTATTGCTGTATAGACCACCAGAAGGCATTTTCATGGCAAAGGAGAGAAAACTTGCAGTGTTTGGGTGCGGTAATACCAGTTCCACACATTAGCTTTCGTTTTGATTTGAAAACTTGAAATGGGGGAGTGTAAAATTGCCTCAGTGTAAACCTTCAAGGTGCAATAGCGGATGTATCCTGGGTCTGTATTACCTCACAGAAATTCTGTGCACCTTAGCATGATGGTCTTTATGTAGTAAGTGAACAGAATAAACATTAAGTGAAATCTACTTACTTTGTGTATGTTGGACATGCCCATCTTTGGCGTGGTATTCCTCCAGATCGTTTTTTTCCCTTCTGTAGCTGATCTTGTTTTTGTTGACTACTTTACTCCTGCTAACCAGCTGAGCAGTTCAAATTGGACTTGCATCTGCAGAAGACCTCTGCTGGAGTGCTTCACCAGCAAGTGCTGCCCTGGACCATTGGCTTGTGTCTAAAGTATTCTCCTCATAAAGTTTCATGAAAGCTGGGACTTAGAAACTTTTTTCAACTTTTTGCTTTAAGAGCCAACAGGGGAAGCCAATCTGATGAAGGTACATCAACGCTGGGCCAAGGATTCAGGCTGATCCTGCTATGTTCTTCTCTGCAGCACCAAATCTGGTTCAGCAGGCCTTTGCAGAGAAGGTGTCTGGTCTTGTGGAGTCCTTTTCGGCTGCTACCTACAGCCTTGTCCCACTGGAAGAATCAGAACTCCAAAAAAAGCAACTAAGTGGAAATCTTCACCAGGTGAAGGCATGAAAAGTATCTGGCCAACGAGGCACAAAAATCATATTTTTCCGCTCTGAGCTTTCCAGTCAAAAGTCGACTGCCTCACTGAGATCTCATCCAGCTGCAATCTGGCGCTGTGGTGCCTTTTTCAGCCACAGCCTGCTGCCTTGCTTCGCTGAGGATTTTCAACTTCCATCCCATAGACTAAGGGCCTCATTACGAGTCTGGCGGTTCGAAACCCAAAGTGGATTTCCGAGGTTTCCGCCGGTCAGCCCAGTGGAAACCGTGTGGTGGCATTGACCTCAGCTCCTCATGGATACAGGGTGCTACCAGCAGCCTCGGAATGTTCACTGTCTGCTGTAGCAGACAGTGCTCATTCCGACGGTAGTGGGTAAGGGGGGCCCTGCTCTGCCCATGACATGGTCAGGGGAAGTGCAGAGGCCCCCTGTCGTCCCCAGCACTGTGTTTCTGCCAGCCTTTTCATGGCAGCATCCCCGCCATGAAAAGGCTTGTAGGAACTGGACTCGTGATCAACGCGGTGGCACTGAACTCAGCGCCACCGTAGCTGAGCACAAATCTGACCGCCATCAGCCCGTCAGGAACCATGTTCTTGATGGGAACAACAGTCCCCTGGGAGTCCGACCACCAGGGTCATAATGTGGGGGGTTGGACAACCTGGAGTTCGTCGGACCAACCGCGGCATTGGCAGTCCTTGGTCTTCCAATGTCGTAGCTAGGCCCTAAATCAGAAGTTAACTCTTTTCACCAAGACAAGCCCGGTCCCTGTGTCCATTGTCTTAATTTTTTACTTTGACCCGGTCTAGTGTGACATGATAACTGTTGTTGGCACTTAATGCTGTTTAAAGATATTTGAAACCTTAAACTTTAACATCTCATAACTTAATGCATTTTTTGTTGTTTTGGTGTCATTTTATTTATTAAAATGTACACTATTTTTGTAAATTGGTTTGGGATTTTTCTTGTATTCTATTCTCTCTTTTTACTGTTGGAGTGCAACATATATACTTTACACATTGCCTTCACGTTAAGCCTGAATGCTTTTGTGACATGCTACCAGAGGGTTAAGGACAGGTTTATTTAGTGACTTTTGTGGCTTACCCTGGCAATAAGTGTGATTGTTTTTCGAGGTGGGTTCTGACACTCATACTCCGATTTCTTACAGTTTATTTCAGTGTTTAATCTGAAAGAGAAGATTTTTACTAAGATAATATATGACAAAAAGCAGCTTATCGCAGTCTTATTATTTACCATGTGAGAAAACAGTAATGTGAGGCATAAAACTGGATTCTTTGTATCTTCCTAAGGACCGTGTTGCGGGTCACTCACTCGAAATAACTCTGTTGATATTACGTTACCAGCTGTGGTATGTTCTTAGTCCACAAGTGTCCAATGCATCTGGAAGGTGTCATTTTGTTTACCACTTTTCTATCCTTTCGAATTACAGTCCACAGTAGGGCACACGCACCCCTGCGGCCTCTTGCTCTCGTTCCTTAAACTAGTCATCAGACTTTCAACAAGTACTGTTCGTTAAGCAAACATCTGCTTCGAAGCGAAAGAAAACGGGCCTGCTTTATGGGAGAGAATGATGAAGGATGTGCATTTTTTAGGAGGAAGCGTGCTTCTGCGTGTATGCCATTAGGTAAAACGTCCATGGTCTCCTTTGCCGTAGAGTTTGAATTGCTCCAGGCATAAGCTTGACTAGGTTCCGAGTTGTGCGTGTGAGCACATACATCTGGATAATAGCCAGGGTGTGCTCTGCGAGGCCTTCCATAAATTATGGATATGGCTGCAATGAAGCGAGTCGCAGGGTTTAGCGCGCAGTTTCATTGCTTACCTATTAGAGCGTGTCTTCTGAAATCCCCATGCATCATTTGCTTGTTCTGTGTTCTCCATAGCAAATAAATAGAGTTTAGATTATAAAGTGAGCCGGCTTCTTGTATTCAGAACGAGTGCTATTGATGAAGCAGATAGGGCAGAATGCATTCTCAGTATGACACTTTTATGCAGCAGTATCTTTATTGCTCATCTTAAACAAGCATAGCTGTTCTCTTCCGAAAGCCACACCGCTTCATTCCATGAGGTTTTAAAGCAATGTGATAGTCAAAATGTCCAAATGTGGGAAAAAGCTATGTGACATAGATGACAAAGGAACGGATCTAATGTTTCACTTTTAATACCGATTTTCTGGTTGCGGAGTGCATATGCTAAAACGGTGCTTTTTTGCCTTACAAGAGGGATGCATAAACTGTGCACAGGATGTGGGTGATTTCCGGTGGTTTGGTGTTTCTCCCTTAAGCAGCTATTTTTAGTTCGATCATAGCATCGCGCAGGCGCTGCTTTTCCGACGTGTTGGTATGTATCTGGGCTTTTAACCACGCCCATCGCACGCCCATCACTGTCACTCCTTCATGGGCTTGCCTTTCAACAATTCTTTGTTTTAGTTGGTAACTGCTTTACGTTTGTCCCTCTTTAGGGCAGTTTTGTTACCGCCTTGGCCATCGACCCTGTTACATGGATAATTGCACTATTGCTGATAACTTTGACTGCTAGCGAACTTCTTTTTCCTTTTGTCTCTATCCTTTGCACTCACGGCGGCACTTTGAATTGGTTTCCTTATGTCAACTGTTTTATCTTTTTTTCAGTTTGTGTGGCAAGAAAGTTCTAGTTAGAAATTTACAACGGTAATAGCTCTAACTTGTGCAAACGCAAGGCCTATTGCATTGCAAATGCTTGTTTAATCTGAGCTTTCTGAAATGTGTACCAAGGGAGAGGGATGACCGGTGACCAAGATGGCCAATTCTCTTTAGGACTCCGGGCAGGATACCCCTGTATGTGATGTGTCGGCTTGATGCAGGCTTCAGCAGATCACTGAACTATCCATTTTACCGCACCTGTAATTTCAATTTAGGCTGCATCCTTAGCGGCAGTGGCTGCCATGATCCAGTCATGCACCCTTGGGCCCATTGCACCCGTGGCTTCTTGCAGTGCAGGTCTAGTTTGAATATATTTACCAGGGCTGATATTTCTTTTCAGTCGCTTCAGTTCACTCTGCATGCCTCTCAGCTCACTCTCATTTGGAGGATGTTACCCTCCTTTGACTCCTTGAAATCTCCATTGATGATATTGAGCTCAACCTTCAAAACAACTGAATCTCATCCTCCTTGGAATTTCAAAAGGTCGATAGGTATGCCATGCTAGCGTGCAACTGGAGATCAAGGAGTGAGCAGCGTTTGGTGCTGAAATACCAGAGTCTGGTCAAGTGGGAACCACCCTGTATGCAGCCCAATGCACCCTCTTGCCCTGTGTTCTGTGTGTGCATCAAGCATAGACATACATCTCAGAACCCAGAATGCAGATGAGCGCCCGGAACCGCTGAGCCCAGTGGTGAAGTAGAGGAGATACATTGCCTGATCTCTGGAGTGAGGAGACAGCCGCACTGATTATGAGCTTCGGAAGTGCAGTGCTTTTATTCCCAATTCCTTCTTGGTGATCAGTGAATGGTGCCCTTTGGATGAGAAACCCTGAAGATAACGGATGATGAAAACGTTTTATTTCGGATACTGATCAAGGCAAAGACACAACTGTAAAGCACCATGGTATAAAAATGGAGAAAAGGTGGAGATGATTTTGTTGTCCTACATCTCACTTCTCAAAAGGAAATGGTAAATAAAATAAAACTGGATGGCGCAAGGGTGCCTGATGTAACTAAAGACGAACAAGCCTTAATGATATCCTTTAATGCACTGTAAGCGTACTTGGCAGACAGATCAGCTAACATTGAACGAGCAGTGAGGGCAGTATATCAGAAATTTGAGAGCCTCACAGGAAAGGTGGTACCTGTAGAAAAATGCCTGGAACAGTTGAGGCGGAGTACAGCCACTGTAGATTTGCATTTGGACGATGTTACCCTCCTTGGACTCCTTGCAACAATTAAAACTGGTAATGTCCCTCCCATTTTCATCATTGTGCCACTTGTTATGAACATTTATCTTACCCTCCTCAAAGAAAAAGAATCTCAATTGTTGTTATTGAGCTCAGTCTTCAAACAACTGGATCTCAGCCTCCTTGGAAACTCAAAGGTCTAGAGCAGGGTTCTGCAAAGTCGGTCCTGGAGAGCCGACTCCATGCCAGATTTTTAGCATATCCACATTTAGAAAAAAGATTTTTCAGAAATCTACATTTTTCTAAATGTGGATGTGCTAAACATCTGCCATGGACCCGGCTCTCTAGGACTGACTTTGCAGAATCCTGGTCTAGAGGTATGTCATACTAGTGGCCAATCCTTAAATCCATGGTGTGGGATTTTGACACCTTCAAGGGTAATGCAGCAGAGTCTCTTCTGAGGCTGTGTACTACAATTGAAATTCTGCACAATCTCCCCTCACCTTTGCATAAATGGGCTATTTGTGTCCCTAGTAGGGTCATCACCTGTTCATATTTGAAAAGTATGTTGAGAAGGTTACTGGGTCCACAGTGTGACTTCCAACAACAGCTGCTTGCTCAGGTATATTTGCTCTCTCAATCAATCAAGGATTTGTAGAGCGCGGCTACTCACCCCTGAGGGTCTCAAGGCACTGGGGGCTGGGGTGACAGGGGGTGGCTTGTGGGTTAGTCGAAGAGGCAGGTGTTGAGGTCCTTCCTGAACTGTGACAGGGTGGGGGAGTTCCTGAGGTGGGTGGGGAGGGTATTCCAGGTCTTGACAGCGAAGTGGGAGAAGGATCTTCCTCCGGCTGTGGTCTTCTGAATGCGGAGGAAGTTGGCAAGAGCCTGGTCGGCAGAGCGGAGCTGTCTGGCGGGAGTGTAGAAGGAGAGTCTGTGGTTGAGGTAGCCTGGTCCGGCGTCGTGTAGGGCCTTGTAGGCATGAGCCAGGAGCTTGAAGGTGATTCTCTTGTTGATGAGCAGCCAGTGTAGGTCTCTCAGGAGGGTGGAGGTGCGACTGTGTCAGGGACGTTCATGATGAGACAGCGGAGGTGTTCTGGATGCGTTGCAGTCTTTTTCGGGACTTGGCGGTTGTTACAGCACAGAGCGCATTGCCGTAGTCAAGGCGGCTGCTGACAAGGGCCTGGGTGACTCTTCTTCTGGTTTTGGTTAGGATCCAATTGTAGATCTTCCAAAGCATGCACAGGGTGTGGAAGCATCCTGATGAGACGGCGTTTACCTGTTGGTCCACTGAGAGCGATGAGTCTAGGATGACGCTGAGGTTCTGGAATTGGGCGGTGGGGGCTGGGGCGTTACCGAGGGCGTTGGGCCACCAGGAGTCATTCTAGGCGGAGGGTGTGAAGCCGAGGATGAGGACTTCTGTCTTGTCCGAGTTCAGCTTGAGGCAGCTGTCTTTCATCCAGGCAGCGACTGCCTTCATTCCTTCATGGAAGTTGTTCTTGGTGGTGGTAGGGTTGTTTGTGAGAGAGACGATCAGTTGGGTTTCGTCTGCGTAGGAGATGATGTCGAATGCATGGCTTCTGATGATGGTGGCCAGCAGGTCCATGTAGAGGTTCAAGAGGGTGGGGCTCGGCGAGGATACTTGGGGGACGCCGCAGCTGATCTTGGTCGATCTCAGAGAACCCGTGGAATAATAATGGAGTGGGGAGCACCTAAGGAGCGACAGTGATTGTAGTTCTTTAAAGAAGGGTTCCAGATCTACACCCTGATACAATGCAGGAGAAGAAAGACTCTCACAGGAAATAAGAATGATCTTGGGGGGAAAGGGTTAGACGGCCAAACACGGGGGCGGGAAACATTTTGTCTTCTCACAAGTAGGAGTTACCCCTGGGCTCGGAGTGACTAATGAAAAATTTCCTGTTATAACTGGAAGTTTCAAGTCTATTAAGGAGGTGAGGATTCTGCCTTCTTCCTTCCCCTTTATTCATAAAAGAAGCCATTTAAAAGAACAACTACCTTTCCCATAAGGCTAAGGGAATGCAGAAACAACAACAATAACCAATTGACATACAGTCTCTGCATTATAATCCATCAACACTATCGCTGCTTTCTTTTCATGCAGCAGAAACTTGGCAAGTGGAAAAAAATTGGTTCATTCCATCAAACCTGCTTAGCCATCTCATTTTCTGTAGAATCAAAAAAAAACTAGTAAACCTAATGTCTCTGTAACAAATGTCATAAGATTGAGCAACATTAGATACTTCAGTTGACAATATTGGTGCATAATAAACAAATCATGCAATAGAAAAATGCCTAATTATAACATAACAATTTACCCAAGAATAGAAAGGAGCAGATTACTTATACTTAACAAGAGGCCTTCAAATCATCAATGAGCTTGCATCTACATATAATGTCACACCTAAAAAAGCTAGACACCAATCTCTTAATGCAACCCCTGGTCATCCCAGAACTGGGTATTGAAAAAACAGGCTAGGTTTGGAAGAAGAGGAAGGAGGAAAAAAGACCCTCCATCTACACAGTGGGAAATAATTCTTGCCTCCGAGTCTTTAATAGAACTGAAACTGTCTGTTCCGCCAGTTAGGAAATTTTTCATTCTATGTCAGGAGCGGAGGCTCGGATTAGGCTAGTTCAAGCTTGTCCACAACTGTGGATGCCATGCACATCTCCGGCTTAAAGTAAAACGTATTGAAAGTGGAATCGGAAGACCAATCTGTCTCACTCAAGATATCCTCCAAACAGTCCCCCTGTGCAAAAGCCTTGGAAGCCAATGCCCCTCTCGCGGAATGTGCACCAAAAATAAAAATATTGATACCAGCTTCTTGCAGAATCCCTCTCACTCACTGAGCAGTAGTGGGTGACAACACCGCTTTTTATGATTTACGTAGAGAAATTAACAATTGCCGCTCACTTGCCAGCCTGAATTTTTCCATAGCGGCCTCGTAAGCCTTAATATATCGAACCACACAGAGCTTAGGGTGATGAGGAAATGCTAGAAAGGATACCAACCTGGAATTACATGTTGTCCTTCTGGAGACGTGGACTGTCACACCGTTGGGTGTGAACAAGGGACCTGCAATATCCAGCACTCTAACATCAGACACCCTACAGCAAGAGATCTACACAATAACATCGCTAGCTTACCAGAAAATTGTTTTCTCGAGAGGTGTCTATTTTAGGTCTGATGAACAAACAAAGCACCTGATTTACGTTCCATAGGGAGGAATACCATGGCTCTGAGGGAACCGAGAGCCGAAAACCCTTATCAGCATTCACAAGGGGAGCTCCCCAACTATAACATCCTCAATGGGCATAAGACCTGCCGAAATGGCGGAGTGAAAGGTATTTATTGACCTGTAAATCATTCCCCCTGAAACTAACGATGATAGGAAATTCAGGACAGGTATAACTTCTTATTCCAAGGGATCAATGTCCCTTTTGAAACACCAACGTGTCCAAGCAGACTTGTACCTCTTGGTTGTTCCAGTCACCCAGGCCTTGGAGAGGAGGTTCTGAGCTGCCTCCAAAAGGCCTATGATCTTCCATCTACTCCGGTAATCCTCCATGCCATAAGAGGCAGATGGGCCCCAAGAACCATGCAGTGAGCATTCCCTAGAGGATCCCGAAGAATGCCTTGTCTGCGGGGTAGACGGATTGGAGATTCCCAAGAAAGTTCCATAATCACTAGAAACAGCGCTTGAGATCTCCACAAGGGTAAGATCACCACCAGAGACACCTTCTGCCAGTGCGCCTAAGCCGTTAATCTCATTAACATTGTTAACGGTGGAAAGGTGTGTCCCGCCTCCACACTCCAATCCTGAAGAAAGGCATCCTTCGCGGCCACTTGCGGATCCGGTTTCCAACTGAAGAACCAGCTCAGGTGACAATTGAGGCAAGAGGCGACCATGTCCACTGAAAACGGGTCTCACAATCGTTGAATCATGTGGAACTGCTCTGAACGAAGCTGCCAGGCACTCAGACCCTGTAGATGTCTGAAGTGCCAGTCAGCTATCTTGTTGGATTGCCCCGGCAGATACTCCACCTCCACTTAAATCTCTCACTGAAGGCAGTACTCCCAAAACTCCTTTGCCATCTCCGCCAGTGCCTGGGATCGAGGGCCCCCCAAGTAGTTGATGTAATGCACTGCTGACAGGTTGATCATCTTCAGTAGGACGGAACATCTTGCTCTGTCTTTTATCCAACAGTGGACTGCAAAGGACCATGTCAACAGCTCCAGACAATTTGTGTGACGTGACCTTTCGTCTGATGACCACTTCCCTCCTGTGGAAATATCTCCACAATTGGCTCCCAGCCGGAGAGGCTTTGCCTCCGACTCGATCACCAAATCGGGACTGGATCACAAAATAACCCTGCCTTTCCAGGCCTCCATGTGGTCCAGCCACCAACGCCTCTCCTCCTAGACTTCGCCGGTGAGAAGGATTTGAGTGGCGTAAGATAGAGCTTCTTGCAAATGACAAGACTTTAGGCACTGCAAATCCCTGTAGTGCAGAGGGCCTGGAAATATCACCTGGATAGCAGAGGTCAGAAGGCGTATCGACTTCGCAAGATTTCTGAGGGAGGTGTGAGAGCGAGCTATCATCTTCTGCAATTCATGGTGAATCTTCATCATTTTTATTTGCTGGAAAACTGAGGGTGGAAGAGCAAGAGTCTATGGCTGTTGGACCTGGCCCTTTTGGCAGGTTCATCCCCTGACATTTTGCCTTCTTACTCCTATTTTTCTGACCTCTCGCTGTTGGCTGTAGGACTCTGAGCACTTTGTCACTGCTGATCAGTGATAAAGTGCAGGTCCTCTCCCTTCTAAAGTTGCTATGATTGGCTTGTACCTAACTGGCATATTTAATATACCTGTAAGTCCCTTGTACAGTGGTATCATTATACCCAGGGCCTGTAAATTAAAGGCTATTAGTGAGCCTGCAGCACTGCTTGCGCCACCCAATGAAGTAGCCTTTCAAACCTGTCTCGGACCTGCTAGCGCAGGGCCTGCGTACGCAGTTTCTGCCACAGGGACCTGGCATCTAAATTTACTTGCGAGGCCAAGAAATCCCCTTTTACTAGATGTAAGTCACCCCTAAGGTAGGGCCTATGTGCACAGTGCTATGTTTGTAGAATGCATGACAGGCACCTAGTAGCGTGGCCTGTCCTATTAATGACAAACAGCCTATTTAGTTTCTGAGTGCTGTGAGTGCTACCTTTTCATAGGATTGCATTTGAATGCCCTGCCTTATGTCTAGGGGGTATTGTCTGATTTATGAGGGGTAGCGTAGGCATGTTTGGTATGGTTGTAATGGTGGTGAGAAATTCTGTTTACTGGTGTAACTGGATTTTTTATTACTATTACAGAATTGCAACTACTAGAAAGTGAGCATTTCTCTGTGCTTATGACTTTGTTGTTTTACAGCTTGACTCCTATCCACGTCTGGACAGAGTGACAGTTGGGCTTTGTGCATATTTTTCACACAGCCTGTACAAAGGTAGGGTGGAGGTGTCACAGAGGTGCATCTGCGTTTTGAATAGTCTTCAAGGGCTGAGAGAAGGGGGCGGCAGGGCACACATGCATCTGTAAAGGCTGTGCCCTGGCCTCACTCAAAAGGATCGTTTAACCCCAACTGATATTTGAAGCCTGTGCTGGGGAGAGCAAACGTGGCGCTCCCAGAACCAGTTGTACCTGGTTGGAACCTCCTCGCCCCTTCTTTGTTCCCACACTGCAAAACTGAGTATAAGTACAGGGGATTTTTCCCCACAATTTGGAGACATTTTGGAACTGAAACAAACTTGCACCAAGTAGCAGAGGACAGAGCCGAAGGAAGTGTCTGAAGCTGAAAGACTTGGTTGTTCCAAACAAATTGGAGATACTGCGATATGGCAGGAAAAACTGGAATGGTCAGGTAAGCATCCTTTAGATCCAAATGAACTATCCAGTCCTCCAGACACAGAAGGTCTTTTAGAAGACAGATACCCTCCATCTTGAAGTGGCGGTAAAGCAGCCACCCATTGAAATCCCTGAAATTGATCACAGGGCGCTTACATCCTTTAGATCCAACTGAACCATCCATTATCCTGGACGCATTAGGTCTTTCAGAAGGTGGATACCCTCCATCTTGAAGTGACGGTAAAGCAGCCACCCGTCGAAATCCGTGCGATTGATCACAGGGCACTGACTTCCGTCCCTCTTCTTGACTAGGAACAGATTACTGACAAAGCCGTGTGGATAAGGAGTAGAAAAGGTGATAGCCTCTTTGTTGAGGTGCTCTGAAATCCCACGGTCGATCAGGGAGGCTTGTGCCCTGGAAAAAAATCAGGGGCTGTGGGACAGTGACCTGCCTCTGCATCCCCTCAACCCCAAGTGATAACCCTAGACTGTCTGGAGAACCCAAGAGTCAGATGTCAACCCCTTCCAGTTGTGCTGAATATTGGTCAAATGACCTCCCACCTTTAGTTTGGAAGAACAGAGAGTCCTTACCTTGGGCAGATCCTTGAACACGGCCTCGTCTGCCACCTCCGCCTCCCCGGGCTCGTGGGGATCGCTGAGAAGGATAGAAACCTCCAAAGTGGGCTGGATCCTGCCACTGAATTTGACGGGTGCCTTCGCCTTTTTGGGAAGACCTAGATGAAAAATGGCTACCTTGTCCAGACCCTTAAAAAAAATTTGATAAAAAAATCTTTAATTTTTAATTGAACGGGAGGGGAATTGGGAGGAAAGATAGGTTTTTATCCTCATATCCTCTCCTACCAGCCAACTCAGGTGTGGCAGTAGCGCCTCCAAAGTTGGCTTGGCGGGAAGGCACATCGAAATCTGCTTCGAGGGGAAGGGTGGCTGGAGTCCCACCACCAGCCGCTCTCTCCTGTGCCACCGTCAGTGCAGTTGAGAAGAGCTGGTAGAGTTGCCGGGATTCACGCAGGATATTGGCTATGGTCCCACCAACATCTAAATTGGGCAGCAGGACTGCCTAGTGGGTGGGCGGGATTCTGTGGAAAAATCGGCTGCGGACCGTTACCGCCAACATCTAATTCAGGCCCTTAGTGTTTTGGTCCTCCCCGTTTCTGCGTTTCCTAAGACACTTGATTTCTGGATGTCCTTGCACCCCACAGCATGGTATAAAGTTTTTAAACCTGTGTAGACACTTTGGAGCAGGGTGAACTGTGAACAGGCGAGATTCCTATTGTTGAATTCTTAAAGTGGGCAAAAGAATGCTAAAATCTTACCACAGCATGTTTCACTTGGGAATATGCATAGTAAGTGTTGCGCACCTGTGTATACAGAAGGTGATACAGCGTAACTAGTGCATGTTTGCTTATCCTGAGTTCTGCTGGTATTAGATAAGCTGACAGCTAAGTGCCTCCACCCTTTCTTGTTTTGTATAATGCCAGAGGTACCGAGAGATATATAGCTCATATACACTAGCACATGCTATAGCATCTACAGCCTTTTCCTTGCCTGGTTGCTCAAAGATGAGGAAAGAAGTCGTCATATATCCCACTTGCTGCATTTATTGATAGTATTTATATAAATGCTTGAAATTAAACAACAGTTATTTAAACACAGTAATTAAACATTCATTGTTCTTTAATGCTTTCAAATGGCAGAAAAGTACTTCACAAACTGAATGTGCATAGTTTCCTCAAGGCTCCTCCGTTTTTATTTGACTCTCAAAAAAAGGTTTTTGGTTTAAAGTTTTGTGACTGGTTTTACTCTTGTTGACTCTTCAATAGCCGCCCTAATCAGGCAAGGTGGACACAAGGCCTCCTTTCTATCATGCACAGTCTCAGGTATTGTACTATACTACACTAGCTGGAATACCGGTTTCACAGTTAGAGCCAAGGGGGCGTCTGTGACTTTCGAGCATCACAACACTCAGCCAAATGTCACTTACCAGTAAGATATTTGTGTTTTTTCTAAAATAAGTGTGTTTGCAGTAATGCTTTAAGTGGCTAAGTGTATGCTAAGACGTGGGTCCCCTATTGTCTGTGCCGCAAGACCCAAGCTATACCTCAGTAAGAAGACCTAATAAGGCCAAAACTGATCTAGGGTTGCTTATGTTCTCTTTTGGAGAGAGTTTCACCCGGTAGTTTTATATGGTAGGGACAGTACTGATTTGCATGAGGCGGGGCTACGTGCAGCATGGCAGTCCAAGAGATTGGCAGTAGTTTAGAATATTTGCTAGCATTCACCCTATATAGGGGTGTGGAAAAATTGCATATTTTTCTTTTAAGTAATTATACAAAATTTTGAGGAAATGATGCAATGTTATCTCAAATGACAACTTGTCATTTACTATTATATGTTAGTGTTAAATGCGTCTTCACATCAATTTTTGCGATTAAAGCAAGCGTAAACAGTATAAATGACACCAGCAACAGCTGCTCACGTTGTAGCTGTTAGTGTTATTTCTGTGCACTTGCTGTTTAATTTTGCAGTGAATTGCGCATAAATACGTGATGTGGCGAAATAGCGTAATTTCAGTAATTTTGTGTAACACGAATGGATGTCATTTTCGAAATCTACACAAATAAACCAGGTGTAATCTAAGTATAACCATACCCTACTTCTATCATCTTTTGTGTGCTTGTTGCTTGGAAATATTTCAATGAATCTGAAGAAAATATGGTTAGATATATGAGTAATTACAAAGAATATTGGCCCTCACCAGTGGGGTCTTTCCAGCTTCCTCTGCAGTTGCATTACATTTGTTATGGTTGATAAAGAAAGCTGCTGAACAAACTAGAAGAAGTACTGTGTTTAGTTCGTATATGCTTTCTGATTTTATTTTTATGATCCTCTGCTCTACTTGAATGTTCTAAACATGCATATACACCAAGAGGTATTTGTGTTGTGTTTTCTGTAAAATGTGTGTCTTATTTCTTCTTCTAGGAACTTTGGAACAGTTCCCATACTTCTGAAATATGGGGCTACTCTGATGGGTATGCACTTGGGACGTTGCTTGAACTGTGAGAATTTTTCACTTTTTCGACTTTTTTTGGACCGTGGTTGTTCATTACCATCCAAAAAAGATGCACAAGAGTTTAGGAGTTATGCAGCCAAAGTACATCAGCGCTACAAAGAATGGCTCCCCTCCCTGCTACTAGCTGGATATAATCCACTGAATCTCCTGAACAAACTATGGTAATGTCTGTCTTTCCAAATGTTAACATTCTGTGGTATAAACCAAAATGTATGTGAAATAAGAAAGTCAACTTTGATCAGAGTTCCATGATAAAAACAGTTGCTTGCATTTTTCGGTCATGTATTCATTTTAAATTGGTTAAATGAAAGTGGATCTGTCCAGCCGCTGAGAAGATATTTCCTATATGAGGTTCAGCAAAACTACCGTTCCGCTTTCCGGTACTATGTTCAGAGGCAGGGGGGAGGGCAGAGATGGCAGAGATGACCGATAGGGGAAAAGATCTTGCATTTCGCACTCATGAGGCACAACCTAGAACTGGATACTATCACCAGAACTTAAAAGCCCCCAGCCACTCAGCCCTACAGACTAAACATGAAAGCACTGATGGCTAAGTCCCCTGGACCTTACCCCAAGATGGGACTAGAGTTCACGCCTGGAGGCAGTGAATGGAGGAGTTTGGGTGCTTGCCCCCTGCCCCTCCCACCCCCTCCAAAAAATATAGAGAGGGAGTGGCATGGCCAGATCCCAGGTAGCCAGAGCAGTGCGCTTGGCAATGGAAAACTGTGAAGACAGCAAACCAGGGTAGACTACAATGGCACTGACTAACTAGTTGGTCTGGTATGTCCAAATTATGATGGCGATCATGATACCCTACCCAATGGAATGAACATTGTCTGGCACAGTGCAGGAGCTGTGTAACAACTGAAGTCATCTGGGTTCGAGACATTATTACACCATACAAGTAGTGGAAAAGAAGGACAAGCTAAAGATCTTTCATTTGCAGCAGCATAACGTAAGTCAACAATCCGAGGTTGAGGAGGATACTTAGGTCCTCTTCCTCGAACCATGAAGAGCCAGATGCTGTTTGGATTTTCTTCTTAGCCACAAAGCCTCTAGCACATATCTGGAGCAAAGATGCACACATGGAGGTACTGTTTTCCCTATATTCCTTATCTTTTTGAGGTGGGCATCCACTGCCCACTCTGGGAAACATCTTGCTCGTGACCTTGTCAGCAGTAAATTTCTAACCTTTTCCAGATTGGGCATGGTTTGCAGAGTGTAGGAAAGTACCATCTTGCCTGGCATGTTACCCCCATTTTTACTGTATG
Organism: Pleurodeles waltl; assembly: GCF_031143425.1. NCBI lineage: Eukaryota > Metazoa > Chordata > Amphibia > Caudata > Salamandridae > Pleurodeles > Pleurodeles waltl. The sequence continues at coordinate 338,396,696 of NC_090444.1, read as the reverse complement.
TATGTTTGTTTTTGCCTATGTGTCACTGGGATCCTGCTAGCCAGGACCCCAGTGCTCATAAAGTATGCCCTGTAGGTGTTCCCTGTGTGGTACCTAACTGTATCATTGAGGCTCTGCTAACCACAACCTCAGTGTTTATGCTCTCTCTGCTTTTAAAATTGTCACTGCAGGCTAGTGACTAATTTTACCAATTCTGATTGGCAAACTGGAACACTCTACCCTAGTATATGGTACCCCTGGTACCCAGGGTATTGGGGTTCCAGGAGATCCCTATGGGCTGCAGCATTTCTTTTGCCACCAATAGGGAGCTCAGACAAATCTTACACAGGACTGCTACTGCAGCCTCCGTGAAATAACGTCCACGTTATTTCACAGCCATTTTACACTGCACTTAAGTAACTTATAAGTCACCTATATGTCTAACCCTCACTTGGTGAAGGTTAGGTGCAAAGTTACTTAGTGTGTGGGCACCCTGGCACTAGCCAAGGTGCCCCCACATTGTTCAAGGCAAATTCCCCGGACTTTGTGAGTGCAGGGACACCATTACACACGTGCACTACATATAGATCAATACCTATATGTAGCGTCACAATGGGACCTCCGAACATGGCCATGTAACATGTTTAGGATCATGGAATTGTCCATTCTGGTATTGGGGGGACAATTCCATGCATCCCCGGGTCTCCAGCATAGAGCCCGGGTACTGCCAAACTAACTTTCTGGGGTCTCCTCTGCAACTACCGCTGCTGCCAACCCCTCAGACAGGTTTCTGCCCCCCGGGGCCTGGGCAGCCTGGTCTCAGGAAGGCAGAACAAAGGATTTCCTCTGAGGGAGGGTGTTACACCCTCTCCCTTTGAAAATAGGTGTGAAGGGCCTGGGAGGAGTAGCCTCTCCCGGGGCACAGATGGTGCCCTCCTTGCATAAGCCAGTCTCCACCGGTCCAGGGATCCCCCTAGCCCTGCTCTGGTGTGCAACTGGACAAAGGAAAGGGGAGTGACCACTCCACTGACCAGCACCTCCCAGGGGAGGTGCCCAGAGCTCCTCCAGTGCGGCCGAAACCTCTACCCTCTTGGATGTAGAGGTGTGAGGGCACAATGGACAGCTCTGAGTGGCCAGTGCCAGCAGGTGATGTCAGAGACCCCTCCTGATTGGTGCTTACCTTTCTTTGTAGCCAATCCTCCTCTGAGGGCTATTTAGGGTCTCTCCTGTGGGTATCTCACCAGATAACGAATGCAAGAGCTCACCAGAGTTCCTCTGCACTTCCCTCTCCGACTTCTGCCAAGGATCGACCGCTGACTGCTCCAGGACGCCTGCAAAACCGCAACAAAGTAGCAAGAAGACTACCAGCAACATTATAGCGCCTCATCCTGACGCCTTTCTCAACTGTTTCCTGGTAGTGCATGCTTTGAGGGCTGTCTGCCTTCACCCTGCACTGGAAGCCAAGAAGAAATCTCCTGTGGGTCGACTGAATCTTCCCCCTGCCAACGGAGGCACCAAACTTATGCATCACCGGTCCTCTGGGTCCCCTCTCATCCTGACGAGCGTGGTCCCTGGAACACAGGAGCTGGGTCCGAGTGTCCCCGACAGTCCAGTGGCCCTTCCGTCCAAATTTGGTGGAGGTGAGTCCTTGCCTCCCCACGCCAGACAATAATCCTGTGTACTGCGTGAACTGCAGTTGCTCGGGCTTCTGTGCACTTTTGCAAGACTTCCTTTGTGCACAGCCTAGCCCAGGTCCCCAGCACTCCGTCCTGCATTGCCCACCTCACTGAGTTGACCTCCGACTTCGTGGGACCCTCTTTTGTTGTGGTGAGACGACCGCTTTGCTCAGATTTCTTGAACGCCTGTTCAGGTGCTTCTGCAGGTGCTGCCTGCTTCTGCGTGGGCTCTCTCGGTTGCTGAGTGCCCTCTCTGTCTCCTCCTCCAAGGGGGGACCTCCTGGTCTTTCCTGGGCCCTGGCAGCACCCAAAATCTTCAACCGCGACTCTTGCAGCTAGCAAGGCTTGTTTGCAGTCTTTCTGCGTGGAAACAGCTCTGCATCCTCCATCACGCCGTGGAACATCTTCTGACCAAAGGAGAAGTTCCTGGCACCTTCTGTTGGTGCAGAAACTTCGCCTTCTTCCACCCGGAGGCAGCCCTTTTGCACCTTCATCCGGGTTTTAATGGGCTCCTGCCCCCCCCGGACACTTGCGTGGCTCTTGGACTTGGTCCCCTTCCTTTGCAGGTCCAGGAATCTGTCTTCAGTGCTTTGCAGTCAGTTGTTGTCTTTGCAGAATCCCCTATCTCAACTTTACTTTGTTTCTGGGGTAGTAGGGTAACTTTACTCCTACTTTTCAGGGTCTTGGGGTGGGGTATCTTGGACACCCTTAGTGTTTTACTTACCTGATTTTGGTTTGTGTGTATATTTTGTGTATATTACTCACCTCCTAAGGGAGTATATCCTCTGAGATACTTTTGGCATATTGTCACTAAAATAAAGTACCTTTATTTTTAGTAACTCTGAGTATTGTGTTTTCTTATGATATAGTGCTATATGATATCAGTGGTATAGTAGGAACTTTGCATGTCTCCTAGTTCAGCCTAAGCTGCTCTGCTATAGCTACCTCTATCAGCCTAAGCTGCTAGAACACTACTAATCTACTAATAAGGGATAACTGGACCTGCCACAAGGTGTAAATACCATCAGCTACCCACTATAAGCCAGGCCAGCCTCCTACAGAGTCGCAATTAGGAAAAGAACACCCCTTCCTAATTGCGAGTCGCAGTCCCATTTTGCGATTCGGTAAAAAGTTTACCGAATCGCAAAACTGGGTTTGTACATTGGGAAGTGCATTTTGCACGTCGTAAACAGCCAGATTCGCTGTTTGTGACATGCAATATCCTTGGTACATGTGCCCCTTAATGTGGTAGTGCTGCATTGATTTTCAGCAATTCTTTCATCTGTCAAGTATCATCTTATTCTTTCTCTACGCTTCAATCCATCATCATCAAAATTTTGCCCACTACCACTGATTCTACATAATCAATATTATTTATTGTATTGTATTGTATTGTAATCGTATTTATATAGCGCTTACTACCCCTGATGAGGCGTCGAAGCGCTTTTCGATGAGTAGCACGCTACTCCGGTACCCAAAAGAATTAGTGATGGATTAGTATAATTTAATAAGGAGTACAGTTTTAGTATTATTATGAGTTAATTTGAGTTGCGGATATGAGAGTTTGTTAGTTAGATTGACTGGAGTAATGGAGGGGTGGAGGAGGAAAGAAATCCAGAAGTGTTAATTGGGAGTTTATCCTTCATTTACTCAATCCAAAGGCTTGAGATGAATAAAAGGGGGAGCGGAGGGGAAAGAGGATGTGGAAGGGTTAGGGAGAGCATAGTAGGAGGGTGAGATGAATGCAGGAGAATTTATGAGGGTTGTGTGGGAGGTCACAGAGGTACAGTGAGGTTTGGTGAGTTAGATGTGGAGGTAAAGGGAAGAGCTTAGGCAGAGATGTTTAGGAGATGAAAGTGGTCGAAGGGATTTGGGATGAGTCCGAGTGAGAATGGAGGATAGTTTGATAGAGACATGACATAAGAGTGATGAGTAGATAAGTGTGATAAAAGAGAGCAGAAATTCATAGATATCTAGTATAACAACCCAAAAAAACCAGGAGCCATGCAAAGATCCACAAACATGCCAGGCACAGAAACAACATATACACATACATACACATATATATATATATATTTATACACACACACATATGAATAAAACACACATATATGCACATATAATACATAATTAGAATCATGGGTAAAAAATACTTAGTCATCCATCCATCATCCTGGTAAAAGGCGGGAATTCCTTTACCTACTTCGAGGGTGGACGGGGTGTGGCTCAGCGGGCGGAGCTTACAGGTGCTTTATAAAGGGAGAGCCTTCTACTCTGTGTCTCCAGCAGAGGAAGATAGAACCCGCGCGTCTCAGTCATATACAGATTACGCTCCAGTACATCCTCAGTTCACCTCCAGGAAGGATTCTAGATCTTTTCTGCTATGGGATCTCTGAGCGCACAGCCTTGCTTTATCTTTGCCAAGTCCAAGAGTTAGGGTGGCTTGTCCTTTCCAGAAGGTGAGCTTCAACTGCGGCATCTGCTGCGTTTATATTGTACACTAGGGGTACGTGATGGGCCATGGGGTAAACGTCTCCAGCAACCTTGTGTGCCTTTGGCAATGTTATTGTTACTAGTGCGTCTTTGTGGAGATGTCCTCGTGCTTCTGAGCATCAATAACGCACCACGTGAATCGGCGGTAAACGCAGTGGGGTCGTTTGGAAAGATGACCATCATCCTGGTAAGAGGCGGGAATTCCTTTACCTACTTCGAGGGTGGACGGGGCGTGGCTCAGCGGGCGGAGCTTACAGGTGCTTTATGAAGGGAGAACCTTCTACTCTGTGTCTCCCGGAGAGGAAGATAGAAGATTGAGGGACTCCTCCCCCCTCGGCTCCACCGCGCATGGGCGTCGACTCCATCCCAGACCGTCTTCCCCGCAGAGGGTGAGGCAGGAGTTGTGTATTATAGTAATAGTGCCCACGCAATGGAGTAAACATGTCTGTACATAATGTAGTTTAAAGTGATATATTTACGAATTTACAAATGTTCAAGATCAACTTCGAAACGGCTACAGGCTCCCGGGGAGGCGGGTGGGCGCATGTGAATCTGCAGCGACTCATGCCACGAACAGATGTACACTGGGTAAGTGAAATTTTCCGTTCGATGGCATGTGTAGCTGCAGATACACATGCTTTGCAAAGACTAGTAAGCAGTTATCTCCCCAAAAGCGGTGGTTCAGCCTGTAGGAGTCGAAGTTGTTTGAAACAAAGTTCGTAGTACTGCTTGTCCTACTGTGGCTTGTTGTGCTGTTAACACATCCACACAGTAGTGCTTGGTAAACGTATGAGGCGTAGACCATGTGGCTGCCTTACATATTTCAGTCATTGGAATGTTTCCTAGAAAGGCCATGGTAGAACCTTTCTTTCTTGTTGAGTGTGCCCTCGGTGTAATAGGCAGTTCTCTTTTTGCTTTGAGATAACAGGTTTGAATGCATTTAACTATCCATCTAGCAATGCCTTGTTTTGAAATTGGATTTCCTGTATGAGGTTTTTGGAAAGCAACAAACAATTGTTTTGTTTTGTTTTCCGAATTTGTTTTGTTCTGTCAATGTAGTACATTAACGCTCTTTTGATGTCTAATGTATATAGTGCTCTCTCAGCTACAGAATCTGGCTGTGGGAAGAACACTGGTAGTTCTACTGTTTGATTCAAGTGGAACGGTGATATGACTTTTGGTAAAAATTTTGGATTTGTCCGTAGAACTACTTTATGCTTGTGTATTTGAATAAATGGTTCTTGTATGGTAAATGCTTGGATTTCACTGACTCTTCTTAGAGATGTGATGGCAATTAGAAATGCAACTTTCCATGTTAAATATTGCATTTCACATGAGTGCATGGGTTCAAAGGGTGGCCCCATGAGTCGCGGTAAGACAATGTTGAGGTTCCATGAAGGAACTGGTGGTGTTCTTGGTGGTATAATTCTTTTTAGACCTTCCATAAAGGCTTTTATGACTGATATCCTCAACAGTGAAGTTGAGTGGGTAATTTGCAGGTAAGCTGAAATTGCGGTAAGATGTATCTTAATGGATGAAAAAGCTAGTTTTGACTTTTGCAAATGTAGTAAGTAGCTTACGATATCTTTAGCAGATGCGTGTAAGGGTTTAATTTGATTATTATGACAATAATAAACAAACCTTTTCCACTTATTTGCATAGCAATGTCTAGTGGTTGGTTTTCTAGCTTGTTTTATGACTTCCATACATGCCTGTGTAAGGTCTAAGTGTCCGAATTCTAAGACTTCAGGAGCCAGATTGCTAGATTCAGCGATGCTGGATTGGGGTGTCTGATCTGTTGATTGTGTTGAGTTAACAGATCTGGTCTGTTTGGTAGTTTGATATGAGGCACTACTGAGAGGTCTAGTAGTGTTGTGTACCAAGGTTGTCTTGCCCAAGTTGGTGCTATGAGTATGAGTTTGAGTTTGTTTTGACTCAACTTGTTTACTAGATATGGAAGGAGTGGGAGAGGGGGAAAAGCCTATGCAAATATCCCTGACCAACTCATCCATAACGCATTGCCCAGAGATTGATCTTGTGGGTACCTGGATGCGAAGTTTTGGCATTTTGCATTTTCTTTTGTTGCAAACAGGTCTATTTGTGGTGTTCCCCAATTTTGGAAGTAAGTGTGTAGTACTTGGGAATGAATCTCCCGTTCGTGGATCTGTTGGTGATCCCGAGAGAGATTGTCTGCTAATAGATTCTGAATCCCTGGAATGAACTGTGCTATTAGGCGAATGTGGTTGTGTATCGCCCAATGCCATATTTTCTGTGTCAGGAGACACAACTGTGTTGAGTGTGTTCCTCCCTGTTTGTTTAGGTAATACATTGTTGTCATGTTGTCTGTTTTGACAAGGATGTGTTTGTGGCTTATTATTGGTTGAAATGCTTTTAATGCTAGAAATACTGCCAATAGTTCTAAGTGATTTATGTGAAATTGTTTTTGCCGAGAGTCCCATTGCCCCTGAATGCTGTGTTGATTGAGGTATGCTCCCCACCCTATCATGGAGGCATCTGTAGTTATTACGTATTGAGGCACTGGGTCTTGAAAAGGCCGCCCTTGATTTAAATTTATATTGTTCCACCATTGAAGCGAGGTGTATGTTTGGCGGTCTATCGACACTAGATCTAGAAGTTGACCCTGTGCCTGTGACCATTGCGATGCTAGGCACTGTTGTAAGGGCCGCATGTGCAATCTTGCGTTTGGGACAATGGCTATGCATGAGGAAATGATGCCTAGTTGTTTCATTACTATTTTGACTTGTATCCTTTGGTTTGGATATATGACCTGTATTACATTGTGAAATGCTTGTACTCTTTGTGGACTTGGCATGGCAATTGCTCTTGTTGTGTCGATTGTTGCCCCTAAGTATTGCTGTTTTTGACACGGCTGAAGGTGTGACTTTGTGTAGTTGATTGAGAAACCTAGTTTGTGTAGGGTTTCTATGACGTACTTTGTGTGTTGTGAACACCGTTTTAGTGTGTTGGTTTTGATTAACTAATCGTCTAGGTATGGAAACACATGTATTTGCTGCCTTCTGATATGCGCAGCTACTACTGCCAGGCATTTTGTAAAGACTCTTGGCGCAGTAGTTATTCCGAATGGCAACACTTTGAATTGGTAGTGTACCCTTTGGAATACAAATCTTAAGTACTTTCTGTGTGAAGGATGTATTGGTATATGGAAATATGCATCCTTGAGGTCTAGTGTCGTCATGTAGTCTTGTTGTTTGAGCAGTGGGATATAGAAGATCTATATGCTGTTTTGAAATAGTGTGTGTTTTCGGTGGGACGTTTGGAGGGAATTTGAGAAATTCTATGCAATAACCATGCTGGATAATTGCCAGTACCCAAGTGTCTGTTATCTCCTCCCAATGTTTGTAAAATTTGCTTAGTCTCCCCCCCACAGGTGTTGTGTTGGGGATGTGTGACTTGGAAGTCACTGTTTGTTTTGAGGAGTTTTGGGGCTTTGGAACTTCCCTCTATTCTTTTGGAATTGTCCCCCTCTATATTGCCCCCGAAAACTTCCCCGCCGATATTGGCTTTGATAAGTGGGCCTTGCTTGTGAGGTTGTGGCTTCTGTAGGTTGACCTCGAAACCCTCCCCTAAATTGTGTCTTGCGAAATGTGCCTCTGCTCTGTGGGGAGTAGACTGCGCCCATGGCTTTAGCCGTATCAGTGTCTTTTTTGAGTTTCTCAATAGCAGTGTCCACCACCGGCCCAAACAACTGGTGTTCATTAAAGGACATATTCAGCACGGCTTGTTGTATTTCCGGCTTGAATCCTGACGTACGCAACCATGCATGTCTCCTTATTGTTATTGCAGTATTTACTGTCCTTGCAGCCGTATCTGCTGCATCCATTGCTGACCGTATCTGATTATTGGAGATACTTTGTCCTTCTTCCACCACTTGTTGTGCCCTTTTCTGGAACTCTTTGGGTAAATGTTCTATGAAATGCTGCATTTCGTCCCAATGTGCTCTATCGTATCTTGCCAGAAGTGCTTGTGAGTTGGCAATGCGCCATTGGTTTGCTGCTTGTGCTGCAACCCTTTTCCCCGCAGCGCCGAATTTGCGACTGTCCTTGTCTGGAGGTGGTGCGTCTCCTGAGATAGGAGAGTTTGCTCTCTTGCGAGCTGCCCTGACAACCACAGAGTCTGGTGTTAATTGCTGCGTAATATAAACAGGGTCTGTTGGCGGTGGCTTGTACTTCTTCTCCACCCTTGGAGTTATGGCCCTGCCTTTTATAGGATCCTGAAATATTTGTTTGGAGTGTTTTAGCATTCCAGGGAGCATAGGTAAGCTTTGGTATCGGCTATGAGTGGATGATAGTGTATTAAACAAAAAGTCATCCTCAATTGGTTCTGAATGCAAGGTGACGTTATGAAAAGCCGCTGCCCTTGAGACCACCTGCGTGTAGGATGTACTGTCTTCAGGTGGCGACGGCCTCGCAGGGTAACAGTCTGGGCTGTTATCTGATACCGGAGCATCATAAAGGTCCCATGCGTCGGGATCATCTTGACTCATTGCAGTATGAGTCGGGGATTGCATCAGTGGTGGAGTGGCTACCGGTGATGTGTGCATTGATGGTGGTGGAGATGGTGGCGGAGTTGTTTGTCTTGTCACCTTTGCCTGTGGCTGCTTGTCCTTTTCTTGAAAGGCAAGTCTTCTTTTCATTTTAATTGGGGGGAAGAGTGCTTATCTTCCCTGTGTCCTTTTGAATGTGGAGCCTCCTTTGAGTGTAGTCTGGCTTCATTGATTCAAGTTCTTCTCCGAACTTATGTCCTTGCATTTGGGAGGACAATCCCTGTTCCTCTGTGTAGGAACCTGTTTTCGGTTCCGAGGCTGGATGTTTCGGAATCGAAACCTTTTCGGTCGCCTTTTTGGGCTCCGAGGAAACCTTCTTTATTTTCGGCGTTGTGGTGTCTCGGTGCCGACCCGTTTCGGTGCCACTGTCTCAGTGCCAAATCTGCTCGGAGCCGCTGTCTCGGGCCCGAGATTGCTGTGTGCCGGTATCTCGACCGGAGTCGGATGACTTCGACACTAGCGTGCCCTTTTTCGGTGCCGATGATCGGTCACCTATTTTTTGGGTTAAGCCATGGCCTGTTGGCGGTGGCGTCCCCTGGGCTTTTGTGGTCTTCTCGTGAGTTTTATGTTTCGACGTCTTACTCACGGTTTTCTGCATTTCTTCGGGATCAAGCTCTTCTAAATCCGATTCCTGAATGGAGAAGGTTTCTTCTTCCTCCTCGAAACACCCTTGTCCTGTCAGCGCCTACGCCATATGCAGTCTTCTCGCTCTTCTGTCTCTTAATGTCTTCCTCGACCGAAACGCTCAACAGGCTTCACAAGTATCTTCCTTGTGCTCTGGAGACAGACAAGTTACAGACCAGATGCTGATCTGAATACGGATACTTGTTGTGACATTTTGGGCAGAAGCGGAATGGGGTCCGTTCCATCAGCCTTGAAGAGACACGTGACCGGGCCGACCAGGCCCCGATGGGGGAAAATCGAAAAAACCCCGAAGGGCCACCGGAGCTCTTCAAAAGTCGGTGTCGATCTGTTGTAACTAACCCGATACCGAACGCAAACAATACCGATGTTTTTTCCGAGATTCTAACTAACTTTCCGACCCGAAACACGGAGCGAAAAGGAACACGTCCGAACCCAATGGCGGAAAAAAACCAATCCAAGATGGAGTCGACGACCAAGCGCAATGGAGCCGAAAGGGGAGGAGTCCCCCGATCTCGTGACTCGAAAGACTTCTTTGAAGAAAAACAACTTGTAACACTCCGAGCCCAACACTAGATGGCGGGATGTGCAAAGCATGTGTATCTGCAGCTACACATGGCATCGAACAAATATATATATATAAAATCTACCTGTAGGCATGTCCTATGTAATGAAAAACTGCACTTTTAAGGCCGCAAAGAGCAAATACAATTGCAGCATGTATCAGTTGCAGTTGGGCCTATTGTAAAACCAAAACCTTTTCTCGGGTAGGAGAGTGACAGCTGATTAATTTAATGAAGCCTAACGATGAATATATGGTCGTACAAGTAAGTTTTTTTTCATGCACAGGTTCATCATTCATGAACATTAGAGTAGAAAGGTCACCAATCCATCACCCGCCATCAAACTTACCACTTTTGGCACCCAGATTTATGTCTTTGGGGAAGGAGAAAAACAGCAAAGCAGATAGCAGTAAAAGGAAAAAGCCAGATACTCTGGAATGAGGGTGAGCGAGGGATGGTGCGAGCGAATGATATCCGTGCTGATAGGCTAAGCTGAAGTTCTAGTTCTGAAGTTCAGGAAGGAGGGACTAAGTATTCAACAGCATGAGGTCCTCTGTACATGAAAACCAAATACATCATTTTATATTGGGAAGTGTGCTGCTGAAAAATGTTTATACTAGTTTAGCATGTTTGCATTCACTGCTTATTTGTCAGCAGCATGTACACTACTCAATCCAAACAAAAAAAAAGCTACAGGTGCATTACTTACTTGTCCTTGGTTATAGCTGGACGTAGCACCAGGAGTGGAAGTGTTCGATATGCTACTACTTTTGTATCCACTCTGACCACGGACTGGACTGTAACTCTGTGAAGGTGGTCCACGCCCAGGACTGTAGCTCTGGTGAGACTGGCTATTCCGGTCGTAACTTCCTCCTCGGCTGCCAGAGTCATATCCCCCGTCCCGGTTGCCAGAGTCATAGCCGCCACCCCGACTGCCAGAGTCATAGCCGCCACCCCGACTGCCAGAGTCATAGCCGCCACCCCGACTGGCAGAGTCATAGCCGCCACCCCGACTGGCAGAGTCATAGCCGCCACCCCGACTGGCAGAGTCATAGCCGCCACCCCGACTGGCAGAATCAAATCCTCTAGTGCCAGAATCATACCCACTACCTCTGGTGCTAGAACTGTAGCCGCCATCCCGGCTGCCTGAGTCATAGCCGCCGTCTCGGTTGCCAGTCTCGTAGCCGCCGCCCCGGCTGCCATAGTCGTAGCCGCCGCCCCGGCTGCCAGAGTCGTAGCCGCCGCCCCGGCTGCCAGAGTCGTAGCCGCCGCCCCGGCTGCCAGAGTCGTAGCCGCTGCCCCGGCTGCCAGAGTCGTAGCCGCCGCCCCGGCTGCCAGAGTCGTAGCCGCCGCCCCGGCTGCCAGAGTCGTAGCCGCCGCCCCGGCTGCCAGAGTCGTAACTGCCACTCCGGCTCCCAGAGTCATAGCCGCCACCTCGTCCGCCAGAGTCATAGCCGCCACCCGGCTGCCAGAGTCATAGCCACCACCCCGGCTGCCAGAGTCATAGCCACCACCCCGGCTGCCAGAGTCATAGCCACCACCCCGACTGGCAGAGTCATAGCCGCCACCCCGACTGGCAGAATCAAATCCTCTAGTGCCAGAATCATACCCACTACCTCTGGTGCTAGAATTGTAGCCGCCATCCCGGCTGCCTGAGTCATAGCCGCCGTCTCGGTTGCCAGTCTCGTAGCCGCCGTCTCGGTTGCCAGTCTCGTAGCCGCCGCCCCGGCTGCCATAGTCGTAGCCGCCGCCCCGGCTGCCAGAGTCGTAGCCGCCGCCCCGGCTGCCAGAGTCGTAGCCGCCGCCCCGGCTGCCAGAGTCGTAGCCGCCGCCCCGGCTGCCAGAGTCATAGCCACCACCCCGGCTGCCAGAGTCATAGCCACCACCCCGGCTGCCAGAGTCATAGCCACCACCTCGGCTGCCAGAGTCATAGCCACCACCCCGACCACCAGAGCCGAAACCACCGCCACAGCTGCCAGATTCAAAGCCGCCGCCGCGGCCGCCAGATTCAAAGCCACCACGGCCGCCAGATTCAAAGCCACCACGGCCGCCAGATTCAAAGCCACCACGGCCACCAGTTTCAAAGCCACCACGGCCACCAGAGTCATCACGACTGTCATTTCCCCATCGACTTGGCTGGGTATTGAAGTTGCCTGGGCCTCCACCACGGCTGAAGCCTCCTCGAAAATTTATCATCCTCATTAAACAACAATTAATTTTCCGAATATTGCATGACCCATGTTACCTTTCACTTTCTGTTTTTCAATCACAGTAATTTATTTGTAGCTAATTTCAACCTGTGCTTGGGCAAACCCTCATGACCCCAGGGGCCATATGTACGAACACTTTTTCCCATAGACACAGAATGGGTAAAAACCTTTGCTACATCTGGCCCCAAGTCTTCTCTCTTTGCATTCTTCATGCATGAGAATGACTTCATACATCACTACTTAAACACACACGCATCAAGGCGACCCTACTAGAACCCATTGCTAGGAAGGATTTCATCAGTTGATGATGTTAGTCTGGTTGACTATTATTTGTAGACAACCCAAAATACCAAAGCTGGGGCCAAGAACATAAAGGCCACAAATCGGACTGGTTGCTTGACTAGCCTTCCTTGCTTTCCTGAAGGCCATGAAATAAATAACACTACTGAATCCTTAATGATGCCGTGTCTGAGATTATCAGTGACTTTTCCTCACTTAAGGAAACTGAAACACAAAACAAAGGTCTACTTTTGGTACACTAAGGAAATAAACAAAATAAAAAACTATCTAGAGCACTGTTTACAAAAATAGTATATTTAAAGCAAATGGTTTTGAGGTTGATAAATCAGCTGCCAACCCTTCACCTACGTTCATTGTAACAGAACCTGAAAAAGTGAGTTTGTAGCTGTTGTCTCGGCACTGCAGTCAAAGTGTTTAACGCTCCAATTTCACTTCACACTAGCACGGTCTGTCTAGACATAAAGAGAAAATCACTCATAACGTACTCTACTTTTCGAGAGCTCTTCACTGCCTCATTTTAAAAACATAATTTAGAGGCTAACACGTCTATCCTTAGTTAAACCGTATAACTGTATAATTCTCTTTTAGAATATTTACAGATCATTGAACATATATATTGTATGCTAGAAAAAACACAGATCCGGGTCATCTGAACAAATTCCATCCAATCTACGATTTATCGTTTCTTTCTACAATCACTGAAAGATGTGTTTGTAAAAATGTTCTGCCAACGAAGATCTTTTTCCCGATCTTCGGTCTGGGTTTAGAGCAGTTTGTAGTACCAAAACGGCCATTACACAAATTCTTAATGATGCCTTTCACAGTCTGAACAACAGTGACCTCTGCTTGCTGATATTACTTCATGTATTGGTGTAGCCCATTTGGTGGCGTTTGATACTGTCGATTATGAGACTGTTATTTATATCTTAAAAGACAGTCTGATAAGATTGAAAGGTTCTCAATTTGTTTACATCCAATTTCTCGAATTGCTTGTAATTGATCAAAATTGACAACTTGTTCTCTAATGCCATTCCTGTACCAGAAAGAGTTCCCCATAATCTGTCATCTCCCCTGAAGACTTGAATTTTAGGAGTGTGGGACGTCATATGGTGCTTTGAAAATGTCATACTATTGTGATGATGACACCCAGCTCTACTTACTCTTTTATTTTATTTTTCAAGTTTTGCTTTTTACATCAGTTCAACAATAGTAAATATTTCATATATAGTGTAACTTACAAGAGGATTACATTTTTTAAATATATTTTCCGTTGACTAATCACTCAAATAAGTCCTACAGAATAAATGACACAACTGTTACCACAAGCGGGCATTGCTGCAACCTTATTCGGCATTTATCTTTTCTGTCTCATCAAGTATATTGTCTGTGATTTGAGCCAGATATATCTGGTGTGGCCCAAAATGTCTCTGGGTCTGCTCTTCACCAGTAACAGCATAGTGTAAGCATCGGATGCATCATTATGAAGTATTAGATCACCATGCCATTCCTCCAGCGTTGCTAATGGGCCCTTGCACAGCGCACTGCTTATGCGCCTTTTTGCTAATAGTAGCGCCATGGCAGTAAGTTTTCTCACTTGTTTAGGTACCTCCTTTACATGTCCAGTTAATGCCATCAATGGTTCAGGTATTATGGGAGTCTCTACGATTTTACTGAGCTTGGTAAATATTTTCGTATGCCTGACGAGTCTCGGGTAACGTGTTTAAATATCGGATATCTCCGCAGTACATCTGGAGCACTGGGGCTACTCCTCAGTCCATATCTATACAGGCGAAAGGGAGTGTAATAATACCTTCGTACGTATTTAAAATGTAAACAGCTATGCCTGTTATTCATCGACATTGATTTATCGCGGAGCAACAGTACCTCACTTGCTCATCTGTTATTGTTCTCTGTATGTCTGGTTGTCATTCTCCTCTACTGTTCCTGTTTTCAATGTGTTCAGTGTTTCTGGTTAGTACATATAAGCGTGTGTGCCAAAGAGTGTTGGTTGCGGGATGTGCCTACGTACTTTTGAATGACAATAATTTTCTTTCCAATCAGTTTAACCTATCCCATATTGATATGGGTATGAACTTCAAAGGCCTGCCAGACGATTTCAGATTGGTCCACTTAGCAGCGGCGGTTGCTGCATAACGCAAGGGGAGGGTGGAGGGAGGTTGACGAGGTACAAATAAAAAAAATATATATATAACTTACCTCGCCTCCATCCCTGCCGCCTCGTGCTCCACTGCTAGAACACCAGCACAGGCTCCCCAGCATCTTGGTGCTGCTTTCATGCAAAACCTTGCATAAAAGCAGCTCCAGTATTGGTCTGAGTGGCAGTGACTGCCGCTCAGACACAGCCCTGGGGTCTGTGCAGGTTCTCCGGCCCGGCTGTGTTCACAGCTGAGCTGGAGAATCCTATGTACATCAGATGGCCGTCCAAACACACATGTGCACCTAGGTGCACTTCCCCCTCATCCCCCCTCCCAACGCTTGTGGCCCAGCTCCGCCCCTCCTGCACTGCTGGCTGTGTCAGAGACAGACACTGTCTGTTTCTGGCACCGCTAATTGAGCGATGCTCCTTCGCCATAGTGAAGGAACCATCACTTAGTGTGTACTTTTGTGAAAATATTCTGTTATAGCTGCTGCCAGTACAGCACGAAAGAAGGCATCGATGGGACTCTCCAACTAAAACATGGTTGATTGTAAGGGGCATTATGCAGGGGTGGCAGTGTCGCCCCACTGGCTTTGCCAGAAGCAGAAAAATAAAACAATAGTTCACTATTGTTTTATTTTTCTGCTTATGGCACAGCAGCAGTGCAGGGAGGGGTGGGGCCGGGCCGGGCCTCAGGAGGTGGGAGGAAGGGAGAGTGCACTTAAGTGCACATGTGTGTTTGGCCGACCGTCTGAGGCCGGCCAAAGACTCCATGCTCACTTAGGTTTCTCCAGCCCGGCTGGATTTAACAGCTGGACTGGAGAAACTACACAGACCACAGGGCTGTGCCTGAGCTGCAGTCGCTGCTGCTCAGACCAATTCTGGTGCTGCTTTCATGCAAGGTTTCCTATGAAAGCGGCACAGGTTTACTGGGGAGCCTGTGCTGGTGTCCCAGCAGTGAATGCTGGGACTCTAGAAGAAGATGACTACGAACAGAGGCAAGGTAAGTGATATATATATATATTTTTTAATTCGTCTCCATCTGGGTGGGCCTATAAATCTGTCTTTCTCTGGGTCTAATACACAGTTCACATCTTCTCCCCATATTTGTGTCTGAGACTAATATGGGGTCACTATCTGTTGTCGTCATAGTAGAATTGGCCATATATGTTTACTAGTAAAAAAAAATTCTTTGCAAGGCAGCATTTAGCTATTAAATATCTCCTCTCGGGGTCCACTATTATATCATATATTCTAACACCACATCCTTTTCTAAGCTCTGTCAATACTCCTCTCACTGGTGATCCACACAAAACATCATGGCATTCTCTTTTAAGAATGTTGCATATGCTCAAAGTGTTACTGGGGGCTAGATGTGTCTCTTGTAAAAGTGCAGTTTCTACCTAGTGCCTTTTCAGGTATGCAACTACACTTCTCACCTTTCATGTACATTCAGTGTGAAAAATAGCAGTGTTGGAGCCTCCGGCTTGTTACTATCTGTCGCATCTTCCTCTCCTTTTGTGTTCATGATATGTATTTCTTGTAAAAGCTACAGTTAGCATCATGCAGCTACTTCATCTTTTGCGTCTTCCTCCTCCTGCCTCCCACACAAACCCCAACTGGCAGTGATTCTGTTCTGTCCCTCCACCTCTTCACAAACTCCTCCTGCAGACTAATAACATCTAACGTTATGGATCACTCTTGTGCCACTGCATATATGGCCCGTACCCACTGCACACAGCAGTGGTGGCCTCATTATGTACTGTCTGAAGCCCCATAGACATCTATTTAGCCTTGCTATACTGCATTGGCCGGTATGGGAATTATCTTTCCTGAGGTCCCTGCTCATGTCTGAATAAATTGAGCAGCGAATATCTTGTTGCTTTCTAGAGCACCCTCTACAGTATGTTACCTAATACACACTCTCCACCATAACCTACATCTTGATTCACAATTCTGGTTATCATAGATAATCAGTACCCTTATTTTATACAATGCCAATACTTTAGTTCATTCCATCTCACCATATTAACATGTTGTGCAAATGCACTAATATTAGGCCTGTCACTTTTTGCCTTAGTCCTCCATTTATTCTGACCTTGTTTTTGTTGGTCTTAGGACTCTGTGGACTTTACTGCTGCTAACCCCTGCTAAAGTGCGCTTGCTTTTTCCATTAACGATGGATTGGGATGCAGCCCGAGTGATTGCCATTGACTGAGATTAATTGAAGTATTCCATCCATCACCTTGCTGTTTTTGCATTTGCTGCCCTAAGTTCCCATGTTCACTGGACAGCTGTTCATATTTTGCTTCTGTTTGTTTCTCAACTTCTCTTTATTGCAAATTTGCAGAAAAGATAACCATTTGTTACAGTTTCTATATGCATTCATCATTATATCAGAAATAGAAACAATGAACATTATAACAGAGTTGTGCATAGGGTCTGGTTGTGGAATCGCTTTTTGTACATCACCTCAATCCTGTACTTAGAAATCTTATGGCACATCGATGTACAATTTGCACTGCATTCCCTATTTTTTTTCAATTTTTTCGGGTAGCCTCTTCCTTCTTAAATGAGATTTTCCATAACCATGCACCACACCATATACTTTTTCCACATCTCTTTATGAGCAGCAGTTTCACTCCACAGCCTATATATATTTCATCTTGCCACCATGAGGCCTAAGTTACAGAATTGCTTCTGTTATTTTGTTGGGTTCGCTCCTTCACTAATATCTAATAGCAACAGTTTTGGTTTTGGTTCTAGGTAGAAATAGGGTCTCTAGTTGGCAGTGGTTTACTCCGTGTCCAAGTAGGGACCCTCTCTCCAGTCAGGGAAAGGGAGTCACCCAGCTAAGATAACCTCTGCTCACCCTCTTGGTAGCTTGGCACACCCCCTTGGTAGCTTGGCACAAGCCGTCTGGCTTATATCAGAGAGAATGTGTAAAGTATTTGTACACACACACACACACACAGACAGTAACGCAGTGAAAGCACTACAACAATACTCCACACCAGTTTAGAAAAACAGGCAATATCCATCTAAGTAAAACAAGACCAATACAACAAAAATCCAACATACGCATGGAAAGATATACATTTTCAAAGATTAAATCTTAGTATAGCACTTAGAAACCCTATAGCTCCAACTGCGGTTATCACAGCATCCTGACGACATCACTTCCAACAGTCCGATGCCACTGGCGAGGGAGTGCAGACCAGACACAGAGTCGTGTGGACCCCAGGTAGAGTATCTTGGAAAACGTTGAGAAACAAAGACATTGCACGGAGTTGGGGAGATGAGGCTGGTGCAGCATCGGTTCCTTACTGCTAGGCAGGGGAGTTGAGGTGTTGGTTCCTTACGGTTGCAGGGGAAGTGATGCACCGTCAGTGGCGAAGCATCAGTTCCTTATGACAAGGTGGGGTCGATGAATCCAGCAGGTCAAGATGCAAGGCATCGACTTTGTAGCGATCACACTATGGGGGCACAGATGCTGCGACAGAGTGGGGTGTCAGGAATGTCGGTGACACGGCACTCAGCACTCATGCTGTGGCAGGACTTTGGAGGCACTGCGGCAGCTGTGGGCCAGTGTTGCAAGTCGCAGTCGTTGCACTCAGTGGGGATCACAGCTCTGGTGCAGGTGGCGGCGCACAGTCAGATAGCTGCACCTGTTCTGAAGTTGTTCTGAAGTCGATGGACCGTTTCTTCTTGGTTGCACCAGAGATCAGTTGCCAGGAACTGGATTTGGCACCACTTGGCAAGTCAGGATTCTCAACAAGAGAGCCCAGGTGCTGGCATTTGAAGACTTTGATATCTTTGAGACTTCTTAACAGGAAGCAAGCTTAGTTCAAGCCCTTAGAGAACCTTGGAACGCAGGATGTAGAAAGCCAAGTCCCTTTTGACTCCCAGGACAGACGCAGCAAACAGCAGGCCAGTACAACAAAGCAGCAGGCTGTCCCTCCTACAACATCCAGCTCTTCTTCCTGGCAGAGTGTCCTCAGTCTAGTTTTATTCCACCTTTGTGGGGTCAGAGGTCGAGTACTTATGTGCATTTCTCTTTTTGAAGTAGGCAAACTTCAAAGAGAAGTCTTTGTAGTGCACAAGACCCTGGCTTGGCCCCAGACACACTCCAGAGGTTTGGAGACTGCTTTGTGTAAGGACAAGGGCAGCCCTATTTAAGTGCAAGTGTCAGCTCCTCCCACCACTCTAGGTTAGGAAGTCCCCTAAGCTTGGTGATGGGCCATCAGAATATGCAGGGCACACCTCAGCTCCCTTTGTGTGACTGTCTAGAGTGAGTACACAAACAGCCCAACTATCACCCTCACCTAGACGTGTATTCAGCAGACAGGCTGAGGCATAGAATGGTTAAGCAAGAAAATGCTCACTTTCTAAAAGTGGCATTTTGAAACTTACAATTCAAAAACCAACTTCACCAGCTATTGCTAAGATGGTGTTTCTTCCACGCTGTCTATATCTGGTACAAAATTAGTTGTTTCCGTTGACCCCTCGGCTGTTCGATCGGTTGGTTAGTTTGCTAGTTTTGCTGGGCTGGGCACCATAGCAGAGTATCCCTGTCCACACTGCAGAGGGACCTGGAGGATGGTGGGTTAGCTATCCCTAATATCCAGCTATATTATTATGCCACCCACTTGCAGCACACTGCGAAGTTGCTGGCTGAGTCGGAGGACTGGTAGAAGGGACTCTTTGAGGGCATGCTCGGCACAGATACGTTGGCACACATCCTAATGAGAGGCGGTCATTCTGAGACAGCCATTCCTTACTTGGTTCAACACACTGCACAGATCTGGGTACAGGTCATTAGGAATGTATTTTGTCGTGCCCCGTTTGACAGGGAGCTAGAGGTATTAGAACTTGCTCCATTTCGTGATATTGATAATTATATTTCTATGGAGAGCGGGGGTATTTCTTCTTGCTCTGTATTTATTCTCAAATGAGGAGTTCATATCCTTTGAGGAGGCACAGACCACTTTAGGCTTGTGGCCAGGCCAATTTCTGCAGTATGCTAAGATGGAAAGTGTTGCTCCCAGCATTTCCTTTCCACCAGCCTTCTCATGGCATATTCCCTGCCATGAAAAGGTTGGTGGAAAGAGGGGTTGTAATTAGCCAGGCGACGCTGAGTTCAGCGCCGCCATGGCTGGTTGCAAGCCCAACTGTCGTCAGGCCGTCGGGAACCATGTTCCCGGCAGGTATGGCGGTCCTTTGACGGTCCGTCCGCTAACGTCCTAGTATGGCTGTCGGACGGCCAAAGCTGCAGTGGTCCGACCGCCATTCAAGTTTGGCAGTCTCATGACTGGCAAACTCATAATGAGGTCTTTAATATTTAGCTTCCTGTTTCAAATTTCTTCACATTTACAGAACATCTTAAACTTTAAAATTGTACATTTCGCTTTTTAATTATATGCACTTTATTATTCAGATTAGGTTATTTAATTTTCCAGGTAATGGCGGACCCCCTTGGTAGGCTTTGCAGATCCCCCCCGTTGGCCCCAAGACCACAGTTTGGGATTCACAGTCCTATCATATTATAACACCACACTTGCTTCTCAGAATACTTTCACATTTTTGTCTTCCATTTCTTCATCTTACAGTGATAATGAAAATACTTTCCTCAAATAATAATGTAGGGAGAATCAGAATTCACAAGCACGTCTAATTTTAAAAGAAGACCGGAGGCTAGCATTGGCATTACTCGTTATTACTCTTCCTCTATAGTACTTTCATGGTACATAGCAAGTTAAGAACCAGAATGTTCCGTTAGCTTGGAAGAAAGACTTGGTCAACCGTTTTGATGAAAGTTTTTAATGTGGGTTTGCCATGTTCTATTTGTGGCAACTTTTGCTAAGATATGTATTTAAGGTACAGTGAGGTTAGTACTTAGATATCTGCATTTAAGATGCATTCTGGGGTTGAGTGACTTATCGTGAAGGCAGCGCGTCCTGTGGTGGGTATGGTAAGTAGAGGTTTAATAAAGAGACATGGGTGCAGCATGAGGGCCCATAGCAGTGAATGCATGTGCATGAATGATGAAGGTTGGCAAATCTTTCAGTCTGTGGTGCAGTATAAAACACAAGGATAATGTTTGGATGGAAAGCAGTGAGATCGGCATTGCATAACGGGCTTATTTGCTTGAAATTTCACAAAATTTAGATACTCTTCTTGCTGACTGCCCATTATACATTTTTGTTGACTGGAATATAAATAATTCCTCCGGGGACACTTCTTTATACTGTATTACCCAGTTCCATGGGGGAAAATTAGGTTTCCCTGTATCCTTTAGTAGTAACAGAGATGAGTCAGTCTGAAAAGGTTGCCTTTTTCAATATGTCTGCGTACCCTTTGGACTGTCGTTGGCATCTTGGTGTTTTTCAAAATTAATAAAAATACTAGTGGTGAAACATTAAAGAGAAAGATGTGTAAAATCAATTGTTTACTCTGGCAATAGTCTGATTAAGTCTCAATGTTTGTAGAAGTTAAGAAAGCCTCTGTGAATGGTAATAGAGATTTCAGAGAGCATAAAATTTCTGATAGATGTAGAAAGGCAGTGTTCGAGACAAGAGAGTATTGGAGTTTTTAAGATTGTAAATATACACTGAGCAAGCAAATCTAAGATTAACTCGAAGGAAGGTATGAATGATAAGGAAGAAATATGTGTGTTATAGAGAAAGTTTGTAGAGCATGTAAGATCTTAAGTGTTTTGTCCTTTTTAATTTAGGTAATCTTTTCAGGGCTGCTTGTATGAGATTGAGTTGTTGGTTAAGGGGGGGTGTGAACCCTTCTCAAACTACAGCCACAGTCCCTGTCAGGTTAAACAACAAAAGTCACTAAATTAACCTGTGGTTAACCCTCTGGTAGTTTGGCCCAAAAGCAGCCAAGCTGAACTTAGAGGCCACGTGTAAGGTATTTATGCAGCACTCAAAAAATAATGAAGTGACAATACAAGAAAATCACACACCAATTTAGAAGATTAGAGCAAACATGAATCAATAAAATGACACTAAAATGACAAAAATCCAGTCTCTAGAACCGGAGATATGCAATGTTAAAGGTCTAGGTAAAAATGGCACCTAAAAGTAGAAAGTGGCAACTGTGATTTATCTGGTCATGCCAGACCGGGCCAAAGTCATAATATGAGGCTGACTGCTGTGCAGCGCGGGTCAGTTACAGGGACCAGGTTACTCCAGATGAGAATTAATGTCCTTGATGTGAGATGTTGCGTTGTGCTGCATAAGTTCAGATGAGGAGCTGTAAGGGCTACGATGCGAGGTTGTGTTGCACTGCTTTAGTTCCTATGAGGAGGTGCGAGGACTGGGATGCGAGGTCCTGCAGTAGTTACAATGAGAAACTGCAAGGTCCTGTGTCGAGTTGTCTTGTGCTGCATTGGTTTTCATGGAGACTATAGTTAGGCTGGTACAGCACCATTAGTCCCACTTCCAAGGGTCAAGGACTGGGGTACCACTTGAGGGGTCATGACTCGATGCTGGCAGATACCAGGTGCAGGGTTCAAGGATGTTAAGTCTCTGTAGCTCAGTACGAGTGGCCAGCCACCTAGCCCTTGGAGACACTCTAAGGGTCCTGGGTTCAAGCTGCAACTCCAGTCATCCTTCCAGGGGCAGCAGGGCAGTCCTTTTTGCAGAAGGGTGGCGCTTCTTGGAGCAGGTCAGTCCTTCCAGCAGCAGTGCAGAAAAGCAGTCCTCCTTCTGACTCTTCAACAGGTCCATAAGTGATCAGAAGAGTGTGTTAGAGAGTTCTCTTTTTATACCTGGTGCACCCTTTGAAGTGGTAGTAGCTTCTAGAGTTTTCAACCCACCAAGGTGTCTGGAATTTCCTTACTCTCTGTCACAGCAACCAGAATGTCTGGGGTCACAGTAGACTAGTGTGAAACTCTTTGTGAGTGTGCTGAGGCAGCCCCTTTCAAGTGCAACCTCCAATCTTGCTAGAGATGGCCTATGCTACCAACACCTTTTCAACATCTGTAATACTGCCTGGGAGGAATACACAAAGGCCAACTATGCCCAGTCATATGGCCCGGGAAACAGGCTGCAAGCACCAAATGGTTAGGACAAGAAAACACCAAATTTCTAAAGGTGCCATTTTCAGAATGCTGAGTTAAAATCCAACTTTACCATTAAAGAGTGTTTTAAATTGCAATTCTTTAGAGACCAAACTCTGGAATCTTACCTACTGCCAATCAAACATTATCACTTATTAAATGTAATAAGGTTACCCAATGTTATCCTACGAGAGAGGTAGGCATTTCAATAGTGAAAAACTAATTTAAAAGTTTTTCACCACCAGGACATGTAAAACTTAACAGTACATGTCCAACTTTTTAGATACACTGCACCCTGCCTTATGGGCTATTCAAGGCCCTTATGGGTGACTTATATGTATTAAGAAGTAAGGTTTTGGCCTGGAAAAGGTCAAATGACAGTTTAAATCTGCACATGCATGCTGCATAAGCAGACCTGAGACAGGTTTAAAAAAAGGCTACTCAAGTGGGTAGCACAATCAGTGCTGCAGGCCCACTAGTAAAATTAAATTTACGTGTTGTGGGTATACGTTATACCACTTTACTACGGACTTATAAGTAAGTTAAATATACCACACAGGTTTAAGCCAGTTCTACCATGTTTTAGGGTGTGAGCTTAAGCACTTTAGCACTGATCAGCAATGGTAAAGTGCACAAAGTCCTAGGCCAACAAAAACAAATTCAGCAAACAGGAGGAGTGAAGGCAAAATGTTTGGGGGAAGACCACTCTAAGGCTGACAAGTCTAACACCTCTACATTACAGTGTGTTGCAAAGGAACAAGGCAAGTTGTTTACGTTAAGAGACAAAGTACTACAGAAAAATTGTGGTGTTGACAGAGGATTTAAGATAGGGGCTGAATTGGCAAACGGAGAATTTCCAGTCACAGAATAGAAGATTGATTTTTTGAAAGTCTCAGATTTTATGTTGGAGACTTTTGGAGTTGTCATGGTTGGTGGGACCTGCTTAGGTGAATAGGATAAGGTGGAAGGTGGACAGTAGAGAAATGGAGTCAGTACGTAAACGGCCTCTTTGTAACAATATAAGCTTCATTGAATAAATGCACTTTCACTCTGTCTAATAAGCTTGATATTGCGAGCTGTAGAACTGGCAGAGGGATAACTTGGCAGAAGCTGTTCAAATATTTCTTCACCCTCAGTACATAATACGTTTAACAATGAAGCTTTCTTCCTGGCTGGATCAAAGGAACTGTCAGTGGCTAATATCTATTTGGTTAATCATCTTAACCACCATTGCTTCAAAAGCATTGAAGGTGTCTCTGGCTCCTCTGGTTGAGAGCCACATTGAATAGCAACAACAGTAAGAAAGAACAGCAAATGTGCAAAAGGATGAAAGCAAGATTGATGATTGTTTTAAATATTAAATGTACCCAAATATATTTGCAGTTTGAAAAGCACAGGCAGTTTTGTTAAACTATTGTGCATTCAGTTAATAAAACATGTCAATGCCAGCCGGCATTTTAAATGCATTGATAATTGGGAATCACTGTTGAGCTATAACCGACAACATGTTAAACATGTAAAACAAATAATAAATTACGGATTCAATTCTGAAAGAAAGTTACCAAAGTTCACCCGCAGTTCTATGGCCCTGCACTGTTGTTTGCAGAAGTATGCCCTGAAACCATAGTCGTTCACCATATTCCTTTTAGGGGACTCATGTTCCTGCAAAAACACAGTAGGTGCATTTGGCTGGGCCTCCTGCTTAGCCATTAGGGAGCAATTAGTCCACCACTCACTGATAGGTTCCATTTGACGGTCAGAATCAGCAATAGTCGTATTATCCCAAAATAACCCCTGATTGTATGAGTGATGCTTTTTATATTCAGTTGTGTTCCCGATTCTCTGCACGTGTGTGACATACCCTAGACCCATGTAAAGTGCTTTGAAGTAAACAAAAAAACATTTAAAGAGAAATTACATGTAAAAACATAGATCGCACATTTACCAATCTCCTTGCTAAAATATTAGAGAAGGGTGACATTCACCATGAGGATGAACCACCTATGAACATGTACCTTTAAATGAGAAGTACATTATTTGTTTACAACAGGTGTTAAATGTGAGAATGCATAGTAGATTCCTGTGTTTAAGAATGTGATGGACTAATTATTTTTTTCAGAATGTTCAAATAGTATTCATAGATTCATCTACTTGAGCCGAGCATGAATATATTTGTGTTCAATGGAGCAAATTAGTCATTTCTGATAAATATGATTTTGTAATCTGTAGTTTGTGAATGGTTTTATCAAGCTTTGGTCTGCAAAACATTATTTTGGGTCTGTCTTTGAATCACTTTACTGCAGGCTCAAAATACCCAATCATGTTTCATATCCAATTTACAAAAATATTGGAACTCCAACGCCCTAGACTCATTGATGATGATGTTGTCAGGGTAACACCTGATAGGAACGAGCTGTTTTAAGAACAGCAGATCAGGAATGTACAAATGGATTCCATCTGTCACAGAAGCAGTGTTTTATCGGGGAGCGCAAAGTTTCAGCTTCTGAGCTAAAAGTAGTGTTCCAACACCAAGCTTACAATGCAGAAATTATTTCAGGCGGGACAAGGTTATTTTCTGTCAGCACTGGATCGGCAGATATCAAATGCTAATGCGGGTTCAGAACAGATACAGCGATTTGCAGTGAAAAAACAACACAAAGCACAAATTGTTTACATTTTTATTTACGTTTTTGCATTTAGATTACTAGATTGCTTCGGGTTGACTGAATAATATATAGTTCTGAAATCATTTCTAACTGCTAATGGTTGTTTTCCAAAAAAACAGAGGCTGGAGCAAACACACTTTCTGATATATGCTTATAACCAGTGAGTCCTCACCTTAGAATATTCCTCAGGCACCAGACTTGATCTGGAGAATTTTGCAGCAGTTTCCCAAGCGCCAATAGGTGGTGTCGTGCAGCCCTGCATTGACTCTAAACCGCCCCAGAAGTCACTAAACAGAGCTGCATGTAAGTGCTACCCCTGCACTCTGCTGCCTTTCTTTCTGCACCTTGCAACATACATCCTGAGCTCCACTTCCACCTTATTAGTCTTCCGACAATTATTCACTCTTTATCAGTGTACTAGGGAATGAAGTCCCACAAAAACAACAGGATTCAAGTCTTTCTGTGACTGGAAGAAGCAGATGTTAGTCACAGACCTGCAACTGCTTCTCTTCTTACTTAAAATCTTTAGGTACATCCAAATGCAAGCTTAAGAATGTTAAGCAGGATTCTATCCCATTTCACCACTATGATTACAAAGAGAAGGTGTGAGGTGTGAGGGTGTCAAGATGTAAGTTGCACTCCCTCGAAGTCATTGGCCATATAACAGATTCCTCGGTGGTTCCCAGGGCTGTTATTGACCCCACAGCAAATTAAGGCTTTCAAAAGGCCATGCTGTAAATTTTCAGTGAAGGTCTGGCTCCATCTGTTATGGCTTTGAACTCCTTAGAACTGGCAGGGTTTCCAGTCAGGTTATTGCTAGTAGGTCCTTCCCGGGTGCAATCTGACCCCTTGGGATCTGATACCAGACCCACATAGGCTTAAGTACGCACTTCCACTCTGAACCCTGGTTCCATGCTGGCCCGATGCCGCTTGATACAGTGTTTACACCTGTGTCAGACCCGAATTGATAGCACCTCAACCTCGAAGTGTTGTACTACAAAATTTCAAAACCACAACCAGTTGTCATGCAGTTGACTTTAAACCAGTGCCACTAGTGCTTTGCAGCTATCAGCAGACTCTCAATTTATTTTTCTCCACTGACCCTGGTTGTGTGCCAGAGCAACATACATCTTAGGATACTGATGATGATGGTGAGGTAGATGGCTTGGTCCTCCCTCATTACACTGATGATGCCTTATATGTTGATTTGCTAAATGTTAGCAGGCTTGATACCTCCCTTGAAACAGAGCTTGACTTGCTACATGGACTAGCAATAAAATGCCTATTTTGCAGCTGTGGTTCCGAGGGAGCTGAAGTACTTAAATTACAGCTGCCCTCCACTGAGACTAACATGAATGTTTTGACAGACATTTTGCAACTCAGTCCAGCAACATATGAGCCCCTACTCCCATTTAATAATACCCTCATAGACATACTGATGATTGCGTAGTTGAAACCTTGTTCTTGCCCACCTATTAGTTGGCAGGTCCTCTAGATGACATACACCTGCATCCTACTCCGAGGAGTCTTTTCCTACAGGCCTTGACTTACATCTTGACACCCTCACACCTTTTCTTTGACCAGTAAGATGATCCCTGATTTGTGGCATCCTTAGAATTGTGTTCCCCCAAGTTTTTGCCTTCCATCCTCCTGTTTCTGCTGGCTTCTTTTTGGCTGACTGTTGACTGACAACCAGTGCTAAAATGTGTGTGCTCTCTCCTTTAAACATTCAGAAATTGGTTACATCCAGCTGGCTTATTTGATTTACCTGTAAGTCTCTAGTAATGTGGTACTACATGCACCCAGGTCCTGTAAATTAAAATCTACTAATGGGCCTGCAGCACCTTTTATGACACCCATTAAAGTTGCATTTTAAAATATGTCTCATGGTTGCCATTGCAGCCTGTGTGTGCACTTTTAAATTGCCATTTGGACCTGTCAAGATAAACCTCTTGCCAGACCTAAATCTTCCTTTCTTTATATGTCACCCCAAGGGTAGGTCATAAACAGACTGGAGGGCAGGGTGCAATGTATTTAAAAAGTTGGACATGTACGTTCAAGTTTTACATATCCTAGTAGTGAAAAACTCCCAAATTCATCTTCACTAATGTAAGGCCTAACTCTCCTGATGATAACTTTGGTTTCCTTTATTACATTTATTAAGTGGTAACTTTCATTTTGGAGCAGATGGGAATGTCCAATTTGTTGGCTATAAATTTGTAGTTAAGACCCTCTTTAATGGTAAAATTGGATTTTAAACTACAATTCTAAAAATCCCTCTTTTAGAAAGTTTGCATTTTTCAGATTGAGATGTCTCTTTACTACTCTCCATCCCTCTTTGTTGAACTTCTGTTTCAGAAGTAGTCTGGCATTTTTATGTGTCTCTCTTTCTTTCTCATTTCTATGTCTTATGTTATCTTTTCACCTCTGCCCCACCCCTATGCTTAAATACAAGCCCAGGTCCTAAGGTTTCTCTACCTTTCTGCTGCACTATCACTATGCGTTGAAGTGCTTCATGATCTGTACACATTTTTCTGTATGTGCCTCTCTCTCCATTTGTCTTTTTCTCTGTTTCTTTCTGTCTTCTGTGCACTCCTCTCTCTAACTTTCCTTTAAGGCACTCTATTGTTCTGTGTCTAGTTGTCCACAGATCATCTACCTCATAAATGTGTGCATCTCTCTCTCTCTCTCTCTCTCTCTCTCTCTCTGGCTCTGTCTCACCTCTCGTCCTTGTATTATCATTCCAAGGTTTATTATTGCTGTGCCCCTCTCTGATTAGCCACTTTGCCATAAGAGTGTATGACCCTCCTCACTCTGCTTTCCTCTCTGTATTGCATTGTGCATTGTCCGTTTCTCTCTTCCCTTTATGCCTCTCGTACTGTTTCTTTGATGTGTCACATGTGTAGGAGCTTGGCCTGGTTTGTAGTGGGTACCTTGGGTACTTACACCTTACGCCAGGTCAGTTATCCCTTGTTAGGGAATGTAGTAGTGTTCTAGCAGCTTAGGCTGCTAGAGGTAGCTATAGCAGAGCAGCATAGGCTGAACTAGGAGACATGCAAAGCTCATGCAATACCACTTATAGTTGCACAGTATTTATACACAAGTAAAGACAATACTCAGTGTTACCAACAATAAAGGTATTTATTTGGTTGACACAGCACCAAATATATCTTAGAGATAATACTCCTTCTGGAGGTAAGTATTATACACAATATATACACTAGACACCAAAATTAGACAAGTAAATAGTCATAGAACAAGGCTAACGGTAGGAAGTCCTATAGAATGCAATGGGAGAAAATAGGTCTAGGGGCAACACAAACCATATACTAAGAAAGTGGAATGTGAATCATAAATTCCCCCCTAGACAAGTGTAGTGTGTGCAGAATCGCTGGGAGAGTAGGAATACAGTAAAGGTAAGTAAATTACCCCACCCCAGATCCCAGAAAAGCAGGAGTAAAATACTGCAAGTTTCCTTAGGACACACTACACCTCGTTTTGGGGATTTTGCAGCAGCCAACCAAGTCTGGAAAGAGAAACTGCTGGATTATTGGACCTGAAGACCTGCAAAGGAAGGGGACCAAGTCCAGAAGTCGAAAGACGTTCCAGGAAGGACAGGAGCCCCTGCCAACCCAGGTAAGATCTGATTGGCTAGCACCACATCAGCAAAATGTGGCAGCCATTTTAGGACTCAGTGACTCACTCCCCTGTCCTACAAAAGAAGTATAAACACACTTATGGGGAAATTGGAGGGTTTACTCCCCTCTAACCCTCCCCATACCAGGTGCAGGGGGCCTGAAGGTCATGGGGGCCAAAAACATAATTGTTCTTAAAATCTTAAAATGTTACTGCACATTTGCGAAGGATCCACTGTAAAATTAAATAAAAGCGGCCTCTCTCCCTGAGCCCTATACTGGTCCGAGGACCCCCATCCCCAGAGCTGCATTCAGTTTTAGGGGAGAGAGGTGCACGTCCTCCCCCTCCATGAACCTTTTGCTGCCCACCTTTCCCAGTCTTTTACAGGCCCCTAGGACCTCATCCCATGGGGCCGCATTCATTTTTAAGGGAGGGTTAAACAGCTCTGGTTGTCTTCCCTTCCCGTGTTTTAAGAAGTCTAGGGTGATAAGAGTTGACAGGTTCCCTTGTGTGTGCAGGAGGAGAAGCAGTTTAAATGTATTAGGGCTGGGCACAGCTGCGCCACACGACCATCCTGGCAGGATGGCCCATCCTGCCTACATCTAATTGTCATCTGTGTCACTGGAAGGCACACACAAACCACAGCTATATAGTCATTGAGATCCAGGCCACCCAGGATACTGCCAGAAGGTACAAAAGGTTAGGACAAGAATTAGCCAAATTATAGAAATTGCATTTTCAGAATTATGATTCATAATTCCAACTTTACCATTAGCGAGGATTTTAAATTATAGTTCATTTGAGACTAAACAGCATCTCTCTATCTCCACCCAATTCAAAGTTAGAATTTAGTAAATTTCATGAGGTAACCCAGTTTTAGTCAGAAGGGAGAGATAGGCTGTGAAAAATTACTTTAAGAGTTCTTCATGCTAGGATGTGTAAAACTTAAACCTACATGTCCTACATTTTAAATACAGTGCACACTGCCTTATGAGGGCCTACCTTATGTAATATAAATCATAGTTAAGGCCTGGCAAACTGTTTGTTTTGCCAGGTTGAAATGGAAAACTAAAACTGCACTACAAACTGCAATGGTAGGCCCGAGACATGTTTTAAGAGGCTACATTAGCGGGTGAACCATGAGTCCTGCAGGCCCACTATTAGCATTTAATTGCAGGCCTTGCGTACATGTAGTACCATTTACTTGGAATTGTGAGCCTCCCCACTGCCAAAAATCATCATCTGCTTAAGACAGATTTGGAGCCTGCAGCTGCCAAGACTGAGCTACTGCTACAATAGGCTTGGGAGGGAGCAATGACTGAAGTAGAGCACTGCAGTGCAGGCCTGCTGCACTATTCTTGCCGTCCATAACACGAGTGAGGATCCCACCACAGTGTCACAGCCCCACAGCCTCTGTTACAGGAACAGGCTTGCAGATGCGTCTGCCAGTCCCGCTACAACCACAGCTCCACAAAGAAGGCAAAGTGGGGAATTTGTGCAAATAGACTGAAGACTGAGGTTACAGAGATGTCTGCTACTTGAGCAACATACCTTTATCTGCATTAACCCTTTGTAGCAAAGGCCATTGAACTGATCTGTACATTAACCAGTGGGGTAATCTGAAGTGAACTAAACCTGTGCTTGCTTAATGCCTATGCCTATACAACATACTGGGGAAAATAGCCATAACTTCTAGAGAAGGGAAATCGTGCCAAAGGGAGGTGCAGCACCATACTGTGACTCATAGGTTGTAACCCTGTAATTGTACATTTATTAAGCATATGACATTTGTTAGACCTGAAAGCCTTAGGGTGGTCTTCACCCCCATCTTTTTGCAAACCTCCTCCAATTTACTGACCTTATTTTTGCTGTTAACCAGTGCTAAAGGTGCTTGCTCTCTCTACCCTAAATCATAGAAACAGTGGCTTAACCCCCAATTGGCATATTTAGTTTACTTATAAGTCCCTACTAAAGTGCATTACATGTGACCAGGGCATGTGAATTGAATGCATCTTGTAGCCTGCAGCACTGGTTGTGCCACCCACTTAAGAAGCCATTCAAACCATGTCTCAGGCCTGCCATTGCAGAGCCTGTGTGTGCAGTTTTACACTGCCATGTCTACCTACCAAAATAACCCTTTTGCCTGGCCCAAATCTTTCCTTTTTACACATAGAATTCACCCCTAAGGTAGGCCCTGGATAATTCAGAGGGCAGGGTGCAGTGTATTAAAAGGCAAGACATGTATGTGTACGTTTTTACATGTCCTGGTAATGAAAAACTCCCAAAGGTGTTTTTCACTACTCCAAAGCCTGTCTCCCTCATAGGATACAATAGGGATTATCATATTATATTTTATAAGTGTAATTCACAATCTGGAAAGGATATGTTTGACAAGTGTCTCTGGACTCACAATTTAAAATCCCAATTTATGGTGAAGTCAGATTTTAAATTGCAGTTCTGAAAATGCCACTTTTAGAAAGTAGCCATTTTTTAGCTTGAGCCTTTGGTGCTTACTGCCTTTCTCTAATACACGTCTTGAGTAGGGTGACAGTTGTGTTTGTGCATTCTCTCTAGACAGTCACACACAAAGGGAGCTTAAGTACAACTGATGGGCCATTCTGCACAGATGGGAGGGAAGGACTGACACACCTGGATTGGCAGTGTCCTGTGCCCACACAGAGAGCTGCATATCCCCATGTAGTGATTCTGGAGCTAGGGCAGGATGGGAGGACCTCTGTTGAGTGATTCCGGAGCTAGGGCAGGAAGGGACGACCTCTGTGTTCTTCAAAGACCTTTATTTGAAGTCTCCCCCACTTCTAAGCCCCAACTGGGTATAAGTACTGGACCTCTGACAGCACCAACTCAGTACACTTCTGGACCTGTGAATACTCTGCCAGGAAGGAGGAATGCTGTGATGCTACAAAGACTGCCACTCTACTGAGCTGCTACTCTTCTAGACTCTTGCTTTGCTGTGCTACATGCTACTCTCTCGCCTGGGAGTGACAAGGACGGGACCTGCATCTCTCCGACCCAGAAGCCAGAGTGATTCCAAGGGCCGGCTGAATTATCTCATATTTTCTCAAGTGTCAGGGTCACAAAACACTACAACACACCCTGCTACAGCACCTGGACTTTGTTTACTGTAAGTCTTGTCCTGCCAAGTGGTGCCAACCCAATCCTGGGCCCTTGTAGGTGGGTATAAAGTGCTTCTTCAATCAGAACCCATGCATACTAATCGGAACTGGTGCATCTTCGCCTTTGCATGAGTCGGAACCAGTGCATCCTCATTGTTGTGTGGAGCGGATCCGTCGTATGGCCTTCGGAATTAGCGCATCACCTACAAAATTGACGCATCGCCTACTGCGGTAGCAGTAGCCTCGCATAGCATTTGGAACCAGCATGTCGCACTTGGAAATGACACATCACCGCAGTTGCATGGAGAAAATCAATGCATCTTGTTCACCCCATGGTTCGACACTGACACATTGAGTCGGCTGCATCAAGCTACTTGGGTTTATCAGGCCCAAGTGGGTCCCAATATCCGTTGGTTTACTCATGAGTTCTGAGCTCTTGACCCCAGACTACATCACTGAGGACCCTTAAGTGCTCACCCCATCCCATGAGAGTCCAGTGGGGAAGAGATGTAATTGGTGTATTTTACAGAAATATTAGTTCGGACCACAGGACCCAAGTAGCAAACGACCCCACCCACCACAGTTGTGGCACACATCCCCTGCCTGCCCTTTGAGCCCTCGAGAAGGGTGTTTAACAAAAACTACATCAGAAACTGTACTCTGGGGATCTTTCAGAATTGTAACATGCAGGGCCCATGTCAAGAGCTCCGAATTAATACTCAGGGGTGGACCTATTTACTTGCTGAAACTCCTTCTGAACCTAGCCTTGCATGGTTTTGAGGCCAGCCCTGCTTTTAGCAGAAATATTTTGGTTGGGAGCAGAGCACCTTCAAAGTCCTCCTGATACTAAAGCACTGTTCATTGTAAACAGGCCATTCTAGAAGGCTACAGACAGTTCTTTTTAGGAGCCATCCACTGTTACTGCCCTTCTCCTTCTTCCACATTCATGGTATGTTGCCAGTATTTCACCCACACACTTCATATGAGCACACCTAAGCCTAGTGTCTTTTCTAATGAAGAGTTTTTCATGCCTATCAAAGACCTTGTTACTGCAATAGGTTAGGATTGAGCTGAGCAGAATTGAATGAAAGCTTCAGAGGCAGAGTGAGGCAAATTTAAAAAAACAAAAAAAAAAACATCTTTACTGTATATTCAACATACAACTATGGTCCAACAGTGAAATGGATTTCTGATTAAAAATTAATGGTAAGTGGATGATATCTATAGTTTCTTTCCTTACCTAACGTTTTGATAAATGGATTTTTAGTCACCTGCAAGCTTTTCTCATATGAAAAATATTACTATGTCCTGTGCAGTGAAAGAAGAGCTTGTGGTACATTTTCACTGCAGAGATACTCTAATCTGAATATTGGACATGCTCTACTTATGGACATTATGCATCCAAAGCACTCCGGCTTCAAGGTACTGCTTGAAGGTGAACTATTAAAAGTCCAAAGAATGATTTTCTATATATTCTTTTTCCTATCTGATAGAGACTTCTAGCTGCAGATTCCTTACCTTTGAATATTCCCCAGATCTCAGACTGATCCAGAAGATTATTATGGGCAGTGCCCCTGCGCACCCGTAAGTGGCATTGTTTGTCGGTCTCCATGTACGTCGTCGGCATCGTCCAGAGGCAGAAATTATGTTGCGGGTCATATATAGGCGCCACCTAGGCAATCAGATGTCAGTTATTTTTGTTCCACGCCAGCCAGGGCTGATCTAAAGAAAGCTACCCCTCACTCAATTTTTGACTGCTCTTCTTTGACTTTTTGAGAGATTACTCTCCTGGTTTGTCAAGGATGTCTTCTAGAAGGGTAGGATTCAAGCCCTGTGGATCTTGTCATCGGGAAATGCCTATAACGGATCCGCACCTTGTGTGCCTTTGGTGTCTGGAGCATGACCATAACCCAAAGTCATGCTCCGAGTGCTGGGCCATGCATCCGAAGACTTTGAGGGAGTGGTCCCTAAAGCTAATGGCAGCCCGGCACGTGACTCCTTGCAAGTCGAGGTCTCAGTCGAGAGGAAGTTCCTGGGACCAGTTGAAGAGTCCCAAGTCATCATCGTCCCACTCAAGTCCTCAAGCCAATCAGGTAAGTTGAGGCATAAGAAGAAATCCAAGAAGTCAAAGCGCTCTTCAACTTCAACAAGGAGTGTCAACGCTCTAGGCCTCGTTCTGAGGGACCTGTGCCTGAGCTGACTCCACGCATCCCTGAGTTTCCGGCAGCTGCCCAACTCTGAGAATTTTATTAGCACATGCACCTCATTTTTGGGCAGCCTGACCCTGCTAGAGCCCCTTTGGGCCCGCACGATAGGAGAGGGCCCCTTCAGGTTCTGCGCTGGCTGCTCCAGCCCCGGCGCCTGGGGTCTCCTAGGAATCAAGTCCTCCATCCAGACTGGCACTAGTCGTGCCACCCTGACCCTCCTTGATGCCGGTTCTGACACCTACACTTCCTGCTCGGTCTGCAACCATGGGTGGTGTCATCCCGATTGTAATTCCCGACTCCCACACAGCGCCGGATGGGAGTTGTACGATGCCAACTCTGGCGCCATCAGAAGCCTTGCCTCCTCCCTCAGATCCTGAGACATAGTCCTATGGGTTAGGCTATGAAGGATGAATGGGAGGGGTCACTGGAACCTTTAGAATACCAGCCACATGAAGAAATGGACTGGCATGAAGACTTGGGTGAGGGGGCAGATGGGATACTTCTCCAGACACTGGCATGCTTTCTCCCCCCTGCTGTGGCTATGGAGGAGGGAGCATCTTACACTATGATGGTGAGGAGGGCATCTGAGGTTCTGGAGTTTTATCTGCTCTCAGTGGCCGTCAGTACTAATCTCTTGACAGAAGTGCTGCAACCGGGAGCTGCCATCTCAGAACCCCTGCTCCTGTTTAATGATACCCTCACTGATGTCCTACTGGGTACCTGATCCAAACCCAGCACATGGACTTCTGTGAACAGGGCGATTGCCAGCCGCCATTGTCCTGCACCTGGGAACCCAAGTTTCTGGCCGCAACACCACCCCTGAGTATTTGGTGGTCCAAGTCTCTACCTCCCATGGTGCGTTCCTTTCCATTCCCCAAAAGGTTAGACCCACTTGGGAAGATGATGTTTTCTTCTGCCAGCCTTGCATTGCGGGCCATTATTACCACAAGCTGTTGGATACGGTTGCGCAAGTCCTGCCACAGGTCCCAGAGGAGGCTGTTGCTGTTAGGAGAGATGCAGCAAAGTTCACAATTCGTTAAGGACTTGACATGACCAACTTGTCAGGTAGAGCAGTTTCTTCAACAGTGGCCCTGAGGCACCATGCCTGGCTTTTCAGAGGACGTCCAGGCTTCTTTACTGGACAAGCCCTTTGATGGCACCTGTCTCTTCATAGACATAGCAGACTCTGCACTCAATCGCCTCAAGGATTCTTGGGTTATGGCCCAGTCCTTGGGCCTCACAGCGACTCCTCCTCCCCTTCATTCTGCCTTTCGCCCCTTTCATGGCTACGAAAGGGGCTCCAACCACACCCATTCCTGGTAAGCCATCATGCCATGCATGATACCCAGACCCCCCTTCTGCAGCAGCCTCTAAACTAGAGGTCTTCAAAATGGGGGGTGACCCCCCTAAGGGGGCCTCAAGTGATTCCAGGGGGGCGCCAGGCTCTGGCCAAAAAAAGCATTACACAGATAACAGTGCTTTGTTTTAAGCAGAAACATGTTATTGCATTTTTAAAAAGGTAACAGTTCTTAACTGCAATGTTTAAATATGTCTAGACATATTTAAACATTGCCATCTTTATAAAATATTTGTGCAAAATTCTGAGGGGGGGGCCAGTGGTTTTAATTTTCCATCTGTGGGGCACGGCATGAAGAAGTTTGGAGACCACTGCTCTAAACCCTCTTAGTCTGCCCGCTTCCACCCAACGCCCACATCAAGGACCAGTTAGCGACAGGATTCACCATCACCTGTCCCACTGGCAATCCATCACTTCAGACAGTTGTCTTTTGCAGATAGTCCGTAGGGGCTACCCCCTCCCCTCTGAGACAGTTCCTCAATCCATGCCACCATCCTATGATCAGTTGATGAATGATCACTTATCCTTCCTCAGCGAGGACGTTATTGCTTTCTTGGCCAAGGGAGCCATAGAGAGGGTTTCAGTGCCAGAAATAGGCTGTTGTTGCCATTTCCGTGAGTTTCTGGTCCCCAGAAAGGACAATGGTCTTCGCCCTGTCCTAGACTTTCAAGAAGGAGAATTTCCTGCTCATGTTGGGTCAGGTCTTGTCTGCCCAGGAGATTCAATGGTAGCATTAGAGTTGCAGGGTGCTTATTTTCATATCCCCATTCTACCTGCTCTTGTTAGCACTTTCAGTTCTCTGTGCTCCCCTTTGACCTTACCAGTGCCCCACAGGTGTTTACCTAGGTGATGTGTGTAGTTGCAGCTGAACTGGGGAGATCAGGAGTTTGTCTTCCCTCATATCGATAACTGGTGAGTTCGCCCCAGGCTGTTCCTCCCACCTCCAGACTACGATAGACCTCACATGCATTCGCTGAGGTTCACTGTACATGTGCCGAAGTCACACCTTACTCCCTCTCAAATGTTCTCTTTCATTGGAGCTGTGGAGATTCAGGGCTTATCCTCACATGCGGCGAGCCCAAGATATTGAGGCTATGATACCAATGTTTCAGCTGCTATTCTAGATTTTGGTGAGAATTACTCTGAGGCTGATGGGCCTTATGGCCTCCTGCATCATGCTGGTAACACATGTCAGATGATATATGCAGGCTCCGCAGTGCGACCCAAAGCTCCAGTGGGCACAGCATCAGGGGGATCTCTCTGATAGGGTCCAGATCTCAGAAGGAACTTTAAAAGATCTACAGTGGTGGTTATCAAACCATGATTGGGTCAGAGGCAGATTCCCCTCCTTTCTCCATCCAGGTTGGACAGTTGTGACAGATGCATCTCTCCTGGGATCTGCATCCATCTGGAAGAGGTGGAGATCACAGGCATCCGGTCTGTGGCGGAAACAGGACTCCACATACTGGAGTTCTATGCGATCCATCTGTCACTGAAGCCCTTTCTTCCCTCTATCAAGGGAAAGATGGTGCAGCTGTTCCTTGTAACACCACCACCATATGGGGCTGCAACAAGCAGAGCAGAGTGGGATTGTGGACGCTGCATCTGTGGACATGGCTGGAACAGCAGGGCATATCCGTGGTGAATCAGCATCTGGTACGCTCTTCGAACACCAGAGCGGACAAACTCATCCGAAAATGCCTAACAGATAACAAATGGCATCTCCCTCAGGAGGTGGTGCAAGGTCTCCTTCAGCAGTGGGGAGAGCCTTGGTTATATATTTTTGCCTCCACAGAGAATGCACAATGTCAGTGGTTTTTCATGTTGGAGTTTCCAAGACGGCAATTGCTCAGAGACGGTTTTCGTCTTGAGTAGGGTTCAGTCCTACTATACGCATTTCCGCCCATACCACTCCTGCCCAGAGTTCTCCAGAAGATCAAAAACAACTGGGCCCAAGTAATCCTTGTGGCTCCGGGCTGGGTTCGGAAAGCCTGGTATCCCGAGCTGCTGAGCATGCTCATCGATCCTCCAATCACTCTGCTGTTCCAGGAGGATCTTCTGTTGCAGCAGAAGGGGAGGGTTCTGCAACTGAACCTGTAAACTCACCTCCTCCTTGCATAGAGATTGAGCGACAGCAGTTGGAAGCTTTTGACCTTCCTCCTGAAGTGTGTAATGTGATCTTGGCAGCCAGGTGCCCCTCCACGAAAACAGTATAAGCTCTCTGTTAGAAGAAATTTGTGGCATGGTGCACATAGAAGTCTGTTGGCCCCCTTTCTGCCCCTCTCTCTGAGGTCCTATTGTTCAATCTGTCCTTTGCCCAGAAGGGATATTTGTCTTTTCTTTCTGCTTTTCTGTGGTTGCCTGATCAACTACCTTTGTTTAAGGCTTCTTTTGTACATAGGTTCCTCAAAGGTCTTGTACATCTTTTTCCTCCATCCCCATTCATTATGCCCCAATTTGATCTGAATTTGGTTTGACTTTTTTGATGTGCGCTCCTTTCGATCCCCTCCACAATTGTCCTCTTAGGCTTTGCATGTTGAAAACAGCCTTCCTTGTGGCAATTACATCTGCCTACAGAGTGAGTCAGCTGCGGGCAATGTTATGTAAGCCGACTGACAAAGTGGTGTTAGCAGTAGGGCCTCTTTTCTGACAAAGGTGGCCACGCCCTTTCATGTAGGTCAATCCATCTCCTTGCCTACTTTCTACGCACCCCCACATCCTTCTAAGGAAAAGAAGAGACTCTACCACCTGGACCCAAAAAGAGCGTTGATGGTATACCTTGATCGTACAAAAGAGTTCCGGATGGATCACCAACTCTTTGTGGGGTATGGGATGCAAAGAAAGGGCTGGCAGTGCAGAAGGGGGCCAGCAAAATCTGCTACACACTGGCCAAAATGCAACCCCCAAGGGTTTGCACACTCATTCTTCCTGAGCTAGAGATGCAGCCGCTGCATTAGCACACGGAGTTCTAGTCCTGGATATCTGCCAGGCAGCAATGGGTCATCTCTGCACACGTTTACTAAGCACTACTGCCTGGATAGTCAGGTCTGTAGGGACGGGTATATTGCCTTTTCCATCCTGCAGGACTCTCTGGTTTGAACTTGATTCATAGACCCACCTCTGGGAATGGTATTCTTTGGATATGTATTCAAAGGTAAGGAATACTTAGCTAGAAGTCTGTTTCAGATGGACAAGTTTCTTACCTTTGGTAAAGTGTTATCTGGTAGAGACTATATCTAGCTGTAGATTCCTTTGTGACCCATTCATCCTCCCCACTCTGCAAACTGATTTCTCAGGGGCAAGGACTTCCCTTTTAGGGCTTTAGTTTTGACACACTAGGAGTCCGTGTACTTCATGGCTTTGCCCTTCTGGTGTGGAAAGTTGTGAAAAGAAACTGACGTTGGCGTGCCTAGGTGGCGCCTATATCAGACCCACATTGTAATTTCCAGTGTGGACAATGCTGATGACGGACGCAGAGCCGATCAACGCCACCTACAGGCACGCAGGGGTACTGCTAACAAATATCTTTCAGATCCAGTCTGATGCATGAGGAGATTTCAAAGATAAGGAATCTGCAGCTAGATATAGGGGGTCATTCCGACCCCGGCGGGCTGCGGTCGCCGCCCCCCTGGCGGGAACCGCCATATGGCCGCTCCGCGGTCGAAAGACCGCTGGGGCCATTCTGACTTTCGCGCTGGGCCGGCGGGCGCTAGCCAATATAGCGCCCGCCGGCCCAGCGGGAAAGAGGCCTGCAACACTGAATCCGGCTCCGAATGGAGCTGGCGGTGTTGCAGGTGTGCGACGGGTGCAGTTGCACCCGTCGCGCTTTTCACTGTCTGCTAGGCAGACAGTGAAAAGCATACTGGGGCCCTGTTAGTGGGCCCCTGCACTGCCCATGCCAATGGCATGGGCAGTGCAGGGGCCCCCAGGGGCCCCAGGACACCCGTTCCCGCCAGCCTGTTCCTGGCGGTAAAAAACGCCAGAAACAGACTGGCGGGAAGGGGGTCAGAATCCCCATAGGATTCGGCCAGCCGGGGGAAATCTGTCTGGAAACCGCCGGACCCGGTTTTCCGACCGCGGCTTTACTGCCGCGATCGGAATGGGCTATGAAGCACCGCCAGCCTGTTGGCGGTGCTTCAGTCATCCGTGGCCCTGGCGGTCTTGGACCGCCAGGGTCAGAATGACCCCCATAGTCTCTACCAGATAAGGCATTAACGAAGGTAAGTAACTTGTCCGTCCGTGCGATTCTTTTTGTTGCGATAAGAGGATGCCCATTCTTAATTTACCTAGTGATATCCATTTTGCACCAGAGAGGGTTAACCTGTGTTATTGAAACTGTTGAGGTCAGGTTGTGACATGTGACAACCTTCATGTCTTGGTAAGCTCCAACTGTAAGTAAGGCTTGTCAGAAAGAGGCACTTGAACCATCACATGAAAGGTGGGTACGGTCATTGTTGGTTAGAAAATGTTTCTACCACGTAAACATTTGCCTTGCTTAAATAATTTGATGAAATATTATGGACCGCTTTTTACTGTTTACTGAATACTTGAATTATGATCTTTATTATATTGTAAAATAAAATGAAAAAAAAGGTTTCCTTTTAAATGCCTGTGTAAACCTTGCTCATAGAAGTGCATGGGGCCGCAGAGGCAGTCCTAAAGACATAATTGTAAAGTCAATGATGTTGGTCGTGCAATTGTACACTGCAGCCACAAATGACAGCTAACTTCTATGCCTTTGTATTATTTCTTTATCTTTTTATTGCCACTTTGCCTTAAACTAGGACAAGTCAAATGAAGTTAACAAAACTGTAACCATGTTTGGTCAGAGCACGTGCATTTCCCTAGTTTGCGGAGTTATTAGACATTCAATCCGATAAAAGCAACATTTTTAGGGAGTTCAAAGATACTCTTCCCCATAACTAACTATCGATAGCCAGTTTAGCTGTTTTAGAAAGGTGAGGTAATGTTTGTCTTTATGTTTTTGGAATCAGCTGTGTTGCCGAGTCCATGATTGCTTTTTAGTGGCGTGAGGCTAGATTAAGGTATGCCTGTGAGTACTTCTATTCCGTAGTCCAGTCCACCTAGGATTAGAGACAAGACTGATCTATAAAGGGCAACTTCGATATGCTGCACAGCTGCCACTGAGCATTCTTGGTTATCTATCTTAGGTCACCCTGAAATGTGAGGTTGTCATCAAGTACAAAACCCCGACATTTAGCTTTGCTTATAATCACATGCGTAAGTCAATGACTAAATTGTGCATAAGTGCTATTGTTATCTAGTTTGGGGAGTAGGAATTCTGTCTGATCACTCTTTAGTTTTGTGTGCTTGGAAAAACACGACTGAGTCTGCTCAATGCCTTTTTTCATTGCTTACATGTCTTTTATTTTTTATATACAACTAAAGTACTTGGGACAAGATGTACAGAGCGTTTTTTGTCGCAAGGAGGTGTGAATGGCTCCCAGGAGAGGGAACAAAAGGGCCTTGGGCAGGTGAGGGAATGATTCTCCCTTAAAGGATGGCCTGTGGGGGTGTCCACCAACTGCACAAGCTTCAAACAGCATCCCCTGTCAGGCAGATGTAACTCACCTCTGCCCTTTTATTTGTCCACGTAGTCTGGATAGCATCAATCTCAGTGGGGAGGAAAGCCTGTTTCAGTGCTGGGTTGCCGGAGAGAGTTTCTCCTTTCCAAATGCACACCTCTGGGGTGTTCCACAGCTCTCCCCAGGGGAAGAAAGGTTCTGCCATGTTGGCCTCCCAAGTGCAGTGCACTGTGGGATTGTTTAAAGCCAAATCCCCAGGAAGTGATGTCAACGGTCTCAGTAGCAATCCTACCCACTTTGACATCACTTTCTGCTAAACTGTTACATTTGGTCTAACTACCACTATACATTCTATTCATAGTAAAAAAAATTGCATCACTTTCTGTAAAAAAAAAAAAAAAAAAAAAGGTCTCAAAAGACTAAATTCCAAATATTATTTCCTTGGACATGGGTTAATGATCAGTTTTGTCTGTGCTAATTTATAAGAAGGCCCCAATGTACTAAGCCATTTTGCAGTTGCAAATAACTAAATTGTACATTTGTTACTGCAAAAAGGCAAGTCGCAATGTACTAAAGGTACCCTATGGGTTGATAATGTCTGTCTGATTTGCAGTGTGCACTTTATGACTCTTTGTCATTTAGAGGGAGAAGGAAATCACAGAAGTAATGAGTGGAATGCATGATTTACTCTCAGCCACGAGTAATTACTTTGGGCCGCATCCCAGTCCATTGTTCTTTTCCCCATATGCTTATCACTCTTGGCTGTGTTCCATCTGGACAGTTCAGCCTGAATTAACATGCCAGGTTTCATCTGAACAGGAACAGAAGTTACCCCAGACTGGGTTTGGCCTAATTGGGCCTCCTTAATAAGGTGTAGCTCGACGTCTGTGGTATAGTGAGCATATCCATCGCACTCAACAAAAAAAATGATTGGTGGAATGCTTGAATTAATTTCAACCACTTCCAAATACTCAAGGTGCATCCCAGTCCATCATTCTTTTCCCCAATCATGCCCTGGGTGATTGCCAATGGAAGAGATCAATTCAGGCATTCCTTCCATCATCTTTTTGCTTCTGCAGTAGATGCTCTGAGTGCAGTGGGAATGCCCAGACTTGGAACCTATGCTCACTGTTCCATAGAACTCAAGCTTTACCTCACTGATGAGAGCTAAGTGTGTTGTAATAGGTCTTAAGTTGGCTGGCATGTGTCCCATCTGGAGGGGATCTAGCCTAGAAATTCAGCCCAGACTCTTCTTGTTGGAACTAGACCAACGCTGAATTGCGTAAGTTGGGTCTCTGTCTAGAGTGGTGCAGTAGACAATGGTCTAGAATACAGCCTAATTGATCCTCAGTGGCTGAGATTAATTCAAGCATATCTTCCATAGCCTGTTATTATTATCTTTTTGTTGGAGCAAACACCATAAGTGCAGCGGGTATACCCAGATGTGGGTCAGTGTGCCATATAACTCAAGCTATTTTTCACTGATGAGATCTAAGTAATTTGAAACCATTCTGAAGTTGCTTGTGTTCCCATCTGGAGGGAACATGGCCTGGCAGTTTGGGATGGATTGTTCCTGTTGGAGCAGGACCAAGGCTGATTTGCATTAGCTAGGTCTCTGTGTGGTGTGGCACAGATGGTGAAAAATGATGGTTTGGAATGTGACCCAGAGCAATAGCCAGTGGCTGAGATTAATTTGTTGCATTCTTTCCATCACCTTGTTGTTTTTGGAAAGCGGAGGGGCATTAAAGGAGTGTTCCCTCCCTCTTCAAAAAGACAACGTGTTGCATCAGGAGTGTGCAGTTGCAGTTCATTCGGAAACCATTGTTTGGATTCTGACAACAAAAAGGAGGGTTATTTCTAGTTGAAAAGTGGAAACTCTCCAGTACGAGAAGGTTCCACTTTGGCAATAGGAGCTTGCTGCACTGGGGCAGCAGGTACCAGTCTAGGGGGCTGCTGCGTGTCCACCTCCCCAATGCTATTCATGTCTATATTTTTTATATGTTTTCCTTTTTTAGGATCAAGGGTACAATAAAAAAGTAGACATTCTGATTGGTAATTGAGGGTTAGATGTCTGCAGTCCCTTGCATCCTCCATTCCAGCATTCAGGGCATTTTGCAAAGCAGCCACTGTCTTGTTAATAATAATGGACCAGGATATCTGCAAATTCTGTTGAATGCCATTTTAGTGATTTGACATATTAGAACATCTGCCACAGTGAAAAAATAATGTCAGGTTACCTTACCAATGCTTCTGAAAATTGCACGTGCAATGTCACCGGGGTTTCATATATATTCGGCCCTGCCATAATTTCTTCTTTCAAAGCATGTTAAATAAGAAGACTTAAAGGTAACTGTGTTAAAATGCTTGAAAAACAAATTCACTTAATTGTAAAACGAGCCCGTTTCCTAATAGGAAGGGAACTTTATATGATAATGGAGGCAGAAACGTATACCTTTTTTTCTCCGTTTCGCAACCTTGCTATACGTGGCACATTAAGATTCAGGTTACTTCAGTAATAAAAACCAAGCTGGATTGCATCATGGTTAATATCCTTAGTACGCTAAAAGTGATCGCACCATTTCCTCACTTGTTCTTCAGTGTGACTCGATTGGTAGAGAGCCTATCTATCCTCTGAATTTACCCAGTCCCACATCACTAACAATAATCTTTTTTAGAATATTGATTTATTTGAGCAGTGTAGCTTTTCACAGGGTAGCCTCTTTTACAAAAATACACCTTGTACTTTTTCCCCCACTCTGCCTAGAGAACGTCTTAAATTAATATTGGGGTAATAGTACGCTTTTAATATTTTTAGTATACTGTACATATATGTATAATACTGAAGTAATAGTATGCTTCTGTTCATTTAGTTGTGTGCCTGTTCACCATCCAATGAATTTCCGAGCCCCCATTACCATTTCATTTTAGTGAAATTCCTTTTAACGTTATATGAGTTGTTATATTGGAATATTCCAGTAATACGTTTCTGAAGCTCAGTGAGATGTTGTTTATCAAAGAAGACTAGATCATCGGCATAAAAGATCCCTCCAGAATTAGGAGAAAACTGTGTACACTTTTTTTAATAAGCTGGAAGATCTGAAATATCTAAACTAAATAGTTTGGGGCATAATATACATCCTTGCATTAACCCATGATGGTTGTCTTTTGAGCTTAAACCTCGCCTATC
The DNA here is from genome assembly GCF_031143425.1 of Pleurodeles waltl. NCBI lineage: Eukaryota > Metazoa > Chordata > Amphibia > Caudata > Salamandridae > Pleurodeles > Pleurodeles waltl. The sequence continues at coordinate 338,352,286 of NC_090444.1, read as the reverse complement.
TGAACTTGCACTCACTTGCTGATATATGTGATTATGTCTTTAAGGTAGCATGAGCACAATTACAAGTTGGGAATGTCTTTGAAGCCAAGATTCAGTGAGGAATTCAGTGATGATTAGTATATCCAGTTTTTAAAATATCAATCTGCTCTTCATTTCAATTCTGTCAGCTTAACTGCAATTGCACAACATTCTTTTAATACACTGTTGTCTCTTTGGATTGAATGTTTATTTAGACGAGTTTAATCAATATTTATGTCTGCTTTTGCATGTGATAGGATAGAGATGTGGAGTTCTGGGGGGTTTGATTTGATTTCAATAAGGTTATTATAATTAATATTTAAGTTTTTGTACTTCTACTTAGCAGTGAGTCTATTATTGCTAATCGTGATAACAATCAATTTTCACTGTAAAAAAATATGAAGTGTGTTGAAGAGTTTGTAGTAGTAGTGGTCATGTTGGTGATAAATCTGTAGAATAATTTTAAGTAGTGGTAATGTGGTTTAGGCATACTTATGAATCTTAAGACTTATTTAGTTTATCTTGATTGTCTGCAGGAAGTATGCTGCTGTGCAGGCCATTTTCAATTTTTTGCATAAGTGACAGTAGTATAGAAAATACTTTGGTTAGTATCAAGAAGGCTGTGTCATGAAGAATCGTATGGGTTTTGTTTATTCAGATGAAATCATCCATTTGATTTTTAGGTCCACAAATAGATAAACATTGAGTTTTCCTCATCAAGATTGTGGTCAGTAGTACTGCAAGTTTCAAGGAGGGTTCGTTTTTAATTTTGACTCTGTACATGAAAGTCTTTCTTTGTTTCTTAAGTGAGCTGAGACCTTATTGACCTGAGCTTGTTGATTGCTAGTGAGTGATTTTTCAGATTTGTGTTTCCCATGGAATTCATGTTTGGGGTGTCCGTGTGTGCTCACACACTTGTTATCTTACATGTTCCTTGTGGTGATCATGCTTTTTATGGGATGTAGTACCTTGGATATTTGTTCTCATTTGTGCCTAATTATTGATAATTATTATCATATTCTGTATCATTTGTTTAAGGTTTGAGGTCTTGGTGTTCTGGACTTTCTCTTCTCCGTCTTGGAGAGTTGCATGGGCAGGATCATGTTAGTCAGATGCAATCGAGATGATATTAATGAAGGGCACTTGTGCAGTACATTACAAAGAAAAGCTTACCTTAATTTTGTGGAGCCCTTTGAGAAGAATTGGCCCTTGCCAATACCCTGTTTGTCTGTGGGATCAGTAATTGCAGGGTCAGAGAAAATGTAGGCTTGTGTTATATTTTAATTTGTGTCATGTTTTGAAAAAACATCTTAAATGTTTGCAGGCTAAGTTTAAAGGCTTCAAGATGGTAGTGTTTTTATACAGAGAAATATTTGCATTTTGATCATGGTTTGAGTTTGCAAATAAGTGTTTTCCAATGTGGAATTGGGATGTCTTGTTGATATGTAAGGTATGCCTAAATTGTTGTAGTCAATTGTGTATGTTCATTGTAAAAAGAAATAGGTCAGTTTGCCTTACATTGGTTGTTGGTATTATGACATTTGTATTACTAATATCTAAATAGTTTTAATGTGGTATGTTTGAATATTTTAGATCAATTTTTTTGTAAAGCTTGTTTGGAAATTAGTGGCCGTTGGGGCATCTTTGCCTCTTCTCCCTCTGTGACTTTATCAAACAAATGTTGACCCTTTCATGTACGACCAGTGAATGAATACTAAATGAAGTATCCTTCTCCAAACCTTTCCCTTCCCAACTCAGTTATTCTTTTGTGTCCAGGGAGTTGAAGGTTGGGAGAAAGGATGAGATAATGGACTATCGTCCTCCCTCTTAATGTTGCCTCCCTCTTCTGAAACATATGACAAGATACAGTAGTGGATTCTGATTCAGGAATGTCTGAGTGGATTGATATGCCCTCTCAAAGTTCTGCTGCTTCTACTATTTACCTCCCTACTTTTAGCTTTAACCCCTCTGGGACAAAGGGGAGAGAGAGCACAAGTGGCAATTAGGCACCTGCTCCAATTCTGCTTCGAGGAACGCATGGGGCCCTTCTTCTTTCAGTTCCTAACTAATGATCCTTTTTACCTGAAACTCTTATATCCTACTTCTACACTTGCTTTGACAGCACTAGCACTGACAGAAAAGTGATGTAGTGTATGACCATGGCCCTTATACTGATGTCAGCTGTTCACTGTACCGCCTCCACCTTCCTAAATCATGATTCATAACACATTCCTCTTGAAAAACTTAGAAAAAATAGTATGTCTGCCACAGCAGCCCCTGCAGCCCTATTACATCAAATACCCACGTTTGACTCATTCAACAAACATATTATATCCTACCTAACATTTGGAAACTGCTTCTTTTGGAATAGCGTTTTCTTCGCTAACGTCATCCATACTAGCGCAGCTCGAAGACTGTGGTCATGGTAGAGATATAGCCTTAGACTCCATCTTTTTTATCTTTTACTTGTGCACATTTTTAGGTTTTGCCTGCAACAGTGCATATGCTGCATGTGCTCCCACTTGCAAGAGATATTGTATACAAGGGGCTTGCAGTCAACTCATTGATTAGCATGTGTTGGCTTCATTGTCAGTCTTACTTGCTGCTTTCTAATTGGCCCGAGCCTGCTCACTTCACTTCCTCTTTTGCTGGAGAATGGAGCAAGTGCTGATTGCTTCAGATTGATTGCTGTCCTTCCTCTGATAGCGCTGTGATTAAGGTGCTGTTTTTTTATTTTCATTCTCCCTGCAATCCTTGCCATCTTGCCAGTTGTAGCTATGTTTTAATCAGAGAACCTCCTTTCTCCTTTGAAATGGATGTTTATTGCGACAACAGTTATCAGTTTCCAAATGTATTTTCACTAAGACATTGAGATTGACATGGGTGTAATTGCTTTCTTTTGCCAAATTACATTTTTTGTTCATTTTCATGCATGGGGAGATTAACTGGTTTGCTCAGAATCACAGGGTTGATGTGCCGAGATCTAACACACTATTGCTTTTTGTTCGCGCTGTACAGCATGGGCATTTCCAACTTTGGCTTTGCCAATGCTTGTTCTGTTTCATGAGCCATCCTCTCCATTCAATGTTTTGAGCTGCCTTGGCCGGGTCGATCTCCAGAGCTTTTCCCTCATTTTTAAGAGTCTGTAAATGTCATACCAGATGAAAAATACAACGCCTGCATGGTCAAGTGGGGAAGACGTTTTCTGCCTCGTCATTGTTTCTTTCTCTTGTGGTCTCTTTTTTGTTGACAGGAGTCTGGTCACTACCCTCTTATGGCACAGCTTTCCTTGTTGCATCTTTTCTGTCACTGTGCTCGTCAGTAGTACATTTTCACCCCGTAATTTATAGAGTATTCCCTCTCAACCAGGACACTATGAGCCTCAGCCTCTGCACTTCTGTTAATTTGTTTTTTTAAGTACAGTAGGCTCTTAACATTTTCGGAATGAAACTTTCACTCATTTAAGAGAACTGTTTGTCTTTGAAACAACCAATACTTGGGACCGATTGCTTCCCAAATCTCAACTCAATTTTAAAGTAACCATGGAATAACACAACGCGAAGTGTTCCTTTTGGAGTTATTTAGATTTGCACTAAGAGTTGGAGAACAACAACGACGCCAACACCGCATCACTGGCCACCAACCTCGGACTCAGACAACTGGTCAACACACCCACCCACATCGCCGGTCACACTCTAGACCCGCTCTTCACTGCAAGCAACCACATCTCCTTCAGCCACACCACCGAACTCCACTGGACCGACCACCACTGCGTCCACTTCACATTCAAGAAACACACCGAACACCACCGCACCCCACTACCGCCGCACCGCCGCTGGGGCAAAGTCACCGAGGACCAACTAACCAGCACCCTCGCCAAGAACCCGCCGACCGACCCTACCGACCCGGACTCCGCCGTCATCAACTTCCAACAGTGGATACTCAACTGCGCCAACACCCTCGCACCACTCAAGAGGCCCACCGTCAACCAAGAAAAGAAAAAAGCAGCCTGGTTCACAGACGAACTGATCACCTCCAAACGCATCTGCCAGAAACGTAAGGAAAAATGGCTTCTCGAGCGCACACCCGACAGCCTGGCAACCCACAAGGAAGCCACCCGCAAGCACCACCAACTTATCCGACTCGCCAAACGCTCCCACTTCACAGAACGCCTAAACAACAATGCACACGACAGCAAGGAGCTCTTCTGCATCGTGAAGGAGCTCTCCAACCCCAGCGCCAACGTCAACGACGTCCCACCATCCCAGAAACTCTGCGACGCACTCTCCACTTTCTTTTACCAGAAAATCGCCACCATCCACGACAGCCTCAACACCACACCTCCGCCAGACCCCAACCCCGACAACTCCTCCTACGCCGACCGCCTCACCACCTGGACCCACGTAGATGACGCCGAAACCCGAAAGACCATGAACTCCATCCACTCCGGATCCCCCTCAGACCCCTGCCCACACCACGTCTACAACAAAGCCGACTCCACCATCGCCCCCCAACTTCGTAAGATCATCAACCTATCCTTCGATACTGTGACCTTCCTGGACAGCTGGAAGCACGCCGACATCCAAGCCCTCCTCAAGAAACCCAAGGCTGACCTCAATGACCTCAAAAACTTCCGCCCGATCTCCCTCCTCCCCTTCCCAGCGAAGGTCATCGAGAAGATCGTCAACGCCCAGCTCACCCACTACCTCGAGGACAACTCCATCCTAGACCCCTCCCAATCCGGATTCAGACGCAATCACAGCACCGAGACTGCGCTCCTCGCCGCCACAGATTACATCAGACAGCAAATGGACAACAACGAAACTTCAGCCCTCATCCTCCTAGACCTCTCTGCTGCCTTCGATACGGTCTGCCACCGCACCCTACTAACTCGTCTCCACGAAGCCGGAATACAAGACAAAGCCCTCAACTGGATCTCCTCATTCCTCTCCGGCAGAACCCAGAGAGTCCGACTCTCACCCTTCCGCTCCGAAGCCACCAACCTCATCTGCGGCGTGCCCCAAGGCTCCTCGCTAAGCCCAACGCTGTTCAACGTCTACATGGCACCCCTCGCTCAACTGGCCCGTCAGCACAACCTCAGCATCCTCTCCTACGCCGACGACACCCAGCTCATCCTCTCCCTCACCAATGACCCACACACCGCCAAAGCCAACCTCCATGAGGGATTGAAATCCATCGCCGAGTGGATGAGAAACAGCCGCCTGAAATTAAACTCCGACAAGACGGAAGTCCTCATCCTCGGACGCACCCCCTCGGCCTGGGACGACTCCTGGTGGCCCACCATGCTGGGACCCTCCCCCCCCCCTACTCCAGCCAACCACGCACGCAACCTCGGCTTCATCCTCGACTCCGCCCTCACCATGTCCAAACAGGTCAACACAGTCTCCTCCTCCTGCTTCAACACCCTTCGCATGCTCCGTAGAATCTACAAGTGGATCCCGACGGAAACCAGAAAAACAGTGACCCAGGCCCTCGTCAGTAGCAGACTTGACTACGGCAACGCACTCTACACAGGCATCCCAGCAAAAGACATCCAATGACTCCAACGCATCCAGAACGCATCCGCCCGCCTGATCTTCGACATACCCCGCCGATGCCACATCTCCCACCACCTGAAGGACCTCCACTGGCTCCCCGTGGACAAGAGGATCACCTTTAAATTCCTCACCCACGCGCACAAAGCACTACACAACACCGGACCCGCCTACCTGAACAACAGACTCAACTTCTACGTCCCCTCCCGCCAACTCCGCTCTGCCAACCTCGCCATCGTTCCCCGATTCCAACGCAAGACCTCCGGCGGCAGATCCTTCTCCTACCTCGCCGCCAAGACCTGGAACTTCCTCCCGACCCCCCTGCGCCAGACCCAGGACCTCCTCACCTTCAGGAGACTCCTCAAGACCTGGCTCTTCGACCAATAGCCGTTCCCCCCCCCCCTCAGCGCCTTGAAACCCTAACGGGTACATAGCATGCTTTATAAATTTATTGATTGATTGAATTTAATGATTGAGTTTCTAGCAAAGTTGTCAAACAACCGAGGAGGTACATTGATTGCATAAACTCTTGCATGGGTTACAAGATCTCGGCTTGTGGTGATTGATTCCTCCAGTGTTGAAGCCATTTTTGTTCATAACCTCCACCATCTCTTTAAAAAGAAAAGAAGTCCGAATGTAGCCTTTCTTATAATGACCTGGAGATGGCCCTGTCAGAAAGATGTCTCCGGCTGAACATTTCTTTTTTTAGATTTAGCCACAATTCCCCAGTGGTGCTTTGTTAACTAGTGCACATCTGTGTAGAGACTGCTAGGCATTCTACAAAACTAGATAAACTTACCAGTAGCTCCTGAGAGCCTCCTATCCGGTTATTTATGTACTACACACATAACTTAGTTGCAGGGTGCTCATATCTGAAAGCACTGTAATAATGGAAAGTGTAAGAATGCGACATACTGAATCAGTGGAAATTAGACACCCAAACTAAGGGCCAGATTTATGTAGCTTTAGGTTTGTGATTTTCTAATAGCAAATGTTTGTGAAATTGCAAACTGTGATGTGCAACAGTGTGTTTAACACTGTTTGCGATCCCCAAATTGGTCGCAAGAGATCTGCCCAATAATATTCTTGAGGTGGGTCGCAATTTGCAACCATTTGGGACTGCCCACAATCACAGGGATGGTGAAACATTCCTACGCACCAGTGTGACTTACTATTAGAAAGGGACGCCCTTGGAACGCCCCTTCCTAATCGCATGTTGCAAATCGTATTTTGCAAGTCTGTAATGGTTACAAAATAGAATTGGTGCATGCCAAAAAGCATTTTACCTGTTGTGACTGGTAAAAGTGCCTCATACATCTGGCCCTTAGAGAGGCAGCAGAGTTGTGTCTGTTTTCCTTCACCTGCAAGTAGCCAATGGTATGGAGGTCCTTGAATGATCTACCACTCCTGAGTTTAACAGAGGTTTGATACCTAGCTACTCGAGAAGTGACCTCCCCAAGGCATTGTCTCCGAGAGAGATGTGGGCATCATGGTTTATGAATGGAAAAAATGAGAGTTGGACTCCAACATAAAAGTATTTTGGATGAACTTCAGATTTTGACTTTAGTCGGCTGTAGCAGGGAGAAATTTCTAAGCTATTAAGGGCACTGATGAGTTCCCTCATGGATATTAAAGGTGGTTTGCAGAAAAGAGGGCGTGTACAACACGAATGAACTAATCTGAATTCTGTACAGGTCTGGCAGTTGAACCTTTTTTGCTGGAAATTCACACATCACTAGAAGGGTTAACGTGGAAAGTAAGTTACTTCTGGTGTCTTCCCAGAGATGTGATATGTTTCACTTGTGGTGTCTGGTTTTCGTGCTAACTGCGAAGTAGCAGTGCAACAGAAGAATGAAATGAATAATGAGGGAAGATTATCATTTACGGGGGAAGTTTGAGAGACCCAAAATGACACGGGTTAGTTACACAGAATGGTTCCTCCCACTTCGGTGCCCCTGTCTGAGTGTGTTGGATATACATATGCCGGAAATTTATCCGGATGGCTGTCATTCTGAGAGCATAGTTGGTTTGCCAAGTGAGTGTTATTGTCTACCTTGACTGATGACAGAAGGTAATGGCAGGCAAAGGCGTCATTACATTTAGGAACTTGCTGTTGCTTAAGGAAGTGATAATTAAATGTTCGAGTAATATATATATATTTGGGAAGGGTTGTAAATGTAGTGCAGTGCCATTAACCTGTAATTAGTTGTTTACATAGTAAATATTGATATGATGTATTATTATCCATGAAAATTCAATATGTATAGTGTCACACAGTATTAAAGCCTGCCACTGAGGAGCATATGTGAGTGATCTGCACTTGAGCCTAGACGAGGAACTATACAAATACAGGTCTAGACGCACCAGTATTATTTATAAGAAAATGACGTCATGAAGAATTTCTTCAGGCGCATAGCCGCAGTCCTTTGTTGGAAAGTCAGAGCAGTAAAACAGGAGTCCCATTTTACTCGAAGTGCTAGTTAGTGAAACATTAGTAGTTAAGAGTTCAGAGCTTGACTGAGTGTCCTTATGAGACAAACAACAGGTTGAATGTAGCTTCTGGCCGAGGATGACTATCACGATTTCTTCTTAAAAGCACCTACGTGCGAAGAAGTATTTGCACTGTGCTCAGTGCTACACGTTTGAATATTCCATATGTTTTTTCTTAAATTGCATTTCTAGCCGTTAGTATTTCATGTTAATATGTTTGGTGATAGAGCCCCAAACATTATTCGCAGCTGATCACTGTCGAATGTTTACGTGTTTAAATTTGAGAAATGTGACTTATAAAATACATGATTAGCCTACATTGTCGGGTAATAAATACCTTTTGCCACCAGAAGTACGTTCAACAGAGGTAGCATAGGAGCTGCCAGTATTATGATGGCACAAGGTGCAAATATTTGTGACCATTTGTAATGGCAATCAAGATTATATTGTAATGGCAATAATTGTTTTAAATATAGCTAACTCCTGGGTTTCCAGCCACGTGGTTATATGGTGGCTCTGTGGCTGGTGTTCAGTGCTACTTATGATTCTGTTCAAATTCACATCAGGAGCGCCTACTGTGGTTATGTAAAAAAATACTTTGCTATACTAAATTAGTTGAATTTACAGCTCGATTCAGTCATTTTTTTATTGCTCGACTCGAGCCAATGTGAATTTTTTGCTCGTATGTAAATGGTAAGTATTCTATACGTTGCCTGTCTCAAACCTTTGAAAACATACACTGCAGAGTAATTACCTGTCACATTATAATCTGCAAAGTGGATTTATTTTTCTACGTTTAATGTTGGCTCAGTTTTCTCCGCCGGTAAAATAGAGAGAGCATAATGAAAAGTAAATGGCACCTCTGCCTAAGGTTGATTAACTGTCACTGTTTTATGATTGTACAAATACTGGGCACAAAGTAATGGTCAATGCGTTAAAGCAATCAATATTTTAGTGCCACTATCAGGCAATGCTGAAGCAAACTCACCATTCCATTAAATGAAGCTATGCAATCAGATTTCCCCCTGATGTGTAGTGTTCAGATAACTGCATAAAATAACTATGCAGCCCCCAGTCAAAGCCGAGGTACATTAATGCAAAAGTAGAAGTCATGAAAATAGAAAAAAAGAAGCAGAATAAGGCAACCTTTAAATTAAACCACTGGGAAGGCAAGGCTGTCTTATATCTTTTTTTTATCATCATTGCTCCTGAGATTCTGTATTGAAACCTCCCTATACGATGCTTCTTGCCTTTGAATGTAAGTGAAGAGCATCTGGGAATGGAATTGTAGCTGGGGTCAGTTTAGGCCAGCTAAGGCCGCCTTCAGATGTCTTTCGAGAGGCAGCTCCTTCTGTCCGATTGAGGTTGCTGTGACCTTTCTGTTAAGAAAGAACGTGTCTCATTTTAGGGAGGGTGATACTGATATTATCTATTAACGTAATAGCACAACCATTCGCATCAGTCTGACCTCACTCTCATAACATTCGGTTGTGTTGTGACAACGACACAGTAATTTGTCACAGATGTTTGGTTAAGTGTGCTAATTATGTGTACCTGTGTCTTGTATATTGTCTCTAAGTCGTTTTGCACAACTTTTCTTTTTTTCCACTAGTGGGCCTGATGGACAAAGCCGTTTTGCGACTGCAAACCCTGCCGTTCGCAAAATCATATGGTTTGCATCTACAGATGACCTTTTAGTGTGTATTAAACCTATTTTGGGAATTAGAAAAGTCCTTCAGGCTCACAAAATATTTTTTTTGTCATCCACACCGAATCACAGATAGGGAAGGGCATGAAAGGGGTGTCCCCTCTTAACTGCTATTCCGCATGGCATGAGAACTCAGTTGCTATTGCGGTCGCAGAGCATTGATCAGTGACCAACACCTTAAGTAGGAGGTGGTAACCGACTCTAGGGAGACTTTTTCATTTGTAGATAGTGTCAGCAGCGTTAGGAGAGTGGACCATTGTCAGGATTTGGCACTGGATGCCATTCTGATTGAACTCACAGCAGAAGGCTTTGGTAGCAACGTTCGAAGAAAACAGGACATACGCCTCATCTGAGATTACTTCACTTAAATAAAAAAATGTCCTCTTTAATTCCAGCCTGCTTGCAGCAGACGACAGGCTTGTGAAGATGGACTGAACAATGGCTACTGCGATACACCGGGAAAAGTTTCATTTGAATGTGCAAAATAAACTCACCAAGTTAGAGGACAGGAATAGAAGAGACAGACTGCACTTTTCAGAGGTTACCAGATGAACTGGAAAAGATTATATTATAGGCTTTTTGAAAACTGTTATATCATGTAAGAATGTGGAATATTAAATGGGGTGGGCTGTGGTGAACACAAAACAATTCCCCAGATGCTGTATATCCAAGTGATGTAAAGACTGCACTGACCCGGAGGTAAACCCTTCTAAAAGAACCCAAATGTAAATGCTCAATCCTTCGTCAATATTTTGAGCTAAAGCTGAGAATGGTGCATTGAAATTGGACACCTTTGCCATGAGATCCCACTGATGGCTCCAGGTGTCTTGGAAGTCCAAAGCTTTCGAATTCACAACTTTTCTGGGGTTATAGTGCTGCTCCTCTGGGTCTCTTCTAAGGGTCACAGGACCTCAAGGACAGAATGTAGGGGTCAGAACTCACTCCAGCAGAGTCCATCAACAAGATCCCGTCCAGGACAGTTAGTACTGGTCACAGTCACTTTAGGAAAAAAGGCCTTTTGCAGCTTATTGTGTCCCTGTATCTACACAGGAGGTTAGCCAACCTGACCTTGGAGTCCACTTCTTTGCCCTGGGTATACAAGGGAGCAGGTCTAGCCCCTTAGGGCTTTCCTCAGGTCACAGACAACAGATACAGCCCTCCTCTGATCTTCTGCAGGCCTAGAAATTGTTCTGAGGTTGCCTGGAGATGCTAAATTTATGGTTGCCACGAGCTAGTGGACTTGAATCCTGGACACTCGCTAGCGAATGGGGAAAACATTCCCAGGGGCAACCATACTGACTCTTACAGCACATCCTGTTTACCTTACTGTGAAAAATCCCACAGTTCACTTTGCTCCTAAAATCCAAGCTGGGGCAGCCCTTCGTCCCTTATGCAGAGCTTTATTGTCGACCCGGAGTTGTTGCCTGGGAAATGGCCCTCCCCTCCCGGCTGTCCAACCCAAACCAGTTCTGGGTTTGAAGCCAACCTGGCTAGTGTTGGCCTTCGAGACCAAGCAATTTCCTTCCTAATGGCTCTCCTTACACTAAACTATGAATGGGCAGACCTCACCTCTGTCCCTTTCAAGTTAATGAAGTTCCTTGCTTCACCCCAACTGTCATTCCTGGGCTGATAAGGGTCATATGCTCCACACTCATCCATCCTGCCATCCTGTCATCAGTTCTAAGCCATTATTGTGCTCTAGGGGCAGTTTTCACAGCTTATTAATTTCAGTCACTTGCTGGGCAGCTGCTGGCAGGCTAAACCAAATGAACCTCCAGGAGCTGCCAGGTAGGGAAAAAGTAACTTTCATAAAGTTACTTTTTTCTAACTATTTATTAAAATCCAACTTTGCCAATGAATTAGACTTTTATTAAATATGAAAGAGTTTTTAAATGCCTCTTTTTGCTATTTCTTGTCAAAAGTTACAGATTAGCGTTTATAACCTGCACTTTGACATTATTCATGATCCAACTACAGCCTTGCTAGTGAATGTTACTTTTGAGGGGTAGTCTCTGGTGGAACATTCCAACTTTATTTTCGTACATGTTCCAATTTTTAAATATCAAGCACATTATAATGTGGACCTCATGGTGATTTATTAATATTCTGTATTATTAGTATTTGAAAGTAAAGTTTGCTGCCTGGCAAAAAGAGTTATTTTAACAGGTTTGACAGCACGTTTTTACCTGCTGTAGTCAGGCTGTACACGGTAGACCTGAAACCATCTTTTACAGGCCAACTCTATGGATCACACCATCGGTGCTGCAGTCCACAACTGGCATTTAACTTCCAGGCCCTGGGTGTATTTCCTATATAATATACTCGTGACTTATTGGCAAGTTATATATATTATTCTGATTTCTAACCACAGATTTCTCACTGTAGCATATTCCCCAGGTGTCAGACTAGATCTAGAAAATCTTGAGCAGTACTTCTGCACTCCAGAAGTTGGCTTTTGATAGCTCCATGCTGGTGCCATCTACATCAGAAGTGATGTTGTGGGGCCCATATAAGCTCCACCCTGCCGCATTGACGTATGTTTCTTTCTTTTGGAGCCAGCAGCGTGGATCTAAACAGCTACCTTGTCATTTTTAAAACTTTTTTTTCACTTTTTCTTGAGTCTTTTTTGAGGTTTGCTCCCAGTGTGCTAGGGACATATCTGCAAACTAATCAGGTGGTTTAAACTGTGTGGAGAATGTAAAAGACAGATGTCTTTCCCTGACCCACACTTGGTTTGCCTCTGGTTGGGTCACAACTCAAGGCCTGCTCTGACTGCAAGTCTAGGAAACTGAAGGCGATTCCAAGTGGATGTTGAAGCTGTTGGTGGCATGGCAGAAGAAGGCTTCGTACTGACTCTGCTCCTGTGGGTGATCGCAAAGGCATTCCGGGAGCTGTTCCCGTGAATGTTTGTCTTCACTGTCCAAGCCCTCTTCCTCCAAGTTGGGTAGGTCTAAGAAGCACAAGAAGTCGTTGAAGTGTTCTTCGGCTTCCCTCTCCAAACGTCATGCTACTAGGCCTCGCTCCCGCAAACCACCTGCAGAGCCGGTCTCTGGTCCCGCTCTGCTTTACTCCGAGTTCCCTGACGCCAGAGCAATGCCTTCCCAACATAAAGAATTTTATGATGCTATGCACGCCATCTTTGGTTTACTGATTCCCCGTTACTCACCTTTGGGCCACTTTGAGCCATGAGATGCCCCTGCTGGGATACTGCTGGCTGGTTTGCGCTGATGCCGCCCCTGAATCCAGACTGATGCAGTCAAAGGTGCCTTCTTCCACCCCGGCTTCCTCCATTCCAGTTCCATCCCTGGTGTCATTTGATGACAAGCCCATCATCATTCCTGCCTGGAACTGGCGCCGCTCCAGTACCTTCTGACTTTGATGCTGGCATAGTCATGGCCCTGCCTACCCCCTGACTTACCGCCCTTTGATTAAACCTTCTTTCTTGAAGGGAGAGGTGAGGAGGAAGGTTTTTATCTCCTGGATGAGGGCACTGAGCCAGCTGAAAACTGGTGTTAGGAGCTGGGTGATGCCAATGGCCTGGACACTTCAACAGACTCTGGCATGCTTTCCCCTCTAGGCCATGTATTGGAGGAAGGCGCATCCTTCGCTGCTGTGGTGTGGAGGTCTTTGACCTTCAGCTGCCTGCTGTCGAGGTCAAGACCATTGTCCTGACAGAGGCGCTTCACCCAGGAGCCCGTTCAGCTGAACCACTGCTCTCCTTTAACAAAGCTCTCACCAACGTTGTCTTGGAAGCCTGGGCCAAACCTTACACAGTGCTTTGCATGATTGTCTGATGCCATCGCCCTTCCTAGGAGATCCAGCCTTCCTCTCCCAGCGCACTTCTTCGAAGAGCCTAGTTGTACAGGTATGAACGTCCAGGGTAAACCAAAATGCTTTCCCTTCCACTCCACTGGAAAGGGAATCGAAGAGGCTGGACACCTTTGGAAAGCATATTTTCTCTTCCACCAGCTTAGTCTTGTGGTAAGTGAACATTGCTTGCCTCTTGGGCCAATATTCCCATGCTTTGTGGGATTCAGTTGCGCAGCAGCTTCTCATGCTCCCCGTGGAGGGCCACGCCATCCTCAACCAGCCCTGGTGGATGGCCGAGATGCAGCTAAGTTCACCATCAAGTGCAGGCTGAATACCATGGACTTCCTGGGTAGAACCATGGCTTTTACGGTGTTGCTGCATTGCTATGCCTGGTTGTGGTCCAGTGGGTTCTCAGGGAAAGTTCAAACATTGTTGGTTGTTGTGCCCTTTGATGGCTGTCGCATATTTGGTGACAAGGCTAATACAGCACTCGAGGGCTTTTAGAAGAGTCTGGTCACTTCTAGGTCCCTTGGGCTTTCCATGTCTGCCCAGTCCCAACAGCAGCCTTTCACCCCTACCGTGGACGTGGTCATGGCAATATGCATATCTACAGTTTCAACCATACCCACTAGTCCAGCCGATTAACCACTACTTTTGTGGGCGAGCTCATGGATCCCAAAGAGGACGTGGGAGCCAGACCAGTGTGCTGTCCAGTCCCCCACCCCTCTTGCAGCCACAGCCTTGAAGCCCCTTCAGTACACCCTCCATCAACTACAGCCATGCTTTTGGTGGCAGGATCAGTTGCCACCTGCCCCAATAGTCTGTGATTACGTCCGATAAGTGGGAGCTTCAGATTGCGTGGAAGGGGAATACCCTTCCATTTGTGGATACCCCTCCTTCTTTGGCACTATCCCAAGGATGGCTGACGGAGGATCATCTCTCCCTTCCCTGTCAGAAAGTGCAGACATATCTGGCCAAAGGAGCCATTGAGCAGTCCCTGCACCATAAGTTCGGTGTGGTTGTTAATCCCACTTTCTGGAGCCCAGGAAGGATGGAGCCCTCCAATCTGTATTAGATCTGTGAAATTAAAAATGCTCACATTGACTCAGGTTCTGTCTGCGCTGGAGACTGCATGGTAGTAATGGACTTGCAGGATGTGTATTTCCACATCCTTGTCCTGCTGACCCACAAGTATTACTGCGGTTCACAGTGGGCCACAAGTTGGTGTTCACTATTAATTTGCCAAAGTCACACCTGACCCCCTTTCATATGCTCGCTTCTATCTGAACATAGAGCGATTCCACATCCATCCTCTGGAGCGGCAAGTCCAGGATATTCAGGCTGTGATTTCGACATTTCAGCCTCTATCCTGGATTTAGGTGAGATTGTCTCTAAGGCTGCTCGGTTTCATGGCCTCTTGCATCCTGCTGGTGAAGCATGCCCGATGGCACATGAGGGCTCTGCAGTGGGACCTGAAGTCCCATTGGGTACAGCATCAAGGAAATCCCTCTGACCTGGTCCAGGTATCGGAGGGGACTGCACTAGATCTGCAGTGGTGACTGACAAACATGACTGGCCCAGTGCCAAACCCCTCTCCATTCCCAATTCAGAGCTGACAGTGGTAGTGGTGACCAATCCATCACTCCTGGGGTGCAGCTGCCACCTAGTAGAGGTGGAGATCAGAGGACTTTGATCACCACCAGAGACTCAGCTCCATTCTCTCGCAGTTTAAGGCTGTCCGCTTGGCATTGAAAGCCTTCCTCCCATCCATCAGAGGAAGGCTGATTCAAGTGTTCGTGCACAACACCACTGCCGTGTGATATTGAAAGAAACAGGGCGGATTAGGGGTGTTGACCCTGTGCCAGGAGATGCTGCCCCTGTAGACTTGGCTGGAGCGCCAGGACATCTCCCTGGTCATGCAGCACATGGTGGGTTCACTGAATAGAAGGGTTGCCAAACTCAGTCATCAATGCCTTGGCGATCATGAATGCAACTAGACCTGGATGTGGCACAAGGTAGTTTTCCATGTGTGGGAGAACTCTGGCTCGAAAATGTGCAGTGTCAGCGCGTCTGCACATTAGAGTTTTTAAAATGGTTCTTGCTTGGAGACACATTCCATTTTGGATGGAACTCGGCACTCCTTTATGCCGATATTAGTCCTGCCCCGAGTTCTCAGGAAGATCAGAACCGACTGGGCCCAAGTCATTCTCATGACTCCAGATTTGGCACTGAGAGTGTTGGATCCTAACCTCTTGAGCATGAGCATCAGTCTTACAATCAGGCTGCCTTTCCGGGAGGATCTCCTGTTGCAGCAGCAGGGCAGGGTCCTTCACCAAACCTGTGCACCCTCCTCCTTCCTGCATGTAGATTGTGCGTTGGCAGTTGAGGGTTTTTGATCTTCCTCCACAGGTCTGTGATGTCATCTTGGCAGCCAGGTGCCTCTCCACTAAAACTGTATATGCCTGCCATTGGTTTAAGTTGGTGCCTTGGTGATTCTCACACCAGGTGGGCCACCTTTCTGAACGTCTGTTGAAGGTGTTGCTGTTTGTGTGTATTTAGCCCAGCAAGTCCTTGCTTTGGGCATTATTAATAGGTATATATTGGCCATTTCGGCTTTCCCACACTTGCTGAATCAACCCTCCATGTTCAAGTCACCTGTTGTGACTCATTTTCTGACATTTGTTCTCCCTTCTACCCCTTTTGTGATGCCCCAGTAGGACCTCCCTCTGGTCCTCACATTTCTTATGGTGCTCCCTTTGAGACCCTACATAGCTGTTCCCTGCGGCCCTTAACCATCAAGACAGTCTTCCCAGTGGCCATTAAACTTTTCATGTCAGTCAAGAGTACTACTCTGCCTACATTGTTTGCTCCTCCTCATCCCTCCAAGGAGGAGGAGTGTCTTCATTGCCCCGACCCAAATAGAGCTCTCTTGTTCCACATTGATAGCACTAAGGACCATCTAGTGGATGATCACCTCTTCATCTGGTTTACTTGTACGAAAAAGGGTAATGCTGTGCAGAAGTGGATCATCTCTCAATGGATTGTACTGTGGATTAAGGTTTGCTAGGCATTAGCTAAAAAGCAGCCTCCTGAGGGCATGAGTA
The DNA here is from genome assembly GCF_031143425.1 of Pleurodeles waltl. Taxonomy (NCBI): domain Eukaryota; kingdom Metazoa; phylum Chordata; class Amphibia; order Caudata; family Salamandridae; genus Pleurodeles; species Pleurodeles waltl. The sequence continues at coordinate 338,335,601 of NC_090444.1, read as the reverse complement.
CCAACTCCACGAGGGCCACGGCTGCTACTACTGTGCTGGCACAGTGGTTATCTGTTCTTCTGCGTTGGCACACAAGGTACCTGTCCTAGACATCTGTCAAGCCGTTACGTGGGTGTCCTTCCACACGTTCATGAAGCACTACTGCTTCAGTAATCAGGTCCATGAAGACAGGCATTTTACCTATTCGATCCTCTAGCATTTTCTGGTTTGAGCCAGTTTGCAGACCCACCTGCGGGGAGGTATTGCTTGGATATCTTTTCTAAGGTGAGACACCTGTGGTTAGAAGTCTCTATGAGAAAAACAAATTATTTACCTTCCGTAACACCTTTTCTGGTAGAGACTTTGCCTAAATGCAAATTCATCACTGACCCTGCAGTCCTCCCCGTTCTGCAAACTTGGCTTTTCACCCTACAGATCCCATTAGATACTACACACTGGTCAAAACATTGGCTCTGAGTTTTTGACATGAAAATAATCATGAAAGAAACTGTCAGCATTTCGGGTGGCACTTGTAGGGACACTGCAGTGTCACTTATGATGCAAGCTAGAAGCCAATCGATGCCACTTACTGTTGCCCAGAGGTACAGCCAAAGATTTTCCTGATCCCGTACCATCTTGCCTGGCAGGTTACCCCCATTTTTTCATGTATATAAGTTTGTTTTTGCCTGTCTCACTGGAATCCTGCTAGCCAGGACCCCAGTGCTCATAATTTGTGGCCTGAATGTGTATACCTGTGTTCTGACTAACTGAGGCTCTGCTAATCAGAACCTCAGTGATTATGCTCTCTCTGCCTTTAAATTTGTCACTATAGGCTAGTGACCACTTTTACCAATTTCAATTAGCACACTGGAACACCCTTATAATTCCCTAGTATACGGTACCTAGGTACCCAGGGTATTGGGATTCCAGGGGATCCCTATAGGCTGCAGCATTTCTTTTGCCATCCATAGGGAGCCCAGACAAACCTTTACACAGGACTGCCACTGCAGCCTGATTGAACTAACGCACACTTCATTTCACAGCCATTTTCACTGCACTTAAGTAACTTATAAGTCACCTATATGTCTAACCTTCACTTGCTGAAGGTTAGGTGCAAAGTTACTAATCGTGAGGGCACCCTTGCACTAGCAAAGGTGCCCCCACATAGTTCAGGGCCATTTCCCCAGACTTTGTGAGTGTGGGGACACCATTACACACGTGCACTACATATAGGTCAATACAATGGTAACTCCGAATATGGCCATGTAACATGTCTAAGATCATGGAAGCGTCCCCCATTTCAAATCTGATATTGGGGAGCCAATTCCATGCATCCCTTGGGCTCCACTATGGACCCCGGGTACTGCCAAACCAGCTCTCTAGGGTTTTCTCTGCAGCTACCGCTGCTGCCACCCCACAGACAGGGTTCTGCCCTCCTGGGGTCTGGGCAGCCCAGTCCCAGGAAGGCAGAACAAAGAATTTCCTCTGAGAGATGGTATTACACCCTCTCCCTTTGGAAATAGGTGTTAAAGGCTGGGGAGGGGTAGCCTCTCCCAGCCTCTGGAAATGCTTTGAGGGGCACAGATGGTGCCCTCCTTGCATAAGCCAGTCCACACCGGTTTAGGGAACCCCCAGTCCCTGCTCTGGTGTGAAACTGGACAAAGGAAAGGGGAGTGACCACTCCCTTTTCCATCACCACCCCAGGGGTGGTGCCCAGAGCTCCTCCAGTGTGTCCCAGACCTCTGCCATCTTGGATCCAGAGGTGTGAGGGCACTCTGGAGGCCTCTGAGTGGCCAGTGCTACTGCTGCTGCCACCCCACAGACAGGGTTCTGGCCTCCTGAGGTCTGGGCAGCCCAGTCCCAGGAAGGCAGAACAAAGAATTTCCTCTTGGAGAGGGTGTTACACCCTCTCCCTTTGGCAATAGGTGTTAAAGGCTGGGGAGGGGTAGCCTCTCCCAGCCTCTGGAAATGCTTTGAAGGGCACAGATGGTGCCCTCCTTGCATAAGCCAGTCCACACCGGTTTAGGGAACCCCCTGCCCCTGTTCTGGCGTGAAACTGGACAAAGGAAAGGGGAGTGACCACTCCCCTGTCCATCACCACCCCAGGGGTGGTGCCCAGAGCTCCTCCAGTGTGTCCCAGACCTCTGCCATCTTGGATCCAGAGGTGTGAGGGCACTCTGGAGGCCTCTGAGTGGCCAGTGCCAGCAGGTGACGTCAGAGACCCCTCCTGATAGGTGCTTACCTGACTAGGTGGCCAATCCTCCTCTGAGGGCTATTTAGGGTCTCTTCAGTGGGCTTTTCTTCAGATAACGACTTGCAAGAATTCACCAGAGTTCCTCTGCTCCTCCCTCTTCAATTTCTGCCAAGGATTGACCGCTGACTGCTCCAGGACACCTGCAAAACTGCAGCAAAGTAGCAAGAAGACTAACAGCAACATTGTAGCACCTAATCCTGCCGGCTTTCTCAACTGTTTCCTGGTGGTGCATGCTTTGGGGGTTGCCTGCCTTCATCCTGCACTGGAAGCCACGAAGAAATCTCCTGTGGGTCGACGGAATCTGCTTCAGCAGGCACCAAACTTCAGCGTCACTGGTACTCTGGGACCCCTCTCATCCTGACGAGCCTGGCCCCTGGAACACAGGTGGTGGACCCAAGTGACCCAGACTGTCCAGTGGTCCAACTGTCCAAATTTGGGGGAGGTAAGTCCTTGCTTCCCGTCTCCAGACAGTAATCCTGTGCACCGCGTGAACTGCAGCTACAAGGACTTCTGTGCACATTTCCACTAAATCTTGCATGCACAGCCAAGCCTAGGTCCCCAGCACTCTGTCCTGCGATGCTCACCTCCCTGAGTTGATCTCCGGTGTCGTGGGACCCTCTTTTGCAGTGTTGAGACGACCGCCATGTTCAGACTTCTTGAACCCGTGTTCAAGGACTTCTGCGGGTGCTTCCTTCTTGTGCGTGAGCTCTCTACGTTGCTGAGGGTCCCCTCTGTCTTCTCTCCCAAGTGGTGACATCCTGGTCCTTCCTGGGCCCAGGCAGCACCCTTTTTATTCAACCGCGACTCTTGCAGCTAGCAAGGCTTGTTTTCGGTATTTTGTCAAGGAAACAACTATGCATCCTCCAGCACTCTGTGGGACGAAGGAGAAGTTTCTAGCACCTTTCGTTGTTGCAGAATCGTCAGCTTTTTCCATCCGGAGGCAGCCATTTTTCAACTTCATCTGGGGTTTAGTGAGCTCTTATCCCCCCCCACCCCCCCGGACAATTTTGCGACTCTTGGACTTGGTCCCCTTCCTTTGCAGGTCCGCAGGTCCAGGAATCCATCTTCAGTGCTTTGCAGTCTGTTGTGGTCTTTGCAAAATCCTTTATCACGACTTTAGTGTGTTTCTGGGGAAATAGTAGTACTTTACTCCTACTTTCCAGGGTCTTGGAGTGGGGTATCTTGGACACCCTTACTGCTTTCTTACACCCCCAGCGACCCTCAACACACTACACTAGCCTAGGGGTCCATTCATGGTTCGTATTCCACTTTCTTAGTATATGGTTTGTGTTGCCCCTAGGCCTATTGCATCCCATTGTATTCTACAGTGTTTGCACTACTTTCTGACTGTGTTACTCACCTGATATGGTTTTCTGTGTATATTTTGTGTATTTTACTTACCTCCTAAAGGAGTATTTCCTCTGAGATATTTTTGGCACATTGTCATTAAAATAATGTAGCTTAATTTTTAGTAACTCTGAGTATTGTCTTTCTTATGATATAGTACCTATATGATATAAGTGGTATAGTAGGAGCTTTGCATGTCTCCTAGTTCAGCCTAAGCTGCTCTGCTATAGCTAATTCTATCAGCCTAAGCTGCTAGAACACTAATATTCTACTAATAAGGGATAACTGGACCTGGTACAAGGTGTAAGTACCATTGGTTCCCATTTCAAGCCAGGCCAGCCTCCTACACTGTGGAATATTCTAAAGTGAGGAATCTACGGTTAAATAGAGTCCTCTACCAGAAAAGGCTTTACCAACGGAAAGTAACTTGCTTATCAGGACTAAGCCAACTTAAGCATTTTTAAAGGAAGAGCACAGACACTTTATTCCCGCTTAGCAGGGGTACCGTGTACAGAGTTCAAAAACCTGCATAAACAGGCTCCAGAAAGGCACAAAATCTGGTGTGACCATGCAGAAAAAACACATTTTAAACATAACAGCAAATAACTGGCATCACATCTGACCCACCTTAGGAATTTGTAGAGAGTGCACTGGGTCAAGAAAGACAACCCACCAAAATCCAAAATCATAGCTTGCTTCTTGTGACAACAGGTGAGGCAAGTGATACAAGAAGCAAAACAGAAAGGCCTATTCATTTGCAACAACCCAAAAGAATCTTAATTTTCCATGACTTCTCAAAATAAACTTTACAAAAAAAAGAAAGCAAAGGTTGAAATAATTGGAAAAATCTTTGCAGCCTATTGGACACAAGAGATCTCACAGACCCGGATCAATTGGATATGTCCTTAAACTCCATAGAATCCACATATTTGAACATTTCACAAAAAACATCTGACCAGAACAATCTCTGCCACCTTACTTATGGACTCTTCAGAATTCTTGACAAATAAGCATGAAGTTTCTCCCCGAAGGCGCTAGGTCTCGGAAGAACCATAAACAATGGTCATGCCATCCAACGATGAAAGATAAGTTGAGATTCCTTTGTTCAGCAAGTAGCCCACAGCAATGTTTGATCCACAGTGTTGAATATTGTCTTATCAATCATTGCCTAAGCTATTAATTCTGATTGTAATATTCCAATGCATGCAGTCTGATAGATACTTTTACCATCAGATTCCTCACCTTGTGAATCTCCCTGGGTGCCAGGCTGGGTCTTGAAGCTCTTGCAGTAGCTTCTGCCCACTCCCAGATGGCACCATTGGCCTCCTCAATGACTTCATTCTGCCTTTGGACACGATGACCCATAGCAGTATATAGCTAAAGCCCCTGTGTGCTAACACTTTCTGCACACCCTTTGATGCAGATCTGGAGCTTAGCTCCTGTGATATTTAAATTCTTTCGACTTTCTTAATCTACACTTTTTTGACATTGTGCAGCAATGCTCCCCTTTTCCCCCCAAAATGAAAAGGTTTAAACAAAACTGCAGCTATTACTATCCATTGTCTGTCTCAGGCCCACAGTGTCCCCATCTTTGGTGCCACTGCACTCAGGCCATCATTACGACCCTGGCGGTCGGCGGTAATTTGGGGAAAGGTACTGCCAACAGGCTGGCGGTACCTTTTCCCAAATTATGACATTGACGGTTTGGCTCAAGCCAAACCGCCAATGTACCACTCCGTCCGCCAGGGTGGTAGCGGCCACCGGGCTGGAGACTTCAGTCTCCAGCCCGGTGGCCGTCACAATCCCACACTCGGGATTATGACCCCCTCCTATCCCCATGGTTTCCGTGGCAAGCGTACCGCCACGAAAACCATGGCGGTAAGCACTATCACTGCCAGGGAATTCCTTCCCTGGCACTGATAGGGTTCTCCCCGGCCCCCCTCCCCAGAGTCCTTCCCCACCTTCCCCCTTCCTCTCCTGTCCCCGCACATTTCCACACCCACACACACATACACACACGCATACCCACATCCACCCATGCATGCACACATACATACCCACACACTGCAACACACACCAACATACCTTGCCGCACACATGCATTCACAACACACAACATACACGTACACTCACATTCAGGCATTCACACACTCATTCAACGCGACTCACACCTGCATGCAGCATTCATAAACAGACACCCCCACACACGCACACAATACCCCCCTCTAGTGTCGGAGAACCCGACTTACCTGCTTGCAGGGGGTTCTCTGGCTGGCGACGGGATGCGGCGCTGGTGTCAGCAGCATCGTCCACCAGAAAGACACCACCAGGCCGTATCATTGCTCATGATACAGTAGGCGGTGTTTTGCTGGTGTGGCGCTGCTGCTGACAGCAGCGCCACCTTACCGCCGTCCGCCATGACCATCAGCTGTATTTCGCCAGCCTTCTGGCGGAATTCCGTTGAGGGTCATAATGCGGGTGGGTGGCTGGTAGCCACGGCGACGGTATGTTGGTGGCCGTCGCTGTGGTGGTAGGCGGCAGTTACCGCAAATGTTGTTATGAGGGCCTCAGTGTCCCTCTGGAAATGGAAAGCTAAAATCTATGTTGCTGAAGACAAGGTATGAGGTCGGCCACTCCAGGTCGGAAGGCTGTTCCCCATCCCACTCCCATTTTCACTCTTCATGTAAGTCCAAGATGGAGACAAATTGATGAAAAAACACAAAAAGTAAAAAAACAGAGATCTTTGCACCCCCAAACCTCCTATTTCAGGGCGACATCCATATTCATCCATAGTCTGCACTCTAAATGTTGACCTTGGTCCATTCCAGTCGGTGTGCTGAGTTCTCCAGACCATTGTAAACTTCTCAGCAGATTTCAACCTTCAATGAGGCCATGCTGCAGTTCTGTTCTTCAGTATGTCTTCAGATCGCTCTGGTGTCCCTTTGATCCTCCAGAGATATTTTAAGGCCTCCAGTCAGGCTTCCGCCGCAAGGCCATCACACAGCACAGACTGATCCTGTAGGGCCTCAGCTTCCTCCAATTCTGGATCCAGGCCACACCTCGAGTATTTGACTCTGGTTGTTCCTTTAGCACTGTCACCTCGACTCCCCTTGCAGATCCAGAACCACTTCAGTTTGTGAACTTCCAATGATGCAACTGGACCCAACCTTAGTATGAGGATGACTCCCATTCTGTCTTTGTGCCTCATGGGCAGTATTGTAGGAGGATGGTGGTACATTTTTGCTTTAAGCCTCGTACTAAGCGGGCTCTTGTGAATGTTTCTTCCAGTGAAGACAAGGAAGCGGACCATTTGCTCCCCACTCAATTACACTGATGCTGGCTTACATCCTGACCAGCAAGGCTTGGACTCTTCACCTGAGACAGCATTGAATTCTGGCTTGGGAGCCCCTACAGTAGAAAGTGTTTATTTTGTGTTGGTAGTGTGCAGCTCTACAAAGGTGTTAGACTTGCAGTTGCCTACAGTGAAAACTAAGGCCAGGATTCTGACAGAAAATGTACAGCCTGGGAGCTCCTCTTTGAAGCCTTTGTTGACATTTAATGAAGCTTTAACTGAGCCTCTGGTCCAGCGTTGTTCACCCCACTCAATTGCCAGATCAAATACGCCTGCCACCCCTGAACCAACATTTCTTTTTCTTTTCTCTTTGTGTTTTTTTGAAACAATTCTTTATTGGCATTTTAATTTTATTGTTCTTTTGCAAGACCCATACACATTAACTAAGGGGTGACAGTGTGCGTACCTACTTTGATCATTAACTAGAGTATTATGGATGGTCGTTCGGGGGACTACATTCAACTACATTTATCCCCTCCAAGGTCTACTAGGAGAATAGCCATGCACATAAACCCGGGAATGTTTTTGCTGCTTTTCCAATGCCCCAGGAGGGGGATTTTAAATGCTTCTGTCAAACAGAAAGGAGCCTATGAACTGGCAGGGAGAAGAGGTTGGATCTCAATGCATGCATTCCGCCACATTCAAGTGTTTCCATCCGTCTGTAAGGATAGGGGGTGTAAAAAGGCCCCCCAGACTGCCTGAAACTCTCCCATTTCATCATTGAATTTGTAGATCAGTCGTTAAGAGTCTGTGCTAGTTCTACGAGCAATTACAAATGTGTGTGATCCAACATTTCTGGCGCAACATCCTATTCCAGAGAGACTTAAAGTTCAGGCCTTCACCGGTGAAGTAAATCCAAATTGTTTTTTCCACTGCTGCATTGGACAGGGAATCACAGAAAATTGACACTAAGGGCAAAAGCGTTTTCTAATCGGCTAGCCGGGGTCCCCCATCTTTAAATGCAGTGTCTCTTGGATTGCTGTCCCATGCCCTCTAGTGCATGATGAGTAAAATTTTGGCAGTCTTGCCTGAAGATTTCTGCAGATCATTTGTACAGATGATACAGGATGGCCATGATGGAGCAAGGTACTTTTTATGGTCTAGCCTAGATACCACTGATTGTGTTACCCTGTCTGTAGGCATTGGTGTTGACATCAGATGTCCTGTTTGGTTGGGTGCTGCTTGGTTTTCAAGCTTAGTGGACATGCTTTTTGTTGGGGTATGATTGGTTGATGAGAAGCCAGATTCTGCCATACAGTGATTTAATAATAGTGGAGCAACCACTCACTCTAGTGGCAGGCACAGTGGTAGGGGAACTGGTCATCAAAAGTAGGTCAGAATTATGCTGATAAGGCAGCTATTGTGGGCCATATGTGCAGAAAATAGGAATCGTGATTTCCCAATGTACAAAATAAAGATTTCCAAAATAGCAGTTCCTAATGGATTCGCAAATAGGCCTAACTCATGAATATTAATTTGGTAGGTCCCAATTTGCAACCCATTAGGTATTGCAGCCATCACAGTGATCGTGGCCCATTGAGGTCAGCAGACCACAATGTCTGTGATTGATTTTTAAATCAAGCAGTTTTTGTATTTATATGTGTCTAAAAAAAAAATATATTATTCTTGATACCACTGCCTGTTCTTAAAACGTATTTGTTTCAAAATTCACAAAGGTGAAGGGCTCTCTTAGGGACTCCTTCTCATTTTTTAGAACGGTTACCACCTCCTTTGAGGTGCGGTAAAAAATGAATTTCTTGCGACCGCAGTTCATTTGCAAGACATTTATACATACCACTACGATTCTGTATTTAGAAGGGATGCCCTTATAACACCCCTATCAAATACTGAATCGCAAACACAAATAGCGATTCAGCAGCGTGTTACTGAATTGCAATTTGGAATTTGTACATATGTTAAAGCATTTTTTTTTCGGTTGTAAAACAGCTCAATTCGCCGACCTCAAAAAATGATTTGTACATAGGGCCCTTTGTTCTTTCCTTCATTGCAGTTTTGCTTTTACTACTGTACGTTTTGGCCTAAAAATAACAAAATAACGTAATGCAATATGCTGCTGGGCACGAAACTTAGGACTCTTATTTGACCTAGGGCACAACAACATAGTCCCCATATTATGCATCATCACATGCTATTATTGTACATCACCCAGTAGCTCCTGCTGACCATATGTTGCCATAATGCACACATCCCGACGCCCTCAAACTGTCCGTGATAATGTGCACTCCTGATGCATAACACCCAGGGCTCACCTCATGCACAGCTCCAGTGCTCCATTGATGCTCAGTGCCACATGCTGCCATTGGAACACATCTCCCTATTCATCCCATGCTGCACTTCACCCGGTGGTCCTTGCTGCACATCATGCTGTGCTTCTCTTATGCTAACCATCTAATGTTTGCTCCGGCACCTGGTTATGTACCACTGTTGTTTTGTGTGCCTTGATAACTTGTATGTTGGACATTTTGCACACAGGTGTCCATAGATGTGTTGTCTATGTGCATGCAATATGTGTGTTTGTGTGTGCCAGTATGCTGTGCCCCAGACCTCTTGGCTTTGTGGATACTGCTACTTAAATGAAGGGAACTGGTGAGGGTTCGTTGTCACCTGAGAAAAGGTAGCGTGCTCACAGATCATGTACCCCAATATGCTTGATGGAACTGTGGAAGGAGTTTCCAGTCCCACCACCAGATGATTTGGTAAACAACAGAACGGATAAAGGCGCCATTGTAAACTCTTTCCTATTACCAATCACACTTCTACTGTGGTACCTGCTGATATTAGCCTGGACGAGACAGCATCTCAATCATTGAAGGAAATCTTGGGGGAAGGCACATCATTTGGGAATGATTGGCATGTAGTCAACATTCAGCCGGGCACGGGGATATGTATTTTCATTAATTTCTGCATTTTGGTCTGGTAATGATTTTTGACTTAAGTGGAGCAGTGTTCTTTCATTACCTACACGTTAACCTAACACACCATGTACATGGGAGGTCGGTTTCGCCCAGTGTAGCATTAATACAAGTTTGAAGTTTTATTTATAGTGAGGTATATTGCAGTCTATTCTGTTGTTCGCTCGAAATGTACCTTGTCGCAGAATAACATTTACATTTAAGAAGGTGCGGGGTTTATGAAGTTGTTTCGCCTTGTCATTGACTTACCTTCCGTTTTCAGTTTTCCGTCTTGGTGGGACTTCTTGACTCTCTTTCATTTGGCATAAACAAGTATTCTTGTAGAATATTTTGTCTAGGTTAAGTCCTTGGTTATTTTTTCGTTGATGCAGGTGATAAACTTTATACTAACATTTTGTTTTGCAGGATTTGCTCCGTAAATGATGACACTCTTAACTTCACTCTGGAGTTCACTAATTGGAAGAGGCTTTCTCCAGCTGTGGAGCAGAGCTTGTCCGCCCACGCAGAAAGCTCCACTTGGGTTCCAAAGAAGTATTTTGGTAGGCAAATGATCCAGTTGTATTATTTCTGCATGCTTGAATTCACAGTCACTGACATAGTAAATGGATGTTCCGGGCATTTTGTGAAAGCTGCGAGGCTCAAAACAAATTACAGAGAATTTGTAAATGTGTTGTTGGCGTGCAGCAATTAAAATCCCTCACGACTGACACATCGTTGAACTTGACAGTATCTAAACGCTATTTTTTGCCCTGTCATTTAGTAACTAAAGAAACTAAAATGCAAATATATTAATACGTCTGAATGCTTCTTTGTTGACTCTTGAGTTTGTGGGTTTTTGTTTTTGAATGATTGGTTAGAGTGATGAACCACTTATACACTCTTGCTCACACTCCTCCATCCATGCAGGTATCAATCTATGCACTCATCCATTCATGCAGCCATAATGTATTGCCTTGGCAAACAAGAAGGTGTGGACAAAAAGAAACATTGCATCAAACGGTTGAAGTAAACACATTCGGTTTTTTTTTTTAATAAAGAAAACATTACCTTAGTTTCCATAGTGCAGACGTCCATACAGCGGGTTTCCAGATCATGGTTGGAAGTCTTGGGCAGCTGACGTCCTTCGGGGGTTACACAACCTCCCCAAGATGTGGGCTGCAGCCTCAGAAGCATTTACTTGTTCTTGTGGTGACAGTCTACTCGGGCTGTAAGTCTAGCCTCCTCTCTTTGACCCCCCCCCCCCACATGGTTGACCAGCTGGTGATGGGCTCAAAGCTTCGATCCTTCGCCCCCAATCCAGACCTTGCCACTTTGAGACCGCCCCCACCCCTCCCCACAATCAAACAATAAAAAATGTGTTAAATTTGGCGGGTCAACTGTATTCTTTGAGTCAAGTTCTTAAAAACACCAATCCTTCACAAAGTCCATCATTTTGGCATAATAAGGTGAAAGAGAATGTTCCAAGTGTCCAAGAACAGTGTCAATTACACAAAGAATAGGTGCAGTGCTAGTGTAGCAGTAGTAATGCAGCATTTCCACATGCACAAAGAACGGGTACTGGAAGCAAGAATGTAAGCTACTCAGGATCGGACTGGGACAGAATATCGGACTGGACACGTAAATAAAAGTGCCCCCCATTCATGAATCAGATAACTGAAGAAGGTTCTCATGTTTGTGAATTGGGCCAGTTTTTAACTTTTAAAGACACGCTGTATAAGTATTTTGCAAGGAATGAAAGACTGCATGGTTTTGAGCTTTCTGTAGGCAATATTTATGGTAATATCAGATACATTATCTGCAAACACAGTCCAGCAGACCACAAAACAGGCCCACAGACAAAAATACACAACCAACTCACTGACCAGTCCTACCACAGACACCGCCTGAAACCTCTGTAGCCCAGTAGATGCTTCCTCACACACACAAAATATATACAAGAGTACTAGCTTTGCTCACTTATACAAAGTACTTTGAGTACAACTAACATTAGTACAAGCCTTCCTCATTGTGTGTGTTTTTGTATGTGCATGTGTGAAAGAGAAATTGTGTCTGTGATCAAGATGTGGGTGAGATTGTGTATGATGCAGGTGTGTGTTAGTGTGACTGATAATGCTTTTCAGTGTTGTTTTATACCTTGTGTGTGGATGAATTGTGTAACGGTAATGTTATATGATGGTGTCTGGTGTGGTGGCATCTGTGCTTATGTGTCTCTGTGTATTGATGTGATGGAGTGTAAAACTGTTAATGTTGTGAGTCTGTTGCTGTGTGTGCGCCATTATTGTGTTATGGTGTACTTGTAGTGCTGTGACAAAGAACCACCTGTCAGTAATACAATTAGGTTTGGAAGAAGTTTTATTTCCGCTGAAGTAATTTGACATTACTCTTTTGATGTAAAATGACAGAAAATTACACAATTACTTCAGTTTGCATAATTATAAGTAATGTGACACAAACATCCTACCGCAAGAGCACAGGAAGAATGAATTTAGCGAGTGTGAGCGGCTGCTGGTCTTTGCTGTTTCTGTTCTGTTAAGCGCTGTTTTCTTATCACAGAATACATCTTTGGGTCTATTTTCGAAGTAAGGTTGCATTTTGCACTATTAAAATAGCGCTAAACGCTGGGTTACTCTCCTCGTGTAATTCTACGTAATCTCCCATCGTTTTTCTATAATTATTTTACTGACAATTATATGAGTTACGTCCGCCCCTAAATACAAGAGACACTGCGTATGGGTATGGTGTGCAACTTAAGCTCACTGGGGAATGAAAATGTTTCAAGTTTGTAAGAACAACTAGACCGAAGGAGATCTGTGAACCAAACACAGAAAATACGTTTGTGTACTTGTGTTAGATTCAGGGTAAAACAAGACAGCACACTGTTACTAAGAAACATAGAAATGATGAAAAGACCTTAGTGGTTGTTCCATGCGTAGGCATAGGGAGAAATGACCCTGCCAGACAAGTATTATGAGCATTATCACTTAATTTGGAAATGTGTGATGCCTGTGGTCTGAAGGCAGAGGATTGCTGTGAATACTGGTCTAATCATGAGCTTGAGAAGCAAGAAACCATGAACCATCTCCAGGCAACAGCCTTCAGGATGGGGCGAACATATGGATCTCATCACAGTCCCCACAATATCTCTTGGTCTGTGTGTCTTGTTAACTCTGGGACCACTAAAGACATTAAGCAGGAAGGGCTGGTGCTAACTGACATGCTTCTCTGGCCATCTCTGTGACAAATCCTAAGGTTAATGGACCGTAATCATTGGGGTGAACCCTCAGCCTTCCTTTAACTTTAATCTTCATTGGAAGATTTAATAGATTTTAACTAATGGTAAAGTAAAACAAATGCCCCATTTATGTTTATATCAGAACATAATCTGTGTAAACCACTCTGCTATGCCTTGTGTTTAGTATGTGATATACAAAACCACAAAAATAGATACATATGTAAATGTTAATTGAAAAATGTATACAAGTGCTCAAGCTCAGTTCTAAAAGGAATGAAAGTCAGACTGTTGTGCTACAATAGGAGCTGCTCATATGTTCCTCCTTGACCATAAATAATAAAGTTCACAGAACAAAAATAAAGCATCCGCAAAGCCAAAAGGTCTGATGTTGGCTGCCATTCTTTTGACTTTGGCAGTTCTTGTTTTGTTCTGTCATGAATTTTGCAAAACGTTATTGTTGGGAAAGCTGCGGAGCACTCATCAATCTTAAACATTGTCTAAAGACAAAAATATTTTTGGTTAAAAAAAACACACACACATTACCGTAGAGCAGTGGTTCCAAACGTTTTCGCTTCTGTTGACCACCACTTTATCATCACTGGAACACGGGGGCCCCCACTGAATCATTTTTGAGATTCGGGGACCCCCTACTGAGTCAATCAATCAATAAAACTTTATTCGGTCATATTTGAACATAAAAGCATCAATAAAACAACCATACATTGTTAAACACAAAACTATCCACCACATACTAGTATTCATTAATTAGATCATGGATCACAAGTTAGAAAAATAACATTTCAATCAAATCCATTACAGTGTACAGCCAACTAAATTTATAATTAGCCCTCATATCTCCTAATGGCCCGCACAGTCGTTGTAAAATTTAAAATGGCCATACCAACTTCTGCTGTTTCCATCCGTTGAAGGTATGTGAATACATTCTTATAAGGTCTTCTATTTGCTCTTCCCAAGCGTGGTAATAGAAACCTCCTACGTGGATTGTCAAACAGCGGGCAGAATAGAATAAAGTTCAGAGTACTTTGAGGTGTGCAATTACTGCAAGGACAATTCGGCAGCGTTTTAAGCTCCAGAAATGGGGAAAGCACATTAAAATGGTACTATATTTACCCTAAATCTAGTTAAATAGAAGCTATGCTGAGGGTTTAAAAAAAATGACAGATATTCCTCAACCTCCTTGGATGGACCCAGATCTGTATAATCCCTCACCTTCTGCATATTCATCACTCTTGCCAATCTCCGATCTTGCAGGTACTTCTGAAAGAGTATTTTTGCCCTTTCTCTAGAGGCTGGGGTAACTAATGCAGGGCTTGTAAACAACTCCCCCACCCCATTTTGTTTAGTGATTGCTTAATATACTTCAACCAGGGAATCCTTTCCATTCTGTCCGAGGTTAAACAATCTGCCATAACAGTTCTTGTAAACATGAGTTCCCAAGTTAGCCAGATCCTAAAACGTAACATTATAGGGGCAATCTGAGCCATATCCTGCAAGAAATCGAAACCAAGCTCCTGATGTATGATAAATGAAGCTATGGTAGGTGGGATTTGCAAAATACGAGAAATAAAACGGTTTTCCCTCACTTGAAGACAACTAAGTTTTATATGGCCCCACACCCCTGCCCCATAGAGCCCAACCGATACACATTTATTTTTATATGAAAGCAGCAATTCTTTTATACATTTGGCTCCTAACCTGGCTAAAAAACAAAGGATTGCTCCCAAGGCACCTTGCAACTGAGTTTTCCCACGTTAGGGGCGTATCAAAAGGGATACCAAGGTAATTAAAATTTACAACTCTATTTATCGTAACCCCCTCCAATACATGTGTCCTTTACTTTGTCCTTTTATGCCCCATCATTATCGGAAAGGACTTGGTAAAGTTAATTTGAGATCTAAGTTCCCCATAAAAGACGTAAACAATTCCAATAGCCTCTGTAGGCCATTGGCATTTGGGCAATAAGAACCACGTCATCCGCATAAAGAAGATACCATATCTGACGGCCCCCAACCTTCGACAGATCTATACCATTTGTGGCAAAAAATACATCCAGCTCATTTATATATTATAAAAAGAGAAACAGGGCCAATATTCACTCTTTTCTGACTCCCCTATGTCCCTAATTGAGTCAGTACATTCCCCATTCTTCCCTTTCCAACTTTTAATACTACTGTTCGAGACAATCTCTTCAATGTATCAATTAAAGCCACCCCCACCCCCATAGACTCTAACATTATCCACAAATTCACCTTATTGACATTATAAAATGCATAGGAGAGGTCCATAAATCCAAAATGCAGAGCGCCTCCCCTGGCACCAACATACTTCCCTACCAGGAGAGTTAAATTCAAGTATTGCTCCACCGTGCCTACTCCTGAGTGAAAACCATACTGTCCTTGAGTAAGAATATTCTGCTCTTCTGCCCAGACCGCGAGGCATGTTAGCAGAACTCGACCAAGAACTTTGGATGTGGTATCCAGCCAGGAAATCGGTCTATAACAGGACAGATCGGTTTTATTTCCCTTTTTAAAAATAGGGACTACGCTGCCTCTTGCCAAGAGGTGGGCAAAGGGCCACCTATCGTTGCTCTCTCAGCATTCGTCAGCAAGGAGCCCCATAGTTCAATATTAGTCCTAAACAGATCCATGGGGACGCCATGTGGGCCTTCTACTTTATTAGGAGCCTTTCTAGCCTGCAGTCTATGGAGTTGCTTAATACCACCCTCAGGGACTGATCAGAGTTACCACTCTCTACAACATCCACATCTAGCATATCTTGGACCTCAACCCGGCCAATCAAATTTGTATAGTATGCCACTCATGCATCTACTGGAATAAAACATTCAATCCCCGTTGACTTGTGATCCATAATAAAGGACGATTAATGACTTTTAAAAAATGGGCCTTATCTCTTGCTTTCATGGCTCCCTCTAGCTCTTCCCAGGTCGCTTTCTGAATCTTTGCTTTCCTTGCAGCCAAAATATCCTCGTAAGCCTTCCTTGCCCATGTAACCTCACCCTTCTCCCTTGGGACCACCTTGAGGGCTTGGCGAAGCACCTGACGAGCCACTCTGCAGGCCTTATCAAACCATGCACAATGATTATTATCACCTTTTCCCTTTTTAATCTCCAAGAACTCTGACACCTTACCGGAGATGGAGGAAAAGTTCTGGATAATTGCAGCTGGGTCAGCTTCCAGATTAAGACACACGGCCATAGCCATTTCTCCCACCTGTACTAAATTCTGTAAAAACTCTCCCACCTTCACTTTATCTAATTTCCTCTTTATCATTCCCTTCCCTGAAACAGTCAGTATGCCCTCCGATCTATACTGGGCTGTATCATCAGTTAATTCCACTTGCACTTTCAGAGTGCTATGATCACTCGTACATTTCGTCTCGATAACAAAATATTTCAGCCGCTGCATTATTTCCATCATAACAATAATATGGTCAATGGTGTTAGCTTTGCCATGCCCATGGAAGGTTGGGGGTGTTGCGCTCGGACTAAAATAGAGATCTGAGGCAAACACAAAATGATGTTTCATAAGCATCTTATTTAGCACATCCCTATATGCATTATGCTAAAAATGTGTAATTGTATTACCCTCGGGATTAGTCAACCCACAGACGGGTGTATTACAGAATCTACACAACTTTAAATTAAAATCCCCTGCACATAATAACATTGCCTGATAGTGTAAGCTGGTAAATACATTTTCTAAAACCTTCTCCAGCTCTTCTACCACCTCTGATAAAGTATAATAAAAAATACTATAATAATAATTAACAATAGCCATTGGGTTATTCTTGTTCCCCTTACCTTTGCTGGACTGATTCTCAGGCCCAAACTGCCAATCCCCACTTTCCAGTCCCATAAGTGGTGCAAAACGATTCTGAGTGGTGAGACAAGGCCTCTGTGATTGTATTTCCCCTCTAACTTTAGTCTGAGGTGATAATGGATGTGGTATAATCGAGGGTTTACAGAAAAATCCCAGGGGAATAGCCTGAATACCATTAACCTCATCTGTGTATGTGAGAGGGCATTTAATATTGTGACTTAATTTTAGTGGTGGCATACAATTTACCACCACACAATGTAGGTCCTGGCTATGTGGGGCGTATCCAACTTTCCTTGCCTTTGTCACAAGGATAATATCTTCACCCCACCCTGAGTTTTTCCTTAACCAAAGCACCACCTTTGATTTCAGGTCTAAGACCGGTTCATCCTTCTCTACAGATAAGTAAGGCACATTGCTCAACACTATAACATACGGAGCACAGGCCGGGGCAGATGTAAATGGTTCTTCAGACTATTATCTGCCACCCCCAGAGTTCTGCCCTTTGCTGCCGCTCTCCCCTCGACACCTTTAAACCCATATCACTTTTCCCTGAACAATTACCATTCATCTACACAAATATTTTACCAACCATTTGCCTTCCACTTTTTCCTACCTTGGTAGGAGCCAGATGGCTCTACTAATACATTCTCCTTCTTGGATTATTGTGCAGAGGCACCACTGTCCTCCAGTTTTGCCTCAATCCTCCCTAATCGGCCACAGATATTTTCATAAAACAGTTTCATTTAAGTGTCCAAACTACTTTAAAAACACATACACCATTTTTTAAACAAGGGACTAGATAAGTGCTCTCCCCCCCTGTGACTGACCCACCCCATTTGCGTCCAAAGTCTGCTTCGCTTTACAGTTTCCCTTCTCGATGATAGATTGCTGCACTGTTAATGTCCTCCTCTTCTCCCCCCTCAAACATTCTTGAATCCCCTTCCTTTTTATTTTAGATGGCAGAGTGTTCATAGCGCCCACCTCAATAACATCTAGCAGTGCCCCTGCAACAACACACGGATTATCTAGTCCTCTGGGACTCACGGGCTTCATTACTACCTCAGTATTTTCAGGGGACGTTGTGATTGGGACTGTACTAAGTTCGTTATTATTTCTGACCCTGGCGACCGTCCTCCCAATGGCTTCCGTTGTGCTCTCTCAATTTGATCTTCCAGTACATAGATTTCTGTGTTTATCATACCCATTACAGAAGTGAGATAGGACGTAATAGTTGAGGTTACCTGGGAGCTTTTGGCAATATCACTTTTATCTAAACCTGTCTTGTACTTCCCCATAGCCACTTATCCACTAAAAAAACAGGGTATGGGACAAGATGCTATGTCTGAGAAGCAAAACCAAGGTGGCCCAGCCCAGGCTGTGACGGGAGCAGACAGGCCCGATCTTGGCCCAGTCTTTGCCTGGGCACTTGCCAAGGCACATCCCATCCTGCGGGAGCCCAGGTGAGGTTTAAAGAAGCGCCTCCGGGTGCGAAGGAAACGTTGGTGGCCTCTCCTGCTGCAGGGACTGGTGGGAAATGAAGTCCGGTCTGTGCCCCACTCCCGCGGTGTCAAACTGCGCATCCCGCGCTGCGAGTAGCCCGGTTCAGGTTTAAAAACACGCCTCTGGGCCCGAAGGAAACATTGGCGGCTTCTTCTGCTGCACGGACTGGTGGGAAATGAAGTCCGGTCTGTGCCCCACTCCCACGGTGTCAAACTGCGCGTCCCGCGCTGTGGAGAGCCCGGGTGCGGTTATTAATGGAAGCCATGGACTCTGGCCTAAACACTATTGGTGATTTGAACCGCTAAACAATACACAAAAATACAGAAATAAGTATTCATCAAACACTTCCACAAATAATAACACATTTTAATTTGCAAACAAATGTAAATAAAAAAATATATATATTATTAGAAAGGTTGGAGCTTTTCTAAATTGAACTGAATCCACATATTTTCCATAATATATTGGATGTACCTGCACTATTACCACAAATCAATCTGAGAATACTAATTTATTTTTTCCTCCAATTTCAAATTCCTTGACATTTACAGAATGTTTTAAAATGTTCAACTGTACATTTACACAAACAAAGAGGGAGAAGGAGGTTGTGGGGCTAGGTCTGTCCTCCTTACAGCCTATATAACATTACAAAAGAGGCCTAGCTAAAAGAACTACCACAGGATGGACAGGAAAAATTATTTTCCTGTTAGGAACACCCTCACCCACCAGGGTTACCCCTTGGTGGCATGCTTCATCATTGGGTTTCTTCCTGTTCCGCTACGGAGCGGAGTGTGCTACAACCTACGGGATACGTGGGAGCACTGATGTAGTCTCGTCAATGTGAATCACAGGAAGGATAGGAGTGGTGGGGTCTTGGGTGAGTTAAAAATACCCGTCTCCTAGTAATTCCAATGATTTAATAGATCTCTTGGAGGCGGTATGATTAAAAAGGGGATGCAGAAGTGGGGGATGTAATGTACCTGACTTCCTAGTCTACATGTTTTGGAGCCTTACCCTTAATCCTCCTCTTCAGAACTAAGGTGGACTCCCTGGTGCCACTCTTTGTTTGACTACCTCTAATGAAAGCATAAATAATACATGCTCTGTGATTTGGTACAATTCACCTTACTAATGTTGTGTCATAAGATGATACCTATCATTTATGGTGTCCATCATTGATTCTCAGTAGTATTTAGATTCTCATATCATAGCTCCGCCGGGAGGGGTGTGTGCTTATAGTCACACTTTCCTCAAAGCGACACTTCCACTCTGTACCTAATGCTCACCTCCCGGGGTCTGAAACTTTACATTTAGCCACTTTTTTTTATATACACTTTATTCATATATTAATATTACTTAATTTTCTAAGCTGTCGTGGACCCTTTGAGGAGGCTTTGCGGACCATCAGCGGTCCACGACCACAGGTTGGGAACCACTGTTGTAGAGGTCGCTGGCACTAAAGGGAACTACTTTGTGCGTAATGTGCACCTTGTGATAGTGCAGCGTCCTGGAGCACACAGTGAAGTCAGCCAGTTTCTAAAGTGGGGTGGAGCCATTGACCCATCAAGTGTCCTGGAGTGGGTGGAAGAAAAAAGGGTATGATACAACAGACTGATGGAGAAAGCTGTGCGAAAACACTCTATAGTTATGTTGAATGCATAATTTTAGTGACATCGAAAGGTCTTTGCTAACAACCAGATTAAAAAAAAAAAAACAATCAGCCTTTGATTGGCTGCTAGCTCCTACCTTAGCAAATGCTGTTATTTGTAATGTTTTTGTACATCTTTATTTAAAGATAGATTGGTAAAGAGGTTTGTGAAAATTGATAAAAAGAGATGCTTGCAAAGATAGAGAAGCTTGCAAAGACAGATACAGTTTTGCATGACAGACAGGAAAGCTTGCATAGATAGAGAGAGACTTGCAAAGATAGAGAGGGTTGTATAGATTGATAGGCGGAAAGATAGATTAGAAAATTGGCATAAATGGCATAGAGTCCATTAGTAATGTAATAGTTGAATGTCTGTCTAAGCATGACGTACAAGAGCACTGAAAGCAAACTAGAAAGCCATACAAGCTGGACATACAGGCAAAACAGTAGACCTCAATTAAAATACATACCAGTATGGTATACAAGAGTGGAGTTATAAAGCACTTCATTGCATGCATAATAAAAAGAGAATTCCTTTGGAAAGAATAGTTTGAAATGATCACAATCTGTTGTGTTGTGAAATAGCAGCAGTCAGATAAACAAATGCCACTCCGAAAGGATTTTACAACAGCATGAGCAGGAGACAGGAACTGATAAACCTGCAATGCTCACTATGCTTAAATCAAAAGCAATATGATCAGCTAAGAAAACGTTCTGCTATTACATCAGACCCTAAACACAAAGGCAGCACTTAAGTAATAATAATGTAAAAACAAAAACGCTGGCACTGAAGAGAACTGACTTACCTGGGGGTGCGTATTTGTGAAAAAAGCAAAAATGTAATCACTTGAAGTTAGCCAGAGGCTAAAGTAGGCTAACCCATTGGCTTATGCTGTATGCTCTAGTGGACGGAAGCAAAATGTGAATGACACAACAGTCCAGTGAATGAAGAGAGCTGGCCGAAAACCTCTTTAAGTAAGTTACTATACATATAAGTTAAGTAAATCCAAAAGGTCTTGGCTTATTCATACCGAAACGTGCTGTAAGAGATCTGGCTCTGAGGAGTGTGAAGATACCCTGAAACGTTATCTAGTGCAATGGGAAAGAAAGGCTAATTAATGTTGCACAGTGTGCCCAACTGTGCCATCTTAATTGGCTAAATGTTTTTTTTCTTTTAGTATTTCGGTGTCTAATTATTACAAAACATCATGTTTTTGTTATTTTCATCAGTCACTACAGAGGTTTGTGTTCTGCTTCGTATCTGCTCATTTTGCTATATACTGCCATCGTTTTAATTGTAAGACATTTTTCTGTGAGAAATTCAGTTTTGCGCCTGCAGATGAATAATACATTTCTCAAAGTGAATCAATGCTGCAATCATAGCAGTAGGTGTCTTGAAAATAAATACATAAGCTACTAATTTTTAATGAGCATGGCTTTCCCATCGCCACCTCATCCCCCAGCACATTCCTCTGTTTCTAAATGTCCGATCTTTTGTTCTAACAGAGTTCGCAGCTCGCCAGTAGTGATTGAGGCCAATATGTTGCTGGTTTTAGAGAACAGCAACCAGAAAGATGTCAGTACCTACCAAGCTTCAGGCTACCGAAGCCCTTTCTTCCATTTTAATTGCGTTTTTTTTGTTTGTTTTTTGGAATGTAGAACAAACGCAAATTTATGTTTTTCTTTTGCAATCTATAAAACGATAATTGAAATTTTGAAACATGATTTCATCACGCCTTTGCAAGGTGTGTGCGTGTGCGTGTTTGTTTTGTTTATATTTAGCTAGCATTTCAGCAAAACTAGAGCATTATCATTGGTTCTAATTGCAGTTCACATTTGTGATGCAAGTTCTTAAATACGGTTGCCTATTGCCTCAACAAGATAAGACATACAGAATATTAGATGCGCGCATAAATATAGCTTCACGCTGGAGGAGGAGGACGGGAGAGGTAGAGGGCAACCATTCGATTAAATCAAGTCCAAACATGATTTGAAAAGAGCTGCTTTCATCCCCTACAGGATGGATATAATCAACATCTGTTTGTCCACATGGAGTGCACTGCAGAGTATTCCCCAGTATTCTAATCATGTTCTTGTGCAAAAGCGATTCTCCTTCACAGCTGCTGATTTATTTTGCTGTGTAATGGGGCCCCTCTTAATGAAAAGCCTTCTGGTTCGTTATGGAGGGGCAGTTACTTTAAGGGGGCATGTTGTCCCGTCTCATCTTTTTTATTTATTGTCTTTTCCCTGCACATTCAGCCTGGCTATGGTGATAAGCATGTCGTGATCGCTGAATGGATGGGCCTATTGAATAGCCAGGGCGGTCGAAAAGGTGCATTGCTTCACAAATTTAGGGCCTGGTCTGAGAACTGTATGGGTGGCAACCCCCTTCATATGGCTTTAGTGCAGCCATCCTCTAGGCACCTATTTCTCTCCGGTCGCTCCCAGAGAGGGTGGCTTGCTGAAATTGCATGCTTAAACCAGAGTCAAGTCGCCTAGGCACACCCATAGGCAACAGCCTGAAAGCAGTTTTTATTTCTAGCCTTTTAAAGTTTTCCTTTGTATTATTATCACATATTATATACAGAACATTTTTAAAATAATAGACTTATCTTACAGGAGGCATCTTAACTTTCGAATTTTATTTTTAGAAGCAATAGGATAGCTCCATGGGCTGTTTCACAAGCATATTGTGCTTCACCATCAAAAACCCCGAAACCGGTCCCAGGATGCTTGTTTCCAGTCCAGGGAAGACCTGGCCTAGCAGTTCGGGCTGGACTGTTCCCATGAGGAACAGGGTCAAGACTGATTTGCATATGGCTGGGTCCAAACTGGAATGGCATGGGCAGCAAAAAAAGGATGGATTTAGGCCCAGATCACTGTACTGGGGGTGAATGCTTGACAATGTTCAGCATTCCGTCCATCACTTGTTGTTTTTGCTTTGTCGCCCTAAGTGGGAAGGGTATGCCCAGACGTGGGTCCCGTGCTTCCCATGCCACTGGATTCAAGCTAGCCTGGCTGATGAGGGGTGAAACCCCGAAACCGGTCCCAGGATGCTTGTTTCCAGTCCAGGGAAGACCTGGCCTAGCAGTTCGGGCTGGACTGTTCCCATGGGGAACAGGGTCAAGACTGATTTGCATATGGCTGGGTCCAAACTGGAATGGCATGGGCAGCAAAAAAAGGATGGATTTATGCCCAGATCACTGTACTGGGGGTGAATGCTTGACAATGTTCAGCATTCCGTCCATCACTTGTTGTTTTTGCTTTGTCGACCTAAGTGGGAAGGGTATGTCCAGACGTGGGTCCCGTGCTTCCCATGCCACTGGATTCAAGCTAGCCTGGCTGATGAGGGGTGAAACCCCGAAACCGGTCCCAGGATGCTTGTTTCCAGTCCAGGGAAGACCTGGCCTAGCAGTTCGGGCTGGACTGTTCCCATGGGGAACAGGGTCAAGACTGATTTGCATATGGCTGGGTCCAAACTGGAATGGCATGGGCAGCAAAAAAACGATGGATTTAGGCCCAGATCACTGTACTGGGGGTGAATGCTTGACAATGTTCAGCATTCCGTCCATCACTTGTTGTTTTTGCTTTGTCGCCCTAAGTGGGAAGGGTATGCCCAGACGTGGGTCCCGTGCTTCCCATGCCACTGGATTCAAGCTAGCCTGGCTGATGAGGGGTGAAACCCCGAAACCGGTCCCAGGATGCTTGTTTCCAGTCCAGGGAAGACCTGGCCTAGCAGTTCGGGCTGGACTGTTCCCATGGGGAACAGGGTCAAGACTGATTTGCATATGGCTGGGTCCAAACTGGAATGGCATGGGCAGCAAAAAAACGATGGATTTAGGCCCAGATCACTGTACTGGGGGTGAATGCTTGACAATGTTCAGCATTCCGTCCATCACTTGTTGTTTTTGCTTTGTCGCCCTAAGTGGGAAGGGTATGCCCAGACGTGGGTCCCGTGCTTCCCATGCCACTGGATTCAAGCTAGCCTGGCTGATGAGGGGTGAAACCCTGAAACCGGTCCCAGGATGCTTGTTTCCAGTCCAGGGAAGACCTGGCCTAGCAGTTCGGGCTGGACTGTTCCCATGGGGAACAGGGTCAAGACTGATTTGCATATGACTGGGTCCAAACTGGAAAGGCATGGGCAGCAAAAAAAACGATGGATTTAGGCCCAGATCACTGTACTGGGGGTGAATGCTTGACAATGTTCAGCATTCCGTCCATCACTTGTTGTTTTTGCTTTGCCGCCCTAAGTGGGAAGGGTATGCCCAGACGTGGGTCCCGTGCTTCCCATGCCACTGGATTCAAGCTAGCCTGGCTGATGGATTTAGGCCCAGATCACTGTACTGGGGGTGAATGCTTGACAATGTTCAGCATTCCGTCCATCACTTGTTGTTTTTGCTTTGTCACCATCAAATATTAACATCTTAGGCCAGTGGTTCCCAACCATTTGACTTTATCATTACTAGAACCCGGGGTCCCCCACTGAACCATTATTGCAATTCGGAGACCCCTCACTGAGTATTTACTGGAGATTGTTTATGATTTAAAACGCAATGCAATACACAAACACGCATTTGCAATGCAATGGGTCTGGTGTTTGCTCGAGTTAGAGCTATTAGCATTGTAAATTCCAATCAGGACTTTTCTTGCCTCATAAATTGAAAACAAAAAGTAAAACAATTGACATAAGCTAGCCAATTCAAAGTGCCAGGGCCGCCATGAGCGCGAAGGAGAGACACAAAAGGAAAAAAAGGTTCGCTCGCAGTCAGACTATTGGCAAACGTGCAATT
The DNA here is from genome assembly GCF_031143425.1 of Pleurodeles waltl. Taxonomy (NCBI): domain Eukaryota; kingdom Metazoa; phylum Chordata; class Amphibia; order Caudata; family Salamandridae; genus Pleurodeles; species Pleurodeles waltl. The sequence continues at coordinate 338,310,706 of NC_090444.1, read as the reverse complement.
ATCCATGTAATAGGGTCGATGGCCAAAGCAGTAATAAAAGTGCTCCAAGGAGGAACAAACGTAAAGTATTTACCAATGTTAACAAGGGATTTTTGAATGGCAAGCCTACAAACGTGAAAGTAATGGGCGTGAGGTGGGTGTGGTTAAAAGCCCACATAGATACCAACATGTTGGAAAAGCAGTGCTTGCACACTGCTATGCTCGACCTAAAAATAGGAGCAATGGGAAATCGGGATTTTTGGTCAGTTTCAATGGTAAAATTTCTCAAATTGGCCACATCGCCTACCAAAGTGCCTTATGCTAGCCAGATTTGTACATTGCATTCTTGCACTTTTTGTCCTGGATTCATAATGACAAAAGCAAAATTAAAAGAACATGAACTCCTTAAAGGAAAGGCCTGGAATTACCACCCTATAGTGACTTTGGAGATTTTCTGAAAGAGGCAGGGCTTAAATAAGGAGCATCTTTTTTAGAATGGCCCATTCCTTCCCCTGCCTTTGAAGAAGGCTGAGTGAAATAAAAAAATATGTTTGTGCTTATCCCTTTGTATGTGCATACAGAAGGGGTGTACTCTAGAAAGAAACAACCCCGTTAAGATGACTAGAGTGACAGTCAAGAAAAGTCATTTTATAGCGCCCACTGCAAACCAAGCAGCCTTTAGGTGCTGCAAACAAGGCAGTCCTGTTACCGAACCCTTACAACTTCTGGAACAATTATCTTTCCGCTTTCAGACCTCTCTCCAACTCCCATTGGACATGGGAACTGCATAAAATGAAGGGTAATCTGATGCCCCTAGGTGGCCGCGTTACCTCTTTTTAGAGTGTTGCTTCACTGTGTGAATCTGTACCTAGGCTGAGGTTCACAAGAGAAGGTCTTGCACCGAGATGCACGAGTAGTTAGTTGGCCTTGTTCACAAAGCTATAAGTTGGCAAACGACCCGTAGAATGTGCTGTTATTAATGTTATTGAATTATGTAGTCATTTGTTCATATGTTGCATGGTAGAATATGGAGCCCTAGGGATATAATTTCCAAACGTGGCGGAAGGAAAAGAAACATGTAACAGCTTCAGGCATGATTGTTATTGCAATAGTTTCACAGAAAAAAAAGTACAACGGTCCGTCCCCATCCTTTTCTCCATAATGAAAACAAGCATTTGCAATGCAATGGGTGTCACGTTTGCTCGAGTTGGAGCTATTAGCATTGTAAATTACTAACTGGACTTTTCTTGCCACACAAACTGAAAGTAAAAAGTAAAAAAGTTGACATAAGCAAGCCGATTCAAAGCGCCACTGCGAGCCTGAAGAAAAGAGACAAAAGGAAAAAGAAGTTTGCTTGCAGTCAAAGTTATTGGCAAAAGTGCAATTAGCCATGTAACAGGGTCAATGGCCAAGGAGGCAACAAAACCGCCCTAAGGAGGGACAAATGCAAGAAAAATAAAGGATTTTTGAAAGACATGCCCACGAATGAGTGATAGTGATGGTCGTGGTTAAAAGCCCAGATACATACGAACACGTCAAAAAAGCAGCGCTTGCTCGCTGACACTCTCAAACTAAAAATACAGAAACAAGCATTCATCAAACACATACACAAATGATAACAGATTGGATTTAATTTGCAAACAAATATAATTGAAAAAAAAAATTCATAGGAAGGTTGGAGGTTTTCTAAATTCAATTGAAGCTACACATCATCCATACCATATTCTGTTTGATGCACCTGCACTGCTCCCACGAATCAATCTAAGGATGCTAATTTAATTTTTAGCCTCCGATTTCAAATGCATTGACAGTTTCAATATGTTTAAAATTGTTCAATTGTACATTTAGCCACTTTATTTATATAAACATTATTAATCTGTTGATACTATTTCATTTTCCAAGCAGTTTTGGACCCCTGAAGGGGCTTAGTGGATCACCTGGACTATAGGTTATCTTAGGTTTCTGAACAGCGAAACTAAATGTTTAGCAACACATAGCCTGATTTAGATATGAGGGGTTACTCTGTCACAACGGTGATGGATATCCCATCTGCCGAAATCTAAACCCCATAGGACATCATGGGATTTAGATTTTTGCAGACGGGATATCCGTCACCGTTGTGATGGAGTAACCACTTCACCAATATCTAAATCAGGCCAACAGTGTATTACAAATGATTAAAGGTAACACCCTGATTGCTCATATATAATCAGGCAACACAAGGTGAAGTGAAATTGAAAATAGATGCAACCTATGTTTATTCATCTGTGTGCTTTGGTAATACACCTCTGTGGAGATATTTACTTAAAGGTGGACCACCTTTGTTAGTATTTGCTGGTTTACAGGCATCCTCATGGGGTGATCCAGAAATTATCATGCATCTCTAAGGATTTTGTGATTATGACCAGCTTCTACATCCAAAAATATTAATACTGTCTCAGCTTTTAATGATGTCCATCCCATCCTGTGAAAGTTATCATTGGATTCACAACTACAGTTTAGTCAATTTGGTGTAACCTATTTTGTACCATTTGCATTGTACAAAGATTGCAACAAATTAGAGGAAATACACTGTAACGCTTAATTTAATGGATGGAGGTTACATACTAGGCGTGTTTCACCTTTCCATACAACAACTGGATCCCGACTGGCATTTTTATTATCCAATGTTCTACCTCCCACATAACACCAACCTCCCACAATACACCAGTGAGACGCTATGGTTCGTGTATTTTATCAGCAACAAGACAGATTTTATACCTGTTAATTCATAGATGGTACAATTGCATGACACAGAATGCTGCATCCATTGGGGAACGTCATGCTTCAGAATCTAAACCTATTGCATGTTTAGTGACATTCTAAATGAACAAATTAAAAAATGTAAACTATGCCTCAATAGGGACAAGAAATGGTCATAAGAATTGTCAAAATCATTAACCACACCAATCGTGCCCTGCCATTTGGTTGGTCAGTACTGAGGACTCCAGTTTTGAGGTTTTTACTGCACGCGCGCTTGTGAACTGCTTGCGAAATCTATTGTTAACAAAACCTAAAAAAAAAAAAACCCTTAAAGTGGATTACACCTTTCTCCTTATTTACCTGAACTTACTATTGGCTTAGTGCAACGTTGCTCTTTTTTACGTGCTTCTGATTGGCCAGCACGTCATCCTGCTTCACTTCCTGTTGTCTACTTTGTCGTTCTTGTCGTCGAGTTGCCTGTGGGCCAAGTACTCCTTCCGGTCACTTCCCATTGGACACTGGCTTGTGTCCTTCCTTTTTGACTACCACGCATAAAGTACTTATTTTTTTCTTTTGCTTTGCGCTCCATGGCGGTATGTTGATTGGGCATGCCGTTTCTTTGCTGTCTTTCTACCTACCAGCCTGCTCCTACCCGCTGACACCTTCCTTCTCTTTACATTTCCATTTTGACGCTGATGGCATTTAGAAGATTGGCAGACATGAAAAATGCAAATTTTCAAGCACTTCTGGCTTCTGAAGGATCCGTGAGGGATTTAACCCCTTATAGGCGTTATCAGAATGGGGTTAACTCTGTTCAGAGCCTAGACATGTACTCCTTTTACTTCATGCATCTTGGCGCTATCACTTCCATTTGATAGACTCATGGTGCTACTCAGCTTTCTAGGAGCAATAACTACACCCACCTCATCCCCCAACCGGTGTGTGTATCCTGCTGGCTAGTGGCCACATTTACTCACGCAGGAAGATTGTTAGGGGGATAACGCGCCTGCTACTTTGAGGGCGGTCCATGTGCTTCTGCCAAAGAACATATCCGATCCAGAGAAATACATCAGTGTGTTAATGTATGGGTTGCGGAAATGTGTGAAATCTGTGCAGGTTTTGATGTGTCCCAATTGCCGACGGATAGTTCAGTAGTTAATGCACCAATGAAAGAATGTCTGCGTCACCTGCGGGTCATGGGTCCTAACCTTAGGAGAACTGCAGTGGTTTTATGTTCCAGCATCACAGAGCAGTATATGCCCTGCGGTTACAGACATGAATCTTGTAGAATATCCGAATGCGTAAAAGCAACTGCAGATTTTCAAATCGAAGCTTCTAATCCCTTTACATTAACTCATAGGATTAATACACATGCTGCAGAGATAGAGGCCTAACCAGTTTATCACGGGTTCTGATTTTAGTACAATTGCTCATGGGATTCATTTGACTGTTGTTTAGTGTGTAATTTGCAGAATAACCCCTGATCTGAAATCCCAGTACAATAGCTTGGCGCAACCCTGCAGAGATTTTAGCCTAATCTGCAAATGTTGTAATCCCTTTCCAATACCTCATGGGATTAATGCACCTGCTGCAGAAATGTGTGACTAATCGCTGATTCATGGGTTCTGTGTCTAACCTGCATATAAAAAGTTTCAAGGCTGATAAAACAACTCAATACATCGATGCACCCGCTGCAGACGACCATGTCTAATCTGCAGATCATAGGTTTTAGTTGGTTGGTTTGGCCTTCTGGCTTTAAATGTGTGCTATAATGGTCTTCAAGCGTGTGCGTTGCAGAGGACAGTCCTCCTGGTTACACGTTTGACTCACAGGAAGAAGTCCGGATGTTTATGTCACTGTACATCTTGGCAGTGCAATTTGTGATTTACCAACTCAGGTGCAGAACCTACTGAAAGAGTGCTGAGGCTGGTCGGTGTTTGCAGCAAAAACTTTGCGGAGCACATAAGAGATACGGAAGAGGTTATATGTGAGCTCCAGGTGGGGCCCGGGTAACCACCTGTTTGCCCCTAATTATTAACTAAATAAACTAGTTTATACCTGAGTGTGTTCTGCCATCGTATTTGCAGCACGTTTAATTCATCTACAGTGACCTGGATCTAATCCTGTTACTATAGTATAGCAGGACAATGTACACTGCACTGAGATGTGTGTGTAACATGCAGGTCACGGATTCCAATCACAGACCAATGTGGTTCGGGTGGAGACGACCCACTACAGAGATAAATGGGTAATTTATAGGGTAGTTCTGCATGTTAATGCACCTTCGATAAGTAGCAGTGCCTAACCTTGAGGTACATATTTCTACTGGCTCACTGACCTTTGAATCAAGGTTCGTGGATTAGGTAATAATGACAGATACTCTGGATTTAAAACTCATTACTTTTATTATGACTAGGAGACCAAGCCATGCGCTCAGGATCAAAAAGCAGGACATATATTTCAGGAAATTGTATTTACACTTTTTTGTAATGTTCGTGGGGTGTTATTGATGAATGTATGATGGAACAACGAATGCGGTAACCATACTTGCCTGAACAATGCAGTCGGAACAACAACTGCGTTGTTACCACGAATGCCTTTACCACGCATTCCTTTACAAAGATTTTTTCGATGTAAAAGCATACCTTGTAAAGGCATGTGTGGGGGACGGCATGCATGGTTCTATCATGCCATCCCCACCTACCCTAATGCCCAGAAGTACCCCATGCCTAATACTAAAACTACCCCAAGCCCTGCCCCTAAAAACAAAAGTACCCCAGCACCTCCACCCACCCTGAGACCTAAAACCATCCCGACCCCCCCACCCTAAAACAAACTGCCTCCCGCCCAAACCCAGCCCCTAAAAGCAGAACTACCCTGAACCCCCACCCCCAAAAACAAAACTACCCAACCCCCACCCCTAAAAACAAAACTACGCCATTCCCCTACTCCTCACCCCTCAAAACAAAACTACCTCACCCCTCAAAACAAAACTAACCTGACCCCCCACCCCACTCCTAAGACTAAACTACCCGACCCTAAAAACAAAACTACCCTGCCCCCACCCCCAAAAACAAAACTACCCCACCCTCACCCTGCCCCTAAAAACAAAATTACCCAACCCCCCCACCCTCACCCTTGAAAACAAAACTACCCTGCACCCCCACCCCCAAAATCAAAACTACCCCATCCCCCACCCCTTTAACAAAAGTACCCCACCCTCCCACCACCGCCCCTAAAAACTGAACAACCCTGACCCCCCGCCCCTGCCCCTAAAAAGCATACTACCCCGACGCCCGCCCCTAAAAACAAAACTAGCCCACCCCCACCCTCAAAAACAAAACTACCCCGCCCCACCCCAAAACAAAACTACCTCCATCCACCCACCACGCTCCTAAAAACCAAATTACCCTGTCCCTAAAAACCAAACTACCCTAATCACCTGCCCCTAAAAACAAAACTAGCCCCACCCCAAAAACAAAACTACCCCGACCCCTCCACTCCTAAGCACCAAACGACCCCGATTCCCCCACCCCCCAAAAACAAAACTACCCACCCCTCCACCCTGCCCCTAAAAACAGAACTACCCCGATCCCCCACCCCTAAAAACCAAACCACCCTGGCCCCCCAAAAACCAAACTACCCTGATTCCACCACCACCACCCTTAAAAATCAAACTACCCCGTCCCCACACCCCTAAAAACATAACTACCCCGACCCTCCCACCCCCGCACCTAAAAAGCAGACTATCCCTATCCCCTGCATCACCCCTAAAAACAAAAGTACCCCGACCCCTCCACCCCCAAAAACAAAAGTACCCTGCCCCTAAAAACAAATCTACCCCAAACCCCCACCCCGACCCTAAAAACAAAACTACCCGCCCCTAAAACCAAAAGTACCCTGACCCCACACCTCCAAAAACAAAACTACCCCCACGACCCCACCCTCGCCAAAGCCCTTAATCCGCCCCTACCCCTAAAAACTATCCTCCAACCCTGCCCCAGCTGCACTTATCTGACCGCGTCCTCTCCCGATCCACTCTGCCTTTCTCTCTCCCTTAACCATGCATATGCATTGTTCAGCACATGCGTGGTTAAGGCAGAGAAAAAGGCAGTTGTTGTTCCGGCAAGCGTGGTTACGCTTGTTTTGTTCACGGCATTGCTCTTCCAGAGTGGTCGTTGAGGACGTTTCCCGTTATTGATAACTGATGTATTAGTGCGGTGTTGCTTACTACAAGTCGATCAATCATGTGACTGCCATATTGTATGACTCTTTGGAATACAGCATTACAGCACAATTTTCTTTCTAAATGGAGAAGTATAACGTACCTTCATCGGATCAAGTGACCTCCAGAGAAAGGATATGGTTGGTATTCATTTCTTCACTCCAGTCCTTCTTGATTCAGGTCCCTACTTTCACATGACTCAGTGTGATCTTGTACAGCAGTAAAATGTTACACCATGTCAGTGCGTGATCTTTCAATTTGGCGGTTCGCAGTTGAGAGACTGACCAGATTGAGGTCTTCCAGATATGTCCACATCCACTAGACGTAGGGCCTTAATCCCCTCTCTGGTCCCAAGAGAGTTGGGTGCTGCCTGCTTTCTGGAGTGTTGTCTGCACCCAGGTATATTGTCCTGGAAGGTCGCAGGCTTGAGGCGCTGCCTGCTCCAAGTATGTACTGTGTTGCAGGAGCTGTTTGCACTCATATCTCAGGCTTGGTTTGCTGTCTCTTCTCCAGATGCTGCCTGCTGTGTGTAAATCGAGTTTGGAAGTACTGCCTGCTCGCAGTGACAGTCCAGGTTGCAAACAGGGTCTGGTTACAGGCAGGTGTCTGTTCTCAGAGATGCTGCCTGCTCGGGGTATTTACGACTTAGAGTGCAGTTCAGGGTGCAATCAGGAAACATGTCCCATCTGGATGTGCCACCTGAACCCAGTCCCTGCTGCTTATATTAAGATGTTGTCTGCCATGTGCTTGTTCATGCAGGATAAGGGTGCTGACGACTCACCCATAATACAGCCCCTGCCTGCTCAGCGCTTGTGGTCCAAGGCATCAGTCGCTGCTTGCTCTCTATGGGGTAGAGTCCCTGCCTCTTCTCTGTGCCCTCCGAGGCTGTGTTTGCTGCCTTGTCCAGTGTGCAACTATTTGTGACCCCCAGTCTGCAATTTCTGCCTGCTTTCTGTGTGACCCAAGTCTACGGGATCTGCCTCCTTTGTCTACCTACACCAACTTCTGTCTACTTCTACCCCTACCTACCTCTACTTCAACTTACCTACCTACCTCTACCTGTACCTACCTCTACCTCTAGCTTCTCTTTCTCTTTCTCTCTCTCTCGGCCCATGTTATACAATTTTTACAATCCACTTACATAGAAATAAAAAACAAAGGTGCAGCCTATTGGCTTTGCCAGTGCCTGTTTTGAGCATGGAGCTAGTCTTCATCAGATCCTGTCTCCGCAACATGGGAAGTAATTTATTTTCCATAGCGACTTCTGTGCTGACTCTGTAGTAAGGTCAGAACACATAATTGTGGTCAGACGTCTTGACTCTGGTCCACCCGGTAATCTACTCAGTTATTAAAAATATTTAGCCATTCAGAGAAGTTCTGGGACATGAGAGAACCTACCTCCAGACAAACGGGGTCACTGTAACAAGAAAGAATTGCACTTTAGTTCATACAAGAGGCTCTGTTTTTAAGAATATATAATTCTAATGGATACATCTACCTGTGGATTCTTCACCTTTTGAATACACCCAATGTACCAGCATTCAACAGAAATCTTTTCTTTCTAGTTCTCAATGTCGACGAGGACATCACAGTAGCACAGCTCTGCACTCAACTCTGTTTGATGTTATCAGAGCCATAAGAAGTCCTCGCCGGTGTGCTGACATCGGTTCTCTTTTTTCCACACCTTAGACGCTAGTGTTTTTTTCTACCTCTCCTGTTTGTTACATTGTTTCGATGTAGCTTCTTTATTGAAGTTTTTGTGGTGTTACAATGTCACAGCCGAAGAAGTGAATCTATGGAAAAATGAAAAAAAAAAATATATATATATATATATATATATATATATATATATATATATATATATATATATATATATATATATATATAAACACAACCTTATTTTTTAATAAGGCAACCGGCACTCCGTGAATGTGCAGATCTAAGGTTTAATACAAACAAACAGGAACGCGTTTCGGCGTCTCCGCCTTTCTCAACCTGTGTGGGCAGCCATTTTTGCCCCATTTAAATACAAGTGCATTTCTTAAAGCAACAAAGTAACAAAAATACTGATAGTTAAACATATAATATTTACAACATCCATCATTTCGCCTAATTGCAAAAACATATATAAATGCATATATAAATAAATGCCTATAAATTTTACCTCCTATTTTACATGTTTTATCTATGAAAACCTTGTTCTTATACGAAAACAAATCTAATCTAAGTAATAGATAAAAACAAAAACAAATATGTGAGCAAAGATAACAAAAAGAAAATTAATTGAAACTCTCATACTTGTTATTAACTGAGCATATTTCAAAGATTAATTGCATACCTGAATCCACGATTTACCCACAACAAAAACAAAACTATACTATACTATGTAACCATGGAAAAATCTTAGAAAAATCTTTAAACATGTTGGAAACTCATATAAATACTGCAACGACCATGATATAACACAATCGCAATGACTATATACTTAAACCTGTGGAATGTTATGGTACCATTGTTTTCACAATAGTAAAGAAAATATTTATTTTTATGAAAAGGTACAATATGTCTCATGAAGAAAAAATGTATCAACAGACAGAACATATGACTGAATAAGCCTGAATGAAAGAATATACCGAATAAGGAACCCACTTAGTTCAAATGAATATATAATTCTTCACTGGAGTTTAATCCTACTGGTTCTCTAGAATCAAGTGTCAAAATATATCTGGATTCCAACTCAATTACCCTGTTGCTAGACATGTACATGAGTTTCATGCAGGACGAATGGAAAGTATCAAATATAGTGTAATTGACGGAATAAAAAAAGATGTACGTGGAGGGGACAGGGAGAAAAACCTGAGAAAGTTGGAATCCAGATATATTTTGACACTTGATTCTAGAGAACCAGTAGGATTAAACTCCAGTGAAGAATTATATATTCATTTGAACTAAGTGGGTCTGTTGATACATTTTTTCTTCATGAGACATATTGTACCTTTTCATAAAAATAAATATTTTCTTTACTGTTGTGAAAACAATGGTACCATAACATTCCACAGGTTTAAGTATATAGTCATTGCTATTGTGTTATATCATGGTCGTTGCAGTATTTATATGAGTTTCCAACATGTTTAAAGATTTTTCTAAGATTTTTCCATGGTTACATAGTATAGTATAGTTTTGTTTTTGTTGTGGGTAAATCGTGGATTCAGGTATGCAATTAATCTTTGAAATATGCTCAGTTAATAACAAGTATGAGAGTTTCAATTCATTTTCTTTTTGTTATCTTTGCTCACATATTTGTTTTTGTTTTTATCTATTACTTAGATTAGATTTGTTTTCGTATAAGAACAAGGTTTTCATAGATAAAACATGTAAAATAGGAGGTAAAATTTATAGGCATTTATTTATATATGCATTTATATATGTTTTTGCAATTAGGCGAAATGATGGATGTTGTAAATATTATATGTTTAACTATCAGTATTTTTGTTACTTTGTTGCTTTAAGAAATGCACTTGTATTTAAATGGGGCAAAAATGGCTGCCCACACAGGTTGAGAAAGGCGGAGACGCCGAAACGCGTTCCTGTTTGTTTGTATTAAACCTTAGATCTGCACATTCACGGAGTGCCGGTTGCCTTATTAAAAAATAAGGTTGTGTTAGTATGTCAGACGTGGTGGCGCGCGTCTTATCCAGGCACCATTGGCGATTAGGAGCGGCAAGGGAATTGCCGAAGTTAAGTGTTTCTATATATATATATATAACACCAAGAGGGGGTGATAAGGAACGAATACTGAGAAGGATGGAGTCTGAGTACATAATATGACTTAATTGTAATCGAAGATTCTCTTTCGGAGCAGATAGACGTGTGGAGTTTGGGACCTCTGAACTCACAATTTAAGAATACATCTTTTAGTAAAGTTGATTTTAAGATTGTGTGTTTGAAAATGCCACTTTTAGAAAGAGGGCATTTTCTTGCTTAAACCATTTTTGCCTGTTTGTGGATTTCCTGTCTTGGTTAGTTTGACAGTTGGGCTGTTTGTACCTCTCTCCAGACAGTGACACAAAGGGGGCTGGAGTGTAGCCTGCATATTCTGATGAGCCATCTGTGCTAGGAGGGAGGGTCACTTGCACCTGAAAGGGCTGTGCCTGCCCTCACACAATGCAGTCTCCAACCCCCTGGTGTGTGTCTGAGGCCTTGCCTGGGCAAGGCAGGATTTCACAAACAAGTGAGACTTTCCTTTTAGGTAAGCCTACGTCAAAGGCCAAAATGGATATAAGAAGAGCACCCAAACCCACAGACTTAAGACACTTCTTGGGTTAGACACACTACCTCACAGACACTTCTGCACAAGGAACCTGCTGGTGAAGAATCCCTGAACCAGACCTGCCAAGAGGAACTGCCTGGCTGCCCAAAGGACTCAATGGGACTGCTTTTCTGAGAAGTACTGCTGCCTTGCTATTGCCCTGCTGCCTTGCTGCTCTCTGGCTGTGCTGAGAAGTGCTCTCCAAGGGCTTGGATAGAGCTTGCCTCCTGTTCCCTGAAGTCTCAGGACCAAAAAGACTTCACTCCTGCAACTGCACTCCTTGTGTGGCGAAAGTTTGACGCACAGCCTGCTAAAAACGACACACAGCCTGCCCTGTGGTGATAAATTCACTGCACGCTGAACCGGAACTACGCAGCTCGACTTTTCAAGGAGAAGATCGACACAGCGCCTGCGTTGCAACCAGAACTTCGACGCACAGCCCACCGGATCGACACACAGCCAACCCGGGACAACGGGGCCTGACTTCCAGAGAGGAATCGACGCAGCGCCTGCCATGAGGGAGAAATTTCCACACAATGCCCACTGGATCGACGCAGCGCTAGTGACTTCATGCCGCAAGCCCAGGATTCCCTGCACAGTCCCCGGGGTGCCAGAAAACTACGCAAACCGAAGAGGAACCAAGTCCGTGTGCCGTAAATCTACGCAAAGCCTTCCCCTGCGTGGAAAATAACAATGCAAGTCAGTGTGCGAAGGGCCGAAACCGACGCACACCTCCCCGTTTTCCATGCATCGCCTCCTCTGCGGTCCCTTGCGGAGATTTTGAACGCAAACCAGGTACTTATCACTTTTACAGTGATCTCTCAACATCTACTTATTGCATTTTAATCGTTTTGACCTGTATTTATCCAGATAAATATATATTTTTGTAAACACTGTGTGGTGTATTTTTGTGGTGCTATATTGTGTTATTGTATGATTTATTGCACAAACACTTTACACATTACCTTCTAAGTTAAGCCTGACTGCTCAGTGCCAAGCTACCAGAGGGTGGGCACAGGATAATTTGGATTGTGTGTAACTCACCCTGACTAGAGTGAGGGTCTCTGCTTGGACAGGGGGTAACCTGACTACCAACCAAAGACCCCATTTCTAAATATATATATATATATATATATATATATATATATATATATATATATACACACACACACATTTGTATTGTGTTCGCACATCTGGTGCTTGTGATGTTGGTGTTCACCCGGTTGCCTCGAAAGCACAGTAGAAAAAAGTGGGTGAAACTGACATCAGTACGCCAGCGAGGACTTCTTATGGCTCCGATGACATCAGACGGAGTCGCGTGCAGAGCCATGCTATTGTGACATCCTCGTTGACGTCGAGAGCTAGAAAGAAAAGATTTCCGTTGAATGCTGGTGCATTGAGAGTATTCAAAAGGTGAGGAATCCACAGGTAGATACTGTATCGACCAGAAAAAGCGTTACCGAGTTGTGTAACTTGTTCTTTGTCAGTATGACTGGGTTGAAGTATTTGTATCTGTCCACACTACATCTGCATCAGGAGTCGTAGTTTGCAAAAATATTTCCCAACTTCATCTTGGGCCTAAATATGCGGGTTTCAGCCAGTTTTCTTGAAGCTCTTAAGTGAGTGGATTGCTTTGCATTGTCTCATTAAATTTAGAGGAACCCTTGCTTCATCATTTTAAGTAGATTTATCGTTTCCGTTCTATTCATGATTTTATACATCAACTCTGCAAGTTGATTCTGACCTTTTGTTTCTTGGTGAATGTTTTCTCCCGTTTGAAGATGTTCATGTCAGTGTGTTATTCTACATTTGAGAAGCGTCTCACTAATATTACCATGTTACTCCATAAAAGTTTCTCTGGTATTGTCTTCCAATAATTTACAGATTGTTATGACAGCATGTGTAGCTTTTCACCAACAATTGGCAAGGTCCTTTCACCTTTATGTATTTTCCCTTGCCTTTTACAGACATTGGATTGGTTAGTTCAGTGCAAAGAGGGAATTCGGTTTCATGATAGCTCTACTGCTTACTCCCAGCACATATCACTTGACTGGTTGGATTCCAGCTGCGCCTTTCAACCCTCAATCCTCCCAAGGTTTTCAAATTGACTACCTTTGTAAAGTGGAACAGTGCCACTTGTAACTTGCTAGGCCCTGAACTCCTAACATAGTCGAGCAGGTTTTGTATAAAACAAAGCATTTTCTGTGAAGGTCTTGGGTCTGATCATGGCTCCACCTCCTCATGCTTGGTCTTTCACAGTACTAAAACACCTCACCTTTTTATCTCATTTTAAAGTGAGGATGTGCAATGAAAGGCTATTTGATTACAGCACTTTGGTAGGTCCACTTGCGCAGGTTTTATATTTATATTTTAATATTTGTTTAGCACTTACTTGTGCCCAAACAAATAGGAGGCCGTTTTTCTGCACAACATTTTTCACTGCTCCTCATGTAATGAGATGCAGAATTAATTAGCACATTTATGCAAAGTCGGTGTGCTACTAAACGTAACAAAGTGTATTTGTGTTGCTGGTTAAACAGTCTTAATGTATAATGCCTTGATTCTGGGGTCAATTTCATTGATTAATGACATGTTGGTGTTATTTGGCTTGTAGATGATCAGGAGGGGTGTTTCTTCTGTGCCAGAGCTGACATTTAAGTAAGGTAGTCTTGAAATTCAGCCCTGAGGGTTCTAGACAGTTAGTTGTGACATAGCGAGGAAGCTCTCTGTAATGTGGACACTTCAACAAAGTGAAACAATTTTCACAAGACACAGAAATGATATTAAATGACGTATACATCAAAAGTGGGTGAGAAAAATAAAATAAATAGCAAAAGATATTGTGCCATAAATCACGTGTACTCAAAATGTGTGGGAAGGAAAGAACGGGTTTTTGATGTGCATATTTATTGTCCAAGTCAGTGTTAACCCCATGCTCCTTGTAGATGTGTGCATAGACTGTAGGAGTAGGCATGGGTCTCTTTTCTAGCGTTCTGAGGTTCTCTGTCAGTTTTTCTCTTCTGTATTTTTTAGTGTGATAAGGGGCTAATTCGTAGATAGGTTAGGTATTTTTTTAAAGTATATGTAAACATGTAGTCTGTATGACTAATACAGACCATAAACGAAGTCACCACTATATTTTCAGGGCCTAAAATAGCAATGGAAACAATTTTTCCTCTAGGATTCCACAGAGCACAGGCTTGTATTGAAATGGGTGTTGACGTGAGATTCAGTTTAGAATACTAAGCCCGAACATAAAGGTCTACAAAAGAGTGCCTTCAAAAGGCAACCTTTAAAATAATATATACCTAATGTGTACCGCTGGGAAAGTGAGGTAATATTTTTTGCAATTTACCCCCTAAGAAATAATTTAGCAAGAGTAGTTAATAACTATTAAATAACTTGGCAGAAAAATCCTTTCCTATGATTTGCATTTCTTCATACCATCAAAATAATCTTGTAACGAGGTACTAATTGTTCTAGCCTCGTGTATAGGGGTACAGGCTTATCGGTTTAGCCATTGCTTATATCGGTTTTTGCATTGTTTATGGCAAAACTTCTTGCAATGATTTTTCATAAGCCATGTTTTATGATAAGACATGCACTCATGTACATTGTCTGAGCCATTAGAAATTGAAAAAAGGAAAGAAAAAAAAGCACTTATGAAACTAATTGCTACCAAAATGAGATTGTTTTGAAAATATGAGATATTTACATTACTGAGAGTGCGGCAGTTGTGAAATTTGACAAATAAAATATTTTTTTTCAGGCATGAAATGAAAAATAAAAATGTAAATTGATGATCTTATAAGAAGAAAATACTTATCTGTTGTCGCTGATTATTTTACGTTTATTTATGGCATCTGATTATTTGGCGCATTAATATTGCTTGTTAAATATTGTTGGAAACAGTCACGAAAGAAAGAATTGTGAAAACATCAATTAAAGGTGGCTGCTTTCATACGAAAACGAAGGGTCCAAGGACATTATACACTGGAGCTCTTAACCTTGAGTAGTAGTAGCATTGGAAGTGTTAGTCGTAATGTGTATAGTTTAACCAAATGAAATACTTACTTAGTATATGTTTTGTTTGTTTATTTAGGATCAATGCCGCCATTGTCTCACCTTTGCCGTCTTGAGATACGGGAACTTCTTAAAAGTGAACATCTGCGGACGGACCACTATATCCGCCAGTTACCTTTGCCCACTTGCTTGCAAGACTTTTTGCTCTATATGGGAACTCTGAGAACATATGGCATTTCATGAGCTGGAGCTATCCGGGATGTAAGAACAAACCAGTTCCTCAACGGATATCTTTAAACTGATGATGTGAATGGCGCACCAGCTAATACAGGACAGTTGAAAGTTGACACTGTAAAGTAACTTCAACTGTATAAAGATTAACCTATTGAAATTTGCAAAAAATAGCTGCCCCCAAAACTTAAAAGTAAACTTGTTTGTATTATGTGTTCTTCTGTTGCCCATTGTTACTTCCTTCTTTCATTTTAAGAGTATCAAATGCTGAAAGATGTAAGGTATCCTATTCAATGCTGGTGAAATAACTTTTGCAAAATTTCAGCAATCATTTTTATGGGCGAGCACAAAGTGCTACGTTTATTCTGTAATCTCTCTTTGGGCTTGAAATCACGCCCATGCCATGTCAGTCACTAACATTTGTTCATGGGCTTGCCTTTTAAAATCCGCTTGCTTTCATTTGTGAAAGGCATGCATACGTCATGCCTTTTCCGGTGTTTAGCCCACCTACACAGCACTGGTAAAGTACCAAAAACATACGAGGCTTGATGTTTTCAGCCTGAAGTCCGGACTACTTTAGCTGTTTATTTTCCACGCAGCGTGATTGTGCTGCTTTTTTTTTGCTTTACAACGCTCATAGCTCTAACTCGAACAAATGCGAGACCCATTGCATTTAAAATGCTTGTTTATCTCTTTGGTGAGCGCATTTCATTTGTGTTTTAAAAACGAAGAACATTCTCTCTTACTTGCTGTTAAAGAACAGCGTGTAACAAACACCAGTGATTCACTGTTCCTTCAGTTGTACACTTAATTATTGTTTCTGTTTAAATATGCCTTTTATACAAATTGTCCAGACACACATTTTGTACTACTTATAAGTCTTGGCTTTTCCTGTACCCTGGCACTGGGGCCCTTGCTCAATAGTGGAGGCACAGAAATCAGCTTGAAAAGTGTTGTGCTGTGCAGGTGATATGTTGTATACACGCTTATACTCCCTGCTGTCATCTTTAAAGTTAACTGGTTTTTTTTCTGATCAGTGGGACCTGAAATTTGCTTCGCTGTCACTCAGAATTTCCGCACTGTGGGGCATCTCTCCGGTCTTTCAGTTTTTTTTCTCTTTTTCACCTCCTCTTTGTATTTACCTCTGGCTCCCTCTGCCATAGCCTTGTAGTTTAACCCCTTCGCTGCCAGGCCTTTTCCCCCTCCTGTGCCAGGCCTTTTTTTGGCTATTTGGGGCAGTTTGCGCTTAGGCCCTCATAACTTTTTGTCGACATAAGCTAGCCAAGCCAAATTTGCATCCTTTTTTTCCAACTTCCTAGGGATTCTAGAGGTACCCAGACTTTGTGGGTTCCCCTGAAGGAGGACAAGAAATTAGCCAAAATACAGTGAATATTTCGTTTTTTTCCCAAAAAATTGGAAAAAGTGGCTGCAGAAGAAGGCTTTTGTTTTTTTCCCTGAAAATGGCATCAACTAAGGGTTTGCGTTGCTAAAAATCACCAGCTTCCCAGCTTTCAGGAACAGGCAGACCTGAATCAGAAAACCCAATTTTTCAACACAAATTTGGCATTTTACTGGGACATACCCCATTTTTACAATTTTTTGTGCTTTCAGCCTCCTTCCAGTCAGTGACAGAAATGGGTGTGAAACCAATGCTGGATCCCATAAACCTAAACATTTCTGAAAAGTAGACACAATTCTGAATTCAGCAAGGGGTCATTTGTGTAGATCCTACAAGGGTTTACTACAGAAAATAACAACTGAAAAATAAAAATATTGAAATTGGGGTGAAAAAAACAGCAATTTTTCTCTACGTTATACTCTGTAACTTCTTCCTGCAATGTCAGATTTTCAAAAGCAATATACCGTTACGTCTGCTGGACTCCTCTGGTTGCGGGGATATATAGGGCTTGTAAGTTCATCAAGAACCCTAGGTACCCAGAGCCAATAAATGACCTGCACCCTGCAGTGCGTTTTCATTCTATACTGGGTATACAGTAATTAATTTACTGAAATATAAAGAGTGAAAAATAGCTATCAAGAAAACCTTTGTATTTCCAAAATGGGCACAAGATAAGGTGTTGAGGAGCAGTGGTTATTTGCACATCTCTGAATTCCGGGGTGACCATACTAGAATGTGAATTACAGGGCATTACTTAAATAGACGTCTTTTTTAAACACTCTCATATATTTGGACGGAACAAAATGTAGGGAAAGACAAGGGGCAGTAACACTTGTTTTGCTATTCTATGTTCCCCCAAGTCTCCAGATAGAACTGATACCTCACTTGTGTGGGTAGGCCTAGCGCCCGTGACAGGAAATGCCCCAAAACACAACGTGGACACATCGCATTTTTTGAAAGAAAACAGAGGTGTTTTTTGCAAAGTGCCTACCTGTAGTTTTTGGCCTTTAGCTCAGCCGGCACCTTGGGAAACCTACCAAACCTGTGCATTTTTGAAAACTAGAGACCTAGGGGAATCCAAGATGGGGTGACTTGTGGGGCTCTGACCAGGTTCTGTTACCCAGAATCCTTTGCAAACCTCAAAATGTGGCAAAAAAAACACGTTTTCCTCACATTTCGGTGACAGAAAGTTCTGGAATCTGAGAGGAGCCACAAATTTCCTTCCACCCAGCGTTCCCCCAAGTCTCCCGATAAAAATGGTACCTCACTTGTGTGGGTAGGCCTAGCGCCCACGAAAGGAAATGGCCCAAAACACAACGTGGACACATCACATTTTTTCACAGAAAACAGAGGTGTCTTTTGCAAAGTGCCTACCTGTGGATTTTGGCCTCTAGCTCAGCCGGCCCAGGGGGGGGGGGGGGGGGGCCGAAATGGCCTAAAATAAATTTGCCCCCCCAACCCCTCCCCCGAGCCACCCGAGCCACCCTTGCAACGGGGTTGCGTGACATTGGCGCAAAAAAAAAAAATCCCCAGTGCCTAGTGGTTGCTGCCCCCTTGGGAGCAGATTGACCGAAAATCGGCCAATCTGCCCCCAAGGAGAGCAGAAATGGTCTAAATACAATTTGCCCCCCAGGGGAGCGACCCTTGCCTAATGGGTCGCTCCCCATCTCTTAAAAAAAAAAAAAAAAAAAAAAAATGTTGCCCTGGCGCCTAGAGGTTTCTGCCCCCCCTGGGGGCAGATCGGCCTAATAGCAATAGGCAGATCTGCCCCCAGGGGGGGCAGAAATGGTCTAAAATAAATTTGCCCTCCCTCCCCCGTGAGCGACCCTTGCCTACGGGGTCGCTCCCCTTGCCTGACATTGGCGCAAAAAAAATAAATCCCCAGTGCCTAGTGGTTGCTGCCCCCTTGGGGGCAGATTGACCGAAAATCGGCCAATCTGCCCCCAAGGAGAGGAGAAATGGTCTAAATACAATTTGCCCCCCAGGGGAGCGACCCTTGCCTAATGGGTCGCTCCCCATCTCTAAAAAAACAAACAAACAAAAAAAAAGATTGCCCTGGCGCCTAGAGGTTTCTGCCCCCCCGGGGGCAGATTGGCCTAATAACAATAGACCGATCTTCCCCCGGGGGGGCAGTAATTGTCTAAAATAAATTTGCCCCTCCCCACACCCCCCCAACCCCCCCTGGGAACGACCCTTGCCTACGGGGTCGCTCCCCCTGCGTGACATTGGCGCCCAAAAATAAAATCCCCGGTGCCTAGTGGTTTCTGCCCCCTTGGGGGAAGATTGACCTAAAATCAGCCAATCTGCCCCCAAAAGGGACAGAAACAGTCTAAATACAATTTGCCCCCCAGGGGAGCGACCCTTGCCTAATGGGTCGCTCCCCATCTCTAAAAAAACAAAAAAAAAACAAAAAAAAACACAAAAGAAAAAGGCCCTGGCGCCTAGAGGTTTCTCTCCCCCCCCGCCCCAGGGGGGGCAGGAATGGCCTCAAATAAATTTGTTCCCCCCCCTCCCCCAGGAGCGACCCTTGCCTACGGGGTCGCTCCCCCTGCGTGACATTGGCGCAAAAAAACAAATCCCCGGTGCCTTGGCGTAGCAAAAATCTGCCAAAATGGCCTAAATACAATTTTCGCCTCCAGGGGAGCAACCCTTGTCCAAGGGTCGCTCCCCATCTGTAAAACAACTAAAACAAAATCCCCGGTGCCTAGTGGCTTCTGCCCCCCTTGGGGGCAGATCGGCCTCATCAAAATAGGCTGATTGGGGGCAGAAATGGCCTAAAATAAATTATCCCCCCAGGGGAGCGACCCTTGCGTGAAATTCACGTTAAAAAAACAAAAACTCCCTGGTGTCTAGTGGTTTCTGTCCCCCTTGGGGGCAGATTGGCACCATCAAAATAGGCCAATCTGCCCCCAAGTGGGGCAGAAATGGCCTAAATATAATTTGCCCCCTAGGGGAGCGACCCTTGCCTAAGGGGTCGCCCCCCACCTCAAATAAAAACAAAACAAAACAAAAAGAAAAAATAAAGTGATCCCTGGTGACTAGAGGTTTCTGCCCCCCTTGGGGGCAGATCGGCCTAATCAAAATAGGCTGATCTGAAATGGCCTAAAATAAATTTTCCACCCAGAGGAGCGACCCTTGCCTAAGGGGTCGCTCCCCTTGCGTGAAATTCACGTAAAAAAAAAAAAAACTCCCTGGTGTCTAGTGGTTTCTGTCCTCCTTGGGGGCAGATTGGCCTCCTCAAAATAGGCCAATCTGCCCCCAAGGGGGACAGAAATGGCCTAAATATAATTTGCCCCCTAGGGGAGCGACCCTTGCCCAAGGGGTCGATCCCCACCCCAAAAAAAAAAAAAAAAAAAAAATGATCCCTGGTGCCTAGAGGTTTCTGCCCCCCCTGGGGGCAGATCGGCCTAATAATAGGCCGATCTGCCCCCAGGGGGGGCAGAAAAGGCCTTTAAAAAAAAAATGCCCCCCCCTGGGAGCGACCCTAAACATTTCCAATAGGGTACAAGTGCCAGCTGTAGTTATCATTTTCTGCCTTACAAGTAAGTGGATTGTTTTTAGTATACTAAAAATATTTCCCATACGAAGCACAGATTACTGTGCTACCTCCACTTTTTTATTTATTTTCTTTTCAAGTCATTATTCTCTTGCATTTGTTTTGCTAGACTTTATTTCTAATGGCAACTTCTAACCGCAAAGTCCTCACTTTTAGAATATTCCCCAGGCGACAGAGTGGATTCAGAAATTTTCATAGTAGTGCTACTGCACGCCGATAGGTGACACTGTGCAGCTCCACATAGGCTTTATTTCATCCTCGAAGTGATGGAGCAAAGCCACATATAAGCACTACCACTGTGCACTGACATCCGTTACATTCTTTCTATGCCTTCTAATGCAGCTTTGGAGCTCATATCACACTTTTATCAGTTTTCAACAACCCATTTAGTGCCCCATAATTTTTATACTTTGGATCAACTGGTTTTAGACCTTTATGATAAGTCTCACTAATTGAGTCTTGCTCCTAGTAATTACATAGTAAATATACTGCACGTGTTTACCAGCAGTGGCCACCTTTTAGGATATGGCTGCTGCGATGCAGCTAAGGTAAGGGTTACGGGGCTGGGGACACATGAACACTTATGTGTGTGCGAACAGGGTGCAGGCTGCATGTGAGAAACTCCAAGTCGTGCACAACCTGGTAGCTGCACACAGGTAACCTACATGAGGCAATTTTAAATTGCAAATTCAACCTGTCTAAAGACCCTGTATGACAGGCTTAAACTTTGTTTTAAATATTAAGTCGCCCATACGTAGGCTTTATTGCCCATAAAGACATCTGTATGATATTTAAAAGTAGGACAAGTAGGAATTAGTATTGAACATGTTCTCACAGTGAAATATTCCCCAAAATTTTTTTACTCTAGCAAGGGTGTCTGCTTACATAAGGCATTATTGGAAGAAAATACACTTCCACTCATTTTAATTGTAATTTAAAATGTTCTTCAGTTTAAAGTTGGTTTTTAAATTATATTGAAAATGCCAGTTTTAGAAAGTTTCTGGGACCTTTCTGTTAGTGTCCAGCTGCCTGGACTGATATCGGTAATGGCTTCCTCACAGGGCAGTGAAAACTGGAGCCAGAATGTGCACTAAAGTGCCTGGGTGTAGAAGAGGAGTGGGTCTTCCTGATTTGTTGGTTGGGAAGGAGCTGTGCCCTGCCCCCAGCACACACAAACAAATCTGACACCATGCCTTCCCCTGCCTCTGTTTCATTAGCCAGTCTGGATCCAAACCCAGGGAAAAGGGATAAACTGGCCAGAACCAGTTTTTGGGTTAGACAAATAGGTGAGACTGGCAGTAGGCATAATAGTGGCATACTGAGAACATGAAAGAGCGCAAGAGCCTGGACCTGGATAATGACAGCAGCAGCACCATGGACAGCTGGAAGTACAAACCACCTGATGGACTAAGTACTCTGTCTGCATCTGACCCCAGGACTAGATGGGTCTCTCTATGGCCCGTATTGCTGGCCCCCTATACCTCAGAGGACCAGTTGGGGGAAGATCTGGACTTCTCAGGCCTGAGTTATGGCGTTCTAAAGATCCTGACCTTTCACCCTATTTGTTGGGATGAAATTTGTGGGGCTGTGCTGAAGGTTCTAAAACTACCCCTTAGGTGTGCCACAGTTCAGGAGTCAAAACATTGTAATTTAGCTGAAATACTGGGGAGAGGGGCATGCATGCCCCCTCCCCCCCCAGTCTCTCTGAGCCCAGGAACCCCATCCCCTTGGCTGGCACAACATTCATGGAGCCTGGGAACCCATTCACAGTCCCCGGCATGAGGAAGAGGAAGAGTGCCGTGGCCTGGGAATAGGTTGAGTTGTGGTGCTACCTCCCCACTCCCTGCTCTGTGACAAGGGGGAGGGAGAAGGACAGCACAGAAAGCAGTCCTTTCGGGCAGGGGAAGTGGACACACCAGCTCCTTTGTGAATGTAGGAGAGTGTCACCTGTACAGGGAGACAGCAAGGTAAGCCTGGAGTGGGATCCCTTTGTTGCCTCAACCATGAAAATGTCCCTGGGTGTCCTTGATGCAATCGGGCACCCATTAAAAAACACAGAAAAGACACATGAGTACCAAGAAGCAATGCACAAAGCTGTGTTTACAATAAAAGGAGCAAAGGCCGCTGATTAGATATCCATGCTCCTGGTGAGGAGTGATCCATAATGCCCTGCAGGCTAAGACTGGCTTATGGTTTTGGCTTTGTGGTTGCTCCAAAATGGGCAGGAGAACCACCAATGCATATAAGGAAGTGATTGGGGGCTGTAGGAGCACAGTGGGGCCCTGGATTGGTTTAGACAATTAACCCTATGTCTCCCAGATCACAAAGTGCTTGACCTTGGGATTCTTCATAATTTTTCCAGCACTCTGGGTTCGAGCTCCTGCTCTATAGCTTGGGAGCGCGGGGATCTCTAGTAGTTGGTTCTGTGGCTGCATTTTATGTGGCCTAAAGAGTGTAAATAAAAACATAGACATGGTATGATGATTTTTAATGCCTTATTGAAAATATATTGCTGACAGTAATTGTTAATAAACATTGCAATGTCTTATTGACAATAATTATTGCACTTAAACTTTGTTACTGATTCCAGTAAAATTATGGTGACTTTTAAAGAAAATTGATTATTCTTGATAGAATCTGTTGACAACTTGACAAAGGCAGTGGGCCTATTGCATTTAAAAGGACACCCCTCCCCCCTTGTGATTCTGTGGGTCATGACCCAGTAGGAGTGAAATGTGATTTCAGAACTTCACCAAAGTTAATTCTATTTGTCTGATGTATGCATAGATATATTTGTAAATTAATGCTTTGTATTCAGAAGTGTGTTGTCATTTATTGAGTGTTGTTATTGCATGCCAGTGATTGGTGATTACTAACCCACACCACCTCCTATGAGCAGACCTTGGACTACTATACTTCGCTACCCTGAAAGAATCAAAGGCTATAATGAGATTCTTGGTTCCCAGTGAGGAGACAATTGTGGGCCTATTACTTGCTCAGGCCTCAGATCCTGCACAACTAATAACCCAATTTCTTACAGATATGATGTCCTCTCCTAAAAATATAGGCTTCTGTTCATGCTGCGACTGCAGAAAGCAAATGTCTATATCATGAACCCACACAAAGTGTATCTTTGGCTCTTGAGTTTGGGACACGACTCCAAGTCATTTGATGAGTGCAACCGCATGCACTAGAAGGTGATCCAGGACTGTAAGGCTGTATATCGCCAAACACAGAAAGAAGTCACAGAATTTATGTAAGTTCCATTCCAAATTAAAGGGCACCGACCTGTTTCAGCTTCCAAGGCTGCTCCCACAAATGTCACATTCACAGTCAAATTCTTCTAGTAATTCAAACTCTGAGTGGAAGCATAAGAAAGTGAAGTGGGACTCAACCATATCCCACCACTCTCGAAGGAAAAGTTGCAAGTCCGTAAAGGTGCCAATCAATCTCTCCAGATTTACGCTTGAGAACCCAATTCTTCAGTTGGTCCTGATGTGCATCAAGTTCCCTGGGCCATAGGAGACTCTGCAGCAAGTTGAGACCTTTAAGGATGCTTGTGGCGTGTTCAGCAACAACTCTAGTGCAGACTTCCACCCTGGCTCCAAGATCCACATGGGTCTCTCTTTCATTGTCACCACAGACCTCAGAGATATCCGGTACCAATTTTGATGCCTGACCCTGAACTTCGGCCACACCATATACCCATTCACCTTGAGTCTGATCCTAAGTTGCCAAAACCACAGAGGCACCTTCAGAGGCTCCACTGTCTTTTTGGCTCACACTCTGACCAGAGTTTGCCACCAACCTGATATGACAACAACGGGAATGGGAATGATTTACTCCCCCCACTGTGATAATGACAACATTTACATTGGCAGACAGGATGTAGCAGGCTTGCCACTTCCCCTGATAAAGGATTGAATTTGTCTCTTGGTCCCAAAATGGAAGACAGTGCTTCCTTTGCTGTGGTAGTTGGACAAGCAGCTGTGGTCCTGGACCTGCAACTGCCTTCAGTTGAAGTCAAGACTTATGTCCTTAATGAGGTTTTGCAACCTGGGCCAGACTCAATTGAACCTTTTATTCTTTTCAATGAAGCCGTTAGTGGTACTATAATGGGCAATGTCTGCAAACTCTGTTTATGCCAGCTGTGAATTGGTTAGTGGCCAGATGCAATAGACTGCCTCCTGGCAACCTTAATTTTTTTGTATAATATTTTACTCAATAAAGTGTGTTGGTCCAAGCTTCTACCAACGAGGTGAAGCCCACTTCCTTCCCTGTGAACCCTCAGACAGGTAGTCAAAGAGGAGTGTGCGCTCCGTGGGGAGGAGGAATTTCTCTTAAGCTAGCCTAACATTGAGGTCAGTCAAAGCTGTTTGTTTATTGGGCCATTGTATGTGCACCCTTTGGGCAATGGCCTGCAAAATTGTACCGGAGGCCCCAGAAGAACTTAGGACCTATTTGCCTCAGATCATTGAAGATGGCCAAGATGCAGCCAAATACATGGTTCATGCTGGCCTTGATACCACTGAATTCCAGAGATAAGTGGTTGGCACCAGTGTGGTGCTCCCATCACCATGAATGGATGTGATCCACAGATTTCTAAGACCTACAGTCTTATTTTATGGCTATGCCTTTCAATGCCATTGCAACAAAGTTGATTGAGACCTAGAACGGTCTAAGAAGAATAGGGCCATGGCACACTTTCTAGGTCATTCGACCCCTGCCAGACAATTTCCTAACTAATTCAGGAAATTCTGTGGCTATATCAGGTGGTTGGTGTACAGGCAAAGCAAGTCTCCCTAACTCCCTCTGCTGTCAACCCAGTTCCCTTCCCCTGTGGCAACTGAGTAAACTATCTTAGATTGTGTTTAGTGATGCATAACACCCATTGTGAGGCAGGATCCTGTACTTTCGTTCAGCACGGTTATGCCCTACTGTTCCTTTATGCGTCACCATAACCCCATTCCATACCACACCAGCTCTTGGATGAGCACCTGTCCATTCTAATGTGGAGCCATTGAGAGAGTTCCGAACTCAGAAATATGGATGTTTTGTTACTCTTGCTATTTCCTCATTGCGAAAAAGGATGGAGGCTAGAGCCTATCTTAGGTATTTGCCTTCTGAATGCCTTCCTATATAAGGACAAATCCAAATTCATATATCTGTCCACAGATGTTACCTGCGGTGCAAGATAGGTGAGGAGCATTTTCAGTTTGCCGTGCTCCCCTTCAACCTCACCAGTACCCACTGGGTGTTCACGAAAGTGATGGTGGTGGTCACCATTCATCTTCGGAGATTGTCAATACCAGTCTTCCCTATCCTTGATCACTGGCTGTTAAAGGAGGGCACAGTGGAGTCATTCATAGACCACCTCCAGACACCAGCAAACCACCTGACATTGTTTGGGTTTGCAGTCAGTGGACTGAAGTCTCACCTGACACCTTTGCAGAGGTTTTCTTTTATAGGAGTTGTTTTGGACACATGCACAAGGTATCCTACTGGCTGTGGATTGGTCCAGGAGAGTGTAGTACCCGGAGCTTCTGGGCGTGAGCATTTTTCCCCGATCAGGTTGCCACTCCAGGAGGATCTTCTGTTGCAGTAGAAAGCCAGGTTTCGGCATCCAAACCTGCACAATCTACACCTCCGTGTATAGAGATGGAGTGGCAGCAGATGACTATATTCAATCTACTACCTGAGGTTGTGGATGATATCCTTGTTGCCAGGCATCCATCTACAAAGTCCATTTCGCCAGAAGTTCGGACAAGTTTGTTCTGTCTTTGGCCCAGCAACACATGACAGTGGGCTGGTGCCCGGTGAATATTCTAAAGGTGAGGAGTGTGCAGTTAAATAGAATATCCACTAGAAAGCATTACTCAAGGTCAGTAACTGACCATTTCTGTTTTATAGCAATATATAGGC
This sequence comes from Pleurodeles waltl, assembly GCF_031143425.1. NCBI lineage: Eukaryota > Metazoa > Chordata > Amphibia > Caudata > Salamandridae > Pleurodeles > Pleurodeles waltl. Next base: position 338,284,320 of record NC_090444.1, on the reverse strand, counting down.
CACTGAAAATGAACTTTCCTTCAGTTTAACAGGCCTTTTACTCTTGCAATAACCAAATCAATACTAATGTTAGGGCACATAATAAAAAATGCAAAACCAAATAATTAAATGGTGCCACTTAGAATTCTGTCTTTGTAGGATACTTACCCAGTTCCCACTTGAAATACAGTATTGCTCTTTCATAAACTGTACACAAGATCCCCCTGCTATGGCGCCAATTCAGTGCAACAAGTCACCATATCCAGTAATTGGGAGTCACATAAGGGAGTACGGCTAGCCTCAAATCAACTGTTATCATGTTGTGTGATTTGTAAAACAGACCTCCGTTGCTCATTTTAAGCTTCAGCAACATACCCAGTTCCCACTTGGAATACCATATTGTTCTTTCATAAACTATACCCAAGATTCTCTCCTTATGTATCATGTGGTGTGATTTGTAAAACAGATTAGTTGAACTCATTTTCTGTTTTTCCTTATCAGTGAGACTTGAAGAAACAAATAATGTCTGATTTCCAAGAATGGGTTTTTGCTTTCAAAGAACTCCGTCTTAGCTTAATCTCAAACCTATCTATGGATTTCTGCGCATTAACCTGATGATCAAGTACTTAGCCTTGTCGTTGATTTTTTCAACTGGATTCCGGAGGAAGACTGGAGCCTGTGGTGCAAGAAGCCCAAGAGAAGGTGGAATTGTAGCTCTGGATGCAAAAACACTGTACACGTCGACAGAGTCATGATCACGGGATCAACAAGAAGGCTTGGAAGACTAGAGCTCTAGAGGGTTCTGGATATCTCAGAAGGTGAGTGCAGGGAAGATGCTTGCACAGGACTGGAACGAGGCCAAGCCTGACTCTCCAGAGGGGGGTATTCATACCTGATGGGAGAGACTGGCTCACATGGAAGGCTGGAAAGTTCCAAAGGAAACCTGGGTGAAAGCACGTGTTAAAATAATGGATGTGACATTTGCTGATGGCAGGTGCAAGTGATGGTTGGAATCAAGGAGTCCGTGCAGGCGGAAAAAAAGAACATTAGCCATTGGAATATTTGAGGACTCCTTAAAATTGCAATAAATTTGACACAGGCTTTTGCACCAATTTGGAACTTTGAACTCTTTGTGGTTAGTCATTATTACCCAACGATTTACTAGCTATGCTCATGAGCTCTGCCCTGCCACTCATAGTGCACTTTGAATGGGTTAGGGGTATCCTATTCTAAAGGACACCTAAACACCTGATCTTACCTATTATTCAAGGGTTGGCAACCCCCAGGACTTTCACCTCTGCTCTCCAGTGACATTTGTCTCTAATCCCAGCACTCCGCACCACACCCTTGAGGGTTTTACTTGCACTGAGACCACCTTATTTCGGAGGATTGTCATTCCTGACTCATGGCACATTACCAGGAAAGAAGAGCAACCCGATCAAATTGTGTTGATTACATTTTTATAGCTAAACCAAATTCTAGACAGAACATAACAAAACCTAACTCAACATCGGCCTGCAGCACTTTTGCAAGAGCTCGAAAAGCCACTCAAGGAAGAGACCTCCAAGTGGTGGGAATCAGCCTCACTCAGGAAATACTTGGAAGTAGTTTGAATTCCAAAAGATTTACGTATTTTGATCTTTCCACCTGTAGACACTACTAACCCAGAACATATTCAGAGATGTGAATCTCATCTCAAGGAAACCGCAAATAATGTGAAAAATCAACCTATTGACATCTCAAACGAAGAGTACAAAAAGGCTAAACAGGAAGTAGACAACCTCACTAAACGCATTGAAGAGGCAAATTGGGGTGACATTCCAAAGAAGAACTACAAGATTCTCAAAAATATCACAGATGAATTTGAAGAGGATCTAATCAAAAGAAAAAAACGTAAATTTAGGCAGGACTTAATTGACTATAAGTTAGGACGAGTATACACATTTGCCCAAAAATATGATTACACATCTAAACTCCTTACAGGAGCAGAGTCTCTACCGGAAAATATTTCAAGCTTGGACACTGAGTCACCTGAATTCATTTTGGAGGCCAGTCTATCCACTTATACAGAGAATTTTTTCAAGGAGGTCCAACTTCACCGACTGGGTAGATGAACACCAAGTGCCCCTAATATAAAAATACCACCAGAACCACGGCCAAACAGAAAGACCAACAGCACCATGGGTGACAACAACAGCCAGAAGTAAGGAACAGGAAACAGCTCCTTAAGCATCAACTACTTTGTCAACCTGTCTTAAATTACTTTAGATCAGACAGAAATGGACCTGTTGAATTGGAGATTATCATTCTGTCCTACGGCGAATTGGGACATGACAAAGGCCCAGATTGACTTATTCAAATTAATCTGTAAATTTAAATAATCTTTCTTATGTGGCATATCCCCAAATTAACCTCACAACAATGTCAGTACAAGGTCTAGGGGATATCAACATCCTCACTAATTTATCAGAAGTGGAAGTTGACGCCAGTTCTCTTTTGGATACAGTGGTAGAATGTGGGATTGATACTGGGGCCACTAATATTACCAATATGAAGTCTAAATCCTTCTTCTGCCCCCAACTAGCACCAGAAACCAGTATTGATGTTTTCCAACTGGTAGTCTCCCATGATTTGGATAGGGAATATCAGAAATACAGGAATACAGTAAAATGTCTGCCCAGTGACATTTCTCCGCATGAGCATATGGCCATGAGATCACTACAGCTTTGTCTAGATATCATCATCAAAGAGGCGGATAAAGGAGGCAACATGGTATTACTCCATGTGGATGATTATCTGTGTTTAAAGTCACATGCCAATTATCAGACTCTGACTGCTATGAAGTTCTCGATCTTGACCCTACCTTTGAAATGCAGGCACAGTTTAGAACACTTTTACAGGACTGGTATACAAGGGGTCTTCTGACCAATGAGGAGAGGGATAATCTGTACAGTGCACACCTGACTATGCCCACATTCAACTTACTACCTAAAATCCATAAGAAAGACCTCTGGGAAGACCTGTCTTTGCCAATATAATTTCAGTATGTTCCAGAATGGCTGAATACAGTGACAAACATCTACAAAAGTTCATGAGAGACCTCCCATCATATATCCAAGATACCAAATACATCTTAATGAAGATACAGAACTTCAAATGGGAACAGGATTTTATCCTGGCCTCAATAGATATTGTGAGCTTCTGTACATCTATGCAAAACACAGACAACATTGAGGGGATACAATGCGTACTGTGGACAAGACCAGCAAATTTCTTGTAATCAAACCAAATGATATTTGACATGCTGAATTTCTGCCTTACGCAAAATGTCTTTAGCTTCACTTCACAATACTATTGGCAACTATGCGTGACTGTGATGGGCGCAAAATCTGTGCTGCTGTATGCCTGTATTTTCATGGGTAGGGTCGCAAGATTCTGGCTCTGGGATGATGAATTTTCAGAGTACACTCCTATATAACCTTCTTGGGGTCAATACATAGATGCCATCCTTTGTTCATGGCAAGGAGGCATTGACCTTCTCAAGGCTTTTCTGGGCAAACTGTATTAGAACGTCTGGAATATTAAAACCACATCTAACTTCTCTAAAGCCAAAGTAGATTTTTTGGATGTAACAATCTACATCCATAACAACCAAATCCAAACCAAACTCTATTGTAAGGATACTGCTGCTAATTCCATTTTATGTGCAAATAGCTGTCACCCAAAGCACAACATCAGTAACATACCCAAAAGGGAGCTCCTACGTATTAAAAGGAACTGCAGTGAGGAAGAGGTTCTCCTCCAAAAAGGGAAATAACTTATAGCCCGCCTTGAACACTAAGGATACCAGCTCATGCAACTCAAGAAAACCATGAATGAGATATCAACTGTTAATTGCTAAGAGACCCTCCAACCAAAGAATCATGCTCCTCTGGGGGACAAGGAATCCTTGCGCTTTATAAGAGATTACCATAATGGGCATCCTAAGATAAGAACAATTCACAAACGACACTGGCATCTACTGTCCAACACTCCGTGTCTCTCCTGGTGCATCAAAGACTCCCCAGAAATTGCATTTCGGCGAGCCCACAATCTTAAAGCGAAATGCAAAAACTAAATATTTGGATAGTACAGCAGGCTTCCGCATCTGCCATCACTGCTATATCTGCAAATTGGGTCTTAATAAAGCACAAGTCATCACATTGAACTCTAGACAACATATCAAGATTTCAGAATGGATTGACTGCAACAGTAAATGTGTCACTTACATTATCCTTTGTCTCGGCAATCAACCATATATTGACAGCACTATTAGACTGTTCCGCACCCAGATACAGGAACAACAATACATTTTCTACAGTACATCCACTTACAGAACATTTCTACAGCTCGCATCCGCACAGAAAAAACTCTTCCTTTGCATAAATAGAAACTGTTGCTAAACTTTCACAAGGAGGAAATCGCAAAGTAAGACTCCGTAGAAGAGAGAGTGAACTCATTCTGAAATATCAAACTGTAAAACAAAGCCTGAAGAAAGATGTAGGCATGTACTATTGGCTGTATGATGAATAAATAAGTCCTGCCATAACTATACGCCATGTTAGAAATATTACTGGACCATGTACCGGTCCATGTACATGCAGTGGGACTTTGGTGTTTACCTTAATAATCCTAACTGACCTTAATTGCCTGTTTTAATAAATTATGATTAGATTATTTCCATCCCTAAACAGGTTTCTTGGGACTGATGACATCTAGTCACATGAGACAGTGTCCTTGGGGTTTTACCTCCTTTCACCCTTTCTGGTAATTTTGACTAATTGTGTTTTGATTCCTAACATTTTTTACCAAACTTTCATCTTACAACTGCATGTTGCTGTTTCTAAATGTCCCATGAGTCTGACAGATTATTGCTTCCACAGTGTTCCGGAGACATGCCCACACCACCTATTAGTTTGGGTTGTCTTTTTGAAGTCCATTGCTAGTTCTTACCTCATAATTCCTTGTAGCCCTTTTACTTTAGGACCCCCTATTCAAGTCTGATTTAGATGACCAGCATTGTTCCTCTGGGGAGCTTCCACTAGCCACTTTCACAAAGCTTACAGCAGAATGTACCACTCGGGTTTCCTTAACCTTACTGGTTTTATTGGTAGGTCATGTGTCACTAGGTAGCTCCCATTGACCTTTATCTCTAAGTATCTCAATCACTTTTTTCCCTGCCTGTTGGTTAAACCCTATGGTCCTTGTGTTTTCAGGGAGCTCCTGTATGAGCTCCATCACTGAGTAAGAATAACCTGGCTCTCTAGATGCCTTAGTTCCTTTTCTTGCCTTATTACCTATACTTACCAATATGGCACATTATTGAGCCCCATACTGAGTCTTGGATCCCTCTTGCGTGCATACTTCCAAAATGGCAACTGCCTTTGCGCATGCCTCAGAGTCTCTCAGTGCATTACCGCAGACTGCATTGCTCCCGGAAGTGCCTATTTAGCATATTCAGTGTGCATTTACTATACGTGACTTTCCTGACGAGACCATCCATGCTGTTCCTCTCGGGCCGCTAGGACTCTTAGGACCGCCAGAGGTAACCCCTGTTTCTACACACATTGGCATTTCATGAGAGTATTGGCTATACACATAGGAGTTTACCTGGGGCCATTTGGTGGGTATACTTTTAATTATTATCCTGTTTCATTGTCCCCTAGACACGTGGAACTGCACTGTTACATTTACCCTTGGCACGAACTTTACTGACGCATATTTTCTACTGCGCTAAGGTACATCCACCTGGCATTCACATATCCTGCTCCTAGTTGAATGCTGATCAAAACATTCTTTTTGGCCATCATTTTGCGTTTTTTGAATTGCAGCTTATCTAGTTTTAGGCTATATTGTAAAGAAAAATCAATACTAAACGTGTCTGTTTACTACAAGTAGGAAACACAATTTCCTCGGAAACCTTACTGAATTTTCAACTGCGGCTTTTAGCTCTGACAGCTACTTCTTCGATTTCAGTTCCCATAACTCGCCAGCAAAATTCAACCACCAATTTTTACTCAACTGATCATCGGGTCCTCCTGGTGCATATAGGAATCCCCAAAACTCTGTTGAAAAAACTCACACTCCTTTCAACACACACACTACAAGTCTTGTCAACCGCACTGACTGACCTACTAAACAGACAAATTATAACACAAACCCAAGTGTCTTCTACACTTGTACAATACTCCGGAGTCTTAGGCCATGCAGGGTCTGTATACCAACAACCATGTAGACAACTTTTGAGCACAAAGCACCACATATATGTGACGTTCGACAGCTTCCCTACATACACGCTTTGGAGTATGCAAACTCCCAGTACAACTTAATTGGAATACATAAAGGGGGTCATTCTGACCTCGGCGGTAAAAGGCCCTTACCGCCGGTCAGAAGACCGCCATAACACCGCCGCGGCCGCGGTTAACCGCCACGGTCATTCTGACCCACAACGGCCAAACCTCCAAAATTCCGTCCTCCACTGCAGCCCGCCACATCAGCGGGCAGCGAGAAACTGGAGATGACCAAACCTCCACCGTCACGCCAACAGAAATACGCCCATGCCATTACGACCCACGAATCCACACGGCGGTCATTCAAACGCGGTATTCCATTGGCGCTACACACCGCTGCGGTCAGAATACACACACAGCACCAAAACACAGCCACATTGGACAATTTGAAATACACACACCTGATACACATACACACACCACTCCCACACAATCAACCAACTATAAAACACACACCCACATCACCCACAAACCCCTGCGACCATAATTACTGAGAGAAGGAGAGAGAGACACAGCAGACAATCCAAAGCCAGACACACTGAGGCACACTACACCATCACACACACCACATAGTAGCACAAAGCACCACTCACCAACATACTCATCATCACATACACCACCCCACACCTCACCCACACCACCCCATGGCACCCCAAAGGCACCCACGCTTTTCGGACCAAGAACTCCGGGTCATGGTGGAGGAAATCCTAAGAGTGGAACCCCAGCTCTTCGGCTCGCAGGTGCAGCACACCAGTATAGCTAGGAAGGCGGAGCTATGGCAGCGGATCGTGGACAGGGTCAACGCGGTGGGACAGCATCCCAGGAATAGGGAGGACATACGCAAAAGATGGAACGACCTACGGGGGAAGGTCCGATCGATGGTCTCCAGGCACAACATCGCGGTCCAGAAGACTGGCGGCGGACCCCCACCCACCCCTCCCGAATTCACATCGTGGGAGCAAGACGTCTTGAACATCCTGCATCCTCAGGGCCTCGCAGGAGTAGCCGGAGGAATGGACTCTGGTAAGTCCAATCTCAACTACTATATCCCCCCCACCCCACCAGCATGCCAACCCACACCCCCACCCTCACCCCCAACCCCCCAGCACACATCCTCCCTGACAATGTCTCACCAGCACAACCCACCCATCCCAACACCAACTCCTGCATGCCAACACAAATCATGGGCACCCATCACCTAAGCATGACCACTGCACTAACCCCACCCCCCCCCCACTAACTACCCTCACAACACCTCCCTCAAGGGAATGCCTGCACTGGGGGACAAGGGCACCCATAACACGCACGCTATTGCACACACAGAAACAATAACCAAACTCTCTTACCCCATGCAGGACCCGAACGACAACACACCAGCCAGGAGGGTCCAGAAGTGTCCATCCCACCACCGGAACAGGCCCACACTGAGGATAGCAGCTCTGTCGACAGTGAACCTGATGACCAGCCCGGACCATCGGGGACCTCTGGGCAGTCGGTTCCCCTCAGGCAGCCACAGGCCACACCAGACCCGACCCCCTCTGCCAACACCAGCACAGCTCCCACCCAGCGGGCCCATGCCTCTGTCTCTAGGACAGCTCAATCAGCGGTGTGTCTGTCACTACAGGGCACCCAGGCTAACCCAACACCCCAACAACAACAGGGACCTGGGGGCAGTGGGAGCGGGCACACCGTCCAGGGGACAGAGGCCGGGGGAAACCGGGCAGCTCGGAGGGCTGCTGTGCGACAGGGGGGGAGGAGAGGCCCAGGGAACCCACTCTCCAAGAGGCCCTCACCACCATCATGGGGGCATACCACCACTCCCAAGAAACGATGGCGACGTTACTGGCCAGGTTCACTGAGATCCAGGCACAGCAGGAGGAACGCTACATGGGGTTCAGGGAGGAGCTGAGAATCATCGGGACCGCAATGGGGACCATCGTCCTGGCCCTCCACAGGATAGAGGACGCGTTGCGGGACCATGGTGCACCACACAGGGCCCCTGTCACTAGCCCGGACCAGGAACAGCCTACCACCTCCGCCGGCGCTAGTGGACAGGAGGTCCCAACACCTCGACAGCCCCCCAGAACCCCACCTCCTGCTGAAGAACAACCACCCCGTAAGAGGAGCCTGAGACCAAAAAAAAAGACAGAGTAGGATGTCAAGACCCCCGCCAGCAGGACATACCCCCTCAAGTCTTCCCACTGTCCCACATTGCCACCCTGTCCAACCATGAACTGCCTATGCTCCATCCTTCCACAGGCAAAAGGACAATGCACCTGTGAGACTGAGAACTGGACTCTGCCATGGATATTCCTCCACCCCCACCCATCACCCTTAGAATCACATGTACCGATATCTAGCACTGTAAATAAATCACATTTTGCACAAAAATCTGTTTTGAGTCATGCTGTATTATTAACAAATGTATTACATATTACTGTTCGATTTCTGTTCTGTCAATTAGTCATGACAACATACCAATGTCAATACGCTGTATTTCATGGGCGAACCAAGCAGAAGTCAGGTACTGAGTCAGACAGCACTGAGAAGGGAAGGGAAAGGCAAAAATTAATGAAAAACATCTGTGGGGAACTACAGAAAGTACAGATGCAGGAGGCTATAAGCAATTGTGAAATGGCGTGGGTGATTCTTACCTGTGTGTTACTGGAAATACTGTTGTATCACTCTGTCCCTATTGTCTGTGTCGTCCTCAGAGTCTTCCTCCTCTTCACTCTCCACAGGCTCCACGGCTTCTACAACACCACCATCTGGACCATCCTCCTGCAGGAAAGGCACCTGGCGTCGCAAAGCCAGGTTGTGGAGCATACAGCACGCCACGATGATATGGCACACCTTCTTTGGTGAGTACATTAGGGATCCACCTGTCATATGCAGGCACCTAAACCTGGCCTTCAGGAGCCCAAAGGTTCGCTCAATCACCCTCCTAGTACGCCCATGGACCTCATTGTACCGTTCCTCTGCCCTGGTCCTGGGATTCCTCACTGGGGTCAATAGCCACAGCAGGTTGGGGTAACCAGAGTCACCTATTAGCCACACACGCTGTCTCTGTAGCTGTTCCATCACATAGGGAATGCTGCTATTTCGCATGACATACGCGTCATGCACTGACCCTGGGAACTTGGCATTTACATGGGAGATGTACTGGTCAGCCAAACAGACCACCTGGATATTCATTGAATGGTAATTCTTCCTGTTCCTGTACACCTGTTCATCGTCATTTGGGGGGACTAAAGCCACATGGGTCCCATCAATTGCACCAATGATGTTGGGGATGTGTCCAAGGGCATAGAAATCAGCTTTCACTGTAGGCAAATCACCCTCCTCTGGAAAAATGATGTAGCTCCGCATGAGTTTCATCAGGGCAGACAACACTCTGGATAAGATCTTGGAAAACATAGGCTGAGGCATCCCAGATGACATGGCCACTGTTGTCTGGAATGAGCCAGTTGCAAAGAAATGGAGGACAGACAGAACCTGCACTAGAGGGGGAATTCCTGTGGGTTGGCGGATGGGGGACATCAGGGCTGGCTCCAGCTGGGCACACAGTTCATGAATGGAGGCTCGGTCAAGTCGGTATCGTAGTATTATGTTGCGTTCTTCCATTGTGGACAGGTCCACCAGCGGCCGGTACACGCGAGGATTCCTCCTTCTCATCGCTAGTCCCAGCGGACGGTGCCTAGGAAGGAGAATATGGAGTACAGAGTCAATCCACTCACAGGTACGTACAACACAGCTTGCACAGTACAGGTAAATGTATGGTTTGATATGTTTGTATGTGTGCCATTGCAAGGCCTAGGCCCGTGTGACGCATTAGAAATTAAGCCATGTGGGCCCTTGAAATGGCCGATGCCTGACCTGTGAAGTGGGACAATGGGATGTGAGGTCACTGCGCTGGCGGGGCACACCGTGGCGGTAGGCGGTCGAAGACCGCTGTGCGAAGACGCATTGGTTAACATTGAACCCTATGGGTTTCAGGAGCCAATGACGATGTGCGCCGGCGGTCGCGGGACGCACCGCCACGGTACGCACCGCCGCGGGCGTGACCGCCATTTTCTATCTGCTCAATCATTCAAGACCTGATCATCCACAGGAGAGGACCTATACTGCAAGTGCTGCTGTGAACTCGGTCTGGAAGTGACAATGGCTGCTGCTACTGGTGAAAGGGCCCCCGCCTTCAGTTCAGAAGAGTTGGAGAAGCTCGTGGACGGGGTCCTCCCCCACTATGCGCAACTCTACGGTTCTCCAGACCAACAGGTGAGTACACTCAGTGCACATTGAATGGGTTATGCCTGTGTGGAGGGGGGGGGATGTAAGTTGGTGGGGTGTGGAGGGAATGGGGAGTGCAACGCACAACAGATGAGAGAATGGGAACCATGACAAGGTTGGGGAGGGGGGGGCATGTACTCCAAACATGCAGATATGTGACGGTTTCTCTTTCCCACCCTGTACATGTCAAACAGGTGAGCGCCCACCAGAAAATCGATATTTGGCGTGCCATCGCCGAGGAAGTCCGGAACTTGGGGGTCCACAACAGACGGGGCACCCACTGCCGCAAGAGGTGGGAGGACATCCGCCGCGGAACGAGGAAGACCGCAGAAACACTGCTGGGGATGGCCTCCCGACCTAGGAGGGGTGCCAGTCGCACCATGACCCCCCTGATGTCCCGGATCCTGGCGGTGGCCTACCCTAATTTGGATGGGCGCTTGAGGACAGCACAGCAGACACAAGGGGGTGAGTATCCGCACATTCTCCTATCTGTATGCGCATTGGAGGCGTCTGGGTGGGGGAGGAGGGCTGTGGGTGACATTAGGCCCGGGCGCTCTCTGTAGTGTAGTCCGCTCCCTTAGGCATGGCCCTGTGCCCCCGCCCCCCACCTCTGTAGGGTGCCAAGTGCAGCTACCCATGCTCCAGCATCACACATGTGCGCGTGTGTTGTCCCTAGACCTGTTTGCCTAGTCAGAAGTACTGAGTAGTGTACCCCAAGTTCGCGACTTAGTGCACGAGGCACCTGTGTCTGTCCTCTCCGCAAAGGGTATTGCTAAGGCATGCACTCAACTTTGTTTAATTTCTCCCCCCACCCTAAATCTTTGTCTTCTTGTGTTTTAGCATCATCAGGCGGAGGAGATTTGGCGTCGGAGCAGGAGGGAGCTGCAGGTCACCAGGCCCCGGTGGGCACTGACACAGACACCGAGGGCACCAGTGATCTGGAGGGCGAGGGGAGCACCACAACGGGGGCCGGTGGAGACACCAGCGACACGGACACGTCCTCGTTTGGGAGCTCCCTAGCGGGGGCGGCACCATCTGTGCCCCCCGCAACAACAGGTACAGCCGCCACCCAGCGCACCAGCACCGCCCTCCCAGCAGCCCCTCAGTCTTCGCTCCGTGGCCGCTCGGCCAGGAAGGCGCGCGTCTCCTTCGCCCCAGGCACCTCAGCCCCTGCCTCTGTTACCCCTGCTGCCCTCAGTGCGGAGCTCATTGACCTGGTGAGGACGGTCATTGTTGGGTAGACTACCCTTCTGAATGCCATCCAGGGGGTGGAAAGGGAGGTGCATCGGAGCAATGCCTACCTGGAGGGCATTCATTCGGGTCAGGCTGCCCATCAACGAGCGTTCACTGCTCTGGCCTCAGCACTGACGGCAGCCATTGTCCCTGTCTCCAGTCTCCCTCTTCTATCTGCCTCCACCCTTTCTCTGTCTCCTGTACCTCAACCTATCCCATCCACACCATCAGACCAGCCTGCACACACCTCAACACCCAAGGCCAGCTCATCCAAACATAAGCACCACAGAAAACACAAGCATTCACCCAAGCAACATACAGATGCAGACATATCAACAGTCACTACCACCTCTGTGTCCCCGTCCTCCTCGTCTCCCTCCTCCCTCCCTGTGACGTCTACACTCACACCTGCATGCACCCCAACATCAGCCAGTTCTTCCACCACCAGCAAACCCTCCACTACAGTCCGCACACCTGCAGTCACCACCCCCACTGGCATTTACACGTCCCCTGTGTCCTCTCCCACTGTGTCTGTCACCCCCTCTTCCAAGACACATAAACGCAGGCAGACACCCAAACAACAGCCAACCACCTCACCACAGCCTACGTCCCAGTCACCTGCACCCAAGGACAGCACACCTGGCTCTCATACAACCACATCCTCTTCCTCCACTTCTCTCACCACTACTCCTACCCCTTACCTTGGTCCCAAGAAAAATTACCTCTCCAGTTTTTACCTCTTTCCCTCCCCCGACCCACCCCCTCCAACTGGGAAAAGTCCCAAGGGCACCTCAGCCACCACCAGCCCAACTACTACAGTGCAAGTGGTGCATGGCATGTGGAGTCCACCCTTTGGCGGCAGTAACACTTCGGTGAGCAGCAAGGGGACAGCCAGCCCCCCCCCCAGGCAAGAGGACCCGGAAATTGAAGGGCCGCCGTGAGCGGACAGAGACGGCTGCCCCCAAGGAGGTGACTCCGGCCACTTCACCGGCCACAGCAGCCAGGGGAGGCAAGGGCCCGAGAGCCCCATCTAAGGAGCGGAAGGACAGCAGGGCAGAGAGGACAACCACCAGGAGCGCGGAGCAGGAGGGCCCCACAAGCCCCATCCCGGCTGCAAGGGACGACACCAAAGGGCCCAGGACTCACTCCCCGAAGGGGCCTGACACAGCACGGTCGGAGGGCGTCTGAGCAGGGTGTCCAGGCCAGGTATGACTCCCTTGACATACTGCAAGAGCACCGCTGAACAGGGCCCCGCCGTGAAGACAGGTACCGCTGAACAGGGCCCCGCCGTGCAGAAGAGCACCGCTGAACAGGGCCCCGCCGTGAAGACAGGTACCGCTGAACAGGGCCCCGCCGTGCAGAAGAGCACCGCTGAACAGGGCCCCGCCGTGAAGACAGGTACCGCTGAACAGGGCCCCGCCGTGCAGAAGAGCACCGCTGAACAGGGCCCCGCCGTGCAGAAGAGCACCGCTGAACAGGGCCCCGCCGTGAAGACAGGTACCGCTGAACAGGGCCCCGCCGTGCAGAAGAGCACCGCTGAACAGGGCCCTGCCGTGAAGACAGGTACCGCTGAACAGAGCCCCGCCGTCTCAAGCACCGCTCCGCTGGGCCCTTCCTGTCAAGCACCGCTCCGCTGGGCCCTTCCTGTCAAGCACCGCTCCGCTGGGCCCCGCCGTCTCAAGCACCGCTCCGCTGGGCCCTTCCTGTCAAGCACCGCTCCGCTGGGCCCCGCCGTCTCAAGCACCGCTCCGCTGGGCCCTTCCTGTCAAGCTCCGCTCCGCTGGGCCCCGCCGTCTCAAGCACCGCTCCGCTGGGCCCTTCCTGTCAAGCACCGCTCCGCTGGGCCCCGCCGTCTCAAGCACCGCTCCGCTGGACCCTTCCTGTCAAGCACCGCTCCGCTGGACATCGCCATGTCATGCACCGCTGCGCTGGGTCCCGCCGTCTCAGGCACTGTTTATGGTTCACTGTGCCCACCATGCCTCCTCCTTGACCAGTGGACTATGTAATCCACCTGAGAGACTGTGGCTTTGCACTCCCCAGGATGGCACAGTGGGCAATCCACCCACTGTAGAGACTTGAGAGACTGTGGCTTTGCACTCCCCAGGATGGTACAGTGGGCAACCCACCCACTGTAGAGACATTGAGAGACTGTGGCTTTGCACTCCCCAGGATGGTCCAGTGGGCAACCCACCCACTGCAGAGACTTGAGAGACTGTGGCTTTGCACTCCCCAGGATGGCACAGTGGGCAATCCACCCACTGTAGAGACTTGAGAGGCTGTGGCTTTGCACTCCCCAGGATGGTACAGTGGGCATGGTGGCTCCTCGTGGATCTGGCGTCGTGGACTCATGTGGCTGTGGTGGCCCCCCCTTCCATTCCCCCTGAGGTGCCTGTAGTTTTGACATCGGATGCCCCTGCAGTGTTCTCTCCAAAGGACTCAGGTCTCATGTGTGGGCTTTGCCCTTGTCTCGCAGAACCTTGGCCCACGGACATGTTAGATTCGTAGGATGTGCAGGACTTGTTACTTCAGTGATACACTGATGTGTATATCTTTTTGGTTTTTGTAAATATTTTTCACGGTTGCTCAATTATTTCCAGGTGCTTTTTTTGTACATGAAAATGTATTCCAAATTTGGTTGTGTCATTGTATTTTTAAAGGGGCTTTGTGTGGTGTCACTGTGACTTCCTGCTCTGCATTGGTGTGTACATATTGGGGGGTTGGGGGGATCGCATATGTGTATGCCCATAACCTTTCTTCCTCCCCCTTCCCGTGTGTCGTAGGTGCAGTACTCACCGTTGACGTCTGCGCCGGAGTTCGTACTCGTGGTAGATGAGCAGGTAGACGAGAGCAGGTATGATGTTCAATTCGGGTTCCATGCTGTCCGGATTCCGCGTGGAGTGGCTCGAGGTGAGCGTTTTCCATTGAAAATGTCTGTTTCCGCCGTGTTTTTATCGGCGGGGCTCCCGCCCCGGAAAAGGTGGCGGATTGGTGGGTCGTGATAGGGTGGGCGGTACATTGTCTGCCGCCTGGCTGTTGGCGGTGACCGCCGCGCTGTTTGTTTGTTCCGCCGTGGCGGTCGGAGTGTTAATGCGGCGGGCTGTGTTGGCGGTTCCCGCCAGGGTCAGAATTGCATTTTTTTGACCGCCGGCCTGTTGGCGGGTTGGCCGCCGCTTTATCACCGACCGCCAGGGTCAGAATGACCCCCAAAGTCCCTATCACTCTCAAACATCACAATTCACCTATGATTTCTTAAGCTGTGCAAGCGCAAAACCCTATTTCAAGCATAAGTCACACTGAGAACACCTTCAAACAAGCATGGGTAAAATCCATGGATTCAGGAAAGTCATGGAAAGCTCTTTGGGAGACATAACCTGCCAAATTGAGACCATTTACAACTGGGAAACTCATAATAGCCTCTTAAAGAGACATAACCATCCAACTTTGCTGCCAGAAACTGTGAGCGTGTCTGACCTTAATTGTTCTTCTATTATTTTTGTTTATAAGGGGACACGTTAGAGGTTTGATGAACCTATGTACTCAGTCAAAAGTTTTCTATCATGGACACAATACCTGTACATAGTCCGCATAACAATAAAACAATCAATTAGAATAAAACATTTGTCACATTTGAGTCAGTAACCTTCACGCACTATGGCCCATGTGACCATGAACACCTTTTAGTAAAAGTTAAAATGTTTATTTCCCTATGTTAACAATGATAAAGCCATGTAAAGTAATCTCAAAACCAATTGATACACATAAATGAACAACACAGGTTGACTAAAACAATGGAAAAATCTCAACTTAACCAAGGCATTTAATACTAAACAGTCAAGAGCGATCAAACAGATTAATATCAACAATAACTCAATGTATGTTATTTCATTAATTCAGACATTCGCAGATGATTAAAATCAATCCTTTGTTAATAAAATGTGTGGGACAATGGACTTTTTAACTAATCCTGTAATTCGAAAGGCATGATGGGCCTTCATGTAAAAAGAAAAGAAGACAAAATGTAATTTGGAAAACATCTAGCTATGGCTCTAGTAAAAATATAGAGGTTGGTACCTAGAAGAAAAATAACAAAAATCTTTAACAAACACATTTCATTTAATTTATACCTCTCCTGTATGGATTCAGCAAGCAGAGACTTCTTTGTCAGCTGGATATTTGTCTGGTCAGCATTCACAGTGGGGACAGTGAAAGGGACTGGCTCAGCCACTGTGGGCTCTCAGTCAGCTGAACCAAATGAGGGAATCAATATAGTAAACAGTATTCAAGTCTCTCTAATGCACACTCATCTCAAAGAACACTCACACACTCTCTGACACACTTGGCTGCTCCTGTCAAGTTGAGTCTGGATAAACTAAAACTCCACAGTATTTTCTCACATTGCCATTGGTCAGAATATTGAAGGTTCACACTGGAACCAATAATCATGAATTCTCAAATCAGTGATATAGTTAGACATTTGTTCACACGTTGATGATTGGCTCCACATCTGTTCCTGTCACCAGTTTTCTTCGACTAACTTTAGTTGCACTTCACCTCATCGGTCAGTACGGTAATTATCAACTTGTGGGAACCTTTTCTTCTCATGCACCAAAAATACAAAGTATCAACATCTAGCACAGGACATTACAGCAAGCAGTTCTCATGAGAAAGTTAGGACATTAGCTAGTTTAACATTGCAACATTACAACCGGTTTGGTAAACTTCATGTGAACAATGAACAGTGAAACGTGTCTTCTTCCATCAGAAAATAATTTTGAATTTTTTTTAATATCTTGAAACGTAGCATGAGTCTTAGTCTATCAGGCTTAGAATTTTAAATTAGTCTATGCATAGTAAGTTTAAGCAAATACATATTGATTATATGTAAGTTATATGGTCAATTAATACATTTTATTCACTTATGCACATTATTATAACAGTTAATGCTATTTATTTATTAATGTCACACACATAATGATGGCCACTCTGGTGGGCACATTTTCCACAAACACCTATTTTCTCCACGTTAACCTAATACATGCATAACTCTTAATTCATTTTTTTGTGCAAATTCATTATTGATTAGTTCATCTTTCACAACATACAGGGGTTCCCCCAGGTCCCCACCCATTTTCAATTTGATATTGACCAGAGATTTCCTATATTGATATGCCTATTTCTTTTCCCCTGAATGATGACGTGGACTTCCTGTGCTACTCTACTCTGGATCTTGGCATCCTTGGGGGTCTGTATGTATATTTGCTATGTTTCCATTTTTTATTTTTCTATTCTCTTGTAACTGTAATGTTTATTTTTCCTATCTTGACTATTGATTACATTTGTATTGCATGGAATTATCGAGCCCCTTATTTGTTATGTTCTTGGCTTTTTTGTGCATCTGGCATATTATGTGGCAACAATGTTTATATTTTGTGGGCTATTTCGTAATTTGACATTTTTCCACATTATGATGTTATATTTTGCCTTAATTATATTTTATACTTTTTGATTGGGTCAATGTGGGTTATGTTTGCTCTCTGTGGACATTTCGGTGAGGATATGCGTGTGTGTGTGTTTATATATATATATATATATATATATATATATATATATATATATATATATATATATATATATATATCTTCACTGAACCTAACTGGTTGCTGTTCCTTCTTTCTTTTCTTCTTTCTTTTTGGCTTCTTTGTGATCACTGTCTTCCTTTCTGGAAATGGCTTTATTTCTTTTGTTCTTTATGTTGTTTGCATATTATGTGTATATATAAAAACACTGTATCTGTTTGCTGTTAATTGCCTTCACCTTTCACTTTTGTTACACAATGCAGGTTATTGTCAGCTGTGAAAAAGGCCCAGGCTTTTGATGCAGAAAAGAGCAAAACACATGTTGGCTGTCTTTCTAGCAGAGTGGAGTCGCTACTTTGAATCTTTAAGGACTCTTTATAATTGCAATACATTTGACATACGCTTTTGCACCAATTTGGAACTTTGGAGTCTTTGTGATTAGTCATGATTACCCAAAGATTTACTACCGACCCACACCAGCTCCATCCTGCCACTTATAATCAATTACCCAATGCAGGTGGAACCAAAGAGCATTAGCAATTGAAGTCAATAGGTCACAGCAGTTGGCACCAATAACCAAGGCAGGTGGAAGAAATAAGCATAAATAGTTGCATTCAATAGGTTATGGCATATGGAGCTAATTAACCAGGAATCACGTGATTCTCTGCAGGTGTGCAAACAGAGAAAACAACTGTACAGGAGGTTCAAGGGGGTGAAGAGCTATCGGAAGGCGAGCGAGGGTTGCAGGAGGTTGTGAGGTACCATAGGGGAAAGGCAACATGAGCCCTGTGTGCAAAACCTACAGTACAGAGGGCACAAGAGGGGGTCGTGACAAATCTTGCCAAAAACATAAGGCCTCCAAACTGGAGGTCGAACCCTGAAGCAATCTTTTTCCTATGGGCTGACAATTATACAGGGGATAAATATGTCCTTTTTCAAAGTATCTGATCATCTGCCAGCCTAAACATGCCAGAGCTCAAAAAATCTACTCTACCACTCCCTATGGAGAGTCTTATTTGATCAGGTCAAGCTATTTTAGGACTTATTTGCTCCTTCTGGCGAGTTGACAAAGAACAGGTGATCTGTTCAGTTTAAAAGTGAAGGGGCAATAAAAGATGCTTTTCAAATCTTGTTCTTAGGTCACATTTGCTCTGTGTTTATAGACAGAGGTCAAAAGTCAGTTGGTCTTACAATTAATTTTCTTTGACTGCTGAGTTCCAGGACTTTGTAAGGTGCTCTGTGAGAGCTGCTGTTTGGAATGTAAAATAAAAGGCTATAGAGTGTCAGCTTTTTCCTAACACACAACATTTAAATGACTAAGTCAACTGTGCAAACATTTCCAAATATATTTCAGTAGTTGTGAAAGCCCATGTTTTATATTTCTGTGTGATGAAAAAAATATTTTAGTAGGATGAAAACAAATCAGAATACTTTGTGTGTTGATGTGCAAAGGATATGTTTTGTGAAACCCAATTTTCACAGATTGGTAATACGGCATGTAGTTTTTATCAGTAAAGCTGCAAGTTAGTGAAGAGGTTTTTGGACATTTCTTGGAAATGTACTGTGTGTAGATGTCAATATGCTACCACATCATGGCTTAGTAATATATTTAATCACAATTGAGTGTTATACAAACTGAGAAACACTCCTGCCCTGATGGCAATGCTGTTAGTAAACTAAAAGAAGTCATGGGTCATGTGCCCCCTACATGTGGGCTAGATTCTTGTAATGAATGCAGCAAACTTTAGTCTACTTAATCAAACAAAAGAGTTTTTTTAGCACTGCAGAAATGCTAAACTTACATATTTGAAGTTGCAATCATAGGGAGAATAAAGAAAAAGGCGACTGTAAACTATTTGCCTAGGATCACACAATTTCAGACCCATTTACCGGTCAAGTACATTACAGTTAGGTCGTGTAGATTATTTAGGTTACTCAACCTGCAGGTCTAGTAGCATTTTTATGATTTTTTTTAGGCCTACATGCTGTAGTTAAACCCTTTCTTGAAAAAAACCTTGGCAAATCCAGATATCAGAAACTGTTCACAGTCTCTTGCATTAGAACAATCCTGTGGAAAGAGTTGACTAAGCAACTACAAGAATACATTTGATCCAATCATTAAAATCAAGCTTTAGGCCCATGTTGAAAACAAAAGCTGCACTGGCTAACTTTATAGAAGACCTCTTCTTTACTGTGGAGAAAGAGAAGCAAGCTGCTCTAATTCTCCTTGATCTTTCTGCAGCGTAGGATACTGTTTACTAGAAGATTCTTTTGAACAGCTCAACAAATTAGCAGATTTTTCTGGCATATGCTTAAATCGAATGCCTTCTGTTCTCCATAGTTGAAATGCAGATGGGAGGAGAAGATTAATCAATTCTAAGGGTGATTTGATTCCTCTCTTTCACCATTGTTTTTCAACTTACAAATGCTCTTATTGGCCCGGGAAAAAGCAAAGGCCCACAGACGTATCTCCATCATTAAACTAATTTTCAAATATATGCTGGTCATACCCAATTTGTCTCCAATGGCATAACACCTCTGAGATCCACATCATCACACTTTCTAAAGAATAAGCATAATTTCCCTTTATTTCACTGGAACTAAAACAGAGATCCTATTACCTTTTCGTCTTGTTAATGAGCTTAGGTCCCACTCTGACCATATCCCAGAAAGGTAAAGCCTGGGGATAATCTTATCAATCCTTTGCCCCACAAATTAAATTTGTTGTTAAAAGCATTAACCTACAGCCTTCCTTGTTCCGCAAGATCCTACACATTTGCAAACAAAGGATCAATTGGAACTCACAAAAAAATCAATATAATGGCTCCGGAAACTCTATAGGTGGGTGCAAAACCACAACATCGTATTCTAAAATGGAATTCCTGTGCACCACATATAGGCCTTATGAGAACCAAGGACCCAATTACCTTTAAAACTAGCTCAACATTATGCTTTATACAAAATACATTAGAGCACCATATATATATTGTTAGAAATGGGGTCTCTAGTTGGCAGAGGTATGCACCCTTGTCCAAGTAGGGACCACAATCCTAGTCAGTGTAAGTCACACACAATCCTAATTATCCTGTGCCCACCCTCTGGTAGCTTGGCACTGAGCACTCAGGCTTAACTTAGAAGGCGATGTGTAAAGTGTTTGTGTGAAGAATCATGCAATAACACAGTGAAAACACCACAAAAATACACCACACAGATTTAGAAAAATGTAAGATATATATCTGATTAAATTGAGGTCAAAACGATCAAGTTTTGATGAACACCAGTTGAAATATCACTTTTGCAATGCAATGATGAAGAGTCTTAAGTCTTTAAAATCAACAGTTATCTCTTGTATGCAAAAAGTATCTGGTTTGCGTCAAAATTAGATGCACAGGACTGCAGAGGAAGAGGTGTGGAAAAATGAAGATGTGTGTCGGATTTCCTGATGCGGCACAGACAATGTGTGATTTCTTCTCACGCTACAAGGGCTTTGCGTTGATTTCTGGCGCACAGTCTTAGATCCTGGCTGCGATGCAGCAATTTTCTCATCACAAGGCAGGCTGTGCATCGTTTCCAGCAAGCTGTGCGTCGATTTTCGCCACACAAGGAGTTTCTTTGAAGAGAGGAAATCTTTTTGGCCTCGAGACTTCAGGAACAGGAGGCAAGCTCAATCCAAGCCCTTGGAGAGCACTTTCCAGCAGAGCAAGAGGCCAGAAAGGCAGGAGTCCTTCACAGCAAAGCAGTCCAGGTGAGTCCTTTGGGCAGCCAGGCATCTCCTCTTAGCAGGTTGCAGGATCTGGTTCAGAGTGTCTGTCCCAGGAAGTATCTGTGTTGGTGGGGTCAGGGACCCAGGTTATATACTCAAAAGTGCCTTTGAAGTGAGGGAGACTTCAAAGATTGGTTTAGAAGTGCACAAGGTCCCCTTCCAGTGTAGGTCAGTCTGCCAGGGTCACAGTAGGGGGTTTGGTAGCCCATTGTGTGAGGGCAGGCAACTAGCCTTTGAAATGTGTCAAGCCCCTCCACCCTTCCAGTGTGACCGAGTATCCTGTGTTTGTCTGGGTGAAATGCGCAAGGGAGCTGTCAAACAGCCCAAGCCAGGTGTGGATTGAAGACAGGCTGTAAGGCACAAATGGAGGTAAGTGCAGAAAAAAGTTCACCTTCTAAAATAGTAATATAAACTCCAACCTCACCATTAGGCAGGATTTTTTATTACCATTCTGGCCATACTAAACATGACCTGTTAACCCCTTTCTGATCAGAATGTACCACTCGAACAGTATAAGAAGGTAACCCTAATGTTAGCCTATGAAAGGTGCAGATCTCACAGTAGTGGAAAATGATTATAGGAGTTTTCCACTACCAGGACACATAAAACACATAGGTATATGTTCCGCCTTTTACCTACACAGCACCTTGCCCTACGTGTTACCTAGGGCCTACCTTAGGGGTGACTTATATGTAGAAAAAGGAGAGTTTAAGGCTTGGCAAGTACATTTAAATGCCAAGTCGAAGTAACAGTGAAACTGCACTCAAAGGCCCTTTCTTTGTCTCAGCCACATTTTCCACTAATCATGCTTCAGTACCACTTCAATTTTTTCTCTACACAATTCTTTTGACTCAAAAACGTACAAATAGAACATGTAACAATGGTGAAAATTACCAGTTGGCATCTCTAGAATAATGCCCCCTATTTTGGAATGACCTACTCCTATTTTTATTTATTTGAATCTGGTTTTGTTTGCATGTTGTATGAAAACATTTTGTTTCATTATAGTGTTTACATTGTTACAATTGGGTGGTAAGCACATACTTAAGCTTGCAATACTGGGTATATGATAGAATACATTGTTTCCGTTAAAATCCTTTTCAGTGGATCATAGGCCATGAGTATCTAAATGAAGAACATTTCTAACCAGTATCACAAAGCACAGAATGCAGGGAAAAGTAGTTACAGGACAAATGTCTAGACATGTATGGTTAAACAATCAGGATTAAAGTTGTTGCACTATGACATACATTTCAAACATTTTATAAGGCAATTGTCAGAACAGATAATGAAACTGGGAATGGTAGAACGAAAAATGGGGAAAAAAGGAGGGAAGACAAAGCCGGAACCATAAGCAGATGGACCACAAAGTCAGTGTTATACATTCCAAGAAGAGATCAGTGATTACTCATCAATAAGGACAGCAGGATCATCAACAAGTGTGTCTCTGATGGCATCTCTGGAGCGTGGTGTGGCATGCGGGGAGGGGGAGAGTTAGGGAGTATGTGTGGTGAGCCAGGTGCTATGCGCGTTGGTAATGACTCCATCATGTCCGCAGTACTTCTTGGTGACAGCGTATCTAGGTGTATGGGAGCGTCAGGTATGGGTGTGTATAGGTTTGCCAGTACTGTGTCCCAGTTGGTGGCTATTGTATATTTGCGGAGTCCAAGATTATCTTCTCAATGGAAGGCAATGCTTTCCACTTGCACTCAGACGACATAGATTGTAGCCACACATCGTAGCATGGTGGGTCAGAGGAACCCCACCTAAGGGTAATGAGCCTCTTCATTAATCTAAGACCCATGTCTAAGAACCGTGATGTGACTGTGTTTTTTGCCTCTGGGGAAGAGTCCCAGTATGCATAACTCCTAGGTGTGTGGTATAGTGCGGTTTACACAATGAGGCAGTTGGCACATCACCGCGTTCCAGTAGTAATGTAAATGTAGACCTGCCCATAGAATGTGTAGGAGGTCTGCATTTGTCAAATGGCAGCGTGGGCACTCAGCGTCTGTACGATTGAAATACCTATTAATTTTGGCAGGCGTAGGGTAGGCCCTTCGAGTGATGTAGAATTGTATCAGTTGAAACTGTGTGTTGCGTGGTACACGTACTGAGCTTTCTATTAGACCACTCCATATCTGTATACAGCATCCCTCTGCCTGCCTCCCAACTGTCCCGGAGAGGTGTAAGTGGTAGAGAGGATTGATGTCATAATGAGTCCGCCAACCACTACACCAAGTGTCTACCTCTGCCAAACACATGTAAATATTGCATAGTAAAGTGTGCGAGAGGTTCCTAGGCTGGGTCTCCCCATGCCTGCCTCAGCATACCAATGAGAAAACTATACAGTAGGAAGCCTCCCGAGGGCAAGTCCGCCTCCTCCATGAGGGTTTCATACAGGATGAGTGTGCTATAATCATGGAGATCGCCCAGGGTATGGGTCCCCGCGATGTGCTAAGGTTGCAGTTCTGTTAGTGCGGTAGTACTGAGGCCCTGGGGTGTCCCCAGCACTGCAATGGCTGGAGCATAGGGAATCATTGCTCTAGTGAGGTGAAAGCATCTGTGCAGGCAGCAATGTGCTATGTGTAATAGTAGGGGATGGGTTGTGGATGGTGTTTCACAAGGGTGGAACAAGCGTAAGTCTTTTGGAACATTACAAACGGGGGACATCATAGCTGTATCTGACAGTTGGCGGGAGTCCAGCCATTGCACCACCGATTGTAGCTGAGCCGCCAAATAATAGTACTCCAAGTTAGGGAGCGACAGGCCTCCCTGGTCAGTTGGTCTGTAAAGATTAGAGTGGGCCATTCTACATCGGGAAGTATTCCTGATTAATTTCTGAATAGTACATTCAAAAGAGTCAAAGAAAGAAGCAGGCATGTACAAAGGTAGATTGACAAAAAAGTATAGTGGGCGAGGCAGAGCAACCATCTTAAGGAGTGCCTCTCGGCCTATCACTGAGAAAGGGAGTGACTTCCAGAATGTCATCCGACATTTGGGAGAGGTAATAGTTTGCAACAGATTCCCATCAAACAAATCAGCATCTGACTGATAGACTTGGATACCGTGATATCTGAATGTGGCAGGTTGCCAGGGCAAATAGTGGGCAGCATGGAATGGACTGGGATCAAAGATAATGGACGCTAGCAGGAAGTTAAAGAATTGGACCAATTGACTTGTAACATCTATAGGGATGCGTAAGTGGCAAGAGTGTCTGTTATTGTCATGTGGAATCAGGAGAGTTCACTCAAGTAGATTAGGAGGTTAACTGAATTAATTCTGTCTCCTAAGGGTATGCCCTAGTCATGGCCCTGGGAGCACAGAGCAACAGCCAGGGGCTCCATTGTTAGAGCAAAGAGGATGGGGACAGGGGTCATCCCTGTCTCGTGCCTCTCTCTATTTTGATGGGGCCAGAAATAAAGGGGCCTATTTTAATTCTGGTAATTGCTGAAGTATACAGTAACTGCACCAGTTTAATAAACCAAGGCCCTAATCCATAATGCAACAGGGTCCTAAGCAAAAAATGCCACTTCAGGCTACAGAAAAAGGTTGTATGTTAAGGGATGTAGTGCAGACTGGCACAAATTCATTCTGGTCTGCGTGTACCAGCATGGGGACCACAGGTGACAAGCAGTCTGCTATGAGCATGCCCAGGATTTTATAGTTGGAGTTTAACAATGCCAGTGGTCGATATGAGTAGAGGGACTTTGTGCAGTGTGGGCAGAGAGATTAAGAAGGCTTCTTGGAGTGTATCGGGAAGTTGTGCCATGGCAAGGACTTCTTCATAAATTGTGTGCGGGCGGGGTGCCAGCTGCACTGCATACACTTTACAAAACTCTGCTGGCAGTCCATCTGGGCCAGAGGTTTATGTGGTGACAAGGGCTTTATTAGTGTCTTTAACTTCAGTCAAGGTAATGGGTTTGCCCAGTTCCATCCTTTGGTTTGGTGTTTTCTGGGGAGGGTGTGTTATGGAAAGAAAGGAGTCAATGCTGTCTGAGAGGGTGTTGTAATAGACTAAGATAGCATTGTATAGTGGGATTGGAAATCTTCATGAATTGTCCATTGTGTAAAAAGAAGTGGACCAGCATATGAATGTAGCTCAGCAGGAGTTTGAGGCCGTAATAACCAGGCAAGAAGTAAGCCTGCTCTATCTGCCACTGCATGCACTTTAGTAGAGTGTGCTGCGTAATTTAAACATCATAAATTTCAAGGAGTTTTGAGTACTCCTTGTGAGCCTTGACTAGCAATGGGCAACTAATAGGATCATTCACCAGCTTGTTTTCTAGATGCAGTGGCTTATTTTCCACAGAAAGTGTATTCCCTTTCTAGTTTCTGCATATATTCCAGGGCAGTCCCAGGCAATGCCCTTGGAGGATCACCTATTAGGAGGAGCGTGTGACGACAGATCCCTCATTAAAATCAAAATATTTGCCAACCACCTGGCTAACAGAGCCTCGGAACCTGGGATCCTCAAGTGAAAAAAAAAAACTGTAAACTTCGTACTTGTATACCCCACTACTCACCCGTTAGGGTCTCAAGGCGCTGTACGCATACCGCTGTGGAACCCCTCCTGGCTTTTCCCTGTGAGGTGCCCACTCCTGGGCAACCTCCAAGGTGAAGCCAGGCATCCCAGCGCTGTTGGGGCCGTTGTGGAGATTAAGCAAGCTATTGCCCAGAGTTACAGAGTGGGACCCATGAATTAGATTAGGCACCGATGCAAGAATGATCAGGTCCGAGGAAATTGAGCTCAAGACCCGCCGAGGCGGGAATTGAACCCTGGTCCCGGGCCATGTATCTGCATCAGGGTCTGCCGCTCTAACCATTGAGCCACACTTCTCCACAAGTGCAGTGGGCTGGAGCTGCCATGTAGGGACAGGAGGGGGATAAATATGCCAGCTCAGTGGTAAGTACTAGGGATTATGGTCAGAGTGAATGCGGCCTAGATAAATAGTCCAAGTTATGACCTGTGTAAGATCTGTGAGGTAGCGGGGTGTGCTGTATCTAAAACACTGTTAAAGTTGCCAGGGGAGCCCACTCCAGTGAGAGAGCGCTACAGAGAGGCTGCTTAAAAAGGCAGCCTGGTCAGTGTTGGGGCATTGTTGCTACCAATGAGGATATGCCTGCTGTCAAGTCTCCCCCTAGTACATATCGCCCCTCATCATTCACAAACTCCTCCTCCATTACACATGGACATACGAGGAATAGTTTGTGGAGTAACACTGTGCCTGCTACAGACTCTTGTCTGTCAGCCTCTGAGATCGGCAAGTGGGACTCTTACAGTAGGGTCACTTTTTAACTGGAGGTAAGAGTAGATAGCGTATTTGCAGGCAGGGGTGTGAATGCCATGCACATTACAACTCAGTACATTATTGTGAGTCATTGTAGGAGGCTGGCTCTCTATGTAGTGTATGAAAAAGACGTGCACTGCGCAGAGTCCATACAACCCCACTTTAGTATCCAGAAGTAAAAGGCAGACCACCCAATGCTCTATTTTTGTGGTAGTGTAGGTAAACAGTTAGGCTTGTCTTGGAAATGTGCTAAGCATTTGTTGTACTCACAATATCACTAAATGTGGACACACACTCAAAAGAATAATTTGAGGCCAATTTACAAAAATACTTAAGACCAAGATCATCAATATGCAGTAAGTTATGATTTTTCAAAGTTCAGAAAATATATGCTTTTTGTGTGTAAGTACGCATCATAGGAATGAATGAGAGAATTACAAAAATGCATAAGATCAGCCAATGCTCTCACAAGTGTTGCTTCTATCAAGGTTGTCGAGACGTCCTATGGGGCAGCTGGAGAAGTTTGGGTGGTTCCCTGTTCAAGTGGGAGCAGCGGCTGAAAGCCTTGGAGCTGGTCCACAATGGAGAAGGGGACCACTTGGAAACACACTGGACAGGTAGACTTAAAGGTAAGTTAGCTGGGTCCCCTTGGAGTATAGAGGTCACAAGGGGTCAGGGATGCCTACAGCATGGCTGGGTTGGCATTGCAGGGGCCAGGGAGGATGGGCTATTCAACCCTTGTTGAGCTTCGTGTCACACAGACAGCACAATTACTGAGCTGTGGAGTGTGGAAATATTGTTGGTGAACGTAGACTTGGGTCACCTAAAGTAAATTAACATATGAAATGAAAAACAATCAACAATATAAGCAACAAGTAAAATAGTGAATATCAAAAGAGCAGTGCACAAGAAAAGGTGTCCACCCAAACCTTACATAAAGGTAATATTAGGGGGGGCATGTAGGCCATCAGTGCCGTTGAGAGAATAAAGCGCTGGTTTGGTTGGTTGTCCTTGCTGGGGTCACCCCACGGCTTTGTTTGAGTGTGGGCATCTGCCCAGTATATATAACACTTCTTGGCAATGTGAACCCGGGTCTAGTCACTGTCAACATGGGACGGGTCCAGCAGTTGCGATGGAGGGCTACAGCTCAGAGCCAGGTGTTTAGGCATGTTCAACACAGATGAATGCCTATGATATGAGGGTGGTGCAGTTAGTAAGGCCCAAATAAGTTTGTAAGAATGAGATGAGGGGGCGATGTCTTGGAGCTGCAAGTAGAGACTGGGTTAGATCATGCCCTCAGCTGTCTGTTGGGTGACGTCTGGTGGGTGCATTGAGTCATGCCCAGAAGGCCAGGTGGCAAGAGAGCTTCCCCTATCAGACAAATGGATTCTGCAGCTTTGGGGCTAGAGCTGTGCAGAGGATCCATGATGGCAGCCTTTGCTGACTGTTTGAGGACTGAGTATGACTCCTTTCATCTCAAAGCTGTAGGTTGTTAGCCTGAAGTCCAGTCTCCTCCAACCAGTTCCAGGCTCTTCTGGGGTGACAAAGCAGTGTGTGGTACCTGCTGCAAAAATTCACAACCTTTCTGGAAAAGGGAGTGGGTATCGTATTTCTAAGTCCCGTAGGCGACGTTTTACTGCAAGGAAGGAGCTTCAGTGTCTCTGGAGCGCAATAGTAAAGTCCGGGAAAAACATTATTTGCGTATTGTCTACTTTCATCTCAGGTCGTTGGCGTATTGCCCTCAACACTCAGAGTGATAGAAGGAGGGAAATTTTCTAGCAGTTGCAACAAGAATGATAGATTCTATTAAGCACTTGGGAGCAAGGATTATGCTTCTCAAACTTTACTGCTCCAAAACAGCAACCAGTGAAAAAACTGTAAAAAAAAAACGACATATCCCATGATGCTTTAAACCCCGCCTCTAATGAACCCACCAATAGTCAGGCCGTATACTATACAAAATAGAGAGGCACCATCTTGACAGCCTCTCTCTTTGCTGCCCCGCAGTCAAGATAAGTACCTCTCTCTATTTTTATGCCATTTTTATTACGCTTACTGCTGTTTCCCAGTGATGCTTCGATCGTGCTGGTGATAATTTGCTTTGTGCGTGCCTTGTTCCTCTTAAGGGTTTGTTGCCTTTAAATGCACACCGATCGGTAAGCTCCTTAAACAGTGAACTGAAACAGGGAGTAAGGGACATATTATTTATATTCAAGGTATCAGATTAACCACCTCAAATAAAACCCCAAAAAACAACAGTCCTAGGGTAGCAGCGCTCATAAACACACTGAAAACAGAATTTGGTTTTGAGGATGCCTAGAGAAGCAACCATCCCAGTACAAATGTGTATCAAAGAGATTTAAGTCAGCTGTTCCCATTATTTTTTCTTACTGTACTAAAGGCTAGTACACCTATACATCTGAGAAATATATTCTCTCACCACAGAACAGTAATAATGAAGATCCCAGGAGACACTGTCAAAAATAAATAGTCTCACTTCTAATTGACAAAAAGTTTTTTTTGAATAATGAAGACTATCACAGAAATAGAATAGTTTTTAAGAATATCTTAATTTTATGTTAATTCTTAATGTTTCCAGGTCAAAGGAGCTTTTTTTTTTCTTTTAGCCAACTGCATACCAATACCAACTTTTGCATACAATCAAATGACCTGTTCTCAAGAAACACGTGTAGCAATACTGCAATAGTACGGTTAGATGCAGAAAAGGCATTTGAGCTAATGAACTGAGAATCATTATTTGCAAATTATTTGATCATTTTGTTCAGTGGGATTTAAATGTTAGGCCTTATTTAACATTTTTTATAGATTTTTTGTCTTGGTATCAAACAAATAAAAGCAACAAAAAAAAACAAAAGAAAAAATAAATTGAACCTGAGTAGCTGGTTTCTTCAGACATATTATATAGTAACTTTCATTCATATTAGGGGCGTGGCCTGAGTGGCAGCAATGGCGGACGCGTGAAAACGCTGCTCCGTAACGGCCTAAAAAATCATCCTTGAATATTGAGCCCAGAGGGAAACCGCACGGAACCGGGAAGGCTGGGGCAGTGTGCAGAACTGCGGGGGGCCATCGACGACCGTCCAAAACCTGTAACGAAGACCCGCAAGGGCTCTCCTACCCCCGGCGGGGGTGCGGCCTGATGATTGGATGCAGCCTGCTCTTGGACTGAGGAGCGGACCACGGAGAAAGCGGGGGAGCAATGCGAGCGCGACACAGCGTACGCCGCGCTCCGGAGGTGAATGGAGGCTGGTGGAGGATTGTCGTGAGGGAAGCGCGCCAGAAGAGGCAATTGACAGGAGAGGGGCCACCGACTGAACAAACGCGGACCACTCGACTAGCAGCAGGCGCAACAGAAACTGTACCTGGCCATTAAAAATCGGGTCCACGAGAGGTGCAATCGGAACGGAACCGGAGGTGTGGTGAAGTGAGTGCTGGTGGCAGCGTGGCTGCCGTTGGCGGCCCGGGCCGGGGGAGGACAGCTGGAGAGCGAGGTGAGGGTGAACCTGAGAGCGAGTGACCGGGGCGGCCTGACGGGGCCTCGCCTACTGATGAATCCCTCGGAGGCATACCTTTAGAGACGAGGAGGTCGGGTGAGCAACCGGACCCCGGGGGTAGCGCGACAAGGACTTTATTAATGGGTAGACAATCAATACCTGGTGGAGAGCAGAGGTGACCTCCCTGCAACTGTTGAGATTACTGGCCTGCCGGTTAGCAGGGGCGAGAGACTTGGCGCTGGACCGCGGCCCAGACAGAGGGATGGAGGATATATCCCTCCTTAACGCGCTGGGGATACTACCTGGGCCCTCGAAAAAGGTCGTAGCAGCAATGATTAACTGCCACATGCAATTAAACGGGTCTGGTCACCGGGCGGGGACCTGTTTATAGCTCCCATGCGTGCCGAACTGCCTGAGACGCACCCGGTAGCACAGTTGTAACGAATCCTGTTGGCACCGGTGGGGCGGGCACTGGAGCCCCTGCGGCCGTATGTCGACCAAACTCCGTAAGAAGGGACGGACGCAAGAGAAGGACCGTGCTCCCGACCGGAGTGCCTCAGGCATGGTCGAGTTCGTTCCGCAAACCATACAAGCCACTCTGGATAAAATATTAGGGGCCATAGAGGAGTCTAAGACCACCCTTCAGCGGGAAATCGGGCAAGTGTCAGCGGAGCTCGGCCTATTACGTGCGGACCACCAGAAACTGGCAGATAGCGTACAGACCACAGAAACGACGCTCGCAGCTCTGACCCCAGTGCAACAGGAGATGCAGACCACGATCATGCAACTAACGGAGCGGGTACAGCGGTTGGAGCGCAGGGCCGAAGACACTGAGGGCCGAAGTCGCAGAATTAACGTACACATCATTGGCCTGCCGGAGGGAGTCGAGGGGACGGATGTGGTTTCCTTCCTTGAAAAATGGATGCAACAAGAGGTTGCCCCGGGCCTGCTTACCCCGTTCTTTGCTTTGGAAAGGGCTCACTGAGTTCCAGCTAAGCCGACAGCGCCGGGAAGACCCCCACAAACAATGGTAGCCAAACTACTGCACTATAGAGATAGAGACATCCTGCTACAGAGGGCCAGGGAGGCTGGGCCCTTCAAGGTGGACAATCGTGCAGTTAACTTATTTCCGGACTTAACTGCTGAAGTTCAGACCAAGCGGGCATTATACATGGCGGTGAAGCGAGCCATGAGAGAAGCAGGAGTGCAATATTCACTTTTATTCCCTGTGCAATTGAGAGTGATGCAGGAGGGACGTAGCACGTTCTTTCAGACTCTGGAGGAGGCCTGGGAGTGGCTAGAGGCAAACAATGCGGGGGGAGGCTCCGGTGCCCCTCTGGGAACACACCGAAGACAACGGTGCAGGGAAGAGAGAAAGCGCAGGACCGGGTCCCGCCCGAGGATCAAACCCACACTGGAACAGAGGGACTACGATAAACGTTCAGCCCTTGAGGCTGCTGCATCAATGTGGCAAGAGAGGGAGACTGAGGAAGCCAGCAGCGGGGAATCAGATCACCGCACACACTCTACGAACTCGGACTCCCGCCAGTCGGACGAAGCCCTGAAAATGACCCCACGGGCATCTGATGATCTATAGCCGGGAGAAGCGGCGGAGGGACGAACTCACCCCTGGGGTTGCAATTTGGGTAAGGGCCTTTACGCGACTACAGCTCTCCTGCCCTGATTCTCGACCATGAACTATTATATGACGAGAACTCTAACTGACTTAGTGTTATTGTTTTGTTTGATGAGTGTATTCTGTGCAGCCGCTTGTTGTGGCACTGCCCTGGGGAGAGGGAGTTGGGACACAATGTTTTTGTCTGGACGTATGGCCCGGTACTCTGGTAAATGCCTTGTTGTGGGGGAGACTTCAATTGTGTTCTGGACACTGGGCTGGATCATTCTCTCCCCTCCTTGACGGGGGCGGTGGCACATGCCATGGCAGAGAATCTTACGGAGTTGGCGAGGCATTGGAGGCTGGAAGACATCTGG
The DNA here is from genome assembly GCF_031143425.1 of Pleurodeles waltl. NCBI lineage: Eukaryota > Metazoa > Chordata > Amphibia > Caudata > Salamandridae > Pleurodeles > Pleurodeles waltl. Next base: position 338,252,358 of record NC_090444.1, on the reverse strand, counting down.
CGACTTCAACACCCACAAATCAGAGATAACTCCTACTATTCGGGAAAGTACCACTTACATACCAGAATAGACTGTGTGATGAGCTCTGGTCCTGTCGTTCACGAGATGATCTGTTCAGAGTATTTGGATGAGACATTGTCTGACCATAGCCCACTACTCGTCACCTGGCGGGGGTCGGGAAAGGTCGCCCATTCCCACGTGGAGGCTCCAACCGAGGGCCCCTAGAAAACTCAGTATATAGAAAGGGACTTAAAACTCATCTGGTTGACCACATTAGGATTAGCAGGAACTCTGCGGGATCGCTTGGGGTGGAGTGGGAGGCCCTCAAAGTGGTGACGAGAGGGCATGGTATGGATCAGGCGGACTCCCAAATAGAGGGTGTAAGGAAATGCCTCCTTGGCATGGTTACCCCCTGACTTTTTGCCTTTGCTGATGCCAAGATATGATTTGAAAGTTTGCTGAGGCCTGCTAACCAGGCCCCAGCACCAGTGCTCTTTCCCTAAAACTGTACCTTTGTCTCCACAATTGGCACACCCTGGCATCCGGGTAAGTCCCTTGTAACTGGTACCCCTGGTACCAAGGGCCCTGATGCCAGGGAAGGTCTATGAGGGCTGCAGCATGTCTTATGCCACCCTGAGGACCCCTCACTCAGCACAGACACACTGCTTGCCAGCTTGTGTGTGCTGGTGGGGAGAAAATGACTAAGTCGACATGGCACTCCCCTCAGGGTGCCATGCCAACCTCACACTGCCTATGGCATAGATAAGTCACCCCTCTAGCAGGCCTTACAGCCCTAAGGCAGGGTGCACTATACCACAGGTGAGGGCATAGGTGCATGAGCACTATGTCCCTACAGTGTCTAAGCAAAACCTTAGACATTGTAAGTGCAGGGTAGCCATAAGAGTATATGGTCTGGGAGTCTGTCAAACACGAACTCCACAGCACCATAATGGCTACACTGAAAACTGGGAAGTTTGGTATCAAACTTCTCAGCACAATAAATGCACACTGATGCCAGTGTACATTTTATTGTGAAATACACCCAGAGGGCATCTTAGAGATGCCCCCTGAAAACATACCTGACTTCCAGTGTGGGCTGACTAGTTTTATCAGCCTGCCACACATCAGACATGTTGTTGGCCACATGGGGAGAGTGCCTTTGTCACTCCGTGGCTAGTAACAAAGCCTGTACTGGGTGGAGGTGCTTCTCACCTCCCCCTGCAGGAGCTGTAACACTTGGCGGTGAGCCTCAAGGGCTCACCCCCTTTGTTACAGCACCACAGGGCATCCCAGCTAGTGGAGATTCCTACCCCCTCCGGCCATGGCCCCACTTTTGGCAGAAAGGCCGGAGGAGATAATGAGAAAAACAAGGTGGAGTCACTGGCCAGTCAGGACAACCCCTAAGGTGTCCTGAGCTGAGGTGACTCTGACTTTTAGAAATCCTCCATCTTGCAGATGGAGGATTCCCCCAAAAGGATTAGGGATGTGCCCCCCTCCCCTCAGGGAGGAGGCACAAAGAGGGTGTAGCCACCCTCAGGGCTAGTAGCCATTGGCTACTAACCCCCCAGACCTAAACACACCCCTAAATTGAGTATTTAGGGGGCCCCAGAACCTAGGAAAATAGATTCCTGCAACCTGAAGACAAAGAAGGACTGCTGACCTGAAGCCCTGCAGAGAAGACGGAGATACCAACTGCTTTGGCCCCAGCCATACCGGCCTGTCTCCCCACTTTGAGAAAAACTGCAACAGCGACACGTCCCCAGGGTCCAGCAACCTCGGAAGCCTCAGAGGACTACCCTGCATCTAAAAGGACCAAGAACTCCCGAGGATAGCAGCCCTGTTCCACAAAGACTGAAACTTGCAACAAAGAAACAACTTTTAAAGGACTCCACGTTTCCTGCCGGAAGCGTGAGAATTTCCACTCTGCATCCGACGCCCCCGACTCGACCTGTGGAGAAACAACACTACAGGGAGGACTCCCCGGCGACTGCGAGCCCGTGAGTAGCCAGAGTTGACCCCCCTGAGCCACCACAGCGACGCCTGCAGAGGGAATCCAGAGGCTCCCCCTGACCGCAACTGCCTGCTTCAAAGAACCCGACGCCTGGTAAAGACACTGCACCCTCAGCCCCCAGGACCCGAAGGATCCGACCTCCAGTGCAGAAGCGACCCCCAGGTGGCCTTCTCCCTTGCCCACGAGGTGGCTACCCAGAAGAGCCCCCCCCTTGCCTGCCTGCTTCGCTGAAGAGACCCCTGGGTCTCCCATTGAAACCAATTGCAAACCTGACGCCTGTTTGCATTCTGCACCCGACCGCCCCTGTGCCGCTGAGGGTGTATTTTTTGTGCTGACTTGTGTCCCCCCCCGGTGCCCTACAAAACCCCCCTGGTCTGCCCTCCGAAGTCGCGGGTACTTACCTGCTGGCAAACTGGAACCGGGGCACCCCTTCTCCATTGAAGCCTATGCGTTTTGGGCACCACTTTGACCTCTGCACCTGACCGGCCCTGAGCTGCTGGTGTGGTAACTTTAGGGTTGCCCTGAACCCCCAACGGTGGGCTACCTTGGACCCAACTTTGAACACCGTAGGTGCTTTACTTACCTGCAAAACTAACCAATACTTACCTCCCCCAGGAACTGTTGAATTTTGCACTGTCTAGTTTTAAAATAGCTTATTACCATTTTTGCCAAAACTGTACATGCTCAAAGTTCCTAAGATACCTGAGTGAAATACCTTTCATTTGAAGTATTACTTGTAAATCTTGAACCTGTGGTCCTTAAAATAAACTAAGAAAATATATTTTTCTATATAAAAACCTATTGGCCTGGAATTGTCTGAGTGTGAGTGTTCCTCATTTATTGCCTGTGTGTGTACAACAAATGCTTAACACTACCCTCTGATAAGCCTACTGCTCGACCACACTACCACAAAATAGAGCATTAGAATGATCTATTTTGCCACTATCTTACCTCTAAGGGGAACCCTTGGACTCTGTGCATGCTATTTCTTACTTTGAAATAGTACATACAGAGCCAACTTCCTACAGAGGGGGAACTTCATGACAGGGAGGTTGAGCAGGGGACGGACCCAGAGAGCTTTTCAGGGTTAGAGACTTGTATAATCAGACACTAGAGAGACTGCGGTGCCACGACGTTCGGAGACATATAGCCGCTGTACAGGCATAGGAAGGCAGGGCAGGCAGGCTCTTAGCGTGGTTGGTGCGTCCCAACGGGGGTGGCGTCCCGGTGACAAGCGTGCGCAGGGAGACGGGAGAACTAGAATACACCCCATCAGGGATACATGAGGCGTTTAAATTATACTACATGTCCTTGTATAAACGCCCTGGTGATAACCTGTGCGATCGTTGGGGGGTTACTTGGACTCTCTCCCGTTGCCTGTTCTCGGGGTGGAGTACAGCGGCCTGCTGGGAGGACCGATTACCCTAGAGGAGGTGAAAACTGCTATCTCCCAATTGGCGGCCGGTAAAACGCTGGGTACAGACGGACTCCCCATGGAGTTCTATAAAGTGTATGGGGAAATACTGGCGCCACTGCTCGTTGACTTATACGCTGAGGCTTTTGAGAGGGGCGTGCTGCCCGAGACATTGCGCGAGGCGTTAGTGATCCCCCTACCAAAGACTAAATCCCCTGGGGTGTCAGTGATGGATTTTCGTCCTCTGTCCATGCTAAACAGCGATTTCAAAATATTGAGCAAAGCACTGGCTAATAGGTTGCTACAACATATACTGCACCTTATTCACGTGTATCAGAATGGATTTGTGCCCGAGTGCAGTACCTCCTTAAACTTGAGCCGGCTTTTTACGCTGCTATATTCCCCGATTGGAGAGCAGAGCCCAGAGGCCATGCTCCTGTCGGTAGACCTTGAAAAGGCATTTGACTCAGTGAGATGAGATTACCTTAGTAGAGTGATGGACAGGATGGGATTGGGAGAGAACTGGGTCAGAAGGGTCGAGCAGTTATACTATCATCCAATGGCCAGGGTGTGAGTGGGGGGGGTGCCAGACTCCTACCCTATCACTGAGGCACCAGGCAAGGTTGCCCGCTTTTGCCCCTGCTGTTTGTGATCACCATTGAGCCGCTGGCAGCGCAATTCCAGAAGGAGGGTCAGGGCAGGGAGGTGGCAATTGGCCGGGAGGAACACATAATCTTGCTTTATGCGGATGACCTGCTGATCTACCTCAGAAGCGGGGAGACTGGGTTACACTGGGCACTATCGATACTGGAACAGTTTGGAGATTGGTCGGGTCTCAGAGTCAATAGGAGGAAAACGTACACCTTCCTGCTGGTTGTGGGCACTGAGCGCCCATCCACCTGCCCAGACGATATTTAATGGGTACCCCGCTCCTTCAAATATCTGGGCATCCAGGTATTCCACGAGCTGAACGATCTGTGTAACGGGAACCTTGGAGCCGCACTTCGCTCTCTGCGATCGTCAGTGATGTTCTGGTGTTCGCTGCAACTTCCTATGATGGCCCGAGTGGCCTTCTCCAAAATGGTCATGCTACCGCAGCTCCTATACTACTTTGCCAGTCTGCCTGTGTTGGTCCTGAAGGGCTGGTTCAGGGAACTGAATGGTCTCCTGAGGGGACTGCTGTGGGACGGGGGACGCCAGTGGACGTCACTGTCCATTCGGTGCCGTCTGACTCTTGAGGGGGGACTGGCGGTCCCGGATTTTGAATTGTAATATTTGTCCTGCCAGCTCCAGTGGATCGCGCGTTGGGCTGAGGGGAGCCATCCCACAGGACTGAATACAGATGAGGGCGAGATATTACCGAACTGCCTTATAGCGGGGCTGACGGGGGCCGGAGATCTCCCCCTCGGGAAGTCCGGACTGTTGAAAGTGGCTATTACCTGTTGGGAAACTTGCCTCAAACGCACTGGAGTAGCGGTACCATACTCCCCCGAACTTTCGCAGACTGCAATACAGATGGGAGCACCAACCCGCACTCTCACTGCGGGCCATATGAGGGCTTGGACACAGGCTGGTGTGATGAAGTTGGTGGACCTCTTCCGTGAGGGGGTTTTACGCACATTTGCGGAGTTAACAGACAAAGACGGAGTGCCAGGGGGACAATTCCTGACGTATCAGATGTTAGTATTGGCTGTTCCGAAACTGTGGTCCACAGTAAATGTAGAACCAGAGACGCATGTCATACTCCACTTAATAGTAATGGGAGGGAGGGACAGGCGACTGGTCACCAGGCTCTACAGGGCCCTCACCGACACCACACTTCGTCCCCTGCAGACACTAAGGACGAAATGGGAGGAGTTAGGGGGAAGCAAATTGAATGACACAGAATGGCGGAAGGTGCTGGCGTACCCCTGGAGGGTCTCTAGAAACACGAGGTTTAGATACATTCAATACAACTACGTCCATGGAACGTATCTAACCCCTCACAGAAGAGTGATACATGGGGGGGAGCCTAGGGATTGCCCCAGGTGTGGGGCGGTGGACCCGGACTTTGGGCATATGGTCCGGGAATGTCCTAGTATACAGAAGTGTTGGATTGAGGTGTTGGAGGATATGGGGGAGACCTTGGGGATACGGATGGAGCCAGAACCACTGTTGTGTCTGGTGGGTCTACATGGCCAACCGTATTCCCGGAAAGTGGGAAGTAGATTTCTGGACCTTGCCCTGGTCCTGTTCAGACGCTGCATCGCACTGACATGGAAGTCTCAGACGGGCCCACGGGTGGAAGACTGGAGGAATGATGTCTCGAAATGGGCACAAGCTGAACAGCAGGTGCTACAGGGAGAGGAGGCGAGGGGGTTACGGGTGAGACCTATAGCTCCACTGTGGACAGAAATAGTAGAGGCCTGGGAGACCCGAAGGCAGGGGACAGAAGGGACATCGGGACGCGGAGCAGTAGGGAGGATGGCAGAGGAGGACTAAGGGAATAGGAGATTGGGAGTGAGGGGGGCGAGTAGGCGGAAGACCATGGTGAGAGAACCGGGGGTACCACACCTCATTCCTGAGCCTATGCCCAATCGCGAAGAGGGGTGAGGTGCGCTATGGTGCATAGATCAGAGAGCGGGATATGATGAAGGACCGATGGAGCCCCAGACGCGAAGTACCGGGTTAGACCCTGCACATGACAGCGGTGAGGGGGGGTCGAAAGGGGCACTCCTATCACTGGAGAGAACTTGATGAAATAGAAGAATCTGACCCATGTGTGCCATTGGATATACTAACCTGCGCATAGTTGGTTGCCTTTGTTGATGTTTTCCCTTTTTTTTTTTCTTGTTCTTTAATTGAATATTATTTTTTCCTATTCCTTGTTCTTATTATTTGCCTTGCTGTTTGTTATCTGGCTGACCGTAATGAGGAATGTACAACTCTCATGAGGGTTATAATAACTTTATGGATAAAGCAATAAACAAAGTTTAAAAACAAAACTTTCATTAGTATTATGGTCATCAAATAGTACTCAAATGTACAAGGATAACACTTATCACACCCCAGTATCTCAAAAGGGGCGCAGGGGCATCAACAAATCACGCTCCTTCTATCCTCCTATGTAGGTCTTAGGCCAGTTACATTAGAGAGATGGTTATTCTCAACTTCCGTCAACCTTGTCATATACTACAGACTTGCAATTTAAAGCATATTTGGATATCCTTCCCAATTCACCGGCTAATTAGATCCTATATACTAAAATACTATTTCGAAAACTGAAAATGTGACTAACTCTAGCACAATCGGCAGCATCAAAATAATTAGAAGGACGGAACAGGACTGTCCTATGTCTTCTATGCAGTTTACCTTTTTGTTGAGTGGCAATAATTCCAGGCAACAGTGTGTGTCAGTTTCTTCAAAATTAACTTTATGACGAACACGTTGCCGTATATTTAAAAGGACAAAACGAAAATATTTTTACGATATCACGTCTAATGGAAGGCTTTTCAAATACTGTGGGATACCAAATTGATTATTTGAAATCGGAGTTGGGTACTACCACATCTGCAGAGTAAATGATCTGTAAATCACCCTAGAACATCTTGTGTCAATTAAAATTTTGAAGATTTTTACTGTGTCAACTATATTCGGTTTCTAGAAAAAGTTCGCATCTCAGTTTTATAGATGCAATTCACTTCCAGTAATAGTTAGGGTATTGACAAAAATGTCTGTATTTTCACTTTTTATTATTTCATAATCGAGCTTCTCCATTGTTTTACAGTCCGAATTTGTTTCAAGAATAAATGCGCATTTTGGTCCAAAACAATTTTGTTACTCAATATATGTATAACTATAAGGCAAATCAAAAAATAGTACCGAAAGAAATAAGGAAGAAATACGAAAGAAGTGCTAATTAACAGTAATACAAGTTGTAAGAAATTGGGCCACTGGTTCAGGGGTGAAACTCTACGCAAGCAGCAAGCACAATCCTTGTAAGGGTGAACTAACAAGCAAACAGTAATTAACCTGTGCTCAAATCCCCTGGTAGCTTGGCACAGAGCAGTCAGGCTTAACTTAGAGGCAAATTGTGAAGTATTTCTGTAGCACTTGAAACATTAATAAAGTGAAACACAATACAAGATAAATCCCACACTGATTTAGAAAAATAGGGCAACATGTAATAAATAATCTGAGACTAAAACAACAAAAATCCAATCAGCGGAACCGGAGTTATATAAAAGCTTTAAGTGAAAATAGGGCCAAAAATATCTAGTCACGCCGGACTGGAACAAAGTCAGAAGTTCAGGCTGACTGCCATGGAGCTAGGGCTGGCTACAGGGACCCGTTAGGCCCGCTGATCAACAGTACCATAAATTCTGGTTGTGAAGCAATGTGGAGTCCCGCATCGAGGATGCATCAGTAAGCAAAGATTCTTAGGAGCTCTGAAGATGCTATGCCAGGTCATGGGTCATCGCTGAGGGCTTGCAATACGAAGGACTGCATCATCGTCAAGGATACTGTTGATGAGAGACTTGCAATGGGGTGGCCTGTGTCAAGGATGTGTCACACAGCAGTGGCTCTTGGAAGGCTGTGGGCTGTGATGCGAAGTCAGGGCTGGAGACGAATCATACAGTGCCTCTGATGTGGAGTTTGATGAGACCATGCATTATGCAGTGGCTCCGATGCAGAGGTAGGTGAGGTAATGCATCGTGCTGAGGCTCTGATGCATTAGTTCTGCTGGGACCACAGTTTGAGCTGGTAGAGCCCCTCCAGGACCACATCCAAGAATCCAGGACTGGGGTGCCTCCACCTGGGAGGGTAGGACTCACAGCTGGCACAGTCCAAGATCTTGGTAGAAGACGGACAAAGCCTGCTCTGTCTGAGAGGTTTCTGATCAGGAGGCTAGCCAACTAGAACCTGGAGTCACTCTGGTGGTCCTGGGTTCAAGATGCAGATCCAGCCCTTTCACTCAGGCAGCAAACAACAGGGTAGCAGGGCACTGGTGTAGCAATCCTTGTTGCAGAGAAACACAGCAGTCCTTTTGAATCTTCCTTATGTCCAGAGGTGTGCTGAAGAGTTGGAATGTCCTGCCTCCCTGTCCTAGCCCCAGCTTTATTGGGGTCACACTAGACTTATTTCAAACCCCTTTGTGAGAGTGCTGAGGTAGAGCCTTTGTGATGTGCAAGTGTGGTAGGTGACAGCTCCTCCCCCTCATTAACTCAGAGTGGCCTATTCTGCTAACACCCAGCTTCCCTTCGTTTCATTGTCTGGGAACAATACACAAGGACCAACTGCCAACTACACCTATTCATGTGACCTAGGCTACAGACAACTGACACCACATGGTTAGGCCATGAATATGCCAGCTTTCTAGGTGTGGCATTTACAGTATTGTGACTTAAAATCCGACTTTACCATTAAAGTGGGCTTTTAAATTCAATTTCATAACCACCAACTGGACCTGTCTCTCTGCTCCCAATTGAAAGTTATCACTTATTAAATGTAATAAGGAAACCCAATGTTATCCTAGGGGAGAGGTAGGCCTTGCAGTAGTAAAAAACACATTTTGGTGTTTTTCACTACCGGGACATGTAAAACTTAAAAGTATATGTCCTACTTTTTAAATACACTACACATTACCCTCTGGGCTGTGTAGTGCCTACCTTAGGGGTGACATATGTATTATAAAGGGCAGTTTGGGCCTGACAAAATATTTATCTTGCAAGGTCGAAATGGCAGTTTAAAACTGCACAAAGGCTGCAATGGCAGACCTGAGACATGTTTAGAAGGGCTACCTAAGTGTGTGGTACTATTGGCGCTGCAGGCCCACCAATAGCATTCCATTTACAGGCCCATGGTGTATGTGGTATCACTATATGAGGGACTTACAAATAAATTAAATATGCCAGTTGGGTATAAGCCAAGTCAACCATGTTTAGGGGAGAGAGAGGACAAGCACACCAGCACTAGTTTGCATTGGTAAAATGCACAGAGTTCTAAGGGCAGCAAAAACGAGGTTAGCAAAAATAAGAGAAGTAAAGGCAAAATGTTTGAGCGGGATACCGCCCTAAGGCTGATGTGTCTATGACAAATTATAAAATAATTTCTTATATATTAAGAGATACCTTAAGAAAAGTATTCAACACTCAATGGCTGTAACAAAAGCAGTGCTTATGAAAAATAGTTCTTATAGAAATAGTTGGTCAAATGCAACACTGAAAAATATGGATTAAATAAGAATAAAATAGCCATTTATTCATCAATTGATTTCCAAACTATTTGAAAAGATGGAGAGTTATTGTGAGTTCCTCTAACAGAAATGTCTGTGCCTTTTCTTGAAAATATTATCCAAAACCACCAAGTTTGTCTTGACAGAAAAGGAGCATTTTTCCAATCGGGCATAATGCGCTTAAGAGCACAAAATCAAATAATTTCTTCTGGGGAAGAGATAAAGTACACTTTAATTTGACTGATTTGCATATAAGCAGAGAGACATTTAAGTATCAGGAATACATATTTTTTTAATACTGTGTCACACATCAGACCAGAACTTAAAAATAATTGGGCAATCATATAACATATATGTTCTGGAACCATTGGTAAGATTACAATGGCACCATTTTCGATCAATAAATTTAGCATTAAATCGCTTAATGGGAGTCCAAACGCAACTCAATAAAAGAAATATATGAGTTTCATATAAAAAAAAAAACAGGTGACCATCTAGAGGTATTGGAGGACCAAATGTTGTTCCATTCTTCCAGAGACAGTGATAAAGAAAGTATAGTATTCCAAAAATTACCTATGTACAGTACATTTGTATTTAATTTGGTATAAAGCTTTTGTGTAGTTTGGAAACAATGTGCCTCATTATGACCCTGAAAAGGCTGGAGGAGAACAAGGTTGTAATCCACAGGGCAGCGTTGCATGCAGTGCAGCCCTGGTGAATTAGGATCTCTGCCACCGCCAGACCGCCGCAATCCAAGATCCTGGTGGTTCCCTGGCGGTGGGACTGCCAGGGTTGTTATGTGGCAGTCGTAGGACCACCACACTTGTAATGAGGCCCATAATATCTGTTGTGGTTCTTTAGGTCCAGACATAAATCTGCCATAGGAATAATATTAGTTGTAGAGGATAATATTTGGTCAATCATAGCCTTATTGTATCTGATTTTAATTTTGCCAATGGAGACGTTCATAAGCAGACCAGCAAAATCTCTGCAAATATTTTGAATATCCATACTGATCACATCAGTATTAGAGTAGGTGCCTTGAATTTCTTCAAGAATTGTGCTTTTAGACGATTCCACCGATTCAACAGTTTAGGATTTGAGCGGAGAGGTGAAGCAGCCTATTTACGCTTATTTGTCTGGTTAGACAGTATTATTATCTACACTGTATAAAAAAGATAAAGTGATTGCAGTTGAGAATGAACAGTTTACGCATTAATGAAAGTCACATGTAAATATTCTGTTTTGATGTTAAATAATTCAATAAAAAAAACAAAGTTCATAAATGTGCCTCCAAAGTCATCCAAAACTAGTAACTTAGCTCTGTGCAGCAGCTAAAACAGACCTGGGAGGGACCAAGGTGAAGCTGAACCACTTCAGTGAAACTAACCATCTCCTCTAACAGGAAACTCAGCAGTAAGGAAGCAGACAACCAGCAGGGCAACTAGGAGGACTCACAGATGAGTAACAATGTCACCAAAGAGATGCAAATCCATCCACAAAAGTCTTCAGAGAGCAGTAAATTGATGAGAAAGCTTATATAATTTTAATTAGCCCTCTTTATTGTAAGTGAATGCCGCTCATCTGGTGAGCCAACTGAGCTCATGGAAGAGCAGCCAATTCAGAATGCACACTTGCAGATCTCCCAATGAGCATTTTTTACATTCATATAGGGAAATAAAAGACACAGAATAGCTTTAAGTATTATTGCCTAATATTGGGCAATATTATTTAGTTGCTTATGCGGAAGTGTGTAGCCTGCTATTACCAGATAAAAGGACTACAAAAAGATGAAAACTTTGTACTTGATCAATTTTTCAAAGAAGAGGCATCAGGTGTACCCACATATACCCCCACAAATCTCAAAATGTTTTATATAAGACCCTGCTAATGGTTTTGAAAAGAAAGAGCACGTTCTCTTAAACATTTTAGGGTTCCAGGTGCTAACTCTCACACAAGGCACATTCATTGTGTAACAACACTTTCTTTCTTAATCATTGCTGAAGATAAAGATGAAATGCTAATGGTTTTGTCTTTTTTTTTTTTTAATGAATAAAGCCTGGAAAACTCATCAATGGTACATAGAGCATGGTACTGCTCAACACAGCTGGTTCTGGATGGCTTGCACTTAACTGGCTGGGGCAATAAAGAGTTCTGCAGTTGGCAGGCTATATTATGCAAATCCAATTCTTCAAATGTTTTTTAACAGAATATGTGAAGGATATTGTAGTCTGGCAAAAACTCTTACAAAGAATCTCTGGTCTTGAGGCAATGAAGAACATTTCTAAAAATAAATCAGTCAAAGAGACAGGAACAATAGTTACAGACCAGTTATGGCACCAAACCAATATTCTGAACTTCTTCACAGTACGAGGATTGAATTTTTGCTGTATGCATTTTTACAGTAAATTATATCATATTTGATGTCTGGCTTTCTTTATAAAACAGGAGGAAGTGCAGCATTTGGCCAACCTAGGTGTCCGAGTATGATCAGGGTGATTTGTTATGTATATTTTGGTTATGTCTGTATTTGAGAGAGTATTGTGATAAAATTGTAAATTATTATCAGTTGCATGTAACCCTAAATCAGGTCTGTATTATGGCCTCCTATCCTGAAAGCAACTGTTAAGCAAAGTTCAAGTAATACAGGTTTTTATTGCAAGATCAATAATCGTAGTGAATTGAAAACCTTTTAGGCCTCTGAAGTTTGATGGCTGGTTGGAAAACAATAAATAGAGCCCATGCTAAAAGAAAGTGCATATACTGAGCTTATAGAAGAAATGAGAAAGTACAGTTGCATATGGGACAGTTTTTTTGGAACAAATATAAAGTGACAACATATCATGAATACCCGGTAGCGGACATGTCGGCCTACTGTAATTTTGTGAATTGTATTACATCTTTCATAAATGACCTAATTCATATTTGTACGTATCAATATCATTCAAATTTTTTAAAAAAAGATGTTGCTGCTTTGGTTAAGGCATGTAGAAAAACACCTTGAAAGAAAGAGGATGTGAAGAACTGCAGTTAGATCTGATCACAATAAAAGCACAGACCACTGTCCATGTGAATGGAGGACATGGGCAGTCAAACAATGGAATGTGGTAAGGTATGCAATGGTAGAAAACCTTATATTATACATGGTTAGCTATCCAACAATTTAACTGATGGTTTTATTTAACTGATGGTTTTAGGAAATACTTGGATGAAGCTATTACAGAAAAATGGCTCACGTTGTATCTTGAGGTTTGACTATGTGCACTGCGAGTAAACACTTTATGGCTAAATGGAATAACACAACTAACAACCAACAGGCCATGGGGTTTGTGATTGTCCCAAAGGTGGTTGAAAGATTTTAATGAACTCTATGCTTATTTGCACTTACAGTCCAATTTGGTGTTTCATCTCCGTTTTCAACTTTACAGAATGTATTACAATATCAATTGAATATTACAACTCTGCTGCCAGTGATACAATATGGAGTTGATATATATATTAGGAAAGTGTGAAGAGCAACTCATTTAAACCGGGTGGAACCATTATCTTTGGTTCTAATATATTTGGTTTAATGCTGCAAAAGTGCTCCAATTGAAGTAATGTGGTAGCGAGGATGTGAGAGTGTGATACTATGATGATAATATATTAATTATGCTTTTTGCCGCTTGTAAAATTTATAATGAAACATGCTTGTGAGATAAGGAAGGTAAGTTGAGCATGTTTTGCTGCTGAGATTAGGTAGAAAGGGGTATTTGTGAATTGTGCTAGCCTGAGTATGTTAAGAAGTCTGTGGTTGTTAAATACATGGTGGTCAGATCAGGAGTCTTTTCTCCACATTAATCTTCTGGTGCTGAAGGGTGACGAATTGGCTCTCAGAATGTTCCTTTCAAAAGAATGAGGATATCAGAATCAGGTAGTAACAGAGAAAGCAACACAAAGTTTTGCATCAACAAACAAGCAGGTATAGGGTTGAAACCTCTATGAGGAGGTGCTAGGATCTATAGATGTAAGGCATTGACAAATGTATTGGCTGCTGTGTTGGTTTGGTTGGATACAGTATGAGATTTGCTCAGCAGACTGGCATCAATGATCCTTGACTGGGATATTCTGACAGAAGATGGGCAGATGATCCTTGGGCTTCTCACTCAGATAAGTCTTTTCATGAAACAGGCCAACAGCAAAGTCTGTATTGTTCAATAGATTTTCCCAGAAAGATGGATTTCCAGGAGGATGCACTATCAATGTCAAGAACATACAATCTACATAAAATGTTAGCTCTAAATCCTTTGAATCGTAAGGTGTTTAAATGATTTGTCAACACTAGGTGACAATCATTCCAGGCTGGGTGTTGATATCCTGAGCTTCTGAAACTCAGTCCCTCATGGCCTCTTCATGTATAAAATCCACTTTTTCATCAAGCAAGTACATTTATTCACCCAGATGTTTACTTGATACTTAAAATGACAGTGATCTATTGTCCTCTGAAGTGAATGATGTTGTTTTGGCCACTACATGTTATTGTCAAAAGGATTTTGCTTTGAGAATGAGTGCACCTTTAGCCGTATCCACTGCTAGTCTTTTTAGTGTTATTTTCTAATTAGTACCAAGTTAGGTTTAAGATTGAAAAACACTTTTCTACCTAAAGTTTTGACTGAGTTCCATTTACTTGAGTTTCTGCTTTCTTTGTTTTACCCTCATTGTCTATCAAAAGAGGAAGAAAGGCTACCAAGAATTAAACCTGGTAGAACTGTTCATCACTATCTTTTCATCAATAAATATTTTAGGACTGGGAAGAAACCAGGCCATTTCTAGAACTTGCTCCATATTGGTAAGAAGTTGTTGCAAATCTGGAGTAGGCCTATGAAGTTAAGCACTCACTCAGCAGGAAATAAAAGGCTACTTTAGCCTTGTTGACCGATGTGATGATTTAGGAAATGTGTTGAGCTGCTGCCAGGTCTTCTTTGTACTCTTCGTTTTCGAAACACTGATGGCTGAATGCTGCCTACTTAGGATATGATCCAAAATTTGTATTGGTGTTTTTCACAACTTTATTGTGTGATAGTTCTGTTATCTTCACTCAACCCTTTTCTTCTGATGATTGCTTTTGGGAGGGGGTTGCTCCATTGATAAAAGAGCAAGCTGTGTAGTGTGCCCCATAAAAACACTTCAGTCAGTCAGCCAGTCAGTCATAAGAAGATTATGGCCCTCATTACAACCCTGGCGATAAATTCCGCTTTCCACCGTGCAGAAGACCGCCAACATACTGTTGCAGCAGAAGCAGAAGCAGAAGCGGCAGCAGAATTCGGCCACAGGTATTACGACTCACAGCTCGGAATCTGCCACAATACAGACACCCACACAAGTCCACCACACCAAAGGTCAGTGATAAACTGGCGATACCAAAACCTACACCGTTACGCCAACAGGAATACGCCCACACTATCACGACCCACGAATCAACGTGGCGGTCTTTCAACCACGATATTCCATTGGCGGTACACACTGCCGCGCTCAAAATACACACACATTTGCAAAACACAACCACATTGGACAAATAAAAATACACATACCTGATACACATATACACACCCACACACCCAATCCAATATAAAACACACACCCACATCACCCACAAACCCTTACAACCAAAATTCAGAAAGAAGGCTAGAGAGAGAGACTACCTAACACAACACCAGCATCCACAGACACACAACACCATCACTCATACAACATCCACGCACCTCAAATAACACACACCAACACATCCACTCACACATCACAACAGACACCATCTCACACATCACCCACACCACATCATGGCCCCTCAAAGACACCCCAGGTTCTCTAAGGAGGAGCTCAGGGTCATGGTGGAGGAAATCGTCCGGGTAGAGCCACAGCTATTCGGATCACAGGTGCAGCAGACATGCATTGCAAGGAAGATGGAGCTATGGCGGAGAATTGTCGACAGGCTTAACACAGTGGGGCAGCATCCAAGAACACAGGATGACATCAGGAAGAGGTGGAACGACCTACGGGGGAAGGTACATTCTGTGGTATCCAGCCACCAGATTGCTGTACAGAGACAACTAACAACATGGGAGGAGCAAGTCTTGGCGATCATGCATCCTGAGGGCCTTCCAGGAGTAGCAGGAGGACTGGACTCTGGTAAGGCAAATCTAACTCCCACCCTCACCCTCACACCCAACAACCCACAGATATCCCACTAACACAACCAAAAAATCAAGCCCTGCATGTAACACCAATGCATGGACACCCATCACCAGAGCATGTCCAGTAGAGAGACTCACTCATGCCCCAAAATCACCAATCACACAATGGCCAATGCAATAATGCAAGCACAGGAGTAGAGGGTAACTCACCATTGCACAAGATGGCACACACAGATACAATAACTATGCATTTATACCCCAATAGGACCCCTACCCAACGTCACAGGACAGGAGGTGCCAGACATATCCAGTCCCCCCCCAGAAAGGCCCACAGTGACGACAGCAGCTATGCAGGCCTGGATCAAGATGACCAGCCCGGCCCATCAGGGACCTCGGGACAGTCGGTTCCCCTGCCACAGTCACAAACCACCGCTGAACCTCCCCCCTCAGGAAACACCACAACAGTACCCCCCCAGCGGGTCCATCCCTCTGTCCCCAGGACACGTCAATCAGCAGTGTGTCCACCACTACAGGGAACCCAGGCAACCCCTCTAACACAGGAAGATCAGGGACCTGGGGGCAGTGGCAGTGGGCACACGGTTCAGGGGACAGAGGCACAGGATAACAGGGAAGCTGGGAGGACTGCTGTGTGACGGGGGGAGGAACCACCATTCCCAGGAGACCATGGGCACGGTACTGGCCAAGTTTCAGGAGACCCAGCGGCTGCAGGAGGAACACTACCTAGGGATCAGGGAAGACTTGAAGTCCATCAACACCACCCTGGTCACAAGTGCAGGGGTGCTGGCACAACTTCTCAACACCAGGAGGGACACAGTGGCACACCAACGGGCCCCTGACACTAGCCTGGACGATGAACAGCCCTCCATCTCCGCCGGCGCTAGTGGACAGGAGGCACTGCCACAGGAACAACAGGCCACAAGCACCCCACCCCCTGCAGATGGAGAACCACCCTGCAAACGGTCCCCGAGATCCAGGAACAAGACAGAAAACATTGCCAAGACCCCCACCAGGAAATAAGACCCCCCTGAATGTCACCATTCTGTCCCACTTTGTCACCCTGTCCACCTTAAACTGCCATTGCTCCACTTCCTATGCCCCATTGGACAATGCACCTGTGAAACAAATAGAGTGGACTCTGCCCTGGACATTCCTCCACCATCACCCCAGCCCATTTCACACACCCCTCCACTTATTTGCACATAAATAAACACACTTGAATCACAAAACAATCTGGAGTCTGTCTGTGCTTTCACAAATGTGTAATTGCAAAACCTCTGGAATATAGCAATGTCAATGTACTTGTTCACATACCAATGTAACACAGCTGTAGGCCAGCAGTAAACATCATAGCAGAGGGCACAAAGTGGGACCCTGATCTGTGAAATGGAAAGGCAAAGTAACATGTCAGGGTCCATACACTGAGTGAAAATAACAGACGTATGCTAGCTCCAACAATAGTATGAGATGTGGGAAGGAGTTACATCTTCTTACCTGTGTCTCACTGGAAGTATTGCATGATGATGATGTTTCGGTTGTCGACATTTTCTTCTGCCTCCTCTTCTTCACTGTCCACAGGCTCCACAGCTGCCACAAGATCACCATCTGGCCCATCCTCCTGCAGAAAAGGCACCTGGCATCGCAAAGCCAGGTTGTGCAGCATACAGCAGGCCACGATTATCTGGCACACCTTCTTCAGTGAGTAGTATAGGGAGCCACCTGTTAGATGGAGGCACCGGAATCTGGCCTTCAGGAGGCCGAAGGTGCGTTCTATAATCCTCCTAGTACGCCCATGTGCCTCATTGTAGCGTTCCTCTGCCCTTGTCCTGGGATTCCTCACTGAGGTCAGTAGCCATGACAGGTTGGGGTAACCAGAGTAACCTGCAAATGTCGCGGGACAACTGTTAGACAGACACTAACCCTTAGGGACAACCCCATACCCAGACACCTATGCCAACTGTGTTGGGACCTTGGCCTCACCTATTAGCCAGACACGGTGCCTCAGGAGTTGCCCCATCACATAAGGGATGCTGCTATTCCTCAAAATGTAAGCGTCATGCACAGAGCCAGGATACTTGGCATTCACATGGGAGATGTTCTGGTCTGTCAAACACACCATCTGCACATTCATCGAATGGTAGCTTTTCTGGTTTCTGTACATCTGTTCATTCCTGTGGGGGTGGGGGGGAACAAATGCCACATGTGTACCATCAATGGCACCAATGATGTTGGGGATATGTCCCAGGGCATAGAAGTTACCTTTCACTGTGGGCAAATCCTCCACTTGAGGGAAAAAGATGTCGCTGCGCGTGTGTTTCAGCAGGGCAGATGACACTCTGGACAACACGTTAGAGAACATTGGCTGGGACATCCCTGATGCCATGGCCACTGTAGTTTGAAAAGACCCACTGACCAGGAAATGGAGTACAGACAGAACCTGCTCTAGAGGGGGGATTCCTGTGGGATGGCGGATAGCTGAAATCATGTCTGGCTCCAACAGGGCACACAGTTCCAGGATTGTTGCACAATCAAGTCTGTATGTGATAATGATGTGTCTCTCTTCCATTGTCGGCAGGCCCACCAGGGGTCTGTACACCGGAGGATGCCGCCATATCGTCACCTGCCCCAGCAGACGTGCCCTATGGAGGAGAACAGCGAGCAGAGGGTCATCCAACACTGAGGTATCACAATGTGTTATTTTCTGAAACGTTGGAAAATAGCAATGTGCCGGTATCTGTCTGTATTTCCGGCCTAGATAGGTGTGACACAGTTTTTATCCATCACATGTGGCCCCCTGAAATGGCAGCTGCCTGACCTGTAAGGTGGGACAAGGGGAAATTAGGTAACTGCGCTGGCGTTGTACAACGTTGCGGTGGGCAGTTGAAGACCGCGTCGCAATTCAGCATTGGTTAACATTGGGCCGTATGGGTCCCAGGAGCCAATGACGATGTACGCTGGTGGTGACGATACGCACCGCCGCGGACGTGACTGCCATTTTCTTACTATTCCCTCACTTAATACCTGACCTTCAACAGGAGAGGACCTACACTGCAAGTGCTGCTGTGACCTTTGTCTGGAAGCGACGATGGCTACAGTGTCTGGGGAAAGGGCCCCTGCCTTCACTTTGGAGAAGTTGGAGAAACTGGTGGATGGGGTCCTCCCCCAGTACACGCAACTGTACGGTCCTCCAGACAAACAGGTGAGTACACTGTGAGCATGGTGGATGGCACCGGAGTGTATGGAGTGTCGTGGATGGAACAGCGTGGGGAGGGGGACAGGCCAGCATGTCTGGATTGTGTATGTATGTATGGCTGGGCCAGTGTGGGAGGTGTTTGACAATGCGTGAGATGAAATGTACCGGCTAGAAACATCCATTTTTACTTCACTTTTCCTCTAGGTCAGCGCCCACCAGAAGAAGGGTATTTGGCGTGCCATCGCCAAGGACATCCGGACCCTGGGGGTCTACCATAGACGGAGCACCCACTGCCGTAAAAGATGGGAGGACCTGCGCCGCTGGAGTAAGAAGACGGCGGAGGCCCAGCTGGGTATGGCCTCCCAACGTGGAAGGGGTGGCCGTCGCACCATGACTCCCCTGATGTACCAGATCCTGGCAGTGGCCTATCCGGATTTGGATGGGCGCTTGAGGGCATCACAACAGCCACAAGGGGGTGAGTACACTCTCATTATTCAGCTGACTCTGCATGCATTACGAGGTGTCTGGGTGGGGGAGGTGGGCTGTGGGTTCCCCTAGGCCAAGGCGAACTTGGTAGGCAAGGTCCCTTGTTAGGCAGGCTCTGTGGCACCCCAACCCCACTACTGGTAATAGCCATCTACACCTAGTCAGGCTCCTGTGACTTCCAGGTGTGCAGCAAGTGGGCTTAGGCCTCGTCCCCCATGGGCATGTGAATTTGCTAGGAACTGTTAGTGCATGGCTTAGTGCAGAGGGCTGCTCCCTGTGTGTTGTGTCCGCCAACGGTAGTGGTGTTGCATGCACTGAACAAGTGTTTCTTCTGTCTTTCCCCCTCTTTTTGTTTTGTCTCCCTGTTCTTGTGTGCAATAGCATCATCTGGCAGAGAAGCAGTGGCACCGGAGCAGGAGGGAGCTGCAACCCACTTAGCTCTGGAGGGTGAAGCAACGGAGCCTGAAGCCACCAGTGGGACGGAGGGCGAGGGGAGCTCCACGACGGGGACAGGAGCATACACCAGCGACGGCAACTCCTCCTCTGATGGGAGCTCCCTTGCGGTGGCGGGTACCTCTGTGCCCACCGCATCAACAGGTACAGCCTCCACCCCCCTACCAGCATCGCCCTCCCAGCAGCCCCTCAGCGTGTGTTCCGTGCCCGCTCACCCAGGAGGTTGGGCATCTCCTTTGCCCCAGGCATCTCAGCCCCTGCCCCAGTCAGCCCTGCTGCCCTCAGTGAGGAGGCTATTGACCTCCTGAGATACCTCACTGTTGGGCAATCAACGATTTTGAATGCCATCCAGGGTATTGAGAGGCATTTGCAACAAACAAATGCATACCTGGAGGGCATTCATTCTGGGTATGCGGCCCAACAGAGAGCATTTCAGGCTCTGGCCTCAGCACTGATGGCAGCCATTGTCCCTGTGTCCAGCTTCCCCCCTCCAACTTCCTCCACCCAGACCCAATCCTGGAACCTCAGCCTATCCCAAGAACACCATCAGACCAGCATGCACACTCATCAACACACAAGAGTGGATATGGAAAACATAAGCACCACACATCCCACAAGCACCATCCCCATGCAGACACAGCAACATCCACTGCCTCCACTGTGTCCCCTTCCTCCACGTCCTCCTCCTCCCTCCCTGTCTCATCTCCACTCACACCTGCATGCACTACATCCTCAGCCACTACCTCCATCACCAGCACGCCCATCACCACACACCGCTCACGTGCAATCACCACCCCCACTACCATGCACACATCCCCAGTGTCCTCTCCCAGTTGTCTGTGAGCCCTCCTCCCAAAGTACACAAACGCAGGCACACACCCACCCAACAGCCATCCACCTCACAACAGCCTCCGGCCCATGCACCTTCACCCAAACTCAGCAAACGTACACCTCCTACAACCACTACCTCTTCCTCCACTCCCAAACCCCCTCCATCTTCCCAGCCCAGTGCGTCTAAAAAACATTTCCTGGCAAACTTTGACCTCTTCCCTTCACCCCCCCGTCCTTCCCCTAAGGCCAGGCTTTCCAGGTCCCAGCCCAGCACCTCAGCCACCAACTCCCAAAGGCATAGTGGTGCCAGCAACTGCGGGGTCATCGATTGCGCCACACATTAGGGCTGCCAGTGTGCCACCTTATGAGGTCAAGGACACATCCCAGAGGGAGAAGCCGCACCTACCAGCCAACAAGGGCTCCGCCAAAACAAAAGAGGACAGTGGCAAGACACCTGCAGCACCATCAAAGGTTGGGAAGGGACAAAAGCAGAAGAGCAGGTCAGGACAGGGCACAGTGGCACCGACTGAGGGACTAGTGTCACCCATTCTGTCCACGACTACACCAACCTGTACGGTGGCAAACACCGCAACCTCCCCCCCACCAGCACCGCCACCTGTACCGCCACCAGCACTGCCACCTGCACCGCCACCTGAGCCGCCACCTGCACCGCCACTGCCACCTGCACCGCCACCAGCACTGCCACCAGCACCGCCACCGGCACCGTGCCACCTGCACGTGCCACCTGCACCGCCACCGGCACGTCTGCAACCTTAGCAACAGTCCCCAGCAACTTCCCCAGTAGGCAGCCGTCCGAGGCTGCAGGAGACGTCGTGCTGTGTCCTTCAACAGGTGCTGACACATGCACCACCGCCACAGATACCGCCGCAGGCCCCGCGACGTGCTCGGACAGTGGCACCACTGCTGACATGGCTACCATCCCCAGTGGTCAGCCGTCCGAGGCTGGAGGAGACTTCCTGGACCCTGCCCAGCTTCCATGAGGCATAACTTTCATCACTGTTTGCACCTGCAGCTGGAAGGCGAAGCCGCAGCAGTGTGGGGTATGTCTCTGCCTCCATGGCGTATCATGCTACCTGTTCCTAGGCAATCTTGTGGCACACACACCCAGGTGAGGGAATGGGACCCGCCACACTGCATGTGGAGCACTCTGGGCACATGGCCCCCTCCAGAACCAGTGGAGAATCACATCCACTACCTCAGTCCTTGGCAGGATGAAGCACTCTGGGCACCAAGCCCCCACCAGAACCAGTGGAGAAAGGCTTCCACTACCTCAGTCCTTGGCAGGATGAAGCACTCTGGGCACAAGGCTCCCTCCCGAACCAGAAGAGAATCACACCCACTACCTCAGTCCTTGGCAGGATGAAGCACTCTGGGCACCAGTCCCCCTCCAGAACCAGTGGAGAATCACATCCACTACCTCAGTCCTTGGCAGGATGAAGCGCTCTGGGCACAAGGTCCCCCAGAACCAGTGGAGAATCACATCCACTACCTCGGTCCTTGGCAGGATGAAGCACTCTTGGCACCACGCCCCCTCCAGAACCATGGGAGAATCACATCCACTACCTCAGTCCTAGGCAGGATGAAGCACTCTGGGCACAAGGCCCCCTCTAGAACCAGTGGAGAATCACATCCACTACCTCAGTCCTTGGCAGCGTGAAGCACTCTGGGCACCAAGCCCCCTCCAGAACCAGTGGAGAATTACATCCACTACCTCAGTCCTTGGCAGGATGAAGCACTCTGGGCACAAGGCCCCCTCCAGAACCAGTGGAGAAAGGCTTCCACTACCTCAGTCCTTGGCAGGATGAAGCACTCTGGGCACAAGGCCCCCTCCAGAACCAGTGGAGAATCACATCCACTACCTCAGTCCTTGGCAAGATGAAGCACTCTGGGCATCAAGCCCCCTCCAGAACCAGTGGAGAAAGGCTTTCACTACCTCAGTCCTTGGCAGGATGAAGCACTCTGGGCACAATGCCCCCTCCAGAACCAGTGGAGAATGTTGTCCACTTGAGAGACTGTGGCTTTGCACACTCCAGGATACAGCAGTGGGCAAACCACCCACTGGAAAGACTTGAGAGACTGTGGCTTTGCACTCCCCAGGATACAGCAGTGGGCAAACCACCCACTCGAGAGCTGTGGCTTAGCACTCCCCAGGATACAGCAGTGGGCAAACCACCCACTGGAAAGACTAAAGAGACTGTGGCTTTGCACTCCCCAGGATACAGCAGTGGGCAAACCAGCCACTTAAAAGACTTTTAGAGACTGTGGCTTTGCACTCCTCAGGATACAGCAGTGGGCAAACCACCCACTGGAAAGACTTGAGAGATTGTGGCTTTGCACTCCCCAGGATACAGCAATGGGCATGGAGCCCCCTCGTGCAGCAGTGGCGTTTTGCGTTAATCTGGCTGAGGTGCCCCCTTTCCCCTTCCTCCTGAGATGCCTATTTCATTTTGGTCTGATGCCCCTACAGTGTTCTCTCCGTTTCGAGTCAGGTATTTTGTGTGGGCTTCGCCCATGCATTTTGGGACCACTGGTCCACAGACAATGGTTGGTACACTATCTGGACTTGTGTATTTGGTGTACATATTTGTATATACTGAATTTTGACCTTTCACTATCAGATTTTTCATGATTACAATTGTTACAATCATTTAATTTTGTCTTTGCGTTCTTCCAGAGAGTGGGGGTGTATATGTAATGTTGCTGCATGTTTTTGTGTGTATGGTGTTGTGGGCGAGGATGGGGGTGGGGGTGTTGCGTTTGTGTGTCACTCTTTTCCCTCCCCCCTCCCCTGTGTTGTAGGTGCAGTACTCACCGTGGTCGCCAACGGCGTCTGTCCTGCTCCTGATAGAGCAGGAGGAAGACCAGCATAGGCAGGACGTGTAGTTCGGGCTCCATGGCGTCCTGGGTCCTCGTTGGGTGTCGTGAGGTGAGTGGTTTCCCTTCTGTGTACTGTTTCCGCCGTGCTTTTGATAGTGTTGGTTCTGCCCTGGAAAAGGTGGCGGATAGGCCTGTTATACGGTGGGCGGTACTTTGTCCTCCGCCTGTCTGTTGGCGGTTACCACTGCGGTGTTTGTTTCTACCGCTGTGGTGGTCAGAGTGTTAAAGTGGCTGTCTATGTTGGCAGTTTCCACCATGGTCGTGATTCCATTTTTTTTTTCCACTGGCCTGTTGGCGGTATTACCGCTGCTATAACACCGACCGCCAGGGTTGTAATGAGGGCCTATGTAACTTCCCTTTTTGTGTCCTTCTTTCCGATGGGTACACATTTTCCTCCATAATCTCACAAACCTGCTAACTCCCTCCCTGTGAGTGATTCAGGTTTTATTTTCTTTATTTTATAAATTGTTCCATATGTTTTTTTCTTAGGTTCTGTAGGCTGTGGTATAAATTAGTAGGACTGACCTCGCTAGGGATAATGCAGATCAGTGTGGAATCAACATTACTAAGGCTAGTGATATTGTAGATAGTGTCTTAATCTGAGCAACCTTACCTGGTGCAGTTGCATGGTAAGGCTTCAACATGTTGAGATCCTATCTGGCGCCTGCAAATCATTCACCAAAAGATTCTACAGGAAGATTCATTTCCATCCGAAACAGCGTTATGAAAGTTAAGTAACTTGTTCTTAACTGATGCTATAATTAGGCTTATTACAAATGTTTATAGTGATAACGAGTGTATGTACACTTGTATCCTTCCACCCCTGTTCAGCAATAAATGCAGCTCAATGTCTTACATAAAACTGGCACTGGTAAGTGAGGGGGAAGTGGGATGTGAGTAATTATGTGTACAGGGAAAAGGGGAAGACTCCGGGAGTAGCATTAATTGCAATGACAGGATGTGGGAGGGTGGAAGGAGAGAGATTTGCGGGTGGGCAGAATTGAGGAGGGTGAAAATTGCAAGTTTATTAAAGAGTTCTTACAATGAAGTGAGGCTTGAAATTGAACCTAAATGTACAGTGTATCCATTAAGAATGCTGTGGTTATCACACTCCAGAAGAAGTCCTTTGAGGATCCCTTCTTGTTGAAAAACTATTGTCTGATTTCTCTTTTGCCTTTTCTGGCAAAACTGTTGGAGGCTGATGTGGCATGGTGCGTCTTCTCCCATCTAGAAGAGTCAAAATATCTAGAGCTGCGCCCAACCAGATTTTTGACCCTCACACTTCCCCGAGATAGTAATCCTACCAGAGGTAGATGATATGCACTGGGAATGCGATAAACTTTCCATGCTGGCGTTATCCTGTAAGACTTATCATTGGACTTTGAAACTGTTGACCATAATCTCCTGGTGGACTGTGTTGATGCCACGAGTCTCCCAGCCGGGCTGGAGAAACTGCACAGGCCTCAGAGTTGTGTCTGAGCGGCAGTCCGAGCAGCTCTGATCAAGCCTGGTGCTGCTTTCATGCTAGGTTTTGCATGAATGCAGTGCCAGGATTGCTGGGGAGCCTGTGCTGGTGTCCCAGCAGTCAGTGCTGGGATACCAGAAGAAGAGGAGCATGAGGCAGAAGGAGGTGGCAGAGTTCCCCGTCCCTCCCCTTGAATTATGCGGCGTCCGATGCTGCTGCCCTTCTCTTAGCACAGTTACTGTAATCTTAAAGTGCCTGGTCAAAACGGGGGATATAGACTCAGCTGTAGGGCACAGAATCACCTGTGCCTCCATCCTGGGTGATACAGTAATTTTAGAGCAAGCTCCTGAATAAAGAGAAGCCACCTCCTGGTGGCGAACAGGGCCAACGTTAAGGACCCGGCCCGCAATACAGGCCACAAAGCAAGCACCTCCAGGTAAAGGCAGTGGGGGCACCCACTCAGCAACTCCCCACATGCGAAGTGTGCCAGTGTGGCTGCTGGCTAGTGTGCAGGGCAGCTGCAAAAGTTGTAGGGTTTGTGGGAGAGCTGCTGGCATTTGAGACCTCCTGTGGTCTCCCCTGGTGTCTGGTGTGAAGCAGGGCAGCCCTGGCTACAGGGTGCTCCCGGGGTGGTGATGGATTCCTACTGCAGCACAAGTGGCCTCAGAGATGAGCCGTAGCAGCCCTGACATCAGAGGGAGATCCCTCATTGTCTCCGCAGTGCGTGGGTTGGTGGGCCCGCTCTGGGAAACCTGCAGTTTCTTCAAGTGCACTCAACCTGTATCACAGGAGGCGCTGGGGGTTGGATGACGCGTTTCCTGCAAGGGAGTAGCCCCAGAACGCACACAATACAGATAGTGCTCAACACACACCAAGGGGAAATTAAAAAAACTTAGCAGGTGCTAGGTGAAACACACACTGTCATCTTAGGGAGCAGGAAGTTGAGCGCACGTTGAACCAGGGGGCAGCAACACAATGTTTACCTTGCACAAGGAGGACACTCGGGGGACACACAGCTGGCAGGCAGGCCAGCTCATCAATGCTAATGCAAAAAGAAGTAGTTCGTCCTGCAGCCCAGCAGTAAGCAGGCAGCAGGACAACACAGCTTAGCAGTTAACAATAATGGCGGTTTCGCCTGGTAGACCAGCAGGATCCAGTGAAGCAAAAGTCAGGGAGCAGCTGTTAGCATGACAACAAGCAGAAAAGCAATCCAGTAAGTCCTTTAGGTCAACCAGCCAGTAGCAGACAGCAGGACAACAGCAGAATATTAGTCCAGGTGAGTTCTTTATGTAGCACAGCATTCCTTCTGACAGAGGTTCAGTCTCAGTTCCAAAAGTGCTCTAAAATCGTGGAGTGAGAGCCCCTGTACTTATAATCCAAAATGTCTTTGTTCAAGGGGTGACTTCAAAGGATCCTTTTCAAGTGTAACACAACCCCTTTCAGCCCAGCCCTGGCTCCAGACATCAGCAGGGTGTAAATCAGTCTTTGTGTAAGGGCAGGACACAGCCTATACAAACGTAAGTGTACCCCGCCTCCCTCTCTTCCGGCGCAGGAAGACTTTCAGTGTGCGTATGGATGCAGATGACTCTCCTGTCACACCCAACCCCTCCTGTGATGTGGCTGCCTGGAAAGTATGCGCAAAGTGTAACTGTCACTCTGACCTAGACATGGATTGGAGTCAGGCTACAAAACATGTGAGTCATAAGCACAGAGAAATGCCCACTTTCTAAAAGTGGCATTTCTAAAATAGCAATGGAAAATCCAGCTACATCAGCAAGCAGGATTTCTCAATACTGTTCCAAACACACCAAGCATGCTCACACTACAGATCAGAAATTAAGCATGCTCACACTACTCTTTTCAGATCAGAAATTATCACTTAACTAAATATAAGGGGATTCCCAATGCTAACCTATGAGAGGAGCAGTCCTCACAGTGGAGAAAAACAAAATAGTCTGTCACTACCAGGACATGTAAAACATAAAAATACTTGTCCTACCTTGTACATTCACAGCACCTTGCCGATATGGGTACCTAGGGCCTATCGTAGTGGTGACTTTGGTGTGGTAAAAGGGGAGTTTAGGCCTTGGCAAGACGTTTAAATGCCAAGTCAATGTGACCGTAATCTGCACATATTGGCCTTGTAATGGCAGGCCTGAGACAGGTTTGATGGGTTACTTGTGTAGGTGGCACAATCAGCGCTGCAGGCCCACTAGTAGCATTTAATTTACAGGCACTGGGTATATAGTATACTAATTTACAAGGAACTTACAGGTAAATGAAATAAGCCAAACAGGTGTAAGTTAATCATACCACGTTTTGGGGGAAGAGTCACATACACTTTAGCACTGATTAGCAGTGGTAAAGTGCCCAGAGTCCTAAAGTCAACAAAAATAAGGTCAGAAAAATAGGAGGAGAAAGGGAAAATGTTTGGGGATAACCCTGCAGAATGGGCCATTTCCAACTGAGAATAAATGTCAATACATCTAAGACCATGTTCCTTGGGAGAAATGTACATAGACGGATATAATGCAGTCATGTTGCTTACTTCCCCAACTTAGTGCAGTGATCTCCAGAAATGGGAAACACATATACAATATTGATAGTGCTGCAGAAATTGTGCTGTTCGTTAGACATAATGTAAACAAAACACCTCTTGGTTAATATCCTCCTTCAAACCAAAGATTGAAATTTGCCTAATTTTGCCATGAAATAATAAGTCATTTAGGCATGTGGCAATCGTCATTGGGATTTTCATGATTCTTTTCCAGTAGAGGCCTGAGGGCCCAACTTCTTTTAGCCATAAAGAGAATGATGCTATCATCTTACTTTTTATAGATGAGGCATTAAGAATCTACATGACGCTGGATTGCTGTGTAAAACATACAGCATCAGCCCTACACTTTCTAGAATCCTTTGCACTGCCTTGAACACATGTGTGGGGACGACCTCCATAACCTCTTTACCAGAAACGTTTTATTACAGTAAAGGTTACACAGATAATTCTTTTTTTATATGCTTTAATTTTAGTGGATAAGGGAAGAGCTGAGTGGTCTGTTCTGGATGTGGCCTGTGGGCAGGATGGAGATGTTTTGTTCTTTTGTACCCAGTCTTCAAAAAATGAGAAAACAGAGGTGAGTCAATAACTTGGTCAAACCATATGTTTATTACAAGAAAGATGGCCCTTATATTTCTTCTGTGTAGCAAAGTATCTCATATTACAAAGTCCATGCAAGACCTGGCCACAGGACCCAACTGGGCCCCTTTTAGGAGATAGAACTTGCTGCATGCCAGTCTGAGTTTATAGTTCCTCGATGTCATTACTTAAAAAGTGACAATGCTAACCTGGCTAGAGATTCCCATTGTTCTGAATACCGTGGCCCAAACCCCTACCTTCGAGAGCTTACAATAGACATTGACACACACAAATTCAATATTATACAGTTACTCTATTATCTGTCAACTAATCTCAAAATGGCAGTCTAGTAACTGCTGCAGACTCTAATTGAATAATCTTTGTGGGGAATCTGACTTTTCTACGTGGTTGTCGCAAATGTTTTGCCTTTTGCTGGCCCCTGCATTTTTAGAAACTGATTCTTTTCAAAGCACTAGCAATGGCTCATAGTGCAGTGTTTTTTTCCAGCCCGAGTTATCTGGCAGAGTGATTTACTCAGAGAATTGATGTCTGCTTCTGCTTCATTTGTGGTTGTCATGCTTTAATCGTGTTTGAAGCAACAGCAACGTCTTCTCCTTCCTGGCTGCTAAGGCTTGTAATGAGCTCTTTTGAGATCTGCGCTTGATTGTTCCAGAGCTTAATTAATGAAAAAAAAAACTTTAAACCAGTTTTTTCTGGGGAAAGTACGTTTTCTCCTGTGGGGTTGCGTACTTGGGCTACGCCCGTTAGCGCCGGGACACTCCCTGGAATAGCTGTGTGCTCTACAAATCCATTCATTCATTCATGGTAAAAAAAAAACTGGGATACTTGTAATTGCCATATTTAATATACCTGTAAGTCCATAGCAGATGCTACAAATATGTACCCAGGGCCTTTTAGTTAAATTCCACTTGTGGACTGCAGCACCCATTGTGCCATCCATTATAGTGATGGTGCAAATATGACTTCAGACACACCATTTGTAGCCTGGCTGAGCAGTTGTGAATTCCAAATTCAACCTGTCAAAATATCTTCCTAAACCTTCCTTTTAAATATGTCTAATTCACCCTAAGTATCCCTTATTGCCCATAAGTCGGAGTGCATGGTATTTTAAAGTAGGACAGGTAGATGTTTAATGTTGCACATGTCCTTACAGTGAAAAGGCCCCAAATATATTTTCACCGTAGCAAGGCAAGCAGCTCCATAGGATGACACTGGGGTGCAATATTGTAAGAAAATGCCTTCTTGGCATGGTTACCCCCTGACTTTTTGCCTTTTGTTGATGCCAGTTATGATTGAAAGAGTGCTGGGACCCTGCTAACCAGGCCCCAGCACCAGTGTTCTTTCCCTAAACTGAACCTTTGTTGCCACATTTGGCACAGCCCTGGCACCCAGATAAGTCCCTTGCAAATGGTACCCCTGGTACCAAGTGCCCTGATGCCTGGGAAGGTCTCTAAGGGCTGCAACATGTCTTATGCCACCCTGGAGACCCCTCACTCAGCACATGCACACTGCCTCACAGCTTGTGTGTGCTGGTGGTGAGAAAATGACTACGTCAACATGGCACTCCACTCAGAGTGTCATGCCCACCTCACACTGCCTGTGACATAGTTAAGTCACCCCTCTAGCAGGCCTTACAGCCCGAAGGCAGGGTGCACTATACCACAGGTGAGGGCATATGTGCATGAGCACTATGCCCCTACAGTGTCTAAACAAAACCTTAGACATTTTAAGTGCAGGGTAACCATAAAGAGTATAAGGTCTCGGAATTTGTCAAACACAAACTCCACAGTTCCATAATGGCTACACTGAAATCTGGGAAGTTTGGTATCAAACTTCGCAGCACAATAAATGCACCACAGTGACGCCAGTGTGGGATTTATTGTAAAATGCACCCAGAGGGCATCTTAGAGATGCACCCTGGATACCAGTCCAACTCCTAGTGCTAGGCTGACCAGTTTCTGACAGCCTGCCACAACCAGATGAGTTTCTGGCCACTTGGGGAGAGTGCCTTTGTCACTCTGTGGCCAGGAACAAAGCCTGTACTGGGTGGAGGTGCTTCACACCTCCCCCTGCAGGAACTGTAACACCTGGCAGTGAGCCTCAAAGGCTCATGCCTTTTGATACAGCACCCCAGGGCATCCCAGCTAGTGGAGATGCCCGCCCCTCCGGCCACTGCCCACACTTTTGGCGGCAAGGCTGGAGGAGATAATTAGAAAAACAAGGAGGAGTCACCCACCAGTCAGGCAGCCCTTAAGGTGCCCTGAGCTGAGGTGACCCCTGCCTTTGAAATCTTCCATCTTGGTTTTAGAGGATTCCCCCAATAGGATTAAGGATGTGCCCCCCCTCCCTTCAGGGAGGAGGCACAAAGAGGGTGTAGCCACCCTCCAGGACAGTAGCCATTGGCTACTGCCCTCCTGATCTAAACCCCCCCCCTAAATTTTGTATTTAGGGGCGACCCAGAACCCTGGAAATAAGATTCATGCAACCTACAGCAAGAAGAAGGACTGCTGACCTGAAAGCCCTGCAAAGCTGACAGAGACACCAACTGACTTGGCCCCAGCCCTACCAGCCTGTCTCCAGACTCATCCGACAGGGACCAGCAGACTCAGAGGACTGCCCTGTACCGACGGACCAAGAAACTCCAGAGAACAGAGGCACTGTTCAAAAACAGCAACAACTTTGCAACTTTCTTGAACTTTCAAAGACTTCACTCTTCCAACTGGAAGCGTGAGACTTCACACTCTGCACCCGACACCCCTTGCTCGAGCTCCAGAGAACCAACACTGCAGGGGGGACTCCCAGGCGACTGTGACCTTGTGAGTAACCTGAGATGACCCCCCTGCATCCCTACAGCAACGCATGCAGAGAGGATCCAGAGGCTCCCCCTGACTGCGACTGCCTGGAACAAAGAACCCGACACCTGGACCCAGCACTGCACCCGCAGCCCCCAGGACCAGAAGGAACTGAACTCCAGTGCAGGAGTGACCATCAGGTGACCCTCTGCCTTGCCAAGTCAGTGGTTGGCCTGAGAAGCCCCATGTGCCCTACCTGCCCCGCTAGAGTGACCCCTGGATCCCTCCATTGATTCCTATTGAAAACCTGATGCCTGCTAAGCACACTGCACCCGGCCGCCCCTGTGCCACTGAAGGTGTGTTTTGTGTGCCCACTTGTGTTCCCCCAAGTGCTCTACAAAACCCCCCTGGTCTGTCCTCCGAAGACGCAGGTACTTACCTTTTGGCAGACTGGAACCGGAGCACCCCTATTCTCCTTAGGCGCCTATGTGTTTTGGGCCCTCCTTTGACCTCTGCACCTGACCGGCCCTGTGTTGCTGGTACGGTGACTTTGGGGTTGCCTTGAACCCCCAACGGTGGGCTGCCTATGCCCAGGAAACTAAACTTTTAAGTGCTTTACTTACCTCAGAAACTTAACCTTACTTACCTCCCCCAGGAACGGTTGATTTTTGCACAGTGTACACTTTTAATTGCCATTTTAACTAAAACTGTGTATGTTACTGCTCTGATTCAAATTTCCTTATTTACCTATGTGGGGCACCTTCCATATTATGTATTTACTTCAAATCTTGAATCTTGTGGTTCTAAAATAAATTAAAAATATATATTTTTCTATATAAAAACTATTGGCCTGGAGTTAAGTCTTTGAGTGTGTGTTCCTCATTCATTGCCTGTGTGTGTACAACAAATGCTTAACACTACCCTCTGATAAGCCTACTGCTCAACCACACTACCACAAAATAGAGCATTAGAATTATCTAATTTTGCCACTATCTAACCTCTATGGGGAGCCCTTGTACTCTGTGCACACTATCTCTTACTTTGAGATAGTATACAAGGAGCCAACTTCCTACAAATATTAAATACAAATACTATATCTCGGTAATGGACTAGTTAGAAAAAAAAATAAGCAACTATTTTTAAAAGTTATTACAATTCCATTTCAATTGTGAAGTCTGATAATAAATCTTATTTCAAGGGAAAGTAACTTTTAAAAACATACATTATACTTTCTGGAAGCTCTTGGAGATTAATCTGCATTTTGCTCTCTGACGTCTGCCAGCCAGTAATTAGCATTTCAATAGGTGTGAATGCCTAAGAGGAGGTAACAATAGACTGACCTGATTGGACAGACATTACTCCTCTGAACCGGACAAAATATGCATGCTGGGGCTGTAAGCACCCTTTTTAGACATGAGAGAGTGACATCATGCTTGGATGTCATATTCTGCTTGACAAGTGTACGGGGGTTTCATATAACACTTAGGGTGCATTGTCACAGGCAAATCTTCCCTGATACCTTGGCAGGTCTCTTCCTTTGCCCCTCAGACAGGAAGGCTCCAATCACAGTGGCTCTCTTTTTGACATTACACTGACAAAGCCTGCTTGACAGGTCTGTTGGGCTCACATAAAACTCTTGAAAAACCAGGACAATTCTTGTGTATCTTCCTTCTGGATGCTGAAACCCTACTTTTTTGTTCTACCAGACTTCTGTTTCTGAGTTTAATGGGGCCATTGTGGCTGCTTCAAACTGGATTTTAATATTAGATGGGTGTGACTAAACACTTTTGTCATCTTGAAATGCTCAAAGTTTGTGGGGTTAGCCCAGGGAACTTTTAACCATTAGGATAACATCGACTTGAAACACATCTTGAGTTACCCTAGCTAGTTGAACGCTAGCTGTAAAAGGTTGCTTATTGATTTCTGGAAGAGTCAGCAAGCGTCAGTAACCTTGGGGTCCAGATCGTGTTGTCTTGGACATATGCAAGAAGCATGATCAGCTGTCATAAACCTGGTTCACACTAGCATGGGTAGAAATGAAGATTGCGTTTCATATCATGGTCCATTTAGCATTAGTGGGCATCAGTATGTTATCCAAATGCATTGTTATTTACAACTTCTCTGTCATTTTCTGGCAGGAATCTGGATTTTGTTAGAGCTTTTATAGAACAGGCCAGAGAACCGCTCAGAGTCAGTGGCTTTCAACATGTGCAGTGAGGCTATGGCCAATCAGCCCAATAACCTCTTCCACACGTTCCCATTTTCACTTACATCTACGTATGTAGTGTATAACTGTTGCTATGTACTATTTTCTTTTTAAAATGTATTTGTTGTTGGGCGGCGTGGCTATGCAGGCCAACATGACAGGCATGTTTTGACCGTGCTCTGCAGCAGCCGCCAACTCACCTGCCTGGGTGGCCTCGACGGGGCCACCAGACCATTAGTAGTGGCTGAGGGAGGAGGCAGACCTGGCCACCCGAGGCGGAATTACGGCTACATCGGTGTGAGGTGCCGGCGGCGGTGGGGCTGCCTGGGCCTCGAGCTCCTCCGGGAACACACGTTCCCTCGGGGAGGCTCCCGGGCCAAGCGCCTGGAAGGGTCCTTGGAATCGTGGAGGCTGACTCTCAGAGGGGAAGCCTGATGGGGTGCGGGCCGTCACGCTACGTGGTCGGCGGACGGGCGGACGGCGCCGCCTTCCTCCCGCCTCTCCTGCCCAATGGCAGTGAAACAGACTTGGGCCTCGGCAGTTCCAGGAGCCAGAGCGCCCTTACGGGGGACCCGAGACAAGCCATGCCTTTGGTGGCGGTGCCCCATGGGACAGACGGGGCGGCAGACCGGCGACAGACTGGAGGTGAGGTGGGGGCAGCCGGAGGGGATGTCCAGATAAAGGGGAACGGGCCGCAGTGAAGGCCCTGCCCCAGCCGGGGTTAGTGGCCGGGCCCTGTCCCTCTCTTCCTGTCCCCTGTGGGCAGCATCTTCAGAGGCGCGGGTGACATCTGGGCTTCTGCGGGCTCCCGCCTCCCTGTGGACAGCGCTGTGGTGGACAGTGGTGAGGGACTGGCGGTGACTCGGACACAGGGGGGTCGACCAGGGAGGTGTGGCCAGCTGCGGGGAGAGAGTTGTAACTGTTTGAGGTGTGAGTGGGGGGCCCGGGACAACAGCCCAAACCTGAGGGGTCCCTCCCTTGCTTGTGCCTGAGGTGGCCGCAGCCTTGCGGGCCTTGCATCCCGGTGGCCCCTTCCTCCGAACGGGTATGGTGGAACTGCAGTGGACTGACAAGAGTGCGGCTTAGTTGAGGACCAGGTGACCAGGGGCGGTACCCGGGGCCGAGTCTTGACTGAAGTTCACTGGAGCGGGCATCTAGGGGTCACCTTTTGGGGCCTGCTGTCCTCTGTCCCTGTGGCCCGTGGCAGAAGAACGGCCTTGCCATGGGCCGGGGCAGACTGCCAGCCCACGCTCAGGTGCAGACAAAGATGGATCAATACACCGTACCCACCCCCGCGGTAAACTGTGCAGCTGGACCTCGCACCATCCTCAGGGTGATCCACTATTCAAGGGAACCAGTGGAACACAAGGTTGACAAGCTCTAAATATACTCCGCAGATCTTACGGGGAGTAACAGGGAGGGTCAACGAGGTTGAAAAACATATCTCCACAGCAGAAGACGAGCTGGCTGCCCTCAAGAACCAGGTGTCAAAGCTAACGTCATCGTTGGTGGTGCTGCATGAGCAAGCGGAGAACCGGGGAGATGCAATGACTTGTGCCTGGTGGGCCTGCCGGAGAACTCTGATGCTGCCGATCTGGCCGTGGCGCTGTAGGAGGCTGGCCTGGCTTATAGTGGGTACCCTGTGGTACTTACACCCTGTGCCAGGTCCAGTTATCCCTTATTAGTAGAATAGAGGTGTTTCTAGCAGCTTAGGCTGATAGAAGGTAGCTGTGGCAAAGCAGCTTAGGCTGAACTAGGAGACATGCAAAGCTCCTACTATACCACTTATATCATATGCACAATATCATAAGAAAACACAATACTCAGAGTTACTAAAAAAAAAGGTACTTTATTTTTATGACAATATGCCACAAGTATCTCAGTGAGTACCCTCAGTAAGAAGGTAAGTAATATACACAAGTCATATGTACACAAACCCAAAACAGGTAAGTAAGAGTTCGAAAAGTAATGCAAACAGTGTAGAATTACAATAGGATGCAATAGGTGAACATAGGTCTAGGGGCAACACAAACCATATACTCCAAAAGTGGAATGTGAATCATGAATGGACCCCAGACCTATGGGAGCTTGTAGAGGGTCGCTGGGACTGTAAGAAAACAGTCAGGGTGTCCAAGATATCCCACCCCAAGATCCTGAAAAGTAGGAGTAAAGTACACCTACTACCCCAAAAGAACACAATAGTCGTGATAGGGGGATTCTGCAAGAACCACAAACACCAGCAAAGCACTGAAGATGGATTCCTGGACCTGAGGATCTGCAAGGCAAGGGGACCAAGTCCAAGAGTCGAGATAGTGTCCGGGGGGGGCAGGAGCCCAGAAAACCCCGGATGAAGGTGCAAGATAGCTGCCTCGGGATGGAAGAAGCTTGGAATTCTGCAACAACGAAGAGGACTAGGAACTTCTCCTTTGGATGGAAGATGTCCCACATTGCGATGAAGGTTGCAGAAATACCCCAAACAAGCCTTGCTAGCTGCAAGGGTCGCGGTAGAGGTTTTTGGGTGCTGCTGGGGACCAGGAAGGACCAGGATGTCGCCCCTTGGAGGAGGAGACAGAGGGGGCGCTCAGCAACTCAGAGAGCCCCCACAGAAGCAGGCAGCACCGGCAGAAGTAGCAGAACAGGCACTTAGAAGATTTGTGAACCGGAGCTGGCTCAGAGTCACAAAGGAGGGTCCCACGACGCCGGAGGCCAACTCAGAGGGTTGAGCACGGACGGAGTGCTGGGGACCCAGGCTAGGCTGTGCATGAAGGAAATCCTGGAAGAGTGCACAGGATCCGGAGCAGCTGCAAATCACGCAGTACACAGGTTTGCAGTCTACCGTGGGGAGGCAAGGACTTACCTCCACCAAACTTGGACTCACTGGACTGTGTGAGTCACTTGGATAGAGTTCCTGTGTTCCAGGGACCACGCTAGTCAGGATGAGAGGGGACCCAAAGTACCGGTGATGCAGTCTTTTGGTGCCTGTGTTAGCAGGGAGAAGATTCCATCAACCCACAGGAGATTTCTTCTTGGCTTCCAGTGCAGGGTGAAGGCAGGTGACCCCCAGAGCATGCACCACCAGGAAACAGTTGAGAAAGCCGGCAGGATGAGGCGCTACAATGTTGCTGGTAGTCATCTTGCTACTTTGTTGCGGTTTTGCAGGTGTCGTGAAGCAGTCAGCGGTCAATCCTTGGCAGAAGTCGAAGAGGGAAGTGCAGAGGAACTCTGGTGAGCTCTTGCATTCGTTATCTGGTGAGATACCCACAGGAGAGACCCTAAATAGCCAAAATAGCCAACAGAGGAGGATTGGCTACAGAGAAAGGTAAACACCTATCAGGAGGGGTCTCTGACGTCACCTGCTGGCACTGGCCACTCAGAGCAGTCCAGTGTGCCCCCAACACCTCTGTTTCCAATATGGCAGAGGTCTAGGACACACTAGAGGAGCTCTGGGCACCTCCCCTGGGAGGTACTGGTCAGGGGAGTGGTCACTCCCCTTTCCTTTGTCCAGTTTCACACCAGAGCAGGGCTAGGGGATCCCTGAACCGGTGTAGACTGGCTTATGCAGAGATGGGCACCATCTGTACCCATCAAAGCATTTCCAGAGGCTGGGGGAGGCTACTCCTCCCCAGCCCTTCACACCTATTTCCAAAGGGAGAGGGTGTAACACCCTCTCTCAGAGGAAATCCTTTGTTCTGCCTTCCTGGGCCAGGGATGCCTGGACCCCAGGAGGGCAGAATCCTGTCTGAGGGGTTGGCAGCAGCTGCAGTGGAAACCCCAGAAAGGCAGTTTGGTAGCACCCGGGTTCTGTGCTAGAGACCCGGGGGATCATAGAATTGTCCCCCCAATACGAGAATGGTATTGGGGGGACAATTCCATGATCTTAGACATGTTACATGGCCATGTTCGGAGTTACCATTGTGACGCTATACATAGGTAGTGACCTATAAATAGTGCATGCGTGTAATGGTGTCGCCGCACTCACAAAGTCCGGGGAATTCGCCCTGAACAATGTGGGGGCACTTTGGCTAGTGCCAGGGTGCTCACACACTAAGTAACTTGGCCCCCAACCTTCACCAGGTGAGAGTTAGACATATAGGTGACTTATAAGTTACTTATGTGCAGTGAAAAATGGCTGTGAAATAACGTGGACGTTATTTCACTCAGGCTGCAGTGGCAGGCCTGTGTAAGAATTGTCAGAGCTCCCTATGGGTGGCAAAAGAAATGCTGCAGCCCATAGGGATCTCCTGGAACCCCAATACCCTGGGTACCTAAGTACCATATACAAGGGATTTATATGGATGTACCAGTGTGCCAATGAGAGTTGGTAAATTTAGGGCCAGATGTAGGTAGGAAAAAAATAGCGACTCGCAAATTGCGAGCATGTGCGAGTCGCAATTTGCGAGTCGCTAACTGCAATTCAGGTAGAAAGTGCGCGGACAATTTGCGACTCGCACCCGGAGTCGCACCGCAGATAGCGAGTCCGCTGTTTGCGAGGTCGCTTTTTGGGACCGCGCAAAAAACGGACTCGCAATTTGTGAGTGGTTGTCGCAAATTGCGACTGTGCTGAAAATTGAAAGCAGGTGCTGCAGAACACTCTAGAAATCACTTCAGAACACTCAGGAAAACACTTCCTGGCACATGATGATGACATCACAGCCAGGAAGTTTACAAATACACCTGGGAGGAAGGAGGACCACACCCTTTTTAACTGCAGCACAGCTAACCGAGCACCAGCAACCATGGCTGACACTCCCAGGAAAAGGAAGCTCAAGTTTGCTGAGAAGGAGTTGGAGGTGCTAACAGATGAGTGCTGTCAGCACCATGATGAGCTGTTTGGCAAGGCAGCCCTCACTGTGCCAGACACAGAAAGAAAAAGGAATTTGGCAGGATATCCAGGACAAGGTAAACTCCCTGGGGGTCAGCCACCGGAGTGTGGAATAACTAAAGAAGAGGTGGTACGACCTCCGCTCCCGGACCAAGGAGAGGGTGGCAGAACGTCTCCGGGAGATGAGAGGCACAGGAGGGGGACCATCTACCATACCACCACCCACACCCCTGGAGGAAAGGGTTGAGGAGACCCTTGAGCCGGAGGCTGTCACTGGAATTGGAGAACTGGACACCTCTGAGCCCGGACCATCAACCAGTGAGTACCATGTGATATGCTTGTACCCCCATCAATGCCATACCCCCACCCACCATGTACACAGGGGCATGCACAACCAAGATAGCTCCATTTCAGAGTAGCAAACACCAGAATGATGCATTATGGGCAATGTAGTCAAGTAGGCATTTCATAGGCAATTGTTTATTAGGAAGTTTTTAACTGATAGTAGACACTGACAGTGTGTTCCCCATGTCCCACAGGTCTCCCACAAGACACCCCCACCAGCCCAAGCAGCCAGGTGCCAATGGTCGGCCAGCACAGAGAGGAGACAACAGGACCAGCCACCACTCCCACCTGCACCACCAACACCATCCCCTCTCTGGAAACACCTGTTGCAACAGTGGTGTTGGAGCCTGCACCAGGTACAAGCCAGAGTGCCACATCAGACATTACAGGGCCTCCACCGCTGTGCAGGCGACGCAGGATGACAACAGCAGAGCAGCAGGCAGAGTCAGGGCTTCCCTCCACAACACCAACGGAGGCTCAACTTCTTCGGGTCAGCGCCTGCAAAACCAACAGTTAAGGAGGATTAGTGGGGTATTGCAGCGCTTTTAGCCAACAGCATGCAGCAGGTGCATTCAGAACTGCAGGTCATTGGGAACAACACAGGTGACCTTGCACTGTCTATGCACAAACTGGTGGCTGGACTGCTAACGCAGAGTGACAGTGCACGGCGCAGGGACCGCCAGCTGCTGCAACGCCTGGACAGGATGGCCTCCTCTATCGTTAGGCTGGCAGTTAACACAACTGGGCTGTCTAGGAGAACAGTCAGCTTCCAGGTTGACATGGGCCACTTTGCGGGTGATGTGGCACGGGGACTGGGCCGGATCACCCATGCAATAGACCTAATGGAGGCACGGCAGGTGTCCAGGGGCACAGGTGACACCCCACAAGACAGTGAGGAGGGCTCCACTGTCAGCAGTGTCTCTGCCGGTGACACCAGGGTGCTACGTAGTGGGAGCACAAGGCAGAGCACTGCTGACCCACCTAGTACCAGCCAGGCTGGCCGAGCCCGCCGTAGGGTGTGAGCTAAACACTGTCCCTGGGGTTGGGGCACATGATGGCAATGTGTCCCATGCCAGGTGGACTATTGAAGGCCCTGAACTGTTTTTTCTTGTATATAGTTTGGTTATTTGCACTTATTAAATCATTTGTTCTTTCCACTTAACACATGGACTGTTTGTTCTATTGGTGAGTATGGTAGAAGTTGGCACGTACCTTCCTAAGTATTGGTTTGCAATGTGTTCCCGTCTCAGTCTGCCTTGATTTGCGATGCTCCTATCTCCATGATGGCGATGTGGTTGCTCTTGCTTTTCATCCTCCGAATCTGGGTCTTCAGGGGTGAGAGGTAGCCCACGTCGGGTGGCAATGTTGTGCAGGATAGCGCATGCGACAACTATTTTGAATGCCGTTATTGGGGTATACTGGAGGGCACCTCCACTTCAGTGGAGGCATCTGAACCTTGCTTTCAGCCGTCCGAAGGTTCTTTCGATGATGTTCCTGGTCCTCTTATGTGCACTGTTGTATCGCCTCTCGCATTCATTGCTGGGTGTTAAGTACGGAGTCAGTATCCATGGACGTAGTGCATATGCACTGTTACCTGTTGGGCACAAAACGTACACTGTTAGCAAGGCATGGGTGGTTTGCACATTGATCTGTGTGCATGTCTTCAAGGTGTATTCAGCTTTACCTAGGAGGTATCCGTCTCCAAACTCCCTACGTTCCAGGCGTTGGTGTATCCCACTGTGCCTAAAAATGTAGGAGTCATGAGTACTGCCTGGAAACTTAGCAACCATGTCAGTGATGACATAATGGGCGTCACATACCACCTGAATATTGAGTGAGTGGGTACACTTCCTATTGCGGAACATATATTCCAGGTTTGCAGGAGGGCATATTTGAATATGTGTCCCGTCTACACACCCTATGACATGGGGGAAGTTGGCAATCCGGTAAAAGTCCAACTTGGTTCTGTTAATTTCTGCCTCATTCCTGGGTACGTATATGTATCAGGACATGTGTGTGAGTATGGCATCTAGGAATGCCCTGAAGAACCTTGATAGTGCACTTTAGGATACCCCACCTGCCACAGCAATGACCCCCTGATAGCTACCCGAGGCCAAGAGGTGCAGTGAGCATAGCACTTAGGGATGGCGCAACCGCGCACAGTAGCTGTGGTTTGAGTAAATCTATTAAATCTAGTATAGCTGCGCTGCTAAGTCTATATTTGTCATATATTTCCTCCTCAGTTTGCTGGAAGAGTGTCTGCCTTGTTCTGTAAATCTTCTCCTGTCTCTGGCTCCTCCTCCTCCTCTGCTGGGCTGCGTGGGCTCACCTCCTCACTGCTATCAGGTATATCCCCGCCATCTTGAGTAACCCAGATGCCTTCTGGGTCTCTTTTTATACTTTGGTAATGGTTACCACCTGCTCTGAGTTAGTGGTAAATTGGAAGTGCAAAATTGGCTTTTTGCGACTAGTTGCAATTTGCGAGTTGCTATTGCATATGGTTTGCGACTCGCAAATTGCGACTTCCTGTTTGCGGGTCGCAAATTTTGTGAGTCGGTACCGGCTCGCATCGCATTTTGCGAGTCGGAAATTGGATTTTTGCATCCCATTTTCGATTTTGCGGGGTCGCAAATAGCGAATCGGGCCATATGTGACTCGCAAAAGTTTGCTACATCTGGCCCTAAGTCACTAGCCTGCAGTGACAAATTTAGAAAGCAGAGAGAGCATAAACTCTGAGGTTCTGGTTAGCAGAGCCTCGGTGATACAGTTAGGCACCACACAGGGAACACATACAGGGCACATACTATGAGCACTGGGGTCCTGCCTAGCAGGATCCCAGTGACAGGGGCTAAAACATACATACATACATACAGTGAAAATGGGGGTAACATGCCAGGCAAGATGGTACTTTCTTTCAGGTGCTTGAGAAGTGGTTTTGCTCCTGGGTGCCCGTAGAGAAACTGTCCTCCGCCTTCATTATTAAATGTGCGCATTGCTGTCTGGCGCCTCAGCCTCCGGTCGGCATTCCACCCCAATTGATCATAGTGAAGATCTTGAATTTAAGGGACTGTGAGCAATACTACATGAGGCTAGGAACCAGGCAGACCTCCGCTACCAGAATTCCAAAGTCATGATCTTTCCAGACAATTCCAGGGCAGTGCAGCAAAAACGTAGGTCCTTCGAGGCCGTTATACATAAACTATGAGCACTGAATCTTCGCTACATGCTGCTCTTTCCTGCCCACCTGAAAGTAATCTTTCATTCCAACATGCACTTCTTGGACACCCCGGAGCAGGTATGGGAGTGGGCTGTAGACAAATATGTCCAGAGGCCTGCAGAGCTGGGGGGGGGGGCAGCGAAAGACACAGGAGATCCTGATGGGGCCCCCCTCCTGGCCCGAGTATGGAGGAAGTTATCCCACTCACGGATGTCATGAGCTGAAGCTGGGGAGAAGAAAGGATGTCTGGTGACAACACAGTTGCATGAGCTGCAGGTGGAGATGGCTCTGGACGCTACCCTGGAGGCCACCCCTGCCCTCTTTGCATTGGCAGAGGAGATGCTGATCCCCTCGGATTGATCATGGGTGGGGGGACTTGTGAGGGGTGACCCGGAGCATGAAACCGGGGCTGCAGTGCCTGGCAGACACCGGGGAATTTAGGCCTGTGGTCTGGGCGACTGTGGCTACCTCATATTGTTTCCTTAGCTATGGTCAGGTGGCACGTCTGTAATTAAGGCACTGCTAAGCTGCGAGGGCCATCAAAATTGAGTTCTTCCATTCTACTGATTTACATATGTGTTCGGAAGGGCCAACAGGGTAGAAGTATGGGGTGGTGGGTGTTGGGGGGGTCCATGGGGAGTTGTGTTGTGTTGCTATGTTTGTTTTAACCATTTCTCCTAGGTTAGCCATGTACACAGTGAGTACCATGTATGCCTACATGCTGCCCACTAGACGTCTATGGCAAGCTTGTGCTCAGCGGATCGGGCCTTATGAGGGACACTGGTTCTGTGCAGCACCCATCTATAAATCAGCATCATGTTCACAACACACTCCTGAAATGTCAACGGTCTGTTAGACTGCAATAAGAGATGCGCTGCTCTGCGATATAGGAAGAGGTATCCGTCCTCATATTGTCCTACTGCAGGAGACCCACTTAGCGGGGACCCACTGTATGTTTCTCAGTCGCTTTGGCTATGATCAGGTGTATCACGCTGGATTCTCCAGGGGACCTCATGCTTCATAGGTCGCTGCCCATGTTGGTGGCCAGGGTTCACACCAACCCCCAGAGGTGGTATGTCGGAGTGGAGGGCCATCTGGAAGGTGGACCGGTCAATCTGGTTTCCTGCTATGTTCCTCCACAGCTTCTTCTGCACACTCTGGGGGGGGGGGATGGGGGGGGCTATGCTCCTTGCAGCTGTCCCTCCCACAGGGTACTACAATTATAGGGGGTATTTCAATGAGGTCCCGGTTCCCATCCGGGATACCTCCACAGCCTCCTCATCCTGGGGGGTGGGCCAAATCGACGTGTCTGTTGACATGAGCGGACTCTTTGGGCCTGTGTGACACGTGGCGGTCTTGGCACCCGGAAACGAGCATTGACCCACCACTTTGCGGCCCATTATACATAGGCACGGATATACTGATATGGCTCCCAGCAGTGGATCTCCTGGCCTTGACCTCGGTTCAGATTCTCGCTTGTGGTATCTCCAATCATGCTCTGGTCCTGCTGAGCTGTGGTGCCCTTGCTCAGACTCTGCCCCCGATGTGGCACTTTAGTACATGGTACTTGAAGGCCCCGACCGTGTCAGCGTCATAGGTCAAGAACTAGGAAATTACTTTATGGAGAACGCTGGGTCAGTGGCTTCGGTGGTGATCCTCTGGGCGGCCAGAAAACCCTCCTTGAGGGCATCATCAGGGGGTATATCAGGTGGCAGGAGGCTCGGCAATCCCAGCAAATAACTGAGCTGGAGGGCAGGATGGCGGAACTGGAGCATCTAGCCCAGCAGTCGGTAGGGAGGAGCCTAGAAGACAGCTGGTGCTCCTATATGCGGAGCTCTGGCAGGTGTCACTAGCAGAAGCTAGATAATGTTGGCAGGCCTCGACCCAAAGGGTCTATGAGCTGGGCGATAAGACCGGAAAGCTGCTCTATTGGTTGGCGACTTGGGATGTCTCGGCCTAGGTGGTACAGCTCATTAGAGATTGGACTGGCTCTATACCAGAGGAGCTACAGGCGATTGCCTACACGTTTGCCTCCTATTATAAGGATTTGTACCCACAGGTCCCTCAGCCCATGGAGGATCAGGAAAGCCCCATCCTGGTGGATATTCTTCTGCCCTCCGCTGCCATACATTCTGTTGTCTTTGGCCCAGGATTTGGACCTACCTTTGACAGAGTAGAAGGTGGGGGATGCCATCTCAGCCCTTCAGTCTTGGAAAACCCTGTGCCCTGATGGGTATCCCTTTGAATACCTTAAACCTTTCTGCTCGCACCTGGTGCCTCACTTGGTGACCGCCTATAAGGCGGTGCTGCAGTGTGGCTCCTACACCCTGGGCCTTGACTGCACCACGATTGTAGTTATACAGAAGAGCGACCTGCGCCAAGACCAGAGTTCATCCTACCGGCCCATCTTGCTGATTAAGGCTGATACTAAAATATACGCAAAGGTCTTGGTGACACAACTGGCCCACACACTGTACTACCTGATCCACCCTGATCAATGCGGGTTTATGCTGAGCAGGAGCATGCACCATTGTGAACGGCAGGTCCAGGTGACGCTTTTGCAGACAGAGAGAATGGAGGGCAAGTTGGCACTTCTTCTGGTGGACTTGCACAAGGCTTTTGACACCCTGGCTTGGATCTTTCCTGGTCCAAATGGGTTTTGGTCCAACATTCAGGAAAGTGGGGACCTGACCCACTGGCATCATCTTCAAATTGAAAATGATTTGTCTCCTCCTCTGCTTGTATGTCCTGACAAATCTTCCCTACCTGGTACCCCACTCCTGGTTCAGGTCTTTCACTTCAAAACTCACCTCCTTTATATGGTCGGGAGGGCAGCATCGTGTGGCTTTCAGTTCCACGTGGAAATCTCCTTACGAGGGCCAGATGGGGATACCAGACCTTTACATCTATCTGACGGTCCAGCTGGTACCGGTTAATGAGTGGTTCAATGGGGGATGGGATGGCCGGGCCTCTCGCCTGGAACTCTGCCACCTGGGGATCGATGGCCTACTGGGATTGCTATACGTGGTTCAGTTCCCTGGGCCACCCCTGATTGCACGCGGTTGGTGGTGCAGTGTTGGAGGGCTGTTCTGTGTTTGATGAGCTGGGATCCGCGCTTTACTAGGATGACGCTTCCGTGGCAGGACACATGGCTGCAGCAGGTGTCCCGGTTGGAGAGCT
Organism: Pleurodeles waltl; assembly: GCF_031143425.1. Taxonomy (NCBI): domain Eukaryota; kingdom Metazoa; phylum Chordata; class Amphibia; order Caudata; family Salamandridae; genus Pleurodeles; species Pleurodeles waltl. The sequence continues at coordinate 338,207,486 of NC_090444.1, read as the reverse complement.
TCAGGCAATGGGATAATATTGGGATTACCTACCTGGGAGATGTGTGCAGTGGCAACCATTTGATGTCCTTCCAGAAGCTGAAAGACCACTATGCCTTGCCTTGCCCAATACCCAATTCTTTGGCTTCCTCCAGATGCGCATGCCCTGCGTGTTCACCTGCCGCCTGGCTTGTCCCTTCCTGATCATAGCCCTCTCAAGGTGAAACTTCTCATGGGATTCCTGGGGAAGGGTGCCATTAACTATCGCTCTTTGCTTACTAATGCACCAGATGGCCTCGCCGGGCTGCCGAAGAGGTGGAGAGCCTGGGTGGGAGATCTGGATGAGGATGATTGGAGGGAGGTGTACCTTGGACCTAGGGAACTAGCTATATCTGCAAGGTTGAGGATGGTGCAGCTAAATTATTTCCACATGACATATCTGTCCCCACTGCGCATGTGATGAATGTGTCCGGTGACCCCACCTGGCTGCCTGAGGTGTGGTCATCTAGAGGTGCATCTACTGCACATGGCCTGGGAGTGCTTGGGGTTGCGTCCCTTTTGGGTGGGCATGGAGCAGCAGATTTCTGAGGTTCTGGGGCGCTCGATTGAGTTGACAGCCACGGTGGTGCTGTTGGGCCTTTTGGAAGAGTTGGGGGGGCCAAGATCTGATAGAATATTTATGGGGGTCGTGTGCCTGGTGGACAAAAGAGGCATTGCACAGTTATGGAGAAGCCCCGTGGTGCTGTCGATCTCGAAATGTGGAGTGGGGGTTGACCAGTGCTCTCATGTAGAAAAGCCAATTTATGAGGCATGTGGCTGCCCTCGAAAATATGAGACAATCTGGGAGAAATGGCAGGCCCACCATAGGTTGAATACTTGCGCACTGTAATAATTTTTTGGTTCGAGCAGAGGGTTGTGTTGTCAATTGTCAACTGCAAGATTTGTAACAATATGCTTCCACCAATCATGCTGTCATGTACTCGCTGTCATGTTTTACGCTTAAATGAAATAAAATTGGATATAAAAATGTATTTGTGGTTGTAATTAATAAATAAAGAGGGAGAATCTAAAAAATATAATAATACTCATTCTGTCCTTCTGATGGATTGATCTTGTCGAGATCTTTTCTCAGGAGCGTTTGATGAAATATCTAGACTATTAAAGTAAATGCCACAGTGCCTGGACTTGCTCTGGAGAATGCTACATAATCCTACAACGTTGGCGTCTCCCATGCAAATTGCCCTTTGGCTCCATGGCTGAGATGTGCAAATTTACTTTTATATACCATGGAGAATTCACTAAAAATACCCAATTATTTTACTATTTTTGGTGCAGAGCCAAGTTCTAGCTTTTTTACTCAGTACACAAATGTGCACATATTTGAGATTCTTCATTTAATTTTACATCATACTTGATTTAGTCTCCATATGCTGGCTCATAAAATATTTAATCCTCTAAGTGCTTTATTGGAACAGACATTCACAATGCTAATCAATGCATACAAAGTTTAGATATATTCCTCACATACCTCACTAAATTACAAATATGAGGGCGGTTTCCCTTAACTTCCCCCATCTATTTGCAACTTTTATGAGTCGCAATGAAGTTTTGGAGCAGCAAAATACCTCTGTACATATGGCCCAAGGTGATGTCTCATCTTGATACATTGTTTCTGTTAGTTTCTTTCAGTGTTCGTTAGATCAATGTCTAAAGTGTGCTAGTGTAGGAAATCCTTAATGTCAAATGTACGTTTTTTTAACCTTGTGGTATCATGCATATTTGTGGCTGTGCTTATTCATTGTATTCGCGCATGCCAAATTGTGATTGCTCCTATTTGCTTGACTAAGATATTAGCAATTATATTAGACCAACCGCCTCAAAACTGTCCCTTCTTTTTAAAATGACATGTGCTTGTGAGGGAGGAGCAACTGGAGGAAGTTGTTTTTAAAGCAGGTTGCTTTAAGATTACATACATTTCACTTAGAAGCTGCATGGTACTGGTTGAAATCACTGAATTGCTCCGAAATACCTGACACCATGCTGATTCCTTTGCTGTCACTTTGTATGCCCTCCTTGTGTACACTGCATTCTCGCCTCTGATGTATTTAGCCTCAGTCTCTTGCGTGGCACTGCTAAGCGAGGATTCACAAATGCCCTAGCTCAGCGTCTGGAAGGTTACATATCTTGGGCCTGATTTATACTATTTTTGCGCCGCATTTGCGACAAAAGTGGCGCAAAGTTACAAAATATGTAATATGCGGCGCTAAAAAAGTATAAATATGTGCCCTTGTGTCGTTTTCAAAGTACTATTTCTCCTTCTCATTAAAAACATGTGCACCTGCTAAGAAAAGTTTGGTTTCTATCCAGTTCTCGCGCTTGAAATGTATATTAAAAAAACTATGAAAAGTCATGCTAATTGGGGAGGGGTTGCATTAGGTACAACTAATGGAAGGGAGATGCTGCTGCTTTGCATATCAACATCACATTTCGCTTGCTTTGCTGAATACATTTGCGCAGACCGCGTAGGAGTGGAGGTAGTTTTTCTTATCTTTGGTAGGACAGACTGGATTTATAAACAGCATTTTCCACAAAGGGTTGTTTGTCAGAATATTTATAACAAAAACATCACTTAACATAAATACAGTATAGTGGACTAAATATTGTTTACATATATATTGCCCATTAGGTGTAGATTTTCTATTATTATCTTCATTGAGGCAGGGTGTTTGTAAATGTTATTTAGGACGCAATATTTTTGTCAGAAGATATTTAGGCCAAAATATTTTGGTGCTTGCAAACGTTCTGATATATGTGTCCGCTCTGGAAAGCCAGTATACTGGCAACGGATTAGGTTGAAGTTAATCCGCAAGAATTCTCTGTTGAGAGATTCAACAATTCTTTCTAATTGTATAATTGTATGGATGCCATGACTGTGAAACTATCGATCCGCCCTAAGAGTGCCCACTACCACTCACCTGGGGTCAGGCACATCTCATAGTGCCTCCCTATTACTGTGAATTTTCTTTATATGGCGCTGATTTCACAATTTTGTCCAAATACGTGATTTTTAATATGGACCAACAATATTTTAATCCCCTTCATCAGTCATTCTTATATCTTTGAATATCCAGTTTCCGACTGATATATACTGTAAAATATTAAACCTTTCAAGTTAACCCAGCACCTTTTTTCTAACTCTAATTATCCAAAATTACTGGAAGAATTTACTCCAGACCGCACATAGCATTCTTTCCGAGTTCTACATTCATGCGGCCCAAATCCTTTCAAATATTTTGACGTGGCAGTGAGCAAAGATTTGTACTGGGACTAAAATGGAAAACAAATCTTTTTTTGATCACCCACCACCATAGAATGTCAATTTTGTAGAGATCAGCCCATAGGGGGTCAGAGTTGTTGTCATATCACAAAACGCCTTTTCAGTATCTATCTATCTATCTATCTATCTATCTATCTATCTATCTATCTATCTATCTATCTATCTAAAATAATTGTGGCCTAATAAATTACTTAGAGCAACTACACTAAGAAAAGCACATTTAGACATTTATTATTACAGAGCAAACACTTCCCCAATTATTACCACATGGTAGCATAACTGACATGAAAAAACACAATTTGCTTCCCACAAACTTTATGTTGCAATGTGTACATACATGGACACAACTCTATTAATATTCAGAAGTCCTGTTCAGTGCGGTTATATCTCATTGCACAGATTGAACATGGACGTCATTTACGGGTTGCTAGGGGTCGCAGCTGTAATCCCTGGCTTTCCATTTGCCACTCCTGGCATTGTCTTTGCGACACCTGGCCTCAAAGGTGGCAAACTCAGTGACAGGAACACAGTGGCAGTTCCTCCTTATAGATGTCAATTGGGGCTCTACTTTCTTTGTTTTCTGTAAAATGTTTATTACACTAATAGTGAACAATATATACATAATTCACTATTAGTATAGTAAAAATGGAGGACAGTTAGCTGGAATATGCACTTCCATGGCAGCTGAGGTAAGTAAAAATGCTTTTGAAGGTATGTTGTCTGTGTGCTTATGAGTGAAAGTGCATTTATGTGAGAGAGAGTGTATGTAAGTATGCATTTGTGGGTATATTTAAGTATGTGTGTATGACTGAAAGTGGAGGTCAAAGGGCGTGTGACAGCGCTTCTGCTACCCCTGGTATTTCAGTGAATTGACGTCCATGAGATTTAACCCTTTTAATCCTGGTTTAGTTAGACAGTTAAAAAAAAAATATGCAGATTTTAAAATAAAGCAGAGTGTAATAGGGTTGTCTTCTCTTTCACCGGAGCAGCAAACACAGTTACATTAGGAGATAAGTGGGTCAGGATTGCTAGCGGTAGTTAAGATATTAGAGAGAGGTGACTCACCAGAGCCAGATGGGATTCCTAATGAATTATACTCATCCTAGCCAGTAATGCCATCCTCTTTTGGTGAACACTGTTCAACTTTATTCTGTTTTCTGGTTGGGGCTCTCCTTTACCAACATCCTTGAGTAAGGCAACTCTTTCATTGATCATAAAGCCTGGTAAAATAAACCTTGGGACTGCCAGTCATAGCTCCCCATTTCATTATTAAATTGTGTTTACCAGTTTTTTCGAGCATTCTATCCAGCTGACTGAGCAAAGTAGTGGGGAGCACGGTACCCCCAGAGCAGAAGGATTTTTTTTTAACCAGAAATGTATATGAGAGAGTTAACGCACAGTTGGGTTGGTACTATTGATGTAGCAACTACACATGCTGTCCCATTATAATTCTTATATTCAACTCAGAAAGGCCTTAGATCAGGTTAACCGGTAAATTCTTATGATACTATTAAAACACGTTTGGGTTGGGGGGAAGATAGGGGTACTCTGCAAAGTCCTTCAAAAGATTTACAGCTCCCCGATGGTGAAGGTGTTGGTGAATGGGATTTATTTCCAGTAGCTGAAATTACTAGGCACGGAAGCACCCTCTCCCCATTATTGTTTAATGTGTATATAGAACCGGTGTCTCAAAGCCTAGGGATGGATGAAGATATAGTGCTGTTTTCATGGGGTGTACAAAGAACATGGCCCTTTATGCTGAATATATGATGATATAACCTCAGATATTACCAAACCTCTCCCACATATAGAGCAAGAGCTGGCTCATTTTGGAAAATGTTCAGGATACAAGGTAAATGTGTACAAGTCAGACGTTATGCATGGAACCTGGAGTGGGATGGTGATAGCAAAGACGTAATAAGATATCTGGGGATAAATATAGTCCAAGACTTGGACAGACTTGCTAAGGAAAATCTAGACAGAGTAAACAAGGAAACAGACACGGTAATGAGAAAGTGGTAGACTCTATGCCTATCTACTGTATGTATGGTCGAGTAAACCTGATAAAGATGTCAGTATTGCCCCAAAATACTTACCTATTTGACAATAATCCCCTTAAGTTTGAGAAAGAAATTCTAGTCAGGTTTCAAGGGAGGATTACCACTTTCATATGGGCCACCAAAGGTATAAGGCTGTCATGGAAGGAGCTAAGAAGGAGGCTAGATAAGGGTGGCTTAGCTGTCCCCGACGTTCAGCTATACTGCTGGACATTGCTAATGAAGAACTTGAAGATGCTGTTTTCCTGTCCAGATGAGACTTGTGGAGAACATATATGAAAAATGCTAGAGAGCCCAGTGAATGAGGGGTTCCTTTATAAATTTAGGGCACTCAGGTTTTAAAAAGAAAAGTGAGGCTGAAATGTTTAAGGCCTGCAGCTAAGTTATGTCATGAATCTAGGGTGTTTCTAGGCATATCTTACTATAACAAGATGTCTACACTCTGGAGTTCCTGAGGAATCCCAGAGTGTCTGAAAGACGCCCTGGCTAGCTCCTTGAGACATATTGTGATTAAAAGATGGGGGCAGTTAATGGGGGTAGCGGTGGTGGGGATACATTGCTGTTCTGGGATGTCTGGAAAATGCTTGTAAGTTCTGGCATGTCAAGATGTAAGTATTATCAGCTGTCCGCATGGTTTAAGGCCCAAGTCTGGACTAATTGTGAACCAAGCATTGTAGCCATGGAGCCGCAAGATGGCCATATTAGAAAGAAGGAAGTGGCCAATTGGTATCAACACACCCTAAGGGTGGCAGAGGAGAGTATGAGTCCCCTTAGCATGTGTTGGAAGGATACTTGCCCATGGAGGAGTAGGAAGAACTTTGGCAAGTATGTTTGAATGTGTTATACTCTACAATTAAATCCGCCTGATTTAGAAGGAATCATCTGTTCACTCTTCACAGAATCTATTGGACCTCAGAAGCTTGCAAAGTTCAATAAAGACAAGAATTCCAAGTGTAAAAAATGTGGGAGTGCAGATGCAGACAACATTCATATGTTTTTAGCTGCTCAAGATTGACTCCTTTTGGGCAAAAAGTGGATAAGATATTTTCTGAAATTCTGGGGCAGGCTGAAAATGTAAATCCCAACTTGGTTATTTGGGGAAATGAATGGTAGGGATAAGACCTACTTGGCGCAAGATAATTGTTGTATTATCTGATGCTGCTGACAAGAACCGAAATACGTAGGAGATGGACCCAGACGGAACTCCCCACGTGGGTTGAAGGGTGGAGATCATTACAAAATGTCTAAAAAGTAAATGGCTGATGGAGGTAAATCTTCTAAATCCCCTTGCCTTAGCCAGTTTCCTAATTGCACTGCATCTCGGCTAGAAGTTTCTGTATATAACTCTTTAAAGAAATTCACGAACACTCCTTCAATATGCCGATCATCCTCTAGTAGCTTTAACATTTTCCCATCCACTATCCTTTTATTATAATTCCTGCTTCTATTTGGTTTGGTCGTCACACTAATCATTTTCCAGTCCCTTCTCCGTACTCACAATTCTTACATTTGATCACTTCCCACTGCTGCCTTCCCTTATTTTCCATACTTGCACTGAATCCTCTTAGTCATTGCTGAAGCACTTGTTCAACCTTGCTTCTATTGTCCCCTCTGATGCAGATTTCAACATATTTTCCATAAGGGGGGTAAACCGGTTTGCTGTAGATACACACACCATGAAGGATTCACTCTACCACATTTCCCTACTGTTATTAGATCCATCAGGCTGTGTCCCAACCTCTACCCTTGGTACTTGTCTCCTCTATCTCTGTAATTCCTCCCTTTATATGGCCCAAACTCAAAGGCTGAATTTCCTCACATGACTTCACCATAAAGGAAGTCAAGTGGATTTCCTCCCTTGGCTTCACCTTCTTGGCTGCTTGGTTTACCAATGATTTTGCAGACATCTCTGCTAAGACATGCCCCTTCTTTGGCATCTCTTTTGCTGCACCTTGGAGTACCTAGAAACCAACTTCACTATTGACACACTATTCCCCCTCAGTAGTTCCTTATGCTTAACCTACACTGATTTTGTTAATGGAAGATTTGCTAATCTCAGGGTATGTCTTTTCCCATGTTCCTCCTTCACCCCCTTTTATGGCCTTTGTTGCTGGCTAACCTGAGCTCAACTTCCCTGGAGGATACCTCCACCAGCCTTGTAAATGTAGGCAACTCTCCCTAGTTCCATTGAGTGACCCCAGTGTTCGCATTGCTGCTTCTCCCCTCAACTCTCCAATCCCTTCCTGACCACTGACCTTGTGAGAAGATGGCTCGCAATAAACGCTGAACTCTTTACTGCTGACATCTCTCCTCTGCTGCTTAAGTACAAGCCTCTCAAACTGACTCTGCCTCCTCAGACAGCGCAAGAACGGTGCTTACCCTGCCTGCGCTGCGCCGGAGTGAGAAACGTGACCCAGCATCTCCTTCTCAGTCCCTCTGCTGCACAAAACTAGCTTATCCCAAACCACAGAGTTGACCCATCATTTGGGGCAACGAGACCACCTCACTGATCCTCGCCAACAAGATCATAAGATTACCAACTCCAGGGACCATGAAAAGGTGAACAAGTATGCAGGTGAGGCACAGTAGCCGTCTGAGGTCGAGAGTATATGACCAGTTATTCCTAACTGGCTGCCATGTTTCCACAACTGTTGAAGCAATTTCAACTATGGCACATGCCTACCCTCCATTACAATGTTTTCAATGGTCATTTCATGAGCTGCTAGCTCTTATTAGCTCCATTCATAGACATGATTATCATTTGTTAATTCTGTGAATTAGTTATGAAACCTTCATCAAAAGCAATTTTGTAAAGTATATACATTTATTACACTTTTATACCTACTGAACCACGCTATGTATATAATTTTGTTGACCAGCAAATTGCATCAAACATTATGGTTCACATTATAACTTTGGCGGTAAGTGCCGCCTACCGCCGCAGCGACGGCTGACAAAAGACCATTGCTATGGCTAACATCCGTCCACCATAATATGACCACAGCCAGATTTCCGCCACAAGAAGGGTGGAAATCTGGCTGTGGCCATGCTGCCGAACGGTGTTAAGGTGCTGCTGCCACCACCAGCAGCGCCACATCAGTAGACCACCGCCAGCCGTATTATGAAAAATAATACGGCCTGGCGGTGTTTTGCTGGCAGGCGCTGCTGGCGGTAGCAGCGCCTCATCCCGTCCCCTGCCATAAGACCCCCTGGATTCAGGCAAGTCGGGTTTCCGACAGGGGAGGGTGGTGGGGGGTGTTGTGTGTGTGTGTGTGGGGGTGTGTGCATGAAAGTGTGAGTGTGTGTGTAATTGCGAATGAGTGTGTAGTGTTGTTTGCGTGTGTGTGTGCATGTGTGAGAATGCATGAATGAATGGAAATATGAATGCGTGTAAGTTTGGATGTGTGTACGGATTTGGGCGTGAATGAATGGATGCATTCATGTATAAATGCCTGTGTGTGTGAGTGTGTTAATGCGTGGTGTGTGTCTGCGAGTTTGCGTGTATGGGGGGAGTATTCGTGGCTGGGAGCGTGGATGGAGGAGGGGTGGGGTTGTCTGGGGAGTGTTGGGGAGGTGGGTGGGCCTCCTACCAGTGACAGGGAAGGAATTCCCTGTCACTGGTAGGGCCTAGCGCCATGGTTTTCATGGCATTACGAACTCCACGAAAACCATGGCGGTAGGCAGGGTCATATTGCCGCCGGTGAGACAGCAGCGGCCGCCGGGTTGGAGATTGTTATCTACAGCCCGGCGCCTGCTACCGCCATGGCGGCTGGTGTGGTACATTGGTGGGTTGGCTTCAGCCAACCTGCCAATTTCATAATGTGGCCGTATGTATCACCAGCCTGTTAGCGGTACAACCCCCAAATTTCCACTGACTGCCGGGGTCACAATGACTCCCTATATGTTTCATATTATTGCAACAACCTATAATGGAGATGCATATGTCCCAATCCAACAATTTTAAAATGTGCCAGTGAAATGCAATACAAAACAGCACTCTATATATAATTGCAGATGGAACAAATCATCTTACAGAGTTTCCCAAGCTTGTAAGCAGGAAGGAGAGGAACACATCTAATTGAGGGTTGAAGATATTATCAGGGGTACCAAATTCTAAACAGGGAGGTGCGATTGTCAAGTGCAGCCTCAAAAGATGGCTTAAACCATATTACATATTTAACAATACACTGACATGGGTAAAACTATGTATATCTAAGACATTATATTTCATTCATTCAGCAGTAAGACCAATGATGATGTAAACAATATCATTCAATAAAATGCCTGTGCTAAAGTTCCATACTGCATAATGTGCAAATACATATGTATTCCAGTCCAAATTGCACATATTGCTGTAAATTAATGCAAACTGTCAGTGCTACAATAAAATGCAAATGCACAAGTAATATAATTTCATATTGCACATAAAGATTAAATGTATGCGATTAAAGTACTCCGGTAAATACCATCAAAATATGCACATCTTGAAATAAAATTTATCAATTCATCAATCACTTAATCTTCCTTGCCATTATAATTATTAAATCCAATATTCATTGCTCTACACTGCTTTTGTAGATGGTAGGAGCTGTGAAAAACAACATTATTGTGATTTAAACAAAAATAGAGCATTTCAAGTAATATGTTTCAGTGTTCCATATAGGTCAGCTTGATCTCAGGTAGTCATTGCATGCATTAATCAAATGTGAATGTAGAATGGATATGCAAAGAGAGACCACATCGATAAAGAGAGTTCTCGTTCCATGTTATGTTGTTAATCTTGTTAAAAAGCTCAGTAGAGTCCCTCAAAGAAGGAAATGCCGTCACATATTGAAAGAGAAAGCTCCCAATGAATCTAGAGGTGTTTTCCAATAGGAAATCAATGGAACTTGGTGTCCCAGGGGGATTCTCAAAATTTTTGTTAACTTTTGGGAGGTAGTAAATTGTGGGAATGATTGGTTGATTGATCTTCAAATGCTTCATTTCTTCTTCATCAATCAGACCCCTTTCTTCCCATTTGTCAAGTTTTGATTGGATTGTGGAGCTACTTAATGATTTGGGTTAATACCCAGCTTAATATAATATTGCTCAATCTTTAATTGCCTTTTTGCTTCTAGTATATATTTGCAGAAGTTTTAAATCACTATGGTGGTCATTATGACCTTGCCGATCCTGCCCCACCACGCTTGCAGTTGCGGCCAGACCGCCAACAGCATGGCGGTGCAGGACAGCCAAATTATGATGGCGGCAGTGAACTGGCTGCATTGCGTGAGACCGCCTGGCTGAAGGTTGACCACCTTTAACCTGGCGGACCACCTAACACCGCCCGCGTATTATGAGTATCCTTACCACAAGGGATTCCAAGGCGGCAGCCCCGCCACAAAATCCCTAGCAGTAAGGATACTGGTGACAGGAATACTAATTCCTGTCACCACAACAGGACTTCCCAACCCCCCCTCCGTGGAGGAGGCCCCCCACCTCCTGACCCCATCAGAAGCCCGCACCCCCCCAAACAGCGACACCCCCTCCACCAGTTCGTGTACTGACCCCCCACCTGATCCCTGTGCTTACCCCCACCTGTTACGCACAAACCACACTTGCATACATACACGCACACATCCATGCTCACTCATTCACATCCACGCTCACTCATTCACATCCACATGCACAAACAGTCATGACACCCCTCACCCCCACATACAGGCATTCACGCAAGCACACAGACACTTGCACACACATACACACAAAAAACATATCAGCACCCCACCACCCCCTCCATTCACACACATACATGCACACAACACTAACACCCCCTCCCCGTCAGACGAGCAACTTACCTGGTGGTCATCAGGGCGGGAATGGGGTCCATGACGCTTACTCTGTCGCGAGCGCCCCGCCAGCACAAGACTGCCATGCCGTTTACCATGTTGTAACACGGCAGTCGGTGTTGTGGTGATGTATCACTGGTGGCGGAGCAAGCTCCACTAGACCGCCGACCGCCAGTATGGCTGCTGGTGGCTTTGCCGCCAAGTAGTGGCGGAGAGCAGCCAGCAGCCATAATATGGCGGCCTTCAGACCACCAACACTGGTGGTCACATGGCGGCAGTGACTTTGGCGGTCTACAGAATAGACCGCCAAAGTCATAATGAGGGCCTATGATCCTTTCTTCACCACAGGCCTTTTTGATGCTCTTCTGGTCCACTTGGAAATCCTTTAAAACTTGTCACTCTTTAACAGACATATTGGTTCCCTTGGGACTGATCTGATTCCAAGCCATCCAATTAATTCCTCTAACATGATTTCCTAGTATAAGTCAGTCTTGTTCCCAGAGGGTAACTGTGGACAAAATACAGAGCATGGATTACGGTCACTTTTGCCAGCTTCACCAGTAACTATGCTAGTTATTCCACAAAGCTGTACTCTGACATGCATTTTGGAGAATCACAATCAAAATCATCATTAAACCTCTTCTTCTAACGATCTCAATGGGGCCAACTATGGCATGTCACTTGATGTTAAAATGGAAATGGGTATTTTACCTTGATCTCTTATTTTCCTTATCTGAGTGGCAAAGTATTTCTTAAATTTACTTTTCTTGCAATTTTTTGCAGGTCAGTTTTAAGATTAGCAAAATCCCAACCAGTCTCTGGAAAGAATGATACACCTTTATTGAGTATCCTGTAATGATTCATTGTGAGTATTTTAGAAGATAAATGAATCAGTACATTCTTTTACCTACAGTGTTTTTCCTTATTTTTTTTCCCTCCTCTTCATCACTATGTTTTTCCATCTTCTTTTACTTCTCTGAACCTTGTTCCTCTCCTGTTTCTTTTAGTTGAGTTTCCTCTGGCCCTTTGTCTGGTACATATTTAGATGAGTCTCATTTACCAAGAAAAATCTAAATTTGAGAAGCAGGGGCCTTCATCTGCAGAGCTAACGTCTGAGCTTTCTTCAGTTTCTGATATCTCTTTATGTTCTAGATCTGTATCCATGATAGCTCTGTTTATCATGCAGTCAAATTATCTCACAAATGTATGGATTCTTCCTTTCGCACAATCTAGTCTATCCCTGTTATTTATTTTTGGCTGTTCTCGTTTGAACTTCAACTTCATATTTTTCTACTTTTTCCTCCATGAGCTCTAAAGCATTTCTGACATCATCATGTGCTTCATACTTTTCCAATTCTTGCTCTATGTCTTTGATTCTTTCTACAGTTTTCTCAAACTTCCTTTTTGCATGTTTAATGTATGCATCAATTTAAAAGTGTATTAAATAGCATAAATTTGTCAGCTTTTTAGCAACTCATCATCAAGATCACCTCATGTTGGCATTATTAAGATAAGTAATCACCTCAGTCTCCTTTTATGTTCATTGTACTTTTTAAGTGTTATCATTTCCCACTATTTATTTATCTCTGTTATAAAATATTTGTCATGCTCTTTTACAACTGTCAATGGGGGTCTCTGTTAACCTTCCAATTGCTTTCCATTCATTTGCTCAGGTGACATTCCTTTCTCGTCAAATATTTGACTGCCAATTTGTGCCCTTTTTGATCTTCTGTTATTCATGTGTTGTTTGACTCACAAATTTGCACATGCCATAAATCCAAAGTATAAATCTCACACATTTATGTCATATGATTATTGCTTGTGCTGAGAATAGAATTTTATCCTTCTTCCTCTCAATTTACTGCAGCTTAAACTACTGATCTCATGTGAACATATACTTGACTTGAAATCATCACATCAGAGTCATTTATGCTTGGCATAAATCATAAAGCAGAGTGTAATAGGCTATTTACTGCTGTTGTAAGGGAGAGAAGTGGTGTTATACACTCTGCATATGTGGGTGTGTTTGTATTCATACACACACACATACCCACGCATACACAGTGTATAATGCCACTTTTCTCCCTTACAATGGTAGTAATTAACACTGAGAAAAACAAAGGTTAAAGTAATGCTTAGTTAGATAAATTTGTCAGAGACAACATTAAAATTTTTAACAAAAAAAAGAAAAAAATTATGTTGTTTGAGATGTCATCAGTAATGTCATTTATGATGTAATAGAATATTTGGTTTGTTCAGTGAATTTCTAAGGTTATTTTTAACGTGAAAAAATATTTCATTATAATATGTAAATCCAACTGCCTGCGGGGGGGTCTGGCAGCAGGACCTGGCTGCTGGTCACCCCCCACAAGCAGCCAGTGCCCATAAAGGTAGCCAGCTCCACACTGGGCAGGGCCTTCAGTCATGCACGGCAGTGGGTCCCCAGGTACAACCAACTCCACACTACACACAGCCTTCAGCTATGCATGCTGGCTGGTTGGCCAAAGGGCCAGACCCTGGGGATCCCAAACCCTTAGGGCTTTTTTTTTGTAAATGGGAAGACCCAGTGTGGCTCCCCTCCCCGAGCTTCACTAGGCTCTGGGGACCCCACCCCCAAGAGCCTTTTTGTTTGAAAAAAAAAAGGAGGAGGGCTGTGTGCCCCCAAGCCTTGTTAGACCCCAGGCCACTTCTTTAAATAAAGAGGAGGGGGGCATGCTTGGGCTCCCTCCCTATGACGATATTGGCACCTGGGGCACCATCCTTCAAGATCTGGTATCATTTTTAGGGTGATGGGGACATGCAGCCCCCCTCCCTTGGCTGATTTCTGCCCTGGGAACCCTAGCCCTTGGGGTCTGGTGTCATTTTTAGGGAGAGGAGGACATGCAGCCACCTCCCTGGGCTGACTTCAGACCCAAGGATCCCAACCCCCGGGCCTGTTAAAGGTTGGTGCCCGGGTGCCCACCCAGGGAACCCACCACACCCTTTTTATGAGCCACAGGGGAAGCCCCAAGGCCCTGTGGCCTCAGCCGGCTCCCTGCATACAGCAGGAGCTGGCATTTCTGCCACCCTGAGGGAGCAGCTCCCAATGCTGCTCCCTCCAGTGGGAGAAATATTTTAATCTGTTTCCCTGCCTGCTTCAGTGTGGGCAGGGAAATAGATCAAAAGTCTGCTCCCATCAGGCAGAAGCATTTTGAAAGCTCCCTTCCGGAGAGAGTAGACTTGTTGTTCGCTCCTTCTTGGTGGGAGATTCAAAAATGCTCCCGCCAAGCGAGAGCAAGGAAAGGTTTCCCTGCTATGTCACGGGGGTGGGCTCCTCTGTACATAGCTAATGAGCCGGCCCCTGGGGATGGGGTCTCCAGGACCATTAATGGCTCAGGGAGGCATGCCACACAGCCCCCTGGTTGGGATGACAGGGATACCGACAACATAACGGATAGTATTTTAGACAAATTACCCTGGCATGTTATGGATCAGCTCACCCCATATGTTCATCCTGCTGTTCTTTGTTTCCAGCAGTAAACCCAAGGTCGGGCAACATCGCAGGGGACATTCGAAAATCCCCTCATTTAATTTCCTGATTGGAGGTGGGAGGAGTCTGATGCTGAGAATATGGGATGCCGTCCATTTAAAAATCTATTTGAGGCTAATCACATGCGTGAACCAGAAGAGGCAGTTTTTCCCCCAATGTCGGAGACTGGGAAGAGGGAGAACAGAGGAACCTAGAGCGTAGCTGGCTTTTCCAATGGAAGAGGAGCACCACACGCCTACGGAGGATTAGATGCGCAGTGGGTGTTGCTCAGAAGAGAGAAGTCCATAGCAGGAGAAGGGGATGCGAAGAAGCCAGGAGGCCACTGACAACATGGAGAAATGTGGCTTTCCAGATATGAGCTTATCTCCTAGGGAGACATGAGAGATGGGTAGGAAACAGGAAGGGTCAGGGGAGCACTTGTCTTTGCGCATATCATTCCACAAGCACTTGGAGATGGGGACAGTGGCGTGAAGTTAGAAAGTCAATGTTAATCCCTCACTAAACCCCATTCCTTAAAAAGAGAAATATTTTAAACCCTCACTCGTCTACTTACCTGTGAGCTTTCTCTTTCTTTCAAGAGGCACCTTCCACCCCGGTGGTTCCCGACTTCCTGGCAAGAAACAAAAGAGAAGAAGAAGATTGCTTGAGGATACGTTGTACTGTACTATACAAATAACTCTACAAATAAATATAATATGGAAAACATAGACTGTAGTCTGTAGTCAGAGTCATAAGTCCTGCTTGCACAACAAGTGGTGGAGAATGCGGGCAACTCTCCATTGAAAAAGAATGGAAACTGTACTACAGCAACTGGTGCCAGGGAAGAGGAAACTTGAATGGGCCTTAGAGCGACAGATGTCTTCCACGAACATTCATTGTGAAATCTTTAGAGACGCAGTGAAAGCACAGGTAGAAGGTTTACACAAGGTGGATGAGGATCAGCTACAACTTACTTCTAATATCTCTGGAACTCAAAGCACGGTTTCTTTTGGGACCGAATGTTGCACTACAAAAATACATCATAGAGAAGGACCCCGACACGTTTTTGTTAAATTTTGAAAGAGCCATCCAAGCCTGTGCTTGGCCTCTGGCGAAATGATACTTCTTTCTCATCCCTTCCCTTATAACAGGAGAAGCACAAGTGACATATCAAATTGCGAATGCGCAGATAAATATCTCTTATGAGGAAATCAAGATGATTATATTGGACCATTTGGGTATGGACACAGAAACATATCGAGTAACATGTCGAAAGGAAAAAGGGTCACCAGGAAATAACCTCAAAACCCATTTTTTAAACTAAAAATGGTGGACGATAAATGGCTGAGGCCCATGGAGAGCAGTAAGGATGACATAATAAATCTAATTTACCTGGAGCAATCTCTAGGAGCTCTGCTTTACCTACACAGAAATGGTTATGGCAGCATACTGATCTTATGGTGGAGCAGGCCGTTGAGATGACCACAACCCTTTCAAGACCTCACACCCTTGCTGCTACTCCTCAGAAACGGATCAGATTATTTGTACTTTACACACAACTGGGACAAATAGAAATGAAAAAAAAGGAGGAGAACCCCCATAGAAAGCACTACACCAAGAATTCTAAAACCCGAAAACCCAACCCAAAAGTGCCCTCAATGCTTTGAGTGTGGGAAAGGGGTCATATCACCCGCTTCTGTTACAACAAGAAGGTGGTGAGGAACCCATGGAAATTAACTACACCCCTTGCTCTATCTTATATACCCAAGAGCAGGGGCATTGTTTTTTCATAAGTCTACAAATCAATGAGAAATGGGTTTTAGATCTATTAGATTTGGGGTGTAAACAGTCTGTAATATAGAGTGATTTAGTACATCTCTCCAAATTCCTTCCTGGTCATGTGGTGTACATGATGATGGTAAATCCTACCAAGTAGCACACCTTGTGATGAACAAGCTGGAAGGTAAAAAAAAATAGACATTGAACTAGGGGTTCTATGTAAGCTCCCTGAGAATATAATTCTAGGTACAGAGAATCCTGAATTTCTAGAAATGTTTTTTCCCAACCTAGACTAAGTAGAACACGGAAGAGAAACCATGGGGAAACCCCAGTCCAAGAATGTTCTACTCAACCAAGAACCCTGGGAGATGGATAGGAATTTCAGACACTCTCAAGTTGAAGATGCTATGTTACAAAACACCTGGCAGAAGGCACATACCAATGAAAACAACCTGCGATCCTTCTATCCTCAGTTCATTACAAGAAAAGGGCTGTTGTATAGAGTGCCCCATGTATTTAGAGAGCAAATCATGTCCCATTTGTTGAAAGGCATACAGGAACCCACAAGACAACCAAGGCAATACTATGCCAATGTTTCTTTCTGGGAATTTATTCTATCATAAAAAATGTTGTCAGGAATGTGAGGTGTACCAGAGGAAAAATGCCTATTGTCCTCCCCCCCTTCAAACCCTCCCAGTTATAGGAAAGCCCTTTGACCAGGTTGGGATGGTTCTAACAGGGCCTCTTCCAAATCCAGTAAGGGGAACCAAAATGTGAGGACCCCCACAATCACAAAAATAGCTCAGATCCTGGTAGAGGTCTTCGCTAGAGTGGGCTTCCCCAAAGAGATCTACAGATCAGGGACACCCTTTGTTTTCCAACTCACGAAACAGGTGTGTAGGCTGTTGAACTTAAACCACATCAAGAAATCCATATACCATTCACAGATAGACAGCCTAGTGGAGAGGGACAATGGCTCCCTGTAGCTTAGCTTAGAAAAGATAATAACCAGTGAAAGAAGAAATTGGGACCAGCTCCTATCATTGGCACTTTTTGTTCCTAGGTGTCAGGCGCAGAGTAGCTTAAAATGTTCCTCTTTTGAACTTCTCTATGTTAGGTAGCCACGTAGTCTCCTTGAAATGACAAAAGAAGTATGGGAGAAGGATATTGGAGAGGAAGCTGGTGGGTTACTAGACCATGCAAAACAATTAGGGGCTCAAAGAGGCAAACTCCGGGACTCAGCCCGTAATAACCTCGAGAAAAATCAAATCAGACAGAAAGTTTATGACAAAGGAAAGAAGTGGCATAGCTATCAGGTGAATTAATGGGTGCTAGGATTACTTCCCATTTCCGCTAAAAAGCTGAAGTTGGAATGGATGGCCCTTACAAAATAATCACTAATTAGTAATCACCTCAGAATGTTTCCTAGGAAGGAACAAAATGACCCTGTAAGTCTATTAAAAAAACGGTTATGTCCTGTGCAAAAAAGTGCATGTCACACAGCCGGTTGTAACCAGTTCTACTACCTTAAAACACCTCCCTATTAATGAGGGCTTAATGGAGGAACAGAGAGCCATATTTCTGTCTGCCCTTCAACCCTTTACCCCTCTGTTTTCTGATGTTCCAGGGCAAACGCATTTAGCAGAGCATGCCATTCCTTCACAAGAAGGAGTTATTGTTAAACAAAAAATGTATAAGATTCCTGCTGCATGGAGGGAGACAATACAGAAGGAAACTGAGATGATGTTACAAATGGGGATAATAAAACCATCACAAAGCAATCTGTTATCTCCCATTGTGCAAACCCGAGGGCATGGCCAGATTCTGTATCAACTTTAGAGCAGTGAACAGAGTTTCCAAATTTTATGCTTACCCCCTCCCGAGAATTAATGATGAACTAATAAAGAAATTGAACAAGGCCCGTACATCACTACTCTGGATCTTACAAAGGGGTGCTGGCAAGTACCCCTTAAGAAAGACAACCAGGGCTATTTGACTTTAGTGTCCTGCCTTTTGAACTACATGGGACCCCTGCCACCTTTCAAAGGTTTTTGAATAGGGTACTACAAAATCATCTAGCATATTCATCTGCCGACCTTGACGAGCTCGTCATTTTTAGTCCAACCTGGAAACAGCACCTCTTTCATTGTGAAAGAGTACTCCAAGAGTCGTGAAGAGCCAAATTGCATATCAATGCAAAGAAATCCAGGGCAAGATATAATAAGGTTGAATACCTACGATATGTTCTAGAAAATGGTCTGATTAAACCTCAGGAGGAAAAGATATGAGCCATCACAGAAATGCCCTTTCCCTGAACCAAGAGGGAAGTCCAGGCTTTCTCAGTCCTCCTTGGCTAATATTGAGGATTTATTTCACAAAATTCAGATATTGCGGGCCCCTGACTGATCTCCTGAAAAAGGAGACTACCAACCAGGAATTGCAAAATCTTACAGAGAAGGTCAAGGAGGCATTCAGACACCTCTAACAACCCATCGTCACCAGACCGGTGCTGACCTCTCCAAATTTTGATAGGACTTTTATCCTGCAGACAGATTTATCCTTTTAACAGATCATCCCCCACTAAAGTGGAAGAGTCGAAACAGGGGTACCAATCCAAGGGTGTTCAGATGGTTCCTGTGACAACAGCCCTTCACGTTTGAAGTATTACATTGGATAGGTGGTGCTCAAGGCAACGCAGACTTATAGTCTCATTTTCCCCTTTTCCCCAAGCAGGAAAATCCCAGGATGGGGATGTGTTGGGATGGCAGGGATACAGACAACATAATGGACTAAATTGTAAATAAATTACTGTGGAACGTTATGGATGAGCTTGGCCCAAACATTCATCCTCCCGATCTTTGTTTCCAGCAATCAACCCAAAGTCAGGCAATGCCACAAGGGACATCTGAAAGTCCCTTCATTTTTTTCCTGATTGGAGGTGAGAGGAGCATGACACTGAGTATATGAGACACAGTCCCTTTAAGATTGAACTTGAGGCTAATCACATACGCAATGCCAAAAAAGAACAGTTTTCCCCCACAACGTCATAGTCAGAGGAGAGAGCGAAAGGTGGAATGCACAGCAGAACTGGCTACTCTGATGAAAGAGGAGCATCACACGCCCATGGCAATATCAATGCTTAAGGAGTGCCACCGAAAGAGAGAAGTCCATAGCAGGAGAAGGGGATGCAAAGAAATCAAAGGCTACTGGCAACACACAGGGCCCAGCCATGCTCTAGGAGAAGCATGGCTTATCCAGGTACAGGCTCATCATCTAGGGAGACACAGGAGGTGGATGGGGGAATGGGAAGGGTCTGGGGAGCACTCATCTTTGAATAAATAGCCTTTCATGTTGGAGTCACTGCATGAGTAAACCGGATGGACTTTCTTTTCATACGTACTTATTTTCCTTTGTAACTGAAGGAGAGGTTAAGTCGTTTTTTTTTTGACTTTGTAAGGTCCATGGATTTTTTTATTGCTTTTCTTTCTTCTTCCTTTTTTTATTTTGTGAAGTGATACCATTCCTCAACCATAACAAGGTGGAAAGAAATTTTGCACATATTGTTTTATGAGCACTCAGGATTGCGGCATTGCTTACAGATTTATTTATTTTTTTGCCCTAGGGGGTCCCTCTGGGTCCCCCTGTGGGGTCTATGGAATCAGGGTACCCGTATTCTGCCCCTTGCTACTATTTTTTCTTTTTTTTCCAGACCAGGACAGGGAACTAAGTCCATGAGTCCTTTAATGGCTGGGGGCAACATTTTTATCATGTTCCTGGCAGCCAGTCAGAGCACTTATTCTGGTGGGAGTCTGACTCCTGTGGGAGCAAGATGGCCCAACGGGAAAAAAACTCCCAGTGCCAATCAGAACTCTCCATTCTTAAGATGGCACTCTGCAAACGTCTCTCAAGCCTCTTGTGGACCCAACCATCCAGATATACAGCTATTTTTCAACCTTAATTTGTCAAAAACTACTGAATGGATTAACACCAAATCACATAAAACACAAGACCAAGATCTAGCTTCCTGCCAAATTTGATGTAATTCAGTTAATCCGTTTTTGCTGAAGCCTGTCCTAAATAACTCTATTGAAAAAGCATTGGTATATTGCACTTCGGAAAAGCAGACCTAGCAATAACTACCCAGTGGAGACTGCCACCAAGATATATCTCCATATATCTTATGTGTGGAGGAATAGAATGTCAATTCTAGTCCAATCATGTATCAAATAGAATGTGGATGCATAGTTATTTGGATACAAATTTATATTGAGGTAAACATTTATCAGAACTGGAATTAAGGTGTTGTGATTCATGTTGGTTATGAATGGAAATAGTGTTAAGATGGCTACCACCTTGAATGCATACAGTGTGTTAAGTACAGAGCGAAGTAAATTGGGATTTGTACATTTTTGATTTCTTTACTAACATGAAAATAACCAATGAGAGTGAGTATGCATACGTGATAAGGTGAAATGGAAAACTGAACGAACTGACATTGACAATGGCGCATTGTCATAGAAGATGTCATGAGTGATATAACAGCTGGGATAATTAAATTAGCAGTGCATGGCATGGGCACAAGTTATAGTTACTGTAGGGCACAAGTCATAGTTACTTGAAATAACTGTAACTACAAAAGCTGAGTTTTGTATCGTTTTGTGCATATAAAATCTGATCTTAACTATAACGTCCCTGTAACCTTTGTTTTTTTAGTGAATTTTCAAGTTTTTATTTTATTTTATTCCCTAAATATGACATCCCTGTAAACTTTGTTTTTTTCAGTGAATTTTAAGGATAGTTTAGTGTTACATAAAATGCCCATCGCAATGAACCACAGTGGTGGGGCGGGGTGTTGGATGCAGGCCCTAGCCTGGCATTGTGCTGGCCCCACCCAACCTTGCTGCTCCTGGCCCCCTCCTCCTTGCTATCCATTGTCCAAGTCGCTGCCCCTGCTCCCTCAATACAGCCCTCTGTTGCCTTTGTTCTGCCACTGCCCTTACCACCTACCCTGAAGAGTTAGCTTGCTGCCCCATCCACCTCCTCCCTTCCCTCTGTTGTCTGAGTCCATACAAAAGCCTCCTCCCTCCTGTCCTGCATGGTCAATGTGCTGTCACTGCCCTCCATTTAGCTTGATGTTCCTGCCCACTCCTCCTGCCCTCCGTTAGCCCAAGTGTATGCCTCATCATAGCCCTCCTGCTTTGTCTCTGTGCTTAGCTTGCTGCTCCTACCCTCCTTCCCTCTACCATCCAATATCTGTGTGCATGCCCGTTCTCCCTCCTTTGTTCCCACCATGTTCAATGAACCTGCCACTGCCCATCCTATCTACCTTGAGGGTTCTGTTGAACTGCCACTGCCCCTCCCACCTTTCTAGCATGGTTACATGGCTGCTGCATGTCCCTGCCTCCTCCCTCCTGTCCTCTGTGGTACATTTTGCTGCCACTTCCTTCTGCCTTCCCTGCTCTGTTCTGCTTCAACTGCTCCTCCTGCCCTCTCTTGTCTGTGTCCAGCCCCTACTCCTCCCTTCTGTCCTCCATGTTCCTTTGTGCATGCTTCTTCCCCCCCTCTTGCCCATTATGGTTATTGTGCTGCCACTAAGCCTCCTGCTTGCCATGCATGGTCTACGGTGCTGCCACAGTTCCTCCCACCTGCCCTGTGTGGTCAGCTTGCTGCCCCTGACTCGCTCCCACCTTCCCTCCGTTGTCTGTGTGTATGCCATTATAGTCTTAATGTTGCCATCCATAGTGTGTTGGAATTCCAGTGCCCATCCTGCCTGCCCTCCATGGTCAGCTTCCTGCTTCTGCCTTTCCCCCTTTGTCCCTGCCCTTCGTTTTTCATATCCAGGACCCTATCCCCTCCTTCCTGCCTTGTCTGGTCCATTGTCGTGCCCCTGTCCCCTCCCTCCTGCCCTTCAGGGTCCATTATGCTGCAACTATCCCTCCTGTCTGTCCGGTATGGTCCTCTTTCTGCCCTTGGCTCTTTCTCCTCCACTCTCTGTTGTCCATGTGCATGGCCCTGTCCCTTTCTATTTACTTTCCATGGACTGTTGTGCTGCATTGCTGTCCCGCCTGCCTTGTTTGGTGTATTGTGCTTCTGCAGTCCCTGATGCTTGCCCTCTAAGGTCAGTTTGATGTACCTGCCCATCTCCCTCCTGCCCTCTGTTATCCGAGTCCATGCCCTCTGAGATCCAATTTACCATACTTGCCAATATTTTGAACTTGGTAAGAGGGAAATTTGATTTAAAAAAAACCTGGTAAATTGATTTTCCCCAGTGACTTACACTGAAAAAGAGGAGATTTTATACGAGACAGATAAAATAAGGCCCTTTTGAGCTTAAGAACACCAGGAGTCTCCTGCCTGAAACGGGCTGTTGGCATGAATGGTTGCACTGCCACTGCCTCTTTTTTCTGCCCTCAGTGGTCTGTATATTGCCACAGCCTCTCATCCCTGTCCTGCATGGTTGGTTTGTGGCTCCTGCCCCCCTCCCACCTGCCTTGCATGCTCTGTTGTGCTACCACTGCCCCTCCTGCGAGCCCAGCATAGTTAACTTGTCCACTCTGCATCCTCCTCCCTGCCCTCAATTATCTGAGTCCGTGACCCTGACATCTGCCTCCCCATAGTACAACTAGATTGCTAACATTCTATATATATTACGAAAGAGTGGCACGCCTGATATCATCTCGATGTATTCAAAACTGTAATACCTTAAGCATTTCCTTTAGAAATTATGAAAATGAGATGGTCTTATTTCCATAGAAATTATGGTTAGCGCTCTAAAAAACTAAAATGAGAACATATTTTTTGAGTTCTTAAATAGTGACAAAGCACTTTGAAATTTGTTGTTATCTTTGAGTTTTTTTATCCAGTAAATCACTTGACTATATGTTACACTTAGGGGAGAGGAGTTGAGGTTACGGCCAGAGCTGCAGACTTTGCAGCTGGGAATTCAGGTTCAAATTTCGGCGTCAGCTTGACATCCTGTGATTATGGGTTAATCACTTAGGGCCACATGTACGAAGCCGTTTGCATGTCGCAAACTGCGAAAAACGCAGCTTGTGGCATGCAAACCGCCGAACGCGATGCTCATTCCCAAATTGCGAGTCGGTACCGACTCGCAATTTGGGAATGCGACTCGCAAATAGGAAGGGGTGGTCCCTTCCTATTTGCGACTGCATCGCAATGCAGAGTTGCTTTGTGACCGCGAATGCGGTCGCAAACCAACTCGCAGTTACCACCAGTGTCACATTGGTGGTAACTCATTCGCAAAAGGGAAGGTTTCCCCTTTGTGAATGGCAAAAAAAAATCAAATCAGAGCAGGCAGTGGTCCTATGGACCACTGCCTACTCTGAAAAAAACGAAACCAAATGGTTTCGATTTAGTTTTTATCTTGCAGCTCGTTTTTGGGCTGCAAAATGAAAAGAAAAACTGCTTTATTGAAAAAACAGTCACAGACATGGAGGTCTGCTGACTACAGCAGGCCACCATCCCTGTGAGTGCAGGGACTCGCTATGGGGTCGCAAACTGCGACCCACCTCATGAATATTGATGAGGTGGGTCTTTGCGACCCCATAGCGAGTCGCAGAAGGTGTCTGAGACACCTTTCTGCATCCAATTTTGCGAGTTGCAAATTGCGAGTCGGTCAGACTCGCAATTTGCAAGTCACAAAATTTGAGTTTCCTACATCTGGCCCTCAATCTCCCCATGCCTAAAACCAAAATGAATGTGTCCTTGTGGGATGTAACTGATGCTCATGTAAGGCACTCCAATACCTTTGGGGCAGGTCTTTGCTATAAAAAGCTGAAAAAACCCCAAAAGAATTAAGTGTTTGTACACTTCTGTCAGTAGGCTATATTTGGGTTACATTTGGGTGATATTTGTGCTACATTTGAGCTCTTTTCTCTCTGGTGGCCATCTTGGAAGACTTATTTGTTATGAAGCTCCTTAATGTTCTCATTTACTGCAGTATTCTCAGTAGAAAATGCTTTCAGTTTACCACTTTGATTCCCTCAAGATGGCGTTTAGATGTGCCACACATTTGGCATAAATTCAGAATATTAGCACTGTATGTGCTCATTAGAACACTGTAATATGGCTTCTGATTACCAGGGAGTTACCTGGCAGTTTTCTTCTGGTGTTGAAAGTGCATGTTTTAGTCTACCTAACAGAATGTTTTAATGAAACAGAAGAGGAATATACTTGAGGACTCACTAAAAACGTGTCCTAATTTTTCTTTCTACAGGACTAACCATGATATCTATGACAAAATGAACAGCTTCATTTTGTACTTTTCTAAATTAAATATTATAAGTTTTACCAGTCTAATTCAATCAAGATGGCTTCAGATGTGCTACAGTTTTGTTGTAAGTAAGACTTTATCGTAGACTCCTGTTATAGTAACAAGACTGCTGTATTTTGGGCGGCACCACCACTGAGTCTGATCCCACACCGTGTGACAGCTGTCGGCCTAACCCTTCTGGCTAGCTAGCAGCACCTCACCAGCACAAAAGGTAAAGGTGGTCTGTGGCAGCCTATTGCATGACACTCAGACTCCTCAGGGAAGTCATGGTTGAAGAGATCGTACCCCTTTCTCTCAGTTCTACAAGTCTCAAACATACAAAGACAAACAGAAGTAGAATCTTGGTTTGTTAGGTTTTATTGAAGCAACTGCGTTCTACGTAAAAAGGCATGAACTGCGAATATGAGGAAAATGTAACACAACACTATTACAGCAGTGACCAGGAAAGTGAAATGTTGGAAGAGTCCCACAATATCCGTACCTACACTACTAAGTTTCTACATAAGAGCAATAGCAGTGGCAGCCCTACTATGCCCTTCCAGTCCCAGGAAGAAAGCCCAGTCCCTATACTTGTGTTGGAGGTAATGATGAGGTCTGTTAGTCTGCTGGGAGTTCTCCCACGTAGACAGAGGAAGCGTGAGATTTCAGCAGAAACTGCTACGACATGCAGCATGAGATGGCAAGCTGGCTGGAATGTCCCCTCATAGTTGGTGGGAACAGTATGTTGTTTTGTAATAAAACATCTGGTTGTTCTGGGTACTGCCCTGACATGACAACGCATATTATTCTATGTAGGGTAGACATGGTACTCTCTGGAGAGGCAATACCAGGTAAGCTATTATGTATAGTCTTGGAGTGCGCACAGGATGAACTGTTGTGCAGAGCAATGGTAACTTATATAAAATAATAAAACATTACCACTAAAATGAAGCCTTGCTAAAATAATAAGAGGAATACAATGGCAAGTGACGAGGTGTTAGACCTGACAGCCTTAGGGTGGTCCCCCCTAACTTTTTGCCTTCCTCCCTCCACTTTTTGGATACTGTTCTTGCTGGTTTTTAGACTCTGCGCACTTTACCACTGCTAACCAGTGCTAAAGTGCAGTTGCTCTCTCCTTTTAAATATGGTAACATTGGATCATACCCAATTGGACTATTTAATTTACTTATAAGTCCCTAGTGGAGTGCACAATGTGTGCCCAGGGCCTGTAGATTAAATGGTACTAGTGGGCCTGCAGCACTGAATGTGCCACCCACTTAAGTAGCTCCTTAACCTTGTTTCAGGCCTGCGATTTCAAGGCCTGTGTGTGGAGTTTCACTGCCAATTCGACTTGACATTTAAAAGTACTTGCCAAGCCTAAAACTCCCCTTTTTCTACATACAAGACACACCTAAGGTATGACCTAGGTAACCCATAGGGCAGCGTGCTGTGTAGGCAAAAGGCAGGACATGTACCTATGTAGTTTACATGTCCTGGTAGTGTACAACTCCTAAATTAGTTTTTACACTGCTGTGAGGCCTGCTCCCTTCATAGGTGAACATTGGGGCCGCCTTCATACATAGTTTGAGTGGTAGCTGCTGATCTGAAAGGAGTAGAAAGGTCATATTTAGTATGGCCAGAATGGTGACATTAAATCCTGCTGACTGGTGAAGTTGGATTTAATATTACTATTTTAGAAATGCCACTTTTAGAAAATGAGCATTTCTCTGCACTTAAATCTTTCTGTGCTGTACAATCCACGTCTTGCTGGGTTTAGTTGACAGCTCCTTGTGCATTCACTCAGACACACACCAAACACAGGATACTCACCCTCACTTGCATACATCTGCATTTTGAATGGGTCTTCCTGGGCTGGGAGGGTGGAGGGCCTGCTCTCACATTAAGGACTGCCACACCCCCTACTGGGACCCTGGTAGACAGGATTGAACTGAAAGGGGACCTGGTGCACTTCTAAGCCACTCTTTGAAGGCTCCCTCACTTCAAAGGCACATTTGGGTATGAAACAGGGCTTCTGCCCATTCCAACTCAGACTCTTCCTGGAGAAGAAACTTGTAACCATAACCTGAATCCTGCCAAGAGGAACTTCCTGGCTGCCCAAAGGTCTCACCTGACGACTGCTCTATGTGAAGGACTGCTGCCTTGCTGTAGCCCTGCTGCCGTGCTGCTCTCTGCCTGAGGTGAAGAAGTGCTCTGCAAGGGCTTGGATAGAGCTTTCCTCCTGTTCCCTGAAGTCTCAGGACCAAAAAGACTTCGGGGGTCATTCCAACCCTGGCGGTCGGTGTTAAAGCGGCGGCCAACCCGTCAACAGGCAGGCGGTAAAAAAAATGGAATTCTGACCCTGGCGGAAACCGCCAACAAAGACCGCCACTTTAACACTCCGACCGCCACGGCGGGACAAACAAACAGCGCGGCGGTCACCGCCAACAAATAGGCGGGAGACAATGTACCGCCCACCCTATCACAACTCACCAATCCGCCACCTTTCCCGTGGCGGGAGCCCCGCCGATAAAAACACGGCGGAAACAGACTACGAACGGGAAAACGCTCACCTCTACAAACTCCACGAGGAATCTGGACAGCATGGAACCAGAACTACACATCCTACCAGCTATTGTCTACCTGCTCCTCTACCAGGAGCACGAACGCCGGCGCAGAAGACAATGGTGAGTACTGCACCTACGACACAGGGGAGGGGGGAGGAGAAAAGATTACGGGCACACACATACGCGACACACCCACCCTCACCCACAACTACCTACACATCAATGCAGAGCAACAACTCAGAGTGACACCCCCAAAACCCCCCGGAAGAATGCAAAGACAAAATAAAATGATCATGAAATTCAAATATATTGTAAGGCTACGTAAAAAAAAAATTCAAACATCTATAACTATATACACATATGTAAATTGTCCTGTCCAAATTGGGTTTCAGTCATTGTACGTGGGCTGATGGGCCTCAACACATGGGCAAAGCCCACACAGGAGACCCAAAGCCATTGGAGAGAACACTGCAGGGGCATCAGATAGAAAAACTACAGGCACCTCAGGGGGAAGGGAAGGGGAGGCACCTCAGCCACA
This sequence comes from Pleurodeles waltl, assembly GCF_031143425.1. Classification (NCBI taxonomy): domain Eukaryota; kingdom Metazoa; phylum Chordata; class Amphibia; order Caudata; family Salamandridae; genus Pleurodeles; species Pleurodeles waltl. The sequence continues at coordinate 338,179,625 of NC_090444.1, read as the reverse complement.
TGAGTCCACGACGCCAGATCCACGAGGGGCCTCCATGCCCACTGTCCCATCCTGGGGAGTGCAAAGCCACAGTCTCACAAGTCTCTACAGTGGGTGGCTTGCCCACTGTGCCATCCTGGGGAGTGCAAAGCCACAGTCTCACAAGTCTCTACAGTGGGTGGCTTGCCCACTGTGCCATCCTGGGGAGTGCAAAGCCACAGTCTCACAAGTCTCTACAGTGGGTGGCTTGCCCACTGTTACATCCTGGGGAGTGCAAAGCCACAGTCTCTCAAGTGGATTACAGACTCCACTGGTCCTGGAGGAGGCATGGTGCCCAGAGTGCATCGTGCAGCCCTGCCCGACACAGATCCGGGCCTGCCCCTTCTGCCAATGGGCCAGCGGTGCTTGAGATGAAGGGCCCAGCGGAGCGGTGCTTGAGGCGGCGGTGCCCAGCGGAGCGGTGCTTGAGATGAAGGACCCAGCGGAGCGGTGCTTGAGATGAAGGACCCAGCGGAGCGGTGCTTGAGATGAAGGGCCCAGCGGAGCGGTGCTTGAGATGAAGGGCCCAGCGGAGCGGTGCTTGAGACGGCGGTGCCCAGCGGAGCGGTGCTTGAGATGAAGGGCCCAGCGGAGCGGTGATTGAGATGAAGGGCCCAGCGGAGCGGTGCTTGAGATGAAGGGCCCAGCGGAGCGGTGCAGAGATGAAGGGCCCAGCGGAGCGGTGCTTGAGATGAAGGGCCCAGCGGAGCGGTGCTTGAGATGAAGGGCCCAGCGGAGCGGTGCTTGAGATGAAGGGCCCAGCGGAGCGGTGCTTGAGACGGCGGTGCCCAGCGGAGCGGTGCTTGAGACGGCGGTGCCCAGCGGAGCGGTGCTTGAGATGAAGGGCCCAGCGGAGCGGTGCTTGAGATGAAGGGCCCAGCGGAGCGGTGCTTGAGACGGCGGTGCCCAGCGGAGCGGTGCTTGAGATGAAGGGCCCAGCGGAGCGGTGCTTGAGATGAAGGGCACAGCGGAGCGGTGCTTGAGAAGAAGGGCCCAGCGGAGCGCTGCTTGAGATGAAGGGCCCAGCGGAGCGGTGCTTGAGATGAAGGGCCCAGCGGAGCGGTGCTTGAGATGAAGGGCCCAGCGGAGCGGTGCTTGAGATGAAGGGCCCAGCGGAGCGGTGCTTGAGATGAAGGGCCCAGCGGAGCGGTGCTTGAGATGAAGGGCCCAGCGGAGCGTTGCTTGAGATGAAGGGCCCAGCGGAGCGGTGCAGAGATGGAGGGCCCAGCGGAGCGGTGCTTGAGATGAAGGGCGCAGCGGAGCGGTGCAGAGATGAAGGGCCCAGCGGAGCGGTGCTTGAGATGAAGGGCCCAGCGGAGCGGTGCTTGAGATGAAAGGCCCAGCGGAGCGGTGCCGAGATGAAGGGCCCAGCGGAGCGGTGCTTGTCTTGAAGGGCCCTGTTCAGCGGTTCTTGAGACGGCGGTGCCCTGTTCAGCGGTGCTTGTCTTGAAGGGCCCTGTTCAGCGGTGCTTGAGACGGCGGTGGCCTGTTCAGCGGTGCTTGTCTTGAAGGGCCCTGTTCAGCGGTGCTTGAGACGGCGGTGCCCTGTTCAGCGATGCTTGTCTTGAAGGGCCCTGTTCAGCTGTGCTTGTCTTGAAGGGCCCTGTTCAGCGGTGCTTGAGACGGCGGTGGCATGTTCAGCGGTGCTTGTCTTGAAGGGCCCTGTTCAGCGGTGCTTGAGACGGCGGTGCCCTGTTCAGCGGTGCTTGTCTTGATGTGCCCTGTTCAGCGGTGCTTGTCTTGAAGGGCCCTGTTCAGCGGTTCTTGTCTTGAAGGGCCCTGTTCAGCGGTGCTTGAGACGGCGGTGCCCTGTTCAGCGGTGCTTGTCTTGAAGGGCCCTGTTCAGCGGTGCTTGTCTTGAAGGGCCCTGTTCAGCGGTGCTTGTCTTGAAGGGCCCTGTTCAGCGGTGCTTGCCTTGAAGGGCCCTGTTCAGCGGTGCTTGAGACGGCGGTGCCCTGTTCAGCGGTGCTTGTCTTGAAGGGCCCTGTTCAGCGGTGCTTGAGACGGCGGTGGCCTGTTCAGCGGTGCTTGTCTTGAAGGGCCCTGTTCAGCGGTGCTTGAGACGGCGGTGGCCTGTTCAGCGGTGCTTGTCTTGAAGGGCCCTGTTCAGCGGTGCTTGAGACGGCGGTGCCCTGTTCAGCAGTGCTTGTCTTGAAGTGCCCTGTTCAGCGGTGCTTGTCTTGAAGGGCCCTGTTCAGTGGTGCTTGTCTTGAAGGGCCCTGTTCAGCGGTGCTTGTCTTGAAGGGCCCTGTTCAGCGGTGCTTGTCTTGAAGGGCCCTGTTCAGCGGTGCTTGTCTTGAAGGGCCCTGTTCAGCGGTTCTTGAGACGGCGGTGCCCTGTTCAGCGGTTCTTGACATGTGTCTCCAGGGCACCATATCCGGCCAATATATGGAGTTCACTCGTCATCCGACTTCTCGCTTCTGGGGCCCTCCTGTGCTGGAGTCCCAGGCCCGTGGGTGTCCTCCTTCACACCCGGAATGGGGCTGGTGGGGCCCTCCTGGGCAGCTCGCCTGCTGCCGGACTTGTCAGCCGTGCTGCCCTTGACATCCTTCCGTGATTCTCTGTGGCCCTTGCCTCCCTTTGTAGATGTGCCAGGTGGCACCCCCACTTCCTGATGGTGCCAGGGTAGTGCCTTTGGAGGCTGCCGTCTCTGGCCTCTCGCGCCGGGCCTTGCCTTTCTTGGTTTTCTTCCCAGGGGGTGGGCTGGCTGTCCCTTTACTGCTGGCCGATGTTGCTGCCCTTGAAGGTGGTGGACTCCAATATCCCTGTACTATGGACCTTGTAGGTCCAGGGGTTGTGGTGGCTCAGGTGCTGATTGGACTCTTACGAGTTGGAGGGGGTGGGTCAGGTGATGGAAAGAGGTTAATTTTGGACAGGAAAAACTTTTTAGGAGCAGTGGGAAGGGTAGGTGCAGTGGGTATGGGAGTGGAGGAAGAGGATGTGGTTGTAGGAGAGTCAAGTGTGGTGTCTGGGTGCAGGTGCTTGTGACGGAGGCTGTCGTGAGGTGGATGGCTGTTGGGTGGGTGGCTGCCTGCGTTTGTGTGGTTTGGAAGAGGGGGTGACAGACACACTGGGAGAGGACACAGGGGACGTGTAAATGGCAGTGGGGGTGGTGACTGCACGTGTGCGGAGTGTTCTGGTGGGTGTGCTGGTGATGGACGTAGTGGCTGATGATGTTGTGCATGCAAGTGTGAGTGGAGACGTCACAGGAGGGAGGAGGGAGACGAGGAGGAGGGGGACACAGAGGAGGCAGTGGCTGTTGGTATGTCTGCATGTGGCTGTTGCTTGTGTGAATACTTGTGTGATGTGTGGTGCTTATGTCTGGATGAGCTGCCCTTGGGTGTTGAGGTGTGTGCAGGCTGGTCTGTAGGTGTGTCTGGGATAGGCAGAGGAACAGGGGAGTGGGACTGGGTGGAGGAAGTTGGAGGAGGGAGGCAGGAGACAGGGACAATGGCTGCTGTCAGTGCTGAGGCCAGAGCGTTGAACGATCGCTGATGGGCAGCCTGACCCGAATGAATGCCCTCCAGGTATGCATTGCTCCGGTGCACCTCCTTTTCTACCCCCTCCCCTGGATGGCATTCAAAAGGGTAGACTGCCCAACAATGAGCGTCCTGAGGAGGTCAATGACCTCCTCACTGAGGGCAGCAGGGGTAACTGGGGCAGGGCCTGAGGTGCCTGGGGCGAAGGAGATGCCCACCTTTGTGTGCGAGCGGGCATGGGGCGATCGCAGAGGGGCTGCTGGGAGGGTGGAGCTGGTGCGCTCGGTGGCAGCTGTACCTGTTGTTGCGGTGGGCACGGATGTTGCCGCCACCACAAGGGAGCTCCCTTCCGAGGACGTGTCTGTGTCGCTGATGTCTCCACGTGTCCCCGTTGTGGAGCTCCCCTCACCCTCCGTCTTACTGGTGAACTCCGAGTCGGTTGCATGGTCCTCCAGGGCCATGTGAGATGCAGCTCCCTCGTGCTCTGATGCCACTTCTCCTCCGCCTGATGATGCTAATGCACACATGAACAGGGAGAGCAGCAAAAAAGGGGGGGGGAAATGAAGACATGTTGAGTGCATCCATTGGCAACACAGTTGGCGGAGAGGACAGACACAGAAGCCCCCTGCACTACGCCGCGCACTTGGGGTACACTACTCAATCATTGGGACTTGGCCTACAAGCCTATGGACGACAACTGCACACATAGGTGACACAGGGCCATAGATAGCTGTACTTGGCACCCTACAGAGGTGGGGGGCGGGGGCACAGGGCCATGCCTTACGGAGGGGCCTAGCCTACAGAAATCGCCCTGGCCTAGGGATACCCACAGCCCTCCTCCCCCACCCAGACACCTCCACTGCGCGCTAAGATAGCAGAATGTGCTGGTACTCACCCCCTTGTGTCTGCTGTGATGTCCTCACACGCCCATCCAAATCTGGGTAGGCCACCGCCAGGATCCGAGACATCAGGGGGGTCAATTGACGAGTGGCACCCCTCCTACGTTGGGAGGCCATCCCCAGCAGAGCCTCCGCGGTCTTCCTGCTCCCGCGGCGGATGTCCTCCCACCTCTTGCGGCAGTGGGTGCCCCGTCTGTTGTGGACCCCCAGGTTCTGGACGCCCTTGGCGATGGCACGCCAAATGTCGATTTTCTGATGGGCGCTGACCTATGTGACATGTACAGGGGGAGAAATAACATTATTATAATTTTCTGCATGCTCGATGTGAGTGGCCCCCCATCCCCACCCTTGCCATGTGGCACATGCTCTCTTCCGTCGTTTGATGCATGCCTCAATCGCTCCCCTCCCCACCATCTTTCATCCACCCGATTCAACACAGGCATTGCCCCCAAAGCATGCTCCCAGTGTACTTACCTGTTGGTCTGGAGGACCGTAGAGTAGCGCATACTGGGGGAGGACCCCATCCACGAGTTTCTCCAATTCTTCAGAAGTGAAGGCAGGGGCCCTTTCCTCAGTCGCAGCAGCCATTGTATCTTCCAGACTGAGGTCACAGCAGCACTTGCATTATAGGTCCTCTCCTGTGGATGATCAGGTCTCGAGTGATTAAGCAGATAGAAAATGGCGGTCACGTCCGTGGTGGTGCGTACCGCGGCGGTGCGTGCCGCGACCGCCGGCGAACTTCGTCATTGGCTCCTGAAACGCATAGGGTTCAATGTTAACCAATGCGGCTTTGCGCTGCGGTCTTCGACCGCCTACCGCCACCGTGTGCCACGCCAGGGCATTGACCTCACATCCCATTGTCGCACTTCACAGGTCAGGCAGCCGCCATTTCAAGGGCCCACATGGCTTAATTTCTACTGCGTCACACATGCCTACGCCTTGCATTGACACTCATACAAGCCATTCAATGCATAGAGAATCGTGTACTGTGCAAGCTGTGGGAACTTACCTGTGGGTTGATTGACTCTGTGCTCGCTGTTGTCCTTCCTAGGCACTGTCCGCTGGGACTTGCGAGGAGATGGAGGAATGTTCCAGTGTACAGACCGCTGGTGGACCTGTCGACAATGGAGGAACGACATGTCATTCTGACATACAGGCTTGACCGAGCCACTATACATGAACTGTGTGCCCAGCTGGAGGCAGACCTGATGTCACCCATCCGCCAACCCACAGGGATCCCCCCTCTAGTGCAGGTGCTGTCAGTACTCCATTTCTTAGCAAGTGGGTCATTTCAAACTACAGTGGCCATTTCATCAGGGATGTCTCAGCCTATGTTTTCCAAGGTGTTGTCCAGAGTGTTGTCTGCCCTGCTCAAACACATGCGGAGATACATCGTTTTCCCTGAGGTGGGGGATTTGCCTACAGTGAAGGGTGATTTCTATGCCCTTGGACATATTCCCAAAATCATTGGTGCCATTGATGGGACACATGTGGCTTTGGTACCCCCCAGTGAAAGTGAACAGGTGTACAGGAATAGAAAAAGTTATCATTCCATGAATGTCCAGGTGGTCTGTTTGGCTGACCAGTACATCTCCCATGTAAATGCCAAGTTCCCTGGGTCAGTGCATGACGCGTACATCATGCGTAATAGCAGCATCCCTTATGTGATGGAACAACTACAGAGACACCGTGTGTGGCTAATTGGTGACTCAGGTTACCCCAACCTGTCGTGGTTACTGACCCCAGTGAGGAATCCCAGGACAAGGGCAGAGGAACGCTACAATGAGGCCCATGGGCGAACTAGGAGGATTATAGAAAGAACCTTCGGCCTCCTGAAGGCCAGGTTTAGGTGCCTGCATATGACAGGTGGATCCCTAATGTACTCACCAAAGAAGGTGTGCCAGATCATCGTGGCCTGCTGTATGCTTCACAACCTGGCATTGCGACGCCAGGTGCCTTTTCTGCAGGAGGATGGTCCAGATGGTGGTGTTGTAGCAGCTGTGGAGCCTGCGGAGAGTGAAGAGGAGGAAGACGAAGAGGACGACACAGACAACAGGGACACAGTGATACAGCAGTATTTTCAATAACACACAGGTAAGAATCAACACCGGCATTTTACATTTACTTACAGTCTCCTGCCTCTCTACTGTCTTTCCTTTTCACCCAGTGTATGCTAACAGAGTTGTGACTTTCCCTTCCAATTTCAGAGATGTGGGCCCCACTGCGTGACCTCTGCTTTGTTTGCCCATGGACTACAGCTGTGTGACAGTGGTATGTTGTCATCACAATGTAACTGGTCATTTTGGCACGTTTATGTCTAATACATATTTTCAAAAATACAGGCAGACTCCAGATTATTTGTGTGCAATAAGTGTGTTTATTAAAGTGCTCAATTTTGGGACATGGTTGAAAATTGATGATGGGTGATGGTGGAGGAATGTCCATGGCAGAGTCCAGATTCTCAGTCTCACAGGTGCATTGTCCATATGCCTGTGGAAGGTGGAGCAGGGGCAGTTTAAGGTTGGACAGGGTGACAATGTGGGACAGTGGGATGACATCAGGGGGTATCCTTTCCTGGCATAGGTCTTGGCATCCTACTCTGTCTTCTTCCTAGATCTCAGGCCCCGCTTGTGGGGTGGTTCTTCTTCTGCAGGAGGTGGGGTTCTGGTGGCCGGTTGTTGCTGTGTCGGGGCCTCCTGTCCACTAGCGCCGGCGGAGGTGGTAGCCTGTTCCTGGTCCATGCTAGTGACAGGGGCCCTTTGTGGTGCCACATGGTCCCGCAATGTGGTGACAATCTGGTTGAGAGCCACAACGATGGTGCCCATTGCGGAACTAATGTTTCTCAGTTCTTCCCTGAACCACATAAACTGTTCCTCCTGCAGTACCTGGATCTCCTGGAACCTGGCCAGGACCGTCGCCATCGTCTCCTGGGAGTGGTGGTATGCTCCCATGATGGAGGTGAGGCCTCGTGGAGAGTGGGTTCCCTGGGCCTGTCCCCCCCCTGTCGCACAGCAGCCCTCCCAGTTCCCCTGTTTCCCTGGGCCTCTGTCCCCTGGACCGTGTGCCCACTACCACTGCCCCCAGGTCCCTGTTGTTGTTGGGGTGGTGCGTTAACCTGGGTGCCCTGTAGTGGTGGACACACCGCTGATTGACGTGTCCTGGAGACAGAGGCATGGGCCCGCTGGGTGGGTGCTGTGCTGGTGTTCCCAGAGGGGGGTAGGTCTGCTGTAGCTTGTGGCTGTCTGAGGGGAACCGACTGTCCCGAGGTCCCCGATGGGCTGGGCTGGTCATCTGGGTCCAGGGAGACAGAGCTGCTGTCATCACTGGGGGCCTCTTCTGGGGGTGGGATGGACATTTCTGGACCCTCCTGGACGGTGTGGTGGCGTTCGGGTCCTGCAGGGGTATAAGAGTATGGTTATTGCTTCTGTGTGTGCCATAGCGTGCAATGGGTGGGTGCCCGTGTACCCCAGTGCTGGCATTCCTTTGTGGGGGCTGTTGTGACGGCGGTTTGTGGGGGAGATGGGTATGTGCAGTGGGCATGCTTAGGTGATGGCTGTCGATGGTTTGTGGTGGCATGCAGGGTTTGGTGTTGGGATGGGTGGGTTGTGATGGTGAGACATTAGCAATGAGGATGTGTGATGGTGGTGGGGGGGAGGGTGGGGGTATGAGTTGGCATGCTGGTGAGGTGGGGGGATGAAGTAGTGAAGATGAGACTTACCAGAGTCCATTCCTCCAGATATTCCTGCGAGGCCCTCAGGATGCAGGATGTTCAAGACCTGTTCCTCCCATGTTGTAAATTCTGGGGGTTGAGGTGGGGGTCCGCCGCCAATCCGCTGCACCGCGATGTTGTGCCTGGATACCATGGAACGCACCTTCCCCCGTAGGTCGTTCCACCGCTTCCTGATGTCGTCCCGATTTCGTGGATGCTGTCCCACAGCGTTGACCCTGTCCACTATTCTTTGCCATAGCTCCATCTTCCTGGCAATGGTGGTGTGCTGCACCTGTGTCCCGAAGAGCTGGGGCTCTACCCGAACTATTTCTTCCACCATGACCCTGAGTTCTGCGTCTGAGAACCTGGGGTGCCATGGGGTGGTGTGGATGAGGTGTGGGGTGGTGTTTGTGGTGATGAGTGTGGTGAGTGTAGTGGTGTGTGGTGTTTTGTGCGTGGTTGTTGTGTGGGTGATGGTGTAGTGTGCCTCTGTGTGATGGTGTTCTCTATTCTGTGTTGTCTCTCTCTGGGCTTCTTCTCTGATTTGTGGTCATAGGGGTTTGTGTGTAATGTGGGTGTGTGTTTTATAGTTAATTGGGTGTGTGGGAGTGTTGTGTGTTTGTGTCTCAGGTGTGTGTATTTCAAATTGTCCAATGTGGCTGTGTTTTGGAGCTGTATGTGTATTTTGAGCGCGGCGGTGTGTACCCCCAATGGAATACCGCGGTTGAAAGACCGCCGCGTGGATTCGTGGGTCGTAATGGCATGGGCGTATTTCTGTTGCTGTGACGGTGGAGGTTTGGTCTTCGCCAGTTTAACGCTGGCAGTTGGTGTGGCGGACTTTTGTTGAGGTCCGGTTTTTGCCGGTTTGCCTCTTGAGGGTCAGAATGACCGTGGCAGTTTACCGCGACCGCGGCGGTGTTGTGGCGGCCTTCTGACCGGTGGTAAGCGCCTTTTACCGCCGAGGTCAGAATGACCCCCTTCATCTCTTCAAGAAGGACTCCTTGTGCGGCGAAATTAGATGCACAGCCTGCCATAAACAACGCACATCCTGCACCGCGGTGAAAATTTCACCGCACGCCGAACCAGAATGATGCAGCATGACTTCACAATGAGAAGATCGCTGCAGCGCCAGCGTAGCGACTGGAAATTCAACACACGGCCCACTGGATCAACGCATAGCCGAGCCAGAACGACACAGCCTGACTTCTAGAGAGGAATCGACACAGCACCTGCCGTGCTGTAGAAAATTTGACGCAACACCCACCGGATCGACGCAGCTCCTGTGACTTCGTCCTGCCAGCACAGGAAATTCACGCACTGACCCCGGGGCATCTGAAAACCCCACAACCTGAAGAGGATCCATGACCGAGCGCCAGAAATCGACGCACAGCCATCCCTGCGCAGAAACTAAACAACTCATCTCTGTGTGCGGACCGAGAAATCGACGCATACCCCTTTGATTCCATGCTTCTCCTCCTCTGCGGCCATTTGCGGAGATTTGCTTCATGCGAACCAGGTACTTTGTGCTTGAAAGAGACTTTGTTTGCTTTTAAAAGAGATGACACTTTATATCACTTTTCAGTGATATCTCTACATTTACATATTGTATCTTTGATCGTTTTGACCTGCATTGATCCAGATAAATATTATATAATTTTCTAAACACTGTGTGGTGTATTTTTGTGGTGCTATATGGTGGTATTGTGTGATTTATTGCACAAATACTTTACACATTGCCTTCTAAGTTAAGCCTGACTGCTCAGTGCCAAGCTACCAGAGGGTGGGCACAAGATAATTTGGATTGTGTGTGACTTACCCTGACTAGAGTGAGGGTCATTGCTTGACTGCCAACCAAAGACCCTTTTCTAACACTAAGTAAGAGTGCACAGGCCTCAGACCCAATAAATAATAGATGTGCCTACATAAGTGCTAAAATAACCTCACAACAACTGTTAGTGTTCTAGTTGTTCTTTAGAAAATTCTAGGAGGCTGTAGTAGAACACAAGAGAATCACCTGAGTGGCTGCTCCTGTTGGAAGTACATGTTTTACTGAGAATGTCAGACTTTATTCTCATATGGCTGAGAAAGATAGTTTGAATTTACAGAAAGTATGCTCTCCTTTTAGCTTCTGAAGCCCCTTCCAAAACCGATATAAGAAAATCATGACAAAACAGTTTTCTCTCAAACATGATTCATGAAATCCCAGCAGAAGGCATTTTCACAGGGTAAAACCGCTTTAGAACACACCACAGATCCTAAAATTAGAATGGTACCACCAACAAATGATTTACATTGTAACTAAAATCTATTATCACCCTTTATACATTCTCCTTTTTCTGACCCTCAAAACCTGCCATTCACTACAGTGCATTTCAATAGGGACCAAGCCTCTGAGTCCTGTAAGTGCTGCCACAGCATGTTGTCCATGTTGTGGCAAGACAATAAAGAGGGAGGGATACTTTTAGGATCCCATTTATACCATTTGGGGCCTTTTTTGTGCTCACGCTGCCCACTTACATATTTTTTAATTCATTTTCAGGACAAAAGGGCTAAGTACCTGAGCTTTGTAATGGCTGCCAAAACACATTGTTCAAGTTGTCACCAACCAATCAGGATTGACTAGTCTTCTTTAAATTGGTCAATCAGTGCATAGCTGAACACCAGCTGTCCAGATATCTACAATTCTTTTCCCTTCAATATCTCAAACACTACTGAATTAATTAACACCAAATAACAAGAAGCACAACCTGTGCACCAAGACCTTGTTCTATGCCAAATTTTGTGTAATTCTGTTCAGCAGTTTTAGTTGTAGTTTTGACTAAAGACCCTATGGGAAAATGCATGAGAAAAATCTGATTTGAGACCTCCCCTTTTTCTCAGCCTTCACTTTATGGATCATGCTTTGAAGACAGCAGCTGAAGTGCATGCCAAGCTAGTTTCGAACATTTTGTGAAGATTTATCAAGGGGCACCAAAGTTATTAGCAGAAAACATTATTTTTCCTATGGATACTAGGACCTAACAATAACTACCTACTGGCAAACTTCCAGTAAGTAATTTATAAATTCACTGAAAAAAAAAACGTTACAGGTAAGTTATAGTTAGATTCTGAATTTACTCATTCAAAACCATAGAAATCCAGCAGCTATAGTTAGTTATTTCAAGTAACTCTAACTTGAGCCCTAAGGTAACTATAACTCAGGCCTTCACCATGCACAGTTTTCTCAATAATTTTATTGCAAATGGTGCAGTGATAATATCAAAGATGCCATAGAAGGTGTCATTAAGGATATAATATGGGAGTAATTAGCTGCACATGGCGAAGGCACAAGTTACAGTTATCTCAGGGTGCGAGTTATAGTTACTTGAAATAACCCTAATTATAACTGCTGAAATTCTCTGATTTTGTACGAGTAAATTCAAAACCTAACCAAAACGTCCCTGTAACCTTTGTGATTCCCATGAATGTGAACTTTTTTAAAGTAAAGTAATTGTAATTACTGTACATTAATCCAACCACTGCTGTGCACAGCCTTAGGCTGTGCACGGCAGGAGTTGGCTACGGGGCCTGGGCTGTGGTCAGGCCCTGCAGCCAAGCATTATAACCACCCAAATCTGTGCACAGCCTTTAGCTGTGCACAATGAGGCTTAGCCACAGACCCTGTCAATGGATCTGTGAGTGGGTGTGTGAGTGTCTGAGTGGCTCTGAAAGTGGGTGTGTGAGTCTATGAGTGGGTCTGCGTGGGTGCATGCATGTCTGAGTGGGTGTGTGAGTGGGCACATGAGACTCTGAGTGCATCTGTGAGTAAATGAATTAGTGCATGAATGAGTGTGAATTTTTGTAACTTTTTTTTGCTTATTCACAAATATCAGCGATTAATCTCGATCAATATCGAGCATGGGTGAAAAAAATATTTTAAACCTATAATTTGACCCTTTTGCACCCCTATATCACACCCCTGGTTCAGAGTACCTCTACCCTGACCCCTTATGCTACTTTTCATGTTGCTTTTCAGCACTGGGGACCGGGTCCCATTCCCTAAAATGGCAGCCGCAATTTTCTAGTCAGGCTGTGGGCAGCCAAGCACATCTTTCCTATACGCATGCGCTATCACAAATATGTTGCGATTGTCGTGAAAACGTTGCAAGGAATTCGCAACCTCAGATATACAAATTTATTTCACCTTTCATATCTCAAAAACTACTTAATGGATTTACACCAGACACCCCGAAGCACAATTTGCATATTGACAGCTAACTTTCTGCCAAATTTTAGTGTAATTCTGGTTAGTGGTTCGGGCTGTAGTCATGTTTAAAAGTCCTATGGGAATTAACATGGGAAAAGTAACTTTTTTGACCCCCCCCACTTTTCTCGGCCCCCGCTTGATGGATCACCTTGAAACATTCTATGTAGAACAAGATTCTTGGCACCCCTTTTTAAAAGTTTTTTGTAAAGATTCGTCAAACTGCACCAAAGACAACATTGGAGGGGGGCTAATACAACATTGGAGAGGGGCAGTGCAGCCCTCCTCGTGAAGCCATACATGGCCGAGGAAACTGCCACCCCCCAGATCAGCTCCTGCTGTGTCCCAGGGTGCCCAAATCCAGGTCATAGCAGTTTGCTTTTGCTTGGTGGGAGCTGATAACTCCCACCAAGCAAAAGCAATCGAAATCTGCTTTCGACAAGCAGGAGCTGTGAAACAGCTGCTGCTTGCAGAAAGCAGAGTTTTCATCTGTTTACCTGCATGCAAATATGCGTGCAGGGAAACAGATGAAAACATTGCTCCTGCAAGCAGGGAACTGCTATTTTAAGCAGCTCCCTGCTTGCAGGAGCAATGATTGCTTCCGCAGGATGTGGGGAGCTGGCTAGGATCATGGGGGCCTTCAGGTTCCACCCCGCAGTCCTGCCTCTCTCTCTCTCTCTCTCTCTCTCTCTCTCTTCCATCACATAAATGGATTGAAGAGAGAGTGAGAGAGTGTTAGTGTATTGGTCTATACTTGCAATAACTTCAAAGTGTCACAACAGCAAGAATTTGATTTAAACTTTATAGTTAGGTATTCAAAATACTAAAAACATCACTTGTAAAGCTATTGGACTGTCACTCATTAGGTTGAAGGTTCAAAGCCTGGTACTTCATGTAGTGTGTCTGTTTATTTACAAATGTTTTGAATGATAAATGTTCTCTGTGAAGGAATATTGAAGTCTTTTTCACCAACAAAATATTTGGCTTGAATATTGAAGTTATGCCTGGACGCTATATAGTAAAGAGCCATCTATGGAGTAGCGGTTAAGGTCTCTGACCCTTACACTGAAGGCTGAGGATTTTAGTCTTAGTGTGTCTCTGCCCGTTTGCCTAATTTAATTTATTTTCTACTTCAAAAGTTTAAGGTATATTTGTCCTAAAATATATCATTATAACTATGTCATTAATTAAAGTTTAGCAAAACTCTCTGGCTGGTTACAGGGAGTTGGCCACAATGACTGGCCACAGGCCAGGCCTTGAAGCCAAGCCCTGCTGCACACAGTCAAAGGCTGTGAGTGGCGAGGGGTTGGTCGGTTATAGGGACTTGGTCGTAGGGCCTGGCTTCAGGCCAGGTCCTGTAGCCAACCCCCCTGTGCATGGCCAAAGGGGGGCTCGGCCGCAGGTCCTGACCCCACGCCCAGTCCTGCAGCCAACCCCTGCTGCGCATGGCCAAAGGCTGTGGGCGGCACATGGTTCGGTGGTTATAGGGGTTGGTTGCAATGCTTGGTCACAAGCCAGGCCCTTTGGCCAACCCCTTCCACGCAAGGCACAGGGTTGGGTGGGTATAGTTACCTTAATGAGTGAGTTATAGTTACTTGAAATAACTTTAACTATAACTGCTGAATTTTTCTGGTTTTGTGCACGCAAATTCAGAACCTAACTATAACGTCCCTGTAACTTACGATTTTCATGCACATTTCAAAGGTTCTTTTAATTCTATTTCCTAACTATAATCTAACCTTTGGTTTAATCAATGGAAAAAAATGTATATACACATATACATTTTTTGTTTTTTCTAATACCTTGACAAAATCTGCAAGAAGCATTCCAAAACAAAGGGTAATCCACCTCATCTCCTTCCTGGAAAGTTTTGGAGTGATCTGTCAAGTGGAGGCTAAAAAAGGGGACCCAAGACATTGATTTCCCATGTTAATCCCCATAGGAAACTTCTGTTGCAAATACAGAAAAAATGGTTGAATGGAATTACCTACCCAAAAACCGTTCCAACACCCCTAGTATTAGTACAACATTAACACCATTCCAAAATATATTTTGTGGGTGTAAGGACCAGTTACACAGTCTGATTCCTGTGGAGTTTGTCAATTCATTCAAACCAAGCAACTCCTAATATGCGCATGCTGTAAAGGGGAAGATAAAAGGAAAAGGAGGCACTTCATGCCCATCATTGTTGCAGTGGTGTAACACCCAGATTCGTTCACAGCTGTGTGATGTCCCCCGGTAAACAGAGATAACTATGGGATGGCACGCACAGTAAAGTAACAAAAGTAGCTTAACTACTTCCTCCTTCATCGTTAGAGAGAAAACGCTGCTGGCTGTGCTAAATCCCTTAAAGTCAGGCATCTGTGCCCCAATGTGCCATGCCTGCGGTGCCAGTGGCTTTTCAGATTATGAGTACACAGTGGGGATATAAAACGCTAAGCTTATGTAAAGCTGAGCATTTCCTTGAAGTACGTCGGTTATAGGAACCCTATACCACTATCTACTCTGAGTGGCATCCTGAAGGTAGGCATATGATGCCGTACATAAGGTCATCGTACAGTATAAGGACAGCGTACAGTATAAGGCAGCTGCTAGACCACCAAACTCCCCAGGCACCATCGTAGATGTAAGCAAAAAAAAACACCTTGATTTCAGATGGTTCAAATTGAGAGTAATACATGGTAAAAAAAACTGGGAAAACAGCTTTGTCTCTCAGAGCTAAGCTACAGTTGCACTCATATTACTAGAGACATTTCAAACAGAAACACATTTGACAAAGTACAGAAAGAGTACACAAGTCTACAAACTTCTTACCTTCCCACATGTAGATAGGGAACAACTCACAGGGAGGCCATGGGGGTTATTTATGCCAGACTTCACATCTTCATCACAAGAAAATGTACATCACAATGAAGGAAACAGTTTCAGTCTCAGCCTCAATTGATGAAAAAGTAAAGGTTTTATATATGGAGTTTATGTCACTCAATTAAGTCATTGAGGACATATTAATCTGACTGCTCATAAAAAAATCCACCTGGCTTCCTTTGTAATCAGAGCCTCCTCTGCTCCTTCCAAGCCCTATTCCAATTTTTCCTATATTGTCCTTTCAAAATCCATAGGACCATGTCTGGCCTCTCTGAATTGTTGGACAAGTTTAGTGTCAGTCACCCATGTTTCATGCTACTGATGTGTTCCTGCATGGGCATCTTGACTTTTCTGGTAGTGAGGCCAATATTGAACAAACCACATGGGCATTGCCATCGATAGATGACAAAGCAAGAGTTACAATTAGTCAACATTGTTTGAAACAAAGTACTTCCATCACACAGAACTACATTTTTTGAAGGCTCCATTAGTTTACAGACACTACATCCACTGTACAATAAATGACCTTTTTTTAACCGGTGGATGACTTAACACATTTCTTCTTGCTGACGCTCTAAGCTGCCAAAGAAATGTTGCCTAAATAATTAGACACTCCCTTGAACACAATCATAGTGAAGACCTCTTATCAGTGATTAACCACATCTCTCATGTTATGAGTAAAACTGGATACATTGCTTTATGTTGTGTAGGAAAATCATTTTCCCTTCTGCTGTGAAAAGCATTCCATCTCTTCTGAAGATACCAGGCATATTAAAGAAAATGTTATTGCGGTATGTGAAGCCCATGCTAGTCTTACAGAAATGCTGAAATGTATTTATTGGCGTGCATCCAGTATTTCTCAGTCTTTGGACAGAATTGATTGGACTGCTGCCACTTTTGCCTTTGACATATGTTGGAATAGACAAAGGCTGTGTGGGGGGATATGTATCAACTCTCTTTTGAGGGTTCTTTCATTTGAATTGAGAGAGCTACCCTGTGATTGTGCCCAAATAATTTCGTTTTCAGTGCACAATCATGACATTGGGGTGCCACAATTCAAAACGCTTTCCACCATAGGCAACAGTTGACAGTAGTTTATCCCTCTGTGGCCAATCCAGGTAATGGCCATTTTGCCAATGCTGCAGTTTTTGGCATACTTCTGAGCCCAATAGATAAACGAATGGCCCACAATCCAGATGCAAACCATGATGCTGGTGTCCTGGTGCAACACAGAGAAGGAGTCTACAGCAGAATGAGAAGTGTTTTATAACAGTATGTCACTGGAAGAGTACACAAAATATTGAGAAGTCCTAAGTTATTGTTAGTAAGGGACTACTCTAGATTAGGTGGAAAGTAACTGCCATTTCATTTGTAAGTTGTGATTAGAAAAGAAGGAGAACTAAGTATGGTGTTTGCTGCTGTTGGTTTAACATTATTAGCAGAACAAGAGGGCTGCCAATCACAATATTTGGAGCCATCTGTAGAGCACGCTATGCTTGGTGACCTGGCGTCAAGCTTGTAACTTGGTTTACTTAGTTGTAAAGGAAACAGGAGTACAATAGTGAGGGAGGGATTTGGTGCTGGTTGTTTGTCAACCATTCTTTGTTGTTTAATATGTGCTTTTCAATTCAAGTATCAATTCAACTATCTATTGATAATTAAAGTTGCAAATGAAATGAAGGTTGTCAAAATAGTGAAAATAAGGGTGCAGCTTTGGGAAAATATAATAGAAAAGAATCAACTAGAACAGAATCAACCAAAAAAGATGCTTTTGTACTGCTACTTGAACTGTTTCTTAAATATGTATGTCACCTACGGAAGTTCATGGGTAATGTGGTTGTATAAGCCTCTTTTTTAACAAGACATAAAAAACAGCAGCAAGTGTTTTTTTGTATTGGTTCAATGTAGATAGGTACAGCAAGGCAAATTTAGTGAGAGGTTTTTCTGTTTGAAAAGCTGAGATGAAGTAAGGATAAAGAGCAGAGCAGCATAGGGTTTAAGGTCTGAAAGAAACTGCATTGTTCAAAGTCACCATGGTGTGGAATAGGTTGTAGGGTTTAATATGAGGGAACTGTAGATATCCAGGATGATGCATATGACAAAGATTGGAGCCTCAGGGTCAGAAAAGGCTCTAACCATCTTAAACTCACACTTGGACTGAGCATGAGTGAGTCCTAAACCCCTAAGTGGTTTGCTTCAAGTTCTGGACACTTGGTTGTGTTGTTAAAGGCACCCAGGTAACCAAAATCCCAAACTTGGAAAATTCTTGGCTCAAAACTGCTCTCAGAACTGAGAGGAGACCGGGACCAACCTGCTCCCTCTATCTGCTCAAGGTGACTAACTGGTCAGCCTGACTTCGGTGCAGCTCAAGCAACGTTCTTCTCAGCAGCAGCAAATCATGTTTAGTGGTCCTTCGCTAAAGAGGTACCTAGCCTTGCGAAACTCTCCTCAGTTACAGCCCCTAACCTTGCCCGCTGGAGATTTTCTACTTCCAAAAAAGAGACTAAGCCAGAATTTGGAAATCTTCACAGCAACTTCGTCTTGCGTATTCCTGACAACAACTCCTCCTTGGACACCACCTGGAACCTTGCTCTGCTAAACTTGTACTTTATCAGAACATTTTTATTCAAATTTCTTCTAACTCCGAAGGTAAACACTAATCGGGCCTGAATCCCCTCTTTGTATCTGACTCGCACTCCATTGTGATCAGCCATACTATTTAACTTTGACCATGTCTAGACCGGATGTCCTTGGTGCTTTGGGTTTTTAGACACTAGTGTCTGACTTAAATTTAAAAATTTGTAACTTTGTTTCTACTGTTTGGACGTTTATCATTTTGGTGTCAAAAAAGGTATTAAAATGTACTCTATTTTGCTAAATTGGTGTGGAATTTTTCCAGTGTTGCATTTTCACTTTATTGCTTTGTATGCCACATAAATACTTTACATATTGCCTCTAAGTTAAGCCTGACTGCTTTTGTGCCAAGCTACCAGATGATTATGCACAGGTTAATTTAGTGAATATGCGGCTCACCATGACAGGGGTTGCAGCTGTTGCTTGAGCAGGGTTAGCGTCGAACTCAACCAACAACCCAATTTCTCACAGTGTGTGTGTGTCCTACTTGAGAAAGTGAAATGCAGTATTCTAATATATCACTTAATTCTGCATTAATATAAAGATCTTTTGTGTGTTTTTAGTACATGATTTCTAAAATAATGTATTGAATATTGTCTTGAACGATGCAGTTAGAATATTATATGGAATATATTTAAAATGGTGTTTATTTGTGTGAAGAGCTTGAAACTTTAAGATAGATAAATCCCTTCCATAACCTTTGCAACTCCTGTTGACTTCTAACAGGTGTGGAGGTACATTAAATGAACTCTATTGCTAGTTCTGATCCTTGAAGTTGACACTGTATTTTGGGTGGTCTGCACAGCACTCTATTAACAATATTTCTGCCTGCAGGGCATTTTAAAGATAAGAGAAACCATACTATCAGTGAAGTTTACTGTGTGATAATTAATCATTCTTACTGTCATTGTCAATAGAATCCAGAATGTATCCTGCTTCCGCAGATGACAGAACCACAATGGTCTCAGTGAGCAAATTAAAGGGACAAACATGGTTGGTACCCTCAGCTGACGCCGAGGTTGTTACATCTTGTACACTGCCTGCTGTAAGAGAGACAACATTATGGAATCCTGGAGAAACAGCGTCCATTTCCAAATAACAGAATGGCTTATAGAAAGAATCCTGAAGCAATGGCAGTCTCATAGGACAACACCGGAAATAAATCCTCAATTGGAACATCTGCAGATCCATGTCCATAGATTGTAACAATTTAATTAAAGGCAAATGTGGAGCGCTCACTCCAAAGGGCACCAAAGACAGAGAAACACAGGCTGAACACAATAGAACCATACAGGCTGAAAATACAGGAACAGTTTTAATTTAGTTCCCCCAGTAAAGATACTACAACGTACTGTAACATGCGTTCATGACACAGCTGGACATGCAATATTTCTGTTAGACTTTTCATCCTTGGTATGGTCTCCCTTAACTTTTTGCCTCTGTTCCCCAGGTTGTTGATGTGTGCTGGACTCTTATTTTACTGTTTTTGTTATTCTGGGCACTTTACTTTACTAAAGTGCAAGTGCTCCTTTACAAAATGTGTATGTAATTGGCGTATCCATGGTTGGCATATTTGATTTACTAGTAAGTCCCTAGTAAAGTGCACTAGAGGTGCCAGGGCCTGTAAATCAAATGTTACTAATGGGCCTGCAGCACTGTGTGTGCCACCCACATAAATAGCTCTGTAATCATGTCTCAGACCTGCCATTGCAGTGTCTGTGTGTGCAGTTTTAAACTGCCAATTCGACTTGGCAAGTGTACCCAGATGCTAGGCCTAAACATTCCCTTTTCGTACATGTCAAACACCCCTAGGGTAGGCCCTAGGTAGCCCCAAGGGCAGGGTGCAGTGTATGGTTAAAGTAGGACATATAGTAATGTGTTTTATATGTCCTGACAGTGAAATATTGCTAAATTTGTTTTTCACTGTTACAAGACCTGTCCCTCTCATAGGTTAACATGGGGGCTACCTTTAAATCTGATTAAAGTGTAGATTCCCTTTGGGAGCAGATGGACATGTGGAGTTTGGGATCTCTGAGCTCACAATTTAAAAATACATCTTTTAGTAAAGTTGGTTTTGAGATTGTGTGTTTGAAAATGCCACTTTTAGAAAGTGAGCATTTTCTTGCTTATACCATTTCTGTGATGCTGACTTTGGAACACTTCTGGAACCAAGAGGAACCTCTGCCTGGAGAAGAGCTGAAGAGCTGAGGAAGAAGAGCTTCCCTGCCTGTGACTGTGCTTTGCAGAGCTATCCTGCAGTTTCTGCTTCTGCCAGAGTAAGAGGGCAAAGACTGGACTTTGTGTGCCTTCCATCTTGTGAAGATCTCCAAGGGCTTGATTTAGAGCTTGCCTCCTGTTGTTTGAAGTCTCCGGGACAGCAAAGACTTCTCTCTGCCAGCACCTGGAGTCTCTGGAGAGACTCCTACTCTGCCCTGTGGTGCCCATCCATTTCCTGGGACCCTGAAAGGAGAAGCTGCCAGCCTCAGAGAAGGAAATCCACGCACAGAGCGTCGTGCGGGGAAAAGATCGACGCAACACTGATTTGCAGCTGAAGAAACACTCGCCGGAAACTTGAACAAAGAATCAACGCACGGAGCAGGAGCATCGCTGACGGAGGCTGGGAGATTGCAACGCACGCTGCGTGGTTTTCAGAGCATCGTGCAGCTGGATTTCCGAACCAAACACCGTTGGGCGTGTAAAAACAACAGAAGGCCTGCCAGGACCTGAGAGTGATGACTGGATCAACGCATTGCTCTCCTGCAGAGAGAAGAAACGACACGCCCGACCCGACGAAAGGAGAAACTAGGTCTCGCTCGTGAGTGAAATCGACGCATCGCAAGCCCTTTTTGATGCACACTTGCCCGTGAGGGGTTATTTTTGATGCATCCAAGGTACATTTTCATGCTAACAGTGTTTAGTGTGTGTTTAAAACTACTTAAGACTATTTTTGATTCTTAATTGATAACTTGACTTGTGTATTGTGGGTTTTTGTCATTTTAGTCTTGTTTTGTTTAGATAAATATTTTCTATTTTTGTAAACATGTGTTGTGTCATTTTGTAGTGTTTTCATTACGTTACTGTGTGTGTTGGTACAAATACTTTATACCTAGCACACTGAAGTTAAGCCTACTGCTTTGCCAAGCTACCAAGAGGGTAAGCAGGGGTTAGCTGACGGTGATTCTCTTTTACCCTGACTACAGTGAGGGTCCTTGCTTGAACACAGGGTAACCTGACTGTGAACCAAAGACCCCATTTCTAACAATTTCCATCATCAAATTGCCTCAAGGTAGGACATCCATTGTGGAGCAGCAACAATAGAACCAAAATACCACCAATTAGGGGTAACACAAGTGGTGTGCCTCCAAATACACTCGAAAATAAAAGTGTATGAAAGATGATATCACTCCAAAAACAGTCACAGTGGTCAGCAAAGTACCAGGCAACTGCACATTGGATGGATTTAAAAACAACGCAGCTGACACACATTGGCCAAGTGGACACACCTGCAAAGGACACTATAAAACACACCCCTTCACAAACCACAATCCTTTGTATTTCCACTATAAGGGACAGACGCTCAAGCACCTTATTTTCCGTAGACTTCATAGATTAGGCACCCCTTTTTTTCACCATCACATAGAAAACCCTGCATACATGCTTTTCATTCTCAACCTAGTGCACTGTTAAGTAAGTCCCTGTCACTTGTAGTTTTCTCCCACCATGTCACGTTCTAAAAATATCTGTTTTTCTGAAGGTGAGTTAAGAATCATTTTGGATGAAATCATAAGTGTAGACCCACAATTGTTTGGAGCACAAGTTCAGCATACTCCTTTCTGAAGGAACGTGGGAATGTGGGACAGGATAGTTGACAGAGTAAATGCTGTAGGCACTACCCTGTGCACAAAGGAGGTCATAAGGAAGTGGCAGAACGACATCAGGGGCAAGGTCCATTCCCTGGTCTCTGGGCACCAGTTGGAGACCAAGAAGACTGTCACCAAAATGCAGTGTCATGCATGCTCACAGCTCTCCTTTACCCACTGTCCTGTTCATGTACCTCACCAACATTCAAAACCCAGAATATCTGAGTGTGAACACTGCCAGTATATATATTTGTTGGACCCAACATCACAGCTACCGAGGCCCATCAAATGCCATATTTCCAAATGGGGCCTGGAAATATAACAATACCAAAAACCGTCCCAGAAATCATGGCATGTCACAACATGTTAATGAATGCCCAAACCTAAATGCAGTCTGCATCCAGATGTGCAATACACAATATATGTATAGTGTGTGTAGCATAGGGAGTGATCTGACTGCACCTCCCAGGAGGCCCTGTTTCTCTAACTTCAAATATAAGCACAGTGTCCACTTGTCCAAAGACCCCAGTTTGGCAACTCCCAATTGAAGTATACTCACCTAGGATGATAACACTTGTATAGTGTGTGTAGTACAGGGATTGAACTGACTGCAACTCCCAGCGGACCCTGTTTCTCTAACTCCAAACACCAGCACAGTGGCCCCATGCCCCAATAAATGTGTTTGTTAACTCTCAATTGAAGTGTACTCACCTGGGAGGATAACATTTGTATTGTGTGTGTAGTACAGGGATTGACCTGGTTGCAACTTCCAGCAGCCCTTGTGTCTGTAAATCCAAACACCAGCACAGTGGTCACGTGTCCAAATACCTCTGTTTGTCAAATTCCAAATGAAATATACTCACCTCAGAGGGATCAAACTGGGTTAGGGTGCAAAGGAGGGATGATTTGGACCAGCGGGGTGAGGTCACTTGTGCTGCTCTTGGCCAGAACACCATCAGCCAAATCTTTGGGGTCTGTCAGGAGTCCCAAGGCATGATGGGCAAGGTTTTAACAGAATTCCAGGAAATCAAGCAGCTACAGAGGGACATGCATCAGGACATGGGGAACAGATGGAGGCCCACAATACCAACATGGCCTCCCTAACAGGGATGTTGAGGAACATACATACCAACCTGATCAGGGCTTTTCAACACCAGTCTACCCCTTCCTTTGGTCAATCAACAGCAGGCCCAGCACTGCCAGAGGAACAGTAAGTCCCAGACACCCCTGCTTCTGTAGCAGCAGACTTCCCCATCCAAAGAAGCAGGGGCATCCAGCAAAGAATCCAGGTGGCGCGGATGGCAAGTCACCCACCAATGCCAGTAATAACCCTCTTCCTTAAGGACCTCCTTTGTGTGGTACACATTCACTCTGGACTGATCCTGAATCACTTACCATTTCCAATGGGAGGAGTACTCTGGACTTTGGACTCCCAATGGTGTGGCATCTACTCCAATGATTTCATTCACCATGACTGACCCCTTCACATTTAATTTTTTGTTGAGTATTGTCACATGCATTTTCTGTTAGTAATAGCTGCACAATAAATTCATCTTTCACTGACTCTTTGTCTGCTGATTTTGATGTCATATTTAGCCATGTAGATATGTCAGACCATGTGAACCATACAATGATGATCCAAGCTACTTGTTCAAGATGGGATATGTTGCATGTACACAGTGTCCAGCTCAGGATTAAAACCCTCCCACACAAACAAGTGTCTGCTCAAATGAAACAAATATGACTGTTTAGCACATAGGCTGTCAATCTGTCAGGACTGTTAGAAATCAAAAATGATTGACTCATACTGAGTAAATTAATATGTTAACAGACCACCAGACCACGAAAGGAAGGGATTTGTCAGACATTGTCCTGTAGAATAGGCATATGGTGATGTGGTTGACGTCACCAGCTTGAGCCTTATCACCTACCACACCACAGTAAGTCAACATCACATTATCCAAGATAGAGACATGTGGCAGTACAACAGTTCCTGATCACAGGGTCATCATAATCCAATGCTCATGCATCCGGTGATATGACACGAACATATGTCAGTTTTTTGGCACAGACACTGTGGTCTACAATGATAAAACACATCTAAAGCTAGATACAGGTCATAAGTAAAGTGTTTAGCCAATGTGAAGGAAAACAGACTTGGTCGTAAGCTAGCACTATGTATTTCATGCCCACATGATGACACACATGCTGCATCAGGCTCAGCTCAGCACACAAAACAAGTCTAATGGGCATTTCTGACCTTCCACCCAAACACTGTGCAAGCTGTTTTGGCACAGGTCTCCTACACCCAAACTCTGTGACCTATATTACTTGGATGAATCCATGTCCAGTTCGTATGTCAGAACAACATCACATATCTGCCAATGTCACAACTCTGAAATGTCCACATGACGATGTAAAGGTGAAGATATGTGTATATCGAACAAAACAAGGAGTACAAGCCTGAAACCATACATATGACACAAGTCACGTAGCAAGCATCCGGATAACAAAGTACATTACAAGGAAACTAACACAAACAAAGAAACATCATCAGGGTGGGGATGTTTTAAAAGCAATCACATCAAGCAGCCTTTGGCTGATTATTGGAGAGCATTAGCTCCTTAGCTCAACTGAAAATACTCTCATAACTACATTTCATCATACAGTCACAGTCATGACATCACAAGACATACTTACACTCATGAGAAGTAGCTGTGGATGAGATCTTCTTGTATGGCAGCTCCTTCCTCTTCACCACTGTCATCCTCGGATGGCATTCAGGATTCTCACCTGGCGGCACTGCAGGCTCCTCCTCCTCTGGGATGTGTGGGATATTATTTCACAGGGAGATGTTGTGGAGCAGGCAGCATGCCACAGTGATCTGACACACTTTGCCGGGTGAGTAGATTGGCATCTGCCACCCACCCAGAGGCTACTTGTCTCCAGCATGTGACAAGTGCTGGTGCCTCACTACTGTCTGTAATTTGAAGATGGCCATCATACATGTGACAGAACATACATTGGCCCTCATTATAACGTTGGCGGTAAAAATCGCCTACCACTGTGGCGACGGCAGCCAAAAGACCGCCGCCGCGGATACCAGCCGTCTGCCATTTTATGACCACAGCCGGATTTCCGCCACAAGAAGGGTGGAAATCCGGCTGTAGCCATACTGGCGAAGGTGGTAAGGTGGCGCTGCTACCACCAGCAGCGCCACCCCAGTAGACCGCCGCCAGCTGTATTATGAGAAATAATATGCCCTGGCGGTGTTCTGCTGGTGGGTGTTGCTGGCGGTAGAAGTGCCCCGTCCCGTCTCCTGACGGAGAACCCCCTGGATCCAGGTAAGTCAGGTCTCCGACAGCAGAGGGGAGTGTTGTGTGTGAGGGTGTGTGTGCATGTATATTTGTGCGATTGCGGGTGTGTGTTGAGTGTTGATTGCATGCATGAATGTATGGAAGTGTGAGTGTGTGTATGTTTAGAAATTGTAATACATGTCTGCGTGTATGTTTTGAAGTGTGTGTGGATGTGTGTGTGATTGGATGTATGCATGCGTGTATGTATGTGTGAATGAGTGTGTGTCTGTCCGTGCGTGTGTGTGTGTGAATGGTGGGTCGTGGATGTAGGATGGGGCGGGGGGTTGTTTGGAGAGGTAGAGGGTTTGGGGGCTGTTTGGAGAGATAGGGGGGCTCCCATCAGTGACAGGGAAGGAATTCCCTGTCACTGATAGGGCTTACCGCCATGATTTTCATGGCGTTACGAATGCCACGAAAACCATGGCAGTAGGCAGGGTCATAATCCCGCAGGCGGCACAATGGCGGCTGCCGGGCTAGAGATGGTTATCAAGGCCCCAGGAACTGGATAGGGCACCACTTGGCAGGGCAAGAGTCTCAGCAGAGAGTCCAGGTGCTGGCAGGGGAAGTCTTTGATGGCCCTGAGACTTCAACAACAGGAGGCAAACTCAGGACAGGCCCTTGGAGATTTCTTCACAAACAGGAATGCACAACAAAGTCCAGTCTTTGTCCCCTTTCACCAGGCAGAAGCATCAGCTGCATGATAGCTCCCCAGTCACAGGCAGGGCAGCACTTCTCCTCAGCTCTTCAGCTCTTCTCCAGGCAGAGGTTCCTCTTGATTTACAGAAGTGATCTAAAGTCTGTAGTTTTGGGTGCCCTTCTTATACCCATTTTGGTCTTTGAAGTAGACTTACTTCAAAGGAAAGTCTCTCTTGTTTGTGAAATTTGTCCTTTCCCAGGCCAGGCCAAAGACACACACCAGGGAGTTGGAGACTGCATTGTGTGAGGGCAGGCAAAGCCCTTTCTTGTGTGAGTGACCACTCCTCCCCTCCCTCCTAGCACAGGTGGTTTCTTAGGATATGCAGGCTACACCCCAGCTCCCTTTGTGTCACTGTCTAGAGAGAGAGATGCAAACAGACCAACTGTCAAACTGACCCAGACATGGAATCCACAAACAGGCAGAGTCAAAGAATGGTTTGAGCAAGAAAATGACCACTTTCTAAAAGTGGCATTTTCAAACAAACAGTCTTAAAATAAATTTTACTAAAAGACGTATTTTTAAATTGTGAGCTCAGAGACCACAAACTCCACGTCTAACCACTCCCAAAGGGAATCTACAATCTAATCATATTTAAAGGCAGCTCCCATGTTAACCTATGAGAGGGATAGACATTGCAACAATGAAAACCAAAATTAGCAGTATTTCACTGTTAGGACATATAAAACACATTAGTATATGTCGTACCTTAAACATACACTGCACCCTGCCCCTGGGGCCACCTAGGGCCAACTTAGGGGAAGGTTTAGGCCTGGCAAGTGGGTACACTTGCCAAGTCGAATTGGCAGTTTAAAACTACACACACAGACACTGCAGTGGCAGGTATGAAATATGATTACAGAGTTACTAATGTGGGTGGCACAACCAGTGCTTCAGGCCCACTAGTAGCATTTGATTTACAGGCCCTGGGAACCTCTAGTGCACTGTACTGGGGACTTACCAGTAAATCAAATATGCCAATCAGGGAGATCCAATTACATACACATTTTGTACAGGAGCACTTGCACTTTAGCACTGGATAGCAGTGGTAAAGTGCCCAGAGTAACAAAAACAACAAAAACAGAGTCCAGCACACATCAATAACCTGGGAAACAGAGGCAAAAAGTTAGGGGAGACCACGCCAAGGATGCCAAGTCTAACAACCGCCCGTGTTCTGAAGGAAAGTTTCCTTTTCTATCTTGCCCTTTCCCCTGTTACCTCCAAACCCCCTTCCAAATCC
This sequence comes from Pleurodeles waltl, assembly GCF_031143425.1. Taxonomy (NCBI): domain Eukaryota; kingdom Metazoa; phylum Chordata; class Amphibia; order Caudata; family Salamandridae; genus Pleurodeles; species Pleurodeles waltl. The sequence continues at coordinate 338,152,628 of NC_090444.1, read as the reverse complement.
AAGAGGCCCCTATCCACATCCCAACCCATCCCTTCCCCATCAAAGTTCTTCCCCTGCCCACCCGTAAGCACCCATACCCCTCCCCACAAGAAGAAGCCTACTCTTCCAAAAAACAGTCCACCCCTCCCAAACCCAAACCCAGCTATCCCAAATCTGGCAGTGACTGGAGTCAAGTACGGGCACAACAATGTACATGGACATTAATTGGACTGGCCAATGGCCTTTGATCTTCTTCATGTCCATTCAATAAGCCCAAGTATTTGTTGTTTGGGATACACATTTGTCCTGCAATTAATTTTCTACATTTATGCTGCTCCTACTTGTGTTGTATGTCTACAGTTGTGTGTGTTTCAGCCTCCTTGCAGATCCATTTGTTGTTGATTACAATATCTGACTTTGTGGGCAGAGCTGGTGTCACCAAAGACAAAGGCAGATGTTGACTGTATGGATGTATGGGTGTTACTCCAAATGGGGTATCATTGCATTGTGTTATGTTTGGTATGGTAATTACTTCATCTTGTGTGGTCCAATGTCTGCATGTATGGTGTTAGATGTGTCTCTCTGATATTGATTGTAGATTTGTCTCATGTGTGGCATCTTGAGTTTTCTTTGGAGATAAGGAGGGTGTTCAAATGTGCTAGCTTTCTTTGCATTTAACTGGGCATGTGTCCATTTCGCTCTATGAACCTTGCTGCTATTTCTTCTAGATGTATGACCCATGCTGTTGCAGTTGTATGTGCTTTATTGACTTGCACTTCCACATTATGTAGATGAGCATGTCACTTGGCTCTAGTATTGTTTGACCCTGAGATACTTGAAAGGCCAGTTCCTGTGCAAATGTTGTTTTAGGCACATGTGCAAAGTGTGATGCATCCTTCCATGAGTGCTTCTAATGCCTCCACCCCTATTGTTCAGGTATTGTTAGCATTGTGAGCTTTGGATATTTGTCGCTCTGAATATTGTGAATACCATTGTCCTTCCATTGTGATGCATAGGTACATTGCAGGACTGTTTCATGGGAGGGGTGTTTGTATTCCATGACACATCCATACATATGTGTGTTGAATCTGATGATAGCCCTAGCGTGTGTGCAATATGAGGGTATCAATTGTGTTGGTAGATGTTATGTTGCTGCGTTGTTGCTGTGTGACACTATGTTGTGTGCACTTCACAGTCCCTGTGCCTAAGATGTGCAGATGTGTGTTTTTGTGTAGTGTGGCAGTGTGAGTGACCTGCCCAAAGGGGGCTTTTATTGGTTGTGAATGTGTCCTTCTGTGTGAATAACTTCAACTGTGTACACAATGACACGTGTACTTGGTGCCCATAGCATGAGCCCCATATCTGTGGACGAGGGTGCGACAATCTGTTTTAAGGTTAATGGCACAGGTAGGCCTGTGTACTTACCATCAGTTGGGTCAACAATGGCGTGGATCTTGGGCTCCATCAATGAGCAGAGGCAAGGTGTGTGTGATGGGCTACATGGTTGCACAGGATGTGTAACGCTGCCTGAAGGTGAGTTGCTGCCTTTCTACTCTCTATTCCTGCCTGCTGATACGTGATGGTTGCACTGCTATGGTCACATTGGCAGTGTGCAACATCATAATGAGTCCGGAGGAAGCACTGTCTCCGTCGGCCTGTTTGCCCTGCCTCGTCACAACCGGCAGAACCGCAGCAGTCTTTGCTCCAGAGGCTCACCAAGATCTTAATACAGTGGTCTGACCGAAAAGCTGATGGCGGTAGGACCACCGCCATGGCAGTGCATGGACTTCAAAAATAGTCAAGTGTCTATAGTCTAAGACTATGAGGTTGGAGTGATTAAGTTTAGCTACCAGGAAAAAAGGCTTTTTCATAGAGGATGTGTAGGGTTTAATTACTCCCTGGTACTCTAGTTATAAAAGAATTTCCCTCGCTGGAGCTTTTGCTTCATTTTAATTGGGTATTGTGGTTGCACTTGTGGGCTGGACCTTATCGGTATAACATGATAAGGTGAATCATTATTCCAGCCTACAAGGTTGTGGTATAGGGCAGGGGCTTGTGCAACGGCCCATTCTGAAGCATGCACTTGCTTAACTTCTTCCGGAACAAGGACAAGGACAGACACAGTATTATTACATCTTCTCCTTGTGAGAGTGTTCTAACAAACTCCAGTGGCCAATCTCTTTCAGCCAAGAGAATGTCATAGTTAAGTGTTATATGTTCCCAGAACATTACTTTAATAGTGCGCATTATGTTGTGCTCAGTTTGTATATTTAATTTGAATAGTTTGTCTGGAGGGGCTACCCGCTGATCTCGGGTTACGATTTCTATAAAGTTATTAGTTGCTTTCACATCCAGAAACCTTTGAAGGTTCTGGCGACCTATGCTACGCTGTTTAGTAGTCACTGTCCACGTCCTGTTCTGAAGGAGAATTCTCATAATATGTAGCACATTTAGCTGAAATTCCCTTAAACTTCTTATATTTGAATTGGGTTTTTTGTTGAGGAAGTTTCCCTTCCTTTTTTATGATGATGTTAGATGAGTGTTGTGAGTCCTTTTTCAGTTTCATGTACTAATCTTGCTTGCGCTCTAACTGCCTGCCTCTCTCAGACCATTTATCAGATGAGTCCTGAAAGGAACAAGAAGAGAGTGTATGTGTACACTGATACCTATCAGGCTGTTTTAATGTATCTCTGCTACATAAATTATAGAGTTATTCTGAGGACTCCAATTGCAGAGAACCACCCTATAAATTACTTTTTTCTTATTTTTTTCCCCGATTTTTTTAGGGGACTCTGATGTTGTTTGGTATTGTCCTTGTTAGGATTATCTTTAAGCTGTGGCTTATTTGGTCTGGCCCCCACATTTTCTCGACCTATAGATGCATAGGTGTCAGCAATAATTTTTGGTAGATTGCACTTCTGATCTGTGACCATGACCTATGCAAGGCATTGGTGAATTCCTAATGCTGCTACTTCCCCTTTAATATTGCTTAAAATAATTGAGGATAGTTTGACAAAGTTGCCAAATAATGTCATCACCAAATCCACGGCAGGAGCAGCTGTGTATTCATTTTTAATCTGTTTTAATATATCTGGTAAAACAGCAAGTGATGGTGTATCATGTTTTATGGTATATACTGCAGCAAAGACCATGCCCCAAGCTGCACAGTCCTCAATCAGGGGAACAATACCTAGTAGCATGCACATTGTGAGAATTCTGTGTTTATCCTTGCGTCTAGCATGGGGGAACACTGCCTTAAGCTAATTTGTTTTCTGTGCAATCTAGAATGGAATTCTCCCCCAACCCCACAATCTGGAGGGAATTTTTCCTATAATCGAATTGATAGTTACAGGGCTAATTGCAGATACACCTAACTGTGGCTGCACAGCTTGAACAGCCCTCACCAGGGGCGCTGTTATTGTATGCATAACAAACTGCTTTGGGCGTCTTGTAGTCTCACTCGACCATTGTATAATTGTGGTATTTTGGCCACGTTTAGTTGTTGGTCGTATGATGGAACAACAACTGCCTTTATCACACATTTCTTTACTACGTGGTCTATACAACGAACCTACCAGTACAACGAATGTCTTTTCCACGCATACCACTATCATGCATATAAATAGGTGTACATTATAAGTACCTTAACCACGCCTACCATTCCACTCATATCACTACCATGCATTCCATTACAACACATATATTGAATTAGATGTAAATAATGTATTTTTACAGTAACAATTATGTGTATTTAAAGTATAAAAACCACAATAAATAAGGCAGCACTGCAATATTTCTCAAAGCATATTTCATATGTAAACATTATTAAAATTAAAACAATATCACAATACTCCTAATTCTGAAATAAATGCATTTCCATGTATCCTGTTTTTACAGTAGTCCTTCCTTTATTTGAAATCTATCAGTGCAGCTTGATCCAATTTAAAATGGATGTCGCTCTTTGTGAGTAACTGGGGAAAACATACACTTTTCATGGAACAAAATAAATTTACATTCTGTCACATTCTAAACCACCTTAAACGCAGTTCAACAAATTTTTTTGTTTGAATTATGGAACAACACTCACTGACTTTGCTGGTGACCACACGCTTCAGTGAGAGTTCCAGACAAACAACATCTTACTGTTAAGAGACTGCCACCTCTCAGTACAAGTGAGTATGATGTTTACATGAAACACCTTTAATATTAAACTGTGAAATGCCATAAACACATATCAATGTATTTTTTTAAACATTCACTGATTAATTCCAGATTATCTGCAAAACGTTTTCCAGCTACAATTCTGGAATCATGTTAATGTAAGTCAGTATATAAAACATGAACATAGTATTTTAAATCCAACTTTAGGAGGTCCTTTTTAATTGAAATATTTTTTATAAAAAATTAACTATGTTAAACATGGTTTTTAATATATGACTTCTTCAGGGCAGGTCGTTATCTAAGAGCTAGTCCTGAAAAATGACTTTAAGAGAAAAATACTAAACTAACTCAGCTGGGGGCATACCTCAGAGCAGGTGCTGGACAATGGCTGGGGGTCAAAAATACCTTTCTAACTCTGCCAGAGGCATGCCTCAGGGCAGGTGCTGGACAGTACCTGGGGGGCTAAAATACTATTCTAACTCTGCCGAGGGTATACCTCAGGGCAGGTGCTGGACACTGACTGGGAGGTAAAATGCTATTGTGACTCCGCTCGGAACAGACCTCAGGGACGGTGCTGGACAGTGACTGTGTGGGTAAAAATACTTTTCTAGATCTGCTGGAGACATGCCTCAGAACAGGTGCTGGACAGTGACTTAGAGGGCAAGAATACTATTCTAGCTGTGCAGGGGGCATATCCCAGTGCAGGTACTGATCAGTGAGTTTGAGGGTAAAAATACTATTCATACTCTGCTGGTGGGCATACCTCACAGCAGGTGATGGACAGTGACTTTAAGAGCAAAAATACTATTCTAACTCCTCTGGTGGGAAACCTCAGGGCAAGTGCTGGACAGTGACTAGGGGCACAAATAGCTTTCTAACTCCACTGGAGGCATACCTCAGGGTTAGTGCTGAACTGGCGGCAAACATACTATTCTAACAGTGACGGGTGGCAAAAATACTATTGTAACTCTACCGGGGAAAATTGGTAGGTCAGGTGTTGGACAGTGACATTAAGAACACAAATTTCATTCTAATTCTGCCAAGGGCATGCCTCAGGGCAGGTGCAGGACAGTGACGTTGACAACAAAAATACTAATCTAACTTTGCTAGGGGCATGTCTCAGGGCAGGTGCTGGGCAGGAATACCATTCTAACTCCACCAGGGACATACCTCAGGGGAAGGGGAGTTGCCTGGACAGTGACATTTAGGACGTATATACTGTTCTAACTCTGTCTGGGGCAAACCTCAGGGGAGGGGCCTGACAGTGACTTTGAGGGTAAAAATACTATTCTAACTCTGCAGGGGCATACCTTAGGGCAGGTGCTTGAAAGTGACTTTGAGGGCAAAGATACTATTCTCACTCTGCTGGGGCATACTTCAGGGCAGCTGCTGGACAGTGACTAGGGGGCAAAAATACAGTTCTAACTCATCTGGGGGTTTATCTTAGGGCAGGTGCTGGACAGTGACTGAGGGCAAAAATACTTTTCAAACTCCGCTGGGGGCATACCTCAGGGCAGGTGCTGGACAATGACTGGCTGTCAAAAATACTATTCTAACTTTGCTAGGGACGTACCACAGTCAAAAATTATATATATAAACGGCAGGAAGGGACAAATATAATTCTAAGTTTAAAGAACAGTACTTGATTCTGTTACTCTTAGATTCATTTCTTTCTTGTATTTACTTCTAGTACTTTGAAAAAAAGGAAGTCATGATTGTTTAATACATAAGTAAATAAACACCCCACCAAATGTGTACCCACATAATTACAACAAATACATTAGACGTTACATTACTTCACATTACTGACAAATAGTCAGGGTTTAACAATCGAAAAACCAACACGGTGAATACTGCCCTACAAATTTTAATCAGTGGTCACTGTTGTGTCAATACACTTATGATCCACTTGAACTAGCTAAGGTAATGGGCTTTGAGTGCACTTAAATGTCTAGAACGCTGTGTGTTTCTTTTCTCACAGACGTAATATAGTGCACTTCAAGTCTTTGAATTACAGTCCATTGTTTAACAGGCTCACACACTTGCTAGAAAGAAAGTCAACGCGTTTTGGCCTTCTGGTTTAAGGCCTCATCAGGACTGGAAAGGGCAATGTCAACTCTAAAAGAACAATACAAAAACTATTTTAACTAAATATTCCATACCAATCACGTAAAACAAACAGTCAAAATGGGTGATGTCAGTGTTACACAGAATAAACAAGGTGGCCTAAAGTCCATTATATCATTATTTTCCTTAACCAATACCGTGAGAGCTCTCAAAGAAATGCACAATTTCTATCATTGTTACTATTTACCTAGCTGATAAAAAGTGTCTAACCGTATTTCCTTATATATCTATTATTAATTGCATTCCAGGTTCTTTATCAACCAGCGAGATATCCATGAATTGTAAAGCAGAAGAGAAAAGTACTAACTTCAGACTTCTAGTGTTTTTTTCTCGGAAAATCGGCTTATTATGCACATGTAAATGGCACCGGTTATAAACCCAATTACCTAAAAGAAAAAGAAACATAAGCTTTACCGCGTTGTTTACTCAGGCTAGCGTTCGATGATACACACAGGAGATGTACACGCTCTTACCGCCGGCTGAGTAGGCACGAGTCTACTTCCATTAATGCAGCCAAACCGCAAGCGGTGTTCTTCCTGATTGTACGGTTGCTAAGCAACTTGTCAATTACCGTGGCGCACTCGCGTCTCACTAAAATAAGGCAAACCGAGCTTGAAAAAAATGCCTATTTGGGTCAGTTACGACACACCAGTAAAAGGGAAAAATAAAGCGGCCATCTTTGAAGGTGCTAGTTTTTACATATTTGCCCTCTAAATGATATTTGTTTCTATATCCAACTGGCAGATAACAGACCATTAGGCCTAAAAACCCATTAGTGGAATTATACAACAACCTTGGCTAACAGATCGAAAACAACTATTATGTCTCCTCCTTACTCGCATCGTATTGTTCTTTTAGAGTTGACATTGCCCTTTCCAGTCCTGATGAGGCCTTAAACCAGAAGGCCGAAACGCGTTGACTTTCTTTCTAGCAAGTGTGTGGGCTTGTTAAACAATGGACTGTAATTCAAAGACTTGAAGTGCACTATATTACATCTGTGAGAAAAGAAACACACAGCGTTCTGGACATTTAAGTGCACTCAAAGCCCATTACCTTAGCTAGTTCAAGTGGATCATAAGTGTATTGACACAACAGTGACCACTGATTAAAATTTGTAGGGCAGTATTCACCGTGTTGGTTTTTTGATTGTTAAACCCTAACTATTTGTCAGTAATGTGAAGTAATGTAACGTCTAATGTCTTTGTTGTAATTATGTGGGTACACATTTGGTGGGGTGTTTATTTACTTATGTATTGAACAATCATGACTTCCTTTTTTTCAAAGTACTAGAAGTAAATACAAGAAAGAAATGAATCTAAGAGTAACAGAATCAAGTACTGTTCTTTAAACTTAGAATTATATTTGTCCCTTCCTGACGTTTATATATATATAATTTTTGACTGTGGTACGTCCCTAGCAAAGTTAGAATAGTATTTTTGACAGCCAGTCATTGTCCAGCACCTGCCCTGGGATGCAAAAATATTATTCTAACTCTGCTGGTTATTTACCTTAGGGAAGGTACCAGTCAGTACTCAAAGAGGCGGTCCACTGCAATGTAAACTATTAAGTGTATAGTGTAAGGAAAAGAAGAACAGTCCTTATTTGTAATATTAAATTGCAAGTCCGAAATGTTGATTCCACACAATTCCGTAGATGAGATGAGTTAAGATAGAAAATGATGAGGTAAACAAACAGCCTTATTTTCTTGCAATTCCATAGACCAGGTGAATGTAACTCAGGATAGACATCCAACGCATTTCGCCCAATAAAAGGGCTTCTTCAGGGCTGTAATGTAACCAAAAACACATATGTATACTATGCTATCCATTACATAAAAAATATAAATATCTAGGTGAGTGTAAAAATACAAATTATGAAAGTGAAACAAGGTAGAGAATACTGTGTACCAACACGTTAGTAAAAGTAATAAACCTGTATAGAACATGTTCCATGCCATACACCAGGAAAATTATACTGTATTGTGAGAAATATGTGAATGTTATCAAACGGTAGATTGATTAAAAATAGAGTTGTAATGTTTATATAAAAAGTGTGTACATACAGTGTTAGTATGTGTCCAATAAGAAGTGAAATCCCAAACAAAGGGGGAGCATCCAAGTATCAAGTTGAACGAGTAGAGCAAAAAACGTACCATCAACGGTATCCAGTCAGTAATAATAGTAACAAACAATTTAGTAACCTGGAAAAACGAAACCAAGGAAGGAAGGAATAAATGAAAATTTGTTTAAAAATATATAAAGTCAAAAAGGTCTTTCATGTGAACAAACTGTCATAAAAAAACTATAAAGTAAACGCTTCAAAGTGGCAAAAATAAAAAAAAACACGTGCTTGCATAAACTAAGTAAAATGAAGTATAATGCAATGAGATGTGAAAAAACGCGTCAAACCATGTGGCACTCCAAGTCTAGAGTAAAAATGAATATCCCCACCAGCCGTAACTATTCAGACCCCGAAATAAACATGTTGGGACAGCTAAAGTGTCCCATAAGACAAATAACAAGAAACATATCCACAATGTTTCAAACTATAAAAAAGGACATGGTAGAAGACATAAAAATAGAAAAGCATCCAAACAAAGCAAAGAATCAAGGAGCAAGGTTGAAAATAGACGAAAAAGTAAAATTGTGACCGCTCGTATTAAATTGCGGCATGTCGCGTGCTCAGGGCGTTCAATAAACCGATCAAACGCAAAGAATCACAAGCAAAGAATCAAGGAGCAAGATTAAAAAAAAGCAGAAAGGTAAAATTCTTACAGCTCGTATTAAATTGCGGTATGTTGCGTGCTCAGGGCGTTCAATAACGCGATCGAGCGGCCACAAAGAATCACAAGGGGCCGGCCCGAGTATAGTACCGTCCGCCAATGGTAAACCCCTTTAATGAAAGCCTCCGGTCCGGGTGTGCTGATAGTAGGCACCCGGAACCCGGAAGTGCGAAAATAAAACCTGTTAAAAATAGAAAAAGGACAAAAACGACCGCCAACCTAAGGCAGGTCATGATAGAAACTGGTGCATGTTCAGAAATAGAAATGAAAATGGGACAAGAAAGCTACCGCCATATTGGGGATGATTCTTGACAATCAGCAAGAAGAAGGTGATAAGTGAATATAAAACAAAAGAAATGTGGAGAAGAAAAAATTATTAGGAAAAAAGACTAGAGACAAACTATATTGAACTGACTGGGTACCTCATAAAACTTAAATAAGTCAAACAGTGAGGAATAAGATAAACAAAAAGTGATAACCATAAGGAGTGAAAGAAGTAAGTGTATCAGGGAAAAGTAAAAGGGAGAAAATAGATGGGGGGGGGGGAAGAGAAGGGGAGGGAGAGAAGGAAAGGCAGGTAAGCCCAAACAAGTGAAGTGATCCAGAAACGTATAGTTGGCATAAGAGGAGAAATGTGCATATTAATAAAACAAACGCTGACACTTACAAAAATGTAAACAATAACAATTTCAGTCACTTTGACACAAGATCTTAGTCATAGAGTTAAAGTAACAAAATATTCACAATACAGCAAGATGAAATATGATTATGAACAGATCAAGAAAAATGAATTAAACGAGTAATGGAAATAGTATAGGTATATTACAAACAGATGGCAAAATGTTGCCCGCCCCCAGTAGCACGTTTACAATCATAGGAAAGAGAACATATGACAATTCGAGCCCCGACTTACACATTAGAGAAAATAATGAAACTCATGATCTGTGTTATGGCCCAGTTCCACCGCTTGAAGGCGGCAGATCCGGGCCGCCTCTTTTTGGCACAGCATAATTTCTCTATTTCCCCCTCTGGAGTGAATGGGAACATGTTCAATGCCGTGGAACCAAATAGTTGGATCATTAGGATGGGTCAAGATCATGTGCAGAGCGAGGGGATATGCAGAATCATGTTTTCTTATGGCTCGTAAGTGTTCCTGTATTCTAAGCTTTAAGGGGCGTTTCGTGCTGCCCACATAGACCTTATTACATGCGCAACCCAAAATGTACACAACAAATTTGGTATTACAATTAATAAACTGGTGAATAGTGAAACTCTTCGTATTGTGATAACAAAAATCCTTGGTTTTGTCACGACCAAACATACAAATATTACAATCGTGACAGGTGTAAAAACCCTTAGGTTTCGTTGAGAGCCACGTAGCGGGACTGGGAGAAGAAATATAGCTGGGACATAAGTGGTCTCTGAGGGTTAAGCCTCAATGATAGGTAATCTTAGGTTTGTTGGATATGATTCCTTTAAGACCCGGGACATCAGTCAATAAGGGCCAATGGCGTTTAAGAATTGTAAAGATACCCTGGCTGTGGGCCTTGTATAGAGTCACGAAAGATAAGAAATCCTTCTGAGTCTTGTTATTCCCATGTGTTTTAACAATCAAAGTATCTTTTCTAGGGGTGTTCATGATGCGATGTACGGCCTGTGTTAGGATGTTGGCATTATAGCCCCTATTAATGAATCGGTGTCTAGTATGCTCAATTTGCATGCAAAAAGTGTCATTGGTACTACAATTACGTCTAACACGTACCATTTCTCCATATGGGATGTTTTGAATTACCGACGCAGGGTGGTCACTAGTAGCATGAAGGAGACTATTACATGCTGTGGATTTCCTGAAAAGTGCACTCTGTATACTGTTATGTTAAAAAAATCTGATGTCCAAGAAGTCTATAGTGTTTTTGTTGTAATGTAAGCTAAGTTGCACATTGTAAGGATTGTTATTAAGATAGGCATGGTACTGAGTAAGTTGATCAATAGTCCCATTCCAAATAATAATAATATCATCAATATATCACCCCCAAAAGACGATGAAATCCGTCCAAGGTGAGGCAAGTTTGCCCCAGGCGTGTATTTTTTCGTACCAGCCCATGAACAAACAGGCATAAGATGGGGCAAATTTTTAACCCATCGCCGTCCCCTGTGTCTGTTGGTACCCCTCATTATTATGCAGAAAGTAGTTCCTAGACAGGATGATGTCAATCATCTGAAGTAGCATCTGATTGTGTGCAAAGCAGTCCGCAGACCTGGAATTAAGAAACATAGTAACTGCTTGAATCCCAAAAGGTTTACGTATGCATGTGTACAATCTATTTACATCCATAGTCACAAAGAGAAGATCCTCAGAACAAGTGAAATCATCAAATTTATTGAGGATATCTTTGCTATCCTGTACAAAAGAAGGTAATTTATTGACAAATTTAATATAAGGACTGTTCATCTGTACCATCAGAACATTGGATTTTTTCTTCTTTTCCTTACACTATACACTTAATTGTTTACATTGCGGTGCACCGCCTCTTTGAGTATTTTCCAGTGGGGCTGCCTCAGCCCTATTCAGTTCCTTTTTGCAGCAGGAACTTTGGTGTAGTTGCACGCTTACTGTAACCTAACAGCAGCATTGTTGTTTTCTGTTTGGATTTTTTACTATTGGGTATTAATAGGGATGGTGCGTTGTCTATGAGCTTGCTGTAACTCTTGTCTATTTGTTTCAGGTACCAGTCAGTGTCTGGGGTGAAGGTAAAATAACTCCTAAAATCTGAAACAATATCTATCAGTACTTTTCTCATTCAAAGAGCTGCATCTCCCAAAAAAACAGAGAACATTCTTCAAATTGCAAACACAATTTCTGATGAAAGTAAAGTAAAAAACATAGAAAACACAGAAATTCACAACAATTTAAAATATGAAAAACAATTAGCAAATTAATATTTCTATCTCTGAACAGAAAACAAAGTAATAGAAATTTCCATCATATGGGAAAAACCACCTGCAAAGACAAAGGGGGTCATTACAACATTGGCGGTAAAAGCCGCTTACCGCCGTGCAGAAGACCGCCAATACACCGCCGCGGCCGCGGAATACCGCCACAGCTATTATGACACACATCTCGGAATCCGCCGAAATTCAGACACCCACACAAGTCCGCCACACCAAAGGTCAGTGTTAAACTGTCAAAAACAATTCCTCCACCGTCACGCCAACAGAAACACGCCCATGCTATCATGACCCACGAATCCACGCGGCGGTCTTTCAACCGCGGTATTCCATTGGCGGTACACACCGCCGTGCTCAAAATACACACACATCTCCAAAACACCGCCACATTGGACAATTCAAAATACACACACCTGATACACATACAAACACCACTCCCACACAATCAATACGATATAAAACACACACCCACATCACACACAAACCCCTACAACCTGAAATCTTGAGGAAGCTGAGAGACAGAGAGCACAGCAATTGGGAACAACACCACACAGAGGCACACAACACCATCACCCATACAAAATTCCACGCACAAAACACCACACACCACTACACATCACCACACACATCAACACATACACCACCCCATGTCACGCCAAAGACACCCCAGGTTTTCCGAGGAGGAGCTCAGGGTCATGGTGGAGGAAATCCTCCGTGTAGAGCCACAGCTATTTGGCTCACAGGTGCAGCACACCTCCATAGCCAGGAAGATGGAGCTATGGCGCAGAATCGTGGACAGGGTCAACGCTGTGGGACAGCATCCAAGAAATCGGGAGGACATCAGGAAGAGGTGGAACGACCTACGGGGGAAGGTGCGTTCAGTGGTCTCCAGGCACAACATCGCGGTACAGCGGACTGGCGGCGGACCCCTGCCTCCTCCCCCACAACTAACAACATGGGAGGAGCAAGTCTTGACCATCATGCATCCAGAGGGCCTCGGAGGAGTCGGTGGAGGAATGGACACTGGTAAGTCAAATCTTAACTATCATACCCCCCACCCTCCCTGCATTCTATCACACATACCCACCCTCACCCCCTCCCCTATCACTACAACTCCTCACTAATGTACAAACACAAACCACACATCCCAACACCAAGCCCTGCATGACACAACTAAGGATGGTCACCCCTCACTAAAGCATGCTCACTGCACATACCCATAACAACCCCCTAACCATCATCACACAAACCCCCACACAGGAATGCTTGCACTGGGGTACAAGCACACCCACCCATTGCACACCATGACACACACACATGCAATAATCACGCTCTTATACCCCTGCAGGACCACTACGGAACGTCACCACACAGGAGGGTCCAGACATCTCCACTCCACCCACAGAAGAGGCCCACAGTGACGACAGCAGCTCTGGCCAACTGGATCCAGATGACCAGCCCGGATCATCGTGGGCCTCGGGAAAGTCTGTTCCCCTCGCACAGGCACAGCCCAACACTGACCTTCCACCCTCTGGTAACACCAGCACAGCACCCACCCAGCGGGCCCATACCTCCGTACCCAGGACACGTCAATCAGCGGTGTGTCCACCACTACAGGGAACCCAGGATAACCCACCACCCCAACAACAACAGGGACCTGGGGGCAGTGGTAGTGGGCACACAGTCCATGGGACGGAGGCACAGGAACACAGGGGAACTGGGAGGGCTGCTGTGCGACAGGGGGCGGACAGGCCAAGGGAACCCACTCTCCACGAGACCCTCTCCTCCATCATGGGAGCATACCACCACTCCCAGGAGACGATGGCGACGGTCCTGGCCAAGTTTCAGGAGACCCAGCGCCTGCAGGATGAGCAGTATTTGGGGTTCAGGGAGGAGCTCAGAACCATCAGCTCCGCCCTGGGCACCATCGTAGGGGTGCTGAAGGACATACAAAAGACCATGAGGGACACCGTGGCACTCCAAGGTGCCCCTGACACTAGCCTGGACGATGAACTGCCCACCACCTCCGCCGGCGCTAGTGGACAGGACGCCCCGCCACAGGACCACCACACCAGCACCCCACCGCCTGCAGATGGAGAACCACCCCACAAGCGGTCCCTGAGATCCAGGAACAGGATAGAGCAAGATGGCAAGACCTCCGCCAGGAAATGAGACCACCCTGATTGTCCTCCCACTGTCCCACTTTGTTACCCTGTCCAGATTGGAACTGCCCCAGCTCCACTTCCTATGCCCATATGGGCAAAGAACCTGTGAGACAAATAGACTGGACTCTGCCATGGACATTCCTCCACCATCCTCCATCACCATTTTACAACCCCCTCCATTTTTGAGCACCTAAATAAACACCCTTAAAGCACAAAACAATCTGGAGTCAGTCTGTGATTTGGTAAATTTGTATTATCAATGACAGTGTCAAAATGCGTTTTGTAATGCCAACATACCTATGTCACACATCACAAGTCCATGAAGGATGCAAGCAGATGACACACGTTGGTAACCACACCTGTGAAACCGTAATGGAAAGGTACAACTCAGTTACCAAATACTGCTACTAAATGACAGACAGGATAGAGGTAGAAGTGTGAAAGTGAATGTAATAGTAAACAAAAATATTATCACCTCTGTGTCACTGGAAATATTGCTGTATGACTGACTCCCTGTGTTCTATATCTTCTTCCTCAGCTTCCTCCTCATCACTGTCCACAGGCTCCACAGGCTCCACAGCTGCCACAACACCGCCATCTGGACCATCCTCCTGCAGAAATGGCACCTGGCGTCGCAAAGCAAGATTGTGAAGCATCGAGCAGGCGATGATGATCTGGCACACCTTCTTTGGTGAGTAGAATAGGGAACCACCTGTCATATGGAGGCACCTGAACCTGGCCTTCACGAGGCCGAAGGTGCGTTCGATCACCCTCCTAGTCCACCCATGGGCCTCATTGTAGCGTTCCTCTGCCCTGGGATTCCTCACTGGGGTCAATAGCCATGACAGGTTGGGGTAACCAGAGTCCCCTAATAGCCATACCCGGTGCCTCTGGAGTTGACCCATCACATACGGGATACTGCTATTCCGCAGGATGTAGGCGTCATGCACTGAGCCAGGGAACATAGCATTTACCTGGGAGATGTACTGGTCTGCCAAACGTACCATCTGTACATTCATGGAATGATAACTCTTCCGGTTCCTGTACACCTGTTCACTCCTGTGGGGGGGGGGGACCAGAGCTACATGGGTCCCATCAATAGCACCTATGATGTTGGGGATATGTCCAAGGGCATAGAAGTCACCTTTCACTGTAGCCAAATCCTCCACCTGTGGGAAAACGATGTAGCTCCTTACGTGTTTCAGCAAGGCGGACAACACTCTGGACAACACGTTGGAAAACATTGGTTGGGACATCCCTGATGCCATGGCCACTCTTGTCTGAAAAGACGCACTTGCAAGGAAATGGAGCACTGATAGCACCTGCACATCAGGGGGGATTCCTGTAGGACGGCGGATTGGTGAGATCAGGTCTGGCTCCAACTGGGTACACAGTTCCTGGATTGTGGCACGGTCAAACCTGTAGGTGATGATCAAATGTCGCTCCTCCATTGTTAACCAGCGGTCGGTACACCGGAGGATACCGCCATCTCCTCAATTGTCCCAGCTGACGGAGCCTAGGAGCCTAGGAAGGACAACAGCGACCACAGAGTCAACAAATTCCCAGGTATGTACCCACAGCTACACAGAACACGACACAAAATACAAAACTCTTCCTGTGTGTGTGTTGAGTGTAGGCCTAGGTATGTGTGACGCAGTTGGTAATTAGGCCATGTGGGCCCCTGAAATGGCGGCTGCCTGACCTCTAAAGTGGGACAATGGGATTTGAGGTATTTGTGCTGGCGTTGTACAGCGTCGCGGTATGCGGTCGTAGACCGTGGCGCAAAGCTGCATTGGTTAACATTGGACCCTATGGGTCCCAGGAGCCAATGATGAATTGCACCACCGGTGATGAGACGCACTGTCGCGGACGTCACCGACGCGGATGTGACCGCCATTTTCTATCTGTTCAATCACTCGATACCTGATCTTCGACAGGAGAGGACCTACACTGCAAGTGCTGCTATGACCTTGGTCTGGAAGAGACAATGGCTGCTGCGTCTGGGGAAAGGGCCCCTGCCTTCACTGCTCAGGAGTTGGAGAAGCTCGTGGACGGGGTCCTCCCCGAGTACATGCTACTCTACGGTCCTCCAGACCAACAGGTAAGTACACAGGGAGCACGTTGTATGGGCTATGCCTGGGTGGAGAGGGCTGGATGTCAGTAGGAAGGGGGCAGAGTTCAGGGAACATGAAGGACTGTGAATGCATGTGCCACATGGCAAGGGTATGGATGGGGGCCACCCACTTCTACGGTGCTGTTGTTAATGACTTCTCTTCTTCCCCTGTACATGTCATGTAGGTCAGCGCCCACCAGAAGGAGGACATTTGGCGTGCCATTGCCAAGGGCGTCTGGACCCTGGGGGTCCACCAGAGACGGAGCACCCACTGCCGGAAAAGATGGGAGGACATTAGCCGCTGGAGCAAGAAGACGGCGGATGCTCAGCTGGGGATGGCCTCCCAACGTGGGAGGGTTGCCCGTCGCACCATGACCCCCCTGATGTCCCGGATCCTGGCGGTGGCCTACCCTGAGTTGGGTGGGCGCTTGAGGGCATCACAGCAGACACAAGGGGGTGAGTACACTCGCATTCAGCGGACTTTGCGTGCAGTGGAGGGGTCTGGGTGGGGGAGGAGGACTGTGGGTTTCCCTAGGCTAGGGCGAGTTCCGTAGGCTAGGCCCCTCCGTAATGCAGGCCATGTGTCACTCCAACCCACCTCTGTAGAGTGCCAAGTACAGGTATACATTCCCCTGTGTCATCTATGTGTGCAGATGACCACCATAGCCATGTGGTGCAGATCCCAGGAATTGCATCTGTAGAGGCCAAGAGCATGGCGTAGTGCAGGGGGCTGCTGTGTCTGTATTGTCCACCAACGGTAGCGGAAAGCCATGCACTCAACCTGTCTTTCTTCTGTCGTCCCCCCACCCCTTTTTGTGCTCTCCCTGTTCTTTTGTGCATCAGCATCATCAGGCGGAGGTACAGTGGCACCGGAGCACGAGGGAGCTGCATCCCACATGGTTATGGAGGGCCACACCACAGACTCTGAATACACGAGTGGGACAGATGGCGAGGGGAGCTTCACGTCGGTCACCGGATCACCAAACAGCGACACGGACTCGTCCGCCGATGGGAGCTCCCTTGTGGTGGCGGCACCATCTGTGCCCCCCACTTCTACAGGTACAGCCGCCACCTCCCCTACCTGCACCGCCCTCCCAGCAGCCCCTCAGCCTTCGCCCCGTGCCCGCTCACCCAGGAGGGTGGGCATCACCTTTACCCCAGGCACCTCAGGCCCTGCCCCTGTCACCTCTGCTGCTCTCAGTGAGGAGGCCATTGATCTCCTCAGGTCACTCACTTTTGGGCAGTGTACCATTGTGAATGCCATCCAGGGTGTGGAAAGGGAGTTGCAACACGGTAATGCATTCCTGGAGGGCATTCATTCTGGTCAGGCTGCCCTTCATCGAACCCTGCAATCTCTGGCCTCAGCACTGATGGCAGCCATTGTCCCTGTGTCTAGCCTCCCCCCTCCAACTTCCTCCACCCAGACCAAGTCCCCTGTACCCCAGCCTATCCCAAGCACACCATCAGACAAGCATGCACACACCTCAACACACAAAAGTAGCTCAGGCAAACATAAGCACCACACAACCCACAGGCATTCAAACAAGCATCACCCACATACAGACACAACAACATCCACGGCCTCCACTGTGTCCCCCTCCTCGTCGTCTCCCTCCTCCCTCCCAGTGTCGTCTACACTCACACCTGCATGCACTACATCTACAGGCACTAGGACTCGCACCAGAACACCCAGCACCACACCCCGCTCACCTGCACTCACCACCCCCACTACCATTAACGCGTCCCCTGTGTCCACTCCCAGTGTGTCTGTGACGCCCCCTCCCAAAGTACACAAACGCCGGCACCCACACACCCAACATCCGTCCACCTCACAACAGCCTCCAATACCTGCACCTGCACCCAAATCACCTAAAGTTACACCTCCTACAACCACCTCCTCTTCCTCCACTCCCAGACCCCCTCCAGCTACCCATCCCAGTCTTCGTCAGCAACTCTTCCTCAGCAACGTTGACCTCTTTGCCACCACCCCCACCCCTCCAATTCATAGGTCCCGTAGTAGAACCTCAGCCAAAAAAAGTCCAGTACCAGTGGTGCGTGTTAAAGGTGTGTGGAGTGCACCGGCCACCAGGGCAGCCAGTGTGACACGGAGCCAAAGCACTGCCAGTCCACCCCCTGTAAAGCACCTTAAGTTGGAAAGTGGCCGACGGGACAGGGTAAAGACTCCTGGCGGCAAAACTGCTCACAAGGGTCCCAGGGGAAGTGCTGAGTCAGCTGTGACTCCTCCAAAGGTGGTGAAGGGCCAGAAGAAGTCTGCACAATCTGGGAAGAGCAGCACGGCGGAGAAGGGCGCCATCCTCCCCGGCGGCCGGGACGCCACCGCTAGCACTATCGTCACAGGTCAGGAGACCACCGCCAGAGTCATTGCCCAGGAGGGCAGCACAATCGTCACTGGTCCGGAGACCACTGCCAGAGTCATTGCCCAGGAGGGCAACACAATCGTCACTGGTCAGGAGACCACCGCCAGAGTCATTGCCCATGAGGGCAGCACAATCGTCACTGGTCAGGAGACCACCGCCAGAGTCATTGCCCAGGAGGGCAGCACAATTGTCACTAGTCCAGAGAGCACCGCCAGCGTCAGTGCCCTGGAGGGCCCCGACAGCCACAGCCCCACTGGGCAATGAGGGACTGTCATGCCACACACCAATGCACAGGTCCGACAGCAAAGTCAAGCACCGCTGAACAGGGCACAGACCGCCATGGCAAAGCACCGCTGAACAGGTCAGAGACAGCAAAGGCAAGCACCGCTGAACAGGGCAAAGACCGCCATGGTGAAGACCGCTGAACAGGGCAAAGCACCGCTGAACAGGTCAGAGACAGCAAAGGCAAGCACCGCTGAACAGGGCAAAGACCGCCATGGTGAAGACCGCTGAACAGGGCAAAGCACCGCTGAACAGGTCAGAGACAGCAAAGGCAAGCACCGCTGAACAGGGCAAAGACCACCATGGTGAAGACAGCTGAACAGGGCACAGACCGCCATGGCAAAGCACCGCTGAACAGGTCAGAGACAGCAAAGGCAAGCACCGCTGAACAGGGCAAAGACCGCCATGGTGAAGACCGCTGAACACAACAAAGCACCGCTGAACAGGTCAGAGACAGCAAAAGCAAGCACTGCTGAACAGGGCAAAGACCGCCATGGTGAAGACCGCTGAACAGGGCACAGACCGCCATGGCAAAGCACCGCTGAACAGGTCAGAGACAGCAAAGGCAAGCACCGCTGAACAGGGAAAAGTCCGCCAAATCAAGCACTGTTAGCCCATGTGCAGCTGGAACAGTGATGGAACACCAGTCTGGGCACCATTCCCCCTCCAGAACCAGTGGAGACTGTTATGCACTTGTGAGACTGTGGCTGTGCACTCCCCAGGATGGTACAGTGGGCAACCCACCCACTGCAAAGACTTGTGAGACTGTGGCTTTGCACTCTCCAGGATGGTACAGTGGGCAACCCACCCACTGCAAAGACTTGTGAGACTGTGGCTTTGCACTCCCCAGGATTGTACAGTGGGCAACCCACCCACTGCAAAGACTTGTGAGACTGTGGCTTTGCACTCCCCAGGATGGTACAGTGGCAACCCACCCACTGCAAAGACTTGAGACTGTGGCTTTGCACTCCCCAGGATGGTACAGTGGGCAACCCATCCACTGTAGAGACTTGTGAGACTGTGGCTTTGCACTCCCCAGGATGGTACAGTGGGCAACCCACCCACTGAAAAGACTTGAGAGACTGTGGCTTTGCACTCCCCAGGATGGTACAGTGGGCAACCCACCCACTGTAGAGACTTGTGAGACTGTGGCTTTGCACTCCCCAGGATGGTACAGTGGGCAACCCACCCACTGAAAAGACTTGAGAGACTGTGGCTTTGCACTCCGCAGGATACATCAATGGGCATGGAGCCCCGTCGTGGATCTGGCGTGGTGCTGCAATCCGGCTGAGGTGCCCTCCCCCCCCCCCTTCCCCCTGAGGTGCCTGTTGTATTTCTATCTGATGTACCTGCAGTGTTCTCTCCGTTTGTGGACAGGTATCTAGTGTGGGCCTCGCCCATGCATTTTGGGCCCAGTGGTGCACGGACATTGATATGTGCATACCTGCACTACTAATTGTGATGTATATTTTGTTTAATGTGTATATAAATCTGTATATATTTGGTTATTGTATTTTGATACATTACAATGTTTGCACTGATTTCCTTTTGTCTTTGCATTCTTCCGGGGGGGGGGGGTTGTTACTGTGCTGTTTGGACATGCATTGGTGTGTGTGTTGTAGTGGGTGAGGGTCGGGTAGGGGGTGGGGGTGTTGCGTGTGTGTGTGTCTGACTTTTGCCTCCCCCCTCCCCTATGTCACAGGTGCAGTACTCACCGTTGTCTTCGACGCCTATGTAGATGGTGATCGTAGAGAAGCAGGTAGACAAGCGCAGGGAGTATTTGTAGTTCGGGCTCCATGGTGGGCTCCTTCCGCGTGGAGTGTGTTAAGGTGAGCGTTTTCCCATTGCAAAAGCTGTTTCCGCCGAGTTTTTATCCACGGTGAATCCGCCCCGGAAAAGTAGGTGGATTGGCGGGTTGTGATACTGTGGGCGGTACATTGTCTTCCGCCTGTCTGTTGGCGGTGACCGCCGTGCTGCTTGTCTGTACTGGCGTGGCGGTCGGAGTGTTAAAGTGGCTGTCTATGTTGGCGGTGTCAGCCACGGTCCTAATTCCCTTTTTTTTTTTCACCGGGCTGTTTGCGGTATTACCGCAGCTTTAACACCGTCCGCCAAGGTTGTAATGACTACCAAAGTCTAACTGGCAGTCTCTTCCTTCAAAAAGCCACTACAGAACAATCTTCATGTTAAAAAATACTACATATTCATTGTCAAGCCAATTATGTCAGGTCTAGGAGAGGCACTAGGCTCCTAAAATATGGTGGTTATCTTTATTGTAAGCGTATTTACCTTAGCCCAGGAGTCATTGGAGGTGTGTGCAGTATTTATCATCCTATTGCACAGACAGAGTGATTACTCTGGGTGACACCATGGAAAGGACCACAGAGCATAACCACTCTTTCTCTGCAATGGAGATTGCAGTATGTTATAATGTTAATGAAATGAAAATACTTGCATCCACTTCCAAAGAGCCTTGTAGCTCAGTTTTGAGAGAGGATTCCCAAAACATTCCCATTCATGTAGCAAGTTGGATACCCACAATACTCAACCTTAGGAGAATGGTACAGCAGTTGCAGCTTACCGTGCGGTAAAGGGGCGGGATGGCAGTATGCGTGGCGGGCGGGGACACACACAAAACAAATGGGACAACATTAAATAAAAAAAATTAAAAACGTACCTTACGCCGATGTGCCACGCTGCTCCCCTGGCTCCACTTGCAGGCACAGGATTCCAGCCTGCCCTACGGCCAATCCTAATGCTGCTTTCATGTAGCGTTAGGATTTCCTGGAGTGCCCTGGCTTGGCGTTCTGAGACGGACTGCTGTCTCCAACCCGCAACACAGTGCCGGGTTGGAGAAGGCTCAGTGCGCATGTGTGTTTTCCAGCCCGAGACAACCCGCCAAACACACATGCGCACTGAGAGGAGTGATGTGCACTCCCCCTCTGTTCCTGTTATGCCGCATGGCCCGCCCCTTTAAAAATAAAACTATAATAAACATAATTTATCATCATTTTATTGTTAAAGGTTTGTAGCTGCTGACAGGGGGCAACGCTCCTAAGGCACAGCAGAGGAGTCTCTGCTGTGGTACAGAGATGAAAACAGGTAAGTAATCCCCAATGAGTAACAAACCTATTCAGACATAAATATCTCCCCTGAACTAACTGTTGGTCTTGCTGATAGATCTTTCCTTTTGCCTGATGAAAAAAACCTTTAGAAAAGAATACTAACATTTAGCACACACATAACCTAGTAACTCTTAAGGATAGTAAAATTTGAATGAAGGATTGGACTTTTAAGTTCACACCCCATCCATTCATCCAAATTTACACTATCCATGCTAACATACATAACACTACAGTCCCATTAGTATTCAGCTCACTCCTTGACAAGAAATCCTGAACGTACACTCAATTTTTAACAGTGATAAAACCCAAAGCAATGAATAAAGGTCCTAGAAAAGTGATAATTGACAATGATTAATATAATTACCAAAATGTACCCTGCCACCCAAATTCAAGGATGTTTTTCCACTTTTCTCAGGCTTATTGGCTTTAAAAAAAATTAATTAACAAAAACTAACTGCATTATGGGACAGTGGGAATGGTGAGGTATGTGCTAATCTAGGCTGTGACGCAGTTAAGTCTGATATGACCGTTGTCCGCCACCATGAAATGGCGACTGCCTGTCCTGTATATAGGGACAGGTGGAAGTGAGGTAACTCCACCGACGTTGGGCGTAGTGGCAGAAGGCGGTCTTGCACAACTGTGCAATTCCTCATTGGATAATACGGGGCTCTATGTAGTACAGTGGCCAATGGGGAACAGCGCTGGCGGTGACGGTGTACACCGCCGCGGACGTGACTGCCATTTTCTATCTGATTCCTCTCTTGTTTCCTGACCTTCAACAGGAGAACACCTACTCTGTGTGTGCTGCTGTGACCTGTGCCTGGAACCTACCATGGCCCGTTTGACCGGGGAAAGGGCCCCTACCTTCACTTCGGAGGAGTTGGAGCGATTGGTGGATGGGGTCCTACCGCAGTACGGACTGCTGTATGGGCCTCCAGACCAACAGGTGAGTGCACCTTGGGCACGATGCCTGTGTGAAGGATGCATGGAGATGTGTGTGTAAGCATCATGTCATCGGGGGGAATGTCTTGTGGTGGTGCTCATGGTGTGCGCCAATGGTGACGGAAACAGGATTGGTGGGCCATATGTCTGACAGGGTGGATTGTATGGTTAATGGTGTCCTCTGGTCTGTATTACCTCTGCAGGTCAGCGCCCATCAAAAGAAGGGATTATGGCGTGCCATCGCCGAGGACGTGCGGACCCTGGGGGTCTATGGCAGGCGGATCACCCACTGTTGGAAGCGGTGGGAGGACCTGAGACACTGGGCATGGAAGACCGGGAAGGCCCAGCAGGGGATGGCCTCCCAGTGAGGAAGGGGTGCCCATCAGAACCTGACCCCCGATGGCCTGCATACTGGCGGTGGCCTGCCAAGAGCTAGATGGGTGCTTGAGGGCATCACAGCAGCCACAAGGAGGTGAGTACAGTGGGCATTATTACAATAATTGGCAGGTGGCATGGGATCCTGGTGGTGGATGTGAGTTAGTGGGTGCCCCTAAAGCCAGGCCAGACATTGCAGCGTGATTCAGGTCAAGGGTAATGTGTGTATGGCAAATGCAGGTAACCTAGCTTGTTTGTATTCCATGTCAGTCAGGGCTTTTTTGGGTACGAGGAGGAGTGCAGTTGGTGGTGTTTGGCCTTCATCGTGCCGTGGCATCTAGCCAAATCTCTGGCAGTGCAATGCGTAGTGCTCAAGTCTTATCCCTGTGTGTGACGGTGCTGTGTATGTCAACTTTGATGTTGGTGCAGTAATTGACCCAGTGTTCCCTTTTTCTCTCCCCTCCGTTTTCTTCTGTCATCCTGTCCATGTGTGCATTAGCATCATCTGGCGGAGAAGCGGGGGCACCAGCGACAGAGGGAGCTGCATCCCACAGGATCCAGGAGGCAGAGTCCACCAATGCCGAGGGATCCAGTGGGACAGATGGCGAGGGGAGCACCATGGTGGAGACAGGAGGTGACAACACAGACTCAGATACCTCCTCCGATGGAAGCTCCCTGGTGGTGGCGGGCACCTCTGTGACCACCCCAGCTACAGGTACAGCCACCACCCCCGTACCAGCACCACTCTCCCAGTAGCCCCTCAGCGAGTTGCCCGTGCCAGCTCAGCCAAGAGGGTGGGCATCTCCTTTGCCCCAGGCACCTCAGGCCCTGCCCCAGTGAGCCCTGCTGCTCTGAGTGAGGAGGCTGGTGACCTCCTGAGATCCATCTCTGTAGGTCAGTCAATCATTGTGAATGCCATCCAGAGGCTGGCATCCCGTATGCAGCAATGCAATGCATTCCTGGAGGGCATCCACTGTGGATTGGCGGCCCAACAAAAATCGATTCAGACCCTGACCTCCTCTCTGATGGCAGCCATTGTCCATGTTCCTACCATACCCCCTACAACTACCACTTCCCAATCCCAGTCTCCTCAACCCCAACCCATCCCATGCACACATACAGACGAGCATGCACACAACACAACACCCAAGAGTGGCACGGTCAAACACAGGCCCCCACTTCATCCCACAAGCACTCACGCAAACACCAGACAGTTGCAGACACACCCACATCCACTGCCTCTACTGTCTCCCCCTCCTCCTCTTTTTCCACCTCCCTCACAATCTTGTCCACAATCACACCTGCATGCACTGCATCAACATCCACCACCAGCATCATCATACCAAGCAGCACACACACCTCACTAGCAGACAACTCCACAACATCCATGTCCCCCCTCCTAAAGGACACAAATGCAAGCACTCACACACCCAAGTCATCCACCTCATATCAGCACACTGCCCATGCACCTGCACCCAAATCCAGCAGACATACAACTCCTACAACCACTCCCTCAACCTCCACTCCCATCCCTCATCCTGCTCCACCATCTCTAAGAAGCTTTTCATTGCCCAACTTGACCTCTTCCCTCCCCCTCCCCCTGTCCTGCCCATGAGAGCAGGGTCCCAACGAACCAGCCCAGCACCTTAGCCAAACAGTCCACGTGGACAGTGGTGGCACCGCCTAGTCGTGGTGGCAAGTCAGTGAAGGATCCCACTCCACCAGCCAAGAAGGTTATGGATCACACACCTCCTGGGGAAGGAGCCTGCACCTCCTGCCATGAAGGGGAAGAAGCCCTCAACATCTGCCTGGAAGGCTAAGGAACACACACAACCTGCTATGAAGGGGAAGAAGCCCTCAACCCCTGCCAGGAAGGGTAAGGATCCCATGCCTCCTGCCATGAAGGGGAAGAAGCCCTCGACTCCAGCAGAGGCTGTCAGGGTGACACCTCCACCACCACCAGTGGTCACAGGGCACCCATTGCCAGCCGAGGAAGTGCATCCCTCACCTCCAGCAAAGGCTGCCCAGGAGACACCTCCACCTGCCACCACAGTTCAGTCCTCACCTCCAGCAGAGACTGCCCAGGAGACACCTTCACCTGCTGACACTATGCAGCCCTCACCTCCAGATGACACAGTAAAGCCATCACCACCAGTGGAAGCCATGTAGGCCACCCTCAAGGGACTGCTATAGAAGGGGCCCCCTCCAGGAGCAGTGGGCATGTTCCCTACCGAGGAGATTGTGACCTTGCACTCCCCAGGGAAGAGAAATGGGCATGGAGCCCCCTCCAGAACCAGTGGGAAAGTCACCCTGTCCAGAGACTGTGGCCTTGCACTCCCCAGCACAGAGCAATGGGCATAAAGCCCTCTCCAGAACCGGTGGGAAAGTCACCCACTCCACAGACTGTGGCCTTGCACTCCCCAGCACAGAGAAATGGGCATGGAGCCCCCTTCAGAACCAGTGGGAAAGTCACCCACCTTAGAGGCTCTGGCCTTGCACTCCCCAGCACAGAGCAATTGGCATGGAGCCCCCTCCAGAACCAGTGGGAAAGTCACTCACTCCAGAGACTGTGGCCATGCACTCCCCAGCACAGAGAAATGGACATGGAGCCCTCTTTAGAACCAGTAGGAAAGTCACCCACCTGAGAGACTGTGTCCTTGCACTTCCCAGCACAGAGTAATGGGCATGGAGCTCCCTCCAGAACCAGTGGGAAAGTCACCCACCTAAGAGACTGTGGCCTTGCACTCTCCAGCACAGAGTAATGGGCATGGAGCCCCCTCCAGAACCAGTGGGTTTGTTCCCAACTTCGGCTGAGGTGCCCCCCACCCCTACCCCCCTGAGGTGCCTGCCCACTTTCAAACTGATACCCCTGCATAGTTCTATACAGATGCAGTCAGGATTCGAGTTGTGTCCTTAGTACATTGGACCGGACATTGGCGGTGTACATTTGTACATATCTGTTTCTCGTACAATTGGTTTCTTTGGTAGCTGTTTATGTCACTACATTCTCATTACTGCATTCTTGTGTCCTAGCCTTATTCAGCTGTGTATCGTGTGCCAATGTTTTTCGTCTGCAGCTGGTTGTGTGTATGGTGTGTGTGTGTGTAGGTTGTGTGTCGTGAGTGTGTGTCACTCTCATTTTCCTCCCTCCCTCCCTTGTGTGCTAGACGGCTGTACTCACCCTCGTCGTCGCTGTTTTCGTCGGTGTTGGTGTTCCAGGTGGAGCATGACGTAGATGAGCATTGGGACGACTTGCAATTTCGGTTCAATGGCGGTGTTGTTCTTCCCTATGTCTCTGATGATGAGTCTTTGCTCTTCTGTGCAGTGTTTCCGCCAGCCCGGAAATAGTGGCGATTGAATGGTCAAAAATTGGTGGGTGGTACTTTGCCTTCCGCATTGCTGTTGACGGCTACCGCCATGTTGAGTGGTGTTAACGCCCTGGCGGTTGGTGTGGTACATTGGCTGTCTATGCGAGTTTTCTCCGACCATGGTCATAATTTGACAGTAATTACCACCAGCCTGTTTGTAGTATTACCGCCACTTTATCACGCACCGCCAGGGTCATAATGAAAGCCTTAGCCTCAAAATCAAATGGTAAACATACAGAAACAATACCGGTTGACTGAATCTTCTAAGGAATCTCAATTTAATCAATGCATGGATCACTACACATTCTAGAGTTACAGTACAAATCAATAGCAAGAACCACTGCGCAATAGAAATAGCATACATTTAGAATCAGCAAAGAAAAGACATCAACTGTTATTAAAATTTAGCAAGCATCCTCAGTGAGTCTCCTAACTAACCTTCTGATTATAATAGCATGTTTGGGCTTCATGAAAAACAATTTAGTCAACACAAATTTGGAAAAACATCTAGCTACGGCTCTATGAAAATTAGCAGTTGGTACTAAAGGCAAAAGCAAATAGACATGGCAATGAGTAACATAGGGGGTCATTACAACCCTGGCGGACGGTGTTAAAGCGGCGGTAAGACCGCCAACAGACTGGCGGTCTTTTTTTTAGTATCATGACCATGGCGGTTACCGCCATGGTCATCCGCCGCTTCCCCGTTCCGCCCGCCAGGGTGGAGACGACCGCTGGGCTGGAGACCTGGGTCTCCAGCCCGGTGGCCGTGACAATACCTCCGCCGGTATTGTGACCCGGTTTACCGCCGTGGATTTCCAGCGGTAGGAACCGCCATGAAATCCATGGCGGTAAGCACTATCAGTGCCAGGGAATTCCTTCCCTGGCACTGATAGGGGTCTCCCCCACCCCCCACCCCCACCCCGACTCCCTCCCCTACACCCCCCATCACCCCTGCCACCCCCCAAAGGTGGCAGGGCCTCCCTCCCCACCCCGACCCCCAACATAACATTACTGACACACACCCGACACGCACGCAGACACCACCAACACACATACATGCACACACACCAACATACATGCCAACATCCACACACACACTCAGACACATACACCCACATTCACACATTCACACACACACCCATACAGACATACAGACAGACACGCACACATTTCCAAAACACGCATCACCCCCGCAAGCATACATGCACACACACCCCCCCTACATACACAGACGCACACCCCCATGCACCCACACACACACAACACCCCCCACCCCCCTCCCCTAACAGACGATCGACTTACCTGTTTCGTCGATCCTCCGGGAGGGGACGGGAGCCATGGGGGCAGCTCCGCCAACACCACACTGCCAACAGAACACCGCCGCGCAGAATCACAAGACGTGATTAGCTTGGCGGTGTTCTGTTGGCGTGGCGGTGGAGGTGGAGCAACCTACACTTCCCCGCCGCCCCAAATATGGCTGTTGGCGGCTCTCCGTCGGCTCTTCCGCACGGTGGTCCCTCCGCGGTCTTCTTAAAAGACCGCCGAGGTTGTAATGACCACCATAGTCTTATACCTTGCCTCAGTATTGTTCAGCAAGCTGCAACAGTCTTTGTCAATTGGACATGTGTTCGGTCTGCAAGGCATCAGGACTCAGCAATGAAATTCAAGATAGAAATACCTTAGAAACGGGCATAATAGGAAGGGTACTTTGGTGTAAAGATTTAGGAAAAAGTTTGTCATCTCCTCTCTGTGCAGTCTGGCTGTATTAGATTCCCTAGGAGATCTTCCCAAGTTGCTATTAGTCAAATAATTGTACGTTTACATTTAGTCCAATGAAAGTATAACCCCAAATCTAAGATGTAACTAAACTGTCTTTTACATGTCGATGATTTCTCCTCTTCTCCTGTTCCCATTGTTGGGCTTGTCAGGTAACAATTTTGTATTGCCTTGTACTCCAGTCAGTGCATCCATTGTTAGTTCCTGGAAACATCACCTTTACACACACTAAATTCTACAAAGTATCAATAGCTAGTACAACCTATTCTAGCAAGCAGTTTTCATGGGAAAGAAATTTAGCTACTAGCATCTGGTCAACGCAAATCTAACTCTCTATGCACCCATTTTGTGTCACCCGTTTAGGCAATGCAACTTAACATGAGGCTGTGCAACTAGGCCCAAGTACTCACTAGTTTACGGCCTATGATTAATAAAGCAAATACATAATACATGATCATTAATATAACATACTACTACATTAATTTAAACATGAGCACATCATTTCATATTAATAATCAGTTAATACACTTAGGTGGTGATTCCAACCTTGGCGGGCGGCGGTAGCCGCGTGCCAGGCGGGAACCGCCAAGCGGCCAAAACAACGCTGCCCCCATTCCAACATTCCCGCCGGCCCAGCGGGAATGAGGCCGCAACACAGGAGCCGGCTCCTAATGGAGCCGGCGGTGTTGCGGCCGTGCGACGGGTGCAGTTGCACCCGTCGCGCTTTTCACTGTCTGCCATGCCGACAGTGAAAAGCAGGCCGGGGCCCTGTGAGGGGGGCCCTGGACACCCCTTACCGCCAGCCTCTTCCTGGCGGTGTAAACCGCCAGAAACAGGCTGGCGGTAAGGGGGTCATAATCCCGAGGGCAGCGCTGCTTGCAGCGCTGCCCTGGTGGATTATCACCGCCGGGGGAAAATCGGCGGGACACCGCAGACCCCGGCGGGGCGACCGCGGCTTTACCGCCGCGGTCAGAATGGGAAATGAAGCACCGCCAGCCTGTTGGCGGTGCTTCCGTCATTCTTGCCCTGGCGGTCCAAGACCGCCAGGGTCAGAATGACCCCCTTTGTGATTACTGACGGTCACATTTTCAAAGCGAGTATAATTTCTCTATATTAATTCATTTTCTATGCAGATTTAATATTCCGAGTACATCAATATTTATTAGTAAAATTTCAGCGTTAACAATCCCTCCTCTGATGACTAAATATGTCATCACACTTACATCTTCCCACACAAATTTTTACTCAGCTAAAATTTGCCAACCCTTTCTCTTTTAATTTTTCGTTCCCTCTTCGAATTTTCCCTAAACGATTTTTTCATTTTTATTTCTTCCCTCCTCTGATCATTTTTTTTAATTTTTATTTAATTACATAATACAATTTACATATTCCCCATGTTCCAATTATGGAAGTCACAATAATCAATAGCCCTTGTATTATTTTCATTAATATCCCTTTCTGAAGGTCTCACAGAAGCAAGTCCTTTGCCAATTTTTTCCCAAACACCTGGTTCTTTCAGTTCTTTCAAATCAGCACTATTATTAGTCAGATTACTAAGCAAGCTTCTAATTTATTTGCTATTATCAGGAATATATGAAAAACAATGCTTCAAATTCAACATTTTGCAAACTCCGCCATCCATTGCTAAAAGAATGTCTAATGCAATGCGGTTCTGAAGAGTCATAGATCTTACCGCAGCCATTTGTGTGTCCATTGGGATCACAGCTCATGAAACATTTGTCAACATGTTGTCCACTATAGTAGACAAATTTTGAATCTTTATAGAATTTAGGATAACTCCCACTGAAGGAATTATTGCTTCAAATATATCTCCAACTATACTAGAAAAAGACTCTCTTTTGTTTAAAGTGATGTAACTCAGTCATTTTCAGTAATCTTTTCAAGTCCTCAAGTTGAAATATCTTTGGGAAAACTATTCCTAAGTAACATGTGCCATACCATCCTCTTGGAAGACAGTAATAGGCATTGGGACCACAGATGTAATAAACTCCAGGAACTGCTGGATCCTGTCCATTCAACATGATTGTCTGTTTAATTTGAAACAAAAACACATATACATTCTCTTGTTCCCACAAACAACGTATCAGTTCTAGATTTTGGCCTATATATACACACAGCTTTCCTACATGTTGCTCATCTAAAGGTAACCTTCCTTGTGTTTTTATTTCACTAAACGCATAATCATGTCTAGATGTTCTTTTCTCTAAGCCCTTTCCTAATTTTCCTTCAATGCCTTCCTTCTATCATCTGTCTGATCTAAAAAGCTCTTTTCTATTGGTGTAAGCAAGCATGTCAAATTGTTTCTATGCACATATGCGATGCCAAAGGTTAACGTAGACTCAAATAATCTTCTCACTAATTCTATAGTGTTCTCCTTAGCTACTCTACTCAGGTACTTCGTTATAGAGACGAACGAAAACACAACATCGTAATTGGAGTAGAGATACTGAATTTACTCCTGGTAAAATCTTGTTAGTAACAAACTACAACTTATCCTATAAGTGAGGGGCAAACTATGATAGATAATTTCTTCCTCGACTGATTAAGGAATCTGCATGCAAACATAACAATCTCTCGCATCCATTGTTTCAAAGTACTCAATAAGCGATAGAAAACATTGGAAGAAAGTTCTCCTTGGGTACTGTCTACGTGTAGATACTTCTCATCTAACCTAAACTTCTCTACTTCAATCAGCATAGTAGCTGTCTCTGAAGCTGAAGTATGGTTGGTTTTATTCTTGTCAAGAACAGTCATACCCCCAGTCAATACCAGGCACAATATCATGCATGAAATCGCCAATCCAATACTCAAGTATTTACAATATCCATTCTTTCTACCCTGCTGGCTAAGGTTACTCGTGATCTGTGAAGAATCAGAAAGTAGAAGAGAAAAATTATAATTGGTTTAGCAGCTTGTCAAATCAGGTTATCTTGTCAAAGCAGGTTATCAAAAAGTATTTTCCGGTTACTTTCAGTAGTCTCTTTTTCTTTGCACTTCTCTCAGCTTATAGTTTCAACAGTTGGTTTCCTTCAAGTGTGAAAATATTGACCTGGAATGTCTCGATCACAACAAAAAGACAAAATTCTCTTTGCAATTCACTTATTGTTGCATATGCTCATTCAGGACCAGCGTACCTTCAACTTGCAATTCTCTTTCTTTTCAGCTTTCAATCTCCATTTAATTTTCCGATACTCAAATCTTCTCTCCTTGTCATGTCTACTTCCTCCTCAATTATTGTCACTGTCCTTGCTTCTTTTCTCTTTGCTTGTGACTACGGGCATTTATCTCCTTTCCGTGGACCTGGCGTTCATGCTCTATTCAGTGTCGAACTTGTAACTTCTTCTTGCTCTGCAGAATTTTCTCTTGACAGACCTCCAACTGGTTCAGGAGGAGTCAGACCACAGTGGCTTTGATCTGCCTCGACTCCTTTCCCCTCAGGGTCTGTCGCTTGCTCTGTTTGTCTTTCAAGATTGTCTGCATCTGGGAGAGCCCTCCTCTGACAGTCTGCTGCTGCCTCAATTGAGGTCAGACCACTTTCTCTTGTCTGTGGGTCTTCTCCTTCGTCTCTCACAGGAGTGGCTGAACCGCTTTTGATTTGTTCAGATTCAGTTTCAATTCTTCTTTCTCCCCTTTTCCAGATCTGGAGTTAGTCTAGTCATTGTTGGTACTCTCAACAACTCCTCTTCATTATCCAAAAGACACGCCACTTTCATTGTATGGCTTGCGTGGATCCAGTTCAGAACTCCAGTGCACTTCATAGCTGTGGTAGTGATCAGCACTACCTGGTAAGGGCCTTTTCACCTAGGCTCAAAACTAGTTTTCCTCATGTGCTTTCTGATCACAACCCAGTCACCTGCTCTCAGGTTGTGTCCTTGATCTTGAGACGGTTGCAGTGTAGTGGCTTCCACCTGATGAGAGAAAGAGCGAACCACATCAGCCAGACCCTTGCAGTAGTCCAACACCATATCATCTTTTATGTTCACAAGAACATTTGCTCATTGCTCTACCCATGATGATGTCATGCAGTGATAGTCCTGTCTTCCTGTTGGGTGTGTTTCTCATTGTCATCAGAATTAATGGTAATGTGTCTGGCCATTTCAGATTTGTGGACGCAAACATTTTCGCCATTCTTGATTTGAAGGTACCATTCATCTGTTCCACGAGTCCTGATGCTTCAGGGCAGTAGCTACAATGCAATTTCTGCTCGATATTTAAGGCTGAACATAGTAATTTAATTACCTCATTGTTGAAGTGACTTCCTCTATCTGATTGTAAAGAGATCGGAAACCCGAAACGTGGTATCAGTTCCCTAAGCAGTAATTTTGCTACTGTGAGGCTGTCATTTCTTCGTGTAGGGTAAGCTTCAATCCAATGACTAAATATACAGACAATCACCAACACATATCTCAATCCTCCACACACGGGCATCTCAATAAAATCCATCTGCATTCTGCTAAATGGACTTCCTGCCCTTCCAATGTGGCTCAAATTGACCATAGTCCCTTTTCCCGCATTCATTTGTTGACAAATGACTCAACAATGGCAAATTGCTTCAGCAACCTGTCTGAACTTTGTATCAAACCAATTCTGTTTGAACACACAAATCATTGCATCCCTTCCAACATGTGCTTGACCATGATAATATCTAGCCATTTGTGTCAACAAACTGTTCAGCAATACTAATTGACCCTCTTATGAAACCCATAGTTCATCATGACGCTGTACACATTTCATTTTGACCATTGACTTTTTCTCCGCCCTCTCAACGTTATTCTGCAATGTTTTCAGTTTTTCCACTGTATCTATAACATGTAATGCATAACTTGGACATGTCTCATCTTCCTCAGGTAACAATTCCCATTTATCTTTGAACAATATACAGTTCAATGCCCAAAACCTTGCGACTTGATCCTCATATCCATTTCCCACTGACACAAAATCTTGTGATTTCAGGTGTGCACTGCGTTTCACCACAGCAATCTTCTCGGGCATTTGAATAGCTTGTAACAATTCATGAATCCTCTCACCATTTCTGACTGCAGAACCAGAAGAGGTCAGGACACCTCTCTGTGACCACAATTAGCCAAAATCATGCACTATTCCAAATCCATACTGGCTGTCCATGTAGATGGTAACTTTAAGCTGTGCAGAAACATGGCATGCTCTAGTAAGGGCTACCAGTTTTGCCACTTGTGCAGAATATATTCCTCGAAGCCAAGACGCTTAAAGTATACCAGAAATTGTGCATACAGTATATACTGCTCTCAGTACTCCTGTATTATCCCTTAGAGAGGAAACATTGACAAAAATAATCTGGTCATTTTCTTCCAATCGGGTCTCATTTTTTTACATGGATCAGTTACTTTGAGACAATCATGATCAATGTCTTCCCGTTTATCAATTTCAACATTTTTGTTTGGGAGTAAAGTTGCGGGTTAAGCACTGTACACCTTTTCAATGACACATTTGGGGATCCCAGGATGCTAGTATCTAGCTAGCCTAGCACCTGTTAGATATTGGTTTGTGTAAGTTAAATTTCAATGGAATGAGGAACCATTATAGTAAGGGAATGTCCCATCACAGTTCCCTCACACTGAGTGAGGCTCTGTCCAACCACAGCGACTGAATGCAAACAGCTTGGTTGTAGTGTGGTTAGTTTTACGTATACTTTGCGCATTAGCTTCAGGCCTTTGTGCACTTTGCCCTGAATGTATTTTATTCATTTGCTGACAGCTTAGAGCCTCTGTGCACTTTGCTCTAAATGCTTTTTATTAGGCTTCGTACTGTTATTTTTCAAATAGCCAGTTCTACGGTGTTGTTTTTTATTCATATCACACTGTTTTGCCTACTTCAGCACTGGAGTTCTTCATAACATATTCACTCTGTGCTTCGGTCAAGGATACAGTCTGGTACATTGCCGATAGACGTGGTAGGAGTTTAGATTTGGCATTCCTGCGTAGGGACATTTTGTGATCACGATGACATGTTAGTTATAAAATCACTTCCTTGTCCCAATACATGCAAGAGGGAGATTCCGACCAGAGACCCACAGCTAGACGCTGACTGCCTCGTTGCAGATGCTGAACCAGATCACAGGCCTTTGCTCAGGTATGAGGGCTTATATCTCCCCAGTGATTCAGAAAGGCAAGCTAAAAGCTTAACATGCTGTGCTCTAAATAGAACAAGCAGAGGGAGAGTAGAAACTGTTAGGCAATATGATAGCTTTGTTCTTATGTTTTACTCTCCTGGTGACTATTTCAATCCTACTATGTTGTATTGTTCTGGTTATTGCGGCTCACGCCTTATTATCTAAAATACAGTCATTTTATTAAAACATTATATAAAACTTATACTGTCTTTGTCATTTGTATATGAGACCATATTGTAAATGAGAGAGTTGGTTTGGATCTGAGTGACCACGACTTCCCTGAGAAGTTCCAAAGATGTCATGCGCTTGGCTGCCTAATCATTTCTTCCCCCTGGGAGAAATGAGGCACTGCTAGTTAGCCGGAGCAAAAACCGGATTTAGGGTGACAGAGTTCTTTACAAGTAGGTCAGACTCAGTCCCCCACACCGTTATCGATCCTGCTGCCTAGAAATCCAGTAGTCTCATTTAGGATAATGAGAGCCCACGCGACATGGCGCCGCCAACGATTGGTCTGGCTCTAATGTTTAGGTCTGACTGGCTCTCTCGGTCTCATATATATTTTGACTCCTCGGTTCCGTACGCGGAGACGTCCGTGGGGCTGAGGGTTTCCGCCACCACGGGATAGGTACGTCCTGTTGCTTAGTGGTTGGTTGTTCAAGCTTGAACTTTGAAAGGAAAAACCCCGATATTGGTGTGCCTTCTCTGACCTAGAGCTATTTTTTACAAATGGCTAATCCTAATGTAGTGAATATAGCAATCAATATGCGTCACCCGCTCACAGGACATCTGGTAGCACATGGACTGACAGTCCAGGGGGGTCCAGTCACTTTTGTGGTGGACGCCCATGCAGCCTATAGAACAGAACTTTTTTATTCTTGGGTCATATTTCCAGCAGCTGATGGGGGTACAAATACTTTTCACGAATACACTGTTGCGAATGTCCCTGGACAATACAGGGCTTACGCTTACTTAGAGATACCTTTATCTTATCAAGAACACCATAATTGGCTTGATGGCACCCTCCCACATACAGTAGCACAAGTGAGGTTAGGTCCGTTGAGTAATGATGGTCCGACCTGGCCTTTGTTGGCTACTTACACACCATATCCTGCGGTTGCAAATTTGGCAGTGGCTGATGTGCGTAGTTTATATATAGACTTAGCAACAACATACAGAAGACTGGTTCAGTTTGTGATGCAGACATTAAATACTAATGCAGCGCGTGCTGCTCCGGCGCACCCACAAGCAGTGGTTCCGGGAATCAATCCGGCCACTGTACACTCAGTTATGGGCAAGGTACCGGCTAAACGTGAGGAGACTCCATTTTGGCTGGCGCAAAAAATTCATATGCTGGAAGCAGTATTTCCCCATACGGGACCTCAGGATAAACATAGAATTTTGACGATGTGTTTGCCGTATGGGATGGTTCCTCCGGTGGACCTTTGTAATACTTGGGGCACGGTGTTTGCCGCGCTCTACACTACAGCACACGGTACACCGACTTTGGCTAATTTACCGGAAGTACTTAAACAAATTCAAGATGAATATGGGGCTGCCCCTGCCTTAGATTTGGGCATGCAGTTGATGGGCAATTTTGCCGCAGTTTCTTCTATTATTTTGAGTAATCTCAAGGGAGAGGCAGTAGCACTAGCCGTGCGAATGCGTCTTCGGGATGTTCCGCAGATTAATCAAGAGTGGGAACTTCCGAGAATAATAGCTGAAACATATTCAAGTATTGGTCGCGACAGCCTAGGGGCTAGACCGCAGAAACCCCAATTGCAGGGTAAAAATAATAAAGATAATGCTAAGCAACAGCAACCTGAGGGTACAAAAAAGCGCTGGGAAAAGAAACAGCAAACACCTAAAAAAGATGGGGGACAGTCTCCGCAACCGGAGACCCCGCAGAATAGGTATAATCTCAGGAATAGAGATAATTTGAAGACGCCTGATAGATATCAATATACTGATACACGCCAATCTCGTTCCTTTCAGGACTCCTCAGAGAAGAGAAGAGAGAGAGGTGGGCGGTCAGAGCGGAGGACGGAGTACGTGAAACTGAGACAGGATTCACAACGCTCAGCGGAGGTTTCTGTTAAACAAGAAGAGAAACCGCTGCAACAAAAACAGCAATTTAAAAAGAAAAAAGTGGCAGCAGTCTCAGTTAGACAATGTGCTCAAGAAGAGAGTTCTCTTGACGAACAAGACATGGGCGTTAGCACTGTTAGACAGCGCGGCAGAGGTCACAATAGTTCGCCGGAGTCTTCTACAGCATCTGGAGGTGAAAGCAACTGATGACTTCATACAAGTCTAAACGGCGGATATGCGAGTCTCTGATCCTGATAGAGTATATCAAGTGACTCTACGATTAGAAGGGGACATTGACCGCATTGTACACGCCATCTTTTGGGACCATGTGGTAAAATCATATGATGTTCTGTTGGCCGAACAGGATTGGCCACCTGACTTTGTTCGCGACTGTCCGGTTGGGGAGGATGTTATAATACCTTCCTTCTCACCACTTGTTCCGAGAGAGCTAGCGGAGTCCTATGGTAAAACATGGGCTCTAGCACAGGCTCCCGCCCTATATAGAAATAATGTGGGGTGGGATAAACAATCACCTTATCATGTAATTCCAATAAAGGGCACACATCAGCCACAGCCGCAGTATCCTATTAAATTTGAGGCAAGGGCATCGGTTCGGAAAATTCTTACACAATTGGAGTACCAGGGTGTACTTGAGCCCTGTGTCTCGCCGATGAATAATCCCTTATTTCCAGTTGCTAAACCGGACCATTCATATAGGATAGTGGTGGATTACAGACATTTGAATAGTCACACACGCACATATGCAATACAGAATTCACATAGCGCAGCGCTTATGATCAATATAGTGCGTAAAAAATACAAAACAACGTTGGATATCTCAAATGGATTTTTCTGCCAAAATATAGCGCCCGAAAGTCGGGACTATACCAGTTTCAGTGCGTTTGGCTCTCAGAAAAAAAATTGACATTTGCCTCGGGTATAAAAATAGCCCAGGACTGTTTTCGGCTTGTGTGACTGAAATGCTGCACGAGTTGGACCCTGAAGCGTTATCATATGTTGATGACATATATTTGACAGACGATGAGATTCTGCAACATCTAAGGTGCGTATCGCGCATTGTTGTGGGATTTGCTGATATTGGCTATAAGTTTAATTTTAAGAAATCAAAGATTGCCTTCCTCAGCGTCATTTTCCTGGGATATGAGTTATCGAGTGAGGGCAAGAGCCTAGCGCCACATTTTTGGGAGAAATGTGCTTTATTGCAGCCTCCTAATATGGTTCGGAAGCTCCAGTCATTGTTGGGGTTTCTGAATTTTGGCAGAACTTACATTCCTGATTATGCTACGCGTATAAAACCCTTATACGAACTGATTCGCCTGAATTTTTCGAGTAAATTTTGGACGATTGAGCATACACACATACTGCGAGAGTTACAGACTGATCTTTTAGCGGTTAAACACTTACACACACGGGACAATAAGACACATTTAGTCATCAGGGTGATACCTGGGGCTGTTGGGTTTACGTATGTCACCTTTAATGAGGGTGAGACAGTCCCGATTGCATACAAGTCCCACTTGTATTCTGCTGCAGAACAACGATTTGCACAGACTGAGAAAATACTCACTGCAGTACAGATGGCTGTGATTAAAGAAAGACCGCTTGCCCAGGGCCAACGCATCATTGTCGTTTCCCCGATTCCGGCCTTAGAGGCCGTTACAAAAGCGAGTGTTCCTAATTTGAAAGCTTTACACCCGCGATGGATACAATGGGCTACGTCTTTGACAGCCACTGATGTAGATTATATATTCGACCCTAAACTGCAGACTCAAGAATTTCTTCAATATGAAATAGAGTACCCAGTTCCTGCTGGCACATTGCCTATTGACCAATATCAAGTGGTCATGTATACCGATGGCTCTGCGCAACCAGCGGTTGGGACTAAACGACAGTATTCTGCTGCATGTGCGGTGGTGAGTGGCACTATGGAGGGGGAGGTGTTCTGCCCCCGACATACTTATACTAAAACCTTGGGAGATTGCACGGCGCAGCTGGCAGAGCTCAAAGCTCTTTTGTTAGCATTGGAGCACGCGGATCCGGCGATTTTGACCTTGCTGGTCTGTGACTCCTACTACTGTGTTCAGTCTTTCAATGAATATCTGCACTATTGGAAGTTGAATGGGTTCAGAGATTCTAAAGGCAACACCATTAAACATAAATTGTTGTGGGGTAAGGTTGCGGATCTGAAAGAAACGCTTCCTAAGGTCCATGTTGTGCATACACTTGGACACCAGCGCGTTGGAATACACGTTGCTGGGAATACTTTGGCTGATGAAGCCGCAAAGTCGGCAGTGGCTGTCGCCACTGTGGCCGCAGTGACTCGTTCGAGTTCCAAACCAGACACAGAGATTTCGGCTGCCATAAAAGCTACAGCTGATGGCACGCCGTTTCCTAAAGGATTTCCTTCTAAATATGGTAACTGCTTGAGTAGTGCGCTAAATGCTGTTGTTAATATTCCAGGCATTGGTGTACGTGAACTACCCAATAGAATTGAGAGACCTCAATTAATTTCTGCAGCACATGAGGGGGTGGCATCTGCACATGCTGGTGTGGCTGCCACGATTTCACTTTTACAGGCTCGTTACTGGTGGCCTGGTCTCTATAAAGAGACAAAGCAGTATGTCCTTTGTTGTGACGTCTGTCAACAAATTAAAGCTTCGTCGGCTAGACGCCCACAGCAGACGCCCCTTCTGATTTCAAACAAACCTTTACAGTGTGTGTACTTGGATCATTGTGGTCCGCTGACACCAGATAGTGCATACAAATATATATTGGTTGCTGTAGATTCGTGCTCCAGATTTGTGTGGGTATGGCCACAACGCTCGGCTGACGCTCGGACTGTTATTAAAGATTTGCGCATCTTTGTCGATACATTTGCAGTTGCGGCTTTTCATTCGGACCAGGGCCCTGCTTTCGCCTCTAAGGCATTCAGGGACACCATGGCTTCGTTGGGGGTCCAACTCCAATTCTCGTCTCCATTTCATCCCAAGGGAAATTCTGTCGGGCAGCGTTTAAATCGTGATTTAAAGCAATCCTTAACGGCCAGAGTTATAGGTACGGGTCGTAGTTGGCTAGCCCACCTATATGGAGTACAGAGAGCACTTAATAACTTGCCTGGACGGTCACTGGGGGGTCGTACTTCATATGAGTGCCTGTTTGGAACACAAATGTATGTTCCTGATCTAGATGGTCCTGGTGTGGAGGCGGCAGTTACGCCCTTTGACATAAATGATCGTGTCACTGTTTTGCAGGATTTACAACAATTCCGTGAAGATAACTCTTCTGCAGGTGCTGCCTCCTCAGGAATTAAGGATGAGCCAGTAACACCTACTGGTTGGATACCCAGGATTGGGGATCTAGTGCGTGAAAAGGTCACAGTAAAGAAAGAATTTGGTCCTTCTTATCGAGCACCTGTCCCTGTGTTAGGGGTGAGCGGCACGAGAACTGTGATTTTACCGCCGCTGCAAGGGGCCAAAGGAAATCGCTTTGTTTCCATTGATAATGTCAAGTTACAACATGTGGCCGATTCTGCACAGCAGACCAAGAGGGACACCCAGTAGTTCCGGCATCCCTCTCACTACTGGGGAAGAAGTCCCGCTGCAGGTGATTTACACCGACACTGTTTCCTCTCCGAGTTTGGGGAGGGTGGAAGATGATCTTGCGATTGTTCCACAGACAACGATTAATATGGAATCTTTTGATCAAGTTGCTGTACGTTCTACTGATGTTTCTGAACATGTGGTTTATAGCGTGCCTAGGAGAGAGCCTCCATCTGCTTCTTTGTTCACAATTGCACCTTTTGCAAGAACTGCCTCTGGCTGCTTCAACGACACTGATGTAGCAGTGTCCAGCTCTTCGTCCTCGTTGTCTTCTGTCCGAGGTCCACATAAGCTGCTGAGTTGGCTTAAACGTACATATTTTGTTTTTCCTTGGAACTATTTGTGGCTTTTTTTGGCTGTAATGACTTTTTTTATGGTTGGGATTTGTAGTTACTTTTTTTCTAGTAATACATGGTCATTTTCTTCCTGATCGATCTGACATTGAGCACGTGGAGACTGTGTTGAGACCACATTTTTCGTCTCATATGGTTCGAAGAGACTTGTCCAATGTGAACATTTCTGCAATACCGATTCCGGATGGGATTGTGTGGGATAAAGTAATGTTTGATATATATGGTCCCACTGAATTGATTCAAATACCGTATGTCCTCAAGTTATCAATGAATGATATTGTTATACCAGGCATTGTTTATGATGATTGGGATGTGAAGACAGTAGATTCTATGCTAACAGATTTGCAATATTATACTGTCTATGACGATGAAGATGCTTACCAATTTAGAGATAATCATGGTGACATGTTTTGCTACAACTATTATGGACACCACTTTATTCATAAAGCTAGTAGCCCTAAGTCCATGTTTAATTATGTGCAATGGGAACATTGCTCGACTCCTCCACAAGGGAGTTCGAAAACGTATTATGATAAATGTGCATATTTTTCTGGGCATGATCAGCGGAATGCTAAGTCTTACTATTTTAAAGTTGCACTGTATTCTAATAAGCAAATTTTATTGACCGATACTAAATTACTGTATTCAAATTTGTTTGTATCTAAACTTTCGGTCGAAGGGTATGAATACTGGTTAAAGACTGCTAACTTGAAAAGTGTTTGGGGTACGAAAAATTGGCAGATGCAAGGCAGGGATACATTATTTAGAGCATGTCTTATCCCTGTGCAGATGCTTTTCCTCAATGACACGGTACAACAGATTAGCTGTTTGGGCTTGGCGACAATTAGAGAGTTGAATTTGCCTAGTATACCTGTCCCTTCCAAATTAAACAACTGGCAGCACTATGTGAATGCTACTTTTAGTGAATTTACGCATTTGGTCCAGAATGGTACGCTTAACACTTCATCGTTACATCCGGGCGGGTGGTTATTATGGCCCGTAGACACTAATGAGTGTCATCAACGTTTTGTCACCTCTTCAGGGGGGTTCAGGACTAGTAGGGCAGACCCTTGTTACATTTCACCAGAACATGCTGATATTATAACTACGTACAGCGTGGGGAAGCTTTGTCAACAATGGTTGAAGTCATCCACGCTGGATGCAGTTAAGTCACATCTCAAGTTACTGTCTAATGGTACTGATTTACAAGATTTTTTGTCAGGTCCCAAGGTACCACGGAAAAAAAGGTTTTTATACAAAGTTTATAATGAGATTTAGAAACTTTCACAACAGGAGGCTGCAGCCCGGTTGAGGCAGATTGATCAGGAAAATCTGCTGCAGACTTTGTCTGTTGTTGATAATGGCATGCATACCCTTTCTGACCGTGTTTACACGATTGACAGCATTGTTTCCTCTGCTATTGACATTATTAAATCGGACATGTCTTCTTTATATCATGGGCAGAGTCAGACGCGGTCCATCATGCACCTGGGTTGGACTCTTCAAACCTTGAAGGCGGGTCGCGTTCCATGGCAGCACATTCGTGCCAGAGAGATCTTTATCTCCTTCAATTTGACTCGTCAACAACAGTTGATGGCTAAAAAGGAAGCGACATATGTTATGTTGAATATTGAGAAATTGGAGAAACTGCCTTTCACGGTGGCTGAGATTCCGTCAGCTGAGTGGTTGATTCATGGGGTTATTAATTTGCCTATCTCCACTCTGCAATTTACTTCTTGTTTGAAGCACATTCCGGTGGGTAGATATGAACTATTGGGAGACAGTTACATACACGAGGTGTGGGAGCTTCCCTTTCAATACAGATGTGTTAATGGTTTGAGGGAGGTTTTTCTTAGCGGTAGCGAATGCGAAGCTTCTGTCAGCCATTCCATGGTTTGTAAACAGCTGTCCTTGCACGGAGCGTGTAACGCTTCGATTGCTAACTTAGCTTGTTATTTGAAGGGTGTTCCAGTCCCGGTTATTAAAAACACTTTCCATGTGCTTTCTAACGGCAGTTACATTGTTCTTAACAGCGAACGCTGCTGTGGCATGCGTGCCGGAATAGTTTACGTTGTCGTTGTCAACAAGGCCGTTACGTGCTGTGGGAATGTGTTGTTTCCCCCCACTCAAATTAGGGAGGTAGCGGACATCTGGCCTCATATTGCTACTTCCAAGGTTGATTTCGACAAGTTGAGTCGGCTGAAAGCTTTATTGTTTCAAAAGCATGTGGCCCTTACATCTGCTAGCGAGACCTACGCACTTCAGGTGGCAAGGTCATCGGCGGAGATACAGTCCCTTTTGAATACTAACTTTCCAAGTCACTTCGGTGAACTTGTGGGACGTATATTTAATGCATCCAGCACTGCTGGTATTGCTCATTTTTTCAAAGCCGTTGGTGTTGGTTTCGCTCACACCTTCTCTTCCATATTCGGTTTGATACCTTTGGCTATACACTCTATTTTTGGAAGCATTTTTGGGGGTTTCCCGATTACTTTGGCTTTGTTGGCTGGAGTCTTGCTATTGTTGCTATTTTTTCGCAATGGCTGTCCCGCCACGACGAGATCCGATATTGCTGCTCCCGTCAGCGCAGCTGTGTCGTGAACGCATGATGCAGCATTTTGGAGCTACACTCCTGGGCCATTTGGAGTGTGACTGGTCTCTGTCATTCAGACCGGTTTTGGATTGTGTGCAACCCGTGTTTCGGTGCCTTTGGTGCTCGTTTGAACATGCACTGGCTTTCTGTCTCTCACTGCAGCGCCCTCCGTGGTCGATCCTGATCTGTTGATGTTCCCGATTAGGGCTCATTCCCAGACTTGTGCACTACGGTTGCGTTTGCTTCGTGAGGCGGTTTATG
The DNA here is from genome assembly GCF_031143425.1 of Pleurodeles waltl. Lineage (NCBI taxonomy): Eukaryota > Metazoa > Chordata > Amphibia > Caudata > Salamandridae > Pleurodeles > Pleurodeles waltl. Next base: position 338,109,028 of record NC_090444.1, on the reverse strand, counting down.
AGATTCCCTTCCTGGAGGAAGATGGTATTGTCTCTTTCATAGGCCCTGCACGGGGTGCCGCCCTGAATGGTTTTGGGGCTTTGGAATACACCTGCTCCATGGTACTTTGTGGCGTGGATCTTCCGATATTGACATATATCGAAGTGGAGGAGCTCCTACGTTCTATTGCTTCTGTCTGACGATTGGATTTTTTTCTTCTGCAAAATTGACACTATATTGAATTTGACTTTATCGTCACATGTTTCCTAAATTTATGACTTTGTTGTCTTCTTACCTTGTCGAAATATATATTGTTTATATTTGGGGCATGCTTTTATATTATTGGAACCACTTGCTACCGACAAGGGGAGGGTGTAGTGTGGCTAGTTGTACGTATACTTTGCGCATTGGCTTCAGGCCTTTGTGCACTTTGCCCTGAATGTATTTTATTCATTTGCTGACAGCTTAGAGCCTCTGTGCACTTTGCTCTAAATGCTTTTTATTAGGCTTCATACTGTTATTTTTCAAATAGCCAGTTCTACAGTGTTGTTTTTTATTCATATCACACTGTTTTGCCTACTTCAGCACTGGAGTTCTTCATAACATATTCACTCTGTGCTTCAGTCAAGGATACAGTCTGGTACATTGCCGATAGACGTGGTAGGAGTTTAGATTTGGCATTCCTGCGTAGGGACATTTTGTGATCACAATGACATGTTCGTTATAAAATCACTTCCTTGTCCCAATACATGCAAGAGGGAGATTCCAACCAGAGACCCACAGCTAGACGCTGACTGCCTCGTTGCAGATGCTGAACCAGATCACAGGCCTTTGCTCAGGTATGAGGGCTTATGTCTCCCCAGTGATTCAGAAAGGCAAGCTAAAAGCTTAACATGCTGTGCTCTAAATAGAAAAAGCAGAGGGAGAGTAGAAACTGTTAGGCAATATGATAGCTTTGTTCTTATGTTTTACTCTCCTGGTGACTATTTCAATCCTACTATGTTGTATTGTTCTGGTTATTGCGGCTCACGCCTTATTATCTAAAATACAGTCGTTTTATTAAAACATTATATAAAACTTATACTGTCTTTGTCATTTGTATATGAGACCATATTGTAAATGAAAGAGTTGGTTTGGATCTGAGTGACCACGACTTCCCTGAGAAGTTCCAAAGATGTCATGCGCTCGGCTGTCTAATCATTTCTTCCCCCTGGGAGAAATGAGGCACTGCTAGTTAGCCGGAGCAAAAACCGGATTTAGGGTGACAGAGTTCTTTACAAGTGGGTCAGACTCAGTCCCCCACACCGTTATCGATCCTGCTGCCTAGAAATCCAGTAGTCTCAATTAGGATAATGAGAGCCCACGCGACATGGTAAAGCTGCTGCAATTGGGTCCAAAGTAGCTGAAAAATATGCTAATGCAATGCAATCAACAAATCATCAAGTGTACTGTACCAATGTCGATTGGGAAGACATTTCCAATGACTCCAGGTTCTTTTTCAGGATCTGGTTGAAAATGGAAGGTGATTCTGAAAATCCTTGAGGAATTTTACACCATGAGTAGTCTCGACCTAATACTTTGAAGCAGAAGAGAAACTGACGATCCTCATGAACAGGTACGGAAAAGAATGCTTATTACAGGTCTATTATGGTGAACCATTCAGCATTGCATCGGATCTGAAACAAAAGCACTCCTGGATTTGGCACCACAGGGCAATATTTAACCACAATGTCATTTATTTTTCTCAAATCTTGAACAACCCAAAATTTACCATACGGCTTTGTCGTTCCCCATATCGGTGAATTACATGGATTGCTCAACACTTCTTTCAAAACCCTTTAGTTCACAAATTCTGCAATTATGGGAGCAATTTTCTCAATGGTGTCCTCTGTCATGTGGTATCAGGGAATCTGGGGAAGGATTACGTTTGGCTTTACTGGGACCTCAACTGGTTCAACTCCTTTTATTAGGCCAATGTCTTTTCCTGTCAAATCCTACACTTTCACTTTAACTGTTCCTTGCAAATAAGAAGGAAAATCCGTTACTGTGAAAACTGGAAAGAAACTAATTAAAGAGTACTCCTCGTTTATTGTTTCACAATCTGTCCCTGGATCTGTGTCATCCTCATCATCACTGTTTGTCTGGATTTCAATTCCATCTTTTGAGCAAGTAATCGAACACCTTGTTTTACACAACAAATTCCTTCCCAGTAGGGATACCGGACTTGAGTCACAAACTACGAACTTGTGTAACCCTTCAAAGTTGCCAATTTTAACCTGAAATGGTTCTGTAATTGGGTTGGTCAAATACTGATTCCCTACTCCTAAAACCTGGACTGTATTCCCTGAAAAGAGCAGGTTTTGGACTTCTGCAGTTCTTATTGGTGGAGCCTGTAGTCTAGTATAGTTCAAGTATTCTTCTCCCCTAGAAGCACTTTGTGGGCTATTCGGCTTATCTAACCATTTGGTCAATTGTCGGGCGGTCAAACCCTGCAGAGAAATGTTGTTGGGCTGAGTATTTGGCAATGGTTGTACAGTTAGTTTTGGAGATTGTAGTGTCAATAACTTCAGGCTAGGACTGATGTTTGACCCTGTTGCAGTATTCAGAGGGACTCTGAAAGGACTAAGGACGAACAATGATCCCGTTACATCACAATTCTGTCATACAGAAGAGGCTACTCTGGCACTCTCATTGAGTCTTCTTCCCATTTAATTATGACTTAAGACTCCCTATCCGTTTGTGCCTTTATTTCCTTGTTCAAACAATGGTATGACTGGACCAGTGGTGATGGGTACAGACACTGCATCTGGGCTTGGTCTAGCATTCAGGTTTTAGGTTAGCATGATTCCTGTATTTTGACTCATCAGTACGGACATAATCTGTCTGTGTTCCTGTTATAGGAGTGTAATTTGGCATTGTTTGTGCCTGTACTCGAGGCAGTAAGAGTGGAGTTGGCTCTGTCTAAACCAATGTTGGTTTGGGGAAAACCTGTCCTGTTGGCACCATTAACTTTGTTGCAGTTTCCACAATGGGTACATCAGGGTAAATTTAGGGATATTGAGCTGCGGCATTGGATTTTGAGTTGCCGATGTAGTAGGCATATTAGGACTGCTCTGCATTGAGCTCTGTGTCATGTTAGGATTAATCTGTACTGGACTCGTCGTCATGTTAACCGGTGTCGGTGCTGAAAGGTTTACTCTAGTGCTCGGACCGCTCTCTTGTGCTGCATATGGCGTGGGACGATTTCTTAGTAACTGTAAAATGAACTCATCATCATCTGATTCTTCATTGAGTGTTAAAGATCTCCTAGATTCTTTTTGTCTTTCTGCTAGCTCTCCTTTCTTCTCTCTCGCTGTCTTGTGTAATTGCAGGAAACAACTTAATTCCCTGTAAAGTCTTGGTTCTCCAAACTTTCTGATCGCTGTCCCATCTAGCCTCTGCTAGTGTCTTTTCTGTCTTTCTCAATCTCCTCTCTAATTTCTGTTGCTGTTGCTTCCTGGCTACTAGTTCCCAGATTGCTAATGCCTTGAACTGTGCTGGCCTCAGAGAGGCTTCAAATCATATAGCACCCTTCTCAGATTCTCTAAACTCCTCAAATTAAAGGTTCCACGAGCAGGAAACGCTAAACTCCCATCTTTCTCTGCCACTTTGCACCATTGCTTCAGCCAAAGACATGACCCAGCACCCTTCTCTTCGCATACGATGTAAGCAGGTGTACCTTCTGGTGGTGCAATGTCTCCTCTATTAGTTGTAATATATGTATCTCCCCTTAGGGCACACTTTAACCCCTTTGCTACCCGGCCTTTTCCCCCTCTTGTACCAAGCCTTTTTTTGGCTATTTGGGGAGTCCGCGCTTAGGCCTTCATAACTTTTTGTCCACATAAGCTACCCATGCCAAATGTGTGTCCTTTTGTTCCAACATCCTAGGGATTCTAGAGGTGGCCAGAGTTTGTGGGTTCCCCTGGAGGAGACCAAGAAATTAGCCAAAAAATAGCAATTTCATTTAAAAGGGCTGCTCAAAGTTGTGTATAATTTGTCAATATTATTTCATTTTCCAAGCAGATTTAACATTCAGAGTACATGAATATTTATTAGTAAAATTACAGCGTTAACACCTTTTGCTGGGTCTTGTCTCTTGACTCTTTTATCTCTTACCCTTATTTCCTTTGGGCTTGGCTCACATTGTCATGTTGTTGCTCCCTTTCACAGTCTCCCTTTTTCCTCCCTTTATTCTTTATCCTCGCGTTCTTGCTTGTTCTTTCCTTCTCCATAGCTTGTGTTCTTTTCTCCTTGTCTTTTTCTCTCGGCCCTCTGCATTTTGGCCCTCCCTTTCTCTGTTTACACTCACTCTTCCCCTTCCATTTTTTGCCTTTATTTCGCCTTCCCTTCTCTCTCCTCCTGCCTCTGTCTTTACATTGTTTTGTCCTTCCTATCCTTTCTCATTTCCTCCACATCCCTTCTTTCTGATGTTCTTTCAAGGTATGCTGACTCTCATCAAACATTATGGATCAGTGCTCTGCATCAGCTCCACCACTGGCAGCTATGTCCACGGACTGAGAGAGGGGACAGCAAGCAAGCATGCTGAGAACCAGATGAGCATGAAGGGGGAGGATGCCGGTGAAATCATAGAACACGGAACCTTTGCTCATTTGATAAATCAAATTAATTTCTAACAGGCACTGGCAAAGTCAATATATCTGGCTTATAACAGCAAATGCTGGCAGAACTATTGGCTTTGCCAAAGCCTCTTTAAAGTTTACTGCAGTATACTACGCAGCTCCTTTCCCTGGATGTCATCTGGTGTCACATGGAATAAAGACCTCACCTCTGCCTGAATGGATCCAAACTCTTGTATGACGAGCCTGCCCTCCAACTACATCTGCCTTTATTGTTTTAAAGGAAACAAGCAAATCTTCGATCCGATTTCAAGGTCTGCGTTGTTAAAAAGGTACAAATGGATGCAAAGTTACTTGCACCTCACAGTAACAGCGATGGCATCTAGTGCGCACAGTGGCCTATACAGCAGTTAAATATTCATTGTCGCCTATTGAGCACACTCTGCCGTCCATTGTCCTTGCCTGGCTGGCGTCTCGCGCCTGTCACTAAAGTATGAAAAGAAGCAGGTGGTAATTACAATTGGAGCAATGAGTGTTGTCAGCAGCATCTGTTTGTGCGCCTCGAATGAGCTAATGGTTATGATAACCTCAAACTCACCGGTTTAGTCGGTGAATAAGAAGTCCATCATGAGTAATTAGAATGTGTTCATTTCCACTTTACTTCTTGAGTGATGGAGTAACTGGCAAGAATGTCCATCTGGTGGCCATGCAGGAAAGGACCATGACAATCAATTCTGGAGTTAATGTGCTGCAGATCGAGCAATGAGAAATGAAAGGAGCAGGAATTGTAGAGTTGGGAAATACAGATCAGGGAAGAATCTTTTTTTCATTTTGCCCTTTCAAAATGTTGATTTGATAATTACAGGGGACTGCCTTTTTATTCCATTTTGAAAGTGTTTTTTTAAAATCTGCCATGCTAATGTTACTGGATGTATTCTATGTTGCTGTATATCAAATATTTGTTTTTTTAATTCTTTTTGTGAGAAGCAGTTTAAATCAAATAATTTTGCATGTTATGTATAGCTTTCACATTTGCTTCAACAATATTATACTTTTTTTTAGAGCTGTATAAGTCATGTGGCAAAAAAGTGCTGTCATTGCACCCTGTCCTCTCAAAACACACAAACAACTGTTATCATATTTTCATATTTCAATACACATAAAAGAAATAATGAAGTATTTTTATTTCCCCACTGCAACCTTCACCTGCCAAATCTTAGGTCAACATATTATAACAGTCTTCTCAAGTACAGCGCCCTCCTCAGTGGCGTAACAACCGTGAGGAGCCTCCTATGCAAATAATATGGACCCTTGATTCATTCAGGAGCTCACAGGCCAAGGTACTGAGCTGAGGGCCCCCCAGCATCGCTGGGGCTGTGGGGGCCTATGTTTCGCAACTGGCCCTTCTTTGGCACTAAGTTGTTTGTTTTACTCTTTTAATTTTGAGTTCACAAGTCGATTTCTCCTTTTAGTGAGTGTTCTCGTTGATTAAGACAAACTAAGGTTGACCTTGTTACAGTAGTAACCTGTTCTATTCTAGTTAGTACTAGAATGAGAATCTGGTGGAGGTTCGGGAGGAGCTGGAGCGCGTGAGAGCTGGGGCACGTGAGGTGGACGTTGGAGCTGGAGAGAGGAGGCTGGGACGTTATGTACGGAGAATCATTTTGAATGGAATTAACCCAGAGAAACTTATCTATGCGTCTGTGGAATTATTGCCTTTCAACACTGGTGATGAGTTGGCTTACCCTGCGTGCTCTGGATGTTTACAAGTAACGTCCCAACTCTTTCACGCTTGTTTTCAGCGTATACCGGAGCGGTCGTTGGCAAGAGCGGATCGCATTCTCAGCTGTTTATTTCTCTTCGGCTATTACTCAGCTCTTCAGCTGTTATCTTGGTGATTGGAGATCCTTTAACGATGTCATTGCCGCCACTCTATTTACCTGCGTCTCTCGGTCTCTAAGCAACTTTCCGAGAGACGCCATTGTTGCCGCTTACGACGTCGGCTCTGCATTGGCTCAGCAACTCTTTTCACAGCGTCTCTTGGTTTCTAAGCAACTGTTCCAAGAGACGCTATTGTTGCTGCATACACTGTTTGATCATCGATATCATCTCCGCTTCAGGATACATGGTTTCCAGCGACGCTGTTGTTACTTGACTAGCGTCTCTCTGTCTCCTAGCAACCTTTTCCGGGAGACGCCATCTTGGCTGTTCTGGTTCTTGTCATTTCTACGGACGCTGCTGCTTTTTTTAATATCATCTGCTTGGATCACCTCTTAGTGTTCATTGATGCTCCCTACTATATATGTGTGTACTAGCTAAAATTTTTCTTTAGAAAAAAAAAAAAAAAAGGAGGAAGGAGAGGAGAACAAAAATTTGACTCTTATTTGTACCAACAATTAGTTCCATGCAGGGAACAACTATGATGCAGTTATTCTGGATTTACTTCACATATTGTAGTGTAGTGTAGTGTTTTTTCTCTTTCATATAGTCTATACTCTCCTTACTGTATATTTTCATATTATTGATAGTAATTTTTACAATATTCATTTTACTTCTATAGTTCTTTTATTGTGAACTTTAACATACTAATGATGCAGAATGTTTCCTCTCCACCTTTCTTTCTTTCCACTCCTGGTGAACCCCCAATCAAGTGGGCAAAGTGGAAAAAGGTTTTAGAGAGATACTCCAGAGTGTGCGGTACCTCCTTGAGTGATGAAAGGAGAACTGCATTACTGCTTCATTGTTTGGGAACAGAAAGTCAGGAAGTTTTTGATCATCTTCCTGATCTTCCAGATAGTGAAGCAATTAACCTAAATGAATATGAGAAACGACAGCAAGCTGAAGGGGAAACTGTTGGGAACTATATCGCAGAATTAAGGCGCTTAGCCTCATAATGTAAGTTTGGGTCAATGTTGGAGGAGAGGATTCGTGACCAATTTATGCTAGGGTGCAATATTGAAAAAGTACAAGATGAATTATGGCTATTGGACGATCCTCATATTGATCAAGTTTTATCACTAGCCAAGAGGATTGAGCACTCTCTTAAGTGTGTTGAGGTGATGAAACGCTGTGACTCAAAGGAAGTGACTGTGGTTGGAAGTAGTAAGTCCAAAGTGACCAAGTCTTCTAGCAAAGAAACGTTCTCTAACATCAATAGAAAGAAATGTTTTAGATGTGGAAGGGAAGGCCATCTTGCTAATAGTAAGCTTTGTCCAGCTGTTAACAGCTTTCGTTTGTATTGCAAGAAGAAGGGTCACTTTTCAGTTGTGTGTAATCTTAAGAAAAAAAAAACAGTCTGTGAATGTGATTGATGATAATACTGATGTCAACAATGATGAGTCTGACTTTGCTTGTGGCCAAATTGTACTTCAAGTTTCAAATGATAATTTGTGTGGCCCTCTGGATTACATTACTGTAGAAGGAAAGAGAACCAAAGTGCTCTTTGATTCTGGCGCAAAGATTTCCATAGTTTCTAACACATTTTATCAAAATGAGTTAAAGGGTAAGGTTAACCTGTTAAGACCTGATATGAAGCCTTGTGGTTATGGTGGTGAGCCCATTGACTTACGTGGATATTTTGTTGGGTTGATTGAATATTACCAACGTTTCACTTCAGGAAAGGTCTATGTTTCAAAGAGAGGTGATAGCATCATAAGTTGGTGGCATCAGAAAGATCTTGGGGAAATACTTGACCCTAATAATTCACCTCCTATTATAGTGAAACAATGGCAGAATTTGGATGGGGTGAGTGTATTATCCACCACTGATCTCACTGAAAAATTACATAAAGAGTTTTGTAATGTCTTCAGTTGGAATATAGGATGCATGAAGGGATATTCTCATAAAATTACATTACTTCCAGGTGCTGTACCGTTCTGTAGCAAAGTGCGGAATGTTCTTTTGCGGTGAGAGATGAGTTACGATCTGAACTTAAAAAATTAGAAGATCAAGGTGTAATGGTGGAGGGGACAGATTGGTTGTCTCCCATAGTTATAGCCAAAAAGGCTAATGGCAATATCAGGCTTTGTGTTGATCTTTGCAAACTTAATAAATGTGTGATGGTAGACAGATATCCGCTTCCCAACATATCTGAATTATTAACTATGGTGTCAGGTGCCAAGGTTTTCTCCACCATAGATCTAACCTCGACCTACCATCAAATAATTTTGGATGAATCTTCCAGAAATTTAACGGCTTTTGTTAAGCCTTTTGGTACTTTTAGGTTCATTCACCTACCTTTTGGTCTAATCTCTTCTGCATCTGTGTTTGAGAGGGCTATGGAACGAATAATGAGAGCCATTAATGGCGTGTGTGTCTATCAGGATGACATTCTGATTTATGGCAAGGACAATGTTGATCATGATGAAACTCTCAGAAATGTTTTATCTAAGATTTCTGAGCATGGTTAAAACATTAAAGCAGAGAAATGCAAGTTTGCAGTTGAGAATAGTGACTACCTAGGACACACTATTAATGGAGGTGGGTTAGTTCCTAAGAAGGATCTTGTAGAGACAATTAGAAGCCTAGCTTCTCCTACTTCCAAAGAGGAGTTGATGAGATTTCTGGGTATGGCTGAATATTACAACAATTTTTTTAAAGATTTTGCCAGTTCGTGTTACAATATGAGACTTCTGTTGAAAAAAGGGAAATAGTTCACATAGAATGAGGAGTGTGAAAAGGAATTCATCATGTTAAAAAATTGCTTATGCAATGCTCCCAAACTAAAGAATTTTGATCCTGACTTACAATCGATTCTGACAACGGATGCCAGTGGGAAAGGTTTAGGCGCAGTTCTACAACAGGGTGTATGTAGTCGTGAGAACACAATTGCATTCATCTCCAGGAGTTTGAAATAAACTGAGACTAAGTACTCTGTAATAGAGAGAAAGGCTCTTGCAGTTTATTGGGCAGTTAGGAAGTTTAAGAAGTTTTTGTGGGGGAGACCTTTTGTAGTTAAAACTGACCATAAACCTTTGTGTGAGGTTTTTAAGTCTAAAGGTGTTGATGCTGTTTCGAGCAGGATTACTAAATGGATCATAGCTTTGCAAGAATATGATTATGTGGTGGAGTATGTTCCTGGGTCTGACAATTACTCAGCGGATGTGTTATCTAGACTAGTATCACCGACTATGTCAAATATTGACGAGGCCGAAGACCTTGAACAATTTGATAGAGTATGTGAGGTGGATTTTGAAACTATCTCTGAGGAAAAGTGGTGTGAGGATACTAAGTCTGACAGAGTTTTACAAGAATTGGTGAATTTGTTGCGATCTGGATGGAATAGTAAGAGTCAATGTAGTGCGGAGTGCAGAGAGTTCTGGAGTGTGAGAGATCAATTGGCTGTTGATCGGGATTTGTTACTTAGAGGGATGAGGTTGATACCACCATCTAGGTTGAGAGGTCTACTGATTGATCTTGCGCATAACAGTCATATGGGGATATCCAAAACAAAGGAGAGATTACGATCATCGTATTGGTGGCCTGGTATGGATACTCATGTGGAGAGGGTTGTTCGTGAGTGTGCGCAGTGTGCTGTAAGTGAAAAAGCCACGAAGCCTCGGGTTCAACCCATGATAATAAGGGACAAACCGATGGGACATGGGAGGATATATCATTGGATATATTGGGTCCTCTATATAGTGAAGGTTTAACTGAGTATGTCATTGTGATCATGGACATGTATTCTAGATGGCCTGAAGTTTGTTTCACCAAGGGAGTAGAAACTAGGAAGGTGATAGAATTTCTCAAAAATCTAATAACTAAGGAGGGTATTCCTTCCACCCTTCTTACTGATAATGGCGTACAACTAACTTCAAGAGAGTTGGAAACATTTCTCAAAGGATGTGGAATAAGACATAAGTTATGTGTGTTATATCACCCTAAGTGTAATGGTTTAATTTTGAGGTTTAACCAAGTTTTAAACGAGACTATCACCTTAGGAAAAGACAATCATTTCAACTGGAGACAGGAAGTAATTAAAAAGGTGGCTGTATATAGACATACTCCACATTCAACTACACGTCAAACCCCGTTGGTTCTATTTCGTGGAAGACGAGGGAACACTATTTTTGAGCCGAATTCGGTCAATGAGTTTTTGGGGGTGAAAGGAGAGAAGGTCATTGATGAAGGTTGGAGATTCAGGGAACAAGAGAAATCTTTGATGAGTAAATGTAATTTTGATAGGAAGAACTCTGTGAAAAAGACTATAGTAAATGTTGGTGATTGGGTTATGGTCAAGAATCCAGTTTTGAAAAGTTGTGGAAAGAAACTCTCTTCTCCTATGAAGGTTGTGAAACTTGTCACCAATGCTGTAAAACTTGGAGACAGCCGAATATGGAATTTGAATAGGATTGTTAAGTTTTACGGTAACACTGCAAGTTTGGAAACCCTAAAAGGACAGCAAGATGGAAACTCACGTTCTACAGATGAGATGAAGCTAAAGAAATCCGAAAGGAACATCAAGACTCCTTCACATTTAAAAGACTATGGGGGTTATTCCAACTTTGGAGGAAGTGGTAATCCGTCCCAAAAGTGACGGTAAAGTGACGGATATACCACCAGCCGTATTACGAGTCCATTATCTCCTATGGAACTCGTAATACGGCTGGTGGTAAATCCGTCACATTTGGGACGGATTACCACCTCCTCCAAAGTTGGAATAACCCCCTATGTTTTAAAAGGACGGAAAAAAAGAAATTCACATGCTATGGATGATAGGGAGTTTAAGAGATCGAGGAGGAACATCAGGACTCCCTCTCATTAAAAAAACTATGGGGGTCATTCCAACCCTGGCGGTCGGTGTTAAACCTGCGGCTAAGCCGCAAACAGGCTGGGTAAAAAACTGGAATTCCGACCCTGGCGGAAACCGCCAACAGAGACCGCCACATTACCACACCACCCGCCACGGCGGCACAAACAAACAGCGCGGCGGTCACCGCCAACAGACAGGCGGGAGACAATGTACCGCCCACTGTATCACAAGCTACCAATCCGCCACCTTTTCCGGGGCGGTAGCCCCGCCGATAAAAACACGGCGGAAACAGCCATTTCGAAGGGAAAATGCTCACCTCCATATACCCCACGAGGAATCAGGACAGCATGGAACCCGAACTCCACATACTCCCAGCGATAGTGTTCCTACTCCTCTACCAGGAGCACGAACGCCGGCGCAGAAGACAACGGTGAGTACAGCACCTACGACACAGGGGGGGGGAGAAGAACATATTACGGGTACACACATACGCGACACACCCACCCTCACCCTCACCCACTACAACACACACATCAATGCATAGCAACACATCAGAGTGACACCCCAAAAAAAATCCGGAATAAAGCAAATACAAAAGGAAAGGATTCTAAACATTGGAATATATTGTATAACTGGCTTCAAAATATATCTACACATCAAAAAATCTTATATACATAAATGTACAAGTCCGAGCATTGTAGCATGCATTGTCCGTGGACCACTGGGCCCAAATCACATGGGCAAAGCCCACACAAGATACCTGACTCCAACGGAGAAAACACTGCAGGGGCATCAGATAGCAAAACTACAGGCACCTCAGGGGGAAGGGAAGGGGGGGCACCTCAGCCAGATGAGTGAACGACGCCAGATCCACGAGGGGCCTCCATGGCCACTGTTCAATCCTGGGGAGTGCAAAGCCACAGTCTCACAAGTCTCTGCATTGGGTGGTTTGCCCACTGGACCATCCTGGGGAGTGCAAAGCCACAGTCTCACAAGTCTCTGCAGTGGGTGGTTTGCCCACTGGACCATCCGGGGGAGTGCAAAGCCACAGTCTCACAAGTCTCTGCAGTGGGTGGGTTGCCCACTGTACCATCCTGGGGAGTGCAAAGCCACAGTCTCACAAGTCTCTGCAGTGGGTGGTTTGCCCACTGGACCATCCTGGGGAGTGCAAAGCCACAGTCTCACAAGTCTCTGCAGTGGGTGGTTTGCCCACTGGACCATCCTGGGGAGTACAAAGCCACAGTCTCACAAGTCGATAACAGTCTCCACTGGTTCTGGAGGGGCCTTTGTGCCCAGAGTGCTTCGTGCAGCCCTGCCCAACACAGATGCAGGCCAGCCCCTGCCGCTCATGGGGCAGTGGTGCTTGAGACGACGGTGCCCAGTTCAGCGGTGCTTGAGATGAAGGGCCCAGTGCAACGGTGCTTGAGATGAAAGGCCCAGTTCAGCGGTGCTTGAGATGAAGGGCCCAGTTCAGCGGTGCTTGAGACGGCGGTGCCCAGTGCAGCAGTGCTTGAGACGGCGGTGCCCAGTGCAGCGGTGCTTGAGATGGCGGTGCCCAGTGCAGCGGTGCTTGAGACGGCGGTGCCCAGTGCAGCGGTGCTTGAGACGGCGGTGCCCAGTGCAGCGGTGCTTGAGATGAAGGGCCCAGTGCAGCGGTGCTTGAGACGGCGGTGCCCAGTGCAGCGGTGCTTGAGACGGCGGTGCCCAGTGCAGTGGTGCTTGAGATGAAGGGCCCAGTGCAGCGGTGCTTGAGACGGCGGTGCCCAGTGCAGCGGTGCTTGAGATGAAGGGCCCAGTGCAGCGGTGCTTGAGATGAAGGGCCCAGTTCAGCGGTGCTTGAGATGAAGGGCCCAGTTCAGCGGTGCTTGAGACGGCGGTGCCCAGTGCAGCGGTGCTTGAGATGAAGGGCCCAGTGCAGCGGTGCTTGAGACGGCGGTGCCCAGTGCAGCGGTGCTTGAGATGAAGGGCCCAGTTCAGCGGTGCTTGAGATGAAGGGCCCAGTTCAGCGGTGCTTGAGATGAAGGGCCCAGTTCAGCGGTGCTTGAGACAGCAGTGCCCAGTTCAGCGGTGCTTGAGACGGAGGTGCCCAGTGCAGCGGTGCTTGAGACGGCGGTGCCCAGTGCAGCGGTGCTTGAGATGAAGGGCCCAGTGCAGCGGTGCTTGAGACTGTGGTGCCCAGTGCAGCGGTGCTTGAGACAGCGGTGCCCAGTGCAGCGGTGCTTGAGATGAAGGGCCCAGTTCAGCGGTGCTTGAGATGAAGGGCCCAGTTCAGTGGTGCTTGAGATGAAGGGCCCAGTGCAGCGGTGCTTGAGATGAAGGGCCCAGTTCAGCGGTGCTTGAGATGAAGGGTCCAGTTCAGCGGTGCTTGAGATGAAGGGCCCAGTTCAGCGGTGCTTGAGACAGCGGTGCCCAGTGCAGCGGTGCTTGAGATGAAGGGCCCAGTGCAGCGGTGCTTGAGACGGCGGTGCCCAGTGCAACGGTGCTTGAGACGGCGGTGCCCAGTGCAGCGGTGCTTGAAATGAAGGGCCCAGTGCAGCGGTGCTTGAGATGAAGGACCCAGTTTAGCGGAGCTTGAGATGAAGGGCCCAGTTCAGCGGTGCTTGAGACGGCGGTGCCCAGTTCAGTGGTGCTGGAGACGGCGGTGCCCAGTTCAGCGGTGCTTGAGACGGCGGTGCCCAGTTCAGCGGTGCTTGAGACGGCGGTGCCCAGTGCAGCGGTGCTTGAGACGGCAGTGCTCAGTGCAGCGGTGCTTGAGATGAAGGGCCCAGTGCAGCGGTGCTTGAGACGGCGGTGCCCAGTGCAGCGGTGCTTGAGATCAAGGGCCAAGTGCAGCGGTGCTTGAGATCAAGGGCCCAATTCAGCGGTGCTTGAGATGAAGGGCCCAGTGCAGCGGTGCTTGAGATGGCGGTGCCCAGTGCAGCGGTGCTTGAGACGGCGGTGCCCAGTGCAGCGGTGCTTGAGACGGCGGTGCCCAGTGCAGCGGTGCTTGAGATGAAGGGCCCAGTGCAGTGGTGCTTGAGATGGCGGTGCCCAGTGCAGCGGTGCTTGAGACGGCAGTCCCCAGTGCAGCAGTGCTTGAGATGAAGGGCCCAGTGCAGCGGTGCTTGAGACGGCGGTGCCCAGTGCAGCGGTGCTTGAGATGAAGGGCCCAGTGCAGCGGTGCTTGAGATGAAGGGCCCAGTTCAGCGGTGCTTGAGATGAAGGGCCCAGTTCAGCGGTGCTTGAGACGGCGGTGCCCAGTGCAGCGGTGCTTGAGATGAAGGGCCCAGTGCAGCGGTTCTTGAGACGGCGGTGCCCAGTGCAGCGGTGCTTGAGACGGCGGTGCCCAGTACAGCGGTGCTTGAGATGAAGGGCCCAGTGCAGCGGTGCTTGAGATGAAGGGCCCAGTTCAGCGGTGCTTGAGATGAAGGGCCCAGTTCAGCGGTGCTTGAGACGGTGGTGCCCAGTTCAGCGGTGCTTGAGACGGAGGTGCCCAGTGCAGCGGTGCTTGAGATGGCGGTGCCCAGTGCAGCGGTGCTTGAGATGAAGGGCCCAGTGCAGCGGTGCTTGAGACTGTGGTGCCCAGTGCAGCGGTGCTTGAGACGGCGGTGCCCGGTGCAGCGGTGCTTGAGATGAAGGGCCCAGTGCAGCGGTGCTTGAGACGGCAGTGCCCAGTTCAGCAGTGCTTGAGACGGCGGTGCCCAGTGCAGCGGTGCTTGAGACGGCGGTGCCCAGTTCAGCGGTGCTTGAGACGGCGGTGCCCAGTGCAGCGGTGCTTGAGATGAAGGGCCCAGTGCAGCGGTGCTTGAGATGAAGGGCCCAGTTCAGCGGTGCTTGAGATGAAGGGCCCAGTTCAGCGGTGCTTGAGATGAAGGGCCCAGTTCAGCGGTGCTTGAGATGAAGGGCCCAGTTCAGCGGTGCTTGAGATGAAGGGCCCAGTTCAGCGGTGCTTGAGATGAAGGGCCCAGTGCAACGGTGCTTGAGATGAAGGGCCCAGTTCAGCGGTGCTTGAGATGAAGGGTCCAGTTCAGCGGTGCTTGAGATGAAGGGCCCAGTTCAGCGGTGCTTGAGACGGCGGTGCCCAGTGCAGCGGTGCTTGAGATGAAGGGCCCAGTGCAGCGTTGCTTGAGACGGCGGTGCCCAGTGCAACGGTGCTTGAGACGGCGGTGCCCAGTGCAGCGGTGCTTGAAATGAAGGGCCCAGTGCAGCGGTGCTTGAGATGAAGGGCCCAGTTCAGCAGTGCTTGAGATGAAGGACCCAGTTCAGCGGTGCTTGAGATGGCGGTGCCCAGTTCAGTGGTGCTGGAGACGGCGGTGCCCAGTTCAGCGGTGCTTGAGACGGCGGTGCCCAGTTCAGCGGTGCTTGAGACGGCGGTGCCCAGTGCAGCGGTGCTTGAGACGGCGGTGCCCAGTGCAGCGGTGCTTGAGATGAAGGGCCCAGTGCAGCGGTGCTTGAGACGGCGGTGCCCAGTGCAGCGGTGCTTGAGATCAAGGGCCAAGTGCAGCGGTGCTTGAGATGAAGGGCCCAGTTCAGCGGTGCTTGAGATGAAGGGCCCAGTTCAGCGGTGCTTGAGACGGCGGTGCCCAGTTCAGTAGTGCTTGAGACGGCGGTGCCCAGTGCAGCGGTGCTTGAGATGAAGGGCCCAGTGCAGCGGTGCTTGAGACGGCGGTGCCCAGTGCAGCGGTGCTTTAGATGAAGGGCCCAGTGCAGCGGTGCTTGAGATGAAGGGCCCAGTTCAGCGGTGCTTGAGATGAAGGGCCCAGTTCAGCGGTGCTTGAGACGGCGGTGCCCAGTGCAGCGGTGCTTGAGATGAAGGGCCCAGTACACCGGTGCTTGAGATGAAGGGCCCAGTTCAGCGGTGCTTGAGATGAAGGGCCCAGTTCAGCGGTGCTTGAGATGAAGGGCCCAGTTCAGCGGTGCTTGAGATGAAGGGCCCAGTACACCGGTGCTTGAGATGAAGGGCCCAGTTCAGCGGTGCTTGAGATGAAGGGCCCAGTTCAGCGGTGCTTGAGATGAAGGGACCAGTTCAGCGGTGCTTGAGATGAAGGGCCCAGTTCAGCAGTGCTTGAGACGGCGGTGCCCAGTGCAGCGGTGCTTGAGATGAAGGGCTCAGTGCAGCGGTGCTTGAGACGGCGGTGCCCAGTGCAGCGGTGATTGAGACGGCGGTGCCCAGTGCAGCGGTGCTTGAGATGAAGGGCCCAGTGCAGCGATGCTTGAGACGGTGGTGCCGAGTGCAGTGGTGCTTGAGATGAAGGGCCCAGTGCAGCGGTGCTTGAGATGAAGGGCCCAGTTCAGCGGTGCTTGAGATGAAGGGCCCAGTGCAGCGGTGCTTGAGATGAAGGGCCCAGTTCAGCGGTGCTTGAGATGAAGGGCCCAGTTCAGCGGTGCTTGAAATGAAGGGCCCAGTTCAGCGGTACTTGAGACGGCGGTGCCCAGTTCAGCGGTCCTTGATACAGCGGTGCCCAGTGCAGCGGATCTGGCCATGGCGTGGAGGTCATTTGCCACCTGTCCTGTGGCTGGCGGAGCCTTCCTGCCCATCTGTCCTGTGGCTGGCGGGGCCCTCCTGGGCTGCAGTGCCAGGCCTGTTGGTGGCCTCCTGCCCACCTGGGATGGGGCTGGCGGGGCCCTCCTGCCCACCTGGGATGGGGCTGGCGGGGCCCTCCTGGCCAGCTGGGCTGATGGCGGTGTTGTCGGGCGTGCTGCCCTTCCCAGCCTTCCCTGATCGCCTGTGTCCCTTCCCCACCTTGGGCGGTGTGCCAGCTGTCTCCACACTTCCAGCCGGAGCCATGGTAGGGGTTTTAGTCCCTGCTGTTTTCACCCTCTCGCGCCGGCCACTGCCTATCTTTGGATGTTTCTCTGGGGGTGGGCTTGGCTCCGTACTGAACTTGCTGCCCTGGAGGGTGAGGGACTCCACAGTCCATGGCAGACTGTCATGACAGGGCCCGGTTTAGTCGTGGCTGAGGTGCTGACTATAGTCCTATGACATGGACGGGGTGGGGGAGTTGGTGGAAAGAGGTTGAGTTTGGACAGGAAAAGCTTCTTAGGAGCAGTGGGACGGGTAGGTGTAGTGGGTATGGGAGTGGAGGAAGAGGTTGTGGTTGTAGGAGTATGAAGTCTGGTGTCTTTGGGTGCAGGTGCTTGGGCTGGAGGCTGTCGTGAGCTGGATGGCTGTTGGGCGGGTGGCTGCCTGCGTTTGTGTATCTTGGAAGAGGGGGTCACAGTCACACTGGGAGAGGACACAGGGGACGTGTAAATGGTAGTGGGGGTGGTGACTGCACATGTGCGGGGGGTTCTGGTGTGTGTGCTGGTGATTGACGTAGTGGCTGAAGATGTTGTGCATGCAGGTGTGAGTGGAGACGTGACAGGGAGGGAGGAGGGGGAGGAGGGGGACACAGTGGAGGCAGTGGGTGTTGGTATGTCTGTATGTGGATGTTGCTTGTGTGAATGCCTGTGTGATGTGTGGTGCTTATGTCTGCCTGAGCTTCCCTTGGGTGTTGAGGTGTGTGCAGGCTGGTCTGATGGTGTGTCAGGGATAGGCAGAGGTACAGATGATAGGGTCTGGGTGGAGGAAGTTGGAGGGGGGAGGCTAGAGACAGGGACAATGGCTGCCATCAGTGCTGAGGCCAGAGTGTTGAACGATCGCTGTAGGGCAGCCTGACCAGAATGAATGCCCTCCAGGTATGCATTACTCTGGTGCACCTCTCTTTCTACACCCTGGATGGCATTCAAAATGGTAGACTGCCCAACAGTGAGCGTCCTCAGGAGGTCAATGACCTCCTCACTGAGGGCAGCACGGGTGACTGGGGCAGGGCCTGAGGTGCCTGGGGCGAAGGAGATGCCCACCTTCCTGGGTGAGCGGGCACGGGGCAAACGCTGAGGGGCTGCTGGGAGGGCGGTGCTGGTGCGGTGGGTTGGGGCTGTACCTGTTGTTGCGGGGGGCACAGATGTTGCCGCCACCACAAGGGAGCTCCCTTGAGAGGACGAGTCCGTGTCGCTGATGTCTGCCCGAGTCCCCGCTGTGGAGCTCCCCTCGCCCTCCGTCCCACTGGTGAATTCGGAGTCCATTGCATGGCCCTCCATGGCCATGTGGGATGCAGCTCCCTCGTGCTTCGATGCCACTTCTCCTCCGCCTGATGATGATAATGCACACATGAACAGGAAGACCACAAAAAAGGGGCGGGGGAGAAAATAAAGACATGTTGAGTGCATGCATTGGCGACACCGTTGGCGGACAGGACAGACATAGAAGCCCCCTGCACTTCGCCGCGCACTTGGGGTCGACTACTCAATCCGCGGAACATGGCCTGAAGCCTATGGACGACATCTGCACACATAGATGACACAGGGCCTTGATTAGCTGTACTTGGCACCCTACAGAGGTGGGGGGCGGGGGCACAGGGCCATGCCTTACGGAGGGGCCTAGCCTACAGAAATCGCCCTGGCCTAGGGATACCCACAGCCCTCCTCCCCCACCCAGACACCTCCACTGCGTGCAAAGTCAACAGAATGAGAGTGTACTCACCCCCTTGTGTCTGCTGTGATGTCCTCACGCACCCATCCAAATCGGGGTAGGCCACCGCCAGGATCCGGGACATCAAGGGGGTCAAAGTCCGACTGGCACCCCTCCCACGTTGGGAGGCCATCCCCAGCTGAGCCTCTGCCGTCTTCCTGCTCCAGCGTCGGATGTCCTCCCATCTCTTCCGGCAGTGGGTGCCCCGTCTGTGGTGGACCCCCAGGGTCAGGACGTCCTTGGCGATGGCACGCCAAATATCGATCTTCTTGTGGGCGCTGACCTCTGTGAAATGTACGGGGGAAAAATAGTCATCACCATCTGCATGCTCAATGTGAGTGGCCCCCCATCCCTACCCTTGCCATGTGGCACATGCTCTCATCCGTCATTTGATGCATGCCTCAATCGCTCCCCTCCCCACCATCATTCATCCACCCCACTCAACACAGGCATTGCCCACAAAGCATGGTCCCAGTGTACTTACCTGTTGGTCTGGAGGACCGTAGGGTAGCGCATACTGGGGGAGGACCCCATCCACAAGTTTCTCCAATTCCTGAGCAGTGAAGGCAGGGGCCCTTTCCCCAGTCGCATGAGCCATTGTCTCTTCCAGACCGAGGTCACAGCAGCACTTGCAGTGTAGGTCCTCTCCTGTCGAAGATCAGGTATCGAGTGATTAAGCTGATAGAAAATGGCGGTCACACCCGCGGCGGTGCGTACCGCGGCGGTGCGTACCGCGACCGCCGGCGCGCATCTTCATTGGCTCCTGAGACCCATAGGGTTCAATGTTAACCAATGGTGCTTAGCGCCGCGGTCTTCGACCGCCTACCGCCACGGTGTGCCACGCCATTGCATTTTCCTCACATCCCATTGTCGCACTTCACAGGTCAGGCAGCTGCCATTTCAGGGGCCCACATGGCTTTCTTTCTACTGCGTCACACATACCTAGGCCTTGCATCAACACTCATACAAGCCATTCAATGCATTGGGAATCGTGTTATGTGCAAGCTGTGGTTACGTACCTGTGGGTTGATTGACTCTGTGCTTGCTGTTGTCCTTCATAGGCACCGTCCGCTGGGACATGCGAGGAGATGGAGGAATCTTCCCATGTACAGACCGCTGGTGGACCTGTCGACAATGGAGGAAAGACATGTCATACTGACATACAGGCTTGACCGAGCCACTATCCATGAACTGTGTGCCCAGCTGGAGCCAGACCTGATGTCACCAATCCGCCAACCCACAGGGATCCCCCCTCTAGTGCAGGTGCTATCAGTGCTCCATTTCTTTGCAAGTGGGTCATTTCAAACAACAGTGGCCATATCATCAGGGATGTCTCAGCCTATGTTTTCCAAGGTGTTGTCCAGAGTGTTGTCTGCCCTGCTGAAACACATGCGGAGCTACATCGTTTTCCCTGAGGTGGGGGATTTGCCTACAGTGAAAGGTGACTTCTATGCCCTTGGACATATCCCCAACATCATAGGTGCCATTGATGGGACACATGTGGCTTTGGTACCCCCCAGCAGGAGTGAACAGGTGTACAGAAACAGGAAGAGTTATCATTCGATGAATGTACAGATGGTGTGTTTGGCAGACCAGTACATCTCCCATGTGAATGCCAAGTTCCCTGGCTCAGTGCATGACGCCTACATCATGCAGAATAGCAGCATCCCTTACTTGATGGGTCAACTCCAGAGGCACTGTGTGTGGCTAATTGGTGACTCTGGTTACCCCAACCTGTCCTGGCTACTGACCCCAGCGAGGAATCCCAGGACAAGGGCAGAGGAACGCTACAATGAGGCCCATGGGCGAACTAGGAGGGTGATCGAGCGGACCTTCGGCCTCCTGAAGGCCAGGTTCAGGTGCCTCCATATGACAGGTGGTTCTCTCTACTACTCACCAAAGAAGGTGTGCCAGATCATCGTGGCCTGCTGTATGCTTCACAACCTGGCTTTACGACGCCAGGTGCCTTTTCTGCAGGAGGATGGTCCAGATGGTGGTATTGTAGCAGCTGTGGAGCCTGTGGAGAGTGAAGACGAGGAAGCCGAAGAGGACGACATAGACAACAGGAACACAGTAATACAGCAGTATTTTCAGTGACACACAGGTAAGAATCCACACCGGCATATTACATATACTTAACCACTACTACGTCTCCACTGTCTGTCCTTTTCCCCCAGTGTATGGTAACTGAGTTGTGACTTTCCCTTCCAATTTCAGAGATGTGGGCCCCACTGCGTGACATCTGCTTTGTTTCCCCATGGACTACAGCTGTGTGACAGTGGTATGTTGGCATCACAATGTAAATATGCATTTTGGCACAGTAATCTCTAATACATTTGTACTAAATCACAGACAGACTCCAGAATGTTTTGTGCAATAACTGTGTTTATTTCTGTGCTCTATATTGGTGGGTGGTTGCAAATCGGTGAGGGGTGATGGTGGAGGATTGTCCATGGCAGAGTCCAGACTAGTATTATCACAGGTGCATTGTCCAAATGGCTGTGGGAAGTGGAGCAGGGGCAGTTTAAGGATGGACAGGGTGACAATGTGGGTCAGTGGGATGACAATCAGGGAGGTATCCTTTGCTGGCGGGGGTCTTGGCATCTTACTCTGTCTTCTTCCTGGATCTCAGGGCCCGCTTGCGGGGTGGTTCTCCTTCTGCAGGGGGTGGGGTGCTGGTGGCCTGTTGGTCCTGTGGCGGGGCCTCCTGTCCACTAGCGCCGGCAGAGGTGGTAAGCAGTTCTTGGTCCATGCTAGTGTCAGGGGCCCTTTGTGGTGCCACAGTGTCCCGCAATGTGGTGACTACCTGATTCAGAGCCCCTACAATGGTGCCCAGGGCGGAACTGATGGTTCGTAGTTCCTCCCTGAACCCCAAATACTGTTCCTCCTGCAGGAGCTGGATCTCCTGAAACCTGGCCAGGACCGTCGCCATCGTCTCCTGGGAATGATGGTAGGCTCCCATGATGGAGGAGAGGGCCTCGTGGAGAGTGGGTTCCCTGGGCCTGTCCACCCCCTGTCGCACAGCAGCCCTCCCAGTTCCCCTGTTTCTCTGGGCCTCTGTCCCCTGGACTGTGTGCCCACTACCACTGCCCCCAGGTCCCTGTTGTTGTTGGGGTGGTGGGTTAACCTGGGTGCCCTGTAGTGGTGGACACACCGCTGATTGACGTGTCCTGGGGACAGAGGGATGGGCCCGCTGGGTGGGTGCTGTGCTGGTGTTCCCAGAGGGGGGAAGGTCTGCTGTGGCCTGTGGCTGTCTGAGGGGAACCGACTGTCCCGAGGTCCCCGATGGGCCGGGCTGGTCATCTAGATCCAGGTCGACAGAGGTGCTGTCATCACTGTGGGCCTCTTCTGGGGGTGGAGTGGACATTTGTGGACCCTCCTGCGCGGTGACGTGGCGTTCGGGTCCTGCAGGGGTATAAATGGATGGTTATTGCATCTGTGTGTGCCATAGCGTGCAATGGGTGGGTGCCCGTGTACCCCAGTGCTGGCATTCCTGTGTGGGGGCTTTTGTGACAGTGGTTTGGGGGGGGATGGGGATGTGCAGTGGGCATGCTTTGGTGATGGGTGTCCATGCTTTGTGGTCGCATGCAGGGCTTGGGGTTGGGATGGGTGGGTTGTGATGGTGAGACATTTGCGAGGAGTAGGTGTGATGGTGGTGAGGGTGAGGGTGGGGGTATGAGTTGGCATGCTGGTGGGGTGGGGTGGATGAAGTAGTGAAGATGAGACTTACCAGAGTCCATTCCTCCAGATACTCCTGCGAGGCCCTCAGGATGCAGGATCGCCAAGACCTGCTCCTCCCATGTTGTAAATTCTGGGGGAGGAGGTGGGGGTCCACCGCCAGTCCGCTGCACCGTGATGTTGTGCCTGGATAGCATTGAACGCACCTTCCCCCGTAGGTCGTTCCACCACTTCCTGATGTCGTCCCTATTTCTTGGGTGCTGTCCCACTGCATTTACCCTGTCGACTATTCTGCTCCATAGCTCCATCTTCCTGGCAATGGTGGTGTGCTGCACCTGTGTCCCGAAGAGCTGTGGCTCTACCCGTACAATTTCCTCCACCATGACCCTGAGTTCATCCTCAGAAAACCTGGGGTGTCTTTGCGGTGCCATGGGGTGGTGTGGGTGATGTGTGGGGTGGATTGTGTGGTGCTAAGTGTGGTGATGTGTTTTGGTGTGCTGTGTGAAGTGCGTGGTAATATTGCTGGGTGAAAGTAAAATGCTCGGATCTCTATTTCTCTGTGCGTGGTCCCGATTCTGGAGGAGTGGGGGTTTGAGGGTGATGTGGATGTGTGTTTTATATTTAATTGGGTGTGTGGGAGTGGTGTTTGTATGTGTATCAGGTGTGTGTATTTTGATTTGTCCAATGTGGTTGTATTTTGTAAGTGTGTGTGTATTTTGAGCGCAGCGGTGTGTACCGCCAATAGAATACAGCGGTTGAAAGACCGCCGCGTGGATTCGTGTGTCGTGATAGTGTGGGCGTATTTCTGTTGGCGTGACGGTGGAGGTTTGGTCATCGCCAGTTTCTCGCTGGCCTTTGGTGTGGCGGACTTTTGTGGATGTCTGTATTTTGGCGGTTTGCCTGTTGTGGGTCAGAATGACCGTGGCGGTTTACCGCAGCCGCAGCGGTATGTTGGCGGTCTTCTGACAGCGGTAAGCTGATTTTACCGCCAAGGTTGGAATGACCACCTATGTGTTGATGTAATTTTTTTTTTTTTTTTTTTACATATCTTGTTGGTTCTTTGTGGTCATTAATGAAAGGGGAGAGATGTGTTATATTCTAGTTAGTGCCAAAATGAGAATTTGGTGGAGGTTTGGGAGGAGGTGGAGCACGTGAGAGCTGGATCGCCTGAGGTGGACGTTGGAGCTGGAGAGAGGAGGCTGGGACGTTATGTACGGAGAATCGTTTTGAATTGAATTAAACCAGAGAAACTTTCCTATTCGTCCATGGAATTATTGCCTTTCAACATAACCTTTCCTATATTCTATTCTATGTATACATCTCTAGGCAGGTTGGCTAGACGAGACCTCTATATTCTGAATTAGAACTTGGCGGACGGGTTACTCCATCACAACGGTGACAGCTGTCCCTTCCGCCAAAATCTAAATCCCAGTATATCCAATGAGATTTAGATTTCGGCTTACGGGACATCCATCACCGTTGTGATGGAGTAACCTGTCCACCAAGTTTTAAATCCGACCCCAAGTCGAGTCCAAGAAAAAGAACAGCTCATATATAAGTATTTCAGTGGGAAACCAGCCCATCACTTTAACCCAGTCGTCGATTTGAGACTGAGGGATGTCTTTTGGTCTATCTCTTGTGTTTTGTGCTCCATTTTTACTGCTACTCCGTATGCCTTTGAATGTGGCTGATAAAGAAGGTCCTTTCGAAAAGAACAATTATAACTCTGCATGTGTAATGAGGATTCACAGGAGAGGAGTTGAAAGCTTTATTGCTTAGAAATGCCTTGTCAGAGGGACGATGATTAAGCATTGTCATAGCTCTGACAGGAAGGTGTAAGACTGTTGGATTCCATTGACTATTGTGGTAATTGTTCTGGAGCCTCAGAAGTGTGGTGCTTGTCCATTCGGCACATAAAGGTGTGAGCTAGAATCCTCCAGAACATCAGCATAAGAAGATACATGACTAACCCTGTGTTATGAATGTCTTTTACCAGTAGCATGAATAAGGGATTCTACATCTGGTTATTCACAGCTATGTCAATACAACACTGAGTAACAAAAGATGTTTCCAACTGTTGCTATGTCATAAGGAACTCCAGACAGCTCTGACAGGGCTCTCCAACAGTCTGTCTTTGTCAGACCAACTCTTTTATGAAGAGCAGAGAGGACAGTTTCAGGCATGGGGGCGGGGGAGCATAGGGAGTTGTGTTTGTGGGTTGCAGGAGACCAGGTATTATTTGTGAATATTTAGGTAGGGAGGGGAGGTGTTTTAAAGAGATGGTGGTGTGGGTGAGTGGCAGTTGTTTTAAATTCAAATCTTGATAGGTATATAATTGTATATCAGAGAGGGGGTGAGGGTGAATAGCAGGAGAGCAGGTTTAATTTGTATTCATATTTGAGGGAGGGATATAATGTTAAGAGTGAAATGGTACTGTGCCAGGATGCCAGGTATTTTTTTTGGGGTAGGTATAATTGTGATGGGCAGAGGGTTATGGGTGGCAGGTTAGCAGGTATCATGCAGTGCAGGGTCTGAGGTAGGTTAGGCCATGTTGTGTATGGGTCCCCCCACAACTCCTCTACACCCTGAATAGCTGCTGAAAGCTGAAACAATGAGTTTGGTGGCCATACATAACTACATTTTTAGATGGATAACAATAAATAATGGGGATGTTATTAACTATTGGGTTTTAATTACATAATAAACAACTCGAGCCTAACCCACATTGTCTGTTTGATATCACTCAGAACCCCTTGTTGGAAACCCTGCATATTAGTCAAAGTTACCCATTATAATTCTATTTGTTATATATGGCTTCCATAGGAAGCATTTATTGTAAATAATCAGATTGAAATCTGTTTATTCATTGCAGTATTTTCACAAAAGTGGGTAACCAAAGTGGTCATACATTCAAGCTGACTATGGTGGAGTGCTGGTCAGATACAGTGACCAGGTTAGCCCAGCTGAAAAGTTACATTCTCAAGTCAGGTGCCAAGAGTTCTGTTTGTGGTGGAGGAGATTGCAAGAAGAAGGCTGAGTATCACAGACTGTCATCGCTGTAGCACAAAGAGCAGTTCTGGTGTCACAGACAGTCATCACTGTAGCAAGCAGAGCTAGTCAAGAGTCCCACATGGTCATTGCTGTAGCAGTGCTTTTGTGGTTGAAGCGGGCTGTTGTTGTTTTAGAGGGAAGTGTAGCTCTTGTGTTGGTAGTCATTGCTGTTGTTTCCTGTCAGTGCAAAGAGCAGGTCTTAGTGGAACTTCATGCTCGCAGTCATTGTGGGTGGTATAGCTTCATCGTGAACTGATCTATTAGTGGTCGCAAAGAGCTGAATCTTCAGGATTTTTATCTTTTCTGTAGGAAGAGTAAACCCAGATGCCAACCAAGGGTCCAGTACCAAGGAAGGCACCACCCTTTTGGGGATCAGGACTCATTCTAGCAGAGGCCAGCAAGGCTCAGGCAGGTTCCATTGTAGGACCAAACAGGTCCATTTTCAGCAGGTCTGCTGGGCAGATGTAGGGAGGCATCTGAAGCTGGTTGTGTCACTGTAGCTCCTACTGGAGGTCAGCCAACTGACCCTTAGGGTCACTCTCGTTCACATGGGATGATGGCAACCAGTTTCAGACTTCCTTCTCACACAGCAAGGCAGTCGTTCAAGCAGCAGGGCAGTCCTTCATCTATACCTCCCACAGGTCCAGCAGTGTTCCAATAAGTGGCTCTGGAGGGCCATTATTTATACCTGGTGTCAGCCTTTGTGTGGGTGGACTCCCTATTGTATTCTCACATCTGGTTCTGGAAAGTTATTCCCCTTCCCCTATCAGGGCTCCAGACTATCTAGGGGAGACAAAAGGCAAAACAGACTTGGGGGGTCATTACAACCCTGGCGGACGGTGTTAAAGGTGCGGCAATACCGCAAACAGGCTGGAGGACCAAAAAAGGGAATTATGACCCTGGCGGAAACCGCCAACAAAGACAGCCACTTTAACACACCGCCCGCCACGGCGGTACAGACAAGCAGCACGGCGGTCTCCGCCAACAGACAGGCGGAAGAAAATGTACCATCCATAGCATCACAACCCGCCAATCCGCCACCTTTTCCGGGGCGGATTCACCGTGGATAAAAACACGGGGGAAACAGTTACTGCAATGGGAAAACGCTCACCTCAACACATCCCACGAGGAACGAGGACTCCATGGAGCCCGAATTACACATTCTTCGGCCCTTGTATTCCTACTCATCTACGAAGACCAACAGCGGTGCGGCCAAAGACAACGGTGAGTACAGCACCTACGACATGGGGGAGGAGGGAGGCAAAAGTTAGGGGGACACCCACGAAACACTCCCACCCCCACCCCCACCCTCACATATTACAACATACACACCAATGCATCCAAAAAAATCACAATAACAACCCACAATCCCCCCGGAAGAATGCAAAGACAAAGCGAAATCTGTTCAAACATTGTAATGTATCAATATACGTGTCTGTCAAAAATATACAGATATATAAGAAAATCAGCCAGAAATATATACATTACGAGAAGTAGTGCAGATATGCACATAGCAATGTCCGTGCACTACTAGTCCAAAAATGCATGGGCGAGGCCCACAAAAGATACCTGTCCTCAATCGGAGAGAACACTGCCGGGGCATCAGATAGAAATACTACAGGCACCTCAGGGGGAAGGGAAGGGGAGGCACCTCAGCCGGATGACTGCAAAGCCAGATCCACGACGGGGCTCCATGCCCATTGATGTATCCTGGAGAGTGCAAAGCCACAGTCTCTCAAGTCTCTACAGTGGGTGGCTTGCCCACTGATCAATCCTGGGGAGTGCAAAGCCACAGTCTCTCAAGTCTCTACAGTGGGTGGCTTGCCCACTGTACCATCCTGAGGAGTGCAAAGCCACAGTCTCCCAAGTCTCTACAGTGGGTGGCTTGCCCACTGTACCATCCTGGGGAGTGCAAAGCCACAGTCTTTCAAGTCTCTACAGTGGGTGGTTTTCCCACTGTACCATCCTGGGGAGTGCAAAGCCACAGTCTCTCAAGTAGATAACATCCGCCAGTGGCTCTGGAGGGGGACTGGTGGCCAGACTGGATCAATCTCCCCGTGAAAGTTCCTGTCCCGTCACTGTCCCAGATGCACATGGGATAAGGATGCTTGATGTGGCGGTCTTTACATTCTTACCCAGTGCATGCCATGTTCAGCGGTGCTTTGCCATGGTGGTGCTTGCCCTGTTCAGCGGTGCTTTGCCATGGCGGTGCTTGCCCTGTTCAGCGGTGCTTTGCCATGGCGGTGTCTGGACTGTTCAGCGGTGCTTTGCCATGGCGGTGTCTGGACTGTTTAGCAGTGCTTGCCCTGTTCAGCGGTGCTTTGCCATGGCGGTCTCTGGACTGTTCAGCGGTGCTTTGCCATGGTGGTTCTGGACTGTTCAGCGGTGCTTTGCCATGGCGGTGCTTGTCCTGTTCAGCGGTGCTTTTCCATGGCGGTGTCTGGACTGTTCAGCGGTGCTTTGCCATGGCGGTCTCTGGACTGTTCAGCGGTGCTTTGCCATGGCGGTGTCTGGACTGTTCAGCGGTGCTTTGCCATGGCGGTGTCTGGACTGTTCAGCGGTGCTTTGCCATGGCGGTCTCTGGACTGTTCAGCGGTGCTTTGCCATGGTGGTCTCTGGAACGGGCATTGGTGTGTGGCATGACGATCCCTAGACTGGGCATTGGTGTGTGGCATGACGTTCCATGGACTGGGCATTGGTGTGTGGCATGACAATACCCAGACTGGGCATTGGTGTGTGGCATCTCGTTCCCTCATAGCGCACCGGGGCTGTGGTAGCCGGGTCCCTCCTGGGCACTGACTCCGGCGGTTGTCTCCTGACCAGTGACGATACTTAGGCCCTCCTGGGCACTGACTCCGGCGGTGGTCTCCTGACCAGTGACGATACTTGGGCCCTCCTGGGCACTGACTCTGGCAGTGGCCGTGGTCTCCTGACCAGTGACGATACTTGGGCCCTCCTGGGCACTGACTCCGGCGGTGGTCTCCTGACGAGTGACGATACTTGGGCCCTCCTGGGCACTGACTCCGGCGGTGGTCTCCTGACCAGTGACGATACTTGGGCCCTCCAGGGCAATGACTCTGCGGTGGCGGTGGTCTCCTGACCAGTGACGATACTTGGGCCCTCCTGGGCAATGACTCCGTCGGTGGTGGTGGTCTCCTGACCAGTGACCACGGTGCTGGCGGTGGCGTCTCGACCGCGGGGAATGATGCCACCCTTCTCCGCCGTGAGACTCACAACAGGCTGGGCAGACTTCCTCTGGCCCTTCCCCACCTTTGGTGGAGTCACAGCTGACTCTCCAATCCCCTTGGGACCCCTGTGAGTTGTTTTCCCACCAGGAGTCTTCACACGGTCCCATCGTCCACTTTCCAATTTCAGAGCCTTTACAGGGGGTGGGCTGCCAGTGCCTTGGCTCCGGGTCATACTGTCTGCCCTGGTGGCCGGTGCACTCCACATACCTTGAACAGGCACCACTGGTATTGGAGGCTTTTTGGCTGAGGCGCTACGACGGGACTGATGAATTACAGGGGGGCTGGGGGCAAAAAGGTCAACTTTACACAAGGACAGTTTCTGACGAACACTGGGATGGGTAGTTGGAGGGGGTCTGGAAGTGGAGGAAGAGGAGGTGGTTGTAGGAGGTGTCACTTTAGGTGTTTTGGGTGCAGGTGCATGTACTGGAGGCTGTCGTGAGGTAGATGGATGTTGGGTGTGTGGTTGCCGGCATTTGTGTACTTTGGGAGGGGGCGTCACAGACACACTGGGAGAGGACACAGGGGACGTGTAAATGGCAGTGGAGGTGGTGAGTGTAGGTGAGCGGCTTGTGGTGCTGGGTGTCCTGGTGCGATTCCTGGTGCCTGTAGATGTGGTGCATGCAGGTGTGTGTGTAGACAAGACTGGGAGGGAGGAGGGAGAAGAGGAGGAGGGGGACACAGTGGAGGCAGTGGATGTTGCTGTGTCTGTATGTGGGTGAGGCTTGCGTGAGTGCCTGTGGGTTGTGTGGTGCCTATGTTTGCTTGAGCTACTTGTGTGTGCTGACTTGTGTGCATGCTGGTCTGTAGGTGTGCTTGGGCTGGGCTGGGGTACAGGGGATTGGGTCTGGGTGGAGGAGGTTGGAGGGGGAGGTTAGACACAGGGACAATGGCTGCCATCAGTGCTGAGGCCAGAGATTGCAGGGTTCGCTGAAGGACAGCCTGACCAGAATGAATGCCCTCCAGGAATGCATTACCGTGTTGCAACTCTCGTTCTACACCCTGGATGGCATTCACAATGGTAGACTGCCCAACAGTGAGTGACCTGAGGACGTCAATGGCCTCCTCACTGAGGGCAGCAGGGGTGACAGGGGCAGGGCCTGAGGTGCCTGGGGCGAAGGTGATGCCCACCCTCCTGGGTGAGCGGGCACGGGGCGAATGCTGAGGGGCTGCTGGGAGGCCGGTGCTGGTAGGGGAGGTGGCGGCTGTACCTGTAGAAGTGGAGCACACAGATGGTGCCGCCACCACAAGGGAGCCCCCATCGGCGGACGAGTCTGTGTCGCTGGTTGGTGATCCGGTGGCCAACGTGAAGCTCCCCTCGCCCTCTGTCCCACTGCTGCATTCTGAGTCCGTGGTGTGGCCCTCCATGGCCATGTGGGATGCAGCTCCCTCGTGCTCCAATGCCACTGTACCTCCGCCTGATGATGCTGATGCACAAAAGAACAGGGAGAGCACAAAAAGGGGGGGGAGACAGAAGAAGAACAGGTTGAGTGCATGGCATACCGCTACCGTTGGCAGACAAGACAGACACTGCAGCCCCCTGCATTACGCCGTGCTCCTGGCCTCTGCATATGCAATTCCTGGGATATGGCCTACATCGCTATGGTGGACATCTGCACACATGGATGCCACAGGGGCAACTATACCTGTACTTGGCACTGTACTGAGGTGGGGTAGAGTGCCACGTGGGCTGCATTACAGAGAGGCCTAGTCTACGCATTTCTGGCTGGCCTAGGTACACCCACAGCCCTCCTCCCCCACCCAGACCCCTCTACTGCGCGCAAAGTCCACAGAATGAGGTTGTACTCACCCCCTTGTGTCTGCTGTGATGCCCTCAAGCGCCCATCCAACTCCGGGTAGCCCACCGCCAGGATCCGGAACATCAGGGGGGTCATAGTGTGACAGGCACCCCTCCCACATTGGGAGGCCATCCCCAGCTGAGCCTCCGCTGTCTTCTTGCTGCAGCGGCGAATGTCCTCCCATCTTTTACGGCAGTGGGTGCCCCGTCTCTGGTGGGCCCTAGGGCCTGGACGTCCTTGGCGATGGCACGCCAAATGTCCCTCTTCTGGTGGGCGCTGACCTACATGACATGCACAAGGGAAGAAGAGAAGTCATTACCAACTGCACCGTCGATGTGAGTGGCCCCCCTCCCTACTCTAGCCATGTGGCCCATTCATTGACATGCATTAAAGTTCCCTGAACTCTGCCCCCTTCCCTCTTCCACCCAGCCCTCTCCACCCAGGCCTAGCCCATACAACGTGTTCCCTGTGTACTAGCCTGTTGGTCTGGAGGACCGTAGAGTAGCGTGTACTGGGGGAGGACCCCGTCTACCATTTTCTCCAACTCCTGAGCAGTGAAGGCAGGGGCCCTTTCCCCAGACGCAGCATCCATCGTCGCTTC
Source organism: Pleurodeles waltl (assembly GCF_031143425.1). NCBI lineage: Eukaryota > Metazoa > Chordata > Amphibia > Caudata > Salamandridae > Pleurodeles > Pleurodeles waltl. Next base: position 338,077,819 of record NC_090444.1, on the reverse strand, counting down.
CAGACCGAGGTCACAGCAGCACTTGCAGTGTAGGTCCTCTCCTGTCGAAGGTCAGGTATCTAGTGATTGAACAGATAGAAAATGGCGGTGACGTGCGTGGCGGTGACGTCCGCAGCGGTGCGTATCATCACCGCCGGCGCACCTGTTCATTGGCTCCTGGGACCCATAGGGTCCTATGTGAACCAATGCAGCATTGCGCCGCGGTCTACGACCGCCTGCTACGACGGTGTGCAACGCCAGCGCAGTTACCCCACAATTCTATTGTCCCAGTGTAGAGATCAGGCAGCCGCCATTTCAGGGGCCCACATGGCTTCATTTAATTCTGCGTCACACATAGCTAGGCCTACACTCAACACACATACAGGAAGGGTTTTGTGTGTGGTGTCGTGTTCTGTGTAACTGTGGGTACATACCTGGATGAAAATTGACTTTATCGCTGCTCTTGTCCTTCGTAGGTGCCGTCAGCTGGGACATGTGAGAAGATGGCGGAATCCTCCGGTGTACCGACCGCTGGTGGACCTGTTGAGAATGGAAGAGCGACATGTCATTGTCACCTACAGGTTTGACCGTGCCACAATCCAGGAACTGTGTACCCAGTTGGAGCCAGACCAGATGTCACCAATCCGTCATCCCACAGGAATCCCCCCTGACGTGCAGGTGCTGTCAGTGCTCCATTTCCTTGCAAGTGGCTCTTTTCAGACAACAGTGGCCATGGCATCAGGGATGTCTCAGCCTACGTTTTCCAACGTCTTGTCCAGAGTGTTGTCTGCCCTGCTGAAACACGTAAGGAGATACATCATTTTCCCTGAGGTGGAGGATTTGCCTACAGTTAAAGGTGACTTCTATGCCCTTGGACATATCCCCAACGTCATAGGTGCCATTGATGGGACCCATGTAGCTCTGGTCCCCCCCCCCACAGGAGTGAACAGGTGTACAGAAACAGGAAGAGTTATTATTCTATGAATGTACAGATGGTCTGTTTGGCAGACCAGTACATCTCCCAGGTTAATGCTATGTTCCCTGGCTCTGTGCATGACGCCCCCATCCTGCGGAATAGCAGCATCCCTGATATGATGGGTCAACTCCAGAGGCACCGTGTATGGCTATTAGGGGACTCTGGTTACCCCAACCTTTCCTGGCTACTGACCCCAGTGAGGAATCCCAGGACCAGGGCAGGAGAACGCTACAATGAGGCCCATGGGCGGACTAGGAGGGTGATCGAACGCACCTTCGGCCAGGTTCAGGTGCCTCCATATGACAGGTGGTTCCCTATTCGACTCACCGAAGAAGGTGTGCCAGATCATCATCGCCTGCTCGATGCTTCATAATTTGGCTTTACGACGCCAGGTGCCTTTTCTGCAGGAGGATGGTCCAGATGACGGTGTTGCGGCAGCTGTGGAGCCTGTGGAGCCTGGGGACAGTGATGAGGAGGAAGCTGAGGAAGAAGACAACGACATCAGGGAGTCAGTCATACAGCAATATTTCCAGTGACACACAGGTGAGAACATTTTCAGATTTTACATTACATTCACTGTCACACGTCTTCCTCTATCCTGTGTGTAATTACTTGGGATTATTTGGTAATTGAGTTGTTTCTTTCCATTACGGTTTCACAGGTGTGGTTATCAACGTGTGTCATCTACTTGCATCCTTCAAGGACTTTTGATGTGTGACATTGGTATGTTGCTTTTATATCTCACAACGCATTTTCACACTGTCATTGATATTACATTTTAACAAATCATATACTGACTCCAGATTGTTTTGTGTTTCAAGGGTGTTTATTGCAGTGCTCAGAATTGGGAGGGGGTTGTTAAATGGTGATAGGTGATGGCGGAGAAATGTCCATGGCAGAGTCCAGTCTATTAGTCTCACAGGTGCACTGCCCATCTGGGCATAGGAAGTGGAGCTGGGGCAGTTCAAGTATGGACAGGGTAACAAAGTGGGGCAGTGGGGGGACAATCAGGGTGGTCTAATTTCCTGGCGGGGGTCTTGCCTTCTTGCTCTGTCCTGTTCCTGGATCTCAGGGACCGCTTGCGGGGTGGTTGTCCGTCTGCAGGGGGTGGGGTGCTGGTGTGGTGGTCCTGTGGCGGGGTGTCCTGTCCACTAGCGCCGGCGGAGGTGGTGGGCAGTTCATCGTCCATGCTAGTGTCAGGGGCCCCTTGGAGTGTCACGGTGTCCCTCAGGGTCTGCTGTATATCCTTCAGCACCCCTACGATGGTGCCCAGGGTGGAGCTGATGGTCCTGAGCCCCTCCCTGAACCCCAAATACTGGTCCTCCTGCAGGCGCTGGGTCTCCTGAAACTTGACCAGGACCGTGGCCATCGTCTCCTGGGAGTGGTGGTATGCTCCCATGATGGAGGTGAGGGCCTCGTGGAGAGTGGGTTCCCTTGGTCTGTCCACCACCTGTCGCACAGCAGCCCTCCCAGTTCCCCTGTGTTCCTGTGCCTCCGTCCCCTGGACCGTGTGCCCACTACCACTGCCCCCAGGTCCCTGTTGTTGTTGGGGTGGTGGGTTAGCCTGGATTCCCTGTAGTGGTGGACACACCGCTGATTGACCTGTCCTGGGTAGGGAGGTTTGGGCCCGCTGGGTGGGTGCTGTGCTGGTGTTACCAGAGGGTGGAAGGTCAGTGTTGGGCTGTGCCTGTGCAAGGTGAACCGACTGTCCTGAGGCCCACGATGGTCCGAGCTGGTCATCAGGCTCCAGTAGGGCAGAGCTGCTATCATCACTGTGGGCCTCTTCTGGGGGTGAAGTGGTGTTGTCTGGACGCTCTGGTGTGGTGACGGTCCTTCGTGTTCCTGCAGGGGCATAAGAGCATGATTATTGCATGTGTGTGTGTCATGGTGTGCAATGGTTGGGTGACCGTGTACCCCAGTGCTAGCATTCCTGTGTGGGGGCTTGTGTGATGATGGTTAGGGGGCTGTTCTGGGTATGTGCAGTGGGCATGCTTAGTTGATAGGTGTCCATGATTTGTTGTGTCATGCAGGGCTTGGTGTTGGGATGTGTAGTTTGTGTTATTAGTACATTAGTGAGGATTTGGGGTGATAGGGGAGGGTGTGAGGGTGGGGGTGTGTGATAGCATGCAGGTAGGGTGGGGGATATGTTAGTTAAGATTTGACTTACCAGTGTCCCATCCTCCACCGACTCCTCCGAGGCCCTCTCGATGCATGATGGTCAAGACTTGCTCCTCCCACGTTGTTAGTTGTGGGGGAGGAGGTGGGGGTCCGCCGCCAGTCCGCTGAACCGCGATGTTGTGCCTGGAGACCGTTGAACACACCTTCCCCTGTAGGTCGTTCCACCTCTTCCTGATGTCCTCCCTATTTCTTTGGTGCTGTCCCACAGCGTTGACCCTGTCCACTATTCTTCGCCATAGCTCCATCTTCCTGGCTATTGATGTGTGCTGTACCTCTGAGCCAAATAGCTGTGGCTCTACCCGGACAATTTCCTCCACCATGACCCGGAGCTCCTCCTCAGAAAAGTGGGGGTGTCTTTGGCGTGCCATGGGGTGGTGTGTGTGATGTGTGGGGTGGTGTGAGTGTTGATGTGTGTGGTGATGTGTCGTGGTATGTGGTGTTTTGTGCGTGGATGTTGTGTTGGTGATGGTGTTGTGTGCCTCTGCGTGGTGGGATTGTCTGATCTGTGCTGTGTCTCTAGCCTTCGTGATAGATTTTTTGTCGTAGGGGTTTGTGGGTGATGTGGGTGGGTGTTTTATATTACGTTGGGTGTGTGGGAGTGGTGTTTGTATGTGTGTCAGGTGTGTGTATTTGAATTGTCCAATGTGGCGGTGTTTTGGAGATGTGTGTGTATTTTGAGCGCAGCGGTGTGTACCGCCAATGGAATACAGCGGTTCAAAGACCGCCACGTGGATTCGTGGGTCGTAATAGCATGGGCGTGTTTCTGTTGGCGTGGAGGTGGAGGTTTTGTTTTTGCCAGTTTATCACTGACCTTTGGTGTGGCGGACTTGCGTGCGTGTCTGCATTTCGGCGGTTTCCAAGATGTGTGTCATAATAGCTGTGGTGGAATTCCGTGGCCGCGGTGGTCTATTGGCGGTCTTCTGCACGGCGGTAAGCGCCTTTTACCGCCAATGTTGTAATTACCCCCTTGGTGTCAGGCTTCTGTCTGTTTGCAGGAGGTAAAGCCATTTGAAGTGTAAGTGGGACTGTGTGCGACACCTCCCGAGTCATCCTGCTGGCATTTTCCATCCTCTCCCCACCTAAGCTCCCTTTGTGTCATTTTCTTCACTGTCTGGAAGGAATACACAAGTCCCAACAACAGAGCCGTACACAGTCATGTGACCCAGGACACTGGTAGAAGGGACAAAAAAATGCCATCTTTCTAAATGTGTCATTTTCGGAATTATAACTTAAAATCTGAGTTTACCATTAAAGAGGATTTTGAATTACAATGTATTTCAGTACAAATAGCATACCTCTATCTCCTCCCAATCCAAAGTTAGCAATTATTAAATGTAGTGTTTAATGGGAGAGATAGACCTTAAGGAGTGAAAAACAACTTTCGAAGTTTTTTTACTGGCAGGGCATGTAAAACTTAAGAACACAATTCCTACGTTTTAATACAATGCACCCTTCTCTATGATCCTTTAGGGGCTTCCTTAGTGGTGACTTATAAGTCTAAAAAGAGAAGGTTAAAGCTGGGCAAAAGGTTAATTTTACAATGTAGTGATTAAATGCACTCCTTATTTCACTTAATACACCATTTATTCAAAGTGCTCAGTAGCAAAATTCTAGACGTGCTGGCTGTGTATGTGCTTTGTCCCAGTGGCACAAGTATGAAATTGCAAAAATGGCTAGTGTGTTATCACGCACCAAGCCAAAGCTGCACAGTCTTATGAACGCTGGTCATAAGAATCAATTAAACCAATTTTCATCCAATAATCCTTGTTTGTTCCATGTATTTCAGTTGACACAGAGGCAATGTGGTTCCTAAACTTAATGCTGAAGCAATGCCCATCCAAGCCTTTATCAACAGCATGTTATAATCCACATATCATCTTAGGTAACCATGTGAGTTATAACCCAAAGCATTTCAGACAGTGCACCCATAATCAGGGGCAACTGTCAATGTAAAAGAAACCCATCAATAAACTTGATAACCTCTTAAAGCAAAATCAAAAAACCCAAGTTCACCATGTGCAGTATACAAAACGTGCTTAAAAGCCACCACCACTTGTACCGCAATATACATGCAGAACAAAAAGCTGAAATTATTTTTATTGAATAAAATATGTGCTCACAACTTGTGCTTTTTAAACATGAATAGACAGAAAAAGGCATACTGAACACATTCATGCAAATATCAATGTGCTAAACTTGGGATGCTCGCGATATGCACTCTCCATCATCAGTCTCTCAATGCCGAAACCTGTTTTGTGATCTCTCCTTATACCCTTTTACAAACCATAAAGTTTTTATGTGAGATGAGCTGATCATTGATATAACCAATTAAAACACCCCAGGTGATACTCATCCATTCAACCCATGTAGTGCAGTTTAAACCAAACACATGCTCGTAAAAAGAAGCCAGAACATGAAAGAAATACAACAACCTAAAATTAATCCAAGATATACTAGGAAACAAAAGCCTCAACTATTCAAAATATAATGCTTTGCCTTTGTGTGTTTGAGGGGGGCAGGAGGACTACAGGGCCCAGTGTGCTGAGCAGCAGGAGCCGGTGTTTCTTGGCTCCACCGGGCGCATTTATTCCAGTCACATCGCCCACTGCGCAGAATGCTTTGCCTTTGTACGGGGGGTGGGCGAGAGGAGTACAGGCCCCAAAGGGCTGAGCGGCAGGAGCCACTGCTTCTTGGTGCCATAGGGCACAGTTATTCCAGCCACATCACGTGCTGTGCAGGATGCTTTGCCTTTACGGGGGGGCAGGAGGATAACAGGCCCCAGCGTGGTGAATGTCAGGAGCCGCTGCTTCTTGGTGCCATTGGCTGCATTTATTCCAGCCATATCTCCTGCTGCTCGGGATTCTTACAGGATGAACCCGGGCGAAGACCGGGCCAGTCTTTGCCTGTCATCGACTAGAAGAGGCTGGGTTGGGCCACCCCCCTAACGTCATTATTGTTAACAACTTCCTGGTATTTTCAATAAGTGGAGTTTTGCTGGTTAGCCATTTAATTGTCCCTGGATGGTGCTAGGTAGTGGCACCACTTGGGTGGAGATTGAATCCTGTTCCATTGTCTCCAGTGCTTGTTTGTAGTGCTACCCTGAGAAAAGATGGGCAGCACATGAAAATTCCAAGGGAAACAACACATTGGATGGGTTTCTACAGAAGGCGGTTGGAGTTTTCGAAAGGGACACTGAGTCTGCTCAGCGACGGTTGTCTATTGTAGCACCCTTGGTCGCCCCTCATCGTCTCCTCTGTCTACGCTAATGTCCCAACTTAAGTTGAGGTCTAATCAGCAGGGGGTATGCTGGATGTTTGCCAGGAGAGGGTGGCTACTTGTTCCATAGACTTTCCTATACCTGATCCTCCTTTGGCTATAACTGATCCCATAAATGGTACATCATGGAATTCGGCCTCAAAAGAGAAAAGGAAGTGTAGCGGAAACCCCTTAAGGAGTGAGTGGGTTTGTACAGCAGGGCTTACAAGCCCTGGAATAGAAATTGGGAGGGCTGAAGGGGCCCAGGGGGGCCCTGCTGGCTTCGTTGGCTTTCCAGTGGAGCAGTATGTGGAGGAGCTGGTCCAGAGACTGCACCCAATTAAAAATCGCTTGATAGCAATTGAGGAGAACTTGGGGAAAGTGGTTCAATTATTCACCAATGATCTATTGCCTAAAATTCCTATGCCTCAATTCCAGTACTGGAACAGTACAATATCACCTGGGATGCGTACTGGGGCTTTGGCCCTTGCAAATGGGCTTCCAATGCATTTGTAGTTACATCGTAGCACTGATCACAATATTATTATGCCTGGACTCGCCGCAAAGGAGCACAAGGTTGTACCCTCTGGCCGAGTCCTGGAGCTGTGTCAACTAAAACAGCGAAGCCCTAAATACCAAGGGTGGCAGAGGAGCTAAATCAGTGAACAGAGGTAGTAGGGAGGCCACCAATTGCCAGGGAGCAAAGAACTGTAAGGAGACAGGATACAATGAAAGGTGGCCTAGGGTTTTAGATCTTCCACCTGAGGCTAGTCTGCTTGTGGCAGTTATTACTAATGCCCCTAGCCTACAGTTAAATAGCTCAGAATCTTTTACCAAACTGAAAAATAAGGTTTTACAATGGTTACATGTTAATGCAAATTTTTCATACTTTTTAGCATCTACAATACTACTGGTGAGGAGGGTGGCTTGGGTGGGTCTGCTGCTTAAGCACTGCGAGGGTGATTGAATTGTGAAAAATTGTATTGTGACGGGTTGATTGGAGATCACCCGCACACTTCCAGGTCCTGTGCTGACTCTGCCCCTGGAGACCGTTGCATGACCCGCCTCCCGTCCCGTGATTGGTGGGACGCTCAGGATCGGCGGGCCACCGCCAAGTTAAATGTTCCTCCGACAACACTGATGGTGAAAAATGGTGTGGAGGAAGCGGACGGACGAGTATCAAAGGAGGAAAGGATCGGGCTACCAGAGGTCACCAAAGCAGACGAAAGGGCAGCGCTTCGAGACCCAGCAACCGCTGACTGCAACCTGGAGGAATCGGCCAGAGACGTCTGACAGGTCCCGCGGGAGCAGGCAGCCGGGAGGACGAAACGCTAATGCCCGCCACGCTTCTGGAGAAGCGCGGCGAACCCAGGTGCGTGGGATCACATATCTGAGGGGGGGAGACAAAGAGAAAGAGAGCGAGAGTGAGAGAGACGTATGAAAGGGGGGGGAAAGAGAAGAAGGAAACGGGATTGGGGGGGGAAAAGAGGAAAACAGAGCACAGAGACTCCTCCGCATAGAGCACACCGAAGCACTTTAATTCTATATATCTAGAGATTAAGGCACTTGAAAGGCACTGCACCTACAAAGACATAGAAGACACTATAGAAGAAAGGGAAGAACAGTAACGCGCTAAAGAAAGGCCAGAAGAACGATTTTCCAGATGAACCAAGAGAGACAGTGAGATCATAGCCATTGTAAACTCCAAAGTAAGACAGGTAGATACTAGAAAGGAAAAGGAAAGAGAAAACCCCTAAAGTGATCCTTCCACTTACCTACTGTCCTCTGTTCTTTTACATGTACCTCCCGGGACACCTGCCGACCGAGGAAATAAAAGAGAGAGAAGAGTGAGAACAACCACAAAAAGAAACAACCACCCACCCAAAAGGCAAAAAAATCCTTTTAACTTACCTGCACCATACCTCACTGACTATCCTCTTGTTATAATAAAACACTGGCACTCCTGACCAACGCGTTTGAGTATTCCTTCAACATGGGAACCGATCACATGTATTTCTCCCGCAATTGTTAACCAGATCTTCTAAAACTGCTGCAAATTGGCCTTATGCACAAGGGTCTTTCTCTGTGCAGACTTGCAGTTTTTTATTCTCGTCCAGGTTTTTTTTCCATCTAAGGAGCTGAAATCTGGGCTAAGAGAATCTGTAACTGTAGTGAATCCTAGTTCGTTTTAATGGGATAACAGGAGTCAGCTTAGCCTCTGGCTTGCAGACTCGTGCCCCCGTCACCTAGTGACTTTTAACCTACTTAGCTTGCTCTGTCTTAGCCCATTTAATTATTTATTTCTTCTAAGATGGCTGCCTTGTTTATATTTAGGCCACTTGTTATGGGTAACATTATCAGTGTCACCGCGCCAAGGCGTCAAGATCAAGCACCAAAGACAATCAAACAGTAGGTGTTCACACTTAGGGATTTTCCCTCTCTATACTTTTGAGGGATTGTTTATATTAATTGCCGTCCCAAGCATGTTTGTTATCTATTGTTTAGGAACACACCTACGCCAGGGGTCCTTGTAGATCTGTATAAATACATCACACTTTAGACAGATAATCAGAGGGATTCCGACCAGAGGGCATCGCCACCATCGCTGATACCGATGCTGCAGTCGTCTTGACACTGACCCAGTCTTTGTGTCCCTGCGGAGTCTGAGATAGAGACCTAATTCCAAGGTAACGAGGGTTGGGGGCTCCTTTCATGGACATGGCATTGGCAGATTAGGTTTAACAAACCCAGCTCTCCTTTAGGTAGGAGGTTAGGCCTTTCACATTAGGGTATTATCGCATATTACATCTCGCATGTCTTTTCTACGTATTGCAAGATGGTGGGGGTCTTTGTAATAATGACTCTCATCTTCACAATTCTGTTTCTTGCATTATTCATTATTCTAATCATTGCAGCCCATGCAACTTATAGCAAATTGCAGTTATGTTAAATAAAAACTATTGAAACTCTACTGCATCTTTGTCATTGCCTGTGTTTGTATGAGACATGATATATCTGTGAGAAAAGGGTAATCTCCGTTTAACCACAAAACTCCCTGAGATGTCTTATTCTCGAGTCCATGCGTAACCGCTGCCATAAATCACCTTTTACTATTGTGTTTCTGGTGAGGTGCTGCTAGTGAGCCGGTAAGGTTGGGATAACAGTTACGACTTGTTGTAGGAAAGGTGTAGTCGCCTACAAACAAAAGTACTGTCATCCTTAAACCAGCAGTCTTGCTCAGAGCAAGAGTCTAAACTACGACATAACTATAAGTGGCTAAGATGGTGGCCTCCTCCCCCACAAGAATGCTCGTTAGCGTGTTCCATCCCCGTTGTCTGATGTGGACTGACTGAAAGGGTTGGACAATGCATCAGGCCCCTCCTGGGGGTGGGGGCAGCTGATGTCCCAGATTTACCAGAACTTTGTGAGGCCTGCCCCTAGCTTGAGTTCAAAGAATCCTCTTAGAGGCTTTTCACTCCCCCAGAGGTAGAAATATCACAAATTCCAAAATCAATGGGAAACCCCTTCGGTGCAATCACAAGCTATGTCTGACAATACAGTTAAAATTATCAGCTGGAATATAACAGGACTAGAGACCAAATTGTCTATCCCAGATTGGGGGGGATCTTATAGATGAACACATGATCTGTGTTTTCCAGGAAACTTGGGCTGTGAAGCTCAAGTATAGACCAGGATACAAGAGCTTTTGGGTCTATGCAGGCAGGGTGTCTTCTGGTAGGCCCTCGGAGGGCCTTATAATTTGGCTTAGTCGATCTCTTTAGTGTAAAGCCAGATAATTGGATGTGGGCTGCACTGATATACAGGGCCTGGTTTTGTCTACTCACAAGAGCATCCGCTTCTACAAATAAATATTTATAATAGAAGCGTAGGAAGGAGTTGTGAATCTGAAAATCTATGTGTGTTGGACAATATGCTTGCTAGTTGTAATAGAGCTTATCATGTGTTGATTGCTGGGGATTTTAATACCACCTTTGAGCCCTACTCACTGGCCCAGGAGCTTTATTGGGAAGAGGACAGTTCATGGGGGATCCCGCAATTAGCTAAGTGCAGTGGACGTAGATTGACCAGGCCTGCACTTCAGGTTGTTGAGGTTACTCTAGCTTATGGCCTTTGGGAATGCAATGGTTGCTCCCGCTCAGATGTAAATCCTGCCCCTACCTTCAGAAGAGGGATGTGCAGGTGCCACATAGATTACTTGCTACTAGATATATGTCTGTGGGGCCACATAGAAGATACGGTGGTGGTAGAGCATGAAGAAAGTGACCATGATCCACTAATGCTTTCTGTTAGAAGTTTGTTCCCCTTCACTGGGGCTCCCGTCTCTGAGGATTCTGACCAGCACCTTATTATGACAAATAACAAACGCAATTTTAAGTGGGAGGTGATAAATTCCTCTCCCTGCACCACGGCAACTATGTATCAATTATTGGCAAGCAATATAGAATCTATGCTTCAATATGGGCTGGATATGAGAGGATAACGGTCAAGCAATTGAAATTATACAACTGCCTTAAAGCATTGTTTGTTAAAGAATCCGTAGGCAAGACGAGATTGAAGTGAACTGCTGGGTGGTATACTAAATCCTGCAGGGAAGCCAAGCAGAGGCTACTGAGGGCTCTCAGAGGAGGAAATAGATGTTTGATTAAGCAATTTAGAACAAGCTATAGGCTGGAGCTGACTCAGGCTCAGAGATACGAGGAGGGGATGCACTGGGCAGCCCTTCTGGATGCCACTAGGTGCAACAATTCTAGAAAGTTTGGGAAGCTGGTAACAAGTGATAGTGGGAAATCCCAGCCTCTGACTGGGTCTTCAAATCTGCCTGCTGAGTAGGTCCTACACTTCAGTTCACTTTATTCTAGGGGTTATGAGTATGGACTTGTAAAGAACAGTGCTTGTAGGGGAGAGAGTACCCCTTTAATCAAGTTCATCTTAGCTGAAGCATCGGCAGCCGTAATTTCCCTTAAGTGAGGAAAAGCCCCCAGTCTTGACAAAATACTGGGTGACCTTTATAAGTCTAATCTTGATATTTGGGTACTCTGTATCAACGTGGTTAGCAATGCAGTAGCTGCAGGTGCTCACATTCCCCATACTTGGAACGGGGCAGAAATGGTCCCTTTTTATAAGAGGGGAAACCTTAGTAATCCAATTAATTATACTCTTCAAATGATTTTAGCTAAACAGATTTTGGAGCAACTGGATGAGTGGATTGAGGATAGTGGGGCCATTTCAAGTTTGCAGGCTGGATTCAGACCAGCAGTTAGCACAGTAGACCAAGTCTTGAGGTTCATGGTAACTAGATGAAAGACTGTGGATATCGGTGGAGGAAAATTGTATTTTGCCTTCATTGATCTCCATGCAGCCTTTGATCTGGTACCAAGGGGCAAGTTGTGGGCCATGCTGAGCACAATGGTTCATTCCACCTCGTCTTCTAAATTTGATTATCCGCCTACATGAAGGCACATACACCCGAATTAGATGAGGCAGCATTGGTGTATTGTCAGGTCCACTCATAACTGAGAGGGGGTGCGGCAAGGCTGTGTTCTCACCCCACCCTCTTCCGTTTACATAGAAACACCTGTTTTGAGCATTTAACCAATTGTATGATGGATTTAACTCACCTGGTTGGTCAGAAAATACCGGGTTGTTCTACGAGAATGATACACACATCCTTGCGAAATCGCCCTGGGGTCTTCAGAATTTAGTTGACAATTTTTGTTTGTTCTGCAAAGACCATGGACTTGAGTTTAATGCCCGGAAAACAAAATCTATGGTCTGTTGTCAGGGAAAGAAAAAGGTGAAGGTCAGTATAACTATGAATTCTGTTAACTTAGTAAGAGTCACCGAGATAGATTAGCCGGTGGTAAGATTGATGGATTCTGGAAGATGGGATGCACACATCAGCAAAAGTTTCCACATATTATATGTCATGGGGAGCCCTGGGCTGGAAGGCCAAGGTTACTGAGAGCCCCCCAATTAAATCCTGTATTGGGAATATAAAAGGCCCAGGTCAGAGGAGCTGCCCTGTATGGAGCGAAACCGTGGGGTTTCAGTAACCAGAAAATTCTGTTAGTTAAAGAAAACAACTTCTTAAGAAATATCACAGAGTTGGGGAAGGGCACACTGTTGGTACCTTCAAGAGTAGATCTTAAGGTGCACACTGTTTCAGATCATACAGCCCTGAAGTCCCTACTCTTTTGGATTTGTCTCTGGAATACGGCAGAACTGGAACCCTATAGGGAGGGCTTCAGAGACATATTGGGGTGCTCAAACTGAATGGATATGGTTAGTTGGTTGCAGAAAATGCAATCAACCTGGGATGAATTAGGTTTCCCCCAGTTTTGGGAAAATTCTGAAGTGATCCCAGACAATGCACCTCCACTTGTCAAGCAGAAATTCTGGGAGAGGGTCAATACTCAAGCTCTTCAGATGAGTACAATGGGTTGTCTGACAAATTAATTCCTGCTTGTCAAGCAGGAACCATTGGCCGAACCCTTTATGAATTTGACCATACCTGCTTGTGCTGGCTCTTTGTTTCTACAGTTTAGGTATGGCACTTTACCTGTGAATGCCTAAACCATCCTATGGCTGCCGAATGATTTTTGTAACAGCAAATGCAAACTATGTCTACTAGGCAAGGAAACAATCAAACACTTTCTTTTCTTCTGCCTCAAATACATAGTTCCAAGGAGAAAGTGGATTGTTCCTCCATGTAAAATCATGTCCCTTTATGACCATATTAATGCTAACAGGCTTTGTAAAAGTGACCCAGCTATGGTGATAGTATGTGCCATTTCCAAAAACTTGTCGGCTGTGTGGTTCATCCACGGCAGAAAACTTAAGGCTCTTGGTAGAGATGGCCCTGAGTGATGGTCCACTATTGCACTTCTTGCACATGGCTATTGGTTTAGCCAGAAGCCTGAAAATCCCCTATTTATGCTGATGTACTTCTAGATCCTTTCTATCTATTGATTGGTGATATTATTTGATTTTAGTCTATTGCAATGAGATGATCTGTATTAAAGAGAGTTTAATTGCTTGTATCATGAATTATAGAAACCATTAACTGGTCATAATAACAGTTTTTATATATTTTATTTATAACATATACTTTTATATTATATACATTTATTTATTTTTGCTTTCTTTTCCAGCTGTTTTGGAGATAACCTTTATGTGTGATGATGAGATTTTATATTTTGATATGTCAATAAAACTAAACTAAACAATTATAACCATAATGTGACTTCAACAGCAGGGCATAGGTCAAACCTACAGCTAACCAAAGCAGGAAAATACATGTATGGGGAGAAACACATGCAGGCAAAATACAAAAAGTACAAAAAGGACCAAAAATAACTTGGAAAAAGAAAATCTTGAACTGCAGGTCACTAACTAAGTTTGGCAAAAGATAGATAAAAAGTGCAAGTGCCAGCAGATCAGAAGCTCAGATACAAGTCATCTAAAGAGGAAAAATAAAAGGATTACTAAATCTAAAAAGGACATTTCAAGGGTAAGGGCAAATGGCAGAGAGGAAAATACCTCTCCAAGCGTTCAGCATTCAAAAAATCTTCATTAGTAAGACATCCAAATCAGCATGGCATCTGCAAGCATCAGGAGCTCTCTGCAAGCTCCTGAAGTCTTCTCAAGACTAAGTTCCAATGTCTACCGGAATTTGATTCACCAGTCACAGCATCAACCAATGAGGGGTAATTGAATGACTCCAAATTGTCACAGGAATATCTTTCCAGGTCTGTCATGGGACCATCTCCTTTCCCTGTAACTCCAAGCAGGTTTGAAACAAATGTATACAATCTCAGTCCATGTTCCTGCAATGTTCTTTCTTTCAAGGACAAAAAATAAATCTTTCCACATTTAACCAAGGGATCTATTACAAAAGGAGGTTGCTTCTCGGGGGAACGAAATCTGAAAGAAGACTTCATGTTATGAAAAAGTAATTCAACACTTTTACATTGCTGCAAAATGCAAGCTCTGCAGGCCTAACATCTGCTAACACAAGGAATTTTTTTTTTTATATGCTGTAACGAATCACATATAATATGCAATCTTATAAATTTTTAATTAATAATATTATTCAGTATGAATAATACATTTCCTAGAAATGGAACAAACGTGTTAATGTATTCCATTAGGTATAACAGAGAAGTGCACTTCTCTCACTTGAACCTATTTTTAAACCCATTAATCTTTTATAAGTTCCAAGAAAATCAATATTGTTTCTATATCCACTGTTAATTTAGAATCTAAATTACATTTTAACATCAAATGTATTCTTCTAACATGTAATTTAATTCAAAAGGCACCTAAGTTGAACTTTGAAATACAAGCATTTGCACATTTAAAATGTGTGTCAGTGAAGCTTTCCACATTAGTTATTCTCTCTTTTACTTTCATAAACTTAAACTTGTCACATCTTGATGACTTTTGTGACACAATGGACAGCACTAAAATGTAAGTTCTATCAGCCCCCCTTTGATGGGAAAATACACCATCACAAAGGCCAAGTTCTCATTTCAATGAGAACATTTTGAATTTAAATTACTTATCCTGATATAGTCTTCAGTAATTCTCCATTCTCTTGAGGTTGCAATAATAAATGCTTCTCCTTATATCCTTTTTCTTCTGCCTAGTCTTAACTCTCTTTTCCTTACATATGCTATATAGCTTATAAAATCCAAGTTTAACTGTGACACACATAGCCGCAATCAACAAACGTCTAACAATGGTTCCTACTATTCCCTTTCCTATATTCCTGAACCATTTACCAACGGCTGAGAAACAGCTTCCAATAGCTCACCATGCACTAGTGGCTGTCAGTTTTTTCAGGTCTCTTTTCAAATTGGTGTTATTCAAGATATACTTTATTTTCTATTAACTATTGGCAGGTATGTAAGTACAATAATGTTGCACATGTAACTTTTTACAGACTCCACCCTCCTTTGAAAAGCAAATTGTCTAAAGCAAGGCAATTTTGCAAAACCACTGATCTCCCAGCAACTATCTCTGTGTCTATTACAACATAGCTTCTTCAGTGTCAGTAGATAGTTTGTCTGCTGTTGTTGATAACTTCCTAATCTTGAGATGGAATTATGGCACCAAAAATATCTTCCACCATCTTTGAGACTCTTTCTCATTTTTGAACTCTGGAGTTTGATTTCTTTTCCCAGACTGGATCATTAATGTTGTCCACATGAACATTTCCGGAAAAACTACTCGCCAGATAACATATTCCATGCCAGCCTTTTGACAGTTTGTAATAGGCTTTTTTCCTGTATATAAAATAAACACTTGATATGGTGGGATCCTGTTCATTTAACATAAAGGCCAATGTGCTTCTAAACACAAAAACATGTCTTCATTCATTAGTTCCCAGAAAATGTGTGTCTGTCTTCCACTTTGGTCTATGTACACATAATTTCCCTTCATGTTGCCAATCTAAGGCTAAACATCTGTGACTATTCTTCACTGTGGCGTGTGCGGGGTCATCTTTCTCAATCTAACACTACAATACCATTTTCAGATTGGCTTTCATTGTTCTCCTTCTTTACTCAAACTGTCCAATAAACTCCTTTTCCACTGGACTAAGTAAGCAGGTCAAATTATTCTTGTGCGCACATACTGTTCCAAAGGCCAGGGTAGGTTCAAATAATCCTCCCACAGTGTCAATGTTTTCCCTTAGCAATGCTACTCAGGCTCTTCATAGTATGCTAGAATGAAAATACTAAATGATAATTAAAATGGAAGTATTAGTAATACTCCTGCTCATACAATGGAGTTAGTAACAAAGTACACGAAATTCCACATGTTAGTGGCAAGCTGTGATAAGTGATTCCTTCCTACACTGATGAAGGGATTTGTGTGATACATTGGAATCGGGAACCTCCATGGTTTTAATGTATTTGTATAACAATCTGTAATACACATTTGATGTCAAATCTCCCTTAGTACTATCAATATGTAAATATTTCTAATCTTCATATAGTAGATTCTGATCAGTGAATACATCTTCTGAATTCAGGGCACATG
Source organism: Pleurodeles waltl (assembly GCF_031143425.1). Classification (NCBI taxonomy): domain Eukaryota; kingdom Metazoa; phylum Chordata; class Amphibia; order Caudata; family Salamandridae; genus Pleurodeles; species Pleurodeles waltl. The sequence continues at coordinate 338,061,366 of NC_090444.1, read as the reverse complement.
TGACTGAAGTTTTCTTAATTTCATTCTCAACAGACAAACTCAATCCATCAATCATCAAAATAATAAGAATCACACTTAATACTGCTAGAGCTACGCACACATACGTACATTTACTCCTTTTACTTCAGTGAGGTTACATGGCTTGTCGAGATTCAGACCACATTATGCTCCTTCATCCAAATTAGGAAAATTAAATTCTTAAAAATCAAAACTGCAAAAGCGTCTTTCAATTATTCCACAGTCTCTTGCAGGCTTTTCTTTGTTTGAGCAAAGCAAATTAAAAATAATTTCTTCAAAAACAAGAATCCAAAAAGTTAATGAAGTGTCTCTCGTATTTACAATAATACAAAAGCTCCTTCTAAGGTTCAGATGTCTCTAATAATAAACCATCTGATAATCACTAATAAGCACCTCAAGCAAATAATATCTTTGTTCATCAAGCAGCAATGATATTTTAAAGTTCAGTGCCAAAACAATTTCAATTTCTAAAATGTTCAGCTGGAGTCGAACTGTTAACACAAAAGGCAACAAACTCCTTCTCCCAGCCATCAGTTGTGAGATAAGTCCATTCAGGAGCAAAATATCTTCAACTTGGACCTCTAATTCTCTTTGATCTCCTTTTTACATGACCTTCAGTTTCACTGTCACTTTGATCTGATTCTTCAGTTACTTCAGCCATGGTAAGAGGCACTTTTCTCACTGGCTCTGTGCTTTTTTTTGAGTCACTGATCTCCGGGAACAACCCTTTTCATGGGCATGACTGGGGTTTCAAGTTGATCTGAGCTAGCAGAAATCACCTGACTCTGTCTCACCCCTTATGTACCTTCAATTGCTGTTGACTCATAATTTTACCAGACCATGCATGCTTTACATTAGCCACTTGTCTACGCCCCACTGCTTTGTTAACTTGGACCCTCTCTCTCTAAAGGTAGCTGATCCTTTGGGAACAGGTGCTGTTTTATCAAGAGGACATGGAACATTGCATGTGTGGCTTGCATGGATCCAGTTCGGGAGACCAGCTCACTCCACAGCTGTCATTGTCACTAGAACAACCTGGCCCTGTGCAACACAGTTCTAATCATATCTATCTTACATGCTTTTTCACTAATAACCACGTGCCAGGACTCAGGTCGTGGAAGTTGTGCAGTTGCTTCTCTAACCTGGTGAGACAAAGAGCAAACCACATCAGCTAATCCTTTGCAATAATCCTCTACCAAGTCATCTGTAATGTTCACAAGAGCATTTGAAGGCACTGATGGCAATCTCATAGCGCCCCCCCATGATGATCTCATGTGCTGACAAGTCTGCCTTTCTGTCAGGTATGCTGCGCATACTCATTAGGACAAAAGGCAATGCATCTGCCCATTTCAGTGTTGTAAATGCACATACTTTAGCCAGTTGAGATTTTAGTGTTCCATTCATCTGCTCTATCAGTCCTGAAGCTCCTGGTCTGTAACTGAAATGCAGTCTTTTCTCAGCTTGTAATGCCACACACAATAATTTAAGAATTTCAATGTTAAAATGAGTTTCTCTGCCTGATTCCAGAGATGTCAGAAAACTGAATCGAGGTGTCAACTCCCTCAATAGCAACTTTGCAACTGTGAGGCTATCATTCCTTCGAGTTTGGTAAGCCTCTGACCAATGGGAGAATATACACACCACAACCAAAATATACATCAGCCCATTGCACACTCAATAAAATCAGGCTGCATTCTGTTGAACAGTCCTCCTGATCTACCTATATGACCCAGAGTGACAACAGTGCGTTCCCCTACAGTCATCTGCTGATGTGTTACACTTCTGTGACACACTGCTTCGGTAACAAATCTAAATCTGGGGTTGTGCCATGTTTGTGTGAATGTTCTGATCATTTCATCTCTACCATTATGAGCCTGTCCATGGTAGTACCTTGCCATCGGTGACAATAAGCTATTTGGCAATACAACTTTACCATCACTCGACACCCAAACATCATTCTCATTCGTCTGGACACATTCAGCTTTAACCCAACCCTGTTTTTCTTCCTGTAATCTTTTAACTTCTTCCCAAGTATCAATGACTGTCAATAAGACATTTTGACAAGTCTCATCATAATTTCAATGGCTCCATTCCTCATTGCAGGGCGCAATACCTCAGTACTGTGTCTTCATAGGTATTGCCCGAAGATATATACTCATTTGACTTTTGGTGAGCTGCACATTTTACAACTGCAATTTTCACAGGTAACTGTAATGCTTTGAGCAATTGATAAACTTTGCCACCATTTTAGATAGGAGATCTAGAAGAGGTCATGAAATGCCTCTGGACCACAGCTGTCCAAAGTCGCGAACGACACCAAACTCATGTTGGCTATCAGTGAAAATGGTTGCTTTGAGCTGTTCAGAAATACAGCATGCTCTAGTAAGACCAATCAATTCAGCTACTTGGGCAGAAAAGACTCCTTGAAGCCAGGAGGCTGCTATCATACCTGGGTCTGTGCAAACTGCGCATCCTCCTCTTAGGGTACCATAAGGATCTCTTAAACAGGAGCCATCAACAAACATGAGATAGTAATTTTTGTCCAAGGGAAGATTTTGAATATCTGGTCTTGGTTTGGTGAACAGTTCAGTCACATCCAGACAGTCATGCTCAACCTCATCTTCACGGTCACTTGCTTCTTCAGCTCTATTTGGCAAAAGAATAGCTACATTTAATACATTGCGCCTCTTTATATTGACATTTGAAGAACCCAATTGATCATGCTCATAACAGGTCAAACATGTAATGGTCAGGTACTGAGTCTTGGTGTGGGTTAACAAACATTTTCACTAAATGAGAGATGACCCATAACAGTGCCTTCACACTGTGTGATGTTGACACTGAGGGTAAGAAAAGTTCTTAAACTACCAGGCAATGCTGCAGCTACAGGATCAAATTTGGCTGAAACATACGCCACAGGCTTGTTTGCTTTTCCATGTAACTGTGTCAAAACAGAGAGAGCACATCCATCACTCTCAAAGCAAAACAAAGAAAAACATTTATTGTAATTATGCATTCCCAGACCTTGGGCTCAACACAAGCTTTCTCTCAGCTCAGTTAAGGCGTGAAGGCATGCATGTATTCATCATCAAATGGTACCAAATTATTCACATCCTTGTGTGTCAACCTCTGTAAGGGCTTTGGACAAAAGGGGACAACTTGGAATCCATTGGCGACAGCAGTCAACCATTCCCAGAAACCTTCTGTCTTCCCTCTGAGTAGCTGGGGGATTCATCTGCATGACTGCTGAAATTCTCTCTTGAGACATCTTCCTTGCACCTTTCTCTATGTGATGACCTAAATATTGGACTTCCTTTTTATAGTGCTGCAATTTTGCTGGGGAAACTTCATGTCCATTTTCTCCTAAATTATTCAAGCGAGCTATGCTATCTCTTCTTCAAGCTTCTCTTGTATTTGATGCAACCAAAAGATTGTCCATGTATTGCAGTAAGACTGAATGATAGGGTATTTTAGACATTTTCCAGTTCTTCTTCAAAATCTGAAAACAAATTTGTGGCCTTTCCATATACTCCTGTGGAGTATGACACCATGTTATAATATGACTGCCAAATTTAAAGGCAAAGAGGAACTGGCTATCTTCATGTAAGGGAACTGAAAATCATGCCTGACACAAATCAATGATTGTAAGCCACTTGTGTTCACATGGGATCTGAGATAAAATTACTGCTGGATTCGGTACCACAGGACAACATGTAATGACAATCGTGTTCAGTTCTCTCAAATCCTGAACTATGCAGTATTCTCCATTAGGTTTCCTCAATCCCAAAATATGGGAATTATAAGGGGTTCCCAAATTTTCCTTCAAAACTCCTTGCTCAATCAGACTCTCAATCAAGGGTGTTATTCCTGCAATTGTCTCAGGTGTCCTATTGTAAGATGGTATCCTCGGGCATGGCTTGGCCTTCCAGCTAATGGCCGCCACACAGTGAGGCTCTACGAGAAGGGGATATTATCCTGCCATTCTCCTTTCCAGGGCCGGCTGCTGGATGCTGGTTGGGGCTCCCCCTGGTGGGCTGATGCGTGTGGCTGAGGAGACCCGGGGCACCGCGGATCCCCTTGCGGGACTGGTGGCTGTGACACGGGGAGTCGAGGCAGTGCTGGGTCTAGTGCCTCCCTCGTTGGTGAAACGTGGAAGCAGCCTGGACCTCGGTGCTCCCACGGCCGTCTGATGCTGCTTGGCCCTCTACTGCGCCCCATTTTGGGGAACCTGTGATGCTGCGGCTTGCGCCCTGGGCCGTGCGTGTCCCTGTCAGATGGCGCTGCTCGTGGGGCCTGGTCGGTGGGTGGATCCGCCCCCGGGCCCCCTGGGCGCTACCGCTGGCTGGTTGGCGGCTTGAGGGGATGGGCAGGGCTGGGCTGATGCTCTGCTCCGTGTCCCTGGGCCTACCTGGTGAAGATGGCCCCTGGGGCTATCCTCCTGCGGCATCTGGGCCTGGGCCCTGGTAGACCTCGAGGGAGGGTGGCTGTGTGGTGGCCCTGCTCCTGACTGTCGCAGCCTGGTTTCTTGCATGGTTGCCTCGGGACATGAGAAGTGCCTTGCGAACCGGGGCAAAAAGATAGGCCTCGCGATGCATGGCCCCTAGTGCTGCTGTTTGCGTGGGGGCTGTGTGGTGACGCCTGGCTTAGCCACATATTACACCTACGCTTTGGCGACTGGGCCCTACTTGCCGCAACAAACTGGCTTTATTTGGTGCTTGCCCGTGCTGGTGCAGGACGTTTGGCCTGGCAGGTGGGCAAGTGAGGCTCCTACACATTTTTTGACCAGATCGACCACTTGGGCAGGCGACGTTCACGGCAGGCAGGGAAAGTGCGTTAACTATGCACACCGCAGCTGGTCTAGAATAGATCGCTGGTTGGGTACCAGAGCTGTGGAACTTTGGATGAAATCTGTTGAGCATATTCCCCGCACATTGTCAGATCACTCGCCGGTCCTGTTGGAGCTGCCTATGCCCAGATGCCCTGGTCATGCATTTTTGTGGCGGCTGCCTTGCAGGGCGCTGAGAGATTCTGTATTCTGGGATGAAATCTGTACTGCTATTGTAGACAACTTCAACAGAAATCAGGGCTCTATGTCCTCAGCTGGCACCCTCCGGGAGGCCTTTAAGGCTGTCATCCGGGGAATCTGCCTTGCTAAACAACATGGAGTGCTGAAGGTACTTTGGGGGAGCTGGCAGGGCTGGAGGCACACCTGGCCAATTTGGAATGGAGATTAGTGTCTGCCTGGTCTACGAGCCTTCTCGCTGAATTCTGGGAGGTGCTGTCCTGCTACGAGGAGGCGGCCCTGCGCAAGGTATGCTATTTGGCTCAAGAGGCGAGGGCGCAGCTCTATGGCGAAGGTGAACGGGGTGGGAAGACATTGGCAGCTATGCTCTGTAAGTCATGGCCTGGGAATTATATAGTTGAGCTCACTGACACTGAGGGCACACTCCGAATGGGTACGGCAGAGGTACAGCGCGTTATGTATGACTTTTACTTAGACCTGTATGCCGATCGCCCGGGTGTGAATGCTTCGGGTGCCGTTAATTACTTTGAGGAGATTAGTCTGCTTTGGCTTGAAGACTCACACAGGCAATATCTTGACGCCCCTTTTTTCAGTTGATGATGTGGTTCAACTATACGTAGCCTACCTAGTGACAAGGACCTGGGTTTGGATGGGTTGGCCTCTGCCTTTTATAAGGAATAGGCCAATATCCTGGTGCCGCGCCTTCTTGAGGTTTACGCTGAAGCGCTTGAAGGTGGTGTCCTCCCACATTTGCTCCGAGAAGCTCTTATAATGATGATTTTAAAACCTGGGAAGGACCCTAGTAGGTGTGACTCTTACCGCCCGCTCTCGCTTATAAACATAGACACTAAGATATTGGCTAAACTCACTGCATCGTGTCTGAAGCCCCTGCTTCCCTCCCTGATATTGCCAGACCAATCGGGTTTTCTTCCGGGTCGCTCGACATTCTATAATCTTCGTACCTTTTTTGCGATTTCTCATATGGTCAGGCCTGAGGATCATGCGGTGGCGGTCTTTTTAGATGCCGTGAAGGCGTTTGACTCACTGGCCTGGTCGTATATGTTTGCTCCCTTGGCTAGGGCGGGACTTAGCGCTAGATTCATGCAGCTTATCCGTTTACTGTACTCCAAGCCGACTGCTCGACTGAGGGTTAATGGGTCGCTTTCAGATCCTTTTCCAATTGCTAAGGGAACTCGTCAGGGTTGCTCTCTTTCACCACTGCTTTTTGCTATGCAACCCATTGCGTCACGTTTACGTCAGCATCGTAATCATAGGCGGTTAGCATTCCGGCAGTGCCCTGTCCTAATCTCTCTCTACGTGGACAATGTTGCACTATATGTCTGCGATCCACAGCTTCATCTTGATGCTCTGCTGGATAAAGTGGTACACTTTGGTAGGATCTCTGGGATTATGACAACTTGGTCTAAGTCGGTAGTGCTGCCCTTATTTGATGCTACTTTGCGATGCCCCTCTGATTACCCTCTGTGTTGGGCAGATGGACCAGTGCGGTATCTGGCTGAGCTGGAAGGGAGATGGGCTGTGATCGGCTAACTACGGAATGGCGGTTACGTGGTTGGAGAAAAAGATAGTGGTTTGGTGTTTGTTTCTGCTTTCGCTGACTGGACGCATTGTGATAGCCAAGATGGTGTTACTGCCTAAGTTTTTGTACCTCTTTGTTAACCTGCCTCTTGTTCTTACTGCTAGTTTTTTGAGACTGCTTCGATCCTTGCTTGTGGCCCTTGTATGGGCCGGGAAACAGCCCAGAATACGATGGGAAACTCTGACTCTGCCGTTCCAGCGGGGCGGACTGGCGGCCCTGGACCTGAAACTTTATTATTACTGTGCACAGGCCCATTTTGTTTACTTGTGGCTGCACCCTGTTCCTTATTTACCGCATTTGGCTCCTGAATCTGACTCATTGTGGCTGGATAGATGGGTGGAGTGGTAGGTGGGCCGCCTCGGCCCCGTCGGCGTGGCATAGATACCGTGGCATGCTCGGCGTGGGCCTGGACTTGCTTGCTACAGTGGGTTGGGCTGCGAGAAGTAGTTGCGCTGGCGATGCCGGTGCAGAATATGGCGGGTCTGTCCCTGTTGGATGATGGCCAGCTCTCTGAGCAACTCCGGGAGTTAGATATGACCACGCTTGGATCTTGGTTTCCAGAGGGAACGCTTGCCTCCTTGGACACTGCGCTCGGTGACCACAGTGAATCTGCGATTTATCACCTATTAGTTTTTCAGAGTGCGGGCCTTGCTGCGGTAGCGATATTTCTGCTTGCCCGAGGAGCCTCCGCTTTGTTTGGCGTTGGAGTTGTTGTATAGTGCCCAGTCTGCCTGCAGACTTATCACATGTTTGTATGTTTGTTTGCAAAATACAGAACTTTTTGCTAAATCCAGGGCTCGAGCACATTGGGAGGTGGAGTTAGGTGTGCCCTTTCAGATGATAAGTGGCGTTATTTTTGCGCCCAGATGACAGAACATTCCCCTAATTATAGACTCCGCCTCATACATCCAAATTTTTTACAGCGTCTATAATATACGCCTAGACGGTTGAAGAAAATGGGTTTAAAAGAGGATGCTTGCTCTGAATGCTGTTTGGCATTGGAGGCGGGCTTTCTGAATTTGGCGTGGGACTGCAGGCGTTGGGTGAATATTGGTCTGAGGTGCTGTGCGTGCTTGATGAGATGACAGGACTGGAGCTGCCGCGCACCCCTGTGGTGGTGCTTCTGGAATATGTAAAGGAGGTCTCCTCTACTTCCAGATGGCTGGTGGGATTGTTGTTGCTGCTTGCAAAGCGCAGGGTGGCGATGTGCTGGGGGCGAACCCTGATGTGCTCAGTGGCTGAAGGATGCTGCATATTGTCAGGAACAGCTGGTGACATATTGTGAATTGATGCTTGAAAGCTCTCTCCCGTGCGATATATGGTCCCCCTTGCTGACGTATCTTGCAGGCCACACCCAGGGTGATGATTAGTTCTTCATGCCTCCCCCCTAGACCATTTGGCGTAGTTTGGCCTCCTTTGTGGACGTTGGAATGCTCCAGTCCCCTTTCCAGGGCTGTTCCGACAGCAACCCTGCTTCTTCTTACTCCCCTTCCTCTCTGTTCTTCCTTCGCTCAACTTTTCCTTTCTGCTCTGTGTCTCATGTTCACATTCATTAATGGATGATAGTGTTTCGACCAAGGACTGCTTTATCCTGTTAGTTCTCCCGCTGATGATCATGGTTGTTATTTCTGTCAGCAGCCTTCGCAGATTGCGCAGGCTATTTACTATCTGTGACTGAAATGCTGTTTTGTTTGCTGGTTACTATCTTTCTATAATTGCAATAAATAAAATAATAATAAAAAAAAGATGGTATCCTCGGATACACTACAGTTGGCTTCACTGTTATTTTGATTGGATCAACTCCTTTTATGAGTTCTATATCCCTTCCTGAAAAGTCCCAAACCTCGGAAAAAACTGCTTCATACAATTCTTTGGGCAAATCTTTAGATTCCATCACTGGATACAGTGAAACAAGTGGGTACTGTTCTAGAATTTAACAAGGGACATCTTCTTCCTCATTTGTTTGTATCTATATTCCTTTAGGTGAGCAGCTAATGAAAAGGTTTAGATTACACCACAGGTCACGTCCTAACAGGTTTACTGGACTTGAATTGCAAACCACAAATTGGTGGTTATCTTCAAATGAACCTAATTTTACTGAGACATGTTCTGAACAGGATTTGTCAAATGCTTATTTGCTACTCATAAAACCTGAATTCTCCTAGGGGCAAGTTTGTCACTTCTGCTGTTCTGACAGTGGAACATGTAGTTCCAGTATCACCCATGAAAAACACATTGGGGGTCATTCTGACCCTGGCGGTCATTGACCGCCAGGGCCAACGACCACGGAAGCACCGCCAACAGGCTGGCGGTGCTTCCTGGCCAATTCTGACCGCGGCGGTAAAGCCGCGGTCAGAAAAGGGAAACCGGCGGTTTCCCGCCGGTTTTCCCCTGCCCAAAGGAATCCTCCATGGTGGCGCTGCAAGCAGCGCCGCCATGGGGATTCCGACCCCCTTCCCACCAGCCTGTTCCTGGCGGTTTACACCGCTAGGAAGAGGCTGGCGGGAACGGGTGTCGTGGGGCCCCTGGGGGCCCCTGCACTGCCCATGCCACTGGCATGGCAGTGCAGGGGCCCCCTAACAGGGCCCCAGCAAGATTTACAGTGTCTGCTTGGCAGACACTGAAAATCGCGACGGGTGCCACTGCACCCGTCGCACCTCAGCAAATCCGCCGGCTCCATTCGGAGCTGGCTTCATCTTTGCTGGGTCTTTCCCGCTGGGCCGGCGGGCGGCCTTTTGGCGGTCGCCCGCCGGCCCAGCGGGAAAGTCAGAATGACCGCCATGGTCATTTGAACGCGGTGCGGTCTTTTGGCGGTCTCCGCCCGGCGGGCGGCACCCGCCGCCCGCCGGGTTCGGAATGACCCCCATTGTGTCATATAATGTTTGCATTTACATAGGGAACACATTGTTCTACCTCTTAGGAAGCAGTTAACATGCAATCCTCATCATCTGAACTATCACTGTGAAAGGTTGCTAAGAATTTCTCATTACTCAAATCAATTAAAGGAAATTGTGATGCTGATTCATGGTTGCATTTGTCATTTGATTCATGTTTGCTTTTGCCATTTGATCAGGCCAATCAATCAATCAGGCATTGCTTATATAGCGCAGCTGCTCACCTGTAAGGATCTCAAGCTGCTGGGGGATGGTGGGGGGGGTTGCGTAGCTACCATCAGTGATGTGGTTCTCCAAAAAGCCATGTCTTCAGCTCCTTCGTGAAGTTGAGGAAGGAGGTATTTTCTCTGAGGTGAAGCTGGAGGGTGTTCCAGGCCTTGGCTGCGATGTGGGAGAAAGAGCGTCCCCCTGTTCTTGATTTTCTTTACGCAGCGTACTTCGGCGAGGGAGAGCTGGGCTGATCAGAGTGTTCTGTGGGGAACGTGGAAGTTTAGTCGGCTGTTCAGGTAGGCTGGTTCGGCGTCATGGAGAGCTTTGTGGGTGTGGATGAGGATCTTGAAGGTGATTCTTTTTTCTATTGCAAGCCAGTGAAGTGTTCGCTGGTGCTGAGAGATGTGGCAGTGTGGGGGAAGGTCGAGGACCAGTCTGGTGGTGGCGTTCTGGATGTTCTGTAGTCTGCGGGTGAGCTTCTTATTGATCCCGGCGTAGAGCGCTTTGTTTTAGTCCAGTTTGCTGGTGATAAGGGAAAGTGTGACAGTCTTTCTGTGTTCCAGGGGGAATCCATTTGAAGGTCTTGCGTAGGAGGCAGAGGGTGTGGAAGCAGGTGGATGTGACTGAGCTGATTTGGTGGTCCATGTTAAGTTTTGCCATCCAGGATGATGCTTTGCTGAGGAAAAATCACCTGCTGCTGTGTCACTGGGGCTTGTGGTGCCTGCATATGTTGTCCTGGGGACACTTGTACATTTGGGATTCAAGGTCTTTGGACTCTCTGACTTTGAACCTCATTATTACCTTGAGTCTGAGTAACACCAGCATTCTTCACCAAATTATTCACATTATTATAGGGTCATTCTCATCACCAAACTTCCTGCAAGACTGAAACAGATTTGTTTTCTTCAATGACTGAATGTCAACCAAATATCTACTCTGATCTACCTGAACATCAAGTTGTCTACCTATAGGCTGAATCACATTGCTAACCTGCTATTGCGCACTTTGCATTCCACTTGCATTCACCATCATCTGTGGGCCTTCTATTGCATCACCATCAACTTTTCTTTCAACTTTTTCTGCTTTAATTCAATTTTGTTGCTGCATTACCTTGCATACCTCAGGATCTCATCAATGGGTTTGTTCTGCCAACAAACCAAGTGCTGCTGAATCATTTCACTAATCTCTGGCTTCAATCCTTGCACAAACTTAAACACAAAAGGACCCATATCATTTGGTTTTATGTTCTCTGTACAGCTATGCTGTTTAAAAGCTTGCAGCAATCTCTCATAATAAGCATGAATGGACTCTTTGGTTTTCCTGTGGTGTGCTGTCAATTTTCTGCCAGCCAATCAATATCTTTCAGGGACAATTTGTTCTTCAGGAATGTAATTACCTTATAATAGTTTATCAGCACCTTTTCAGACGGCGCACCTGTTACTGGATCTCTCGGAGGTTCATGATCTGGCCAATCAATTCTCCTTTTGCATTAATTCCACAAGTCAGCTGAAACCACAATGCCAAACAACATATTCAAATCTTCCCACACAGATTTTGAAAGTTTCACAAACCTTTCTGTCTGCTTGTACCACTCCAATGGCTTCTCTCTCAACCTCAAGTTATCATTAGTAAATATATCACTCCTACTCCAGGGTACGTGTACATAACCTCCACCTGGTATTTCTTTCATAGGCATAATTTTTATATTGTCCTCAGTTTGATTTGCTCCTGCCAGAGACAAATTCTGCTTTGCTTTCTTCTGATCTCTTTTCTTTGTCCATCTGTCTTCCAACCTATCTACTGCTCCCTATGTTTGAATTTATGTAAATCATTCCTTAACCCCTTCGCTGCCAGGCCTTTTCCCCCTCAGGTGCCAAGCCTTTTTTTGGCTGTTTTGGGCAGTTTGTGCTTAGGACCTCATACCTTTTTGTCCACATAAGCTACCCAAACCAAATTTGCATCCTTTTTTTCCAACATCCTAAGGATTCTAGATGTACCCAGACTTTGTGGGTTCCCCTGAAGAAGACCAAGAAATTAGCCAAAATACAGCAAAACTTTCATTTTGTTTTTAATGTGAAAAAAAGGCTGCAGAAGAAGGCTTGTGGTTTTTCCCTGAAAATGGAATCAACAAAGGTTTTGTGGTGCTAAAATCACCATCTTCCCAGCTTTCAGGAACAGGCACACTTGAATCAGAAAACCCAATTTTTCAACACGATTTTGGCATTTTAGTTGGACATACCCCATTTTTAATATTTTTTTGTGCTTTCAGCCTCCTTCCAGTTAGTGACAGAAATGGGTGTGAAACCAATGCTGGATCCCAGACAGCTAAACATTTCTGAAAAGTAGACAAAATTATGAATTCATCAAGGGGTTATTTGTGTAGATCATACAAGGTTTTCCTACAGAAAATAATAGCTGAAATAAAACAATATTGAAATTGAGGTGAAAAAAACCCAGCCATTTTTCTCCACATTTTACTCTGTAACTTTTTCCTGTGATGTCAGATATTTTAACACAATATACCGTTACGTCTGCTGGACTCTTCTGGTTGCGGAGATATATAGGGCTTGTAGGATCATCAAAAACCCTAGGTACCCATAGCCAATAAATAAGCTGCACCTTGCATGGGTTTTCATTCTATACCGGGTATACAGCAATTAATTTGCTGAAATATAAAGAGTGAAAATAGATATCAAGAAAACCTTTGTATTTCCAAAATGGGCACAGGATAAGGTGTTGAGAAGCAGTGGTTATTTGCACATCTCTGAATTCTGGGGTGCCAGTACTAACGTGAATTACAGGGCATTTCTCAAATAGACGTCTTTTTTACACACTGTCTTACATTTGGAAGGAAAACATTTAGAGGAATACAATGGCCAATAACACTTGTTTTGCTATTCTGTATTCCCCCAAGTCTCCCGATAAAAATGGTACCTCACTTGTGTGGGTAGGCCTAGCGCCCGCAACAGAACATGTCCCAAAACACAACATGGACACATCACATTTTCCCAAAGAAAACAGAGCTGTTTGTTGGAAAGTGCCTAGCTGTGGATTTTGGCATCTAGATCAGTCGGCACCTAAGGAAAGCTACTAAACCTGTGCATTTTTTAAAACTAGACATGTAGGGGAATCCAAGATGGGGTGACTTGTGGGGCTATCACCAGGTTCTGTTACCCAGAATCCTTTCCAAACCTCAAAACTTGGCCAAAAAAACACTTTTTCCTCACATTTTGGTGACAGAACGTTCTGGAATCTGAGAAGAGCTACAAATTGCCTTCCACCCAATGTTCCCCCAAGTCTCCCGCTAATAATGGTACCTCACTTGTGTGGGCAGGCCTAATGCCCATGAAAGGAAATGCCCCAAAACACTGTCTGGGCACATCAAAATGATAAAATACAAAACTACCTGTTTTTGTGGGGGGAGGAACCTGCATTTTTGGTCCTAGGCTCAGCAGCCATACAAGGAAACCTAGCAAACCTAGACATTTCTGAAAAGTAGACACCTGAGGGAGTCTAGGGAGGTGTGACTTACGTGGATCCCCCAGTGTTCTTGTACCCAAAATCCTCAGAAAAACTCAAATTTAGCTAAAAAATCACATTTCTCCCACATTTCTGTGTGGGATCACCGCACCGGAACACAATTCCAAGCACCCAACGTTCCCCTCAGTCTCCTGGTAAAAATGATACCTAACTTGATACCTTCCCTGTCAAGTGCCTGTGACTGGGAAGAGCCAAAAACATGTCAAAGCGGGTCCAAAAGGGCAGTTTGAAAAAAAACATTTTTAGGCTGACAAGTGGGACAGAAATTTTATAGGTATAGATGAGACATTTTGGGTGGTAGGAATTTTGTGGATTCCTGCAGATTTCGGAAGGTTCAATCACAAAAATGTTTGATTTCCAGCAAAGTTGGAGGTTTGCAGGCCATTGTGGGTCAGAAAATTGTGTGGGGTGCATGTGAAGCACACCACCCTGGACTCACCCAGATGTTTAGTTCTCAGATGTGTCTAGGTCTTGTGGATTTTTGTACATGGCAGCGTCACAAAGTCCAAAAAGTGCAGCCCTCACCATTCCAAGTGGGACGATTTTGAGAGTTAGTCAAGCTCTCATGGCCCAAATGTAAAACCAAAACCCAAAATAATCAAATGTCCTCTTGCTTGCCAAGGGATAAGATGTTTTAGTGTGTGAGGGGAGAGCTGAAAGACTGTTAGCCCCTTCATAACCATGCCCATACTGGTTGGTAGCCACCACCACACTATTTTTTTTTAATTCCCTGGCATCTAGTAGACTTTCTGCCCCCCCTGGGGTGTGGATCGGGGTAATTGCCCCATATGCCCACTAGTAGGCAGAACAACTTTGGCTCCATTTCTTAGGGGTGGGGGTATGGCCATACACCCAACCTCTTATTTAAAAAAAAATCTTCCCTGGTCTCTGGTGGGCTTTCTGTCCCCCTTTGGGGCAGATGGGCCTTCCAAAAATAGGCTCATCTGCCCCCTAGGGGGGGCAGATATGGCCAACACTGATGTGCCCCCATGGGGAGCGACCCTTGCCCAAGAGGCTGCCCCCCCAAAAAAAACACACACATTCACACACACCAATTCCTTGTGCCTAAGTGGTTGCTGCTCCCCCCACTGGGGCAGAAACCACAAGGGGCAGAAATAGGCCGATCTGCCCCCAAAGGTAGCAGAAATGTCCTTAAATATGTTTTCCCTCCCAGGGGAGCAACCCTTACCTAAGGGGTTGTTCCCCTGCGTGAAATTGGTGCAAAATAAAATCCTTGGTGCCTAGTGATTTCTGCCCCCCTTGATGGCAGATCGGCCTTATAAAAATAGGCTGATCTGCCCCAGGGGCAGGGGGGCAGAAATGGCCAAAAATAAATCTACCCCGCAGGGGAACAACCCTTGCCTAAGGGGTCACTCCCCTTGCTTGAAATTGACGCAAACAGATTAAAATCCCTGGTGTCTAGTGGTTTCTGCCCAGTGGTTTCTGCCCTCCTTGAGGGCAGTTTGGCCTAATAAAAATAGGCCGATCTTACCCTAAGGGGGGCAGAAATGTGCTAAATACAATTTGCCCCCCAGGGGAGCGACCCTTGCCTAAGGGGTCTCTCCCCATATACAAAAAAAAATAAAGTAAACAAAAAAAAATATCCCTGGTGTCTAGGGTTTTCTGCCTACCATGGGGGCAGATCGGCCTCATTATAATAGGCCGATCTGCCCCCGTGGGGGCAGAAAAGGCCTAAAAATATTTTTCCCCCGGTGCCCCTACCCTCTTTCAATAATATATATATTTTTTTATCCCTGGTGTCTAGTGGTTTCTGCCCCCCCTTGAGGAAAGATTGGCCTAATGAAAATTGGCCGATCTGCCCCCAAGTGGCCTAAAATAAATTTACTCCCCAGGGGAATGACCCTTACCTAAGGGGTCGCTCCCCTTAAGTGAAATTGACACAATAAAATAAAAATCCCTGGTGTCTAGTGGTTTCTGCTCTCCTTTGGGGCAGATTGGCCTAATAAAAATAGCTGATCTGCCCCCAAAGGTGGGCAGAACTGTGCTAAATACAATTTCCCCCCCAGGGGAGCGACCCTTGCCTACGGGGTCGCTCCCTACATATATAAAAAAAAATCCCTTCATTGTGATGGGGCAGCAGGAATGCTGAGATAGACATGAAAGGAGAAGAAAGGACTTTTCTCTCCGTTCATGCCTCTCTCGCCCCCTCCACGGGATCGGAGGAGAAATGCTTTTGCATTTCTCCTCCGATTCGATGGGTAGGCCTCTGATGAGGTCTTCGCATGCTGACCTCATCAGATGTCACGGGGGTCATGGGAGTGTGTGGGTGGAAGGGGAAGCCATTCCCTTTCCATCACTGCCCTGGTGGCACCGAGGCAAAGCTCATGGGGTAAGCGCTAGCGCTCCCCCCATAAGCCAGTCCAAGGATGTAACAGTTATGTTCTTGGCGCCTCAGCGCCGCAGCCAAGGACTCAACCATTACGTCCTTGGCTGCGAAGGGGTTAATGTGCATTCTCGTTCTGTGTGACCTGATGTTAATAATATCTTTGGTGCTGAACTCTAATCTATAACTTCTCTTTAGAGGTTTAGATTTTTCAAAGTACACTTCATATTTCTTGGCTAAGTCTGCTAACTTTTCAAAAGCCTGTCCTCGCATGTTGAGTAACATCCTTCCACATGAATCGCATCATCTTCTGTGTACATTTCCAGTTTCTCCTTTTCTAACATTCCTAAAATTAATTTGTTTAATTCTAATTTCAATCTGAGCACATTCACTGTCCTGTCTCTCGCCGGTGTCTCTTCTGATCTAACATTGTCGTTTGTTGCACCTGTTGTACCATGCGGGCTCAGATAGTTTAACCAACCCATTAACTGTTGTGCTGAAAGAGCTTGTAAAATAATATTGTTTCTCTGGGGAACATCTAACTAAGGGGTAATGCAATGTACACTCATAATCTGATCTAGTGAGGGCATGTAAGGAAGTAGCATTCCCTGTGAAAGCCTTACATCAAGGACTGGTCCTGCCTGATTTAAAATCTGGTTAGGTTCTGCATTTTTGTGTAAGAGTCAAGGGTGGAGCAAAAGAAGCTGATCTCTCCATCTCTGAATGGTTGGAATAAACTGAGCTCTGCATACTAATTGGTGATATCCCAGCAGATGCAGCTGGCATTTCAGGAACTGCTGAAACATTAATTGAATGGGTATTACTTCCAGAATTACCTGAAGCGTACAAAGGAACAGATGGACCTATAGTCACAGCAACTGTTGGTGCTTTGGGATGCATCAGATTTGTCAATCCAGCACTTTGACCGAAGGCAGTACTGAAAGTCTGTCCTGTCTGATTTGAGGTAACATTTGACATTGTCTGCACTGGCGTAAACATAGGTATAGGCTGATTCTGATTAAAGCTCTACACAGGCATAGTCATATTAGGTATCTTCACTATCTGATTCACATTAGGACTTGATCTTACCTGATGCATAACTAGGCTTGGTACTGCTTGGTTTACAACTTGACTTGAAATTTACTATACTGGTGGATAAACCACAGGCACTTGTGTCTCGGAATTAGCAGCTGTACCTGGACCTGTCCGATTCAGGATCTGTGCAACTGGAGCAGTTGGCACATTTGAGACTGCATTCTGCACTGCTTCAGTACTTGTTTCTGCCTCAACTGAATGATATTGTGGGAGACGATTCATCAAAAGCTGATTTATGAACTCATCTTCTGAATCACTCTCATATGTGACTCTCTTCTTACCCTCATCTTCCACTGTCTGCTCTGCTTTTGCTGTCGGTTTCTTCTGAGTCTTAGGCTTTGTACGCCTTTCACCTTCCTCTGTAATAGCTGAAAACATTCTCGCTCCACCTAATATGTCTGCTCTCTACATTTTTTGTTCTGCGTTTCATCTAGGTTCTGCTAATTTCTTAATTGCTTTCTGCATTCTATTCTCAGATTTTGTCGTGATTCTCTGTTTTGCAATAAGTTACAAATACTGAGGGTTTCAAATTGTGCAGGTCTTAGAGGTGCATTGACTCATACATTATTCTCCTCAATTTCTCAGTCATCTTACACCATTGCTCTAACTATACGTATGCAGAAACTCCTTTTAGTGATGCCACATGATAAGCTGGGGTTCCTTGGGGTGGGGCTTCTGCACCTCTCTAACTGGAATAAACATATCTTATCCTAATGCATTTCTTAAAGCCTAAATTCAATTAACCACAAGAACCATAATCAAATCAGGAGGTAATTTCAATGCCACAATCCTTTCTGCAAGCTGTTCTGGACCAATAGCAATGTGATACTGTCCACAATACCCGACCTATTCCAGAGTGGCACAAAATTGTCGCACTCACTTCTCTCAGCAGCTGCCACTGCTTCACAATTGTTTCTCACACAATTGCTCACTCTCACCTAATGCGAAAATATTGCGAGCAAAAACCAACAACGGGTCTGCACACTATGGGTAGGGATTCAAACACTTCAAAGCTGTACAGGTTACACTTCTGACTGTAACCTTCACAATGCTAATCGAGGTCAACAGACCTTTGGACCAAGAAAATAGTGTGGTGAACTATCAACATATTTGCAACAACACCCAAACAAATTAGGCACCATGAGCAATGTGACCACGGAAGGAAAACTGAAAACAGGAATAAAGTAAAAAAAATAATACAACCACATGCTCAAAGTCATGAATACAAAAAAAACATATTATAAAGGTACATGATCATCAAGCGTTGCCCTAGGCATCAGAATAGATTCAGTCAAACTAACATTAATTAAACTAAGTTTTTAAGGAGAATAATACATAACATCAATTATAATTCTTGCCACACAGATATTATTTACTGCTCAGAATTTACAATCCTTAGTCAATTTAAATTTAGCAGAGTCAATAATCTTTGACTGGGCACAACCAAATCAGGGAAATACATGTACGGGGAGAGAAACATGCAGGCAAAATACAAAAAGTACAAAAGGACAAAAATAATTTGGAAAAAGATAATCTTGGACTGCAGGTCACTAAGTTTGGCAAACAATAGATAAAAAGCAAGTGTCACCATATTAGAAGCTCAGACATGAGTCTTCTGAAGGGGTAAAATAAAAAGATTACTAAATCTGAAAAGGACATTTCAAGGGTAAGGGCAAATGGCAGAGAAGAAGACACCTCTCCAAAGGTACATAATTTAGGGAATCTTCATAAACAAGACATCCAGATCAGCAATCTGCAAGCATCAGGAGCTCTCTGCAAGCTGCTGAAGTATCCTCAAGATTGAATAAAGTTCCAATGCCCATCGGTATGTCAAATTACACAAATCAATTTGATTCACCATAGGCATCAGTTCATGTCACGTTGAGTAGACACCAACCAATGAGGAGTAATCGGATGACGCCAATTGTCACAGTTACAATGCTTCCTAGTTCTGTCATGGGAACATCTCTTTTCTGTGTGACTCCAAGCAGGTTTGAAACAAATGTATACGATCTCAGTCCATGTTTCTGCAATGTTCTTTCTCTCAGGGGCAAAGAATGAATCTTTCTACATTTAACCAATGGGTCTATTACAAAAGACTTTGCTTCTCATGGGAACAAAATCTGATAAAATACTTCACTTTATGAAAAAATAATTCAACACTTTTATATGACTGCAAAATGCAAGCTCTGCAGGCGTAACTTTTGTTGACACAAGGAAAAAATATAAAATGCATTTTAAGAAGACTTTTGAATAAAACAGGAATGATAGCCAATTTTATAAATGTATCATTAATAATATTCATCAGTATGAATAATATATTTTATATGAATAGAAAAACATTGTTACTGCATTTCATTAAGTACAAAAGAAAAATGCATTTTTCTCACTTCCACATATTTGTAAACCCATAATCATCCATTAAACCCAGAAAATTCAATATCATTTCTATATGCACTGTTAATGTAGAGTCTAAGTTACAAGTTAGCACCAAATGTATTCGTCTAATGTGATTTAATTCAAAAGGCACTTCAGTCACATTTTGAAATACAAGCAGTTGCACATTTAAAATGCATGTCAGTGCAGCTTTCTACCTTAGGTTTTTTTCTCTTTTACTTTCTTAAACTTAAATCACATCTTGAAGACTTTTGTGGCATGTGGGACACAACTAAAATGTAAGTTCTATCAGTAGTAATGTCATAAGAGGTAACACCACAACGCACAGAACACAAGTATATATTAAGTGTCGGTGGCAGCTGCAGTAGCTTCTATGGCCATCATCTTTTCTAAGCAACACTAATTAAGGCTCTCTCTGTGACCATGGTGGGTACAGTCTTATGAGGAGATCACAGATTGTACTATGTTGACCTACAGGATGTTATAATTCACTTTACATTTAATCCAATTGTTATTGCTAACTGGATGTAAGTAATTAACAAAGGTGATACATACTTTGCAATGGGAAGGCAATTTTAAAGAAATTGTTGAAAGCTGCTTCTTGAATAACAAAGTTCCACTAATGTGAAAGGTGAGTTTATTTATAATAAGCCTTCTCCACCAAATAGCGGTGTGGCACAGTAACTGTCTCAACAGACCACACTCAAGATTCAAAACACAGATACCTCACATCCCAAGTGACATGTTGTAGAAAAGTACCATCTTGCCTGGCATGTTACTCCTAGTTTTACTTATATGTATGTTTGTTTTTGCCTGTGTCACTGGGATCCTGCTAGCCAGGACCCCAGTGCTCATAAAGTGTGCCCTGTATGTGTTCCCTGTGTGGTGCCTAACTGTATCACTGGGGCTCTGCTAACCAGAACCTCAGTGTTTATGCTCTCTCTGCTTTAAAATTGTCACTGCAGGCTAGTGACTAATTTTACTAATTCTGATTGGCACACTGGAACACCCTTATAAATCCCTAGTATATGGTACCTAGGTACCAAGGGTATTGGTGTTCCAGGAGATCCCTATGGGCTGCAGCATTTCCTTTGCCACCCATAGAGAGCTCAAACAATTCTAACACAAGACTGCCACTGCAGCCTGAGTGAAATAACGTCCACGTTATTTCACAGCCATTTTACACTGCACTTAAGTAACTTATAAGTCACCTATATGTCTAATACTCACTTAGTGAAGGTTAACTGCAAAGTTACTTAGTGTGAGGGCACCCTGGCACTAGCCAAGTTGCACCCACATTGTTCAGGGCAATTTCCCCGGACTTTGTGAGTGCGGGGACACCATTACACGCGTGCACTACATATAGGTCAATACCTATATGTAGCGTCACAATGGTAACTCCGAACATCACCATGTAACATGTCTAGGATCATGGAATTGTCACCCCAATACCATTCTGGTATTGGGGGGACAATTCCATGCATCCCCGGGGCTCCAGAATGGAGCCCGGGTACTGCTAAACTAACTCTCCGTGGTTTTGTGTATAGCTACCGCTGCTGCCACACCTCAGACAGGTTTCTGCCCCCCTGGGGCCTGGGCAGCCCAGTCCCAGGAAGGCAGAACAAAGGATTTCCTCTGAGAGAGGGTGTTACACCCTCTCCCTTTGGAAATAGGTGTTAAGGGCCTGAGAGGAGTAGCCTCTCCTGGCCTCTGGAAATGCTTTGAAGGGCACAGATGGTGCACTCCTTGCATAAGCCAGTCTACACCCGTTCAGGGATCCCCCCAGCCCTGCTCTGGCACGAAACTGGACAAAGGAAAGGGGAGGGACCATTCCCCTGACCAGCACCTCCCCTTAACGACCACTACAGCTCCTGCAGTGGCAAAGGCCCTCCTGGGAATCTTTTCCAGAGTGGGCTTCCCTAAGGAAGTGGTGTCAGACAGAGGTAGTAACTTCATGTCTGCATACCTCAAAGCAATGTGGAAGGAGTGTGGTGTAACATACAAGTTCACTACATCTTATCATCCGCAAACAAATGGTCTGGTTGAGAGTTTTAATAAAACTCTCAAAGGTATGATAATGGGACTCCCTGAAAAACTCAGAAGGAGATGGAATGTCCTGCTACCTTGCCTCCTTTTTGCTTACAGGGAGGTACGCAAAAAGGAGTGGGCTTCAGCCCCTTTGAGCTCCTCTTGGGGCACCCTGTGAGAGGTCCCCTTGCACTTGTTAAGGCGGGTTGGGAAGAACCTTTAAAAGCTCCTAAACAAGACATTGTGGATTATGTACTTGGCCTAAGATCAAGAATGGCTGAGTACATGAAAAAGGCCAGTAAAAACCTTCAGGCCAGCCAGAAGCTGCAAAAGCAATGGCATGATCAGAAGGCTGTCCTGACCCAGTACCACCCAGGACAGAAGGTGTGGGTATTTGAGCCTGTGGCCCCAAGAGCACTCCAGGACAAACGGAGTGGACCCCATCTAATTGTAGAGAAAAGGGGTGAGGTTACCTACTTGGTAGACCTGGGCACTGCCAGGAGTCCCCTTAGGATGCTCCATGTCAACCGCCTAAAAGCCTACCACGACAGGGCTGATTTCACTCTGCTCATGGCAACTGATGAGGGACAGGAAGAAGAGAGTGATCCTCTCCCTGATCTATTCTCCACCACTGAAGCTGATGGCCTAGTGGAGGGAGTAGTACTTGCATATTGTCTTACTGCTGAGCAGAAAGATAACTGTGTAAATCTTTTAAGTCAGTTTTCTGAACTCTCCTCACTGATACCAGGTACCACTACTTGGTGTGACCATACAATTAATACTGGAGACAGTTTACCTGTCAAAAGTAAGATTTATAGGCAGCCAGACCACGTCAGGGACTACATTAAACAAGAAGTTAAGAAAATGTTATACTTAGGAGTGATTGAGCCTTCAGAAAGCCCATGGGCTAGCCCAGTGGTGCTGGTTCCAAAACCTCACAGTAAGGATGGTGAAAGAGAGATGAGGTTTTGTGTTGACTATAGAGGGCTCAACCAAGTAACCAAGACAGATGCTCACCCTATACCTAGGGCAGATGAGCTAATAGATACACTGGCTTCTGCCAAGTATCTAAGCACTTTTGATTTAACTGCAGGGTATTGGCAGATTAAGTTATCAGAAGATTCAAAACCTAAAACTGCATTCTCAACCATTGGAGGGCACTATCAATTCTGTGATGCTATTTGGTCTGAAGAATGCACCTGCCACTTATCAGAGGTTGATGAACACAGTCCTGCAAGAGTTGGAAGCTTTTAGTGCAGCATATCTAGATGATATAGCTGTCTTTAGCTCCACCTGGGATGATCACCTGGTCCACCTGTGGAAACTTTTAGAGGCCCTGCAAAAGGCAGGCCTCACTATCAAGGCCTCAAAGTGCCAGATAGGGCAGGGGAAAGTGGTTTATCTGGGCCACCTAACAGGTGGGGAACAGATTGCACCACTACAGGGGAAGATCCAGACCATTATGGAATGGGATCCTCCTACAACTCAAACCCAGGTGAGAGCCTTTTTAGGCCTCACAGGGTACTATAGGAGGTTTATTCAGAATTATGGCTCCATTGCAGCTCCTCTTAATGACCTCACTTGTAACACTAGTAAGAAGATGCCTAAAAAGGTATTGTGGACGGCCAGCTGTCAAAAAGCTTTTGATAAGCTCAAACAGGCCATGTGCTCTCCACCTGTCCGAAAAAGCCCTTGCTACTCCAAAAAGGTCATAGTCCAGACTGATGCTTCTGAATTGAGGGTTGGGACAGTGCTATCACAGCTTAATACTGAGGGCCAGGATCAACCTGTTGCTTTTATCAGCAGGAGGTTGAACCCGAGAGAAAAGCGTTGGTCTGCCTTTGCTGTGGTCTGGGCACTGAAATAGTTGAGACCATACCTGTTTGGTACTCACTTTATTGTTCAGACAGACCACAAACCTCTACTTTGGCTAAAACAAATGAAAGGTGAAAACCTTAAATTGTTGAGGTGGTCCATCTCCCTATGGGGAATGGACTATACAGTGGAACATAGACCTGGGAGTACCCACTCCAATGCAGATGGACTCTCCAGATATTTCCACTTAGACAATGAAGACTCATCTGGGCAAGGTTAACCTTATTGTCCCTTGTTTGGGGGGTTGTGTAAGAAAGTACCATCTTGCCTGGCATGTTACCCCTATTTTTACTTATATGTATGTTTGTTTTTGCCTGTGTCCCTGGGATCCTGCTAGCCAGGACCCCAGTGCTCATAAAGTGTGCCTTGTATGTGTTCCCTACGTGGTGCCTAACTGTATCACTGAGGCTCTGCTAACCAGAACCTCAGTGTTCATGCTCTCTCTGCTTTTAACAATGTCACTGCAGGCTAGTGACTAATTTTACCAATTCTGATTGGCACACTGGAACACCCTTATAAATCCCTAGTATATGGTACCTAGGTACCTAGGGTATTGGTGTTCCAGGAGATCCCTATGGGCTGCAGCATTTCTTTTGCCACCCATAGGGAGCTCAAACAATTCTAACACAGGACTGCCACTGCAGCCTGAGTGAAATAACGTCCACGTTATTTCACAGCCATTTTACACTGTACTTAAGTAACTTATAAGTCACCTATATATCTAACCCTCACTTAGTGAAGGTTAGGTGCAAATTTACTTAGTGTGAGGGCACCCTGGCACTAGCCAAGGTGCCCCCACATTGTTCAGGGCAATTTCCCTAGACTTTGTGAGTGCGGGGACACCATTACACACGTGCACTATATATAGGTTAATACCTATATGTAGTGTCACAATGGTAACTGCGAACATGGCCATGTAACACGTCTAGGATCATGGAATTGTCCCCCCAATACCATTCTGGTATTGGGGGGACAATTCCATGCATCCCCGGGGCTCCAGCATAGAGCCCGGGTACTGCTAAACTAACTCTCCGGGGTTTTGTGTACAGCTACCGCTGCTGCCAACCCTCAGACAGGTTTCTGCCCCCCTGGGGCCTGGGCAGACCAGTCCCAGGAAGGCAGAACAAAGGATTTCCTCTGAGAGAGGGTGTTACACCCTCTCCCTTTGGAAATAGGTGATAAAGGCCTGAGAGGAGTAGCCTCTCCTGGCCTCTGGAAATGCTTTGAAGGGCACAGATGGTGCCCTCCTTCCATAAGCCAGTCTACAACGATGGTTCAGGGATCAGCCCTGCTCTGGCGCTAAACTGGACAAAAGAAAGGGGAGTGACCACTCCCCTGACCAGCACCTCCCACGGGAAGGTGCCCAGAGCTCCTCCAGTGTGTCCCAGACCTTTGCCATCTTGAATGCAGAGGTGTGAGGGCACAATGGAGACCTCTGAGTGACCAGTGCCAGCAGGTGACGTCAGAGACCCCTCCTGATAGGTGCTTACCTCTCTCTGTAGCCAATCCTCCTCTGAGGGCTATTTAGGGTCTCTCCTGTGGGTTTCTCATCAGATAACGAATGCAAGAGCTCACCAGAGTTCCTCTGCACTTCTCTCTTCAACTTCTGCCAAGGATCGACCACTGACTGATCCAGGACACCTGCAAAACAGCAACAAAGTAGCAAGAAGACTACTAGCAATATTGTAGCACCTCATCCTGACGGCTTTCTCGACTGTTTCCTGGTGGTGTATGCTCTGAGGGCTGTCTGCCTTCACCCTGCACTAGAAGCCATGAAGAAATCTCCCGTGGGTCGACGGAATCTTCCCCCTACCAACGCAGGCACCCCGCAAATTTGTTCTCTGCTGAAGAAGGGATTAACCCAGAAACACATGTGTCCAGAGATGCACAGTAAAGGCTGTACCTACTTAGAGGTGAAATATTAAAAAATTAATGGAGTTCGTTTTTTGAAGAAACTACATCTACCATGATGCAATGGGGCAGATTAATTGCTGGGATGTTAGGCAGGTGCGCTCCTAACTGTTTGTGACTTTAAAAAGGCTCCCTTGAGCTACTGGGCTGACGAGCTCTGGAGCAGGCACCAGCATGCCAGTGAAGAGGTATTGAAACCGGGTGATTAATGGCAGCATTTCCAGCACCCCGCAAATTTGTTCTCTGCTGAAGAAGGGATTAACCCAGAAACACATGTGTCCAGAGATGCACAGTAAAGGCTGTACCTACTTAGAGGTGAAATATTTAAAAATTAATGGAGTTCGTTTTTTGAAGAAACTACATCTACCATGATGCAATGGGGCAGATTAATTGCTGGGATGTTAGGCAGGTGCGCTCCTAACTGTTTGTGACTTTAAAAAGGCTCCCTTGAGCTACTGGGCTGACGAGCTCTGGAGCAGGCACCAGCATGCCAGTGAAGAGGTATTGAAACCGGGTGATTAATGGCAGCATTTCCAGCACCCCGCAAATTTGTTCTCTGCTGAAGAAGGGATTAACCCAGAAACACATGTGTCCAGAGATGCACAGTAAAGGCTGTACCTACTTAGAGGTGAAATATTTAAAAATTAATGGAGTTCGTTTTTTGAAGAAACTACATCTACCATGATGCAATGGGGCAGATTAATTGCTGGGATGTTAGGCAGGTGCGCTCCTAACTGTTTGTGACTTTAAAAAGGCTCCCTTGAGCTACTGGGCTGACGAGCTCTGGAGCAGGCACCAGCATGCCAGTGAAAAGGTATTGAAACCGGGTGATTAATGGCAGCATTTCCAGCACCCCGCAAATTTGTTCTCTGCTGAAGAAGGGATTAACCCAGAAACACATGTGTCCAGAGATGCACAGTAAAGGCTGTACCTACTTAGAGGTGAAATATTTAAAAATTAATGGAGTTCGTTTTTTGAAGAAACTACATCTACCATGATGCAATGGGGCAGATTAATTGCTGGGATGTTAGGCAGGTGCGCTCCTAACTGTTTGTGACTTTAAAAAGGCTCCCTTGAGCTACTGGGCTGACGAGCTCTGGAGCAGGCACCAGCATGCCAGTGAAGAGGTATTGAAACCGGGTGATTAATGGCATCATTTCCAGCACCCCGCAAATTTGTTCTCTGCTGAAGAAGGGATTAACCCAGAAACACATGTGTCCAGAGATGCACAGTAAAGGCTGTACCTACTTAGAGGTGAAATATTTAAAAATTAATGGAGTTCGTTTTTTGAAGAAACTACATCTACCATGATGCAATGGGGCAGATTAATTGCTGGGATGTTAGGCAGGTGCGCTCCTAACTGTTTGTGACTTTAAAAAGGCTCCCTTGAGCTACTGGGCTGACGAGCTCTGGAGCAGGCACCAGCATGCCAGTGAAGAGGTATTGAAACCGGGTGATTAATGGCAGCATTTCCAGCACCCCGCAAATTTGTTCTCTGCTGAAGAAGGGATTAACCCAGAAACACATGTGTCCAGATATGCACAGTAAAGGCTGTACCTACTTAGAGGTGAAATATTTAAAAATTAATGGAGTTCGTTTTTTGAAGAAACTACATCTACCATGATGCAATGGGGCATATTAATTGCTGGGATGTTAGGCAGGTGCGCTCCTAACTGTTTGTGACTTTAAAAAGGCTCCCTTGAGCTACTGGGCTGACGAGCTCTGGAGCAGGCACCAGCATGCCAGTGAAGAGGTATTGAAACCGGGTGATTAATGGCAGCATTTCCAGCACCCCGCAAATTTGTTCTCTGCTGAAGAAGGGATAAACCCAGAAACACATGTGTCCAGATATGCACAGTAAAGGCTGTACCTACTTAGAGGTGAAATATTTAAAAATTAATGGAGTTCGTTTTTTGAAGAAACTACATCTACCATGATGCAATGGGGCATATTAATTGCTGGGATGTTAGGCAGGTGCGCTCCTAACTGTTTGTGACTTTAAAAAGGCTCCCTTGAGCTACTGGGCTGACGAGCTCTGGAGCAGGCACCAGCATGCCAGTGAAGAGGTATTGAAACCGGGTGATTAATGGCAGTATTTCCAGCACCCCGCAAATTTGTTCTCTGCTGAAGAAGGGATTAACCCAGAAACACATGTGTCCAGAGATGCACAGTAAAGGCTGTACCTACTTAGAGGTGAAATATTTAAAAATTAATGGAGTTCGTTTTTTGAAGAAACTACATCTACCATGATGCAATGGGGCATATTAATTGCTGGGATGTTAGGCAGGTGCGCTCCTAACTGTTTGTGACTTTAAAAAGGCTCCCTTGAGCTACTGGGCTGACGAGCTCTGGAGCAGGCACCAGCATGCCAGTGAAGAGGTATTGAAACCGGGTGATTAATGGCAGCATTTCCAGCACCCCGCAAATTTGTTCTCTGCTGAAGAAGGGATTAACCCAGAAACACATGTGTCCAGAGATGCACAGTAAAGGCTGTACCTACTTAGAGGTGAAATATTTAAAAATTAATGGAGTTCGTTTTTTGAAGAAACTACATCTACCATGATGCAATGGGGCAGATTAATTGCTGGGATGTTAGGCAGGTGCGCTCCTAACTGTTTGTGACTTTAAAAAGGCTCCCTTGAGCTACTGGGCTGACGAGCTCTGGAGCAGGCACCAGCATGCCAGTGAAGAGGTATTGAAACCGGGTGATTAATGGCAGCATTTCCAGCACCCCGCAAATTTGTTCTCTGCTGAAGAAGGGATTAACCCAGAAACACATGTGTCCAGAGATGCACAGTAAAGGCTGTACCTACTTAGAGGTGAAATATTAAAAAATTAATGGAGTTCGTTTTTTGAAGAAACTACATCTACCATGATGCAATGGGGCAGATTAATTGCTGGGATGTTAGGCAGGTGCGCTCCTAACTGTTTGTGACTTTAAAAAGGCTCCCTTGAGCTACTGGGCTGACGAGCTCTGGAGCAGGCACCAGCATGCCAGTGAAGAGGTATTGAAACCGGGTGATTAATGGCAGCATTTCCAGCACCCCGCAAATTTGTTCTCTGCTGAAGAAGGGATTAACCCAGAAACACATGTGTCCAGAGATGCACAGTAAAGGCTGTACCTACTTAGAGGTGAAATATTTAAAAATTAATGGAGTTCGTTTTTTGAAGAAACTACATCTACCATGATGCAATGGGGCAGATTAATTGCTGGGATGTTAGGCAGGTGCGCTCCTAACTGTTTGTGACTTTAAAAAGGCTCCCTTGAGCTACTGGGCTGACGAGCTCTGGAGCAGGCACCAGCATGCCAGTGAAGAGGTATTGAAACCGGGTGATTAATGGCAGCATTTCCAGCACCCCGCAAATTTGTTCTCTGCTGAAGAAGGGATTAACCCAGAAACACATGTGTCCAGAGATGCACAGTAAAGGCTGTACCTACTTAGAGGTGAAATATTTAAAAATTAATGGAGTTCGTTTTTTGAAGAAACTACATCTACCATGATGCAATGGGGCAGATTAATTGCTGGGATGTTAGGCAGGTGCGCTCCTAACTGTTTGTGACTTTAAAAAGGCTCCCTTGAGCTACTGGGCTGACGAGCTCTGGAGCAGGCACCAGCATGCCAGTGAAGAGGTATTGAAACCGGGTGATTAATGGCATCATTTCCAGCACCCCGCAAATTTGTTCTCTGCTGAAGAAGGGATTAACCCAGAAACACATGTGTCCAGAGATGCACAGTAAAGGCTGTACCTACTTAGAGGTGAAATATTTAAAAATTAATGGAGTTCGTTTTTTGAAGAAACTACATCTACCATGATGCAATGGGGCAGATTAATTGCTGGGATGTTAGGCAGGTGCGCTCCTAACTGTTTGTGACTTTAAAAAGGCTCCCTTGAGCTACTGGGCTGACGAGCTCTGGAGCAGGCACCAGCATGCCAGTGAAGAGGTATTGAAACCGGGTGATTAATGGCAGCATTTCCAGCACCCCGCAAATTTGTTCTCTGCTGAAGAAGGGATTAACCCAGAAACACATGTGTCCAGAGATGCACAGTAAAGGCTGTACCTACTTAGAGGTGAAATATTTAAAAATTAATGGAGTTCGTTTTTTGAAGAAACTACATCTACCATTATGCAATGGGGCAGATTAATTGCTGGGATGTTAGGCAGGTGCGCTCCTAACTGTTTGTGACTTTAAAAAGGCTCCCTTGAGCTACTGGGCTGACGAGCTCTGGAGCAGGCACCAGCATGCCAGTGAAGAGGTATTGAAACCGGGTGATTAATGGCAGCATTTCCAGCACCCCGCAAATTTGTTCTCTGCTGAAGAAGGGATAAACCCAGAAACACATGTGTCCAGATATGCACAGTAAAGGCTGTACCTACTTAGAGGTGAAATATTTAAAAATTAATGGAGTTCGTTTTTTGAAGAAACTACATCTACCATGATGCAATGGGGCATATTAATTGCTGGGATGTTAGGCAGGTGCGCTCCTAACTGTTTGTGACTTTAAAAAGGCTCCCTTGAGCTACTGGGCTGACGAGCTCTGGAGCAGGCACCAGCATGCCAGTGAAGAGGTATTGAAACCGGGTGATTAATGGCAGTATTTCCAGCACCCCGCAAATTTGTTCTCTGCTGAAGAAGGGATTAACCCAGAAACACATGTGTCCAGAGATGCACAGTAAAGGCTGTACCTACTTAGAGGTGAAATATTTAAAAATTAATGGAGTTCGTTTTTTGAAGAAACTACATCTACCATGATGCAATGGGGCAGATTAATTCCTGGGATGTTAGGCAGGTGCGCTCCTAACTGTTTGTGACTTTAAAAAGGCTCCCTTGAGCTACTGGGCTGACGAGCTCTGGAGCAGGCACCAGCATGCCAGTGAAGAGGTATTGAAACCGGGTGATTAATGGCAGCATTTCCAGCACCCCGCAAATTTGTTCTCTGCTGAAGAAGGGATTAACCCAGAAACACATGTGTCCAGAGATGCACAGTAAAGGCTGTACCTACTTAGAGGTGAAATATTTAAAAATTAATGGAGTTCGTTTTTTGAAGAAACTACATCTACCATGATGCAATGGGGCAGATTAATTGCTGGGATGTTAGGCAGGTGCGCTCCTAACTGTTTGTGACTTTAAAAAGGCTCCCTTGAGCTACTGGGCTGACGAGCTCTGGAGCAGGCACCAGCATGCCAGTGAAGAGGTATTGAAACCGGGCGATTAATGGCAGCATTTCCAGCACCCCGCAAATTTGTTCTCTGCTGAAGAAGGGATTAACCCAGAAACACATGTGTCCAGAGATGCACAGTAAAGGCTGTACCTACTTAGAGGTGAAATATTTAAAAATTAATGGAGTTCGTTTTTTGAAGAAACTACATCTACCATGATGCAATGGGGCAGATTAATTGCTGGGATGTTAGGCAGGTGCGCTCCTAACTGTTTGTGACCAAACTTCTGCATCACCGGTCCTCTGGGTCCCCCTCTCATCTTGATGACCGTGGTCCCTGGAACACAGGAGCTGGATGGCCCTCCTGTCCAAATTTGGTAGAGGTAAGTCTTTGCCTCCCCAACCCAGACAGTAATCCTGTGTACTGTGTGAACTGCAGCTGCTAGGGCTTCTGTGCACTCCTGCAAGACTTCCTTTGTGCACAGCCTAGCCCAGGTCCCCAGCACTCCGCCCTGCATTGCCCAACTCACTTTGGACTCCGACTTCGTGGGACTTCCTTTTGTTGTGCTGAGACGACCGCCATGCTCAGATCTTCTGAACACCTGTTCAGGTGCTTCTGTGGGTACTGCATGCTTCTGTGTGGGCTCTCTGTGTTGCTGAGCACCCCCTCTGTCTCATCCTCCAAGGGGCGACCTCCTGGTCCCTCCTGGGCCCTGGCAGCACCCACAGCCTTCAACTGTGACTCTTGCAGCTAGCAAGGCTTGTTTGTGGTCTTTCTGCATGGAAACAACTCTGCATCCTTCAGCACACCGTGGGACATCTTCTGACCAAAGGGGAAGTTCCTGGCACCTTCTGTTGTTGCAGAATCTTTGGCTTCTTCCCCCCAGAGACAGCCCTTTTGCACCTTCATCCAGGGTTTAGTTGGCTCCTGCCCCCCCTGGACACTTGCATGACTCTTGGACTTGGTCCCCTTCCTTTGCAGGTCCTCAGGTCCAGGAATCCATCTTCAGTGCTGTGCAGTCAGTTGTTGTCTTTGCAGAATCCCCTATCTCAACTTTACTGTCTTTCTGGGGTAGTAGGGTAACTGTACCCAACGACCCTCTACACACTACACTAGGCCTGGGGTCCATTTGTGGTTCGCATGTCACTTTTGGAGTATATGGTTTGTGTTGCCCCTAGGCCTATTGTCTCCTATTGCATTCTATTGTGTCCTACAGTGTTTGCACTACTTTTCTAACTGTTTACTTACCTGATTTTGGTTTGTGTGTATATTTTGTGTATTTTACTTACCTCCTAAGGGATTATATCCTCTGAGATACTTTTGGCAGATTGTCACTAAAATAAAGTACCTTTACTTTTAGTAACTCTGAGTATTGTGTTTTCTTATGATGTAGGGCTAAGTGATATAAGTGGTCTAGTAGGAGCTTTGCATGTCTCCTAGTTCAGCCTAAGCTGCTCTGCTATAGCTACCTCTATCAGCCTAAGATGCTAGAACACCTCTAATCTACTAATAAGGGATAACTGGACCTGGCACAAGGTGTAAGTACCACAAGGTACCCACTATAAGCCAGGCCAGCCTCCTACACATGTATTATGACATTCCTTAAATCCACTGGTACAGTGCACAGACTAAGACACAACAGAAAACGTTTTTTTTATTTTTAAAATGGACTCCATTGTAAGATATTAACTTTGTGGTATTAGGTTTCCTTCATTAACAGTTCTTAGAACATATTTAAATGTATCTCTTGTGATCTGACAGACAAATCACACCTTGTTAAATCAGCTAGAAGCAGGAATATACTTCTCAAACCTATATGTCTAAAGGATTTATTTTTTATTTTTCTATTTACCACTTCAGGAGTGACAATAGTGTACTGTAATATTAGACTTATTGCCTATTGAGAATACGGAACAATCTCATTTCAGTGCCAAAAGATCAGGGAAACACTATGATCACTAGGCTATTAATCAAATAAGCAAAAACAGTTTCCCTAATAGCAAAAACATTTTATGGGATTCATATATAACTATATTTTATGATTTAATAATTGCAGATATCTACAAGTCGTAAGTACAAAATTAAATGACAATGTACAGTGATGTGCAAAGCTATATGTGGTCGGTGCTCAAAAAAGTGGCACACTTGTGTGACACATAGAAATAGTGGTGTATCACAACAAATTTTTCAATAGATGACCCAGAAAACAAAGTTTGATACAAATTTGAACAAGTCCACCTAATTAGTCGATTGGGGTTTCGATCGCGATTGATGATGGGATCATCATCAGGACTCCGTGTATATATGAGCCCGACAGTGAGTTAAAAACATGGAGATAGGTGAATTTGTGACCTGGAGACCCCAAGATATATTCTCTGGGGTCTGAATAGATAGTGGTGTGTAGATCGATTGGAGGACTGCTCCAAATGAGTAAAGCGTGTAAAGACCAGGAGTGTATGCTGAAGGGGTGTTTTCTGTGTTTTCAGCTGCATCAACCAGATTTACTGGTTGTTACATGCCGCACTACCCCATCTCTGGCTGGGCAGAATGATTCAGAAAGGACAGGTAAGTTGCCTGTTAACCACAGGATGTGTGTGTCAATGCTGGAGGATGTGTAGACGACATCAATTGAATTCAGATCTCAGAATCAAAATCTCCCTGTGGCTTAGTATTTGAACTCAGCCTTGACCTAAATTCTTCATCATAGTGTCGCCACGCGTAGTCGCCAAAATGGATTTCAGCCTTCCTGATATACATCTATTTGAAAATTGAAACTGCTTTATCATTATGCTTTTCACACAAAATGCTGGCATAAATTTAAAATGCCAGTGTCAAATTTTCAATGTTCATAAGGACTTGCGGCGTTCTAGCCAACTCCCTTTCTTCCTCCTTGTTACCCCCTTTACTTGAATATCCCTGTAAAGCATATTTAAATACAACATCAGCTTCATGTTACAAATCTTATTCTTTGTTTTGTCAGACAACTGTGACCCTAAAAGCATGGCAATACCCATACAAGGTAGCCATGTTTGTGTTGAAAAGTTCTTTTTGACCTTACCTTTATTTTCTTTTTTGTCTCTATTTTTGGGTTCTTCACTTTGCATTTTATGACCTCGAATTAACTTTTTCCCACCCTCATTCTTTTCTTTTACTGTTCTGTCACTTTCCCTCACTTTTCTGCTTCCCCACACTGTACTCTGCGACCAAAACCTCATCTACCTCTATGGGTCTTTTTTTAATCAAAGCAGCACTATCTTGATATTCGCACACTGGGCACCAAGAGTGACTACGTTTTGCAATTGGACATCTGTCATTGCTTATCCTCCATTGCTAACATGCTCCTTTTCTTCAGTCTTCTAGCAATTTTGGTGTGTGCTCAGTCTGCTCCAGACCAAAAACACCACACCTGTTTAATCCCATTCCCCTCGTTTTGCAATATTTGCACCATGCATACTCCTGTACATTCCCATTTTCTGAGCTTCCTTTCTTCCAATTCATCACTGTCATTTTCATAATCCATATCTAACACATCATACACGTTTTCCATTCCTCCACCATTCACTTCAGGCCTTTCATCATCACCCACAACCCCATCATGCATTGTCTACAGGTCAGTTGACATATTTTGATATTGTCCCTCGCCCGAGGAAAAGCCACAGATGATCTTTCCTTTTCTTTAAACCAACATTCCAGAGCTGCCTGGTACCAGTGGCCCCATAAGTTACTCAAGCTCTTTGTTCTTCTCATTGACATGCTGCTGTGTCTTCTACCCATACCCATTTACTAGTAGGTTTTTGTTTTTCAGCACTATCCCTTTTCTGCTCTTTTTCAAATGTATCCAATGATTCTTTTTTAACACTGGTGGGATGTTTCATACCTGATGCTCTAATTTATCCTTCGTCATTGTTCCTTCATTATATTTATTTTCTTTTTACTTATTTACCTGTAGATCTACTGTCTCTTTCCTTTTTCCCCATTTGTACATTATTTTCTTCTATCTTGAGCTCCTGTACCTCACTGAAATCTCTGAGGGATGACAGGACTACATTTCTCATCATGCTCTGTGGCATGATGATGTCACACATTTTTTTTTTTTTTAAATAATTTTTATTGGTTTTGCATTCCAGATACATATTATATACTTGTTCTGTTTTACAGCAGGATCATATTTATCTGAATTGGTAACATTCAAACACCTAACCCCCCCCTACTTGTGCACACTTTAGATCCACCTGTGGAAAACAATATTGGTGCATTCCGCGTTAGTTGGGCTCCTGCGCCTGTGTTGTGGTTTTGGGAAACCCCGCATGTGCCTCCTGGTATGGACTATGTTCCACTGGGTCCTCCTTCTGTGATAAATGATGGTGCGTTTGTATGTATACGGTAATGGTGGGCGGGGTGTGTGAAAATGTGCTTGCCGCATTTATGGACTGGAGTGCTAGCACCAGTGGGCGGTTGGGGAGCTTAGGCAAGGATCTTGCGCTTATATGTCTATAATTAGTTGCATATCCGGGGAGAGGGGGACGCCTCCATCGTGGGGTACGCAGGCGTGTTACTGCTCAGTATGTTGTGCGGGGGATCGCCCAATTCATGGGGGTTTGTCATCATTTTTAGCTTCGAGTTTGGACACCAATGCTTCCCAGGTGTCGCAGCCTGTATGTTGTTTCCCCTCCCGTGCTAGTTTCCTCAGTACTTGATATTCTGTGCGGGCCCAGTGCAGTGTAGTGGTATGCCATGATTTCTGATCAGGTGCTCTGGGCCCTTTCCAGTGCATTGCTAACAATCTTTTATACATCACGCATGCTAGATAGGCAAATCTGTGTAAGTGTCCGTGCCTTTTTGTTCTTGTCCTCAGCCCCAGGAGGCATGACTTGGGATCCACTGTCAGCCCCAGTCCTGTCAATTCTGAGATCACTAGCACCACCTCTCTCCATACCTTTTGTACTTGAGGGCATTCCCAGACCATGTGGTAGAAGTGCGCCCGTGGGGCTTTGCGTCTGGGGCATGTCGGCTCCGAGCCGGGAAACATCCGCCCCAGCCTGGCTGGGGATAAGTATGTTTGGTGTGTAAAGTTAAACTGGGTGTAGCGGAATCTGGGGTTCCTCGACACTCCTCAAGCATGTTGCAGGACTTTCGGCCAATCCTCCTGTGGTACCGGGTCCAGTAGGACCGAGTTCCACCTCTCTCTAGCCCTCTCCATATGCAGCTCAGGGGGTTTGTTAAGGAGCTTGTATAGGCTCAATACTACTTTTGTATGGGCATCATATTGTAGGATATGGTGAATAATGGGGGAGATCTTCGGTTCTAGGAATCCTCCGCCCCACGTTTTTTTGATTGCCAAAAATATGGCATGATATGACAGGAATTGGCTGGGGTTTACTTCAGTGAGAGCCTGCATGGCTTCGAATGACATTAGTTTACCGTCCTCGAAGCAATCACCCACTAACTGTATGCCCGCTTCTGTCCACACAGACGGCTGGTGCGTTGCAGCTTTATACCATCCCGGGAGGAGATCCAGTGGGATATGCCGGGAGTAACGGAGCGTCTTATGATCTTTTTGGACGTGTTTGCCCCAGCATGCGTGAGCCGCCGCTAGCAGTGGGTTAACCAGTTCACTTTTAGGGTGTTTAATTGACAGCCACGTTATTAGTGGAGTCCCTTTTAACCAGGACTCCAGCCATTCGGATTCTGCCGGCGTTGGTCTGTGGATCCAGTTCTGTAGCCACTGCAGTTGGGCAGCCGCACAGTACAGTTCAAAGTTAGGAGCTCCCAGACCGCCCGCGTCCGCTGGGCATTGCAATGAGGTTAGAGCCACCCGTGCTCTACCCCCACCCCATATGAGTTGTAGAAGCGCTGTGTTCAGATGCCTGAAAAAGCTCCTTGGAATGTTGATCAGCAAAGCCGCAAAATAATATAGTAGCCTCGGTAGTATTAGCATATTCACGACCGCCACCCTGCCAGGGGGCGAGAGCGGTAGTCTGTTCCAGAATCGTAACGAGCCCTTTATGGAGGCTAGTGCTCTCCCCAGGTTCCCGTCTCTCAAGTCATCTGTGTTGTGGTATATGTTTACCCGAGGTATTTGAACGTTTCAAAGCATCATTTCAGTCGGCCCGGCGGGCAGTCTCTTGTCTGGCCGGTGGCCACCTGGCCAGCGGAAATGCGCACGACTTATCCCAGTTTACCACTAGGCCGGATATGCTTCCAAATTCAGCCAGCAATGACATTACTGCTGGTAACACCACGCTACTGTTACGAATATAGATAAGGGCATCATCAGCGTATAGCAAGATTGTGTGGTGGAGCCCATTCCTGACTATCCCCCAGCTGTCCTTCATCAAGCGTATTCTTGCTGCTAGTGGTTCCATTGGTATAGCGAACAATAGTGGGGATAGGGGGCATCCCTGCCTTGTGCCCCTGGAGATTGGAAAGCTATCCGATATGACTCCCCCCGTTTTAACTCTAGCTTGGGGGTTAGAGTAGAGTGTCCGGACCTAACGAATATAATTGGGGCCTATTCCCATTCGCCGCATTGTGGCTAGTAGGAAGTCCCATTCTAGGGTGTCAAACGCTTTTTCAATGTCCAGTGACAGCACCATCTCATCAAGTGCCTCCGGGGGGGTATCGCCCATTATGCTCAGCAATCTGAGAATGTTTTAAAAAGTGTTGCGTTTCGGGATAAGGCCATTTTGATCCTCATGTATTAGGGTATGTATAATGGGAGCTAGTCAGTTAGCCAATATTTTACCTAATATTTTGCAGTCTAAGTTTAGGAGCGAGAGTGGTCTATAAGATTTAACATCAGTGGGGTCACGACCCTGTTTGGGGAGAACCACTATCATAGCTTCTCTCTGAGATGGGGGAAGCTGTTCATTGGCCCACGCCTCTTCAAACACCTTCAGCAGATGAGGCTTTAGGCGAGAGGAGTAGGTTGCATAGTACTCTATCGGGAGGCCATCTGTGCCAGGTGCTTTGTTCCTGGGCATTTGCGTTAGGGCTAAGTCTATTTCGCCCGCTGTCACGGTGGTTTCAAGAGAGTCCCTGTCTGCTGGGGATAATTGCAGTAACAGAGAGTCTCCCAGGAAGGACTCGAGTTGCGGTGACGTGCACGAGGTGCGTTTAGTGTACAACTTTGTGTAATATTCACAGAATGTTCCATT
Source organism: Pleurodeles waltl (assembly GCF_031143425.1). Lineage (NCBI taxonomy): Eukaryota > Metazoa > Chordata > Amphibia > Caudata > Salamandridae > Pleurodeles > Pleurodeles waltl. The sequence goes on along the minus strand of NC_090444.1, from coordinate 338,024,113 downwards.
TATTTTGAGTTGCGTGTTTACCGTAGTGTGTATATCTACCCGTATGGCCCCGATGGGGGAATGCTGTTTATCCTCCCGTAGCAACCACGCCAGCAATCTGCCTGATCTGTCGCCTTCTGTGTGCAAGCGCGATAAGTGGTAGTTATAATCGTGACATCGGAGTCTGCTGTCTACTTAGTTGTAGTTCGAGCGCGCTTCTTTAAGCGCTGTGTGGGGGATTTTGTTGCGTCCTACCGCTATTTCTGCTACCCTGAGCTCCTGTCCTAATTTACCGACTTCTACCTGTAGGGTGTTACTCCCCACGTGGTGGACATGCATTATCCTCGTACCACCACTTTATGGGCGTCCCATTCGGCTGCCAGTGAATTTGCTGTTGAGTCATTTGTTTCCCAGTACTGATTCAATGTGGATTTTAGAATTTCCACGAATGCCTGGTCTTGTAGAGCTTCTACCTGCAGGCGCCACGTGGGAATCGCCTGTCGCCTCCTACCCCAGTCCAGTGACACTTTCAGTGGTGAGTGATCCGACAGTGTCCTTGCTAGGTATTCCGACCCATTAACCAATGCTGTTATGTTCTGGGTTATATCTATTCAAGAGTGAGTTTTGTGTGGTGCTGAGTAGAATGAGTATTCCCTCTGCTGCGGGTGTCCAATGCGCCATAGGTCATATAATCTCATGTACCCCGCCCATGTCTGTAATGAACTTGTGGTGTTTCTTTTTGCTGTCGGGCTCGTTGGAGCGCAAGACCTGTCTAGTGTTGTATTTGGTGTGCTATTAAAGTCTCCCCCCCAGATGGCCGGAGCCGAGGGGTTAACCAATAAGGACGGCATGAGTGTGCTCAGGAAGCCTGCGATCCCGCAGTTTGGGGCGTATATACCAACTATTGTCAGCTGTCTGCCATCTAGCTGGCCTTCCACCACCACAAATCTTCCGCCTTGGTCTATTCTGTGCGCTGTTTGGAGGAATGGGACCCCGCCTGCTATCCAGATCCACACGACCCTCGCGAAGGCCGAGTATTTTGTGCCTATTACCTGCCCACCCCACTTCGTGCGCAGCTCCTGCAGATAAGGCTCCAGCATGTGTGTCCCTTGTATAATAGCAATGTGTGTTCTCATGCGTTTAAGGCGTGTGTACACCCGGGACCGTTTACTCGGCGCTCCCAATCCCCTCACATTCCATGTTACAATATCGTATTGATTTATGTTACATTTCGTATGTGGTGCCATGTGAGTTTATAAGATGCGCCTATTTGTGCATGCCTATCAATTGCCTCCGTCCCATGCTCAGCCACCCCCTCTGCTGTGTCATTTAATAAAGATTCCATTTGCGGCAGTGAGCCCTGCCTTTTAGGTGGATCTATCGTGTGCTCTATTACTAAATTACAACTCCATCCCGCCCCAACTGCAACCTTAACCCTACTAAAAATTTGTGTGTAACTACTTAACCCATAACAGTGTGAAAAAACCTGTATCCGACTGGATATCTGTGGTGGTGTAATGTTGACAACCAGATGTGGCTCTTTTATGGGGCTCACATCTTTCCGCAGACTTAATCTGCTAATAACATTGGGCGCCCCCCCATTGTGAAGGAGAGAGAGAGAGAGAGGGGGAGCCTCCCCCGCTACCCCCTGAATTTGACCGTCCCCCCGCTCTCCCCATACACGCGCCCGGGAGATGGGAGGTGGGTTATGCAAAAGATACACGCTGTTGTTAGTGTCCAGTTCTCCGGGGCCGTCCCCTCTCGAAGGCCCCCAGTGCCATCCGAACACGGCGACTATTTGCGTTAGTTAAAATGTGGAGTGGTGGAGTATAGTTAAAGCTCGTCTGCGGTTCTGGGGGTAACTATCGGTCCTTTTCACACTCCTGTTATTGTAGAGTCAGAGCTGGCCGTGTCGGAGTCCAAGTTGATCTCAGGAGTCGACCTGGGTTCTCCAAAGTTGCTTTGCATCAGCAGGTGTGTTTCCTTCAGCACTTTCGCCCTTTCTTCAGCTGTCTGTCGATCATTGGGTTGACCCCTGGTGCATCTCTTAGTTCGTTTCCTCGATGCAGCGGTTATCCATTCCTCGGCTTCCTCGGCACCCTCCCGGGGGCGCGCCAGGCCCTTGGCGTGTAACCATGTCCAGGCGTCCTCAGGGGAGGTGAAGATGTGGGTGTGGTCCTCCAACATCACTCGTAGTTTAGCGCGGAACAACAGAGCATATTTAATGTCATGTTCTCGCAGGCGCTGTTTGATTTTAACATAGGTGTTACGTTGGTTTTGCACCTCTTGTGTGAAGTCTGGGTATGCATTAATAGTTGAGTCATCATAATTATATGGGCCTTTATTGCGGAACTGTTGCAAAATTGCGTCTCGATCCCTGTTATTTACAAATCTAGCAATCAGTGGTCTAGGTGGTTGGCCTGTGGCCGGAGGTCTACCCGGGATTCTGTGTACCCTTTCTATGGAGAAGAACTTGGACGGAGACCCGTTTAGTACTTCCTTGATTAGCCATTGCTCTATGAATAGCTCAAAGTTCGGTTGCCTCATATTTTCAGGGAACCCCAGAAAGCGAATATTGTTGCGGCGCGATCTACTCTCCGCTTCCTCCGATCTCCGTCCGGAGTGGCTTCACCTCTGCATCTAGGCGCTGTATTTGTTTTTGATTATCTTGGGCCATGGTGGCCAGTTCGGTTATCACCTCTTCTGCTGATTTCACTCTTTCCGACAACTTGCGGTGGTCCACTCGGAGTAAACTTAGATCTTGGGAGACTGCGTCTATTCTATTTTCCAGGGAGGATTTAGGCCTGTATTTATACTCCGTTTGCGCCGAATTAGCGTCGTTTTTTTCGACGCAAATTAGGCGCAAAACTAACACCATATTTATACTTTGGCGTTAGGCGCGTCTAGCGCCAAAGTATGGGCAAATAGCGTCATTTTTTTGCGTGAACGCCTTCCTTGCGTTAATGAGATGCAAGGAAGGCGTTCCCGTCTAAAAAAATGACGGCGACGCAAATGCGTCGTATTTATACTCCCGGGCAAAAATCACGCCCGGGAGTTGGCGGGTCAAAAAACCCCGCATTTGCGCCACTATTTAACGCCTGGGTCAGGGTAGGCGTTAAGGGGCCTGTGGGCTCAAAATGAGCCCACAGGTGCCCTCCCCTGCCCCCAGGGACCCCCCCTGCCACCCCTGCCCACCCCAGGAGGACACCCAAGGATGGAGGGACCCACCCCAGGGACATTCAGGTAAGTTCAGGTAAGTATAATTTTTTATATTTTTAATTTTTTTTGGTGGCATAGGGGGGCCTTATTTGTGCCCCCCTACATGCCACTATGCCCAATGACCATGCCCAGGGGACATAAGTCCCCTGGGCATGGCCATTGGGCAAGGGGGCATGACTCCTGTCTTTACTAAGACAGGAGTCATTTAAATGGCGTCTGGGCGTCGAAAAAAATGGCGCAAATCGGGTTGAGGCGATTTTTTTGCCTCAACCTGACTTGCCCCATTTTAAGACGCCCTAACGCCATTTTCCCCATACGCCGGCGCTGCCTGGTCTACGTGGTTTTTTTCCACGCACACCAGGCAGCGCCGGTCTGCTAGCGCCGGCTAACGCCATTCCATAAATACGGCGCCCGCATGGCGCTTCAGAATGGCGTTAGACGGCGCAAAATTTTTTGACGCTAAACTGCGTTAGCGCAGTTTAGCGTCAAAAAGTATAAATATGGGCCTTAGTGTCCACGATCGCTTGTAGTACCTTCTCAAATTGTGCGGAATGTGACATAAGTGTGCTTTCTAATGTTTGTAGAGACGGGTTTGGCTGTTGGTCGCAGTGCGCTACGCTTTGGGCGTTCCGGTCTTGGTTCTTGGACGATTTAAGCCTGCCTGCCATTGTGCCCGCCTGAAGAAAGCCGTGCGGGGTGCGGCGGTGCTCTGCACAGTTTTGTTTTGACCTTGCAGTGAATTTCCCCTGCGCCGTGTTCTCTTGACACAGTATTTGCTCCCTTACTCTCCGGGCACCGCGTTAGTTGGTGGAGTATGAGCAGGGTTTATTCTTCCCTTTTCACTGATCAGAGCATGCCTCTGTCCGCAAGCCAATGAAGGGGCCGCCGGTGCAGCCGGCGGAACCAGAGTCGAGTAGTCCCGGGATCTGATAGTGCATCCTCCTTGGGGTCAGGGTTCCGTGCCTGCTACTCTGGTAGTTCAGACACCCAGAGGGGGCAGCGGCGGTGACGGGCCACGGCCGCACAGGTGGGGGCGGGGGATACAGCCAAGTGTTCAGTCCAGGGAGGTCAACCCACGGGCGGGCCCACGTTCCCCTCCGCTCATGACGGCCAAGGTCCGAGGATAAGCATCCGCCAGTGCTCTCCGTCCCAACGTGTCACTAGTTTGTCTGGTGTGTGGTCTCTCCGCTCCCTGGGGGCCGGATCCGTTCCTACGCTCGACAGCCCGCCCGGGGGGGCCGCCCAGACCACCGTGCCACGCTCAACAGAGCATGGGTTTGCCCCACAGCCAGGAAGCAGTGCCACAGTGAATGCCTCCAGCGAGAGGGGGCTGAGGGGCGAAAGAGGGGCCCACGCCGCTCCCAGCCGCCGCGTCTCACCTGCCACAGAAATCCAGGTCCCCCCGCACCCGAGTAGGCCACAGCTCTCACCTCCAGGCGGGGGCCGCACTGCTTCTCATGTGTGCAGGCCGGACCGGGCCAGCACGGGCCCTCCCGCACGCCTCGTATCCCGTGTCCGGTCGGCCCCCTGTGGGTCGCCTCCTGCTTTGGTCCGGGGCCCCAGCCCGGGCCACCACTGCCTCTAATTCACGGCGCCACCCCTCGTGGCGGGTGCGCCATGTAGTTCTTCAGGCTCCCCGGTGGGTCCGGCAGCTCAGCGATACCTCGCCCAGAAGGGGTGCAGGGTAGATGGGGAACACCCCACCCCTCCACGCCCTGGGTGTCTCGGGCGATCCTCAACTCCGGCAGCGGTACGGCGGCTCAGCGCCCCTGCCCCTCGGGAGAAGGGAGAGCCGGTCCGCCGGCCACAGTTCAGCTCACGCTGGGCGGCACCATTTTGAGAGCTCCCGGGTCCTCACCTTGATCCCCGGGTCAGTCCCGGACGTTCGGGCCAGTTTTACCGGGTGTCCTCTCCCCCTGACCACCCTCAACTTGGGGGGGGGGGGCAGCACAGGACCTCTGCAGCATCGATAAAATTCCAGGGGGGGCGCCCTACAGGATATTTATGGCAAGTCCAGGATAGAGCTTGCTAACTAGGCGTCCTTCCCGGCCGCCATTTTGGCTCCTCCCCATGATGATGTCACACATGTGTTCTGTTACAACCTAATATTGCTTGCTGGTGGCCTAATAGTCTCAGGTCACAAACGGGCCCAATTGTTCATGAGGCCTTGCCTTTCTTTTTGCCTCCACCTTCTAATACAGCCACCAACCCTGCTCTGTCTTCTACATGGGTGTCAACCATAAGCGCAGCCTGCCTCATCCTCGTTCCTGTCTCGTTCAGGCACCTGCTAGGCACCAATTCACATCCTGAAAGTAATCTACCGCCTGACACAGCAAGTACGCTAGTTTATCTAACTGTGACCTCCTTATCTGTAACTGGAGGTAAATCAGCAGCCCGAGCACAGAAAGACTTTTCCTCCTTTTACGCTCCTATGGGGGGGTGAACATGACACAACCGTGGTTGTCACAACTCCTGAAGCTTCTCCGAGGCCTATCTCAACCCATCTACGATTGGTTGAGAATGCCCAGCTTCAGTAAATCCTCCCTGCCAGCTTCACACAGAGTGCTAATTGCTTCCCTGACCACCACAACATTGTCCATAACCCTTATTTACAGGTGATGTTAATACTGAGATCTTTACCGAACTTGGCCTACCTCACTAGAAATAATGACTTCCTCAGCTGTCCCTGCCTGCCTGACTGGCACTTGCTTCCTAATGTGTCTACTGTCCAATCTGTGCCCTATAAATGCCCTCTAACCTTAACCCCATCCATCCCTCCTTCCACCTTTCCTCGGTCCCTGTCTAGTAGCCTGTGACACTTGCCAGACGTCACTTAGGGAGACTGGCTGTCACCTTGCTCCCCTTGGGTCTCTACATTCTTGAAGGCAAAGTATGTTGTAAATATCACTGCAGTACGCTGGGGATCCGACTAGGATATTACAGGGGAGACTAGACAGACCTATGGTAGTGGCATGAATTAGGGAAGAGGAGACTTACTTGGGAAGATACAGAATGGAATGGACAGTCTAGAGCATCGGTACTCACAAACATTTTTCCGGGGGCCAACATTTTTGGTCTATTATGTGAGGAGGGCTGCACTGATGCCAGCAATGTGGCACTCAGAAGGAGAAAGTTCCAGGGAGTGGTGCCAGTAAATTGGGTGTAGTGGAAGCGAAACACATAAGAGCTGCAAACTAGAATTAATCCCAGCTTCCCCACTTTATCAAATTGTGTGATCCTAGGCAATTGTTGTGTTCCACTTTCCCTTTTTTCTTCAATATCACATACAAAAGCATGTCGAAATACATGACCTCAAGATGTGGAATGTGCAAAACCTTCCCCTGTGTTTGATTTAATAAACTATAATGTTTGTGTATAACAGGAACCCAACCCACAGCGTGCACTTAACAGCTGATATGCATCTTAGCTCACTATTGACACTGTTGTCAGGCTGGGGGAAAAACAAATGTAAATTCATGTTTAAAAACTTACTTTAAAAAAAAAGTTCTCAATGTGGTGATAAAATGTGATGTACGAAGGTGAAACGGTTTTATATGTTAATGAAATACGCTTTCTGAATTTTGAGTGGATTTAATCATATTTTTACAGTATTGCTTTAAAAATAAAGGTGCTTCTAAAGATAAACAGTGCTGGATAAACTAGTTACTTTCTTTCTTTAATTTTGGTTAACCTTTACATAAATGCTTGCTTGTTTATTTCGTTTCTTGCTCAATGTTTGCACTGATTCAGCCCACTGCTGCTTTTGACTTTGGGGCTGCATGTAAAGGTCAGGGGGGCCGCACTTTGAGTATCACTGGTCTAGAGGGAAATCTGGACAGATTACAGGAGGACATGGAGCAGAAGGAGGAGGGCGAGAAGAAGACTGTAGGAGATTGAAGTGGAAAAAAAGAGAGCAGTAGAGGGGCATGGTCAGAGATAAAGGATGAGTATTAGGTAGAGAGAGAGAACAGGAGGGTGAGGCAAATGGAGAGGAGGAGCAGAGTGAGGTATGGAGGAGAAGGAGGTAGAGAAAGGCGGAATTTAAAATAGATACAGAAGGTAAAGAAGAGCAATGAGAAGGCTGAGATGGCAATAGAGAAGATGGTGGCGAGTGAGGGAGGCAAGAGGGGTGATGCAGAGGAGGGATGGTGAGGCAGCAAGAAAGTACAATGTAAAGTGGACAAATGAAGTGGAAGGGTTTCAAGGACAAAGCTGAGGCAAAAGTGAAGAGAATGGTGAGACAAAGGAGGAGGGTGAGGTGGAGTGAGATTGAGGGTGGGGTAGAGAGACAGTAGTACAGAGGACATACTGAAAGGATGAGGTTAAGCAGACTGAGAGGAGGGGATGGAACGTAGAGAGAGAGAGGAGCGACAAATGGTGAGATGGAGAGAGAAGAGAAGTGTGGTGAAGGAGGAGGAGGGTGAGGCGGAGAGAGAGTGAAGTAAAGTGTGAGGTAGAAAAGGGTAGGTCGAGGCTGAGACAGTGGAGAAATCTGGCACTAATAGAGAAAATCAGGCAGAGCAAAGAGAAGGGTGAGGGAGAGAGAAAGGATGAGTGTTAGGCAGAAAGGAGGATGATATGGAAAAAGAGAAGGAAGGTAAGGTGGGAGCAAGTAGAAGGGTGAAGTGGAGAGAGGATGAAGGTGTGATAGAAGGAAATGAGAAGGATGAGAAATAGATATAGATGTTGGGGAACTGAGAGAAAGAAGAGTATAGAAAAAAGAGATGAGGGTAGGATAGAGAGAGGACTGGCACAGGGTGAAAGGAGAGGTGGGATACAGAGAGAGGATGAGTGTGAGTTAAAGAGAAAAGAGAAGAGTGAGGTGGAAGGAGAGAAGGAAAAGAGGATGGTAAGGAATATACATAGGTGTAGGGTGGAGGTGGGCAAAAGAAGAGTGTGGGATGAAGAGACAGGAAGAGCATAAGGTAAAGAGAGAGAGGGTAGGATGGAGGGTGGAAGTGCCTTGAATGGAAGGAGAGGAGGAGGGTGAGGGAAGGAGGGTGAGGGGAGGTAGACAAAGACAGGTGAGAACCATGAAGCAGACAGAAAGAACAAAACTGAGATGGAGGAAGGCGATGAATGGAGGTAAAGCGAAAGGAGGGGATGAGGTGGGCAGAGCAGAGTAGAGGACTGTGAGGTAGGTAGTGAGATGAGGAGAGTGAGGTGATGAGAGAAAAGGAGGATTAAGCAGTAAGAGAGGAGGACATGGTGAGAGAGTTAGGACAAGGGATTGGTGGAGAGAGGAGTTGGATAAGATAGTCAGATAAAGAGAGTCAGGCAGGGCAGAGGGAAAGAAGAAGTGTGGCCATGCAGAGAGAGGCAGAGGAGTATGAGCAGAGATAGAAGGTAGATAAGGCAGAATTGAGTGACTGAAGGTGTGAGAGACTAGTGGTAAGACTGAGGTTCGAATTGGCTGACATTTGCTGAATTGAAATTGGAGTGACTGAGACTGACTGAGGGTAGGATTCAGAATGAAAGAGACTGGCTGTGAGTGAGACTAAGAGTGACTGAAATTATGATCGACAACTTGATTCATTAAGACTGACAGTGACTGAAAACGACTGAGTGGCTTACAGGACCACAGCAACTGAAAGTTACTTGAGCTGTGAAATTCTGTGACTCACTGAAAGTGATAAAGATTGAGTGTCAGTGTGAAACTGACTGACACTTAGGGCCTGATTACGAGTGAGTCATTATTTCTTGACCCCTGAGTAAACCCTTAATTGCACAGGGGCCAAAATTACAATTTAAGTGCTATTTAATGCATCTGATGATTACCGGCTGTGTTAAATACCTGAACCTTTGTTTCATTTTGGCAGGTCAAACCTTCTGAAATTTAACAGGTGAAAAGCATACACTATTTACTGTATCATGCACATTTTGATGTGTTAAACACCAAAATCCTCATGTTACTCCCCAGAAACTCAGAATAAGTGCTATTTATCGCACCTGATAAATAACATACCCCATTGTATCGTAATTTATGAGGTGCAATAAAAAGCACTTATGCTTGTAATCAGGCCCTTAGAGTGATTGGCTGAGGATGAGAGTCAGACAGCGACTGAGAATGACTGAGAGTCAAGGTAAAATTGCGAATGACTAAGAGATCAACTAAGAATGAAGGTGAGACCAAGAAACAGAGTGATTAACTGAAAGATACTGAGTGCCAGATTCTGGCTGAAGATGAGATGGAGATTGACTGTGATTGGCAGTGATGAGAGTGCCTAAGAGTGAGACTGAAAGTGACAGACTATGGTGGGTGAAGCTGGGTAAGTCAGACAGAGTAAGAATAACTGAGACTGACCGGGATTGAATAAAGCTGAGTAACTGAGGGTGGCTGATGGTGAGATGGGAAGAGACAAATGACTAACTTTGACAAGGAGACTGAGGTTGACTGTGGGATGGGTATTGAGTGATTGTGTCAGAGTCACCAGATCACGTCCACCACAAGACAGCTCCAATACTCTGATTAGAATGTCACAGAGTCTAAGAGAGTCCAAGTGGGGAAAAGGGGATTAGGTAGGGAACAGCTGGGAAGGCGACCTGTAGGAAGCAAAAGGTTAGAACACACAATATCAAGATTATATCAAACTAATCATTACTAGGCTATGACTCTAAGCATTTTCATACTGGAAACATGGATAACTTAAGTATGGAATTAAATAACAAGGCCTCAAAAATGTTTGAATACATGTGAGGGAATCAAGAAAGATTAATACAGCTTTCTAATGAACCACTCAATTAAATGTTCCACATGAATTAGAAACATCAGAATTTTCTAGAATTACGCTTTCAAATTCAAGCATAGACTTTGGCATGAGGACAAGGAAATAATCTGAATGATTTCTATAACACCATATGAATTGTACTTGAGAGACTTGTTATGCACGTACAATATAACACCATAACTTTGAAATGTGTTGTAGTTCAATCTTTGATTTGATTAAATTTCTTCTGCCATTTTGGACAGCCCGTATTGTTTCTGTATGTGTTTCATTTGATATTGAGATTAATCTACATGACCTTAGCATTGTTAATATAGGGAAATAAATATTCTAACTTTCACTAAAAAGTGTAGTTATTCATGACTAAAAGGTCATGGTGCGTGACAATTACTGACTCCATAGATTACTGATGTTATTGATTGATGTGGAGTATTGATTACTGTGTGTTGATTATTGATTATGTACTGGAGCTATGGTAAGAACATCTTAATTGCGAGTCAAAAAGTTCATCGACCTATTTGCGTCCTCTCGTAAGTTTACTTATTAAGGTCAGACACGCTAACAGAGATGGTAGCAGAGGTAATGGTTAGTCTCCTTAAGAGCTTATCATAGACGTCTGGTACAGAGTAACAGGTGTTAACAAAGGTGGTAAAAGAGGTAATGGTTTGTCTCTTGAAGAGCTTACCATAGGCGCCCGGTATCGAATAATAGGCGAACAGAGATACTAGCAGGAGTGAAGGTGTTCCCAGAGATGGTAGCAGTTTGATGAGCTGGTCCTTTGCGAGTTTATTATTATTGAGATTTGGATTTTGTTTTTCAATTATGCTAATTGGGAGAAGATATTCCCTGAAGTCCAGAAATTACTTTCCCAGAATCCTGGATCCTGCAAATGGTTGTTTGAGGGTGTTCTCGGCGTTCTAGTGACAGTGTGAATGAAGTAGGTTGCGCTTGCACATCTTCTGCAAATCGCAGGTGAATTGTGAGGTTTGTTAGGGAGTTTGCATGCTCCAAATTAAGTCGTAGAAGGAGTGTGCATACTCCGCAGTGTGAGAGTAGGGAAGTCATCGAACTTCACATGTGTGTGGCTCTTTGTGCTAAAAAGAAATGGTCCACGTGGTTGTTGATGTACGGACCCTGCGTGGTCTAAGACTCCGGACTATATTGAAAAGTGTATGAGACACTTGGTTTTATGTTGTAATCTGGTTGGTTTAGTAGGTTGATCGGGTGTGATCAACAAGTCGGAGTGTGAGTAAAGTGAGTGAAAGAAAATTACGACTGAGATTTGGCGAGTCCTATGTGCACCAGGTCAGACCCATTGATCAGCTCGGAGTAAAATTTGCTGGTTGAATTTTACTTGCGAAGCTGGGATACCGAGGAAGAAGGAGTAGCTCTAAGTGCGAGAAGAGCCATCAGTAAAAAATCTATAAGGTTTCTGAAGCAATTGAGTTACCTTTTCCTGTAGTAAACCAGCTGATTTGTTTTTTGGGGAGTTTTTGGTTTTTGATTAGTGGTTGCAATTTTTTTGATTTAGCTTGTGTGAATCAGAGTTTGGGTGGACAAGCCGCAAGACTTTGTCAGCCACAATACGTGTGAGTGTGACGTCATTGGAGTCGTGCTGGAATAGGTCTGTTAGTGATAAGGGTCACGCACGGTTTGGCAGCCGTCCGTGAGAGGCAATTGGTTGAGAAAGTAGGTGAAAGGAATCTTGGGGTTAAAAGTCACTTCCTGATTTGATTTTGAATAACAAAAAGGTAGAAAAGATGACATTTTTCAAAGCTGTAAAGAATGTCTTAAGGGGAGATACGTACATTACAATGAGTGTAGGCGAGGCTACACCGCCAGAAGGTACACCAGCTTAAATTGTAATGGAAGAGAAGGGTGTTGTGCAATGTCTTTGCCTAAAGCAATGGTGCAAATTGACAGAGAAGGATGAGAACTTAGTGTTTCCTACAAATGGGACGTTCAATTTGAGGGTTTTGGAGCATTTAAGGATGGTGCTATATGAATCAAAGCCCCTTCCGAGACCAGCACAGATTGAGACATTAGTGATTTGGGAGCTAGTGGCTAGACAGCAACAGCAACAGAAATTCAACAGGAGGATGAAAAAATCAGAAAAGACTTTAGCAGAGGCTAGATGGGACTGTGTTCAGATAGTTTGGAGGATGGAGACTTTGCATAGAATTAAGTTGTTTCCGGCAATTACATAGGAGAATGAGAAAGAAGGAAAGAAAGCTACTAGGAAAACAAACAGAAGTCCGTCTGAGAGTAAGGAGGCTAGAAAGCCTTCAATTGCGGAGGAGGAATCAGATGATGATGTGTTTATTACACAGTTATTGAGAGATCGCCCACCACCAAATACAGTACATGAGAGTGGTCCAAGTACCAGTCAAGATCCGACAACCCGACACAGGTTAATGAGACAATGAGTCCGATGCAGGTTAATGCTAGCCTGACACAGAATGGCTAGCCTGACACAGAATGCGATGCAGAGTGGTCTTAATGTGCTTACTACTCCTGTAGTGCAAAACCAGGTGCATTCACCACAGGTTCAGAGAATGTATCCTGATGTGCCCATTATGGAAACGACTTCGAACCTAATGGTGCCAATGGAACAGGTTTACCCGAGACCGATGTTGGTTCAGACAGAACCAACTCCAATTTTACTGCCCGAAGTACAGCCGCAGGTAATGCCAATATTCACTCCAGTAACAGGGACACAGTCAGATATGACTCCGATAATGAATCAAAATATGGGAGTTACTCTCCCACAGAGCATAAGTGCCAGAACAGCCTCAGATGCTATATCGTTACCTATTACTGTTGGTCCAGCGGTACCATTATTTGCACAGAAGAAACCTACTGTAGGTGAACAGGGAGCAATGTCCCAGAATATAATGAGGAGAGGACATAATGAAAACGTTCAGATAGTCTCTCCTGTGGGACAGACTTTTGACGTATCAAGACCATTGTTAGACTTTAGTCCATTTGTAACACTTCCAGATACTATGGGAGGGCCAAACATTATCCAGAACTTGAAATTATTGACACAGCAGACCTCGAATGTAGTTGCACAGCAGGTGCCACCAGTCCAAGCAAGTAACATTTTGTTCCAAGGATTGACAGCTCAGCAGTTGACTGAATGGTTAGTCAAGCTGAATACCCCACAGAGTGCTCCTAAGGGAGAGGAGTATTTGAATTATACCAGGCTAAGCATGGAAGCGGGTGAACTCATTGAGGGAACTATGGGGGTGAACAGGTTAGAATCCTACACAGAGGGAGTTGAGATATTTGTGCTAGAAGATTACGTGGGAAGTAAGCAATGTGCATCAGAAATTAGCAGAAAATGAAGCATTTGAAAAAGAGTTACAGATTAGATTTTGAGGCTGAAGATTTCGAACACATGACATCTGCCGGAATGAAGGGACACCTTAAGGAATTCCTTCAAAGTGCTCAGACCTGGAGAGCATTAGACAAATGGGAAGGCAAATGGGTAAAGAAAAGAGACAAGAGGAAAAGGGATTCTTAGGAGCTGACTTCAAACGTGCAGCAGGATAAAGGTCCAGTGAATGTTTTACCAGTGAGAGATTCCGGTGGGGTGGGGGGGTTGTTCATGTTCCATGGAGCAGAAGTGACATTTTGTCATTCACAAATGATTATCCAAAATTGAGAGAAAAGCCAGTAGAATGGTACCAGCAGGCAGACAGGTCTGTGAAACTTGCAATGTGTTTGTGGGAAGACTTGAACACATTACTAGAGATAGTGTTTCCATCTGATCTGTGGATCGAGTGTAAGAGGAGTGTAGATTGGCCAACAAGTGAACTGAAGAGAGACAAGAATACAGGTGCACCGTCTCCTGAGGTAATGAAATACTTCTATAAGGCGATGGAGGTTTTGAAAATGAGAATTTCGCCCATGAGTATTGTTTGGCAGAGGATTGATAGGACAGCTCAGGAAGCAAAGGAGTCGATACCTGCATATTATGAGAGATTGTTGCAGGAGTTCAAGCACTACAGTGGTACAGAGACAATTGAGGCGAAAGACATGCTTCATTTTGTGTTCAGATTTGTGGAAGGATTGAGACCTGAGATTGGCCAGATGATTAAAAGTCACTTGATTTGCTGGCAAGCAAAGCTGATTGATGAGGTGTTGCAGTATGCAAAATACTGTAATGATGACACTGAGTTAAAGCAGAAAAGCTGAAAGAGAAGGCGATGGTGATGCAGATTAAAGCAGCTCAAACAGGGGTGCAAGGGAATTTTCCACAACAGTTATCACACCAGCAGCAGGGAAACATGATGTTTCAGCCCCAAATGAGAGGTAGGGGTCGTGGAGGAAATATGACTTGTGGTACAGACTTAAGTACTGTAGTGGTTCAGAATGATGTGCAGGGAATGAAGAAGTTATTGCCATGTCACATTTGCGGAGGCATTGGACATTGGAAACAGGAGTGTCCAATGATGGTGCAGGAAGGTGTCTTTCAGCAGAGTAATGACATCAACTCATTCCAGAATGTGAGAGGACCGAGAGTGAGAGGTCCTAATTCACATTTTCAGAATAATATGATTCAAGTGTAACATTTTTAGCCCATGCCTCAGACGCAAATGCCACGTGCACAAATGCCAATGTTGCAACCGATCCAACACAGGTTCCCATGGTACCCAGACATCAAATTCAAATACCTCAAGCCCGATGGCACAGCAACAGGTGATGCTTTCTCAACAGATCACAGGTCAGAGGCATAACCAAAGTAGTAAAACAGTGCACCAATTCCAGTTACACAGTGAGAATGGAATAAATGATGAGTGGACAAGTGACAGTTCGGATGAGGAGCCATGTGTGCTTGCAACTTCCTTAGAAGTAGATCATAGAGGACCCTATGTGAAAGTTAAGGTCATGGGTCACATAGTTTAATTCTTGGTTGACACAGGAGCTACACGGTCTACAGTGAGATGTGCAGAAGTTCCACATTTTCCCCTTTCAGGTAGAACAGTTCAGGTTGTGGGAGTAGCAAACCAGCATTTGACAAACCTGATTAAAGATCAAGTTCAAGTTGAGATTGGCAACTTTCAGGGATTGCATAAATTTGTGGTTTGTGATTCACGTCCGCTATCCCTACTGGGAAGAGACTTGCTGTGTAAAACAAGGGGTTTGATCACTTGTTCGAATAAGAGAACTGAGATTCAAACGAATAGTGATGATGAAGATGACCAAGCCCCAGAGATAGAATGTGAAACTACAAATGAGGAATACCCTCTGATTGAATTTTTCCTGATGTTCACAGTGAAAGAGCTTCATCCTGATTTGCACGGAACGGTTAAAGAGAAAGTGTGGGATTTGACAGGAAAAGAAGTAGGTTTGATAAAGCGAGTTGAGCCAGTTAAAGTCACTGTGAAGCCAAATGCAGTTTTCCCTCAACTTCCACAGACCAACATGCCACAAGATGTCCTTATGAAAGTAGCCCATATAATTGCAGACTTTGTAAAACAAGGGGTTCTGAAGGAAGTATTGAGCAGTCCATGTAATTCTCCGATTATGGGTTTCCAGCTGACCCTTCTCCTGCCAGAACTGCACCTTCACCAGCCTCCACAACAATGACCCACCCACCAAGGCAGGATGCAGCCATCTCAGATGTATCCTCCTCAATATCCGCTCTGTCCAGAAGCACGCAGTAGAGCTATGGAATCTACTCGAATCAGCCTCCCCAGACATCGCCTTCCTGACTGAGACCTGGATGAACCGCTCCTCAGCGCCTGACATCACATAGCCATCCCAGATGGCTTCAAGATCACCCGCAGGGACCACTCCAACAAACCAGGAGGAGACATTGCCATCATCCACAAGAACCTCAGGATCACGACCAGCACCGAAGACACCCTCAGCACAGCCAAACACCTGCACTTCCAGATCCACAATGACCCAAACACCACCCTCCGAGGGACCCTCATCTACAGGCTCCCCAGCCCCGACAGCAGTTCAGCGACTCCATCACCAACGTCATCAGCATACAAACTCTCGCATCCACTGACTACATACTCCTCGGGGACTTAAACTTCCACCTCGAGAACACCAATGACAACAACACTGCCACCCTGCTTGACAACCTTTCCAACCTCGGCTTTAAACAGCTCGTCACAACACCGTCCCACTCCGCAGGCCACACACTCTACCCTATTTTCTCCGCCAGCAATTACATCTCCTTCAGCCATACTACCGAACTCCACTCTACAGACCACTGCTGCATCCACTTCTCTTTCAAGAAACCCACAACACACCACCACCCACAACGGATCCCCCACCACAGTTGGAACAAGGTCACCGAAGACCAACTTATCGCGACCGTCTCCTGGCACCCACCCATCGACACCACTGACACTGATGCAGCTGCCCGCAACTTCAGGCAACGGGTCGACACGTGTGCCAATTCTTTCGCACCAATCAAGAATCCCTCCAACAGAAGCACCAACAGAAAGGCCTTCTGGTTTACCGCCGACCTCCACGAATCTAAGCACACCTGCCGAAGAATTGAAAGAAAGTGGCACCAAGATCAGACTTCGTACAACCACACAGCCTTCAAAAACGCCATCCGCAGACACCACCAACTCATCTGAGCTACCAAGAGAACCGCCTTCAAAGACCGAATCAACAACAATGCACACAGTCACAAGGAGCTCTTCAACGTCTTGAAGGAACTCTCCAAACCCAGCTCCAACGCTAACGACATCCCGCCATCCCAAGACCTCTGCAACTCCCTAGTCTCCTACTTCCACCACTAGATTGCAGACATCCACGACAGCTTCAGCACCCAGACCACCCCCCCGGCAACCACCAACACCACAGATTCACACCTGACGAACATCCTGCTCTCCTGGACCCCCGTCAATGACAACAACACCATCAACATCATGAACACCATCCATTCTGGCTCTCCATCTGACCTCTGATCCCGGTGAGCTGGAAACAAGCGGAGATCAACGCCCTCCTCCAAAACCCCAAGGTGGACACAAAGGACCTCAACAACTTCTGCCTGTCTCCCTGCTCCCCTTCCCGGCAAAAGTCATTGAGAAGGCTGTCAACAGACAACTAACCCGCTTCCTCGAGGAGAACTGCACCCTGGACCCTTCCCAATCTGGATTCCACAACAACCACAGTACCGAAACTGCCCTCATCGCTGCCACTGACAACATCAAAACCATACTGGACAATGGTGAAACCGTCTGCCACCACCCCCTACGCTCACGCCACAGCAATGCAGGAATCCGCAACAGAGCTTTGGAATGGGTCACCTCCTATCTCACCGGCAGAACCCGGAGAGTCCACCTCCCCCATTCTGCACGGAGGCCACCGAAATCATCTGCGGTGTACTCCAGGGTTCGCCCCTCAGCCCGACCCTCTTCAACGTTTACATGGCCCCATTCGCAAACATCGCCCGATCCCACAACCTCAACATCATCTTATACACCGACGACACCCAGCTGATCCTCTTCCACACCAAGGACTCCACCAAGACCTATCTCCACAAAGGAATGAAGGCCATCGCCAAATGGATGAAGAGCAGCTGCCTCAAACTCATTTCCGACAAGACTGAAGTCCTCATCTTTGGCGCCACCCCCTCCACATGGGATGAGTCCTGATGGCCTGCCACTCTCTGAGCTGCTCCCACCGACCACACACCCAACCTAGGATTCATCCTGGACTCCTCATTATCCATCACCAAGCAAGTCAATGCATCTCTTCCTCCTGCTTGAACACCCTCCACATGCTACGAAAGATCTACAAATGGATACCCACCGAAACCAGAAGAACAGTCACCCAAGCCCTCATAAGCAATGCCCTCTACACAGAAACCACGGCCAAACTCCAGAAGAGGCTGCAATGCATCCAGAATGCCTCCACATCCTGGACATCCCCCGCCACTGCCACATCACAGACCACCTCAGAAACCTACACTGGCTCCCAGTCAACAAGAGAATCACCTTCAAACTCCTCACCCACGCTCACAAAGCATTGCACAACACCAGACCAGAATACCTCAACCGATGGCTCTCCTTCTACACCCCGACCCAACATCTCCACTCCGTCGACCTCGCCCTCGCAACCGCCCCACGCGTCCGCAGAACTACAACCGGTCGTAGATCATTCTCGCACCTCTCTGCCAAAACGTGGAACAGTCTTCCCACCCAACTGCGCCAGACCAAAGACCTCCTTACCTTCAGGAAACTTCTCAAGACCTGGCTGTTCAAGCAGTAGCAGCACCTCCGTCCCTTCTCTCCCACCTCCTCAGCGCCTTGAGACCCTCACGAGTGAGTAGTGCGCTTCACAAATTCTTGATTGATTGTTTGAGTGAAAAAACCCATGAGAAGGTTCTTATTGTTCAGGATTTGAGAAAAGTAAATGAGATGGTGGTCAAATGTTGTCCCGTGGTGCCAAATCCAGCTGTGATAATGTTTCAGATTCCATGTGATGCAGAATGGTTCACTATCATTGATTTGTCACAAGCCTTCTTTTCTGTGCCTCTTCATGAAGATGGTCAATTTCAGTTTTGTTTCAAATTCCTGGATTGAGTTCATTGCTGGTGCAGAATTTCTCAAGGGTTTTCAGAGTCACTTCCGTATTCAATCAGATCTTGAAAAATAATTTGGAGTCTTTGGAATTGCCTTTCCAATCGACCTTGGTGCAGTACATTGATAATTTTCTGATTGCGTCCAAAACAAGGGACGAGTTCAAGTATGATACAACTGTCCTGTTGAACCATTTGGGAAAGAATGGTCACAAAGTGTCTCTGCTTAAATTGCAATACTTTCAGAAGGTAGTGAAATATTTGGGTCATCAGATTGAGGAGGGTTCAAGGAAGATATCCAGAGAAAGGATTGCCACCATATTGCAGATAAGTCCACCGATTACACAGAGAGATGTCAGGATGTTTTTATGGATGGTAGGCCAATGGATTCCACATTTTTCAGTCATTTCTAGACCATTGCAGAAGCTGACTCATAAGGAAGTCACTGACCCCATAGTGTTGAATCAAAAGGCTGAAATGAAAGTGTTCACTGAATTGAGAGAAGGTCTGTGCAGGGCTCCAACGTTGGGTATGCTTGATTACATGAAACCTTTGACATTGTTTTGTCATGAGCATGATGCATGTTCTTTGTCTGTCTTGACACAGGCCCATGGAGGTGTAAACCGCCCAGTAGCATATTTTTCAGCTACTCTGGACCCAGTTGCGGCAGCCTTACCAGGTTGTTTGTGTGCAGTTGCAGCAGTTCGACAGAGTCTTACACAGTGTGAAGGCATTGTGATGGGACATCCCCTGACAGTAATGGTCCCTCACTCTATCGAGATTCTACTTACAAGCACGAAATCCCAATATTTGACTGGTGCAAGGTTGACCAGATATGATACAAGTATTCTAGGGTCACCAAGGGTATCACTGAAAAGATTTACAGTGCTGATGCCATGGTGAAATGCAGTGCACATCTGAAGTCGCAAGACTTTGTGTCATTGGGAAATGGATATGAGGATCAAGTCGCAAGGTTTTGCGCATTGAACTGTATATCATTCAAAGACAAGTGGGAACTGTTACCTGAAGAAGAGGAAACTTTTGTACAAGCTATGCATTGAAAATAATTGACACCTCAGAAGAATTAAAAACGTTGCAGAACAATGTTGACAGAGAGGAAAAACTTTCTTGGAGCAAAATGAAATGTGTGCAAAGACAAGATGAATTGTTTGTTTCAGAAGAGGGTCAATTGGTTTTGCCAAATAGCCTTTTGTCTCAAGTGGCAAGGTACTATCATGGTCAAGCACATATTGGAAGGGATGCAATGATTCAATTGTTCAAACATGATTGGTTCAATCCAACATTTAGACAAGTTGCTGAAGCAGTTCACCATCAATGTGTCATTGGCCAACAACTAAACGCAGGAAAAGGGACAGTGGTTAATTTGAGCCACAATGGAAGAGCGGGAGGTCCATTCAGCAGAACGCAGATGGATTTATTGAAATTCCTGTGTGTGGATGTTTGAGATATGTGTTGGTGATTGTCTGCATCTTTAGTCACTGGATTGAAGCTTACCCTACACGAAGAAATAATAGTCTCACAGTAGCGAAACTCTTTAGAATCAGATAGGGGAAGTCACTTCAACAATGAAATAATTAAATTACTGTGTGTAGCATTGAACATTGAGCAGAAGTTGCATTGTAGTTACCGCCCTGAAGCATCAGGACTGGTGGAATAGATGAATGCCACCTTTAAGCGAAGAATTGCAAAGATCTGTGCGTCCACAAATTTGAAATGGCCTGATGCATTGCCTTTAGTGTTGATGTCAATGAGAAACACCTGACAGGAAGACAGGATTGTTGCCGCATTAGATCCTCATGGGCTGAGCTATGAGGTTACCAGCGGTGCCTGCAAATGCACTTGTCAACATTACAGATGATATGGTGTTGGACTACTGCAAAGGTCTGGCATGATGCGGTTCACTCTTTCTCTCAGCAGGTGGAAGCCACCACACTGCCACTGATCCATGAAGCAGGGCACAATCTGAGAGCAGGAGACTGGTTGTGGTCTGGAAACACATGAGGAAATTGTGTTTGAAGCCTTGTTGGAAGGGCCTTTATCAGGTAGTTCTGACAACTACCACAGCTGTGAAGTGTGCTGGAATTCCGAACTGGATTCACTCGAGTCACACAAAGAAAGTGGCATGTCCACTGGATCATGAAGA
Organism: Pleurodeles waltl; assembly: GCF_031143425.1. Classification (NCBI taxonomy): domain Eukaryota; kingdom Metazoa; phylum Chordata; class Amphibia; order Caudata; family Salamandridae; genus Pleurodeles; species Pleurodeles waltl. Next base: position 338,003,469 of record NC_090444.1, on the reverse strand, counting down.
AGTGTTGTTGAGAGTACCAACAACAGTGAGACAAGCCTCAGGGCCAGAAAGAGAACAAAGGGGATCTGAGACCGGATCTGAGCTCGTTGAGGGCAGTTCAGTCACTCCTGTGAGAGACGAAGGAGAAGACCTCCAGGAGGGTGATGGAGAGCCTATCTCAACTGAGGCAGCAGCAGAGGCTAGTCAGAGGAGGGCTTTCCCAGAAGCAGACGATCTTGATAGACAAACAGGGCAATTGCCAGACCCAGAAGGGAAAGGAGTTGAGGTGCATCAAAGTCACTGTCATCTGACTCCTCCTGAACGGACTGCAGGTCCGTCAAGAAAAAACTTCATAGAACAAGGAGAAGGTTCAAGTTCTACACTGAAGGGAACACTGACAAAAGGTCCACTGAAAGGAGATAAGTGACTGGAGTCGCAAGTAGAAAAAGGAAAAGAAGTAGTGGTTGTTGAACCAACAATCGAGGAAGAAGTAGATACCACAAGAAAAGAAGATCTAAGTGAAGGAGAACTGTATGGTGATTGAAAATTGAAAAGGGAAAGAATAATAAGTCAGAGGTACGCAGGTCCTGAATGAGTGTATGCAACTCCAATTGAATGGCAGCAAGAGTTTTTGGGCCAGATGTATCATGAAGGCCTTTTGCGATTCGGAAATAGCGATTTTTAAGAAATCGCTATTTCCGACTTGCAAAATGCCATGTATCACATTTGTGAATCGGTAATAGCGATTTCTTAAAATTGCGATACCGGCCCCATTTGCACCTATGGGCCTGTTGGCCCATATCTGAGAATTTTTTGCGTTTCCAAAATTGCAATTTCTTAACCAGAAATCGCAATTTTGGAAATGCAAAACCCCAGGGTGCTGGGGGCCTAAGGCCCCCTCTGCTGCACCCCAAAAAAGATTTTGGGGACATGTAAGCTGCACACATGCCAAAAGGGCATTTGTGCTTTACATGTACATTTGAAAAATGCATTTTAAATGCATTTTCTAATTTTGCACATGGTTACGCCCAGGTTCAACCTGGTGGTAAATAGCAATTCCTAAATGCCCAAATCGCATTTAGGAATGGCTTCATACATGTGCTAAGAAATCGCAAATAAAGAATCTTTATTTGCGATTTCTTATTTAGAGAGTCGCAATTTGCGACTCTCTAAACAGGGTCGCAATTTTAAGGAATCGCTACTTTAGCGATTCCTTAAAATTGTGTTCAGAATGTCTTTCATACATTCTGAACTGGCTTTTTGCATTCGCACCGTTTGCAAATGCAAAAACCATTGATACATCTGGCCCTTTGTCTTTTTGTTTTGATAGAGACATTCCAGGTCAATATTTTGGCACTTGAAGGAAACAGCAAACTGAACTGCTGAAACAATCTGAGAAATATTTTGAGGAAGAGACCATTGAAAGTAACCGGAAGAGACACTGATAACCTGATTTTACTTTTGAAACTTGATTTTGACAAAGCTGCTACCCGATTTTGACAAGGGATCCTGGAAGTGAAACTGAAATCTGTAAATAATCACTGAAAGAAGAATTGTCTATTTTTGATTTTTGCTGCTATTTTTTCTAGATTTTCTTCTGCTTTCTGATTCTTTACAGATCATGAGTAACATTAGTCAACAAGGTAGGAATGCTAGGCGCTGTAAATATATGAGCATTGGTTTGGCAATCATATGTGGGATATTGTTTGGTTTGTTGATTGTGGGTATGTCTGTTCTTGATAAGAATGAAGCCAACCATACTTCTGCCTTTGAGATGACTACTGCACTAACTGCAATAGAGAAGTTTAGGTTAGATGAGAAATATTTGCATTGGGAAACTAAAGCGCAAGGAGAACTTTCTTCTAATGTTTTCTTTCGCTTGTTGAGTATGTTGAAACAATGGATGTGAAGAGTTTTTATGTGTGTACGCAGATTCCTTCATCAGTCGAGGAAGGAGTCACCTACCATAGTCTGTCACTAATTTATGGAATAAATTGTAGTCTGCTACCAACAAGATTTTATAACCAAGAGTACATTCAGTACTTTTACTCAAATTATGATGTTGGGTTTTCATTTGTCCCTATAATTAGGTATTGGAGTAGAGTAGCTAAAGATAATGATATAGTAATAGTTAGAGGGTTCTTTGAACCTACATTGACGTTTGGCACAGCTTATGCACACTGCAATAATCTGACATGATTGCTTACACCTTTAGAGAAAAGCTTTTTAGATGACAGGAAAAAGGCATTAAAGGAGAAATTAGAAAAAGGCTTAGAGAAAAGGACTTACAGGAATGATTATGCTTATAGTTCAATTAAAACGCAAGGGAAATTAGCTTTAGATGTGCAACACATAGGGAAACTTTGTATATACAGACCTAAATCCTGCACTGACACTTTATTTGTGGGAACAAGTGAATGTAGGCATGTGTTTTTGTTTCAGAGTAAATGGACGTTTATGTTGAATGGACAGGACCCTGCTATTCCCGGGATTTATTACATCTGTGGTCTTAATGCTTATTACTATCTTCCAAGGGGATGGTATGGGACATGTTATTTGGGGGTAGTTTTCCCAAAGATTTATCAAATGGAGGATTTACTGAAGTTTCTGAAAGTGACTGAATTACATCATAAGAGACAGAGGACGGAGCCCTCTTCTGGTATAGTGGGAGATATGTTTGGAGCAGTGATTCCTTCAGTGGGACTCAGTCTGCATACGATGAAGATTTAAAAGTTGTCCACCATTGTGGATAACATGCTGTCAAATTTTTCAGGGGGCCATACTCCTGATAGATACCGAGTTAGCTGCTGATAGAGCTATGACTCTTCAAAATCGTCTTGCTTTAGACATTCTTTTAGCGAAGGATGGTGGAGTCTGTAGAAGGATTAATTCTAGGCATTGTTGTCCATATATTCCTGATAACAGTAAAGAGGTAAGGGACTCACTTACTAATCTGACTATTGAAAGTACTGATTTGAAAGAATTGAAAGAACCAAGTGTTTGGGAAAAGATTGTCAAAGGTTTTGCTTCAGTGGGACATTGGCTTAGCAATATTTGGAATGGGATTCTATTGAAAATATTACAGGGGATATTAATTGTTGTGATTTATCTAATTGGGATATTGGGATTATGTAAATTATGCAAAAGGATTAAATTGAAAAGGTCAAAGAATGATCAGAAAAGGAAAGAAAAGAAAAGGGAAAATTGTATAGGGAAATTTCAAAGGGAAAACAAAAGTATGAAGGGAATGAATTGACAGAATTTTAGCTGCCGAAAAATGTGTGGGTGGTAGCTAGTGTGATGACACTTTTAGTCATCAGAGGAGGGATTGCTAGCACAGGTATATTAATAAAAATTATTAATGGGTGTTTATGTATTCTGAATAAGTGATTTGTTAGGATAACCTAATAACGTAGAAAAAGAATGCACACATTTGAAAATGTGATCACCATGAATGGCCACCAATGTTAACAAAATGTACTAATCAATGATTTAATAATATGAAATATTGAGCATTTGGTAGATTAATGTAATAGTGGATCATATCAAGTGTTATGCAGTAAGCTTTTATTAATTGTAGGCCTTAACTTAGCGAGTGTCTTGGCCTACTTGCCCGGCCTCATGTTAAAGCTGTATTTCTTAACGTTTAATAAAATGGCTATCCTAGACAGTTAAACTGTGATTTTCCATTTTACATTATGTGCTCGTAGCTGAAGCTGGCTTCTCATGAGAACCGACTGCTAGAAAATGATGTTTCTGTTAATGTAACATTTTGGCCCTCATTATAACCCTGGCAGTCGTGATAAGGCAGCGGTAATACCCCCAACAGGCCGGCGGTAAAAAAAAAATGAATTATGACCCCGGCAGAAACCGCCAACACAGAGAGCCACTTTAACACACCGATCGCCACGGCGGTAGCAACAAGCACTGCGGCGGTAACTGCCAACAGCCAGACGGAAGACAATGTACTGCCCACCCTATTACAACAAGCCAATCCGCCACCTTTTCCGGGGCAGTACCAACACCATCAAAAGCACGGTGGAAACAGTACACAGAAGGGAAACAACTCACCTCTGGACACTCAAGGAAGAACCACGACGCCATGGACCCTGAGTTGCACATATTTCCCATGCTTGTATACAATCCCGGCGAAATCGACCACAGTGAGTACTGCCCCTAGCACACGGGGGGAGGAAAAAGAGAGTGACACACACACGCAACACCCCCAACAACATACACACAAACAGATGCAACAACATTACACATCCACCCCGTGCCTCCCAGGAATAATGCAAGGACAAAAGGAAGTGAGGAAAGTGAGTGTAATAATATAAAGTTCTAGAAATACATCCTCAAATCACAAAACAGTATTTACATATATATATACAAATGGAGGGACACTGCCCAGTCCATAATGTCCGTGGGCCACAGGGCCATTTCACATAGGCCAAGGACCCACTTGACTCCTGCCTCAATATGGAGAGAACACTGCTGGGGCATCAGGTCGAAAATATACAGGCACCTCAGGGGGAAGGGGAAGGGGGGGAACCTCAGCTGGAAGATGGTACAACGCCACTGCTCCTGGAGGGGGCTACATGCCCACTGCTTGGTCCTGGTGAGTGCAGAGCCACAGTCTCTAAAGTGGGTGGTTTGCCCACTGCTTGGTTCTGAGGGGTGTAAAGCCACAGTTTCTCAAATGGGTGGTTTGCCCACTACTTGGTCCTGGGAAGTACAAAGCCACAGTCTCTCAAGTGGGTGGTTTTCCCACTGCTTGGTCCTGGGGTGTGCAAGGCCACAGTCTCTCTAGTGGGTGGTTTGGCCACTGCTTGGTACTGGAGAGTGCAAAGCCACAGTCTCTCTAGTGGATGCCTTCTTCCACAGGTTCTGGAGGGGGCCTTGTGCCCAGTGTGCTTCATCCTGGCAAGGAGGGGGTGGGTGGATGGCCTCTTTCACTGTTTCTGGAGGGGGCCTTGTGCCCAGTGTGCTTCATCCTGGTAAAGATAGGGTGAGGGGATGGCTTCTTCCACTAGTTCTGGAGGGGGCATTGTGCCCAGTGTGCTTCATCCTGGGAAGGAGGGGGTGGGTGGGTGGATGGCTTCTTCCACAGGTTCTGGAGGGGGCATTGTGCCCAGTGTGCTTTGTCCTGGCAAGGAGGGGGTGAGTGGATGGCTTCTTTCACTGGTTCTGGAGGGGGCCTTGTGCCCAGTGTGCTTCACCCTGGGAAGGATGGGGTGAGTGGATGGCTTCTTCCACTGGTTCTGAAGGGGGCATTGTGGCCAGTGTGCTTTATCCTGGCAAGGAGGGGATGAGTGGATGGCTTCTTCCACTGGTTCTGGAGGGGGCATTGTGACCAGTGTGCTTCATCCTAGCAAGGAGGGGGTGAGTGGATGGCTTCTTCCACTGGTTCTGGAGGGGGCATTGAGCCCAGTGTGCTTCATCCTGGCAAGGAGGGGGTGAGTGGATGCCTTCTTCTACTGGTTCTGGAGTGGGCCTTGTGCCCTGTGATACAGATCTTGGGGAGTGCAAGGTCACAGTCTCTCACCTGGGTGTCACACCTACAGGATTTGCAGGGGCCAAGAGGCACTACAGCCCATGGAGGCACGACTACACACTGCCCGCCGGCGGTGACAGCTGCTCAGTGGTGGCAGTGGCAGTGCTAGAGTCGGGGATGCCAGTGGTGGGAGGCTCTAGCCCTTCCCCTGCAGCCTCGGACAGCTTCCCACTGGGGCTGCTGCCAGTGGTGCTGGTGGCGGTGCAGGTGGCAGTGCTGCCAATGGTGGGGGGAGGCTCCAGCCCTTCCCCTGCAGACTCGGACGGCTGCCCACTGGGGCTGCTGCCAGTGGTGCTGGTGCGGTGCCAGTGGCAGTGCAGGTGGCGGTACAGGTGGCGGTGCTGGCAGCGGTGCTGCCAGTGGTGGGGGAGGCTCCAGCTCTTCCCCTGCAGCCTCGGATGGCTGAAGTGCCATGGCTGCCCAGAATCTGCTGCAGCACCAGGCCCCATATCCATCCTGCCTGTGGCGTCCGTGCCTTTGTCATTGCCCCTGGCAGCTGGTAGTCCCTTCTTGCTCTTGACAGCTGGTGGCCCCTTCTTGACTTTGCCAGCTGGTGGTGCCTCCTTGCCTTTGCCAGCTGGTGGTGCCTCCTTGCCTTTGCCAGCTGGTGGTGCCTCCTTACCTTTGCCAGCTGGTGGTGCCTCCTTGCCCATGACAGCTAGTGGTCCCTTTTTGCCTTTGCCAGCTGGTGGTCCCTGTTTGCCCTTGGCCGCTGGTGCAGGCACACTGGCTGTGCTTACCGGTGTCTCCTCTGAGCCTCTCAAAACTGCAGTAGCTGCCGAAACTACAGTGGCTGTGAACTGGGTGGCTGAGGTGCTTGCCTGGGTCCTGACCACCCTGGCCCGAAGTGAAGGGTGGGGGGGAGGTGCAGGGAAGACGTCAATGGGGGAGAGGAAATGTTTCTTAAGGACACTGGTATGGAAGAGGGTGAAGGTTTAGGAGTGGAGGAAGAGGGAATGGATGTTGGAGGTGTCTGTCTGCTGTGTTTGGGTACAGGTGCATGGGCTGGATGTTGTTGTGAGCTGGATGGCTGTTGGGTGTCTGAGTGCTTGTGTTTGTGTACCTTGGGAGGAGGGGACACAGACACAGTGGGAGAGGACACAGGGGAAGTGTGCATGGATGTGGGGGTGGTGACTGCCAGTGAGGGGCGTGTAGTGATAGGCGTGATGGTGATGGAGGTAGTGGGTGTGGAAGTAGTGCATGCAGGTGTGAGTGGAGATGCTACTGGTAGGTAGGTGGACGGGGAGGAGGAGGGGGACACAGTGGAGGTGGTGGATGTTGGTGCATCTGCATCTGGATGGTGCTTGTGTGAGTGCCTGTGGGATAATGTGTGGTGCTTGTGTTTGCCTGGCCACTCCTGTGTGTTGTCTTGAGTGCATGCTGGTCTATTGTGTGCTTGGGATAAGCTGGGGTTGAGGGGAATGGGACTGGGAAGAGGAGGTTGGAGGGGGGAGGCTAGAGACAGGAACAATGGCTGTCATCAGGGAGGAGGCCAGAGCCTGGAATGATCTCTGTTGGGCCGCCACACCAGAGTACATGCCCTCCAGGAATTGTTGTTGCAAATTGCTGTTTGTTGCAAATGCCCTGCCAGACCCTGGATCGCATTCACTATGGTTGACTGCCCAACAGAGATGAATCTCAGGAGGTCAATAGACTCCTCACCGAGGGCAGCAGGGCTGACTGGGGCAGGGCCTGAGGTGCCTGGGGCAAAGGAGCAGGCATGGGAAACACGCCGAGGGGCTGCTGGGAGGGGGCCGCTGTTACGGGGGTGGCGACTGTACCTGTAGTTGGGTTGGCCATAGAGATGTCCGCCACCACCAGGGAGCTTCCATCGGAGGAGGTGTCACTGTCAGAACTGTCCCCTCCAGTCTCCGCCGTGGTGCTCCCCTCGCCCTCCGTCCCACTTGTGCCCTCACCGTCGGTGGATTCGGCCTCATGGGCCACGTGGGATGCAGCTCCCTCCGTCACCGGTGCCTCTTCTCCTCCGCCAGATGATGCTAATGCACAGAAGGACAGGGCGACAAAACAAAAAGAGGGGGAAGAGACAGAGAATACACTTGGTCAATGGCAGCAACAACACCACCTTTGGCATACACAACACACAGGGAACAGCCCTGTGCTCTAGGCCATGCACTACCAGTTACAATGCTAGCCACCAGGCAATGGAGTATAATGCCTAAAGCCAATAGCAGCATACCTGAGACCCACAGTACCCTGCCCAGTAGTAGATACCCACTAGCATGTTTGGGGCTGGAGTGCATCAGACCCTGCCCAACATGAAACCCACCCTGCCATGTTCGTCCTGGCCTAGGGGCACCCACAGGCCCACATACCCCACCCAGATAACACCCCACCACGCACAATTTGCTGAATTGGAAACTGTACTCACCCCATTGTGGCTGCTGTGATGCCTTCAAGCGCCCATCCAACTCCAAGTAGGCCACCGCCATTATGCGGATCATCAGGGAGGTCAGGGTTCGACGGGCACCCCTTCCTCGTTGGGAGGCCATCCCCAGCTGGGCCTCTGCTGTCTTCCTTGCCTAGCGGCGCAGATCCTTCCACCGTTTGCAACAGTGGGTGCTCCGCCTGCTTTAGACCCCCAGGGTCCGAACGTCCTTGGCGATGGAACGCCAAATACCCTTTTTCTGATGGGCGCTGTCCTGCAGGGAAAGATACATAGAAAAAGGTTTCAGCCATACTGTCTGGCCTGTTACACTCATGGCCCACCATATCCCTCCAATCCCATTATGCACATACATTGACCACCATACATGCAGCACTCTGCCCAGGACCCCACAACCACCCCCTCCTTACACGGGGCCTACACACACAGCACTCCATGCATTCATGCCCCATGCATCGTGCTCACAGTGTACTCACCTGTTGGTCTGGATGACCATAAAGTAAACGGTACTGGGGTAGGACCCCATCCACCAGTATCTCCAACTCCTCCGAAGAGAAGGCTGGGGCCCTTTCCCCAGAGACTCGAGCCATGGTCATTTCCAGACACAGGTCACAGCAGCACTTGCAGTGTAGGTCCTCTCCTGTTGAAGGTCAGTTAGCAAGTGAGTGAACAGATGGAAAATGGCGGTCACGTCCGCGGCGATGCATACCGTCACCACCGGCGTACATCACCATTGGCTACTGTACCCCATATTGTCCAATGATAACCGATGAGGAGTTAAACGGCGTCCTCGACCGCCTCCTGCAACAGGTACAACGTCAACGGAATTACCTCATTTCCACTTGTCCCTCCACACAGGTCAGGCGGCCGCCATTTCAGGGGGGGGGCAGGCCATGGCACCTACCTGCGTCACAGCAGACATAGGCACATTTACAGAACTACACGTTAACATACTGTTTCTGTCACTACATGCAATACAATTTTACTCTGAGGATATGTTTGAGCATGACCAGCTACTCACTGTTTTTCCCCCTAGAGTACAACCGCTGAGGATGAATAGGAGATAGAGTCATACCCCCATGTACAGATCCCTGGTGGACTTGGCAACAATGGAGGACAGGTACATTATCGTCACCTACAGACTTGATAGGGCCACAACCCAAGAGCTGTGTGCCCAATTGGAGCCAGATATGAGCTCTGCTATCTGTCACCCCACTGGTATACCCCCTCTTGTGCAAGTCCTATCTGTGCTCCATTTCTTGGCAAGTGGCTCCTTCCAAGTGACAGTGGCCATGGCAGCAGGGATGTCACAGCCTATGTTCTAAAAAATGCTGACCAGAGTGTTGTCTGCCCTGATGAAACATATGTGAAGCTACATTGTTTTCCCCCAGGTGGAGGATTTGGCCACAGTGAAGGCTGACTTCTATGCAATGGAACATATCCCCAACATAATTGGTGCAATTGATGGAACACATATTGCCTTTGTCCCCCCCTTCGGAGAAATTAACAGGTGTTCACTCTATGAATGTGCAGATAGTGTGCCTGGCGGACCAGTACATCTCCCATGTCAATGCAAAGTATACTGGGTCTGTGCATGATGCCTTTATTTTGAGGAATAGCAGCATCCCATATGTGTTGGCTCAACTCCAGAGGCACAGGGTGTGGCTAATAGGTGAGCCCATGGTCCCACCCAGTGTATATTGGTATAATGGTGTGGGGTTGGCCCTAAGGGTGATTGTCTGGCTAACAGGTAGCCCTTGGTATTTGCAGGTGACTCTGGTTACCCCAAACTCTCATGGCTACTGACCCCTGTGAGGAACACCAGGACAAGGGCAGAGGAACGTTACAATGAGGCACATGGGCGAACAAGGAGGATTATTGAGCGCACCTTTGGCCTCCTGAAGGCCAGGTTCAGGTGCCTCCATCTGACAGGTGGATCCCTGTGCTACTCACCCAAGAAGGTGTGCCAGATCATCCTGGCATGTTGCATGTTGCACAACCTAGCCTTGAGACGCCAGGTGCCTTTTCTGCTGAAAGATGAGGCTGGAGATGGGTGTGTGGCAGCGGTAGAGCCTATTGACAGTGACGTAGAGGAGGCAGAGGAAGAGGATATGGACAACAGAATAATTATCATATGACAGTACTTCACAGTTCAGGTAAGATACTGTAACCTCACCTTCCATTGATGTTTTGTGTACGTGGCTGGCTGCTGTTCCCACTACTATGGCCACTTACTGTATCCTTTGACATATCTATTCACAGATATGTGTGCCCTACTCTGGCTCCTGGTGTATTGACTGCAACACATTACAGGTCATACCTATGTATACATAACTGTACAGTCTTTTGCAATGTCTACAGATTGTTTAACTAATACATCCTTAAATCATTTGACATACTCAATATAAGTAAATGGGGATGTGCAATGGGCTTGGGTGATGGTGGAGGAAAGTCCAGGATAGAGTCCAGTCTATTGGTATCACAGGTGCATTGTCCAAGGGGGCATGGGAAGTGGGGCAATGGCAGTTGAAGGTGGACAGGGTGACAGAGTGGAACACAAGGGTGACAATCAGGAGAGTCTTATTTCCTGGCGGGGGTCTTGGCAATGTTCTTTGGCTTCTGCCTAGATTGCAGGGACCGTTTGCGGGGTGGTTCTCCTTCTGCAGGGGGTGGGGTGCTGATGGCCTGTTGGTCCTGTGGTGGGGCCTCCTTTCCACTAGCATCAGCAGAGGTGGAGGGCTGTTCATCAGTGTGACTAGTGTCAGGGGCTCGTTGGTGTGCCACTGCCTTCCTCATGGTGTTGGCCATGTCTGTCAACACCCCTGCAATGGTGACCAGGGTGGTGTGGATGTCCCTCAGGTCCTCCCTGATCCCCAGGTACTGCCCCTCCTGCAGCTGCTGGGTCTCCTGCAACTTGTACAGTATCTGGCCCATGGTCTCCTAGGAATGGTGGTATGCTCCCAGGATGTTGGTGAGTGCCTTGTGGAGAGTCGGTTCCCTGAGCCTGTCCTCCCCCTGTCGCACAGCAGTCCTCCCAGCTTCCCTGTTGTCCTGTGCCTCTGTCCTCTGAACAAAGTACCCACTGTCACTGACCCCAGGTCCCTGAACCTCCTATGTTTGTGGGGTTGCCTGGGGCCACTGTAGTGGTGGACATACTGCTGATTGACGTGCCCTGGGGACAGTGGTATGGGCCCGCTAGGTGGGTGCTGTGATGGTGTTTCCTGAGGGGGGAGACTCTGTCGTGGTATGGGACTGTGCCTGCGTAACCGACTGTCTGGAGATCCCTGATGGGCCAGGTTGGTCATCCAGATCCAGGGGCGCAGAGCTGCTCTCATCACTGTGGGCCTCTTCTGTGGGGGGGCTGGATGTTGCTGGCACCTCCTCTCCGGTGACGTTGTGTTGGGGTCCTGTCGGGATGTAAATGCAGTGTTATTGTTTCTGCGGGAGCCATCTTGTGCTTGGGTATGTTGCCCTCTTTGGTAATAATTGGCATGGCAGATTGGCCTTACTCTGAGTTGTTATTTGGTTGGCTAAGTGATTGTCTCTAGTGTGCAGGCAGTGGTGATGGGTGTCCATGCAGCACTGTGAGTGTTGTCCATGCATTGGTAGAGCATGCAGGGCTTGGTATTGGGATGAGTGGGTTGTGATGGTGGGGTATGTGGGAGGTGGTGATGTGATGGGAGTGAGGGTAAGGTTAAGGGTGGGGGCATGTGATGACATGCAGGTAGGGGGGTAGTAGTAGTATAGAGTTGACTCACCAGAGTCCAGTCCTCTTACGACTCCTGCCACGCCCTCAGGATGCAGTATTGACAAGACTTGCTCCTCCATGTTGTTAGTTGTGGGGAGGAGGTGGAGGTCCATTGCCAGTCCTCTGTACAGCTATCTGGTGTCTTGCAACCATAGAACACACCTTCCCCGCAGGTCGTTCCACCTCTTCCTGATGTCGTCCCTTGTTCTGGGGTGCTGCCCCGCGGCGTTGACCTTGTCCACGATTCTCCACCATAGCTCCATCTTCATTGCAATGAATGTCTGCTGCACCTGTGATCCGAATAGCTGTGGCTCTGCCCTGATGATCTTCTCCACCATGACCCTTAGCTCCTCCTCAGAGAATCTGGGGTCTCTTTGTGGTGTCATGGGTGCAGTGTGTGTGGTGCGTGTGAGGGTGTGTGGGGTAATGTGTTAGGGTTTGTGCTGTGAGGTGCGTGGATGGTGTATGGGTGATGGTGTTCTGTGGCTCTGGTTCTGTGGGTGCTCTTGGTGTGTCTGTCTCTCTATTGTACACTTTTTTGTAGTCATAAAGGGTTGTGGGTAATGTGGGTGTGTTTTATAGTTGTGTGTGGGTGTGGTGTGTGAATGGGTGTCAGGTGTGTGTAGTTTGAATTTTCCAATGCGGAGTTGTTTTGGTAGGTTGTGTGTATTTTGAGTGCGGAGGTATGCACCGCCAATGGTTTACCGCCATTGAATGTCCGCCGCAGTGATTCGTGGGTCATAATGTTGTGGGCGTAGTTCTGTTGGTGTAACGGTGTGGGTTTCGCTACCGCCATTTTATCACTGACCCTTGGGCTGGAGGACTTGTGTTTGTGTCTGTATAGTGTCGGATTTCTATGTGTGGGTCATAATCCGGGTAGCAGTATACCGCCACGGTCGCGGTATGTTGGCGGCAGTCAGCATGGCAGTAAGCGGCACTTAATGCCAATGTCATAATGAGGGCCTTTGTGTGTGATGTGTGTGAGACTCCCTTTCTCAGGAGAAAAACAATGGAGATACTGCCTAGAGTGGAAGCTGCAAAAATATTGTTACCTGACAAGCCGGATGATGAGGACATTGCAAGCCAAACCAATCAACGACATATGAAAGGAGTAATAGTAGAATTCATAGATTTGGAGTTTTAGTCTTATTGGACAAAGTGCGAACATGCGATTAACTGACCAATAGGGATTTGGGAAGTAGTTTTAGTAATTTTCACTTAACGGGACTACACTGAGAAGAAAGCAGCATTTTTTAGCCAGACATTCTGCCCTTGCATTTTGCCGTTGTCCACTGCCCATTTTCTTCCTGACCGAAGGGTTATTATTTTTTTATACGTCTTGACAAGACATGTGCTTAACTTTAATGCTTAGAGACTTTGCGTTTTCTGACGAAGACTGACTCTGCTTGCTGATCCACACCGAGGATAGATATTATGATCCTGACTGTTGATTGATATGCATATTTGCTTTTTCTTTCTAGGTACCAACTGCATTGTTTTGATAGAGCCATAGGGCAAGATGTACAAACCTTTTTGCACGTCGCAAACAGCATATTTAGCTGTTTGCGACGTGCAAAAAGCACATTGCGATGCCCCATCCCCGTTTTGAGAGTCGGCAACCTGGTTACCGACTCGCAAAACGGGACTGCGAGTCACAAATAGGAAGGGATGTTCCCCTTGCTAATTGCGAGTCGCAGCGCAATGCTGTATTGTTTTGTGACCGCGAACGCGGTCGCAAAGCAATCGCAGTTGCCACCAGTGTCACACTGGTGGTAACCCATTCTCAAAAAGATGGGGTCCCCATGGGACCTCTTCCCCTTTGTGTATGGCATGAAAAAAAAAATTCAGAGCAGGCAGTGGTCCTATGGACCACTGCCTGCTCTGAAAAAATGAAACGGAAACGTTTAATTTTTTAGTTTTGTAATGCATCTCATTTTCCTTTAAGGAAAACGGGCTGAATTACAAAAAAAAAAAAAGCTTTATTTAAAAGCAGTCACAGACATGGTGGTCTGCTGTCTCCAGCAGGCTGCCATCCCTGTGAGTGCTGCCACTCGCAAGGGGGTCGCAAATTACAACCCACCTCATTAATATTAATGAGGTGGGCCTTTGCGACCCCCTTGCAAGTCACAGATGGTGTCAGGGACACTATCCTACATGCTGAATTGCGAGTCGCAAATGGCGAGTCAGTCTGACTCGCTATTTGTGAGTCGCAATCCAGATTTTAGCTACATCTGGCCCATAGTTAGATATTTTTCTAAATTTGTGTTACTAAATTGTTTTGCATGAAGCCCAAAATGCTGATGCTAATCTGATGTTAGTTAAGGATCCCCACTAATGAAATCATGTTAATTGGGATTGATGCTTGATGAAATTCTCTGCTAAACTTAATGTATGTGGTTTCATTGATGCAGTTGACTTTGTTATTGATTTGCATCATAACTTTAGAATGTGTTGTAGTTCAAGCTTTGATTAGATAACATTTCTTCTGCCGCTTTAGACAGTCAGTATTGGTTCTGTATGTGTTTCATTTGATATTGATATTAATCTACATGACCTTAGTATTGTTAATATAGGGAAATAAATATTCTAACTTTCACTAAAGGTGTGGTTATTCATGACTGAAAGGTCATGGTGCGTGACAATTACTGACTCCATTGATTATTGATGTTATTGATGGATGTGGATTATTGATTATTGTGTGATGATTATTCATTATGTACTGGATTTATTTTAAGAACATCTTAATTTCGAGTAAAAAATTTAATCGACCTATTTGCGTCCCCTTGTAAGTTTACCTATTAAGGTCAGACGCGCTAACACAATGCTGCAGAATCTTCCTCTAAGCAGCAGTAAACTGAAGGCCTCCCAGTTGCAGGACCTCTGAAGCGCATCCTGACGTTGTGATTACAGCCCATACGGGCTCCAAAGTGGGACCCTGAACTGAAGCCATCAAATCTCCACACCTGCCACACGGCTTTCATTCTATCTTTCCCTTGCAGTTGGGTTAGAGGGGCATGTAGTAGTTATAGTGGGGCATAAACCAGGACATCAAAAAGTGGCCAGTAGTTCCAGTGTAGGGCAGTCAGCAGGGCTGAGTATGGCTTGCTTTTGAGGTGAGGTGATTCAGCCTTACAAAAGTGGTGAGAAGTATGAAGAGAGTGAGACATGCAGTAGTGGTGAGTAGGTTGTATGGGAGGGGATATCCATCATGTGGGGAAGAAGGCAGATGCTTGTGGGGATGGGGCTTGCAGCAGGCTAAGTGGAAAAGAGAGAGGAGGCAGGCATGGAAAGGGGGTTGATGGTGAGGAAGAAAAATGAGATATCAACTCCTTTGAAAGCCTTTGGGCAGAATTCAGACAAATGTAATAAATTAAAAAGTGTAGTGATTGGTGGAAATAAGTATGCAGAACTGGTATTGTTGTTCTTCCAGATCCTGTGACCAGAAACACCAGGGGATCATCTTCTTAGCACTTTTGTGTACTTAATGGAAAAGTGTCCATGTCCTTTAAGTGACCTAAGTCCCAAAAACTGGTAACCATTTCAAAGAATTTCAAAGAATTCAAGAAGTGAATCAGTGATAAGATTTTCCCTCACTTTTGTTGTACTTAGACTTGCTGCTAGCTTTGTAAACCTGTTCATTCATTATGAGTGGCCTGTTAAAATCTGTTATTTAAAAATATCTGTTATTTATTCTTCCCAGAATTACAATTACCAGGATTCCCAATAACCACAGAGGCAGGAAAATAATGAGGATGACCTGCTTTGGGGGATAACGTGGGAATCAGTTTCCAAACTGAATCATGTCTGCTTTTTTGTGGAACTTCACATGGAACCAAACTCTCTGAGTGAAAAACCTAAACCCATAATTCCCATGGCCCCAGTATCTCCTGCTAATCAGAGTTTGAAAGTCTTACTCTAGCTGTTTGATTTCTAGTTGGGTTATTCGCTGTTTGATTCCTAGGTAAGGTTACGGACACAGGTAACAAAGTCAGATTGTATGTAAAATGACTCCTCAGGGCTTTGAGTCCTCACTGCCTCCATCCAGGAGTACAGCCCATCTTGGCTCCGTGTACGGGCAATGGTCTCAGGGGCAGAGCACCGACATGTCTGACTTGGAGCAGCATCACTGCGTGAATGCAGCCCGTCTTTTATCTCAGCTGGGGGCCTGCCATGTTGTGCTCCAAATGGCCCTTCATCATAGTTTAATGCATATTTCTTCTTCACCCCAAATAGGTATGTTGAGACAAAGAGCAACATTTAGACATCCCATACTGGAATGACACTGGGGTTTACAGGCACCTTGGTGGTCTGGTAATGCCCTCGGTGTTTTCTAAGGCAGGTGTTTCGAACTGTGCCCATTTTCATTACTGTTCCTACGACTTTGCTTTTGCATCAAATGCCTGAATGCAGTTCCATGGCACCGAGGGCAGGAGGGGTTTGTTGCTGTTCCTTGTCAATTATTTCTGGGCATGATCCATCTCGTTTTGTGTTATAGCTAACTTTTGTCTTATGTTTTCAGTGTCTTCATCCATTGTGTCTGAGCATGCCTCTGGAGAGCAACTTGCCAGGATTTTGTTTCTGTACCAGTCTTTGTTGTTTCCAGGCTTGTATATATTTCTGCTAGCATCTATGCATTGATGGGTTTATTCTTTTGCTGGTTCCCTTCCCTTCCAGGATCTTCTTGTTCCTCATGAGCCTGATGATAATCCCAGTTTGGCTTCTGCACTACATGCCTTATTGTAAGGTCCACCCATGATATTTCCTTTTTCTGTGATGTCCAGGGAGTGGATGCTTATCTCTACTGGTTATGTGTGTATAATTTAGCCTTTAGCCTGTCAGCCACCCCATGACTTATTGCCATTTGCTTGGCTCCTGGGGCATCCTTAGTGATGCAGGGAATGGACCCTGTGGAACTTTTGTGCTGGCCTCTGTAGCCTGGCTTAGGATGATTTTGTTTATGTACTTGTCATGAACTCATGCATTGGGTTTTGCTGTGTGTCCTGTCCTCCTTATTTTTGGTTCCTCCATGATAGTTTCTTTGATGAGATGGCTCCCTTTTCCTTGGAGGCAGGCATTTTGATCACTTGTCTGCCGGTTACTTCCTCTTTCTTCCTTCTCCCTCTCGTTTTATTTTGCATCTTCCAAATGCTTAGATTACACAGACCCTCCATTGGTGTTACTACTTTCTGTTTCTCTGAATTGTTTAGGAGTGAGCCACCTTTTGGTGGCTGTTGCATCAGTCTATCACTTAGACTAGATTCTTGTTGGTCCCTGTTCCTTTCCTGGGGTTCCTATGGTGGGGTTGTTCTTCCTCTTAGTCTGTGGTTTGTCCCACACTTCCCTTTGGTCATTCTGGTACTGTATTCGCTCCTACTCTTTCTGTTCAGTTCTGCTACACCACTAGTTCATCCCACGTTTATCTTCCACTCATTGCTGCCAGTGTTTGGTCCTACAATCCCTTCAATGGCGGTTTGAGGGTTCTTTCTCTGTTCTTCTTGGTTAGCCCCTTAGCTTAGGCCTTCTTCCTAGTTTCTGTTGGTTTGGTGGGCCATCACTCTTACTTGACATGGGCTGGTTGCTCCAAATGGTGCTGTGGGGAGCTTCCCTAAGCAACTTGGTAATGTTCCAATTTCCTTCTGGTAACCTTCAGTATTCATAGTTCTAGTCTTCCTCATCTTCATTCTCACCTTACCTCTTCCATGGGTGTTATTCTTTGATGCTTGGGATGGTTAGTGCTTGATATCTGGGTTGTGGGTAATATAGGTTAAAGTAGGCAGAACCAAAGTTATAGAAAAAGAAGAAGGGCTACATCCTGTTGGTGGAAAAAGAAACCGATTTATTTCCATTTATTAAAAAAGAGGGTTATCAGGCTTAGGTGATGTTAGAAATGGCCCTCTCTACAGGGTCACCCCTAAACCTTTTACATGTTTCTGCTGAATTCATTTTTGTTTTCCTAAGGACTCTGAGCACTTTACCACTGCTGAACAGTGCTAAAGTACATGTGATCTTTCCCTAAGCATGGTTTGATTGGTACATCCGTAATTGGCATATTCAATGTGCTTACAAGTCCCACTTAAAGTGCATTACTTGTGCCCACGGCCTGTAAATTAAATACTACTAGTGGGACAGCAGCGCTGCTGGTGCCACCCACTCAAGCATCCCTTAAACATATTGCAGAGGTTAACATTGGGGATTCCTTATTGCATTTAATAAGCTCTAATTCCTTCTTGAGAGGGAGTAGATGGGTCATGTTTAGTACTTATGAAATTTAAGTAATACATTCTCTTTAATGGTAAAGTTGGATTTATTGTTTATTGGCCCTGTGCAAATCAGTCTTGATCCTGCTCCCCCTGGGACTGGGGGAGAATGTTTGATTCATTTAGTATTCCAGGGTCAAGGCTGATTTGCATTTGACTGAGTCCAAAGTGGAATGACATGGCAAGCAAAATAATCCAATGGCGTTAACCCAGATCAGTCACTGGGGGTAAATGTTTGAGTCATTCAATATTCCATCCATCAGCTGTTCTTTTTACTTTTAGAAAGTTGGCATTTTCCTGCTATTACCCCCGTGTGCCCGCAGCCTGTCTCCAATACATGTCTGGGCTGGGGTGACAGCTAGCATTGTGCATCCCCTTTAGACAGCCACACACAAAGGACTCTTAGGTGTGACTGATGGGCCATCAACATCCTGATGGGCCATCCTGGTCAGGATGGGAGGGCAGAACTAACACTTACAACTGAAAGGGCAATGTCCTGCTCCAAAACAAAGGGCTGCAGACCACCCCCTGTGGTGAGTCTAGAGCCAGGACAGTAAGAAAGGAACTCTGTGCACTTCAAAGACCCTTCTTTGAAGTCACCCCCACTTTAAAGGCACAATTGGGTATAAGTACTAGACCTCTGAACCTACCAATTCAATACACTGCTGGACCTGTGGAGAATTCCGCCAGAAAGGACTGCTGTGCTGCTACAAGGACTGCCACTCCAGACTGCTGCTCTGGAAGAACTGCTTTTCTGCTGTGCTGCCCTGCTGCCTGCTGCCCTTTGCCTAGCTGAGGAAGGACTGGACCCATCTCACTTGCACCCAGAGTGACTCCAAGGGCTTGCTTCCTTGCCTCCTATTCTTTTGAAGTCTTAGGGGCGGAAAAGATTTCCAATTCATCTTCATCAGCATCTGGACTTTGCTTGCTGCAAGTCTTGCCCTGTCAAGTGATGCCAATACAGTCCTGGGTCCTTGAAAGCAGGGATAAAGTACTGCAACTGCCAAAACCTGCCCTTCAATATCATTGTGCTGATCAGAACCGGTGCATCTCCATCAATGCCATCACATCACTGCTGCTGTGAGGATCGAGAACACAGCATTGACATTGATGCCGGTACATCTCTGCTGCACCGAGGCTCAGGAGCACAGCATTGCGACTGCATGATGCATCACCTCTGTTCCTGATGCATCGCCAACTTTGTGCGGCTTGGAGCCGATGCATGGCCTACCCTTTGGGATTGATGCCAACACATCACCTCCCTTGCTTCTTGCATCATGTTCTCGACATCAACGCATGTCTGAACCAAGGTGTGGTTTGAGTGGGCCAAGGCTAGTCCCTGTATCTGACCTGTGCTCCATCCCGGTTAGCCTGACTTTCAGATTTGACCCTGTCTAGCATGGCCAGAATATCCCCGGCTGGTGCTTTATGCTTCTAAGCGCTACAACTAAGTTTATTCTTTACAAATTCATAGCTCGACTTCTACTTATTAGATGTTTGTTGTTTTGGTCTTGTTTTATTCATCGCTCACCTTTGGCTTGGAGTTGCTTAAAGGGTGTGATGCCCCTCTGCTTCAGTCAGTTCTGTTTAAGTCTATTTTCCATTTACCGCAGCATTTATCTCAAGCTCAGGTGAGGCTAGAAATTGGGCTGTTCCATCAAGTTCCGATTCAGAGGGGGGCAATAATAAAAATGTGCTGGAAATTAAGAGCTGCTCCTGCTGTCACACTGGCTGCTCCATGTTGGATGGAAATGAGGCTACAACCAGATGATAGATCATGTTGGCTATCTGTACTTAGGCAGGCATGGGACACTAATATTGCTTCCCCTGTGCTCAAAAGAAATAATTAACAAGGCTTCTAAACTCTATTCTTGGACATCAGATAAAGCAGACATGGCTAGACAACACCATGGTTGGTTCGTCCTACATAAATATACTTCCTGGCATCCACTGCCTTATCTTATGACTCTCCTTGCAGGCACCATCCAAAATTGTGTTCTCCAAATCCACAGGGGAGTTTTTCCGTCCAAGGATCTGGTCCCATCCTGGAAGCTAACTTGGCCAGATCCACGCTGCCGCCTTTGTGGTTTGTCAACCGAAAGCATTCAAAATGTCTTGTGTATTTGCCTGGCGGTTACGCCCATGAGAAAGAAATTGTTATGCCCCTCATTGAATGCTTTACAAATTAGATCCTGTTGCACAGCCATGATGGCGCTTTTAAATGGGCATAACATACAGCTAGTGGCTAGAACTACCAAATTTCTAATGCATGTCAAAAAGTTGCTCACCTAATTGGTAGAGACCTAGGAGGGTTTTCCCCATGGCGTTCCTCACCAATGGGCTAATATTGTTTTTTTTTTATACATAGACAGAGAGCCTTTGGACTTTTCACAGAATAACTATGACTGATTTTGCTTCCCTTGGCACTTTAGTGACCGGCTAGCTCCGGTCACCTTTTTTAACTGGCTCTTTTAACTTAGTAATTTCTTTACTATATTTACTATTATGAAAGCACAATTTTGTGTCAGTGCTTCTGACTCAAATCAAACAGTTCAAGTATAGCAAACTGGAGTGACCCCACATGTGCAAGATATGATTAGCTGCTAGCCCTTTATTCTGAACATGCATGGGCCTGGTCTCCCAAAGGTTTAGGCCATTAACACATTGGGTCACTGTGTTTAATTTTAGATATGCCTCTCTTGTTGAGGAGGACAATTTTAAAAGTAGCATCCATCAAAATGTTACAGTGGTTATGTTGTGTAAGCATGGCAATATTGTAATTGTTTATTTTATGCATATGCAATATCTAATGGTTTTAATTAACTATGCATTAATAAACTTTACTTACTATTCGTAAAAATATTATCAATTTTCCAACTTGGTGTGGAGTCTTTTTTGTGGTGTTTTAACTGTTTTACTGTTTGAAGTTAAGCCTGCCTGCTCTGTGCCAAGCTACCAGAGAGAGAGCACTGATTAATTTATGGTGTGTATGTGACTTACCCTGACTAGGATTGTGGTTCCTGCTTGGACAGGGTGCCTATCTCTGCCAACCAGAAACACAATTTCTGACAGGTGAGGATTCACCTCTTGTATTGGCTAAGATAAGGGAAGAGTTGGTGTAACGAACATTACTGTTAGGTGACTGGGAATTCACCTGACTCTCAGTTTTCAATGTATTCAAAGGTGGCCACTAATAGACACTGCTATTTGACTTATATTCCCTGCCTGCAAAGGCGGAATAAGGAAGATATGACCCAGGCAGCTCACAGCATCCAAGTATGCAGCTGACCTTTTCTTCAAGCACTGAGAAAGCACATAGGTCTGGATTTGAGTGAAAAGAGGTTCTTCAATGATTGTTTTGCTCATATGTGTGAGTTCTACTGTGGATAGGTTAATGAATGAATGCAAGATTGAGTTAATGTACAGATCACTGGTATATGGGTGATTTCGTGAATTGATAAATTAATGAGTGACTGCATGAATACATGCCTGAATAGTTGAGTGACTGCATAAATGCATTGCTATGTGACTAAATTCGTAGTGGCTGCAAACCAAAAGACATAAATGCAGTAACATTTAACCCCTTCGCTGCCAGGCCTTTCCCCCTCAGGTGCCAAGCCTTTTTTTGGCTATTTGGGGAAGTTTGTGCTTTAGCCCTCATAACTTTTTGTTCACATAAGCTACCCACGCCAAATTTGCGTCCTTTTTTTCCAACATCCTAGGGATTCCAGATGTACCCAGACTTTGTGGGTTCCCCAGAAGGAGGCCAAGAAATTAGCCAAAATACAGTGAAAAATTCGTTTTTTTCAAAAAAATGGGAGAAAGGGGCTGCAGAAGAAGGCTTGTGGTTTTTTCCCTGAAAACGGCATCAATAAAGGGTTTGCGGTGCTAAAATCACCAGCTTCCCAGCTTACAGGAACAGGCAGACTTGAATCAGACAACCCAATTTTTCAACACAATTTTGGCATGTTACTGGGACATACCCCATTTTTACGATTTTTTGTGCTTTCAGCCTCCTTCCAGTCACTGACAGAAATGGGCATGAAACCAATGCTGGATCCCAGAAACCGCAACATTTCTAAAAAGTAGACAAAATTCTGAATTTAGCAAGGGGTAATTTGTGTAGATCCTACAAGGTTTTCCTACAGAAAATAACAACTGAAAAAAACAAAATATTGAAATTGAAGTGAAAAAATCTGCAATTTTTCTCTACGTTTTACTCTGTAACATGTTCCTGCAATGTCAGATTTTTGAAAGCAATATACCGTTACGTCTGCTGGACTCTTCTGGTTGTGAGGATATATAGGGCTTGTAGGTTCATCAAGAACTCTAGGTACCCAGAGCCAATAAATGACCTGCACCCTGCAGTGGGTTTTCATTCTATACCGGGTATACAGCAATTAATTTGCTGAAATATAAAGAGTAAAAAATAGCTATCAAGAAAACTTTTGTATTTCCAAAATGGGCACAAGATAAGGTGTTGAGGAGCAGTGGTTATTTGCACATCTCTGAATTCCAGGGTGCCCATACTAGCATGTGTATTACAGGGCATTTCTCAAATAGACGTCTTTTTTACACACTCTCTTATATTTGGAAGGAAAAAATGTAGAGAAAGACAAGGGGCAATAACACTTGTTTTGCTATTTTATGTTCCCCCAAGTCTCCCGATAAAAATGAAACCTCACTTGTGTGGGTAGGCCTAGCGCCCGCGACACGAAAAGCCCCAAAACACAACGTGGACACATCAAATTTTTTGAAAGAAAACAGAGGTGTTTTTTGCAAAGTGCCTACCTGCAGATTTTGGCCTCTAGCTCAGCCGGCCCCAGAGGGGACAGAAATGGGCTAAAATAAATTTGCCCCCCACACCCATGGGGAGCGACCCTTGCTTACGAGGTCGCTCCCCTTGCGTGACGGCGCAAAAAAAAAGATCCCTGGTGCCTAGTGGTTTCTGCACCTCTTGGGGGCAGATTGACCTAAAATCTGCCAATCTGCCTCGATTTATAGACGATATCTTCTTTATCTGGACAGGTGAAGAGGAATCCCTATTAGAATTCAGTCAGTGGATCAATTTATGTGATCCCAATCTTAAGTTTACTTTCCATACTAGTAGAAGTAAAGTTGAATTTCTAGATCTCTGGATAGGTCATAACAACTCTCAACTCCAAATGTCACTATTTGTCAAACCTACAGCAAGAAATACTATCCTTCATTTTGACAGTTTCCACCCCACTAGTCAAAAACAAGGGATACCCTTCAGCCAATTTTTGCGGGTCCGTAGAAATTGTTCCAGCTTATCTGACTTCGAACATCATGCTCAAATATTACAACAAAAATTCCTACTGAGAGGATACCCTAAGAAATTGATCAGAGACTCCTACAAAAGAGCCAAATATTATAATAGGACCAGTATGTTCGAGATGCAAAGTAACAATAAAAAATCCACGTCCACACTGGTCTGTGTGATCCAACATTCTAATCTGAATGAAAAAATCTGAAAAATAATCCTCTCCAATTGGAATATCCTTAATAGCAACCCCAATCAAGTCTCATTAGAACGTCCTGTCCTATCTTTTAGGAAGAACCAGAATATCTCCAATAAACTAGTGAGGGCATCTCTACCCAAAAATGAAAAAAAATTCTGCCAAAAATCCATATGCGGAGATCGACCGATCAACGGTAACCATAAATGTGGCAACTGCAAAGTTTGCCCTAGAGCAATTGTAGGCAAATCCGTTTCCTGGAAAGGTAACAACTACGCGCTTACAAACATGACAAACTGCAAAACTGCTAATTGCATTTATTTGATTAGGTGTCCATGCCCCTCACTTTATGTAGGCGAAACAGGGAGGGAAGTCAAAATAAGAATATTGGAACATATCTCGAACATCAGAAATGTTAAAGAAAGTGCCCCTCTAGTATCCCATTGGAAACAGCATGGACACCACGTAGATGATCTCACCTGGACTGTCCTGGAAAAAATCAAGAAAGCTGGACAGATAGAGGATCATAAAATAAGGAAAAAACAAGAAGTTTTTTGGATATTCACCCTAGATAGTTGTACTAAAGGATTGAATGAGCTTATCCCCTGGGAAAACACAATTATTTGATTAATATACATCTTATTTGAATTATTGCCGGTTTTCCTGATGTTCCACCGAGTTTTGAGTGGTATCAACATACTTAGAAATATATATAGATTGGCATTTTTTGTGTATTTTTTGTCCCTCTCCATTTCCTATCTTTTTCTCAATCTTTTTTTCATTTTTTTCTTTTTCTCACTCTATTCTACAACATGTCCCCTTTACTGTATTTATGCTTCCTCTTTTATCCCTCATTTCCATCTATTTTTAATTTTAATTTCACTCTAATTCTTAATTCCTAACTTTTATATATTATTCTATTAATCTTCTCTACACTTATATACCCCTTTTTTCCCTTCATCATTATTATCATTGTCTATTAGCATCCCATTGTTATATAAAAGAGAACTTGAGTACCTTTTGTTACCCACTCGGCTGCTTCTATATAGCTGTTAACTTAGCTACTAATGCTTTCTAGTAAAGTGTACTAGTTACCTTAATTATTTCCATCCTTACTAGATAATATTGTCGACTGTACATTTCTAAGGCCAGCCAAGTTTTCTTTTCTCCCTTAGCGCCTTGTATCGGTCAGGTCCTTGACAGGTATGCCTTGCGTCCCGTTTGCGATACGGGACGTCGGAATTTCAACATGGTGGCTCCTGGAGTCCGCAACGGTGCATCGTGAGGCCGCGGTCCAGTTTAGCTTAGACACCAATTAGCCAAACTATTATAACCACATGGAGCCGCGGCCGCCGATTTTCATTGACCATTGAGGAGTGTATTAGTGTATCGGTGAGTTCTTTTCTCTTCACTCTGCAATACGTCTTAGGTCACCCGAGCTCGGAGAAAGCCCTTCCGGACTTCTCCCCGTTTCGGAAGACTTATATTCGACCTATGCGGTACTTTTTAATAATTTTTAACAACTTTAGGCTAGCCTAACTATAACTATGTTTATATGTTTAGGACTATCATCCAATGCCTCACTAACCCGGAGACTGAGAAAAGATCATCGAATAAAGGCTATTAGCTTAACTTATCTCAGCTACGGCAGGTAACCAGAAGCGCTTATATATCTTTGCTTTAAAGCCTTTATTTCATCATAGACTCTAGAGTTAACAATCAATACTATTAAAATCTTGTATATTTCACAATTTTGCTTCTCTCATTGGTGATGTAAGCATACACCTTTGTACTTATATATATTTGTTCACTGTTTTACATTGTAGCCAGACCATCTTCTCCTATTACACAAGATGGTTGCATGCCTTTATAAAAGATTAGAACAACTATATAATAGTAGTATTGTCTGAACTTCCAGCCAAGACAACTCAAGTAAGTTAGTAAACATTTATCCTATGGAAGTAACCTCACAATACACTTGGGTGCATGTTCCCACAGCTATGAGACATAAGATTTAAGCACCAATACATAGAGTTCTATTCCACCATACTTTAACTATTTCACTAACTAACATAATTAATACAACTATTGTTAGCTAGCTATCCTGATTTCTCTACCTATACCCTCTATCTGTCTTTTTGGTTTATCCTCATATATTAATATACATTTTTTCATTTTAACTCTCTATTTTCTTATTATTTTTCTATTTTTCTCTTTTTTAACTATTATTTTTATTGCTCTCTAGTCTCTATTTTACTTATATGTAGAAATATATATCCACATATATATATATATATAAAAATCGTAACCGGTAACTATCGGTTTGCTAACAGCATCATTTGAGTACATAACTATGTATTCCTTTTTTATCAGATGACATGACTATTCGATCCAAACATATCAACCGTTTAGTGTTCAATCAACCTTAAAATCTGGCTGCTAAAACTTGATCTTTATTGTATTATACTAATGGGAATGGCCCTGAAGAAGGTGACCTACAATCACTAGGAACACCGAAATGCGCGTAGGCCGTCGGTTCCCCCAGCACATCCTTGCTGTAGCGATGCCACTCTGACTTGTTCTCTTTTTTAAATATAAATTTAAATATAGACTATTTTGGTATTAGACTATCACTTATATATATTTATCAGCTATCGAGTAGTGTTTCTTCCTGTATGTATATATATTTTGTATTTTCTATGAATTTCTGCATTAATTTTGTTGTATTTGTATTATGATCTCTCTTCATTACATTATATTGTCTATTGTTGAGTAGTTCGAATGTGGTGTGCCTGAATTTGACTTTTTGCTCATCTATTTAGATATTTTCTATATTTTATGACTATTTGTTTATTCACATGATTTGAATAAAGCTTTTCACTTTGTGACTTCGTTCCCTTTTTCTTGTGATTACTCGTCTTGGTTTAGCAGTCAGATATTATTAATTATTTATTATTCATTTATCGACTTGAATTTATCATAATATATGAATCAGTCCCTATACGGATTTACTTCTGAAGTTTATTATATCTTCAGATATATTATTGTTGTAGCTCACGCCGTAGTTTCTTCTCACACCCATTTTTCCCTGATTGAGCTACTTGCACCTTTCTAGGGAACCCCCTTATAGTTATTCTCTCTAGCTCAGCCGGCACCTAGGGAAACCTACCAAACATGTGCATTTTTGAAAACTAGAGACCTAGGGAAATCCTAGATGGGGTGACTTGTGGGGCTCTGACCAGGTTCTGTTACCCAGAATCCTTTGCAAACCTCAAAAATTGGATAAAAAAACACATTTTCCTCACATTTCGGTGACAGAAAGTTCTGGAATCTGAGAGCAGCCACA
This sequence comes from Pleurodeles waltl, assembly GCF_031143425.1. Classification (NCBI taxonomy): domain Eukaryota; kingdom Metazoa; phylum Chordata; class Amphibia; order Caudata; family Salamandridae; genus Pleurodeles; species Pleurodeles waltl. The sequence continues at coordinate 337,976,704 of NC_090444.1, read as the reverse complement.
ATTTTCCATCCACCCAGCCTGGTGCCTAGTGGTTTCTGCCGCCCTTGGGGGCAGATTGACCTAAAATCTGCCAATCTGCCCCCAAAGCGGGCAGAAATTGCCTAAATACAATTTGCCCCTCCAGGGGAGAGACCCTTGCCTATAGGGTCGCTCCCCATCTCTAAAAAAAAACAAAAAAAAATAAAATTATTTGCCCTGGCGCCTAGAGGTTTCTGCCCCCCCTGGGGGCAAATCGGCCTAATAACAATAGGCCGATTTGCCCCCGGGGGGGCAGAAATGGACTAAAATAAATTTGCCCCCCACCCCCTGGGGAGCGATCCTTGCCTACAAGGTCGCTCCCCTTGTGTGACGGCGCAAAATAAAGATCCCTGGTGCCTAGTGGTTTCTGCCCCTCTTGGGGGCAGATTGACCTAAAATCGGCCGATCTGCCCCCAAAGCGGGCAGAAATGGCCTAAATACAATTTGTCCCTCCAGGGGTCGCTCCCCATCTCTAAAAAAACAATCAAACAAAAAAAATAAAATTGCCCTGGCGCCTAGAGGTTTCTGCCCCCCCTGGTGGCAGATCGGCCTAATAACAATAGGCCGATCTGCCCCCGGGGGGCAGAAATGGACTAAAATAAATTCCCCCCCCAGAGAGCGACCCTTGCCTACAAGGTCGCTCCCCTTGCGTGACGGCGCAAAAAAAAGATCCCTGGTGCCTAGTGGTTTCTGCCCCCCTTGGGGGCAGATTGACCTAAAATCGGCCGATCTGCCCCCAAAGCGGGCAGAAATGGCCTAAATACAATTTGTCCCTCCAGGGGAGCGAGCCTTGCCTAAGGGGTCGCTCCCCATCTCTAAAAAAACAAACACAAAAAAAAAATTGCCCTGGCGCCTAGAGGTTTCTGCCCCCCCGGGGGCAGATCGGCCTAATAACAATAGGCCGATCTGCCCCCGGGGGGGCAGAAATGGCCTAAAATAAATTTGCCCCCCACCCTCCTGGGGAGCAACCCTTGCCTACAAGGTCGCTCCCCTTGTGTGACAGTGCAAAAAAAAGATCCCTGGTGCCTAGTGGTTTCTGCCCCCCTTGGGGGCAGATTGACCTATAATCGACCTATCTGCCCCCAAAGCGGGCAGAAATGGCCTAAATACAATTTGCCCCTCCAGGGGAGCGGCCCTTGCCTAAGGGGACGCTCCCCAACAACAACAACAAAAATCCCCGGTGCCTAGTGGTTTCTGCTCCCCTTGGGGGCAGATCAGCCTAATTAAAATAGGCTGATCTGCCCCCATAGGGGGCAGAAATGGCCTAAAATAAATTTGCCCCCCAGGGGAACGACCCTTGCCTAAGGGGTCACTCCCCTTGCGTGAAACAAAACAAAACAAAAAAAACTCCCTGGTGTCTAGTGGTTTCTGCCCCCCTTGGGGGCAGATTGGCCTCATAAAAATAGGCTAATCTGCTCCCAAGGGGGGCAGAAATGACCTAAATTTAATTTTCCCCCTATGGGAGAGACCCTTGCCTAAGGGTTCGCTCCCCACACCTAAAACAAAAAACAAAACAAAAAGAAACCAAAAAAAACAAAATTATCCCTGGTGCCTAGAGGTTTCTGCCCCCCCTTGGGGCAGATCGGCATAATAATAGGCCGAACTGCCCCCAGGGGGGGCAGAAAAAGCCTTTAAAAAAAATGCCCCGCCCTGGGAGCGACCCTTGCCCAAGGGGTCGCTCCCTTATGCCACTCACAACAACAACAAAAATCCCTGGTGTCTAGTGGGCGTTTCAAAAGCCGGATTGCAAGCAATCCGGCTTTTGAAACGCTTGGAGAGACTTCAAAGGGAAGGAAATACATTTCCTTCCCTTTGAAGCCTCTCCAGGCCTCCCCAACGTGATCGAAAGAGAAATGCGCTGGAAGCTGAACTTCCAGCGCGATGGGGGAGGTGCGCGCTGACGTCACAGGGGGCGTGGAGGGGGGTCGGGGGTGGAAGGGGAAGGGATTCCCCTTTCAGCCCTGGCCTGGGGGGGTGAGGAGGCGGCCCTCGGGGGAAGCGCTAGCGCTTCCCCCGAGGGCCGGTGGCAGGACGTAATGTTCACGTCCATGGCGCCACACAGGCGCTGCCATGGACGTAACCATCACGTCCATGGCGGGGAAGGGGTTAAACATCTCGAGTGAAGTTAGTTTTTCCAAGATGTGCATTTAAAAGAGGACAAGCACCAGAAGTGGGTCCAACAGGAGGTCATTGTGGGCCCATATAGCCCCAGACTATGCAAGGAAAGTAGTGTGTTGCAGCCAATGGCGGTTGGTGATCATTGAAAGTGGTGTAGCTGCTGGATGAAAGTAAATTCAAAGCACATTTTTTTAATTTAGACTTTTCATGTCTGTGCAAACACTTACCACACATACAGACGCACATGCATTAGGTCATGCACACACACACAAACACACATCCTTTCACTCTCACACACGTAGCATCTGAAAGTTGTATTTTTATTGTATTTACCTTCTGCCTGCATTCAAATCTTCACACTTGAAATTCCTGCCTGGTGAGGCCTGGATATACAAGTAGAGTGTGATTGGCAGACCTCATTTGGCCCTGTGCTGTCAATCACACTGTAAGTGTGACGCAAGGTCTTGCAAATAATAAACTTGGTCTGTCATGGCCAATGAGGAGAATACATCCAGGCTGTCATGCGCAATTTGCATATGCTTTTACTACTGTCAGTCTGAGAATACAAAGCTCGAAGGCACGGCTTCCGACTGTCAGGCAAAACAAAGGAAGGAGCAACACCCTAATTCCCTACTGGTCCAATCAAATTAGCATAGGCAATGGTGTTCCGCAAAGATGTATAGTAGCCCAAAGTGGGTTCTGAGTATAGTTAACCGGTTTTCTTGCTTTGCATTTTCAGTTGTGGATTTTCCTTCCCCCTATCGCATGTTAATTTTACTGAATGTAGATGATGACCTTATTTGTGACTACACTAACATTAAGTTACAAACCTTACTGAATAAATTGTCAGCCAAAATAAAGGGGATCACTATAAATGATTCACAATTAGAAATAATGGTGTTGAATCCATTAATAATTCTTCTACCATTCTGGTGTACTTTATACAATATTCCTGTAAGAAGAGTAAAGTCACAATGTTATTTCGAACCAAATCCTGGAAGAGATATCTGGTAAAACAAGTTAACAAAGCTTACATGGAAGCCGTATAATCTGGGAAAATATCCAAAAATAAAGCAACACTGGGCATTTAGAGCTCAGAATACTGAAAATTATTATTTTAACAGGTGACTTATGCTGATTTAATGTAACTTGCACGTCTGTCAAAAGTCGGATAAGTGAACAAATGACAAAGGTAAATGTTTTAAAACACTGTAATCTTTTATTTAACGGTTTTTATGCATGGCAAAAACAATAACATTCTTTTGACTTTGGAAAAAGAAAATATCCTTGTGAACAACACAGTGTCTAACAGCAAACCCTTCGAGGAGTGCAAACTTAGGTAAACGTTTTGCAGCAACAACAGACTCACAAGAAGAGTTTATAGCTTGAACATCACCAAGAATATGATTAGACATATCTGGGGCTGAGGTAGGGTAACTGGCTTCATCAATTGTACCTTTTCATTGGATGTGACACCGTCCATCCTCACACGCTGCTCTGGAGACTTGACCTTATAGGGCAACATGGCACAGTGCTTCCCTGAACTGCCTTGGTTCTCACAAACATACCCTTTATTCTATCCCTGCCATCTTTCTGCCCTGGTTTTATTTCCTTAATGGTCATTGTTGCTTAAAGATCAATAATAGCCCTACTCCTCTTTAAAGTCTTCCATGGCCCTTTAGCAAAGCGCTTCTGCTCCTTCAGTCTCAATGTCTACAATTATCATGACCACATGCAAATCATGCTCAAACTTTTGAGCCCATTTGATCTCGACTCTTGGGCCATCTATATGTTAATAATATTTGGGTGTTATGGAATTGCATCAAGTCAAACACCTGAAAAAACCGAGGATAGTAGCAAGTGCAAATGGGCAAAATTCTGCCTGCCCTTCATCTGGCCAAACAAGTTGCTCCTTCTCCTAACCCCTAACATTGAGCAAGGTATCAAAGTGTGATTCTTGATGAGACCTTCACCCTGATTCAAAAAGTCTATTAAGTCACTAGAAGTTAGTTTTACATGATGACATGCCAGCCTGAAATGTTCTCGTATCTTTCATTATGTGAAAGGCAAAGACAACCATGTTCCAAGTACTTCCTCATCTAGGCTAGGCCAGTTGTGTATACTGTGGAGCACCCCTCCGTGTGAGAAAACAACAAAGGATCCAGAATGCAGTAACATGTCAGCCTTTTCTTCTTAAAGTCTGAACTTGCATTTCACATGTCATCCAGTCTTTACACTGACTACCTGTTACTAGACATATTGCTTTTGAAACCCTGTGTATAGCCCACCATTCCATTTGTGGCTCAGGACCTCACTTTCTTCAGCACAAGCTCCATAGCCACAATTAGCATAGCTTGACTTCACTTCTGACCATCCCTTCTTTAAAACAATATTGCATCAGAGGAAACGCCTTCAAATTATCTATGATGTGAAACTTACACCCTGCTTAAATTAGAATAACTTAAAACCATATAGAATTCACAGTGCATTAACTACCTGGCTATTCTCACACACCTTCTCAACTTTAATATAAAAGGATAGGCATCCTTTAGCATGACTGTGTGCATTCTCACATTTTTCTCTAGCACATCATGCTTACAGTTGGTGATGCTGCTGTGCCATGCTTAGAACATGTCTATAAACAAAACATATGGTGTAAGCAAAGAGTGTTGTTTTACAGAGAAAGGGAAATTCTTATCTTACAAGACAGATGTGTTGGAGACTTGCCCGTGAAAAAAACGTTTCAAGGGAAAATTACATAAAAAGAGTGAAGGGTAAAGGGTTAGATTAGGGGGCAGTTAGGAGGTACACAGGTGGGGGAGTTCTCCATATATACTATAAAAGTGTGAATTTCTGAGATTCACAAAAGATTCTCCCCCCAAACATCTCTGAAATAATTGACAAAATAATAAAAAAGACGAGCCGGAGATTTATCACTCACAGACTATTCATTTCAGATTAGCCTGAAAGTTATTAATCAACCAGAAGAACCCATGACCATTCTAACTGGCCACATATTCAGACTTAAAAGTAGGCTACAATGTTGTCAAGGGTCAGCTCCCACCCAAGGGACAGCAAAGACTACACATCCTATGAGTAGACTGTGTTGTAGGGTCCGTGCTTAGTCTCTATTTTAGATTTCAGTTTTAGCTTAACATCTTTTTATAATGGTGACTTTTAACATATTTTTCCACTAACATGAGAATGTGTTGCATACACATTTTTTCTTGGTAGGCATTGTTGCCCTGAAGTCTGCATATTCAATCCAAGGACATACAGTCAGAAGGTGATGCCCTCGTGCTCATTAGGAGACAACCTGTTATGCTATATGAACCAAAGTAGGTGTTCTTCATCTCTGCCACAGTGTGATAAGGAAAGTGTTTTATTATATAACAGCATCCATGCTACACTCAGTGAGAGGAGCATATCATACTGGGATTATCATGGAACCACTGTGAACTGTGACTGAGATGCAGCCTGTGAGAAAGTAGCCTCTTTCTAGCCTTGTTACCCCCACTTTTGGCCTGTTTGTGAGTGTATGTCAGGGTGTTTTCACTGTCTCACTGGGATCCTGCCAGCCAGGGCCCAGTGCTCATAGTGAAAACCCTATGTTTTCAGTATGTTTGTTATGTGTCACTGGGACCCTGCTAGCCAGGACCCCAGTGCTCATAAGTTTGTGGCCTATATGTATGTGTTCCTTGTGTGGTGCCTAACTGTCTCACTGAGGCTCTGCTAATCAGAACCTCAGTGGTTATGCTCTCTCATTTCTTTCCAAATTGTCACTAACAGGCTAGTGACCAATTTTACCAATTTACATTGGCTTACTGGAACACCCTTATAATTCCCTAGTATATGGTACTGAGGTACCCAGGGTATTGGGGTTCCAGGAGATCCCTATGGGCTGCAGCATTTCTTTTGCCACCCATAGGGAGCTCTGACAATTCTTACACAGGCCTGCCACTGCAGCCTGAGTGAAATAACGTCCACGTTATTTCACAGCCATTTTACACTGCACTTAAGTAACTTATAAGTCACCTATATGTCTAACCTTTACCTGGTAAAGGTTAGGTGCAAAGTTACTTAGTGTGAGGGCACCCTGGCACTAGCCAAGGTGCCCCCACATTGTTCAGGGCCAATTCCCCGGACTTTGTGAGTGCAGGGACACCATTACACGCGTGCACTACATATAGGTCACTACCTATATGTAGCTTCACAATGGTAACTCCGAATATGGCCATGTAACATGTCTATGATCATGGAATTGCCCCCTCTATGCCATCCTGGCATAGTTGGCACAATCCCATGATCCCAGTGGTCTGTAGCACAGACCCTGGTACTGCCAAACTGCCTTTCCTGGTGTTTCACTGCAGCTGCTGCTGCTGCCAACCCCTCAGACAGGTTTCTGCCCTCCTGGGGTCAAGCCAGGCTTGTCCCAGGATGGCAGAACAAAGGACTTCCTCTGAGAGAGGGTGTTACACCCTCTCCCTTTGGAAAATGGTGTGAAGGCAGGGGAGGAGTAGCCTCCCCCAGCCTCTGGAAATGCTTTCTTGGGCACAGATGTGCCCAATTCTGCATAAGCCAGTCTACACCGGTTCAGGGGACCCCTTAGCCCTGCTCTGGCGCGAAACTGGACAAAGGAAAGGGGAGTGACCACTCCCCTGACCTGCACCTCCCCTGGGAGGTGTCCAGAGCTCCTCCAGTGTGCTCCAGACCTCTGCCATCTTGGAAACAGAGGTGCTGCTGGCACACTGGACTGCTCTGAGTGGCCAGTGCCACCAGGTGACATCAGAGACTCCTTCTGATAGGCTCCTTCAGGTGTTGCTAGCCTATCCTCTCTCCTAGGTAGCCAAACCCTCTTTTCTGGCTATTTAGGGTCTCTGTCTCTGGGGAAACTTTAGATAACGAATGCAAGAGCTCATCCGAGTTCCTCTGCATCTCTCTCTTCACCTTCTGCCAAGGAATCGACTGCTGACCGCGCTGGAAGCCTGCAAACCTGCAACATAGTAGCAAAGACGACTACTGCAACTCTGTAACGCTGATCCTGCCGCCTTCTCGACTGTTTTCCTGGTGGTGCATGCTGTGGGGGTAGTCTGCCTCCTCTCTGCACTAGAAGCTCCGAAGAAATCTCCTGTGGGTCGACAGAATCTTCCCCCTGCAACCGCAGGCACCAAAAAGCTGCATTACCGGTCCCTTGGGTCTCCTCTCAGCATGACGAGCGAGGTCCCTCGAATCCAGCAACTCTGTCCCAGTGACTCCCACAGTCCAGTGACTCTTCAGTCCAAGTTTGGTGGAGGTAAGTCCTTGCCTCACCTCGCTAGACTGCATTGCTGGGAACCGCAACTTTTGCAGCTACTCCGGCTCCTGTGCACTTCCGGTGGAAATCCTTTGTGCACAGCCAAGCCTGGGTCCATGGCACTCTAACCAGCATTGCACGACTTTCTAAGTTGGTCTCCGGCGACGTGGGACTCCTTTGTGTAACTTCGGGTGAGCACCGTTTCACGCATCCTTGTAGTGCCTGTTTCTGGCACTTCTCCGGGTGCTACCTGCTGCTAAGAGGGCTCCTTGTCTTGCTCGGTGTCTCCTCTACCTCCTGGTCCAATTTGCGACCTCCTGGTCCCTCCTGGGCCACAGCAGCATCCAAAAACGCTAACCGCACGATTTGCAGCTAGCAAGGCTTGTTGGCCTTCTTTTGGCGGGAAAACACTTCTGCACAACTCTCCACAGCAAGAGGGATCCGTCCACCAAAGGGGAAGTCTCTAGCCCTTTTCGATCCTGCAGAAACCTCAGCTTCTTCTGTCCAGTAGAAGCTTCTTTGCACCCACAGCTGGCATTTCCTGGGCATCTGCCCATCTCCGACTTACTTGTGACTTTTGGACTTGGTCCCCTTGTTCCACAGGTACCCAAGATTGGAAATCCATTGTTGTTGCATTGTTGGTTTGTGTCTTTCCTGCATTATTCCTCTAACACGACTTCTTTGTCCTTAGGGGAACTTTAGTGCACTTTGCACTCACTTTTCAGGGTCTTGGGGAGGGTTATTTTTCTAACTCCCACTATTTTCTAATAGTCCCACCGACCCTCTACAAGGTCACATAGGTTTGGGGTCCATTCGTGGTTCGCATTCCACTTTTGGAGTATATGGTTTGTGTTGCCCCTATCCCTATGTGTCCCCTTTGCATCCTATTGTAACTATACATTGTTTGCACTGTTTTCTAAGACTATACTGCATATTTTTGCTATTGTGTATATATATCTTGTGTATATTTCCTATCCTCTCACTGAGGATACACTCTAAGATACTTTGGCATATTGTCATAAAAATAAAGTACCTTTATTTTTAGTATAACTGTGTATTGTGTTTTCTTTTGATATTGTGCATATGACACTAAGTGGTACTGTAGTAGCTTCACACGTCTCCTAGTTCAGCCTAAGCTGCTCTGCTAAGCTACCATTATCTATCAGCCTAAGCTGCTAGACACCCTATACACTAATAAGGGATAACTGGGCCTGGTGCAAGGTGCAAGTACCCCTTGGTACTCACTACAAGCCAGTCCAGCCTCCTACATTGGTTGTGCAGCAGTGGGATAAGTGCTTTGAGACTACTTACCACTCTTGTCATTGTACTTTTCATAAGAGAAAAATATACAAAACAAGTTCAGTGTATATACACATAACCAAAAAGTTTTGCATTTCCTCTTTTCACTCTTTTCTAAGTGCTGAAAAGTACTTCTAAACTTTCTAAAAAGTTCAAAAAGTTTTTTTCTGTCTTTCTAAAAAGTTCTGAAAACTTTTTTCTCTTTTTCTATCACTTTAACTCTCTCTAAAAATGTCTGGCACAGGCCAAAATGTTGATCTGTCCAAACTTGCATATGACCACCTTAGCTGGAAAGGAGCAAGGAGTCTCTGTGTAGAGAGAGGTTTGAGTGTAGGGAAGAATCCTTCCTTGGAACTGTTACTTAACATGCTTAGAGAACAAGATAAGGCTAAAAGTGCCCCATCTGTTGAAAAAGTAGCTAATGGTTCCCAATCTGATCCAGGGACTCCCCCAGGAAAGAGTTCAGGAAAGAAACTTCCTAGCCTGCCCATTACTAGACAGTCTAGCATAGTTGGTAATGATGAAGAGCCACACCATACAAATAGTGTTGTCTCACATCATAGCAAAAGCATTTATTCTCACCACAGTGGTACTGATGTTTCTGTTAGCCAAGCTGTTAGGGTGCCCTCTGTAAGGGACAGGTCTCCTTCTGTTCATTCCCATCATACCTCTCTATCTAGGAATGTCCCTCCCACCAACCCTGATGACAGATTGTTAGAGAGGGAACTCAATAAGTTGAGGGTGGAACAAACCAGACTGAAGCTTAAAAAGCAACAGCTGGATTTGGATAGACAGTCTTTGGAATTAGAGAAGGAAAGACAGAAGTTGGGTTTTGAAACCCATGGTGCCAGCAGCAGTACTCCCCATAGTCATCCTGCAAAAGAGCATGATTCCAGGAATCTGCATAAGATAGTTCCCCCTTATAAGGAGGGGGATGACATTAACAAGTGGTTTGCTGCACTTGAGAGGGCCTGTGTTGTACAGGATGTCCCTCAAAGGCAGTGGGCTGCTATCCTATGGCTATCATTTAGTGGAAAAGGTAGGGATAGGCTCCTTACTGTGAAAGAAAGTGATGCCAATAATTTTACAGTTCTTAAGAATGCACTCCTGGATGGTTATGGCTTAACCACTGAACAATACAGGATAAAGTTCAGGGAGACCAAAAAGGAGTCTTCACAAGACTGGGTTGATTTTATTGACCATTCAGTGAAGGCCTTGGAGGGGTGGTTACATGGCAGTAAAGTTACTGATTATGACAGCCTGTATAACTTGATCCTGAGAGAGCATATTCTTAATAATTGTGTGTCTGATTTGTTGCACCAGTACTTGGTGGACTCTGATCTGACCTCTCCCCAAGAATTGGGAAAGAAGGCAGACAAATGGGTCAGAACAAGGGTGAACAGAAAAGTTCATACAGGGGGTGACAAAGAGAACAACAAGAAGAAAGATGGTGAAAAATATCAAGATAAGGATGGGGATAAGGGTAAAACCAAAGATTCCACTTCAAATCTTAAACACTCTTCAGGGGGTGGGGATAAAACAAATTCTTCCTCTTCTTCTCAACCTACACAATTTAGAAAGCCTTGGTGCTTTGTGTGTAAAAATAGAGGCCATAGGCCAGGGGATAAGTCCTGTCCAGGTAAACCCCCTGAGCCTACCACCACTAATACATCAAGCTCTAGTGCCCCTAGCAGTAGTGGTACTAGTGGTGGGACTGCTGGCAACAGTCAAGTTAAGGGTGTAGTTGGGTTCACTTATGGGTCCATAGTAGAAACTGGGGTAGTCAGTCCCAAGACAGTTTCTGTCACACCTAGTGGCATTGACCTTGCCACACTGGCTGCTTGTCCCCTTACAATGGATAAGTACAGGCAGACAGTTTCAATAAATGGTGTTGAGGCCTTGGCCTACAGGGACACAGTTGCCAGTATCACTTTGGTGACTGAAAACCTAGTGGCTCCTAAACAACACATCATTGGACAACAGTATAAAATTATTGATGTCCATAACTCCGCTAAGTTTCTTCCCTTAGCTATAATTCAGTTTAGTTGGGGTGGAGTTACTGGCCCTAAGCAGGTGGTGGTATCACCTAGCTTACCTGTAGACTGTCTCTTAGGTAATGACCTAGAGGCCTCAGGTTGGGCTGATGTAGAGTTTTATGCCCATGCAGCCATGCTGGGCATCCCAGAGGAATTGTTCCCTCTCATTTCTACTGAAATGAAAAAGCAAAGGAGAGAAGGCCTGAAAACTCTGGATCCCTCTCCATCAACAGGTAAAAAGGGTATCACAGTATCCCCTAACCACCCTACCATTCAGGATACCATTCCTGTGGTGGGAGAAACCTCTCCTGGGGTGGCACCTGTTCCAAGGGAAACATCAGCTGGCAAAGCTGTACTCCCTGAGGTAGAAGTACCTCTCTGTGGGATAACTAACATTGGTGAGAAAAAGAGCACCATTTTAGTTAACATGGAGCATCCCTCCAACCCTCCCAGAGAAACTTTAGTGTAGAAACCCTGCACTGCCTCACAACACTTAGGACAGCATCCCTGCCCTAGTGTGGAGCTCATAGGACAGCATCCCTGCCCTGCTCCAACTCAAGAGAAACAGCATCCCTGTTCTCTCTTCCAGCCATATAGACAAAGTTTTTGCCCAGCTATGGCTTTTCTGAGACAGCATCCCTGTCTGGCATTTCCATCACTACAAATAGGTTCAGTGGACAATTTCCACTGCTCTAAACTAAAACTTACTGATAGAAACTCTGAAAATACATCTTCACATTGTTGCTTAGCTAAAAAACTTCAAACAGGGTGGTTTACATCCCCACAGGGAAGTAACCATATAGTGGATGACAAAGGGAGTAACCAGTCTATTGCAGAGCTACTCTCTACTTATCACCACTTAGACAATAAAGTCTCAACTGGCCAAGGTTAGCCTTATTGTCCTTCGTTTTGGGGGGGGGGGTTGTGTGAGAAAGTAGCCTCTTTCTAGCCTTGTTACCCCCACTTTTGGCCTGTTTGTGAGTGTATGTCAGGGTGTTTTCACTGTCTCACTGGGATCCTGCCAGCCAGGGCCCAGTGCTCATAGTGAAAACCCTATGTTTTCAGTATGTTTGTTATGTGTCACTGGGACCCTGCTAGCCAGGACCCCAGTGCTCATAAGTTTGTGGCCTATATGTATGTGTTCCCTGTGTGGTACCTAACTGTCTCACTGAGGCTCTGCTAATCAGAACCTCAGTGGTTATGCTCTCTCATTTCTTTCCAAATTGTCACTAACAGGCTAGTGACCAATTTTACCAATTTACATTGGCTTACTGGAACACCCTTATAATTCCCTAGTATATGGTACTGAGGTACCCATGGTATTGGGGTTCCAGGAGATCCCTATGGGCTGCAGCATTTCTTTTGCCACCCATAGGGAGCTCTAACAATTCTTACACAGGCCTGCCACTGCAGCCTGAGTGAAATAACGTTCACGTTATTTCACAGCCATTTTACACTGCACTTAAGTAACTTATAAGTCACCTATATGTCTAACCTTTACCTGGTAAAGGTTAGGTGCAAAGTTACTTAGTGTGAGGGCACCCTGGCACTAGCCAAGGTGCCCCCACATTGTTCAGGGCCAATTCCCCGGACTTTGTGAGTGCAGGGACACCATTACACGCGTGCACTACATATAGGTCACTACCTATATGTAGCTTCACAATGGTAACTCCGAATATGGCCATGTAACATGTCTATGATCATGGAATTGCCCCCTCTATGCCATCCTGGCATAGTTGGCACAATCCCATGATCCCAGTGGTCTGTAGCACAGACCCTGGTACTGCCAAACTGCCTTTCCTGGGGTTTCACTGCAGCTGCTGCCAACCCCTCAGACAGGTTTCTGCCCTCCTGAGGTCAAGCCAGGCTTGTCCCAGGATGGCAGAACAAAGGACTTCCTCTGAGAGAGGGTGTTACACCCTCTCCCTTTGGAAAATGGTGTGAAGGCAGGGGAGGAGTAGCCTCCCCCAGCCTCTGGAAATGCTTTCTTGGGCACAGATGTGCCCAATTCTGCATAAGCCAGTCTACACCGGTTCAGGGGACCCCTTAGCCCTGCTCTGGCGCGAAACTGGACAAAGGAAAGGGGAGTGACCACTCCCCTGACCTGCACCTCCCCTGGGAGGTGTCCAGAGCTCCTCCAGTGTGCTCCAGACCTCTGCCATCTTGGAAACAGAGGTGCTGCTGGCACACTGGACTGCTCTGAGTGGCCAGTGCCACCAGGTGACGTCAGAGACTCCTTCTGATAGGCTCCTTCAGGTGTTGCTAGCCTATCCTCTCTCCTAGGTAGCCAAACCCTCTTTTCTGGCTATTTAGGGTCTCTGTCACTGGGGAAACTTTAGATAACGAATGCAAGAGCTCATCCGAGTTCCTCTGCATCTCTCTCTTCACCTTCTGCCAAGGAATCGACTGCTGACCGCGCTGGAAGCCTGCAAACCTGCAACATAGTAGCAAAGACGACTACTGCAACTCTGTAACGCTGATCCTGCCGCCTTCTCGACTGTTTTCCTGGTGGTGCATGCTGTGGGGGTAGTCTGCCTCCTCTCTGCACTAGAAGCTCCGAAGAAATCTCCCGTGGGTCGACGGAATCTTCCCCCTGCAACCGCAGGCACCAAAAAGCTGCATTACCGGTCCCTTGGGTCTCCTCTCAGCATGACGAGCGAGGTCCCTCGAATCCAGCAACTCTGTCCCAGTGACTCCCACAGTCCAGTGACTCTTCAGTCCAAGTTTGGTGGAGGTAAGTCCTTGCCTCACCTCGCTAGACTGCATTGCTGGGAACCACGACTTTTGCAGCTACTCCGGCCCCTGTGCACTTCCGGCAGAAATCCTTTGTGCACAGCCAAGCCTGGGTCCACGGCACTCTAACCTGCATTGCACGACTTTCTAAGTTGGTCTCCAGCGACGTGGGACTCCTTTGTGTAACTTCGGGTGAGCACCATTTCACGCATCCTTGTAGTGCCTGTTTCTGGCACTTCTCCGGGTGCTACCTGCTGCTAAGAGGGCTCCTTGTCTTGCACGACGTCCCCTCTACCTCCTGGTCCAATTTGCGACCTCCTGGTCCCTCCTGGGCCACAGCAGCACCCAAAAACGCTAACCGCACGATTTGCAGCTAGCAAGGCTTGTTGGCATTCTTTCGGCGGGAAAACACTTCTGCACGACTCTCCACGGCAAGAGGGATCCGTCCACCAAAGGGGAAGTCTCTAGCCCTTTTCAATCCTGCAGAAACCTCAGCTTCTTCTGTCCAGTAGAAGCTTCTTTGCACCCACAGCTGGCATTTCCTGGACATCTGCCCATCTCCGACTTACTTGTGACTTTTGGACTTGGTCCCCTTGTTCCACAGGTACCCAAGATTGGAAATCCATCGTTGTTGCATTGTTGGTTTGTGTCTTTCCTGCATTATTCCTCTAACACGACTTCTTTGTCCTTAGGGGAACTTTAGTGCACTTTGCACTCACTTTTCAGGGTCTTGGGGAGGGTTATTTTTCTAACTCTCACTATTTTCTAATAGTCCCAGCGACCCTCTACAAGGTCACATAGGTTTGGGGTCCATTCATGGTTCGCATTCCACTTTTGGAGTATATGGTTTGTGTTGCCCCTATCCCTATGTGTCCCCATTGCATCCTATTGTAACTATACATTGTTTGCACTGTTTTCTAACACTATACTGCATATTTTTGCTATTGTGTATATATATCTTGTGTATATTTCCTATCCTCTCACTGAGAGGACACTCTAAGATACTTTGGCATATTGTCATAAAAATAAAGTACCTTTATTTTTAGTATAACTGTGTATTGTGTTTTCTTATGATATTGTGCATATGACACTAAGTGGTACTGTAGTAGCTTCACACGTCTCCTAGTTCAGCCTAAGCTGCTCTGCTAAGCTACCATTATCTATCAGCCTAAGCTGCTAGACACCCTATACACTAATAAGGGATAACTGGGCCTGGTGCAAGGTGCAAGTACCCCTTGGTACTCACTACAAGCCAGTCCAGCCTCCTACACAGCCCTGCTGACTCTGACCTTTATCCTGCAAAGGAAGATAGCCTATACACTTACACCAGCTTCCTGACACCTAAGACCAAAGTGTGGGGGTTAGACTAGCCCAACTGATCTGGCTGAAGGATTCTCTCGTCATGCTCTCTTTAGTATAGTATTATTAACAGATAGGAGTGGGATGACATTAGTGATGCTGATGACAGTAAAATGTCTAATCTTTATATTAATCGCAACTCATGCTTTCTTTTCAAGAAAACAATCATTTTCGTTAATGTTTTGTGAAGCATTTTCATCTTTCTTGTGTATATGTCAAGCATGCAAGAGTGACAAAATGAAAGGGTTAGATCTGTTTTCACAGATTACTTGAGAATAAGATTGTTTATGCTCGAGGTTATAACATCAATTACCCTGGTCAGTTTACTGTGAGCTAGCCAAAACAAACCAACATTTACTGATGATATGTAGACAAAGGGGCATATTTACAAGTCCCTTTGTGTTGCCCTTGCAACACGCAATGTGGTGCAGGAACTACACAACTGACAAATGGGAGTTATGAAGCTATGCAAGGCCACTTTATGTGGCACTGAGTAGCTTCATGAATTTCAAGTTATGCATTGCAGCTCAAATTGCTGTGTTGCATTACGAGGCGTCAAGGAGGCATATACATGGGTGTTGCGTGGGGATGTTGAGGCAGTCCCAGATTTGCTACTAGTGGTAGATCTGGGAATACACCAAAAACATATGGCTCCCCAGGTGAGGTGTAACAAGGATAAATAGCTTTCTTTCTCCTTGTTTTTCCCTTCTATTTGTACTGCATTTTGCAGCACACATAGAAAGAGGAAAAAGCCTCAGGATTGTTTTTGTGTGGGAATGTGCTCCTTCCTGTGCAAAACAAAATCTAAATGCAACAGAGGGGTGCCTGCATTGGTGCTAGGCAACCCATAGAGTGCCAGAGCTGGGGATAGGAGAGAAATGAACCATATTGGGATGAATATAGCACATTTCTGCCAATTCCCTGCACCGCAGCACAGCAAGCAAGTACCTAAAGTGCACTACAGGTGCCCAGGGTCTGTAAATTAAATGCTACTAGTGGGCCTGCGTCTCACTTAATAATGCTCCTAGAGGAATTATTTAGATATAGTATGAGTACATGTGATCCAGTCTTCAATTAATGAATAAGACAACTCCGTACCATTAAAATCCAATATATTACTCAATAGGATTCAGGAAGTTCAAAAAATGTACAACAAGTCCAACGAATGTCCATTTCATAAACAACAACACTGTATATAACCCCTCTAGATCATAAGATTGAATCCCAACTGCAGATCTAGGAAGGGGTTATAACCCTCCTCATGACACAGTTCTGTACAATAATTTCCTGGTATCAGTCCCAGTTCAAGCAATATCTTAGACTTTCAATTCAAGTTGTCAAATGATAAAGTAATGTTGACGTTTCAGACTGTAGTGGCAGTCAGAGGTCCGTCAGACCATCATCAAGACTCAATGTTGTTAAATAATACAACAGGTTTCAAAAATAGGCTCTGTAGCAACACACCAGGGAACTTTACCCTACAAGCCCAAGTACACAAATCTTTTAAATATGGGACCACTAGCGTCTGTCTCCATCCACGTCCACTCAACACATGCAAGTCAGAATCAAAGTGGGCCTGCAGCACTGATTGTGTCACCCACCTAAGTAGCCCATTAACCATGTCCAATGCCTGCCATTGCACGGCCTGTATGTGCACGTTCACTGCCACTTCGACTTGGCATTTAAAAGTACTTTCCAAGCCTTCAACTTCCCTTTTTCTACATATAAGTCACCCCTAAGGTAAGCCCTAGGTAACCCATAGGGCAGGGTGCAATGTAGGGAAAAGACAAGACATGTACATATGTGTTTCATATGTCCTGGTACTGAAAAACTCCTAAATTTGTTTTCCACTACATTAGGCATGATCCTTTCATAGATTAGCATTAGGACTGCCCTCATATACTTTTTGAGTGGTAGATTCTGATCAGAAAGTGGTCACCAGGTCATATTTATTATCACCAGAATGGTAATAGAAAATCCTGCTCATTGGTGAGGTTGGATTTTATATTATTATTTTAAAAATGCCACTTTTAGAAAGTGAGCATTTCTCTGCACTTAAAAAACATCTGTGCCTTACAGCATGTGTCCAATCAATGTCTGGGCTGGGCTGGTTGACATCTCCCTTGTGCATTTCACCCAGACAATCACAAACACAGGACACTCAGTCACACCTGTACTCATCTGCATATTGAATGGGTCTTCCTGGGCTGGAAGGGTGCAGGGCCTGACATTTACATTTCAAAGGCTAGTGGCCTGCCCTCACACAAATGACTGCCGAACCGCCTATTGCGATCCTGGCAGACAGGACTGTACTGAAAGGGGAACTTGTGCACTTCAAAACCATTCTTTGAAGTCTCCCTCACTTCAAAGGCATTTTTGGGTATATAAACTGGGTCTCTGACCCTACCAACTCAGACACTTCTCGACCTGCACCCAGCCAAGAGGAACTGCCTAGCTGCCCAAAGGACTCATCTGGACTGCTTTGTTGAGAAGGACTGCTCCCCTGCTGTTGCCCTGCTGCCATGCTGGCCTCTGACTGTGCTGAGAAGGACTCTACCTTCCCCAAAAGTGCTCTCCAATGGCTTGGATTGAGCTTGCCTCCTGTTTTCTGAAGTCTCACAGCCAAAAAGACTTCATCTCTTCAGGAAACTCCTTGTGCATTGAAAATCGACGCACCGCCTGCTGGAATTGATGCAAAGCCTGCATTTCAACTCAGAAATCACCACACAGCTGACCAGAACGATGCAGCCCCGACTGGATATTCGACGCAGCGCCTGCCTTGTGATGGAAAATTTGACGCATTGCCTACCGATTGCCGTAGCTCCCGTGTTTACTTACTGCGCATCAAAGATTTTCCCTGCTTTGTTCCTGGGCAGCAAAAGATCCCTGCATCGCAGTGAGGAACCAAGACTGTGTGCCAAAAAATGACACAAACTCCTTTCAGTGTGGAAAGAAATGACGCATCATCTGTGCCACGTTGGAAAATCCGATACAACACACTATTTTTCCACGCATCTCCTCCTCTTCGGTCTCCGTGCGTGATATTTTTGACGCATGCCAGGTACTGTCTGTAGCAAAGAGACAACTGTTCATTTCTAAGGATTAAGACTCTTTTAAACCTTTCAAAAGTGATATTGCAACTTTTGATTATTGGATCTTTTCCGTTAAGCCTGACTGCTCAGTGCCAAGCTACCAGAGGGTAGGCACAGGATAATTTGGATTCTGTGGGACTTATCCTGACTAGGATGATGGTCTCTACTTGGACAAAGGTGTATACCTCTGCCAACCAGAGACCCCATTTCTAACACTTTCCGTCATCCACTCTTTGTTCCTCTCTTCTTTCCTTTCTCTTTCACTTTCTTGTTACTTTAATTCCCCATTCCTTCCCCACCTTTTTCCCTCCAGCACTTCCTCTCTTTCCTCCTCCTTGCATTCTTCTATTTCACCCTTCACTCCTTCCTCTACCAAATCATTCTATCCTCCCTCCTCTTCTTTCTTGGGCCATTCTTTCATCCCTACTAACTTCCTGCCTTTCTTCTTTTCTTCACTTCTTCCTGTATTGCCTGTTTACTTAATTCCTTCAATTGTGGACTGCACATTTCTTTCTTCCTCTTTTGCTTCATTCTTTCCTTCCCATCGTCCTTTCCCAACATTTCTTACCGTTCGTCCCGCATTACTCCTGCCATTTTTCCTTCTTTAACTCAATCGGCCCATCTGTTTTTGTTCCTCTGCGCTTGTCTTTGCTCTCTACCTAATTTCCCTTTCACTGTCTCTTTATTTCTTCCTGCTGTATCCCTTGGTGCTTCCCTACTTGTACTGCTTTTCTCACTATGGACCAGATTTTGATTTTGCGACTCGGAAATTGCGAGTCGGATTGACTCGCAATTTCCGAGTCGCAAAATCATATGCAAAATGGTGTCCATTACACCATCTGCGAATCGCAAGGGGGTCGCAAAGACCCACCTCATTAATATTAATGAGGTGGGTCGCAATTTGTGACCCCCTTGCGATTCACCGCACTTACAGGGATGGTGGCCTGCTGGAGACAGCAGACCTCCATGTCTGTGACTGCTTTTTTAATAAAGCAGTTTTTTTTTTTGTATTGCAGCCCGTTTTCCTTAAAGGCAAACAAGTTGCAATATAAAAGAAAAAATGAAACCATTTGGTTTCATTTTTTCAGAGTAGGCAGTGGTCCATTTGACCACTGCCTGCTCTGAAAAAAATATTTTTTGCCCCATTCACAAAGGGGAAGGGGTCCCATGGGGACCCCTTCCCTTTTGCGAATGAGTTAGCACCCACCCCCAAAATGGGAATGTGCATTGCGATGCGTGTTTTGCCTGGCGCAAACTGTGAATTTCGCAGTTTGCGCCATTCAAAACGCTTTGTACATCTGACCCTATATTCCCTCCTCCTGCTGTGTGTTTTCCTCTTTATTCCTTTCTTCCATAGGCACGCTCTTGAAACCTATAGTGAAAGATGTGAACGCCGAAACATCCCAATGTTTCTTCGAGTACATAGCCTCTCTTGCTTGCTGAGGCGCGCTTTTAGCCTTCTAATAAGGATATAGAAAGCTACGTACAAAATTATGAAACACTTTTAATGAGGTGAAAAATCCCATCTCACATAACGTTACTTACAAAAAATGTTGGAATTTGACTGGATTGAGCCGTAGGAGGTCAAGAAGAAACAAGATTAAAAAAAAATCGAAAATAATAATGTGGTGTGTGAGACCGCGCACTGTGTGCCAGCTAGCCCTCCTGCAGGATCAGAAGGCCTTCGCGTCGCGTGGCATCCCTCTAACAAGGAGCATGGTATTTAAACCAGAAGCTGTCACATTGAATGACTACTTTTTATATATAAAATTGTTTCACAGAAGCATGGGCTGCCCATTATTGTATGCCCTTTTGGCATGTTCTGTAGCTTCCAATTAAGTCCCTTGCAACGGAGAGGATATAGGCCTAAATCCCCCGTGTGCTTGTGCTGCCAGGATGACATTATTATTACTTCCCCTGGGGGGGACAAGTTGAGTGGGTGGGAGAGGGCCAGGTACCTGACAGCTCTCATGTAGCGCACAGGAGCTAGACAAGTGCTGACAGAGGGTGACGTCAGGGGGAAGCGGGTGAGGGGGAGCTGGGTGCGGGGGCTGGGGAACAAGCCTTGGGTCTACTCGGTACACCGATCAGATCATTACTGACTCATAGAAAGCCCTTGTTTGTTTCTCCATTTATGTACAGTAAAATCATGTTGATGTCCCTGAACTCTCCTGGCCTGTTTTGTACGTTACACAGTGACATGGCAGCTAGTTATATTATTAGCGGCAGAGAAAGAGTAGCAAATAATTATTTACCTCAAAGAGCAATTTCACAAGGACCTTACTATGGTCCATAGAGACAGCGAGGCACTCCACACTTCGGTAATCTGCGTCATCACCTGAATGTAGACAATTCAAAACATCAATTCCATACTGAATGTCACCTGTCCTATTATATTGTCAATCTCGCTGATCATCTAATTTGCCTTATTTCCCCATTTGGTATATAGGACTGCACTTTGTTGCAAAATTAAATCAATAAATATATAATTAGTATTTTTCGTCAGTGCCCATTTCCTCTGCAAGCTCCCACACCTGCTGGAGAGCAATCATTAGAAGAGAAGGGACTACTCCGCTGGGTACAAATGGTGAAAGAGGCATTATGGCCGCAAAAACGAAAAAAATGACAACGATTCACAGCAGTTGGGAAAGTAACACAAAACAGAGAAATCCTTCCACTGCCAAAGGGATCTGCAATCAAAAGAGACAATGTCAAGACTACCGAGCCAAAACAAAGCAATATATGCTGCTAGTGATTTCCCTCAGAAGAGCTCCACCTGAGATTAATATTGATCCGCGCGATCGCAGCGCGTTTTTATTCTCACAGTCTTTAGTTTTCTGGCCGCTAAAGCTCCAGCGATGATTTGCATCACAAACTACCCGAATCTTCAGAATTATAGAGGAGCCCTCTAACAATGAGATGCTCCTCCGGGGGAAACTGCTCTGAGAGGTGTTTTACTACACCAAGAACGGCTATAAATATTTTATATGTGATTCAGATGGAAAAGAAATCACATCACGCCGAGTTTGGCTGTTTTCAGAAGTTAACTGTACAGGGAGATGCACCAGACTGGTGAGAAAAGAATTAAGTTGATTGATTTCAGTGGGCTCCTACCGCGAGGGAATGTCAACACAAACCCATAATGGAGGGAGGCCTCCATGGATCGCGAATGAGTTTGCCAAAATGCAAATAGTGTCTGTCAGTGGCTCGCGTGGGCTTCTCTTTTGGGGTTTGAAGATCACGTGCCTGGGTTTATGTAGTCCAGGTATGCGTTTTGATTGCATGTCTGCTAAGTTCTATTAAACAACATGCCATTGCAATATTCATGTTATTGTGAAGTTTGGAGGTAAATGCTGAAGTATATGCTGTTGCTGCTCTTTCATACATTATATACTGTTAGCACGCCTTGTCCTTAGTAAGTAAACTTACAAGGAGGCGCGTATAGGTCGATGAATCTTTAGGATCGCATAGGGTATCCTAGTCAAGTATTGTGTGTAAGAAAAACATCCACTCTAACAATTTATAAATCAACACATAATACCGAAGCCCAATTTAAAAGAAAATACCATCACTCATAAGAAGTTAGATTGTTTTATTCCCTATTTGTTACAACTCTAATCAAAAACCTTTATGCCGCAGAACCATAATTACCAAACTTTGCTAGCAACACAAGCAATGAATTTTCAGAATTGTTTTTTTATTAATAAGAAACCAACATTATACAAGCATAGCGATTCATGAACATTGAATAATTTAGCAATATGAGTCAGTCAGTCTTAGTCCAAGTCACCTTTATTCACCCTCCTCAGCCTACCTATCTCAAATTAGCATCGGCATGCGGATCCTCATGCAAAAACAATTTAGTAAAAAATCAATCATTTGGAAAAATCTAACTAAAGGAGAAAAACATTTCTAACACAGCGCAGTTGGTACCTAGAAGAAAAAGCACACGTTAGTCAGTTGAGTTATAGCTACCTATCCAAGATAGATCAGCAGAAAGTCAGTCTTCGTCTCCAGGTCATCAGTCATCAGTTAGGCTCAGGCTCACAAGGAGCAAGCCCAACTTTCAGCACTTTGGACAGCATCTCCTGACGTCATCAACATTGGCCTCTCCGTTCTGATTTTTCCTCTCCTGTCATGACTTTTTATTAGGGTCTCTCAGTCCGTCCCCCAATTTCCCCATTGGTCAACCTTATCAGGGGTTATGACTCTAACCTATAATTTTTGTTTGCCACTTGTCTACGTTATTTTGAGAATCAAGTTCCATTAACATAATTGGTCCTTTAGTCGATGAGGACATCATCCGGCTTTTCAGGTAACAAAATTGTTGCCCCCAGCTCTTAGTCTGTAGCTCCATTGTTCGCTACAGACTAACTCACATATTGGTTTCTGTTTCAGCTTTTCATCCTGTTGAAAGTTTTTGGTCCTTCCAGAGGGTAACAAGCCACGTATCTTATCACTTTTAGATTTAGTCAAAGTTGTGTAATCTAACTTTAAATAGGCCCAAATGAATATCTATATATCTCTTCCATATTTTTCTATGTATGAATTGCCAACCCAAGGATAACATTAGGCGAGGTAAATACCCAAGGCATCTTACACTGATCGTGCATCTTGTGTGTCGCTCTGCACAGGTTAATCCTCGTTTTTGTTGTACACTTGCTTTTTGCAATATATCTACGATGAAGCTGAAGGTAATAAACTTTGCCCTTTGTACTGATTGAATGACGAGGCTTATGCAAAATCATTCCCACTATAGAATTAATAAGTTTAAACAACACCTGCAGGCTAAAAACCTTGATAAGAACTTGATTTCCTTTACTCTCAATATTAGTCATTTTATTATTGGTATTCATGCTGAAATGTAAATGCAAACATATATTGGTGGTTCCGACCCATAGAAACACTTCAATTGTTTAGTGGCATAAAGGCCCACAGAATTATTTGTCAGGCTTGGTTGAATTCTAGGACATCTTGGAAAAGGTTTGCCATATTTTGCGAATAAACACAATTTACGTGATAAGTTCTACATAATTTTCTTTCAACTATTATGATATTTTCATATTTTTAGGTGTTCATATAAGTATGATACTTTACGAACAAAAGGTCTTCCTTTGAAAAAAAACTGCATGCATACACACATCCTTGAGTAAAAGTTGTACTGATTTTGATTTACTTAGATACAATATAATAATGTCAGAAAAAAACCTAACATTTGATGCCCATAAGATTATTTCCTAAACCCATTGCTAAATACCACTTATCCAGCTATCCTATTCTCAACATTTTCAAAGTCGTCACTAAAGGCATGTCATTTGCATTTTTCTCCTCCATTTCTCTTTTGTAATTACTACACTGGTAACAGCGCACACATTGTCTGAAGCCAGATCACTCACATCTACATAATTTCGAACTATTTCCTTAGAAACTAACCTTGATACACAATGTGCTACTACCTATGTTATACCCAAAATATATTGAACTTTGAAAGCATAGTCTTGCAAACTAACAACCCATTTATGTATCCCAACTGAAAGTGCATCTAACTCTTCACTGGTAAATATTTCTGTCAAAGGCTTGTGGTCTGATCTTAATGTTAACACATCTACCCAAGGAACATTTAAGATTTTATTGTTTAATTCATACCAAGGCTTTCTTCTCAATGACTGATAAGTATGCTTTAGCAACAACATTGTTTTTAGGTGCCAGCAGCAGTCATATTTAGCTGCCTGGAGACAGACCTAGGTGGTCATTCTGAGTTTGGCAGTAACCTGACCGCCAAGCTGGCGGTGCTGTTAGGATCGCCACCAGGGTGGTGGTGCAGACCTCCATATAACGAGTAAGGCGGTGAACACAACGCAACACAGACAACTGACCGCCAGTACCGCCACCACCGACGAGCAGAATCTGGCGGCGGTAGGCAACCTCAGGCTGGTGGAAACCAATTTGCCACCCGCTACATTCTGAGTCACACACTGCCAGGATATCCGGGGTGTGCTGGCCGCAATCAAAATCCTGGCAGAAACAGAAAGTACAAAAAGAGACACCAACCTCCAGGCACAGAGATGCATCCACGGGCGCCATGGCAAATGAACTGCTGGTCTTCCCAGCGTTGTATCTCGCCATACACCTTCAGGGTCAGCGACAACGACCAAGACGACAACCGTAAGTACGCCTAGCACAGAGCGGAGGAAATGACAGTGATACACTCCCACACATAACACACATTCCCAGCACAGACAGCGATGGCGGCACACACAGGCACACACAAAATACATCAAAGCCAAGTACCCAATACACACACAAAGCCAAGTAGATACGTGCCAAACATGCAGCACAACGCACACCAACACAGTCATACACATCCATACACAACACTCTATAACCACACAATGACAACTAGACCACAAACATCTCAACACAGCCATAGACAGGCATGTTGTGAAACACCACACATACACACACACACACCATAAACTGTATGTAGCAATGACACAACATCAATAGCAGTGAACACACATCCAAACAATGATACAGGGGACACATCACGTACAACCAACATACAAGGAAATCCACAGACGCAGCACCATATACACGGACACACACAACACCCAATACAATCCCACGAGCAAGCAGTCAGACACAAAACAACCACAACCTATCTACCCAGCGCATGCAACAACACAGACACAACCCATACACAGACCACACACACACCGTTGCACACAGATATAACACCACCATGTAGAAGGAAACCAGGACAAGCATCTCAACTTGCTAACCACAGCAATGTGGGCAGATGTATTTTAGAAAAAACATAAAAATAAACTATATACAAATTGTGCCAAATGGCAAGTCCAGTGTCCGGAAATGCAGGACATGTTGTCCAAATATCATGGCCCCAACTTGACTCCTGACAGCAAATAGGCCTCAACATCATAGAGGCATCAATGGGACCAGCAGGCACATCAGGGGTTGTGGGATTGTGGAGGTGGCTTTGATGTGGAAGGGGCATGACTCGGTTTGAGCTTGGGAGGGGGGGACTTTGGAACTGGGAGGGGTAGATTTGTTGCTGGGTGTAGGAGCAGGAAAAGCACCAGCGGGGGCACCAGAGGAATGGGAGGTGGAAGGACCTGGGAGAGGCAGGGGGTCATGACATTTAGGGGTAACACAGAGTGTTAGGAGATTAGAGAAGAGGTCAAGAGCGGCAAGGAAGACTTTTTTAGGGACACAGGCGGTCACATGATTGAGGTTTGGAAGTGGAGGCAGAGGAAGTGCCAGACGTGTTGGTGTGCTGTATGTGGATGCTGGTCTGTGCAATGTGTGCATATCTGTGGTGGGTGGATGATGGGTGGGTGAGTGGGTGTGTGTGCATTCATTGGGAGGAGGGGGTAGAGATGCAGGGAGAGCAAATGGGAGATGTGTGAGTGAATGTTGGGCTGGTGTGTCCAAGTGAGGTGAATGTGCTGCAGGTGGCAGAGAAGGTAGTCGTAGTGAGTGCGGATGTGGTGTGTGGGGTGGGTGTCTGTGAGTCTGCTGTTGTGGTGATTGAGGGTATGACCGCAGTGCTAGCAGTACCAGTGTGTGATGATGCAGTGCTGGAGGGTGTGAGTGGTGATGTGACTGTAAGGGAGGCAGTGTGGGAAGGGTCTGTGTGTTGTGTGTGTGCATGCCTGTGGGTTTGTTTGTAGTGCTGATGTCTGCCTTTGCGCACCTTATGTGTTTTGCGTGGGTGTATGCTGGTCAGTAGGTGTGCTCTGGACAGGTGTAGGGAGAGGGGTTGTGGATTCGGAACAGGTTGCTGGAGGGGGACGAAAGAAAAAGGGACACTGGCTGCCATCAATGAGGATGCCAGAGCCTGAAATGATTTCTGTAGGCCAGACAAGGCACCATGAACGCCTTCCAGGAACTCATTGCACTGCTGCATCTGCGATGCCAGTCCATGGATGGCATTCACAATGGTTGTCCGCCCCACAGAGATGGACCTCAGGAGGTCAATAGCCTCCTAATTGAGGGCCGCAGGGCTGATTGGGACAGGTGCAGAGGTGCCTGCGGCGAAGGCGATGCCCACCCTCCTGGGTGAGGAGGCACGGGCAACTGAGTGGGTAGCTCCAGGGAGGGCGGTGCTGGTAAGGGGGTGGCGGACAAGGATGGTACTGGGGTGTCCAGATGGGTCCGCCACCACCAGGGAGCCGCCATCGGAGGAGGAATCAGAATCTGATGTGGTAGTTGCTCCAGTCTCCCCCGTGGTGCTCCCCTCAGCCTCCATCCTACTGGTCCCCTCTGCTTCACTGGTTCCAGCCTCCTGGGTCCTATGGGCTGCTGCACCCCCACTCACCGGAGACTTTCCTCCTTGCCAGATGATACTAATGCACACATAGACAGAGGTGAAGAGAGAAGGAGGGTGGGAGAAACAGAAAGGGAGGCAGTGGTGATAACCCACACATCTACTTCATACAAGAGACCATTTTGCAGTCATGAACAAAAGAGTCATGCAACAATACCCAAACTTATTTGCAGTCACTTCATCCCTGCAGCCTATACACCTGATTGAAAACTCCTACATGCCTATAAACTGGCTAAATGACCGATCCAACAATTCAACCCATTAACATACCCTACCACATGTCATTCATTACAGGATGAAACAAATCTGACTCCAGAGGAGCTGTGCGCACAAACTAACTGACAGGAATGTGTGGAGTACATTTGGTATAGAGGTCGATTGATGTTGAAATTGAAGCAATTGCAATGTTAATGAAACATACCTGTCATTACCCAAATGCAGTGCCAATAAGAGATGGAGGATGCAGCCAGTGACATTGGAGAACATTTGAGTGACCCATACGTACAGTTGGATGTGTGTCACAGTACCACCACTTCTGTTCCTGCATGGCTATACATAGCTAACGTGTCACACTCCTACATGATTGTTATTGACAACCAGAACTGTACACTCCCCAAATCTCATCTGACCACGTAAATCCCAAATTCAGTGAGTGGCACAGTGCACAACCATGCAGAAATCACCTGAGAGTCTACACTTATCCCTTTGTGGCTGCTGTGCCGCCCTCAAGTGCCCATCCAACTCTGGGTAGGTCACCACCAGTATGCGGGCCATTACGGGGGTCAGCGTATGACGGGCACCCCTTCCACGTTGGGAGACCGTCCCCAGCTGTGCCTCTACGGTCTCCCGGGCCCAGCATTTCAGGTCCTCCCACCGCTTCCTGCAGTGGGTGCTCTGCTGGCTATGGACCCCCAGGGTCTTCACTTTCTTGGCAATGGCTCTCCATAACCCTTTTTCTGGTAGGTGCTGACCTGCATGGGAAACATTCTGAAAACAGGGGACATGCTGTAAATGATACCAATACAGCTGCAACCTTTGTTGACAACAACATAACATTTCAATGTGCACACACATTCATTGTCAAACACCACCCAAAATGTGGGACAAAGGACGTTGTACTGACCTGTTTCCCTGGAGCACTGTACAACCGCTCATACAGGGGTAGAACCCCTTCCAACAGTTTCTCTAGCTCCTCACTTGAGAAGGCTTGGGGCCCTATTCCCTGCAGTGCATGCCATTGTTGCTCCAAGATTCAGGACACAGCAGCACATGAAGTGGAGGTCTTCCTTGCCCAAAGGCCAAGAGTCAATTGAGCTGGCCCATACAAAAGCAGTTAGGACTGCAGCGGTTATGACCGTCACCACTAGCGGTGATCGTCATTGGTCCCAGTTTCCCATAGACGTCAATGTTATCAAATGAGGAGTTGCACGGCCGTTCCAACTGCCGTCCGCCATGACAATTGCTGCCGGCGGCATGAGGTCACTTCCATCTGTCCAATGCAAGCAGGACCGGTGGATGCCATCTTACTATGTTACATGACTGTCCAGGGTACACACTGCATCATTACATGCATATCATCACAAATTGATTCATTCCGATTACCCTTTGTGAATAATCACATATGTAGGTAGTGTCAGGTGACATCACCAAACTTTTCACTACATTCTCACAGGGATTATGTGACATTGTCTGGTTAGGAATGGAGTGTGGAGTAATATGTCCTCCTACAACATGACAGCCAATTTACATGACCAATACTTTGTGATTGTCGTATGTCATACTTGGTGCACAACATTGTGAGAGGTTCCCAGATTGTTATTTGTCTCCCTACCTAGATATCGCCAAAATGGAGTGATGAGGAATGCACCAGTTTACCAGCCACTCGTAGATCTTGAAACCATGGAAGAGTGCCACATCATCCTGACCTATCGACTGAACCGTTTGTGCATCAGGAAACTGGTCACCCATTTGAAGGCAGACCTCTTGTCGGCTTTGAGAAATCCCCATGCCATCCCTCCAAAAGTCCAGGTGTTGTCAGTCCTGCATTTTCTTGCGAGTGGCTCTTTTTAGGTGACTGTGGGACTGTCTGTAGGGATGTCACAGTCCAAGTTCAGTAAGGTGTTGCAGGATGTGCTGGATGCCCTACTCAAGCATGTGAACAGGTACATTAGGTTCCCACAATGTGCAGAATTTGCCACTGTTAAAGCAGCCTTGGACAATATATCAAATGTCCCACATGTAATAGGGGCCATTGATGGCACTCACATTGCTAGGCACTTCCGAGGGCCAATGACTAGGTCTACAGAAACCGGAAGAGTACATATTCGCTCAGTGTACAAGTTGTGTGTCTTGCAGATGAGTACATAACACTTGTAAATGTAAAATTCCCTGGATCAGTACAATTCCTATAGCAGTGTTCCTGCAGTGATGTCACAGCTACAGGGAGAAAGGGCATGGCTCATAGGTCTGTGTACTGCTCTCCATGTCAGATGTTTGTACCTCTCCCTACACAATCTGCAGTCTGCCTAGCATTGTGACCTATAGTCATGTCCCCTTTTCCACAAAGGTGACTCCGTATACCCCAACCTGCCCTGGCTTCTGACACCTGTTAGACGTCCAACTACAGGAGGGGAGAACAGGTACAATGAGGCACATGGCCGGATGAGGCGAGTGATTGAGAGCACTTTCAGCCTCTTGAAAGCCATATTTTGTTGCTTCCATGTGCCCGGCAGTGTCCTACAATACCAACCAGGGCAAGACTGCAAGATCTTTGTTGCATGCTGCATGCTCCATAATCTGGCCCTCAAAAGGCACATCCCAGTGTTGGAGGAGGGGGACATTGCAGGAGCAGTGTTTGAGGCCGGAGACTCTGATGCTGAAGAGTAGGCAGACGAGGATGAGGCACATGACAACAGGACTGACCTGATTCATCACTACTTTCAATGATGAACAGGTATGTGTGATTTGTATGTCATCTGCACTTGGAATATGTATTGTTGAAGGCAGTCTGTACCCAGATTTTGCATGCATTAAGGTGTGTGTGGAGACTACAGCCTTCCATCTTAGTTTCCGACCCTAAAGGTAGCTGACTTGCCATGAGGGGTAGTGGAAATGCATTGCTGCCAATGACATGTGTGGAATGCTGGTGCTATTGCAGAACATCCTTATGGTTGTACCAAAGGTTTTGAGTCCTCAGTCTGCCTCTTTGGGTAAATGGAAAGGGGACTAATCAGTCTTGTCCTGCTGTGTAGGCATGTCATGCTGCATTGTCAGCTGCTGTGTGTCAACTACCTGTTCTTGAGTACTCAGGGAGATGTACAATAGAGGATGCTACCTATGTGTTAAAATGTGAGCCTAACTATAATGTCCCTGTATCCTTTGTTTTTTTAAGTGAATATATATACATAATTATTTTTTTGGGGAGGAGGGGAGCTGCTTGGCTCCCTCCCCAAGGTCGATCCCAGCCCTGGGGACCTCATCCCCCAGAGCCCGGCCTCAACATTTGATTTATTTGTTTAGGGCAGGGGTACTGCACGCCCCCCCTCCCCAGGATGATCTTGCTCATGGAGACCCCATATACTCTGGCCTGGCCTAAAGATTTTTCTTTTAGGGGGGTGCCGCTGCTTGGCCCCCCCTCCCCAGGCCTATCTTGGCACTGGGGACCCCATCCCCTGGGGTGTGGCCTAAATATTATTTTGTTGGTCGGAGGGGGCTGCACTGCCACCTCCCTAGGCCGAGCTTTGCCCCGGGGATCCGTCCCTTGGTGCGCGGCCTAATTATTTTTTGGGTGGAGGGGTAGCTGTGCAGCCTCCCTCCCCAGGACAATCTCGGCCCCAGGGACCCCATCCCCCAGGGCTCAGCCATGTCACCTGGATGACCCCCAGGGCACCCAGTCACAATGTTGTGGACAGTAGAGGGAGCCTGAAGGCCCCCACAGTCCCAGCTAAAGCTACTCCCTTCTGTGAGAAAAGTTTCCTCTGTCTTCCTGCCTGCATCTTTGCAGGCAGGGAGATAGAGGAAACATCAGCTCACATCGAGGGAGAGCTGTTTGACAGCTCTCCCTCACTGCAAGCAGAGTGTTTGCTGTGACTTGGCTGCAGCTGTCAAAGCTGCAGTCAAGCCACAGCAAACAACGTCTCCCCTGTGGTGCTCCCCTCACCCTCCATCCTACTGGTCCCCTCTGCTTCGCTGGTGCCAGCCTCCTGGGTCCCATGGGCTGCTGCATCCCCACTCGCCGGAGCTATTCCTCCTTGCCAGATGACACTAATGCACAGATAGACAGAGGTGAAGAGAGAAGGAGGGTGGGAGACACAGAAAGGGAGGCAATGGTGAAACCATTTTACAGTCATGAACAATAGAGTCATGCAACAATACCCAAACTTATCAGCGATCAGTTGGGCACCCAAGTATCACCCAAGTATACAATTAGAGAAATGCCCCGGGGAGGTGGTGGTCCAGGGTACTGCAGGGGACTGTGTGGCACCCCTGCACACAATCTGAGCAATGGCCAGGGAATTGCTGTACCCGGGACTGCAGGGGGGCTGTGCGTCCCCCTGTACACAAATGTAGCAATGCCCCAGAGAGGTGGCCATCACGGGGACTGTGTGGAGGCCACCCCCCTCATGTTATATTGATTTAAAGCCCTGGGGAGGTGGCAGTCACCGGGGCTGAGGGAGGACTGGGTGGCACCTGGTTTAATTTTTTTAAAGCTCTGGTGAGAGGGCAGTCGCAGTGGCTGTGGGGGGACTGGAGCGCCCCTCCGTATTAATAATGTAAATGTGCCGAGACCTGGCCCACCCATGGGCATCACAGAAACAAATACAGGAGCGCATGCTTGTTTTTTTTTTTTTTAAAGATTTTGCTGCAAATTAGTGAATTTTGCGAATTCGCAACAACATTTAAAAAAAATGCTTTTTAGCCCTTAGCTAAGTGGGCAGGGTGTCCCTACCCTTGCCCCTTTTTTCACATTTTCACATTTTCGTGGATAAGTCCCTAGATGGCTGCCAACACTTCTTGGTTTAAAGTGTTGCCAGTCAATCAGAGCCATGCATTTCCCTGCACAAGCTTGTCTGAAGCGCCCAGGTCGAAGTCAATGGGTGACGCTTCCCTCTCCCCCCCGGGGAGGGCCTCGAGGCACATTTGTTGAGCCAAGGAGGTCACGCCCACAGGAGCTGTGACCTCTTCAGCCCAGCAAAGTTCAGCTCAAGCATCCATGACTGCGCAAATCGTGCATGTCTGCTCCTGGCTGCCTGACCTGAACATGAAGAGTGTCTGTCAGGCTGACCTTTGTTCAGCCTGACAGACACTCTTCATGAGGGGCAAAAGGTGGGGGGGCGTGGCCCCTCCGCACTAAAGGATGGGCCACGCCTGATCCGCGGCCTAGATATACAAATTTGTTTTCCCTTTAATATCTCAAAAACTATTTAATTGATTTACCTAGTAGGTGAAAGCATAATCTGTGTGCCGAAAGCTAGCTTTCTGCCAAATTTGGTGTAATTCCATCTAGTGGTTCGGGCTGTAGTCATGTCTAAAGGTCCTTTGTGTATTATTGTGGGAAACATAGCTTTTTTTACCCCCCCTTTTCCTTGGCCCCCACTTGATGGATCACCCCAAAACTTTCAGATTCACGGCAAACTTTTATTTTAGAAAATTTCCTGAAGAATCGTCAAACAGTGCAAAAGATATATGCAAGTCATTAAACACTCTTTGTATGGAAACATGGTCCTCACTATAACTACCTAGTGGTGACCGCATGCATGCAGGGAAAGTGATGAAAACATTGGTCCTGCAGGAAGGGAGATGCTATTTAAAGCAGCTCCCTGCTGGTGGGAGGAATGTCAGGTCCCACAGGAGATGGAAGCTTGCTAGGACTGCAGGGGCATTCAGGCTCCCCCGTGGTCCTAAATGCAAGTGTGTTTTCTCTGCAGGTACTCCTTGTAAAGTTACCTGAAGAAGCTTCACAAGCATCAATCAGATTGGCATAGTTCCAGAAACACATGGTCACCGAAGACATTTCCTCTGTGCCCTTTATGCAGGTGTAGTGTAGGAGATGCACTATACATTTAATCAACACGGTAGCCATTACTAATTAGCCAATAGAAAGTATTCCAGTTAGGTGAACATTTTGCACAAAATGGATGCTTCTTCTTGGATAAATATGCATGGCAGGATTCATTCTGGCATGATACTCATCTTACAGAAATTAAACCTCTATGAAAAGCACTTACAGAAATATAAACCAAGCAGGTGTCCACAGTGGAGCTCCACTTCTGTAAAGTACTAATCATCCTAACTTCGTATGCATGGCCAAGGCAAAGTAAACGTGTTTTCCACCATGAAAAGTTGTCTGTAATCCTTGATGGAGGTGTTTGCATTCTTGCTGTTTTTTAGCACAATATCTGACGTAGTGACTGTGATGAGTGGGTTCCTTCTTGTCAACTGCTGCTGAGACCCAACCAGCAGGGTTGGGTGGTTATAGGGTGTTAGCTGCAGGGCTGGGCTGCGGGCCGGGCCCTGCAGCCAACCCGCACTGGCCATGTAAGACGCAGGGTTGTTTGGCTATAAGGGGTTGGCCTCAAGGCCTGGCTGCAGGCCAGACCTTGCAACCAACACCCTCTGTGCACGGCCAAAGGGCATGCCTGGCACGGGGTGGGGTGGTTATAGGGTGTAGGCTGCAGGGCCTGTCCACATGCCAGGCTCTGCAGCCAACCCCCACCACACACGGCTGAAGGCTGTGAATGGTGTGGGGTTGGGTGGTTTTTGGGAGTTGGCTGCAGGCCAGGCCCTGCAGCCAACCCCCACCACGCAAGCCTTTAAATAAAATTCCTTTAAAAAAAAAAATAATAATAATTTTATTGGCATTTTCATAAAGGAAGCAAAACAAATCACAATGTGCATCTTTATATAATCACCACTTCTTGGCACAATTAGATTGATTTTCATCACAAAAGATGTCAAAAAAGTAGCAGGGCAGTTTTTGCATTACAGTGTGAGTTACCACATAATAATACAGAATGCTCTACATTTCACATGCTGTTTTTTCCTGCAAGCATGTTAACCAAGAGTTTGTAGTGGCCAGTAAGTATTCATCTTTACTACAAACAAACAACTTGTTTAAACAAACCATAGTCCGTCCAGTCTACTGTTGTGATCTTCAAAAGGTCTCATTGTAGTCATAGTCGGAGAGTGTTTTCCCTCCAACGTACACCTATAAGTAATAAGTGTGTGTGGGGCCTTTGGAGGGGAGGCCATGAGCTCTCCACATGTTTGAGACCACCTATTCCTGAGTGACTGGTATGTGGGGTCAAGGTGGGTCTTGGAGCTCATGTACCTCAGCTGTTGATTTTGCCCATGGGGTTTCCCCGAGCTCACAAGCTTGTGGGGACCCAGTACTCATGTCGCTACCTGGGTCAATCCCTTGATGCTCCAAAACCTCCAGTATCTCAGACCAGAGTCCCGCCAGTGGTTATTTCCGTATACCCCATGTGTCATCCCTAATCATTGCTCTCTTCTCTGCCCTAGCCCACAATGTCCCTTCTTCTACCCAGGTTGGCAACCGTGGGCCCATTACTGACTTCCACTGTCTCTCTATGCAGCGCTTGGTCATCACCAGGTCCAGGTCGATAAACCTGGTGCCCACCTTTTTAGGTTGTATTTTAGGGTACAGACCTAGTAGGCAAGTCTCTGCTGTGCACTGAAGGGCACAGTTGAGGCCCCCGTTCAAAACATCAATGACACTCTTCAGAATCTGTGAATTACTGAGCGACCCCATGTCATATGGCCAAAGTCTGCCTCCAGTGAGGAACACCTTGGTCACGGTCTAGGGCTGATCCCATATATGACTTGTATTCTGTGTGGTGTCAGGTATGTCATGTGTAAGTAATTAAAAAGGAATGTATTTCAGTCTCGTGTTCCTAGCAACCTGGCGTGGGTAGGCCGTTGTTTGATCATTGATAGGGGTTCTTGAATGTGTGCAATAGTGCTTGATATATCCACTTTACCAGGTGTCTAGCCTTCCACAGTGTTAGCAGACTCTGCAACACCTGATGTGTTTCCAACTCCTTGTTGCTACCCGGCCATAATTTCCCAAATGTGTGTACCAGAGCTTGGTAAGTTAAAATTTTCCTGGGGTAAATCATACTGTTCTATCAAGTTGTCTAGGGATAGAAGTATTCCTTGTTGAAAGTAACCCCACACTGTCATCAATCCTGCCTCTGTCCAGGGTGAAAGTTGTTTATGTGTGAAAAGAGCAAGTGGTTCACCATGTGGTAGGCCCACCAGGGGCAGTGTATAGATGGGAGTCCCTGAGGACCTACAAAGGTATTTCTTCAAGCATCATATGGCTGCCTCCAGTAGAGTCCCTGGTTGGGGGTCACCACAGCTCTATTGAGCAATTTCTCCAGTACACTGATTGTTCATCATCCCCATTTGTCCTAGCTCATCTAGATGTGTACCTTCTAACCATTGAGCAGCCCGTTGTAACTGTGCCTCCAGGGACATTCTACTACGGCTGCCGTTTCCAATCAATTCTCGCAGGAGTGAGTTCTTTGAACCATGAGGACAGTATTTTGATCAGTAGATAAACAAAATTACATAATAACCTGGCAGCTTTATCATTTTAGACAAGGAGATCATGCCATAATTCGTAGTTTCAAGGATCTCCAGAATCTTACACAAGATCGAAGCGACTTGAGAGTGGTGCCTAGGTTAGCGTCCTGTAGGTCAACTAGGAAGTAGAAGATTCTAAGGTATTTAAGGGATACAGGGAACCAGACCAGGCCCTGTGGGATAGCATGAGGTTTTTCTGTACCTGCTGCCAAGGAGAACAAATATTTTTTGTCTTATTTACATGTAAGGCAGAATGAGTTGCGAAGACCCTTAACAAGGTCATTGCACTCGCCACCCTTCGAGAGCCATCGTTCAGATAACGAAGCAGGACATCTGCACACAGGGATTTTACATGTTCCCTACCTTTCAGTGTTAAACCCTATTTCGTAAAGTGCCACCAATGGCTCAATAGCTAGTGCAAACAGGAGGTGTGATAACAGGCACCCTTGCCTGGTGCCTCTATGGATTTTACATTGAGCGGATATCATGTTACCTTTTTTCACTCTACATGTGGGAAATGTATATAGTAGCCGACCCATTGCACCTAGGCCTCGCCTAGTCCCATTTGAAGCATAACAGCAAACAGGAAGTCCCACCTTATCTAGTTGAAAGCTTTTACATGATCGATTGACATCAGTATAGCGTTTGGGTATAGGCCTATGTCCTGATGATACATAATATATAATACAATCTGCAGAGAAGAATGGAGGTACTTCTTGCCCGGATTAACCAGTTCTGATCTGGGTGTACTAAGGTTTGCACGTGTGGCGCTAGCCTCATGACTAATACCTTATTCAGTATATTAAACTCCATGTTCAACATGGAGAGGGGTTGGAATGCTGGTGCAGGGGTGCCAGGGTCCATAGATGTGGGGAGGGGGATCACCAGTGCGTCCCTGGTTGATTCCGGCACCATTCATAATCTAAGTGACTCCACATATAGGCGGTCATTATGAACATGGCGGGAAAGACCGCTGACCGCTGTGGCGGCGGTAAACAGAATCCCGCTGTTGGCGGTGGATGGAAACCCGCCATATAATGAACGAAAATCCCAACCCCACCAAAAATCACTAGTCCACCACTCCCCGCCATGACTCAGAGGAATCCCAGACCTCCCCACCCTGCCACCGCCAAGCACACCCACATCCCGCCCTCCAAATAATGATGCACAAATCACCTCAGCGGACAGTGGAGATCGGACGACCATTGGCGCCTGCGACCGCCAGGGGCGGCAAGTGGACTCAACAGCAAGAAGTGCACACATTGGATAGGCGTATGACCCACACACCTGACACACATCCAGAACCCCATAAAACACCCCCAAACACAATCCCTTGCAATGAAAGCAGGACAAGAAGACAGAGAGCACCAGAGCCAGACAGCGAACGCTAGCATACAGGACACACACACTGACCCACAGAAGAGCACCCCTACCTCCTTCACATGGCCGACGCCATTCCCCACACTCACCATGTCCCTCCCAAAACATCCACGCTTCACCGAAAGAGAGTTAAGAACCATGGTGGATGAGATCTTGAAGGTGGAGCCACAAATATTTGGGGCCGAGGTGCAGCACACCTATCGCAAGGAAAATGGAGCTGTGGCACACCATTGTGAACAGGGTCAATGCAGTGGGACACCATTCACGCACCAGGGGCGACATCAGGAAGAGATGGAACGATCTGCGGGGGTAGGTCCGGGGCATGGCATCAAGGCACCACATCGCAGTACAGAAGACTGGGGGAGGACCGCCACCAACACCACCCGACTACACTGACTGGGAGGAAAAGGTACTGGCCATCCTGCACCCAGAGGGACTCACTGGACTCACTGGAGGAATGGACTCGGGTAAGTGATCTACAACTTCCCCATATTCACCACACCTGTAATGCATGCATCACCATTCCCAACCCACACCCACCAGGACCTACACCCCACCCAGGCATCAGCCACTAAATCCACCCCCCTGCATGACCACAAACCCACTTACAGGCCCACATCCCTCTCCCTGTGCACAGTTACCCACCCCTGCACGTACCCACAATGGAATGACACCCCCCACCACAATGCAACCCCACACTGGTGCAAAATGCAATGCCAACCTCACAAAGGCACCCTGGAAGGCCACTGAAAGTAAAACCAGCACAAAATAGCCCAGTCCTGTACACCTCAAACGTTCATGCAGATGTAACAGACATGTCTATGCCCCCCAACAGGCCCCACCACCCATGCCACCCTCACGGACGGGACAAGGAGTGCCAGTGCCCCCCCTGGAGACAGAGGCACCTCACAGGACACTGGTGAAGGATCCCTGGACACCGATGAGCAGGCAGGCCCTTCACACAGTCCTGGACTCTCACCATGCAGCAGCCCCACCCTGGAAACCACTGTCACCCCTACCACCCAGTCAAGACCAGCAGCCCATGGCAGGCGTACCCACACCAGTTTACTAAGATCACAGACTGGTGGAACACAGGTACAGAGGCCACAGTCTCCCACTTCCAACATGCAGGAAGGCGAGGGTCCCAGTATAAGTGGCACTGCCAGACCTGTGCATGGGACACAGGCACAGGGGGCTAGGGCAAGTGCAAGGGTCACAGTGTGCCAGGGGGGAGGCCACAGGATGGATGCAGCAGCCCAGGACGTGATCTCTGAGGTAATGGGGGCCTACCAACATACCCATGACAGGTTGGCACAGATTGTGTCCACCCTGGAGCACAGTCAGAGGATGCAGCAGGAACAACACCAACAGACCATGGAGCAGGTGAAAGAGCACAATGCTACAATGGCCACCATAGCAGGAGCACTGCTGCAGCTGGTCAAAAACCAGTCTGACGCCCACACAGGACAAGAGGCCCCCACAACAGCACCGGACAACCACCATCAGATCACCCCAGCAGCAGAAACATCCCAGGAACTACTCACACAGGAAACACAAGGGCCTACCATGTCATCCCATGAAGCTCAACAGCAAGCTCCCAAACAGACCCTCAGGCCACGATAAGCTAAGAAGAAGGCCCCCTCCAACTATTAACTCGACAAGATGGACCCATAAATATTACCAACAAGGCTGCCACCATGTTGGTCTTGAGGACACCCCACCCTTACGACTCCCCATCACTGTAAATTGCACAATTCACTCACTTCAGCCAGTAAAACACTTTTCACACCTGTAACACTGTCCCCTGTGTTAAATTGTGAACAAAGTGGAGTATGGATGCAACTGGCAGAGAACAATTTTATTGTTGAATCTGTGCATGATAGGAGTCCTGTGTGCCCATATAGTGGCAAGCAGGAAATGCGTATATTTTCAGTCAGTACCATGCAGAAGTGGACCATGTTTCGCCTATCATTACCAACCCCCCCATATGACAGAGCACACTGACAGTATTAGTCACCAACCCTAATGACAGGCCTAAGTCCCACACAGTTACTGGAAGTAGAATTGTATCAGGTGGTTCCTGGAATTGACATCTTCCCCTTCTTCATCATCACCATAACTTTCCTCACCTCTCTGAGGTAGCTGATCACGACCTATAGCACCCTCCACCTCTAGGAGGGGGATAGAATGTCTCACTGCCACGTTGTGCAGCATGCAGCAGGCCACCACTATTCTACACACTTTATCAGGCCCATAGGCCAGGGAACCCCCAGAGATATCTAGACACCTGAATCTAGCTTTCAGGAGACCTATAGTTCGCTCTATTACCCTCCTAGTACATCCATGGGCCTCATTGTAATTCCTCTCTGCATCTTCCCTGGGATTCCTCACTGGTGTCAGTAGCCAATGCAAGTTTGGGTAGCCAGAATCACCTAGAAAATGGTGCAATACAGACTCATCATTGGTATGACCCTCAGTCAGACAGGCTGGTTTTCTGCAATGTGTCAGTTACTGATAGGCACACTTACCTATGATCCACCCTCTGTCATCTTATAGTTGTTCTATCTTCTGTGGCACACTACTGTTCCTCAACACAAAGGAATCATGGACTGAACCTGGGAACATGGCATTCACATGGGAAATGTACTGGTCTGCAGTACATACCAATTGGATGTTCATGGAGTAAAAGTTCTTCCTGCTTCTGTACACCTGTTCACTCACTCTTGGGGGGATGATCAGTATGTCTATGGCACCTATCACATGGGGTATGTTGGAAAGGGCATAGAATTCAGACTTGATGGCAGGTAGGTCAGTACTTTGGGGAAACCTCACATAGGACTGCAGATGTCGGACAAATGCCTTCAGAAATCTTGTCAGTACCATGCTGAACATTGGCTGTGAAAAACCAGCACCCATGCCTACTGTCACTTAAAATGAGCCCGTGGTCAGGAAATATAGTGCGAAGAACAGCTGCACTTCAGTTGGAATGGCATGCTGATTACGATTTCCAGGAGTTAGTGCAGGATCCAGTAATGCACAAAGGTCCTGAATAGTTGCACGTGTGAGTCTGTAAGTGATTATGATCTGACGCTCTACCATGGCCCCCATATCCACAAGTGGCCTGCACACCGATGGTGCCCTTCCTCGCCACAAGGGTCGGTACCTACGAAAGGTTACAAAAAGGAGTGATGGAGACACATACATAGGCACACTTGTCATCATTTGTGCACTGCATTGTTCATTGTAGTGTCTTGACAATAACTGCTACCTGACAGATATACATGTACATCACAAGGAGGGAACAAAATATTTCATGTGTGCTACTATACTGAATGGACAGAGGCATAGGTGCTTCATGTGGCTAGTAGGGCCTCCATTGTGAGTGGTAATTAATTCTAGATGCGTAGGTGATGGCAAAATGTCTGCCCACTGTAAATCTGCCCTTTCGTTGTGGAAGTGACCTCCTACCGCTAGCAGTTGACGTCACAGCGTAAGGCGGTGTTTACCGCTGTTTGCACCCTCATTGGCTAACATGGATGCCAATAGGGAATCCTGGTATTTCATGATCGCCGCCGGCGGTGACGGTGCAAACCGCCACGGACCGGACGCGCGTTCGTCATCGTTTGATCACTTGACTCCCTGATCTCGTGCGGACAGGTACTCCACTCTGTGTACTGCTGTGGCCTGCCTCTGGCTATGGATGTGCCACGTGTTGCAGGGGAAAGGGCCCCGGCCTTCACCCAGGAGGAGCTGGAGAAGCTAGTTGACGGGGTCCTGCCCCTGTACGCGAAACTGAACGGACGGCCAGAGGTACAGGTGAGTCTGGGTTGGGGGGGCACTGTGTGTGTGTAATGTATGGTGTTGATTGGACATATGTGTGCACCTCTGAGCCTGCATGGGCCAAGATGCATGGCATGCTGTGTGCAACTGTCCTGTAAGTCTGAGAATACTGTCCGTCTCATAGTGGGCGATTAGCCAGCTGTTCCTATTGTGCAAATGCCTGACCTCTGTGTTCCATTTCTGTGTCTCCCTTTTAGGTCAGCGCCCACCAGAAGAGGGCACATTGACATGCCATCGCCAAGGAGATGGGGACATTGGGGGTCTACAACCGGCGGAGCACCCACTGTAGAAAGTGGTGGGAGGACCTACGGCGCTGGGTGCGAAATATCACTGAAGCCCAGCTGGGGAAGTCCTCCCAACGTGGAAGGGGTGCCCGTCGGGCACTTACCCCCCTCATGCGATCGATCCTGGCGGTGGCGTACCCAGACCTGGATTGGCGCTTGAAGGCTGCACAGCAGTCACAAGGGGGTGAGGACTCATTTCACATACTTCAGTCTGGAAGGATGTCTGGGTGTGCATTAGGGTTCATGCTGCTTAGAGGCAGGGACTTTCACAGGTGTCCATCTACTTTATGGTCCCCAAGGGAGGTAGGGGTGTCTTTGGCAGGTCTCCAATACGTCGCCTCCTTAGGTAGTCCAGGGAATGGGTGTAGAGCAGAGACAACCGACACCCAGGGAACTAGTGGGTGGGAGGGCGAGGGGAGTTCCACAGGGGAGGCTACTACCACAGGAGGTAGTGACTCCGAGACCTCCTCCGATGGGGGCTCCCCAGCGGTGGCGAACCCTAGTGCACACACCACTACCGTGACATCTTCTGCCACCCCCCATTCCATCACTGCCCTCCTGCTCTCCACTGAGTTGCCCATGCCCGCCTACCCAGAAAGGTGGGTGTCTCCTTCGCCACAGACACCTCCTCCCCTGCCCCAGTCAGCCCTGCTGCCCTCACAGAGGAGGCTTTTGACCTCCTGAGAACCATCTCTGTAGGGCAGACAACCATCATCAATGTCATCCAGGGGCTAGCATCAGAGGTGCAGCACACTAATGCCTATCTGGATGGCATTCATGGTGCCGTGTCAGCCCTACAGAGATCTTTTCAGGCTCTGGCCTCCTCTCGGACGGCAGCCAGTTTCCCTGGCCATTCCGTCCCCCCTTCAACCTCGTCTACCCCTTCCAGCACCCCACTTCCTTCACCCTTCAAAGGCACACATTCAGACACCCAGTCAAGCACATCAACACACAAGAAACACACTTCAAAACACAAGCACCACACCTCCCACCACAAGCATTTACACAGCCAACAGACACCTGCACACACAACAACGTCCACTTCTCCCAGTGTGCCCACCTCTTCCACCTCCCTGTCTGTCCCCTCTACATCCACACCCTCATGCACTGCACCTTCTCTCACTGTTGCTGCTCCTCTTCCTGCACTCACCACAATAGAAGACAGCCATACATGCATCCCATACACCACACCTGCACTCACCACCATTACTGTAGTTGACACATGCAGCACACTCACCAAACTTGTAGACACCCACACAAAATACATCCACACTAGCTGTCTGTCTTCTCCCACTGTGTCCACCCCTCCTCCAAAAACACACAAACGCACCAAGACACCCACCCATCAGACATCCACCACACCACAGCATACTGAGCAGTCACCTGCACCCAATACATGCACCCCTACACCACATCCATCCATACCCTCTGCATCTGCCTCTACTCCCACGCCCTCATCCAAGCCCACCCCAATTGCTCCAAAGAAACTTTTCATCTCCTGTGCTGACCTCTTCCAACCCACAAGTTTCTGTGTGGCCTGTGTTTGGGCTGAATGCTGTTGAACCCTGATCTTTTGTTTCATTTGTTATGGGTGTGGGGCATTTGTATGTTCTATGGTCATGTTGGATTAGCCTTGTGTCGGGTAAGTACCTCTTGATGTAGGGGGTATGGGTTGTGCCGCTGTGAAGGGTTGGGGGTGCTTTGCAAGGTGGGTGGAGTGGGTGGGTATGTGACTGTGCCCTTTCTTTCCTTGTTCAGAAGGTTGCAGTACTTACCGTCGTCGTCTTTGTCGGCGGTCTCGGTCGTGGAGGTATATGGCAAGGAGCAGGGCTGGCATGATTTGCAGCTCTCTATCCATGTCTGCCGCAGCGCGTTCTGCAGGACTCCGATGAGTGTTTCCTTATATTTGGTTCGTTTACCCCTGGCTTTGTGTGGCGGTGGTTCCCGCCCCAGAACTGGCGGCGGAATGGTGGTTCATAATTTGGTGAGCAGGTTGGGCGTTTCCGACGGCCTGTGGGCGGACTCTGCCGTCGGCGTCGGCACTCCTCTGCTGGCAGTGGCTGGTTCTCGGGATGCCTGACTTTCATTTGGTTCATTATATCGCGGTACGGCCCGCTCCTCTGTTGGCGGTTTCTGCCGCCACCGCCGGCGGAGCAGAACGTACCGCCATGTTCATAATGAGGGCCATAATGTCTCCAAGTTTGGGGCACTGTAGAACAGAAGGCAGCATAAATTTAGGCCGGAAGCTCATCCTGCGGTTTTCCCATGAGCCATCTCTTTGATAGCTATCTGGATCTTTTGAACCATCACCGGACCACTCAGTGTCTCCCGCACTGCGG
This sequence comes from Pleurodeles waltl, assembly GCF_031143425.1. Lineage (NCBI taxonomy): Eukaryota > Metazoa > Chordata > Amphibia > Caudata > Salamandridae > Pleurodeles > Pleurodeles waltl. The sequence continues at coordinate 337,933,959 of NC_090444.1, read as the reverse complement.
GATCCACTTTACTCACAATAGGTGGGTCAGGTAATTAGTCACAGCCCTCAGGGAAATGACCTGGTGACTGTAGAGTTTTTCATAGTAGGTTCGGAAGGTGGTATTAATGTCCAGTGGTGAATATGAGTGGGATACATTGTCTGTCATTATTTGTGTGATGGGTCCTTCCCTAGTAGGGGATTTAAACAGCAGTTGGGCCTCACCTGCCAGGCTCGTCCTCCAAGTCAATCACTAAGCCAGAGAGTTCTGTAGGCCAGGAACTCCAGCACGAGTTTTTTATTGTGTCTTTATTTCACAACTGCACTGCACTCAGCGATTTATTTCCTCTCATGCTGCCAAAGGATTTCAGGCCCAGTGTCATCCCACTGCTCCCTTCTCATCTGAAATCAAGGCCTCCCCCCTCATTCCCAGAGAGGGGCTCCACATGTCCCAACCAGGCTGCAAGAAGAGTACTGGTCCACTGTCCACCCCAGCACTAAGCGCAAGCCTAGCGGCACACCCCATGTTCTCAGGCCGAGGCACCACCGTGCATGAGCCCAGCGATCACTCATAGCCTCATCAGTGTCACAACGCAAGGGGATTTCAAACAGCCCCAAGGACTCCCACTGCACCGGAGATAAACCTGAAATTAATAAGGGGGTTCCATGTGGCTGCTCTGCAGCCACAGGGACCGCCACCTCCCTGGGGCTGATAAAACATGATGAAAGGGTCTGTTGTGGACCCCCGGCCCTGAGTACCACCACCTCCTTGGGGCTAACCTAAACATTGGAGGGGGGTCGTGCTGCTCCCCTGATGGAGCCAATAATGGCCCTAGGGACTGCCACACCTCAGGGCCCACTCCTGCTATGACCTGGGGTTCCCGCCCCTGGGGCATAGCTGGTTGCTCTGACTTGGTGGGAGCTCTGTCAGCTCCCATCAAGTTAGAGCAAACACTCTGCTTCCAGCGGGCTAGAGCTGTCAAAGTGTTCTTGCCTGCTGGAAGATGTTTCACCTGTTCGCAGAGATGCAGGCAGGGAAAGAGATAAAATGATTGCTTTTGTAGACAGAGAGCACAATGTTTAGGAGCTCCCTGTGTGCAAAAGCAATGCCAGCTCAGGGAGGAGGTGGGGAGTCGACTGGGGCTTTGGGAGCCTTGAGGCTCTCCTGGTGGTCCCATTGTACACTGGGTACCCTAGGGGGCACCCAGGACAGATGGCACGGCCCCAGGGGATGGAGTCCCTGGTGCTGAGATCGGCACAGGGAAGAGGGCTGCACAGCCCCCCTCCTCCATTTAATGAAGGCCAGGCCCTAAGGCAGTGGTTCCCAAACATTTTCGACCCACGGCTCCCTTGATCTATTGGCCACTGGCTGCGGCTCCCCATTATGTTACTTTTTGTTGGCGGGTGGGGGATGTAAGCCTGGCCTAGGGAGTACATCCATTTTTCTCCCTGAAAAGAATTGGGATGACGCCAATGAAGGTATTGTAATTCTATATATAACTGTAAAAAATAAAAATGTAACAGTTGTTTAATTACAGCATGCATAGGGTTTTTTAGTAAGGGGAAAATATTGGTTGACGGTAACCCTAGTAAAATGGGCAGGTCTCATTTTTATGTAGTTATAACATAACTGTTTAAATATTGTGAAATGTAGAATCCCTTTAGTTGTGTTTAACCACCAGAGGGCGCTCAAGGACAAAATTAAAAAAGAGCTGCTACAACTGAGTAGTTTTATTTTGTACGAACTGGCCCAAGGGCTATAAATAGCTCAGTGGTTCCCAAACTGTGTGCGGCGCCCCTGGCTAGTTTTGATGGCGCACCAGCGAGCCGCGGCGCACAGATTGGGAACCACTGCCCTAAGGGATGGGGTCCCTAGGACCAAGATCAGCCCTGGAGAGGGGGAGGCACATGGCCCCCTCCTCTATTTAGTGAAGGCTGGGCCCTAGAGGATGGGGTTCCTAGAGCCAAAATAGGCCTGGGGAGAGGGGCTCCGCAGCCCGCCTCCCCGAGAGTCCATGGGTCTTCCTTTAAATTGCTGCAAGGATGCAACTGTGCAAATCACCTGAAAGCTCCACCCACTTGGCCTCGCACTGTCCACCTTAATAGTATGCAAAGGTCTTCCTGCTTTTACCAGGATGACACACAGCTTACCAAAAGTCCCCCAGTGCATTTCCTGCTGATTTTGGTGGTGCGTTCGTGATGCTGAGGCATATGAGGACTTCTCCTGAAAACAAAGAAGCACTTACATAAAATAAATAAGAGGAGCACCCTGGTTTGGTGAAGGTTTATGTATTTGTAGTCTAGTTGGCCTCTCTATAGCAAGATTCATGTCATCAAAGAATTCTGGAGAAAGATGCACAAGGAACAATCACATTACTAAACACATACAAAGGTTGCGTGGAGACATTTCCCTGTGTTCCATTATGCAGCTGTAGCGTAGAATATACCTTGGACATTTACCCAACAGGGTAGCACTAACTAACGAGTAGAAAATCCTTCAGCTAGGTAGACATTTTGTGCAAAACTGTGGACTCTTGTTGGATAAATGGACAGGTGCAGTTCCTTTGTGGCCAAGTCACTCATGCGGCTACTGTCACACCCACACAGACACTCACAGACGCACCCATGCTCATGCACCCACTCACAGACCCTCTCAGAAACTTGTGAACTCACTCACAGATCTACTCAGGGACTCATGTACCCACTCAAGACTTACCCAGACACTCACACACCGGCTCACAGATCCACTTAGACACACATTCACCCACTCACAAACCCACTCAGAGAGTCACACACCCACTCAAAGACCGACTCAAGGACTCATGCACCCACTCAATGACCCACTTAGAGACTCACACACTCTCTCATAGACCCACTCAGAGACTCATGCACCCACTCATAGACCCACTCAGGAACTCATTTACTCACTCGTAGACCCACTCAGAGACTCACACACTCACTCACACTTAGACACTTATGCACCCACTCAGACTTTCATGCTCCCACTCACAGACACATTTACACTCACACACACCCACTCACTGACCCACACAGACACTCACAGATACTCACAGGCCCACACAGACACTCACCCACCTACTCACAGAGACACACTCATACTCACTTGCACACCCAGAGTCTCCCTTTCACACCTACTCTCACACTTGGGTTGACACTGTCACACCCACTCTCACTCCTACAGAGACCCTCTCACACCCCGTTTCATACCCAGACAGACACTGTCACACCCACTCTCACACCTAGAGACACCCTCTCACACCTATTCTCAGACCCAGAGAGGCGGGACCTGTGTCCAACACCTGCCGAAACACTCACCGAAGGCTGTGTGCAGTGGTGGTTGGATTAACGTATAGTAATTAAAATTACTTTCTGTTAAAAAAAAAATAGAAATTCATTGAAAAAACAAAGGTTACAGGGACGTTATAGTTAGGTGCAAAACCTTAGAAATTCAGCAGTTATAGTTAGAGTTATTTCAAGTAACTATAACTTGTGCCCTAAGATAACCATAAGTCGTGCCCTTGCCAGGCACTGCTAATTACCCCAGATATGACACTCATGACTTATTTCTATAACTTTATTAAAAAAATAAATTAAGCATTAGCAGTCAAATTAATGAAGAAAAAACTGTGCTTGATGGGGGGCAAGTGATAGTTACCTTAGGGTCTGACTTATAGTTACTTGAAATAACTCTAACTATAACTGTTGAATTTTTAAGGTTTTTTACAAGTACATTTAGAACCTAACTGTAATGTCACTGTAACCTTTGGTTTTTCAGTGAATACATATCTCTCTCTCTCTCTCTCTCTCTCTATATATATATATATATATATATATATATATATATATATATATATATGCAAAGCTACAACTGTAAAAATGACCAGCACTCTTAGGGTGGACGATAATTGTTCCTTTATTGAGAGCATAAAAAGAACAGACTCATTTCGGCAAGTGCTTTTATCAATGTTGGCGTTTCAGGCTGTGAAGCACATTTAAATAAACATTACAACCCAGGTCATTGGATAATAATTGCGCATACAAAATCAACAACAGCCTATTATCACCGTAGGAGAATTCCTTCCCTTCCGCCATCTTTTAACATGTTCATCGGATCTCAGTTTCTATATCATTACTCCACAAAATCACATCTAGAGCATTCAAAATCACAGAATGAAAGTTTTGTTTTTTAAAGCTAACACAATCCACACTGTTGTATTTTGAAGAGGCAACTAACATCGATATTTAGTATTTAAGAGTTTAAGACATACGGACAAAACAATTCCATTCATTGTCACTCTGTGACCATTATGCTTTGCCGCACTGGCATAAAAAAGCATGAATGTGCAAATAATGAAGCCCTGAATGGGCAGAAATTCATTGCAAATATAAAAATATTCCTTTATAGCACAAACATAAGAGCGTCATCCTGTGCCAGTACCACTATGCATCAAAAAGAAAAGAAAAGAAAAGAAAAGAAGAAGGAATTGGATAAGCAAAAATTGAAGAAAAAGAAGGGTTTACAAGGACCTATTCATTACATGATTACTGACCTGGATGCACTGTCAATTCTTCCTCACTATTTAATCCTGAGGGTATCTTTGTTTGGAGATCAATTATATACCTCGACTCAAGGCATCTCGACTTCATCACTCTATCTTCTCCTCTCTGTCCCTGGGGTATGTGATCTGGACACAATAACCTTACTGGAGTGTTGTCAAAATGTACTGTAGTTACTGAAAAAAACAAAGGTTACAGGGACATTACAGGGAAATGAAATAAAAACCCTTAGATATTCACTGAAAAAAACAAAGGTTGCATGGAGTTATAGGTTCTAAATGTACTTGTACAAAACTATATAAACAATATAAACTTGAGCTAACTATAACTTGCGCTCCCGAAACGCACTACTTATGATCTCACACATTACATCACTCGAGTCTCAAGATATTCCTGAACAAGATGATTCTCAATTGGTGCCTTCTTCATCTAGAAAAGAGAGTAATGTATAGAAATGTTTTACCATGCCAAGTGGGGAAAAAAGAAGTGCAAATATTATGAAATGCAACCTCTGTGAAAAAAATCTCTCTTGTGGTACATCAAAGAAATACAACCAAAGAACGTTGAGTATGTGGACACATCTGCACACCATCCACCAATGGGCATACCGACGAATGATGAGAGAAAAAGAACTGACACATTCAGATGCAGAACCTGGTATAGGATCATCTAGCCAAGCTATTGCTCAGAATACCAGTATGCAAGCCACATTCACTGAGTTTGGTGAAATGGTAACATCCTGCAACATCTGCCATAATCTTGTGGTTGCAAAAGTTTGCAGGTCAAAAACCATCATTGCTAAAAAAAAATCACACGGTTTTACTTCAAACCAGCTGTTGTTGCACTGTTGTACTTTCATAAAGCAAAAGTATTCAATTTAAGTTTTCCCCAAGTTTCCAATACATTTTCTGAAAAACAAAACAAAAAAAAAGAAATTAAAAACTTGTTCTATCAAAAACAACAAAAAAACAGTTCTTGTTAGAACCACTACTGAATCAAACAAAGAGCTGCATTTGAGTCTTTATTACTCATCAGTATTTCCATACCTGTGTGAGTAGACATATAACTTTTCATTTTCATGTATACATTTACCCAGTTTCTGTCTAGGTGTCTCAGTCTATCCTTAATTGTGTTCCTGGGTGTGTTAGTGGATGTGTTAATATGATCCTGGGTATAGAAATATATATGATAATGTTTACCTGTATGTTTGAATGAAAGCATTGCTATATAACTGTCTTTGCGAGTTTCTGCATTAGTGGCTGCCTGGGTCTCTCAGTGTTTGCATCAGTGTGTATCTTGGTGTGTTGGTATGTGTATTATTGTGTTCCTGGATGTATTAATCTATACATGAGTGTGCATCTGAGTGTGTTAGTGTATGCAATCATGTGGACCTGAGTTTTTCAGTGCATGCATCATTTTGCATTCGGGTGTATCAGAGTATGCAATAGTATCTGTTTGGCTGTATCAGTGATTGCATAAGTTTGTACTTGTCTGTGTTAGTCTATGCATGGGTTTCTGCCTGAATATGTCATTGTATGCATCAGTGTGTGCTTGTGTGTGGTACTTTATACATCAGTATGCTCCTAGATATGTGAGTGTCACTATATCCATCTCTCCTTCCCTGGTTGTCTCAATGTATACATCACTGTACATCTGAATGATTCTCTGAATACATCAGTGAATGCACCAATATGTGCCTGGATCTGTGTAGATGCACAATATCATCCCTGGATGTATATATAAGAGACTGTGTCTGGGTGTATCACTGTATACATCAGTGTGTGCCTGGCTCTCAGTCTACAGATAAGAGTATATGTCTAAGTCCCACTATGTGCATTACTGCATACCTAACTGTCACAGTATATTCATCAGTGTCTCTCTGGATGTGTCAGTGTACACATCACTGTCACCTAGCTATTATAGTGTATGCTATACAGTGCACCTGGGTGTCTCAGTCAATGCATCAGTTCCACCTGTTTGTCTGGGTGCATGCAAGAGTGCATGCCAGGGTATGTCACTCTACTCATTAGTATGCATCTGAGGATGTTAGTCAACACATCATAGTGTGCATAGGTATGCCAGTGTACAGATCAGTGTGTGTCTAGGTATGTCAGTGTATGCATCAGTGCGTCCCTGATTGTATTATTGAATCTATCAGTGTAATCCCTGGTGTATGGCTTGGTGTATTAATATCTGCATTGGTGAATACACAAGCGACTTTGTGCATATTTAACTAGATACAAGACTGTCTGTATCTTTTCCTTATTAGCTATGTAAGTACCATATATTCTAGTAGATTGCATAGAAACCTGGACATAGGCCTCTACAACCTTTTATCTCAGTCACTAAAACTCAGAACAACATGTTTCATCTTTTGATAAAAATACACTCTCTTGTATAGTCAACAAGCATCTCACTTAAAGGGTGACTTTACTTACAACACATAGTACAAGCCTACTTAAACTTTTCTAATTTCAAGTGTACTTAAAAATAAAACTGTCTACCTATGCTCACACTAAGTACCCTACACCATCTTTAAATCTCAATTTATATGAGTAAGAATCTATATTATCAATATACAAAATTACATATTACATTCAGTATATTACATCCTTACTGCAGCATATGTACTTAAATTCTCTATGTCTACATCAATATATATTATATTTGTATTATTTTCTTAACAGTATACATAAGACAGTATATACATATACCTTAACATACCAAGTGCACTTTTAACACAATAACAATTAAAACCATTTTTTCTCTTCTATAGACACAACAACATTGTTTTCAGCCTACATAGAGTATAACTGACCCCTTCACCTACAGCAAAAAACTATTCAACCTGCTCCCACCCAATCCTTTTTCTTACCTTTTCAAGTAATATATTTCACTCATATCAATGTCTAACTCATAGTGAAATAACCTCTGTCATCTGTCAAAATACATGTGTGACTCTCTGCATAAATTCGCATTGCTTTAATACATACACCAATTTCTGTATATACAAACACATTACATTTCTACAACTCAATACAACATTTTAAGCCATTAAATTAGTCATTAGTGCATTCTCCATAGCAGCTTCAGCATACGTGAGGAATCATTTTAATATACTGCTAGAAACTGGAAACATCCACAAAACCCCTAGTCCAAGTTCAGCTGAACACCTTTCTTATATAATGAATTACTTGTATATTTCTATTACATGAATCTGAAACCTACTATTATACCATGTATAGCATTGTTGTGAACACACTGCTCACTTTCAGAATTTTCATATTCATTTCTTCATATACTAACACTTTCTAAAATAAAGTGCCTTTCACTACATATACCTGAAGATTCTCTTTCTTATGTTCTATGTTTCTCTTTCAGTATCAGTTAGAGTGTCTTCTCACTGAACAAAGCTCAGAAAACCAACCACAAGAATGGAAGTCCACTCTCATAGCAGGCAACCAGTAATGGCAACCTCTTCAACTCTCCTTTCCAGATTACTGAGTCAGTAAACCAATCACAACCTCCCTTTCATGTTAATACAATGTTCTACAACGTCTCACTGGTTTGTATAGTTAACCCTTTGCAGTGCTCCTGAAAGGTTTGACAATACGATGTGAGTTTCGCCAGGTCTGTGGATCCACCACGGCACTCAGCGCACCACGCCTGTGTAAATTCACTAGTGGATCCACAGGGATGTTCAGAAATGATTGTTTGAGATATAAAAACAAACTTATCCATATAAACACGTTTAAAAAAACGCAAAACCAAATCATAACATTAAATAATTATTATGAATCATTATTGCCTCTGTGTATGGTAAGATAAAGTCACTTTCTAGTCTTTTTTTCTGTTCCCTTCCCCCTCATGCTCCTCTAGCGCTGTTAACATGGTTACACATTCTGCTGCACCAGGTCACAAGATCATAACAAGTTCTGACTAGAGCAAGCTTAGTTTCAAGCCACATTGAGCAGGTGTGCTTAAAGCTCTCAGAGTAAACATATCACAGCTATTCTTACTGTTTTCTAACTTTTCTAAACCCAATTCAACATATACTTACAATTCACATAACCTCCCTACCTACCTTCACCCCAAACATATCTACAACAGTCAATGGAATCACTTCTTCCAGATTGTAGCTACTAGCCTCAATTTCAACTGATTTTAATTTCATACCAGCCTCATTCAGCTGCATCCATCTCCTGTGTGCTTCTCCAGACTACCCTCAAGATGCTCAGAGTATGGATTGTGGGTCACAGCTTTGTGTTTTGGGCAAAGAGAGAGTGCAAAAAAGTGATATTGACAGGGACCTAGGTTTGTCTAAAGGAGATATTACTTGGATTGGCCAGAGGGGGTTAAAGTGGCATCAGCTAATTCCTTTGGTTGAAACTATTAAGGATTGCCAACATCCAGACCTTATGATTGCACACTGTAGTGGCAATGACCTAGGTGTAGTTACAGGAGTTGGTTTGGAAATCCTAATGAAAGAAACCTTTGGAAAATTAATGACACTCTTCCCACACACTGCCTTTGTTTTTTCAAACGTTTGCCAAAGGCAGAAGTGGAAATGGTCAACTCAGTTCTGCCCACAAATAGAGACATCTAGGAAACATGTCAATAAAACCATTTCTGCATTCCTCAGAGACCATAATATGATTTCTATATGCCACAACAACTTACGATTTGATATGGAGGGTATATACAGAAATGACAGAGTTCACCTAACAGAGAAAGGCAGCAAACATTTCCTGCATAACTTGAGAGATTGTATCCTCTATCATGTGCAGTAATCACCTACATATCATAAACACAAAGGCTTTTTTCAGAGCCAATCTGTTACCCATATACATATATATTTCTATTTATACACCTTTTTTTCAAATATTGCTAAGATCTGCGAATGGCTCAGCGGATCTCGTAAAAGGGAAAAAAGGATGCGAGGGTGGGTGTGCAAGTGAGAGTGCGTGTGAGAGTGTCTGTGTACATGTGACAGTGGATGTAACAGCATCTCTGTAGGTATGAGAGTGGGTTTCACAGTGTCTGCCTGGGTGTGAAAGTACCTGTCTGGCTGTGAGGATAAGTGTCCGAGTGTGTCTTTGGGTTTTACACTACATGTGAGTCTTTATGTTAGTGTGAGACTGAGCGTGAGAGTCTATATCTGGGTGTGAGAGGGAGTGTGACAGTGTCTGCTGGATGTAAGGGTGGATGTGAGAGTGTCTCTCTGAGTGCCAGAGTGAGTGTGAGACTGTCTGTGTAGCTGTGACACTGGATGTAACAGCATCTCTGTAGGTGTGAGACTGAGTGTGACAGTGTCTGCCTGCATGTCATACTGGGTGTGAGAGTGTCTCTCTCTGTGTAATATTGAATGTAGAGTGCGTCTATTAGAATTTAGTCTTTTCTTTTATGTTTCTTGAGCTCTGCGGATCCAAATGTGGATTCACACTGGGACCACACTAGCCCCAGTGGGTGGATCCGTGGATCTTGCGAAGTGTCAAAAAAATCCTTTTCTGCATTTCAAAGGCACTATTTGTCCCATCACCACATCTATATCACCCCCATGGGGTCAGGAAACCTGTACTCTGACCCCATCAACTCAATTACCTCCCACATTTCTGCCCTTGGGACCATTTATCAAGAGAAGAAAATGGCAGCAGCAACATTTCTCTGAGGTTGAAGGCAGCCAATCAGATTCTTCCTGTGGCACGTGGATCCACGGATCGACCTGCGGTGGATCTGGATCCTTATATATGTATATTTGTTGGTCTTAAATTTCTTTGAAACTACTGAACGGATTCGCACCAAATCACAAAAAAGCGTGATATTCAGAAAAGAATCTAGCTTCTTGCTAAATTTGGTGTAATTCTGCTGTGTAGCCATTTTAGTTATCTCTCCATGCACTTTATTTTAGCAAGACCAGGCCTGCAGCTGTGCACTTTACCCTAGATATATTTTATTCAGCTTTGTTTATTATTTTAACAATATAATGCCTCTGCTTGTACTTGTATATGTGAGACTAATGTAACTGAGAGAAACTGATGTGATCTGAGTGACTACAATTTACCTGAGGAGTCAATTGTGTTATGCACTTGGCTGCCCAATCATTCCTGCTCTTGGGTAGAGGTGAGGCACTGTTAGTTAGCTGGAGCAAAACCTAGATTAGGCCGACAGGTGTAATCTGTAATGGGTTAGACTCAGTCTCCCGCACCACAGGCGATTCTGCAGCTCAAATGCGGTAGTCTCATTAGAATAATGAGGGCCTACGCGACAATTCCATTCAGTAGTTAAGGCTGAAAGCGTGTCCAAAGGTCCTATGCAAAAATGAATGGGGAAAACACGTTTTGGGACTCCCCTTTTTCTCAGCATCCGCTTGAAAGATCACCCCAAAACTTTCCAGACAGAAGTTAAAATTAGCAAAGTATAAGTTTTGAACATTTTGTGATGATTCGTCAAGTGGCGCCAAAGTTATAGACAAAACAAAAAACGCTCTTTCTACAGAGACCAGGTCTTACCCATAACTACCTACCTGAAGCCATGCCTTGCAGCCAAGCACGTAGAAGTGAGTGTGTCTGAAAGTGGTTGTGTGAGTCTATGAGTGGGTCTGAGTGGGTGCATGTTTGTCTGAGTGGGTTTTGATTGGGCGTCTGAGTCTCTGAGTGCATGTATGAGAAAATGATTTAGTGTATGAACGAGTCTGTGGTTTTTCTATCAAAGTATTTCATATTTGAGGATATTTTGCAACTAGCTCACAAGAATCTGCAAAAATTCATGAATTTGTGTGAATTTTCATGAATTATCGTGAATAGCATGCATGGTGATTAAAGATTAGTTTAACCTTGTAATTTGCCCTTAAAACACACCTACATCACACCCCTGGAGTCAGGGTACCTTCACTTTGACGGCTTATGGCAATTTCAATTTGGATTTTCACCCCCAGGGACCATGTCCTATGAGATAAAATGGCAGCTGCAACTTTCTAGTCAGATTGATGTCAGCCAATTGCAGTGCTTCTTCTCGCATGCCTATTCTTTGCGATTTATTCACAAAATATTTGCAAAGTCATCGCTGCCAGAGACAAATTTATTTTCCCATTAATGTCAACTGAATGGATTTACACCAAATAAGTGAAAGCTTTATCTGCGTACCAAAAGCTAGCTTTCTGACAAATTTGGTGTAATTCCGTCCTTGGGTTTTGGGCTGTAGACATATCTAAAGGTTACATGGGAATTAACATGGGACACACAACCTTTTTCACTCCCCCCCCCTTTTTCTCGGTCCCTGCTTGACGGATCACCCCAAAACTTTCTGTGTGCAACAAGAATCACTGCAACACTTTTTGGGGAAAATGCTGTGAAAACGGAGCTAACTATGACAACCTAGTGGCAACCGGACCGCCACTAGGTAATATATACACACATATATATATATATATATATATATAGAGAGAGAGAGAGAGAGAGATAATTAGACCTGGCATCCTTGGTGTGGTTTCCACAAACATTTTGCCTTCTGACTGCCTGTTTTTCTGACTTCATAGTTAACCAGTGCCAAACCAGTGCTAAAATGCAGGAGCTCTGTACTCTAAAACATGGTGACATTGGCCTGTCCACAATTAGCATATTTAGTTTACTTGTAAGTCCCTGTTAAAGTGCAATATATGTGGTCAGGACCTGTACATTAAATGCTAATAGTGGGACTGCAGCACTGATTGTGGCACCCACTGGAGCAGCCCCTTAAACATGCCTCAAGTCTGCCACTGCTGAGTCTGTGTGGGCAATTTTAAACTGCCAATTTGACCTGACAAATGCACCCACATGCCAGGCCCAAACCTTCCTTTTCATTATATATGTCACCCCTAAGGTAGGCCCTGGTTAGCTCAAAGGGCAGGGTGCAGTGTGTTTCAAAAGCTGGACAAGTACTTTTAAGTTTAACATGTCCTGGTAGTCAAAAATGACTACAATTGTTTTTCAGTACTGCAAGGTTCATCTGTCACACAGGTTAACATTGAGATTACTTTGAACATTGGGATTACCTTCCAATTGAGAAAAGATAGAAGTTTGGAGTTGGGTGTCTTGGGACTCACAATTAAAAATCACAACTTATGGTGAAGTTGGATTTTACATTGTAAGTCTGAAAGTGGCACTTTTAGAAAGTTGGCATTTTCTTACTTTAAGCATTCTGTGCCTATTCATGTGTCTCAATATACATCTAGGATGGGTAACAGCTGGGCTTTGTGCATTCCCTCTAGACAGTCACATACAAAGTGAGCCGAGAGTGTGACTTTTACATTCTGATGGCCCATCACCAGGGTGATGGGCCTTCATTGACTAGATGGAAGGGAAGAGCTGATACTTACTCCTGAATAGGGCTTTGTCTGCCCGCACACAAAGAGCTGCAAAGCCGCCTATAGAGTGTCTGGAGCCAGGGAAGGAAGGGCAGGGATCTTGTGCACTTCAAAGGCTCAACTGGATGTAGGTACTGGACCCCAAATCCCTGCTTGGGATTGAAAAGGACTGGACTTAACTTCTACAGAACCAAGTGACTCTAAGAGCTTGCTGGCTTGTCTTCTGTTTTGGAAGTCTCAGGGCCATCAAAGATTTCCCTCAACAGTGCTTCAGCCACTGAGTCCTGCCCCAGCAAGAGCTGCTAGTCCAGCCCATGGCTTTGCGAATGGACTCTGCAGCTATTTCTCATAAAAAATCAACACATCAAGGCTGTCGCACGACTGTGAACCGACGCAGTGCCCTTCGACACAGTGCTGATTTGATGACGACGCAGAACTCGACTGTGAGATTCAATGACGATGCAGCGCCAATCCAAGGACATCACTGCGTGGCTCGATGATGATGCATTGCCTACAGTGAAAGGGGTATAAAGCCTACATGGAACCCCACTGCCAGGCTTGACAACAATGCATCTACCTGTCTGTGTGAATCGGATCTGATCCATCAAGTCTTCAACACCAATGCTTGCTCCATCCAAGGTACTTTTTTAAGTGGGCCCTGCGTGGGTCCTTTAGTCGGCCTACCCTCCATCGTAGTTTGCCTGAAATTTGGATTTAACCCAGCCTAGTGTGATCTCAAGTGACGTTTTAGCCTTTTGACCTTAAAGCACTGCATTGCAGTTTAGTCTTTAAAAAAGCATTTCTTGAGTTCTACGTATTGGATTTCTGGCATTTTGGTCATATTTTACTCAGCTAAATTTACTCTATTTTTCTAGACTGGTGTGGAGCCTTATTGTGGTGTTTTCACTGTGTTACTGTAATTTAAATGTTGTACAAATACTTTACACAATGCCTCTTAAGTTGAGCTTTACAGTTCTGTGTCAAGCTACCAGAGGGTGTGCAAATGTTAATGTAGGTCATGTATCTGACTTACCCTGACTAGGATTGTGCTCCCTCCTTGGACAGGGTGCATACCCAGTTAACAGGGTGTACACCTTTGCCAACTGGGAACCCAATTGCTAAAATATTATATATATATATATATATATATATATATATATATATATATATATATATACATATATATATATACATATATATATATATATATATATATATATATATATATATATATATATATATATATATATATATATATATATATTGCAAAACAAAGTTGTCCTCCGGAGAAAAGCACACTCTCAACAGGTTGCATCTCGTCCTTGGTCACAGGCCAAATGCTTGTGTTGAGCAAATGATTCCAGGCACCTGATTATTTGATTAAATGCTCTGGTGAGTTACACAACGCATCCTGGTAGTGGTAATCCTGCACATTTATATTACATCTTTAGTAGACAATCATTTCTGCCTTGGTAGGTTGCTGCAGCCAAACACACATTAAAACACATTTAAAAACCTTAGTAGGCAAATTCAAAGCACAGTTACTGAGTTTTGCTGAAGTTATTCCATCCTGTTTCTCTTTATATGACGATGTAGTAAAGTCACACAGACCTGCTTTCTATCTGCAGTGGTGCTGCTTTCATGGCTGGACAGGCCGTTATTTATGTGCATAACAAAGTTGTCCACCAATTAAATTCAGCTGTTATAATTAGAGGTGTTTCAATTAACTATAACTTGTGCCCTAAGCCAACTATACCTCGCCCCACTGCCATGCATAGATTTCTCAGTAATAATTTTATTGCAAATGTTGCAGTGCTAATAGCAATGATACAATAGAAGATATCATCAATGATATAATATTGTGAGGTAATTAACTGTGCATGGCGAGGGCATGAGTTATAGTTACCTAACTCCCAACCCCACACCACGCATGGGCTTCAGCCATGTGTGGTGGGGGTTGGCCGCATGTGTTTTTTCAATGTGGTATTACAGACAAACACCCTTGCTTTGCCTTGGATAAGTTAAAAAAGTTGGGAGGATTTGTCCTTTACAGAAGTGGAGCCTTAACCTGGGCACCTGCTAAGTGCATCTCGTTGTGGTTTAATTTCTGTGAAATGAACATCTGTGCCAGAATAAATCCTCATCTGCGTACGTATCCCAGAAGAGTCCACAGTTTTGACAAAAATGTCTACCTAAGTGGTGGACATTCTAATGGCTATTTAGTAAGTGCTACCTCACTGGGTAAATGTATAGTGCCCATTCTATGCTATAACTGCGTGAAGGGCCACATGGTCATACCTCCAGCTCCAATGACCATGTCTAGTGTAATTTTGGAAATGTGACTGTTCCTTGAGCATCTTCCTACTTTTTTATTTTTTTTAAAGACCACGGGGGGAGCCTCAATTCCCCCACAGTCTCATTGCTCCTTTCACACAGGGACTAGCATGAAATGTTGCTCCCTGTGTGCAGGGGAAATTGTTACATTTGTTTGGGCAGGAAAACAGATGAAATGTCTGCTCCCAGTGAGCGACAGCAGTTTTCCTGCTCCCACCATCTGTGAGCAGACTTACAGTTTGCTCTCACTTGTTGGTGGCTATGATAGCTCACAATAAGCGACAACCAACTACTGTGTCCCGAAGGTGGGCACCTCGGGACATAGGGAGCCAGCCCTGGGGGGTGGTCCCCAGGGTCACTAATGGCTCCAGGAGGGGGCGGGGTGCCCCCCACCTTGCTTTAGGATAGGGCCAGTCCAGGGGAGGTGGTAGTCACCTTGGGCCATGTGGCTCCCTACCACTTAAATATTGACCATATCCCGAGGATGTAGTGGTCCCTGGGGCCGAATATGACACAGGAGGGTGAGTACAATGTCCCGGGGAGGTGGTGTCCCCCAGAAGCAATTTTAAAATCAGGAGGAGAGCCTGCCTGGCCCCCTCTTATTACCAGGCCAAGCACCAGGGAGGTGGCAGTCCCTGGTGCCTTAAAAGCCCTACGGAGGGGGGACCATGTGGCCTCCCTCTTCTTAAATGTTACTATAAAGCCGTGGGGGGTGGTGGTACCTGGGGCACAAACTGGCCTTGGGGAGGGAGGGGTCGCTTGTGCCCCACTCTATTGCCAGTTTGGGTCTAGGAGGGCCTCCCTTGACAGCTATATTTTTTGACTTACAATTTCTCTGAAACTATCAAACAGATTTACACCAAATAAGAAAAAGGGCACTTTCTGGACCAAGAGCAATTTTTTTGCAAAATTTGGCGTAATTCCATACAGGTTCAGGCTGTAGTCGTATTTAAAAATCCCATTGGAAATTGCATGGGAAAAAGTTTTGTAGCATCCCTCTTTTTCTCAGCACCTGCTTGACAAACCACCTCGAAACGTTTAAGACAGCAGCTAAAGTGAATGGTGTAGTAGTTTTGAAAACTTCATGAAGATTCATCAAACTGCGTCAAAGTTATTGGCAAAACAAAGAATGCTTTTCCTATGAAAATTAGGTCCTAACTATAACTCCCCCTGGACGATATATTGCCATGCTCCAATTCCAAACTGAATGACATGTCAGTGGACTCAGTATGCATATATATATATATATATATATATGTATATATATATATATACAAAAAACCTACTGGTGTTCGCCAGTAGGTAGTTATAGTTGGGTCTGCAGATTTTTCTGAAAATAAAAAAACAAGCTGTGCTTCTAATTAATTTTTCCTCTGGGTGGGCCAAGTCCAGGGGCATGTATAACATAATAATAAAGGAGGGGGGTGCACTGGTCCCCCTTCTAGAGCTTTTAGACGGTATATCGAAGGGGCTATATTGAACAAATATAAGAGGAGCTGCGTGTCCCTCCGGAGACTACCGCCTCAGAGGTGCAACAAAATGAGAAATAGTTCAGGGGCTTGCATGTACCCTACTGTGCATTATGTACCACCACCTCCCCCGGGTTACATTTTAAAAATAAACAGAGGGGCTATGTGCCTCCTCCACTGGCCAGGGGACCAGCACCTCCCCAAGGCTGCATAATACATATTGTCGGGGAGCTGGGAAGACTTTCCCGGGCCCTGTCATCTCTCTGAGGCAAAAATCAACTTCAAAGACAGGGTCCGCTTGGTTGCCCTGGTTCCCAGGGACCACCACATCCCTGGGCCATATACATTTTTATTAAAAAGGAAGGAGGCACATGGGGCCCCCCCTACTTGGGGCTCCTATAAGCCCCAGGGACCACAATATATGGAGGGCTGTGCAGACCCCTGAGGGAGCACCACTGCGCCAGGGCAACAAATCAATAACAGTTTGTGGTACCACATGGACCCTGGGGCCCGGGAACCACCACCTCCCCGGGGTTATATTTTAAAACTAGACAGGTGGGCTGTGTTGACCCCCGTGGCCCCAGGGACAACCACCTCCTCATGGCTACATAATACATATTGCTGGGGGGCCGCACGGACCTCGACCCCGGGAACCACCACCTCCCCAGGGCTGCATACATTTTTAAAAACATAAAGGGGGTATGTGTGGCCTCACGCCTTGGCCATAAATGGCCCCAGGGACCACCACCTCCAGAGGGCCATCCTTTGCAGAAAAAAGGAGAGAGGGCATGCAGCTCCCCTTCTAGAGCCATATATGACCCTGGGGACCATCATCCCCCAGTGCCGGCTCCTGCTGCCTCCTGAGGTGCCAACCCTCAGGAGGTAGCTGCTTGCTTTTGCTTGGCGAGAGCTGTGATAGTTCCTGCCAAGCAAAAACAAACATAACTCCACTCCCAGCAAGTGTAAACATTAAAACTGCACCGCTTGCTGGGAGCTACGTTTTCATCTCTGTCCCTGCCTGCTGTCATACGGGCAGGGAAAGAGATAAAAATCTCCCACATGCAGGAAGCTGCATTTTCCGCAGCTCCCTGCGTGCGAGGGTAATGGCGGCTCCTGCAGGAGGGGGGGACTCAGCTGAGACCATGGGGGTCTCATGGCTCCCCCGTGGTCCTCCACAAATTAAAAAAAAATCCTACCCTGCATATTTATGATAGATAAATATGCAGGGTAGGATTCATTCTGGCACAAAGCTCATTCCACAGAAATTAAACCTCAACAAGCAGCACTTTCAGATAAAAGAAAGCATGTGACAAAATTCAAACTCCTCTCCTGTTAAGTACTACTCATCCTAACTTTGTACGCCTGGACAAGGCAAAGCAGGCCTGTTTTCTCTGCATTTCCACCATGAAAAGTTATCTGTAAACCTTCAAGGAGGTGTTTTTTGGAGAGCAATATCTCATGGAGTGACTGTGAAGAGTGAGTTCTTTCTTGTCATCTGCTGCTGAGACCAGATATTGTGTTATCCCTTTACAAGTATGTAAAATGGCCTAGAAGCCCCACCCTTTTGGCCCTGCTGCATATACATTAGTGATATGCAACGTCTTGCCCCCAATTTTCCCAGGAAGATGGACAACTAACTAAGATGAACCTCACATTTCCCACAGATTTTAGAGACACATTCTTGATATACAAGAATATAACCTCATCTCCACCAAACAAAGAAGCACTTCATGAGTCCTGTGTGGTAGGCCACAGAACCTTCTATGGTTTTGTTAATCTAAAGTAATTTTAATTACTTTATGTTAATCCAACCACCACCATGCATTGCCTCCGGCCAGGCCCTGCGGCCAATCCCTGCTGCACTCTGCCGAAGGCCATGTGTAGAATGGGATTGGGTGATTATAAGGGGTTGACCACAGGGCCTGACCTGCAGCCAGGCCGTGCGGCTAACCCCCACCATGCACAGCCAAAGGCCATGCATGGTGCGGGGTCTGGTGATTATTGAAGGTTGACTGTGGGGCCTGGCAGCAGGCCATGCGTGGCGGGGGTTGGATTAACGTAAAGTAATTAAAATTAATTAACAAAATCATAAAAGTTCACTGAAAAAAACAAAGGTTACAGGGATGTTATAGGTAGGAAATAGAACTAAACAAACATAGAAATTCACTTAAAAAACCAAAGTTTTGAGGGACGTTACAGTTAGGTTCTGAATTTACTTACATAAAACCATAGAAATACAGCAGTTGTAGTTATGGTTAGCTGATGTAACTATAACTTGTGCATTAAGATAACTATAACTTGCGCTCTTGCCATGCAGCGCTAATTACTTCTCATACTACAACACTCATACCATCTTTGATAAAATCATGGATAATATCAATGTAATATTTACAGTAAAGTTATTGAGGAGAAAACTGTGTACTGCGGGGGCCTGAGTTATAGCTACCTCAGGGCCCAGGTTATAATTACTTTAGCTAATCATAACTATAACTGCTATGGTTTTGTGCCAGTAAATACAGAACCTAACTCTACCTTTGTTTTTTTAAGTGAATATATGTGTGTGGGCCTGTGAATTATACACTGGCAGTCACTACTCTGTAGTTATAGTTAGGACCAGGTTTCTATAGGAAATATCATTTTGGTTTGCTTATAACTTTTGAGACATGTTACAAATCTTTACAAAGCTTACCAAAAAAGGTTCATCCACCTTAGCTTTTTCTTGGGAAGTTTTGGGGTGATCAGTTAAGCAGGAACTGAGAAAAAACCTGTTTTCCCCATGCTATTTCCATAGGAACTTTAAACAAAGCTACAATTAAATGGCTGAATAGTATTGCACCACATTTAGCAGAAAGCTAGATCTTAATGCAGAAAGCATACTTTTTGTGATTTGATGTAAATATGTTCAGTAGTTTTTGAGAAATTAAGATCCAACATTTATGGCAATCTAGCGACGTAGTACTACCTTGGAGTACTGCTGTGCCACAAGCTAAAAACACATTATTTTATTGGCTAGCCACAACATAAAGAGAAAGTGGAATGTCATAGAGTGCAGTGGCTTAAGATGGAATAGCGTATAGTGGAGTGTCGTAAAGTGGAGTTTTTAAGAGTGGAATGGTGTGGAGTGGAGTAGCATAGAGTGTTATGGGCATAGTGGAGTTGCGTGCAGTGGAATAGTGGAGAATGTAATGGGATAGACTACAGTGATGTAGAGTGCAGTGGCATACAGTGGAATGGCTTATATTACAGTAATGTACAGTGGAATGGCATACAGTGGAGTTGCATAGAGTAGAGTGCAGTCCAGTGGAGTTGCATACAGTGGAATTGTGTAAAGTGGGCTGGCATACAGTATAGTGGTGTACAGTGCAATGGTGAACACTAGAATGTGTTAGAGTTCAGTGGGTTACAGTGGAATAGCATAGAGTGGACTATAGTAAAGTAGCATAGAGTGGAGTAGTGTCGAATGGAGTGTTCCAGAGTGGATTGGCTTAAAGTGGCGTGAGGCACAGTATTGTAGCATACACTCAAATAGTGCATAGTGGAATGTCTCAGAGTATAGTGGCATACACTGGAGTGGCATACAGTAGAATAGTGTAGACTGGAGTGGGGTAGATTGGAGTGGTGTAGAATAGAGTAGAGTGGAGGCGCATACAGTGGAGTAACATACAGTAAAGTGTTGTGGTGTGGAGTGAGGTACAGTGTAGTGGCATTCAGTGCAATAGCGTAGACTGGAGTGGCATGGAACGGAGTGGCATACAGTGTAGTGGCATAGAGTGGAGTGTTGTAGAGTATCGAGTAGTTAGAGTGTTGTAGGGTAGACTGTATTGGTGTATAGTGTAAGAGTGTACTGTTGAGTGGCATAGAGCATAGTGTTGTAGATTGGAGTGGCATACAGTGGAATAAAAGTGGGGTGCCCATTACAACTTTGGCGGTATTTCCCGAAGGCTGCAGTCTAAGCGGGTGCCAAAAAAACACCAGTGAAGGCGGTCTGAAGACTGCTGTATTACAAGTCACCAATAGAACACCACCCAAAAAACAACCAAAAATCAGAAATCGTCATCCTGATTGACAGCGGGAGAGAGGCGGTTCCACCGTCAGCACTGCCACACAGACAACATCCCGCCCTCCAAATTCCGACTCACAAATCAGCACTGCGGTCTTTGCACGGTGGTAATCCATTGGTGGTCCGAACTGCTGCAGTCAAAAACGCACCTCCACCAGAACACAACACCACATTGGACAATACGAATACCCCACACCTAATACACATACACACACAGGACACTGATTACAGCACTATATAACACACCCCTACACACACCCACAATCCTTTGCATCCAGAAATTTTGACAGAGAGAGGGAAGACCGCACTAGCAGAAGACACTGCACCTGGATATTATAGGCACCATCACACTGAACACGTCTCACACAACACACAACAGCATCAACAACACACACATCACCTTTGCACATAAACACCACAAACCACATGCACACCCTAGCACTCAACCACAAACAGCACACCCAGCATCCCTGCACATCACACACCCCGCCAACCACAACACAACCTTTGCGCCACAGAAACACCCATGATTTACAAGAAGTTGAGGGTCATGGTCGACAAAATTGTCAGAGTGGAGCCACAACTGTGTGGAGCACAGGCCCAGCAGACATTCATAGGCTGAAAAATTGAGTTATGGCAGAGGATCGTTGATAGGTGAACACAGCTGGAAACCATCCACGCACAAAGGACGACATCAAGAAGAAGTGGAACGACCTATGGGGGACCGTACTGTCCATGGCATCACAAAACCAAATTGCACAATAAAGACTGGCAGTGGGCCCCCACCTCCTCCCCCCCCAGTTAACATCATGGGAGGAGAAGGTCTTGGCCATCCTATACCCAGAGGGCCTGACTGGAATACCAGGAGGACTATCAACACACTCCCCAGGCACTATTCACTCCTGTACAGCATGTACCCCCACCACCCTGTCTACTCCTCACACCACCCTTACATGCACCAATACACCCTGAACCCAATACCCTCCCTTGCATGTCACACCTCCCCACTAACACTATTCCCACACAGGCCCACCTAGTGCATGGATTTCTCACAGTGCAGCAAGTACTACAACTACCACAAGGTAACACTCCAACTACTGTAGAACTGCTTATTCCATTCCACATTTGAGACCTGCACGTATACATATGTCAAACCCCCTTCACCATCAAGAAATTTTGAATGCACATCACTATATGGCAATGACAGCAGTCAAGACCGCCATCAACTACATAGCAAAAAAAATACAACAGTAACTCCCAACAGACCCAAAAACTAGCAGCTGTCAAGAACCTTTCAATGCCATTACTGGTCAGCAATTGCAGACAATGGTAGCAAACAACCATGTGTACCACAACTACTATACCATCATGTAACACACTTCCTCTCACTCCACCGGTATCCTTAGTACTGGCACACAGCAGAGGATGTCAGTGACTGAAAGCCAGCCCCTGGAAGTAGGTCCAATAGAGGAAGAATACCCTGGATGTCTTGAAAGGGACAACTCACCTGGCCCATCAGGCAGGACTGGTCAGTCCACCACCACCAGCTTCACCTTGCCCACAGCTGAATCCCCCTTTCTTGTAGCACCTACAACACAGCTGAGTCCACCTTTCCAAATCTGTGTCCCAAGGCCAGTTCAATACTCAGGGGGTCATTCTGACCCCGGCGGTCAGAGACCGCCGGGGCCAGGGTCGGCGGGAGCACCGCCGACAGACCGCCGGTGCCCCGCAGGGCATGGGGATTCTGACACCCCCTACCGCCATCCTGTTCCTGGCGGGTCTCCCGGATGGCGGTAGGGGGTGCCGCGGGGCCCCCGTAAGAGGGCCCCACAAAGTATTTCAGTGTCTGCTATGCAGACACTGAAATACGCGACGGGTGCCACTGCACCCGTCGCACCTTCCCACTACGCCGGCTCAATTCTGAGCCGGCGTCCTCGTGGGAATGTTGATTTGCCCTGGGCTGGCGGGCGGCCTTTTGGCGGCCGCCCGCCAGCCCAGGGCAAATCCCAAAATACCCTCAGCGGTCTTTCGACCGCAGAGCGGTATTTTGGTGGGGGAACTTTGGCGGGCGGCCTCCGCCTCCCGCCGAAGTTAGAATCACCCCCTCAGTGTGCTTCAAAGTTCAGGGACCAGAGTTGACACCCCAAACCCAAGATAATGAATGTCCTGGTGTCAGTGGGAGGGGGCACAGGGTCAAGGGCCAGTGGGAAGGCAACTGTGGGCCAAGTGATGAGGCAGCAAAACATCACGACTGGCCAGGAGGCCATCTCCAGAGTACTAGGAGCTTACCCCCAATCCCAGGACATGATGGGCCAGACACTCACCATCTTGCAGGAGAACCAGAGGCTGCAGAGGGAATATCACCAGGATACCATGCAACAGTGGCAGGCACATAATGCCACCATGAACTCCATTGTAGGGGTGCTCACTGAACTTACAAGAATCCAGCGTGTGTCCTCCATCCAACAGCAGGCCCCATCCAGTAGTCTTACAATACCTGTGTCCTCAACATCTGCCCCAGCGTCTGGAATGGAGGCCCAGCAAGAGGACCTACAGGCCACTAACACCCCTGCCCCTCCCCCTGCAGCTGAGGAACGCCCCACAGAAGAGGTCGTCCATCCACAAATCCTACAGGACTTGAGACCAAGACCAAATATTCTGCCAGGAAGTGATCCCTCTCCTGAACATTTTCCATTGTGTGCCACTGATACTCCCTGTTGATTGTCTAACGCCAAACCCCATTATCCCCAGGCTCATGGAGACAGGTCCTGTGGAACCAACAGCTGGACCACCCACTCTGATGATTTCAGAAACCATGAACCCATTCCTCAGAACTGTGATGTGAAACACAAAATAAACACTACTAAGCACAAGTAATGGTGTATGTGTCTTCATTGTTTAAAGTGACATATTTGGTAACAAACAGTAATCAAATTCACATACCTGTATGATACATTTGTCAGAGTGACAGATGTTTCAGGAATTTCCTGCAGGTGTGTCAGTACATCCATATGGTAGTAACATCCAATGGCAAGGGTGCCAACAGTAATGTCAGGAAGCAGATTGTAAACACACATGTGACCTGATTAGAAACCAGAATAGGGAAAAGATTAAATGAAGTAACCCATGTAGGCCATTATAATACACATACAGCAGTATTTCACATACACAGGATACATGCTGCAGCAATTAGGACACCACATATCTTCAGGCTAGGACTGTCAGTCACGCACATGCAAAGTAATGGCATCATTCCATATAGGTGTCATCCCCAATATTACACCACCTTGCATTGTCAATAACAGGTAGATGCCAGACAGCAGCTCAGAATACAAAATGGTAGGGCTGCTAACCAGGACAATTCAAAGATATGTACATTACATTGTCTTATCAATTCAGACTTAGTTCCATAGAACTTGAGTACATCTATAAGGATGAGATCTAATGGCACCACCATTTATCACATATAAATGGCAGCATTGCATTTACACTTCACCTCATGTTAAGACAGCATCCTCTCATGTGTGAAAACAAAGATGGAAGGCAGTAATCTCCTCATACACCTTGATGCATATAACATTGAAACAAAATCACATCTTCCATACACGGTTCAACTGTTCATTAAAGTTTAGACCACACATACCTGAGAATCATTGAAAGTATTGGAGAATTAGGTCAGTCCTGTTGTCAGCTCTTCCTCCTCATCTGCCTCCTCGTCAGTATCAGGGTCACCAGCCACAGCCACAGCTCCTGCAGCAATGAACCCCTCCTCCAACAGTGGGATGAGCCTTCTGAGGGCCAGATTATATAACATGCAGCATACAACAACAATCTTGCAGACTTTCCCTGGTCGGTACTATAGGGCACCACCGGACACATGGAGGCAACAAAATCTTGCTTTCACAAGGTCGAAACACTTCTCTATCACACGCCTCGTCCGGCCATGTGCCTCATTGTACCTGTCCTCCCCATATGTAGTTGGATATCTAACGAGTCAGGAGCCAGGGTAGGTTGAGGTATCCAGAGTCACCTGTGTAGACATAGGAACAGTACATTAGGGAACTGTGATAGGCATAGAGCTGACTGTGTAGAGTGGTAGTGCTGAGGGCTGACATGGACAGCAGTACACTTACCAATGAGCCAGGCCCTTTCTCACTGTAGATGTGACATCAATGCAGAGGCACTGCTGTTTCTCAGGACTTAGGAATCATGTACTGAACCAGGGAATTTTGCAGTCACATGTGACATATACTGGTCTGCAAGACACACCATCTGTACATTAATCAAATATGTATTCTTCGGGTTTCTGTACACCTGTTCATTGGCCCTCGGAGGTACCAAGGCGATGTGAGTACCATCAATGGCCTCTATTACAAGTGGCTCATGAGCAATGTTGTAAAAGGCAGCCTTAACAGTGTTCAGTTCTGATTGTTGTGGGAACCTTAGGTACCTTTCCATATTCTTTAGTAGGGCATCCAGCAGATCCTGTAACATTACACTGAACATAGGCTGTGACATCCCTGCAGTCAGTCCCACAGTCACCTGAAATGAGCCACTAGCCAAAAAATGCAGGACAGACAACACCTGTGCTGTTGGAGGGATGGCATGGGAATTCCTTAAGGCTAGCAGGAGGTCTGGCTGCAACTGAGCAACCAGTTCCCTGATGGTCAGATGGTTCAGTCGATAGGTCATCATAATGTACCTCTCTTCCATGATTTCCAGGTCTATTAGGGTCCTGTAGACTAGTGCATTCCTCATCACTCTGATTTGGCGGTATCTAGGCAGTGGGACAAACAGTATTCAATACATTTCTTACAGTGTTGGGATAGATAAATATCACAGGACAATCAGAAAGGATTGGTCCTGTAAGTTGTTAGACATGTTGCAGATGGAAACATTTATCCGCACACCATTCCTCCCTAGAGATTATGGCAGTACCTCATATTGCCATACTTGTGACAGAGGAATGTGTACAGGAAATGAAGTCATGAACAAACAAAAGCTTCCTATATGTTACACAGTATGGAATGTTCTTACAAGGATATGAACATACACCTGAAGTATTGCCACCTGACAATCACTTTGTATGTGAGTGTCGATGAGTTGACACTTTACATTAAGAATATTGTGCAGATATTCAAGTAAAGACGCAGTGGGATCACATTAAATTCATTTAAAATTGGAAAATGGCAGCCACCTATCCTGCATGCAGAGGTCAGATGGAAGTGACCCTATTCCGCCTGCCGGAGTTGTAATGGCGGAAGGTGGTCAGAACCGCTGTGCAACTCCTCATTGGTTAACATTGATGTCTATGGGGAACTAAGACCAATGATGATCACCACCGGCGGTGAGGGTCATGACCGCGGTGGCCGTGACTGCCATTTTGTATAGCCCAGCTCACTTGACTCCTTACACTTGAACAAGCAAGGCCTCCACTGTGTGAGCTGCTGTGTTCTGTATCTGGGAGCCACAGTGGCACAAACTGCATGGGATAGAACTGGCAAAAATGGTGGAAGGGGTCCTAGCCCTGTATGGACAGTTGTATAGGGCTCCAGATAAACAGGTCAGTACAACGTTTGATTACTTACACCTCGGGTGGTGTTTGACAGCGAAAATGTGTGCACTTGAAATGGAATGTCTGAAAGGTGGAATAGTATGCTAATCATGTATGTGTAATGGGTAGGAGCATGTGCTGTGTGTGCTCTATGTCAGAAAATGCTGATGATGTTTTGTATATCATCTATATGATGTTCTCCTTTTTTCTATGTCTCCCATGTTGGTCAGTGCGCATCAGAAGAATGGGTTATGACAGTGGTTCCCAATCTGTGCACCGCGGCTCCGCAGTGCACTGGGAAAACTAGCCAGGGGCACCGCACACGGTTTGGGAACCACTGCTTTACCTCCTTGAATTTTTGCCTGTGTTTTCCTTCCCTGCCTTCCTTTACCCATCCCCTGTTTCCCCGAGCTGATAACAGTATGCCGAGCTTTCACTGGGTTTCCCCAAACTAAACACGTGCAGTGTGAGGTGCTTTGGATGAGGCCTGCACACTGGGCAGTGAGCATCTTGCAGGAAATGTCATATACTAGGTTTCAGTTTACTTTCACCCATCTCTGCATTAGCAGGTTGGCCCTCTCTCTGTTGAAGCGTCGCTCTTTTTTATTCTAGGACTCTAATCTGTCCTAGAATTTCCTAGCTTCTTCCTGTTTCTGCATATCAGTGACAGATCAGGATATGACAACCTTCTGCAATTATATAGCTACATAAACTTGATGTTTTAGAAACAGAATGTTGGTTTTTTCTACATGCAATATTAGGATGACTTCCATGGCATAAGAAGTGGGAATGTGACAAGAGAAGCAAGACGGAGAAACAAATGCTATAGGTGGTGAAAAGCGAGGGCTCACTGAAGGAGAACAATGACAGGGAAAACAGGTATTTATTTGGGTAAGATGATTGCGAGTTGGAGTGCAAGAGGTTTGCAATGCGCTGTAATACTGGAAAAGGAAAGGTGAGGCAGAGAAGGGGCTGTTGTGGGAGGAAATTACATTAAACTGCAATAGTTGAAAAAAGAGAGGTAGTAGGGAGAGTTGGAAAATGAGCGACGAGAGAAAGAAGAAGAGATGCAGAATTTGAGCTAACATGAGGTGACCAGGGATGTCAGCAGAGAAGGAAAATGAAAAACTAAACTTTATTATGGTAAAGTCATACTGGGAAAAAACAAGTGATTTAAAATGGCTGATGTGGAACTTGATTTAGAATTGTTTTTATCTGACCTCTGCTCTTTGATATACCAAACTGCAATGTTGAAATGTTCATAGAAACATAATGTGATTTATTGGGGAAAAGGGAAAACTGGCATTGGTGATCTTTGAAAGAAAGTAAAATGGAGTCCAAGGAGGCAAAAAATACAAGAAACACAGTTTTTGGGGAATGGTGCTTTAGAAGCGTAAAACATTTGATGGAGTAAGTTATGTAATAGTGGTGGCAAAACGGAAAATAAAATTGTGACAGGATATGGCTTAAAAAATCTTTAAAGTGAAAGAAAGACTGGCTTGTCCAATCAATTATTTTTTCAGTATATACTACAGAAACACAACACAATGGAATATGCTTTGATACAACAGTAGTGACAGAGGGTGGGGATGGCAGTTATTTAAAATCTGGAGGCCTAGTGCAAATTGTATTCACTGCAGTGCACCAAAAGCATTTTTTTAAATAAAATTCCATATGGCATGCAGACTCCAGTTCTGAAGAGTATTGTTTCTGACTCAGCCAATCAAAGGTTTCTACTAAACAACTGTTCAATTTTTATTTTGTTATATATATATATATATTTACAATACCTTCATCAGCTTCATCCCAATTATTTTCAGGGAGAAAAATGGAAGTACTCCCTAGGCTGGGCTTACATCCTCCCACCACCCATAAAAAACGTGACATATTAGGGAGCTGCAGCCAATGGGCAATAGGTCAAGGGAGCCGTGGGTCAAAAATGTTTGGGAACCACTGGGTTATGGAGAGCCATCAGCAAACATGTGTGGACCCTGGGGTCCATAGCCGTCGGAGGACCTACTGCAGGGGGCGGTGGGAGGGCCTGAGACGCTGGGCCCGGAAGACCTCAGAGGCCCAGTTGGGGATGGCATCCCAACGAGGAAGGGGTTCTTGTCGGACCATAACCCCCCCCAATGGCCCACATACTGGCGGTGGCCTATCCCGAGTTGGATGGGCATTCGAGGGCAGGACAGCAGCCACAAGGGCGTAAGTGCGGACTGTTAGGTGACATTTGTATGGTTTTCTACTGTGTCCCTTACTGGACACAGGTATTGACGAGGTCTAATGAAATTAGAGGAGTATACAGTCATGGTTGTCATTCCAATTGTGTTGCAGTGATGTGTGTTAGCTTTGTAAAGCCATGCAAGCATTGATGTGGTGGTGCTGTACCAAATTGTCAACTGCAATTAAGACGAACTTCAATGTTGAGGCATTACACAACCTTCATTCTCTAGCCCTGATTCTACTTTACTCAGCCAAGGTTGCCTTTTTAGCTCTGTATTTGGGTTATGACAAGTGTGTGTAGTGTACATTAAAAGAGGATTTATTGCAATATAAAAGGACATCTTTACAAAATGTTTTCCATACATTCCTGAAATATCGTCTGTGTATAAAGTACCACTGAAGGTTTTTTGTTTCATTGTGTTATGATTGACATGTAGGTCAGTATGTTCAGGGAGTAAATTAATAGACATGTGAGTACGAGAGAAGACAGGCATGTAGGATGTTCAACATTGTCTCTTGGGTGAAGAGGTGAGGTAATAGGTTATATAGTTGGTCATGGCTACCTGAACTGTCTTTATAGTAATTGTATTATAGCCACTATTTGTCACAGCTGGATACGTAGATAGCTTGTCTGTATGTGTACAAGATGGGTAGGTATTGATCCTTTCCTCCCTTTCTTTCTCTCCCAACCTCCTGCTCTCTCCTCCTCGGTCTCTGTGTGCATTAGCATCATCTGGCAAAGGAGAAAGGGCAACAGCGAGTGGGGAAGCTGCATCCCACAGAACCCAGGATGCAGAGTCCACCAAAGCCGAAGGGACCAGTGGGACAGAGGGCGAGGAGAGCACCACGGGGAGACTGGGACAGCTACAACATCATCTTTGGATTCTTCCTCTGATGGCGGCTCCCTGGCGGCCTTTTCTGCCACCCCCTTACTGGCACCGTCCTCCCTGCAGCTCCCCACAGTGTTGCCCGCTCACCCAGGAGGGTGGGTGTCTACTTCGCTGCAGGCACCTCTTCCCCTGTCCCAGTCAGCCCTGCTGCCCTCAATGAGGAGGCTATTGACCTCCTGAGGTCCATCTCTGTGGGGCAGACAACCATCGTGAATGCCATCCAGGGACAGGCACCCCAGATGCAGCAGATCAATGCCTACCTGAAAGGCATTCACAGATCCTTGGCTGGCCTACATAGATCCTTTCAGGCCCTGGCCTCCTCTTTTATGGCAGCCAGTGTCCTTCATCTTCCATCCCCCCTCCTGCTACCTGTTACCAATCCAAGACCCTTCTCCCTTCACCCATCCAGAGCACACCTACATACCAGCATTCTCCCACTACAGCAGAAAAGGTGCGCAAAGACAGACACAGGCACCACAAGCATGCACACACACACAGCACACATGAGCAAACACAACAACAGACACTTCCTACACTGTCTCCCTACCACCTCCTCCCTTACAGTCACATCACCCCTCACACCTGCTGTCACTGCATCATCACACCCTGATCCTGCCACCAGTCCTGACATACCCTCAGACACCACAAGAGCAGACACACAGACACCCACCCCACACACCACATCCACACTCACCACGACCACCTTTACTACCACATGCAGCACACCCACCTCACTTGCAGCCACCACCCCACCATACACTCACACATCTTCCATTCCCTCTTCCTGCATCTCTTCCCCCCTCCTCCCAAGAAACACAAACGCCCTCCCTCACCCACTCAACATACACCCACCACACAAAAGCACACATTGCACACACCTGCATCCAGGTCCAGCACACCAACACATCATACAACCACTCCCTCTACCTCCACTCCCACACCTTTTTCATATGACTGCCCCATGCCCCTAAGAAAGTCTTCCTTGCCTCCCTTGACCTGTTCCCTACCCCTGTCCCACACTGTGTTGCCCCTAAATGCCATGTCCCCCTGCCCCTACTCAGTCCTTCCACCTCCTAGTCCTCCCATGGCCCCCTACTAGTACCCATGCCCCTCCCTCTACAACACACCCACCCCCACCCAAATCTAAGATTCCTACCCTAATCCTACTCCAAAGTCCAAACACCCTCCCCCACCATACAGACCAAAGCCTAAAGCCCCACGCTCTCCCCTCTTCGAAACCCAAGCCCCCTCTTTCACTGAGTTGCCTGGCTGCCCCACTGATGCCCTTTTCACGTGGAGGCCTATTTGCAGTCAGGAGTCAAGTTGGGCCTATGGAATGTGCCCTATGCACAGCCCATGCACTTGGCCTGGTCAGTGCAGGGGCCCCCCTGGACAGCCCCTTCACGCTTTCCACTGCCTGAATTACAGGCAGTGGAAAGTGCAGCAGGTGCTGCTGCACCTGACGCACCCCCACATTGCCGCCGACTCGATTATGAGCCAGTGTCAATGTTAAGACCTTGTTTCCCGCTGGGCTGGTGGGTGGAAGCGCTGTTTTTGCTCGTTGGCCCAGCAGAAAATGTATAGTAGGGCTGGCGGTGTTCTTGCCGCACTGGCGGTCATTTGGCAGTATGAGTTTCCGGCCGCCAAACTCGTAATGAGGGCCAAAGTCCAGAGTTTAGGTCACCCATGAGATAACACTGTTACACTTACTTTCAGAATTGTTTCTTGATTCAGGAAAGTGGTCCACAGCACCAGCCAAGGATTCAGAGGCTCTGGTGTGCCTCTTGAGGTCTGGGACTACAACTCCCACAGTGCACCTCCTCAACTTTTGGAGTTGCTCCAAACGTCTCCAAGCTTCTGAATCTTCTTTCAGAGGTAGTTTTTGGGTCCTTGAAGTGTCCACAACTTGATCCAAGGTTCCAGAAGCTCTGAGTTGCTCCTTGGGAGTTGGGACTACAATTCTCAGAATGCACCTGGTCAGAATCCTCAAATGGCCACTGGATGCTGGTCAGCTGGACTCTTCCAGTAGGACTTGATTCAGGGGACTCTGGGCAGCTCCTTTGTGCCTGTAGCATTCCGGAAGTCCCTTCTTGAAGCAGAAGAAGAGAGGAAAAGTGGTTTTAGTGGTGAAGCCCAAGTGTGCAATTGGTGCAGTCCTTCAGAGTGCAGTGTCCAGATACAGGTCAGAGGTCCAGCAGGGCAATCCTTCTTCTATTTTGTCTTGTTCCTTGTAGCGATCTGAGGTGTAGGTGCAGCTCTGTCATATTTATCCTTGCTCCTGGGGTGGAAAGCAAGGGGGCCTTACTGTCCAATCACAGGCAGGTTCCTTCCCCCTTTGATGACCACTTCTTGAGAAGTGTGGCAAAAATCAATCCCAGAGAACAACATTATTCAAAAATCCATCATGGCTGAAACTGATTTTTGGTGGTTAGATCTGACTAAGCCCACCCACTGGTGTGGCTTAAAATCCTAAACACACCCCTTTCCTGCCCTCTCCTAATCTAATCAAGAGGTCACCTAATTGTCTGGGGTTGCAGGAAATGGGGTGGGTCCTGAGTTGCTCCAAATGTCCTTCCCTGCCTTTGAAGGCCAGTTTGGCTGCTTTTCCCCATCCTGTTTCACCATCTGCTGAGGCAGATCTCCTCCCCCAGGGCACTTCAGACCTCATCAAGGGAGCCTGGCCAGGCTGCCAGAGGCTGGTCAATCAGAGAACGCACTACAGGGCTCAAGTTAGCAACATTCAGGTAGAGTTTTAAAACTATTTACCTGACCTAGTTACATTACATCCAATAATGACAAGTTGTGGGATTTATTATAACAATTAATTTGATACCAAACTCAAGGTATCTGTCTCCTATGGGGACTTTGTTAAAATAAAGTCTTCCCATTTTAGCTTATGGAGGCTATTCACTACAGTGAGGGAAAAACCAATTTGACTATTTTACCTCACCAGGGATTCTATAACTATTTTTATAAGGTCCCTGCTTATAGTTCCATGGCACCCAACCCTAGGGGCTCCTAGGACACCCTTAGGGGTGACTTATATGTACAAATAAGGTAGTTTAAGACTTTGGAAGTACTTTTAATTCCAAAGACGAATTTGCATATAGCTTTAATTGAAAAGCAGCCAGCAAGGGAGGCCTACCTTTAAAATGACCCCAGACAACTCAGCAGTGCACCTATGGGTGCACCACCTATGGTGGGATCCCTAAACCTTCATGCCTTACCACATACTGCGGACCTATAGGTAGATTTACAAAGCCAATAATAATTAGCCTAATTTGCATACTCATTTTACACAGAGCACAGGCCCTGTGACTTGTTAGCAGTACCCAGGGCACAATCAGAGTCAGTAAAACACCAGCAAAGAGTGAAAAAATAGGGTCAAAAAGTTAGGGGTTTTCTCACAATCGTGCAGTGGAGAAGTGTGGAGAAGGGTGGCATACAATGGAGACGTACACTAGTGTATGGTACACCGGAATGGCATTAATTGGAATAGAGTACAGTGGAGTGGCATAGAGTGCGGAGGCAAACTGGGGAGTGGCATAGACTGAAGTGGCAGACAGTAAAATGGTGTAGAGTATAGTGAATTAGAGTATGGTGTGATAGAGTAGAGTGGCAAAGAGTGGGGTTGTGCTCAGTGGAGTGGTATACAAGGAAACAGCATATATTAGAGTGGCTTATAGTGGAGTGGTACAGAGTGGGGTGTCGTACAGTGGAGTTGTGGACAGTGGAATAGTCTACAGTGGATTGGCATACCATGTAGTGCTCATCACCTAATGACTTGTCATTGCTATGTACTATGGTACTCCTTCAAAATACTGGAAAATAGTGTGACATTTCACAAAAGTATTGCAACAACAGATATCAATAAGTCAAAATGCCTTATAACTTAAAAAAAGACTTACCCGACTTACCTGTAGCACCAAAAAGGATCATTTGTGCATCATCATTTCTAAACCTACCAAATTTCATAGAAATCCGTTCAGGCGTTTTCACTCAATGTCCAACACAAAGTCCATGAAAAATGCATTGCTGGGAAAATTCAGTTTGGGAACCCCCTTTTATCTTTCCAACCCTGCTGACCAATCACAGCAAAACGTTATGTTCTCCGCTAATGTAAATGGAAGAATAGGTCAGCAAAGTTTCATGAAGATATGATGAATGGGCACAAAGTTATTAATGGTGAAAAGTCTGAGGAATTTTATATATGGAATTCTGTAATCCCTGTATAAACAGCAGTCTCTAAGTTCTTTATAATCATCGACTTGTGATGCTCCTAGACGATTTCGACTATTATAAGTTATTAAAGTCGAGTTCTGATGTCACAATGCCTGCTGCCAGAGCCAGCAGCTGAGGTGAATGGCAGGTCAGATCATAGAGCATAACTGAAGCAGCTGTTTAAAGCAACAGGAATGGAACATTGCTTTTATTTTTTATGTTGTATTTTAATAGCTTACAATGACAAGCAGAAATAATATGTTTATTTTTGCACTTCTTAAATAGAGAAAAGCTAGAATCATTCTGCGTGTTTCTCCACATTCCAAGCTAGTACAGCTTTTTTTAAATTAACTTATATTCAACTGTTGCTAATATCTGTTTGTCACAAATTTTTTATCAGGTTTTTTATGTGTTTAATTTTGCACTAGAAGTTTTATTTTTATTCTTTATGTCTGCAAATATGCTTACTCTTGCATATGGAAGAGCTACACACCACGGTTGTAAGTGATTTGTGTGAAAGGAAATGGTGTGGACATGTGATATGTAGGGTAAAATATCCCCTGCCGTACATGATAACTATATGGCAAGTCACCTCGGGGCTCCATAACCTTAGAGAGGAACTGAGCCTTCAGCCTCATTCCTTATATGATAATGGAACTCCTTGGTAACCTGCAATATCCTTATAATGTACAGCAGTAGACACTGGTGTGTCATTTTTTTAATATACAGCAGTGATGCTAGCAGTGCGCTGCTCCAGATTTACAAACAGACACATTGAGCCCAATGTGTAAGTTTGTAAAGTCCTGCGTCAGATGATACCTGCGCCAGGAATAATTTAGGCAGGGTAGGCGTTCCCAGGCAAGAAGCCACGCAGAACTGACACAGTGAAGTTCACAACATTTCACTGCGTCATTCTGCGACTTCACTGTGTCAGAATTTTACCGTCTGCTCAAACCAGGCGTAAAATTGACGCAGGGCTTTTTCCAATGGGAGCCTCTTCGCATTGCTGGAGTAGCATCATTTTTACTAGGCTACTCCATTAATGGTTGAATTTAGCGCCAACAGATGCATTAGAATTTCTGACGCATCTATGAAAACATGTGCCATGGAGCTCTGTATTGTAAAAACAGTGCATCCATGGCATTGTTAGGGGATCTTGCGGATGTGTCAGATTTTTGTAAATGAGGCCCTTTATCCATTATATGTTATCCAGTGGCAGTGGCCACTGCTGGGTAGTTGTAGTTAGGATTCCTTCTCCTTAGGCAAGAAATTGTTTGTTTTCTAATAAGTTTAGCACAATTTGAAGAATCTTCAGAAAACTTTCCAATAAAAAGACATGTTCATAAACTCCTTCCTGGAAAGTTTTGGGGTGATCGGTCAGGTGGGAGCTGAGGATAAAAGGAGGTTCTTAAAACCAATTTGCCCATGCAGTTTCCATAGATGTTTGTTAGAAGCGTTTTAGAAAGAACTGCTGAACAGAATTACACCTAATTTGGCAGGAAGCTATACTTAGGTTCACAGATTGTGCTTTTTGTTATTTAGTATAAATCCATTCAGTAGTTTTTGAAAAATTGAGGTGGAAAAATATTTTCATGTCTGGACTGTTTGGTTTGAGGGACTCTTGCAAGAGTTTCTCAAACACAATAAAAAAAAATTAAGCTTTCTGATTTGCCTGGGGAGCTTGTTTCCCCGTGGGCCAATTCATTCCTGTGGACGTCAGACTCCGGCATGAGAAAAATGGTGCTGCCAGACATTACAGGACTTGGGTACTTAGTTCTCTGTTCTAAAGGTTGAAAATAAGCAAAAAATATATAAAGAGGCAGGGTAGGTATACCCTGCCCTTAGACCTTGTGAAGGAGGACCCAAAAAGATCCCCCTGGAGCCAAAATAAAATAATATATATATATTTTTTGCTCCAACCCTGTGGTATGGAGGCTCAGGGAGGGGGCCGTGTGGCCCCCTTTCCCTTTTTAAATTCCTTTTGGCCCTGGAGAAAGGGGTCCTCAGAGCCTAATAAGGCTCGGGAGGGAGGCCTCACAGCCCCCTCCCATTTTGTATTGCAGTTAGCCCGATGGGGCCAAATGCCAAAAACAACTCAGGAGGGGGGCTGTACACCCCCACCCCTTAATAATAGATTTCAGCACCTGGAGATGCACTTGGGGATGAGGGTCCCTGGGGCCTGTTAAGACTCGGGGAAGGGGACCACATGCCCTCCTTTTCTAAGACATTTGTTTCCAGGGGGATGGGGGCCCTGTGTCCCCAATAGTTTCAAGGAGAGAGTGGCTTCTCCCCTTAATTATGGCAATCAGCACTGGTGATTGGGTTCCCCAGGGGCCTTTCAAGGCTTGAGGAATGGGGCCAAGTGCCACCTCCCTTTAAATAAAATATAAATAAAATATGACCCTGAGGATGAAGCCCTCAGGGGCCCATCTGGGCTTGAGAAGGGGGTGCACATGTCCCCATCCCCTAATGTAAATGTATTTGGCCCTGGGGATGGGCTCCCAGGGTTTCTTATGAATTGAGGTTGGAGCCCCCTCCCCTATAATTTAGGTATGGCCCCAGGGGATGTGAAATAAACAGATGTTTTACTGTTTGTATACTGTCTGTAGCTCTAGGATTACTGCAATAAGTAAGGTGTTCTATCCAATTATTTGGTTAGGTTAATGTTGACTGATTATAAGATTCTCTAGGCTGTCGGTGATAGGTGATGTGTCTTGAGGCCCCTATTCTGGTGTTTCCGTGAGGTGAGTTTTCGTTTCCATTATTATTTTCCATCTTTTACATATTAAGTAGCATGAGGGCTTTCCTCACTACAACATATATCACAATACATTCACACTACATTGAGCCAACGAGCATTGTAACTTATTGTTTGGTGACTTATTTATAAGTATAGAGGTGTGGCTCACATTACTGTAATCACTGGAACATTATTCTTGTGTGTTGGGCCCATGACATTTCTTTCATTGCTTTGTATGTGTGTGGGTAATCCTGGGTTTCACCCCTTTCTCTATTCCATATACAGAGGCTTCGTGGTACTGCAGCTCTGTGAAAGGTTTTTCAAGCAGCTGCATCTGAATTGAAAGGGCAAACCAGTAATATCATGCAGTATTGATGTTTTGTGAAAGTGTTTCCAAATATCTGCATCTGACTCAAGAGGAGCATCTCTTAACTTGATGTACTGAACGCTTGTTTAAGGCTTATCAAGCAGTGGCATCAGAGTTGAGGAACATTTAGGGGGTCATTCCGAGATTGGCGGGCGCCACCCGCCAAGCGGAAACAGCCAATTAGCCGCTCCGCGGTCAAAAGACCGCGGAGGCCATTCTGGCTTTCCCGCTGGGCAGTGGGCGCCCGCCAAGGGACCGCCCGCGGGCCCAGCGGGCCCAGCGGGAAAGGCCCTGCAACCCAGAAGCCGGCTACGAATGGAGCCGGCGGTGTTGCAGGGGTGCGACGGGTGCAGTTGCACCCGTCGCGATTTTCACTGTCTGCTAAGCAGACTGTGAAAATCATGCTGGGGCCCTGTTAGGGGGCCCCTGCACTGCCCATGCCACCAGGGGCCCCACGACACCCGTTCCCGCCATCCTGTTCCTGGCGGTAAAAACCACCAGAAACAGGGTGGCGGGAAGGGGGTCGGAATCTCCATGGCGGCGCTGCTTGCAGCGCTGCCATGGAGATTCAGCCCAGACAGGGGAAATCCGGTGGAAAACCGCCGGATCCCCTTTTCTGACCGCGGATTTACCGCCGCGGTCAGAATGGGCAGGGAAGCACCGCCAGCCTGTTGGCGGTGCTTCCGTGGTCATCCACCCTGGCGGTTGATGACCGCCAGGGTTGGAATGACCCCCTTAGTAACTCTGTAGTACAGCAGCTTTGTGAAAGACTTCACGCAGTTGCATCTGACTCAAAAGGGTGACCTAGCAACAGCTTGTGTTACTGCAGCTCTGAGAAAGTATTTTCAAACAGTTGCACCTTAATTAATGGGATATCTATTAACGGCTTGAGGTACTGCAAGTTTGTTAAAGACTTTTCATGCATTTTCTTCTGACTTCAGAATGACATCTAATGATTTGCTATACTGCAGCATGTTCTTTTTTTGTAACCTTCATTTATATTTTTCAAGCAAAATACAGTGAAGAAACAGTAGAACAGGGTAAGTGAGTAAGTAGGTGCATAGAAACTCTGCATATTAGGTTCTTACAAAGGACATTCAAGCCTAGAGGAAAAGATGTCTAGGCAAGGAGGTCGTACTCCTTGACCTCCAAAAGCAATCCAATTGTCTGTGCACAGGGTACCTCATTGTGAGCTCAGTGATCGCAAGGGCGATCTACTGCCTCCCAGCTCATCCGGACTACAGAAGCAAAGTCCCTGTGTGAGGTAGTGACAATCAACCAGTGCCACCAAGTAACAGCTTCTGAACCTTTGCGGAAAGGGGCTGGGTGGTGTGGTAAAGGAGGAGAGACGATAAGAGGATGTTAAGTTTGGCAGGGACTGGTGATGTGCCTGATATGGTGCGAACAGTGGGGGATGCTGGGGCATCAGGCTTCCTCACATCATGCAAGTATCACACTAAGAGGAGACGGCAGGGACCAGGGAAAAGAGAGTGTAGGGGCAGCTGCTACTACACGTAGGAGATATCTCCAGGGGGTGGTGCGGGCAGGCTCCAGGGCAAACAATGAGTATTGGATGTCAGGCCACACCAATGGCCTTGAAGGAGCAGGATAGAGGTGGGCCGAAGATTTGAATCCACAACTGTGGTCTCGACTGAGTTCAGAAAGTGCCACCTACTCTATCGTAGGCATACCGATTGCCAATAAGTTTATAGGTGAATTGTTTGTGAATGGCCATTCTGTGGAGTTCGAGCACACATTCTGTGAGGGTGGGGCATGTGAGCTGGCACCAGAGGCGGAGCATGCATATGTTCGCAACCTCCAATGGTGTGGCCAGCCACCGATAGGTGTGGGCGTCAATTTCAGGTGTATCCATAATATCTTGAAGTAGTTTGAGTTGCGGTGACAAGTAATTGAACGGGCGTGAAGCCGAGGCAAGCAAACCTACACCACATCCCAAAAGGGACTGCAGCTTTTTCAAAGATTTATTGACGAGGTCCTGGCACTTTTTTTTTTTTACAAACTAAGCACTGGCCAGAACTATTGACTTTGTAAATGTTTGTTTTATTTCGCTTTCAGCACTTCATCGGCATGCATGTTTTTTCTTGCTCTCTCTGTTTATCTTGTGTACTTGACCTGACATCTCTTTCTCCACTGCTTCCTGATTCACTTTTACCTCGTTCCCCATCTTGCACCCCATGTTGAGCATACATGTTTTATTCTATTTTATTGCAGCATATGCAAAGTGCTGCTAGGCCGCTTTCATCAATTTTTGCACGTGCTTCTTTTTCTTTATTTTTTTACACGTTAACATACCATTTTAGCATGGACGTCTTCTGTTAGAATGATAAATAAAAATGAGGCAACGAACGATGCACGTACACATTACGATATAGGCATCATGAAGCATGTATACGCATCGGTAGTCATCTTGGAATAGGTTTTTTACAATACAAAACCCATTTCAAGATTGCCAACCATCGGTATGCTATCAGCAAAAGGCAAAAGCAAAGCCAATATCTCTGCCAAGCTAAGATCGAATTCAAAATCGAATAATTGCATAAACTCAATTAGACAATTAACAATGCTATTTGAGGACCGTTACATTACAATAAGAGCACCAAATCTACTGATCTAATAGCATTTGGGTTAAACATTATTCACGAGTTTCACCCTGTGATAATGTGGGGCATGTAATTGGCTGAAATGGCTCTTGAAAAACACCACTGAGTCGGCATTGTTTGATTTTAGTGTCCTCATGCTGTCAAGTTGGATCACATTGGAAGATGGATACATAAAACAACCCCATCCTTAAAAAAAAAACTTTTGTTGTCAAATTCGAGTTGATGTAAGACTGTCTAACATATCTATCATTTCTTTTCTGTGGCTCGCTGTTGACAGCCTGTAATAAACGAGCTTTCTCTGGCCTGTATTTTAAGTATCCTAAAAGCTGTGACACATGACGCTAAGAGATAGTGCCAATTACTAATGCTCAATCTCTGTAGGCCGGTCACAATATTTATAAAGGGAAACTGTGTCTTTTTTGTATTCCAGGCCTTGTCTAAAAAACATCCTAGAGCAATTTTGTGATTATTTCTTCTGACAATTTAATTTCATGTGATCAATGTAAGTTCTCTAAAAAAGGGCTAACCCTGAAATACACTAGGGCTCCGAGGCAATCCTCTAAATAACCCAACATCATGATATTAAACGTATGGTAAATAAATTAGGAGGGATGAATGAAATAAGAACACAATAGAGTGTTCTCTTTTGATGAACACATTGAAACCACAGATTATTTAAAGGATAAAGACATCGCCAAATATGCTGTGCAGGGAGATACCCAACACCGTGTACTGGCTTGTGCTCAAATGTCCTTTTTATTGTAAGATTACATTCTGCTTGCCCCAAAGTTTGTTTTAATGTGATTAACAAGAGTATGTAATTTACATCTAGCTATTTACTTTAAAGGTCATAACCATTGCATTTGGTGTGTGATTTATAGTTTGCACGGCTGATGTGTGAATTATGAACTGTTGCTGCTTCTGCCTGTACCAGGGGTCATAGACTAGACTTTGTTGTGCATTCCTGCTTGTGAAGAAATCTCCAAGGGCTTGTCCTGAGCTTGCCTCCTGTTGTTGAAGTCTCAGGGTCATCACAGACTTCTCCTGCCAGCACCTGGACTCTCTGCTGAGACTCCTGCCCTGCCAAGTTGTGAGAGAACAGGGCTGATTGCAGAGGCCCCCTAACCTTTTGCCCCCATTTTCCACTTTTTGCTGGGGTTTTCTTGACTCTGATGGTGCCCTGGGTACTGCTAACCAGTCCCAGGGCCTGTGCTCTGTATAAAATCAGTATGCAAATTAGGCTAATTATAATTGGCTAAGTCAGCCTACCTATAAGTCCCTAGTATATGGTAGGGCATGTAGGTTCAGGGACCCCAGCATAGGTAGTGCACCCATAGGTACACTGCTGAGGTGCCCAGTGCCATTTTAAAGGCAGGCCTGCCTTGCTGGCTGCTTTTAAGTTAAACTTATATGCAAATTCGACTTTGGAATTAAAAGTAGTTTCAAAGTCTTAAACTAACTTATTTTTACATATAAGTCACCCCTAAGGTGTGCCCTATGTGCCCCTAGGGCTGGGTGCCATGTAACTATAAGCAGAGACCTTATAAAAATAGTTTTATAAGCCCTGGTGAGGTAAAAACAGCCAAATTCGTGTTTCCCTCATTGTAGTGAATGGCCTCCAGAGGCTAGAATGGGGAGACTTTATTTTAATTTTAAAAGTCCCCTTAAGTAATAGATACAAAGAGTTTGGTATCAAATTAATTGTTATAATAAATACCACAACTTCCAGTTGTTGGATTTAATATAACATGTTCAGGTAAAGAGTTTTAAACTTTACCTGAAAGGTGCCAACTTCAGCCCTGCAGTGTTTTTGCTGCTGTGCTCTGATTGGACAGCCTGTGGCAGCCTGGCCAGGCTGCATTGATGAGGTGTGAAGTGGCCTGGCTTCACACAAAGAGATGTGCATGTGGGAGGAGATCTCCCTTCAGCAGATGGTGAGGCAGGAGGGGGGAGGGCTGCCAAACTGGTCTTCAAAGGCAGAGAAGGACATTTGGAGCAACCCAGCAACACCCCCACATCCTGCAAACCCAGACAATTAGGTGCCCCCTGGATTAGCTTAGGAGAGGGCAGAAGAGTGGTGTGTTTAGGATTTTAAGCCACACCAGTGGTGGGCTCAGCCAGATGTAACCTCCAAAAATCACTTTTAGCCATGATGGATTTTTGAGGAATGTTGCTCCCTGGGATAGATTTTTACCACACTTCCCAGGAAGTGGTCATCACAGGGGGAAGGACCCTGCCTCTGATTGGAGAACCAGGACCCCCCTGTTTTTCACCCAGGAGCAGAGATAAAACTGGCAGACCTGCACCCACACCTCAGTCCCCTACCAGATCCCCATCAGATTCCAACAAGAAGAACCACAGAAGAAGAAGGACTGCCCTGATGGACCCCTGGCCTGCACCTGGACCCTGCACTCCGAAGGACTGCACCAACTGCACACTTGGGCTTCACCACAAGAAGGACTTTGCCTGGCTTCAACTGGTTCAGGGAGGGACTCCCTGTTTGCTACAGATGAAAAATTGCTAACCAGAGTCCCCTGCACCAACTCCTGAAGAAATCAACCAGCTGACCGCTGTCCAGTGACCAAAAAGGAGTTTGCGCCAGGTGCATTCTGGGAGTTGCAGTCCACACCCCCAGGGATCTTCTCAGAGCTTCTGGAACCTTGGGGTGGGCTGTGGACCCCAAAAGAACCTTAAAAGAATATCTGGGAGAAGATCCAGAAGTTTGGAGGACCCGGCTTGATTTGCAGGTTAGTCCCAGGGAAGAAAATCTACAAAAAAGAGACTAAGCCCGAACATAGAAAGTTGACCGGGACCTCTCAGCCAGTGTATCCGAGGAGGGCTCCAAGGACGTCGGATCAAGATCCAGGTTTACCCCGATCGAAGGATTTTCACCTCGAAAAAACGACTAAGTCCGAAGGTAAAAATCTCCACCGAGGGCTCCCGCGACGCGTATCCGGAGAAGAGTTCCAGGAGGTCGGATTGGACTGGCAGGTTCGTCCCGCTGAAGAAAATCTTCAGAAAAACCACTAAGTGCGAAGGCAAACTTTTGACGGAGGCCTCCCGCGGACTGTAGCCGAGCCAGGCTCCATCGCGGTCAGCCTTAAACTTTGACTTTGCCCCGGTCGAGTTACGACCAGATGACCAGATTGGCACTTTTTGTTTCTAGGCGCTAGAAAACAATAATTCTTTAAAAATTCATATCTCCGGTTCCCCTTATCCATTTATATTTGTTTTTGTGTAATTTTAAAGATAAAAATATAATCTATTTTTATAAATTGCTTTTGGATTTTTAAACTGTTTCCTGTGTTTTATTTAATCACTGTTTTGTGATATTTGAATGCTTTACACTTTGTCTCCTAAGTTAAGCCTTCTCACTCGTTGCCAAGCTACCAAGGGTTGAGCTGGGCTTAATTGACTGAGACCTAACTGGACCTAAGTGGAGGTTAGTTGCCTTTTGCTAAGTGTAGGTACCTACCTGCCCTTACCAATAACCCATTTTCCAACACAAGTGGTTCCCTATCCAGTTCCTGGAGCCTTGGAAGGTGAAGCTGGCAGACCAAGACTGAAAATCCCCGCACAGACCGCCGTGCGGGGAAAATTTTGACGCACTTTCTGAGATGCGGCTGAGAAAAGACGTGCCGCCGGCTTCGTGCCTGAAAATCGACGCTCCACCTGCATCGTGGCTGAAAAATCAGCACACGCAGCAGGAGAAATTACGTGCAACACCCGCTGACGGAGGCTGATAACGTCACAACCCACACAGTGTGGTTTCCTGATACCGTGCGCTGGATTTTCAATGCAACATCGCTGGGTGCGGAAAAATGACACACCGCTCTCCTGCAGAGAGAAGAAACGACACACGCCAACGCTATCGGAGGAGGAGAAACGACGCACGGTCTTGCTTGCGGGTGAGAAATGGACGCATCGCTGCCCTTTTCTTTTACACACACTCACCAGTGTGGTGTTATTTTGATGCTACCCAGGTACTTTTGAACGCCAACAGTGTTATTACTGTTTTCTCAAGGATTTAAGACTCTCTTGCTTTTAAAATTAATAACTTGACTTGTGTATGTTGGATTTTTGTCGTTTTGGTCTTGTTTTGTTTAGATAAATATTTCCTATTTTTCTAAACCTGTACTGGGTCATTTTGTAGCATTTTCACAGAGTTACTGTGTATGTTGATACAAATACTTTACACCTAAACTCTGGAGTTAAGCTTGCCTGCTTGTGCCAAGCTACACAGGGGGTGAGTGGGGGTTAACTGAAGGTGATTCTTTTTTACCCTGACTAGAGTGAGAGTCCTTGCTTGGACAGGGGGTACCCTGACTGCCAACCAAAGACTGCATTTCTAAGAAAGAGCAGTATGCTAAGGTTGTAGATGATAAGGACCACGGGAAATTTTATTTTGGGATAATCATTTGATAAAGGGTTGGGAATGCTTATTTTTTGGAGTGTGGGTATTTATAAGTTTACAACAGTGCAGAGGACATACAATAATTTAAATATGCTTTAAATGATGTTTAAGAATGTGTAGGCCAATTAAAACAATATTATGTCCTGTAACATTATAATACTTTGTTAAAACAGATAATTTTAAATAACAAATAATTCCAAAAAGTGAATTAATAAGCACAAACACATTGTTGTTTGATTTAAAAATAGTGTATTGATGCTAAAGAAAACGCACATTGATTAGAAAATGAAGCCTGTTAGTTTACTACGGTAAATAAATAAGATTAACAAGTTATCCTGTCAAAAAACAAAAAAATGGTTTGTAGAAACTCAACATTTATTATGCTGGATTTTAGAACCTAGTTTTAGTACTCCTATTAGACAGACTAAGGGTGTCATCAGGAAAAGGCTGTCCGCCGAATTCGGTTCCCTTTCTGCAGCCCCTACTAGACAGAGTTTATGCCTGCTGGCCCAGAGGGAAACAACCCACAACCCACAACACTGATGCCGGCTCATAATTG
Source organism: Pleurodeles waltl (assembly GCF_031143425.1). Lineage (NCBI taxonomy): Eukaryota > Metazoa > Chordata > Amphibia > Caudata > Salamandridae > Pleurodeles > Pleurodeles waltl. Next base: position 337,889,610 of record NC_090444.1, on the reverse strand, counting down.
AGCTGGCTGCAATGTTGCAGTGCTTGGGGTGCACAAGCACCCATCGCACCTTTCACTCTCTGCAAAGCAGGGCCCCCTGCACCCCATCTCCGCCAGCCTTTAAATGGCGGTGCTTCTGCCATGTAAAACCTGGTGGAGAGAGGGTTGTAATCCTTAGGTCAGTGCTGCTTGCAGCGCTGCCCTGACGGATTAGGACCAGCAGCACCTCCGGTCCCTCCAGTGGAGGAGAAGTGGCGGTGCAGGCGGTCCGACCATGACGTAACTGCCACCGTCGTAATTGTGGATGTTGGACAACCACACTGGCGCCAGGGTTGTAATGAGGGGCTAAGTAACTTGACTGTATAAAAAGAATACATATTAAAAAAAAATATACTACAAATTATATTCCGCTTTTATATTTAAGGTAATGTAAAATTTAAAATCTTGTTTGAAATTAACTGCTATTTTGGTTGAGGGTATTAACAGTAAAATGGCAAATGACAACAATTGGTATTTAAAGACACATTTTATTGACAAAAATGTTGTATACACATAATATATACATTTTTCTTATAGTTGAAGCACCAAAGAAGTACAAAACTCACTCTGGCCAAGCTCATTCGTTAAGGCATCTTGGTCTTCTCAGAATGGAGTTGTGTTTCCTGTAGCTTAGAAATAGAAACGTTTTGATATGTAAACATCTAATTAATGGAAATATTAGAGTCCTTGTTCAGTTTCCAGAACGTCTGTGGAGTTTAGTGTAAGTCATCAGATTTTAGAGGTGTAACTTTCTATGTGCCTTACAATTTGCATGTACAGTCATCAAACAGTGGCAAAATTACTGGTGAATTATCATTTTCTTTGCCCTATTTGAACTTTTCTCCTTCCAAAGTATTAGCACAATTCTTGCAATATCAATAGTAAAACAAATATGTACACGTCTTCAGAATTTCATGAGGATTTGTCAAGGGACTCAAGCATTGTTAGCAATTAACTCTTTTAGCCCCCTCCCCCTTAAAGTTGCCTCTATTCATGTTCCCTCTTGATCTGCATGAAACATGAAATCCCTGCACTGGGCTTAAATTGACTCACCAAGGAAACACTAAACATGTGTATGTCTGCCAAATTTGGTATAGATTTGTCAAAAGCTTAAAACATAAACACTTACTTGCCCCTCTTTAACCATATTGCCCCTTGATTTGATCTGTACTTAACTCAGTATATCAAAAGTGAGTTAAATATTTTGAGAGTCTGACAAACTATGTGATGATCAGTGAAATGCCACCAAAGTTACGTCCAAATTAAAGGTTTTATGACTCTTCTTTACCTTCCTTTCCTTTATCAGATCTCATTTCACCCTGAGATCCCCGTACTTGGCTTAATTTCCTGGGAGCCTGCCAAATGTGAGGCAGCTTCATTAAACATTGCTAACTTGATTTGCAAATAAACACTGTTTTCAACCTGCATTTAAACCTGCCCCTCACAATATCAAATGTAAGCTATGCATGCTAATTTTCATGCAGATCTGTGATATGTCCCCAAGGCTTTTAGCAAATTAAACAATTTTTTAACTCCCTTTAACTTTGCCCCCCCCATTTCTCCTCTCCACATCTGTATTTGGATGCAATAAAACGATTAGCAAATAAGTATGTCTACCTCCCCGATGGATCTACATGTAGATTGCATAAGGACAGAAAACAAAACATGCTAAAGGCTTGCTCAATGTTATGTCAACTTATCAAATGATGTCATAATCATTGCTAGATGAACACTTTTTGACCCTCCCGCCAATGCGACGGTCTGACAGCCACAATATGACCGTAGCAAAAGCGCCACGGCCTGACCGCTGCCACAGCCACTTTTTTGCCGGCCAACGACCTGATGGTGCCGGCAGTCTTAATCCCTAGGACAAACGACTCCCATGTCTGCCAGCTTTTGAATGGCAGTTCCACCTCCATACAAAGGCTGGTGGAGATGGGGTGCTGGGGGCCCGATGGGGGCCCCTGCACTGCCCATGCACTTGGCATGGCAGTACAGGGGCCCCTATGGGCAGCCCTGTCGTGCTTTTCACTGCCTGAATTACAGGGAGTGAAAAGTGTGACAGGTGCTGTCGCACCCGATGCACCGCTACATTGCCGCCGGCTCGATTGTTGTGGGGCGTTTCCTGCTGGCCCAGCGGGAAACTCATAATAGGGCTAGCGGGCGGAAGACCAAACTGGAGTGTGCTGGGTGGCCTCCACCAACCACCATACTTGTAATGAGGCCCTTAATGTCTATTCAATTTTGTGTAAATTCATCAAAATGAACAAAGGTCATAGGCAAATGTAAAAAAAAAACTTTTCAACCCTTCAAAGCTCAGCTGACAACCTGTGTAATGTTACTTCCCCAAAAGCTACTGAAGATGGTTGTATGACAGAGCCGTGCATATCGGAACAACGCATGCCTTAACAATGCGGTCGGAACCACAACCGGATCTTTTCCACGCATGCCTTTACCACGGATGTCCTTACAACAAATTTCATTGTAAAAGCATGCTTAGTAGAGGCATATGTGGAAACAACATGTGTGGTTCTGTCATACAACCACCCCCCAACTGTACTGAGGCCAAAAACTACCCCACCCTTAATAAGTAAACTACCCAGACATCCCCACCTGCCCTGAGCCCTAAAACCTTCCCCCACCCCAAATAAATAAACTACCCAAAACCCGTCCCACTGTAAGCCCTAAAAAAACCTACCCCCACTCTAGCCCCTTCCCCTAAAAGCTAAACTACCCTGACACCCCCCTGCCTTTAGCCCTAAAACCTTCCCCCACCCCTGATAACGGTACTACCTGGACCCATACCCACCCTAAGCCCTAAAAAAAACTACCTCGACCCCCGCCCCTAAAAACTAAACTACCCTGACAACCTCATCTACCCTGAGCCTTAAAAAATAAACTACCCCGACCCCCTCAAATCCTGCCCCTAACAAATAAATGACCCCCACCTATCCTAAGCCCTAAATCCACCCCAGTGCTGAAAACTACTCCCAAACCCTGCTCCTACCTCACTTACCTCACTGCATCCTCACCCGATCCTTCCTCCTCATTCATCCCACCCTTCTTTAATCATTCCCACCACAAAAAATAAACTCCCCCACCCACCCGAAGCCTTAAAAAAACTACCCCAACCACACCATCCCTGCTTCTAAAAAATAAACTACACAAACCCACCCACCCTAACCACTAAATCAAACCCCACTTATCTCACCACATCCTTCCTCCTTTCCTCCCGCCCTTCCTTAAACTTTCCCCTACCCATAAAAAAAAACTATCCCGCCCCCACCTTTAGAGCTAAAAAAAATACCCCAACACCCCACCACTGCCTCACAAAAATAAACTATCCAGTGCACCCACCCACCCTAAGCCCTAAAAACTAAACTCCCTCCAACCCCCACCCAGCCCTTAAAAAAATAGTCTGGAAGCCCTTAATCTACTCCCCCACCCATAAAACAACCCCCAACCCTGCCCTACGCCACTTACCTCACCATGTCCTCTCCCGAGCTCTCTGCCTTATTCTCTGCCTTAACCACGCATATGTGCAGTTTGGCACATGCATTGTTAAGGCAGAGAAAAAGGCATGTGTTGTTCTGGCAAGTGTTGTTCCGCTTGGGTAGGAAACATCCACGTTGTTGGCAATGCGTTGTTTAGTATGTTTTCCATTGAAGAGAATCATGTCAGAATTAAGCAAAGACACTTCTCTGGGTAAAGTTCTAGTTTCATCTAAGGTTTGCTGTTATTCCATTCAGAGCAATGGAGTTAAAATGGAATGTATTTGTTCTTTTTTCAGGCGTCCCTTTACTCTCCATGAATAGATCTGTACAATAGTTGACAAACCAAATCTTAGCTAGTTTCAGTATTGGATGGGAATATCTATATCTATATATATATATATATATATATATGTCCTATTGGGTGAGAAAATACTTGATGCATATTAATGGGATTCCTGATCCCATATCAAGACCACCATGACTGAGCCTTGATAAGTCGGGTGTTCATGGTGATATATATATATACATGTATATATATACATATGTATATATACATACATATATATATATATATATGCGTATATATATACATATACATGTGTATATACATATATATATGCAAACAATTCCTTAAAGGATCATTAAGGCTCCAGCACTCGACGATGGTTTAAGGGGTTTATTTTAACAAAGCAGGAACGCGTTTCGGCGTGACCGCCTTTATCAACCTGCGGGCCGCCATTTTGGCCCTCTTTATATATCCTATGTGTTACCATTCATTTAAAGCAATACACTGCCTTTAACAATATAATAACAACTGTGATACACTACATGTGAAAAAATATATAATACATGTGGCAAAATATAATAATATATGTGACATAATATACAAGTATATATTGAAAAATTACGAGTAAATATTTACAAGTCGTAGTAAATCTTAATAAATCTGGTTGAATTTAAATTAATCACAGAGAAACTATTGCGTATATAATATTGGAGAGATCCACCGAGTCGAATCAAATTTATATGATTATTATGTAGGGCATTATTAATTGGGACAATCGTTAATAGGAAAAATCTCATGTGACCGTTCACCATCTCATAAAGTAAATAACGTAACATAATAAACTTAATAAACTTATTCTTGTCACTGAGTATGATTTATCAGACATTAAATTGACCATATTAACCTAAATGTATATATAACTCTTCACTTGAGTTTAACCCCACTGGTTCTCTTGAATCGAATGCCAATATATATCTGGACTCTAATTTCCTCAGATGTTTCTCCCTATCTCCTCCACGGATATCCTTTCTGATGCCATCTATTACACTGTATTTAACCTCTTCTACGCGACCTCCATGAAACTCGTGCATGTGTCGGGCAACCGGGTAAGACTCATCTCTATTGACTATGGCCCTCAGATGTTGTAAAATTCTTTGATGTACTTGAAGTTTTGTGCTACCTACATATAGCTTTGGGCAACTGCATTTTAGAATATAAATTACATAATCACTTTTGCAGTCATATCTGCTTTTAATAGTATGTATTATTTTATGCGCTTGCTCAATGGTTTTGATGTTTTCCCCATTTCTACACGCCTTACATTTGGTACATTTAAAGAATCCATCTTGTGTCTTTAACCAACTCTTTTTCGAAGGTTTCTCTTGTCTCACATCATTTTTAACCAAAATATCCCTCATCGATGTTCCTTTCCTGTAAGTTATAGTCGGCCTATTACTTATTGATGTACCTATGACTGGATCACTTTTGAGCATATGCCAATGTTGTTGCATTAACTTTCTTACGGAATCATGAGCAGTATTAAATGTGGTAATAAATCTCACAATCCCTGTATCTTTTCGTTTTTAGTTTTTCTTAATCTCCAACGAATTACCTTTATTGTCTGTAGTGAACAATAACTGTTCCCTCGTACGGGATTTTACTCTAGTGATACTGTTCTCTAAGATCTCATTTGAGTAACCCCTCTGTTTCAATCTTTCTATCATTTCGTTCTCACCAGTTACATAATTTTGTTCTGTGCTGCAAATCCTTTTTGCTCTTAATAACTCTCCATAGGGGATATTATTTTTCAATGGCTGTGGATGATGACTTTTGGCATGTAATATACTGTTACCAGATGTGGCCTTCCTGTACAGTGTTGTCTCAATTCTATTATTTGCTATGATCACTTTTATATCTAAGAATTCAATCATTTGAGATTCAATCTTGCCTGTGAATCTTAAATTGCAAATATTGTTGTTAATTTCTTTAATGAATTTGTCGGCAGTGGTTGAGTCTCCCTTCCAAATTACGAAGATATCATCAATGTATCTAAGCCACATGATAATATTTTCACTCCATTTGTCTAGGGGGAAGTTGTTTAAAATCTGTTCTTCCCACCACCCCATAAAGAGATTGGCATAACTGAGAGCAAAGCATGTTCCCATCGCTATACCGCATGCCTGCTCAAATATCTTGTTGTTGAAATAAAACATGTTGTGATGTAAACACCATGTAATCATTTCTAATAGCATTTTGGGTGCAATTACAAATGCGCAGGACTACCGTAACCAGCATGCACTTGGGCTGGTACTTGAATATATTAATCAGGTGCTTGCAATTGAATTTGCTGAACGAGCCAGGTATGTGGTCTTTAAAAGGAATGAGAGTCTGGAACACATCCAGCAATGGCTGCACCTACGAGGGTGATATATTTTTTAGTTTCTCTGCTGATGAGGGGATCAACCCCGAAACACGTGTCCAGAGATGTTTTTTCGATATAGGCCTGAATTTTCAAAAGACTGAAAGGAATTCGCTGTGAGTTGCTGAATTTCGATTTTCCTAAATTAACCTGGTGGGAGTGCGCTTTCGCTGAGAGGACGCTTTTGTTTAAAATAAATCACCGGCTGGTCCAGCCGGGAAAGCAGCACCACTGTGTTCTGAGCAGGTCGGTGTGACTAAAATGGATTGTCACACTTCGAGCAGCAGGTTGGAATATATGCAGCTAATTTGAAAATTCACGTCGAATTCGCCTACTAAGGAATTGTATTCTTTTCATGATTTTGTCTGGCTCCAGCAACCCACCTTGGGTGCAATTACAAATGCGCAGGACTACCGTAACCAGCATGCACTTGGGCTGGTACTTGAATATATTAATCAGGTGCTTGCAATTGAATTTGCTGAACGAGCCAGGTATGTGGTCTTTAAAAGGAATGAGAGTCTGGAACACATCCAGCAATGGCTGCACCTACGAGGGTGATATATTTTTTAGTTTCTCTGCTGATGAGGGGATCAACCCCGAAACACGTGTCCAGAGATGTTTTTTCGATACAGGCCTGAATTTTGAAAAGACTGAAAGGAATTCGCTGTGAGTTGCTGAATTTCGATTTTCCTAAATTAACCTGGTGGGAGTGCGCTTTCGCTGAGAGGACGCTTTTGTTTAAAATATATATATATATATATATATATATATATATATATATATATATATATATATATATATATATACATATATATTTATATATATTCTGCATACGGTTCCACGAAGAAAAAAGGCAGCAAGGCAGCACAACCAGGTAGTTTCTGATGCTCGTTTAGTAATTTATTCATTCAATTTCAACACATAAGTGCAGGTAATGGCAGATAAAAAATTACTCAGAATGCAAACAGTGCAAGGTGCATTAACCACTTCACTGTCAGGCCTTTTCCCCCCTCCTGTGGCAAGCCTTTTTTTGGCTATTTGGGGTAGTTTGCGATTGAGCCTTCATAACCTTTTGTCCACATAAACTATCCACACTAAATTTGCGCCCTTTTTCCTGCATCCTAGGGATTCTCAAGGTACCCAGAGTTTGTGGGTTCCCCTGGAGGAGACCAGGAAATTAGCCAGAATACAGCTAAAATTTGTTTTTGTTTTTAGAAAAATGGGAAAAAAGGGCTGCAAATGAAAGAGTGTGTTTTTTGTCCCAGCAAATGGAATCAAGAAACGGCTTGTGGTGCTAAAATCACCATGTTTCCAGCTTTCAGGAACAGGCAGACTTGAATCAGAAAACCACAATTTTCAACACAATTTTGGCATTTTACTGGGACATAACCAATTTTTACTATTTTTGTGTGCCTTCAGCCATCTTCCAGTTAGTGACAGAAATGGGTGTGAAACCAATGGTGGATCCCAGACAGCTAAACATTTCTGAAAAGTAAACACAATTCTGAATTCAGCTAGATGTCATTTAGGTAGATCCTGCAAGGTTTTCCTTCAGAAAATAACAACTGAAATAAAAAAATATTGAAATTGAGCTGAAAAAAACCAGCCATTTCTGTAGACGTTTTCTTCTGTAACTTTTTCCTGCTATGGCAGATTTTTTAAAGCAATACACCCTTATGTTTGCTGGACTCTTCTGGTTGTGGGTATATATAGGGCTTGTAGTTTCATCAAGAACCTTAGTTACTCAGAGCCAATAAACGAGCTGCACCTTGCAAGGGGGTTTCATTGTATACCAGGTATACAGCAATTCATTTGGTAAAATATAAACAGTGAAAAATAGGTATCAAGGAAACCTTTGTATTTCCAAAATGAGCACACAATATGGTGTTGAGAAGCAGTGGTTATTTGCGCATCTCTAAATTCGAGGGCCCCATACTAGCATGTGAATCACAGGGCAATTCTCACATACACCTCTTTGGCCTAATGCAATTAGGCCAATCTGCCCCCAAGGGGGGAAGAAATGGGCTAAAATAAATTTGCCCCCCTTAATGACCTCATCAGCTTTGGGGTGCGGTGTGTTGGTGGTGTCTTGGTGGTGGCACTGATTTCCCTGTAGTCCACACAGTTCTGGGGCCCCCTTTCTGGCTGACCTTGGGAACCAGCACAGAGGGCTGGCCCAGGGTCTACCGGAAGGCTCAGTCACCCCCAAGGTCCAACATCATGGCAGCTTCTGCCTGAATGCTCGACTTGACCTTACCTGACAACCTGTAGTTTTTATGTTTGACCGGTAAACCATCGCCAGTGTCTATGTCATGGACACACCTGAGGGCCTGGCCAGGTATCAGAGAAAACAGTTCAGTTCAGCAATTTGTTCCGATAACATGGTGGCAATCCTTTTGCTACTGTTCAGTCAGTGTTAGAGAAAGGACTAGTCTCTTTACTGACCTATCCTTGCTGGCTCACTCTCCTCATCTCCATCCTCAGTTACCATGAGCTTAACCAGGTCTGCCTTGTCACAGTGATGTTTTAACTGGTTAATGTGGATCGTCCTGTGGGATGTCTGGGTGTGCCAGGTCCACCTGAAAGGTGACTTCTCCCATCTTTTCCAGCACCGTGTAGGGCCCAGTCCTTAGTGTCCTGGAGGACACTGGGAGCTACAGGCTCAATCAGCCGCACTTTTTGATCTGTTTTCTATTCTACCAATGAATCTTTGTGACCATACTAGTGCTTAACAAGCTCCTGGCTGGCCTCTAGATTCTGGTTAAGCTTCTTTATGTAAGGTCAAATGTACCCTCAGTTCATGGTGTTTACCGGAGGTGATCAAGTGGGCAATGTATGTAGTATCTCACGCCCCTCCCCAGTCGATCAAGTGGCCTCACTATCCTTCTGTAGGTGGAGGGCCGCTGCAAGTAGACAGTTTTGGGAGCTGCCGAGGAGGCCAGAAAATGTTTTGTCTCTGTACATGTGACCAACTGGCTCAATTCAGTAGTGAGAAGTATCTCTGGTGCTTATCCACAGGTGTGGTCCCACCTGCTGTGACTCTGTCTGTCCACAGAATGGAAGTTAGCCTTAACTATGCAACCATACAAGGTGCATACCTCAGCTGGGCTGGCACAGTCATTGAAAACACCAATTAGGTTGGTGCTATCACAACAGCACTCATAGCCTCTTCAGCGGGCGCAGGCACATGCAGCCCCAATCGGGCTGATGCAGGTAGTGGCGCTACCACTTTGAGTACAGTACCCAGGACATGGACAGTTGTACTCTGTTCACTATGAGTTTGAGCTATCTTGGTGCTCCCCTCCAGATCACAGGAAAGGTCTAGGGCTTTTAAAAGTCAGGAACTGGCTTAGATATGTGTGACACTAGGACCAAATGAAAAGTCACTATACCAGACATACATGCAGTCAGGCACTCATGGCAAGAGAACATGGCTGTATCCTATCACAACAGGTGGCCTTCTTATGGCTGGGAGGAGTAACACCCGGTAATCATCATCTGCTACCAAGGGAGTCTGAAATGTAACCACAGTGTTCACGTACAATAAATAAAAAACACTGTTCAATGACCCTAAAGCATTGTGCTGTTGAAGCTGGACATGCATTCCAAGAGGTACTTTGTAACAACAATGGCTACCCTCTGTTTTCTAGGGATTTGTTATGCATGTCAGTTATGGTTTGTGTGCAAGATGCCAATATTTACATATGCTATATTTTTATTGTGCAAAAACCATTTAGAACTGTCAGTTGCGATGTTTCCTCTGAAAATAATTTCCTGATTGGACGTGACAAAACACAACCCTACCAAATTCAATTTTGGCAGGTTATTTTACAGTTTACTGTTTGCTGCTTTTATTTTTAAAGCCATTTTCAATGACAGGCGAATTTCATCTGCCCACGTTACTGTGACGATCGAAGATGAGTAATTCTTTTTATCTTGTGATTGTATAATGCCACGAGAGCTCTCTGCCTTTTCTGAGTGGTATTGTGACTGATAACCTAAAGATCGTTTACCCAGATCTCTATTATGTCTTAAACACATTTTAGACTGTTGAAACTATTTTTTAAGAATGAAAAAGCTATTCTTGAGTAGTGTGTGGTGCACTACGGAAGTGTGGAAACACAAATGCCTGTTTATTGCATAGACAGTTAGGTCCATGAGTTAAATACATTGTCATTGGGATATTCTTTGTGCATAATCACTTGGCTGAATCTGAATGTTGTAACTCATCATCAATTTACTCTGAGACTAAGAACCATATTTAGAGTTTGGCAGATGGGATATTTCATCACAAACATGGTGGAATGACCCGTCCGCCATATTACAAGCGCATTACCTCCTTTTGCACTTGTAATACAGAGGATTAGGTATGAGTCACGTTTTGATGGGGTTTTCCGTCCTCCAAATCATAAATAAACTTCTAAATGTTTATCATTTCATTCCTTATTGCTTGAGGTGAAACCACACACTTGCGACAGTAACCTCTAATGAATGATTTAGAGTTTGGCAGACATTGTTCACTGCCACAATTCTGTCCATCAAGCCTTGGTCCGCCCACTCTACTTTGAGACAGGCAGACAGTCATCTTTCTGATGGTAGTGCCTCCACTGACTGTGCCATCTGAAAGTTTACTCCCATGGACCGAGTATTGCACCTCACTATTCACATCACCTAAATACAGAAGATCTCCGGAAAAGAGTCCTGCACGGGACCCTGTTAGGCATTGCAGCACAGGCCCAACGAGGAGGTGCCTGATGATGAAGCATGGCACCCCGAAGGGTGTGTGAGGGCTATTGCTTCTGAGCAATCAGATGGTCCAATCTGATGCCTCATGTTCTTTCCGACCTAGATTATTTTTCTGTTTCTTTTTCTTTTTACTTAGGAACTGTATACTCCTTATATTCCTGTATTTACATAGCCTGTTTGGGGGCTGTTAGAAATGGGGTCTTTGGTTGACAGTCAGGTTACCCCCTGTTCAAGCAAGGACCCTCATTCTAGTCAGGGTAAAAGAGAATCAACCTCAGCTAACTCCTGCTTACCCCCTTGGTAGCTTTGCAGAGCAGTAGGCTTAACTTCACAGTGCTAGGTGTAAAGTATTTGTACCAACACACACAGTAACTTAATGAAAACACTACAAAATGACACCAGATTAAAAAAATAGGGAATATTTATCTAAACAAAACAAGACCAAAATGACAAAAATCCACAATACACAAGTCAAGTCATCAATTAAAAATCTAAAAGAGACTTTAAGTAGTTTTAAACACACACTAACGCTGGTAGCGTGAAAATGTACCTGGTGCGTGTCAAAAATAACCCCGCACGGGCGAGTGTGTGCGTCAAAAAGGACTTGCGAGGCGTTGATTCCACTCACGAGCGGGACTTTGTGTTGTTTCTCCTTTCGCCAGGTGGGGGCGTGTTGTTTCTTCTCCCCGCAGGAGGGCGATGCGTCGATCTGGTCAGCACTCTCGGGTCCGGGCAGGCCGTGCGTTGTTTTTCCACGCATGCGATGGTTCACGTCAGAAATTCTGGCGCACAATGATCCAAAAACCACGCAGCGCGGGGTGCGGTCTCCCAACCTCCGTCAGCGATGCTGCGTGTCGTTTCTCCAGCCATGGGTGTCGATTCTTTGGTCGCGTTGCAGGCGAGCGGCGATTTCCGCCACGAAGCCGGTGGCACGTCGATTTTCCCAGAGGTTGCGTCGAAATTTTCCCCGAAAGGCGTCTGTGTGTCGATTTCTTCTTCTTATTCTACCAACTTCTCCTTTCCGGGCCCCAGGAACTGGATGGGCACCACAGGGCAGAGTAGGGGTCTCTCCAGAGACTCCAGGTGCTGACAGAGAGAAGTCTTTGCTGTCCATGAGACTTCAAACAACAGGAGGCAAGTTCTAAATCAAGCCCTTAGAGATTTCTTCTCAAGATGGAAGGCACACAAAGTCCAGTCTTCGCCCTCTTACTCTGGCAAAAGCAGCATCTTCAGGATAGCTCCACAAAGCACAGTCACAGGCAGGGCAGCACTTCTCCTCAGTTCTTCAGCTCTTCTCCAGGCAGAGGTTCCTCTTGATGTCCAGAAGTGATCTAAAGTCTGTGGTTTTGGGTGCCCTTCTTATACCCAATTTCTCCTTTGAAGTAGGCCTACTGTGAAATCCTGCCTTGCCCAAGCCAGGCCCCAGGCACTCACCAGGGGGTTGGAGACTGCATTGTGTGAGGGCAGACACAGCCCTTTCAGGTGTGAGTGACCACTCCTCCCCTCCCTCCTGGCACAGATGGCTCATCAGGATATGCAGGCTACACCCCAGCTCCCTTTGTGTCACTATCTAGTGTGAGGTGCAACCAGCCCAACTGTCAAACTGACCCAGAAAGGGAATCCACAAACAGGCAGAGTCACAGAAATGGTATAAGAAAGAAAAGGCCCACTTTCTAAAAGTGGCATTTTCAAACACACAATCTTAAAATCAACTTTACTAAAAGATGTATTTTTAAATTGTGAGCTCAGAGACCCCAAACTCCACATGTCTATACGCTCCCAAAGGGAATCTACACTTTAATCATATTTAAAGGTAGCCCCCATGTTATCCTATGAGAGGGACAGGCCTTGCAACAGTGAAAAACGAATGTAGCAATATTTCACTGTCAGGACATTTAAACCACATTATGATATGTCCTACCTTAACCATACACTGCACCCTGCCCTTGGGGCTACCTAGGGCCTGCCTTAGGGGTGTCTGACATGTAAGAAAAGGGAAGGTTTAGGCCTGGCAAGTGGGTACCCTTGCCAAGTCGAATTTACAGTTAAAACTGCACACACAGACTATGCAGTGGCAGGTCTGAGACATGATTACAGAGCTACTTATGTGGGTGGCACAACCAGTGTTGCAGGCCCACTAGTAGCATTTGATTTATAGGCCCTGGCACCTCTAGTGCACTGTACTAAGGACTTACTAATAAATCAAATGTGCCAATCATGGATAAGCCAATTACATACACATTTTGTAAAGGAGAACTTGCACTTTAGCACTGGTTAGCAGTGGTAAAGTGCCCAGAGTAACAAAAACAGTAAAATCAGAGTCCAGCACACATCAACAACCTGGGGAATAGAGGCAAAAAGTTAAGGGAGACCACGCCAAGGATGCCAAGTCTAACAGGGCCGTGAATGCTGGACCTTGATTCGCCCCTAGTCTCCCCTTCATGTATTTGGTCTTCGTGTTTACCAATATCTGTGAGAGGGGTTGAGATGGCTCAAAGAGGATTATAGCTTGTGGTCTAGTGAGCAACGAAAGCTGTCAGGGTATGGGCGGAAAGCACGATTGTCAACCAGGATCTTGGAGATAAATGTATGAGTCCAGCTTAGTGTGGGGCCGGTGTAGATTCACCCAGTTCCCTGCCAAACCTCAGAGTGCTCTCCATTCTGGGGGGCATGAACAGGCCAAGTATTACTAAAGGCCGATGCCGGCAGTGGCTGGTCTTCTAAAGTGCTGCTCAACGGCGAACCCCACCTAATGGTTGGCAAGAGGTGCCCAGAATTGGATTAGGAGGAGGATGAAGTGCCAAAGGGCCCGCTCTGTAAGTATGGCGTATGAGGGTAAGGCAAGCCGCCCCGTGCTGCAGGCTGGGGCCCAATGGGAGAAGTAGATAAATTAAAGCTCACCGACCTCACTGAGAAGAGAGAATGGGCCCCAGACCTCCAAAGCAACTCTCCAGGCTCAATCAATCAGTACATACTTGACTACATAGTATAAGCCTTGGGTGTCCAGAAGGGCAGGTGCTCTGGAGGGGGGCACAGGTGCCAATGGGGAAGGGCAGCCTCTGCAGGCCGAATGAAGCACCTGTGGTGGCCCCAGGCCTGGAAAAATCCAGGTCTGCAGTGCCTGCACTCAGGGGTGCATGCCCGCCAGTCCCAGGGCCAGATATCTGGCAGTACGGTCCTCAGTGCACCCCGGGTAGAGTCTAGGACACAAGAGGTCCACGGGGCAGCTCATGGAACTACAACCAGCTCTGCACATCAGGCACCAGGCGCAGACCGGCCATTGCCTCCAGAAACCCTGGCAGCCAATGTGCAGCAGTCACACACTGCCAGGCAAGGGGCAGCGAAGGCAGCAGTGGCAAAGATAGGGGCCACCTTTCAGCAACAGTTCACTCAGTTGTGCCCACGGCAGTTCACTGCCTGGCCTACAGCCAGTCCGCCACTCATGAAGGAACCAGCCGCACATGACCTCAGGCATGCGGGTGGCTCCAGGTATAACCAGGGGCCTCCATGCAGATCATGCTCCTCAAGTGTCAGATTTTGCCAATGGATCCAAGTCTGAATGCAATGCCCCTCCAGCCCCGAGCAACCTAGGCCCCATGTCCCTGCAGCAGGCTGTAACTCGCCGTCATGCAGCTCAAGGTCAAAGAAGGGTCAGATCTCCATCAAGGCCATACCGCCAGTGTCTCATGCAACAACAGAGCCACTGCAATGGTGTGATGCTTGTTGCAAGGCGCTGTGTGCAGGATTAATGCCAAATTTTGCTTTTGGCTGACAGGTCCCTCCTAAAAAGTGGCCATTTTGCAGTCCTGCTAGGCTCCACACCCAATAAAACCGAACTTTGGCCCATATTTATACTTTTTGACGCAAAACTGCGCTAACGCAGTTTTGCGCCAAAAAAATTAGCGCCGGCTAACGCCATTCTGAAGCGCCATGCGGGCGCCGTATTTATTGAATGGCGTTAGCCGGTGTTAGCCGACCGGCGCTGCCAGGTGTGCGTGAAAAAAAACGACATACACCAGGCAGCGCCGGCGTAGGGAAAAATGGCGTTTGGGCGTCCCAAAATGGGGCAAGTCAGGCTGAGGCAAAAAAATTGTCTTAACCCGATTTGCTCCATTCTTTTGGGGCGCCCAGACGCCATTAACATGACTCCTGTCTTAGCAAAGACAGGAGTCATGCCCCCTTGCCCAATGGCCATGCCCAGGTGACTTCTGTCCCATGGGCATGGTCATTGGGCATAGTGGCATGTAGGGGGGCACAAATCAGGCCCCCCTATGCCACAAAAAAAAAATTTAAAAAATACTTACCACAACTTACCTTTTCTTCCCTGGGATGGGTCCCTCCATCCTTGGGTGTCCTCCTGGGGTGGGCAAGGGTGGCAGGGGAGGGCACCTCTTGGCTCATTCTGAGCCCACAGGTCCCTTAATGCCTGCCCTGACCCAGGCGTTAAAAAGAGGTGCAAATGCGGGGTTTTTTGCCCCGCCCACTCCCGGGCGTGATTTTTGTCCGGGAGTATAAATACCACGCACATGCCTGGGAGTCATTTTTTAAGACGGGAACGCCTACCTTGCATATCATTAACGCAAGGAAGGTGTTCACGCAAAAAAATGACGCTAACTCCATGAACTTTGGCACTAGACGCGTCTAACGCCAAAGTATAAATATGGAGTTAGTTTTGCGTCGAATTTGCGTCGAAAAAAACGACGCAAATTCGGCGCAAACGGAGTATAAATATGCCCCTTTGAGTTTTGTTACCATTGGTAATTGAAGACCAGACCAAAACAGCTGACACTTTCATGGGGTCTAAAGTGAGAACAGGTGCATTCCAAAGGACTCCTTTTATTCCTTCTCAAATTGTACTTTTCGGTTTTGCAAGGCAAAAAATGTTGTTAAAGTCTTGCCAATACCAGAATGTACATGTTCTTCATCTAAGCTTTGAAAAAAGGATAATGTCCTCCAAATAAGGCAATACAAACTGATTCAAGATGTCTGAGAATATTTAGTCTATAAAGTGTTGAAAAACGGCTTGGGATTTACAAAACTGAAATGGCATTACACAATAATCAAAATGACAAATTTTTGTATGAAACGCTGTTGACGCTTTTTGCATTCCTTCATTCTCAGCAGATGACATGCACCTCTTAAATACAGTTCAGTAAGAAATAGTGCTTTCAAGGGACTGAACACAAAATATCCTTTATAAGAGCCAAAGGTTATTGATCCCTGGTCAAGGTCTGATTTAGGTATTGGCCATTATTGGGTACAAAACAATAAAGGTTCTACAACAGATATTGATAATGCTACAATTAACCAAATCTGCAATTATCTTTTAAATAAGGCTTTAGAATCTTCTTCTCTTTCTCAGTAAGGGTATATCAATTTCCAAATGGAACATCAGTGGCAGGTTCAATTTTTATGGCATCATCACACACCTTATGAAAAGGCAGTGAACACATATTAGACCTTGCAAACCTGAGGGAATTTCTGGAGGACCCCCTTCCCAAGAGTGGACACACACTTTCTCCTGCATGAATCTGGGACCTTCTATGTTCCATCTTCAGTCATTTTGGGGAGCGGATGACACCACAGAGCGGAAGATTGGAATTCATTGCCCTATCAGTTGGTTGTGTGGCTGAGGAATGACAGATTTTGCACTTCAGTAGTTTCCACTACCCGGGACATGCACTTGATGTGATATTACATTGTACACACCATACTGTTGCACAATGTAGGGTCTAAGAAACAGATACAAAGGGTAAATGAAAAGAGGTAAACATACACAGTAGGCTATTGTGGATCAACCTATCATTGTAGAACATTTTCTTTTATTTACTTTATTGAGAGAAAGCATGCAAAATATTACCCCACGTATTTTGTCACATTTTGTTTAGTTTTTGTAATGGGATGCAAGTTACAGATAGGCTGATGTTTCTACGAAACCATTTCACAGATTACAAGCATCTAGAAAATATTTTTACAGCATGCCTCCTGGCTTTGTACAAAGGATTTATATAAAACATATCAAGCAATGTTTAGGAAGGATAATGAGGCCGAGGTGTTGCAAGTTTGGGCTTTTACTTAAACAGCTGGCAAAACATATCCACTTTAATAAACACATGCCATAAAACATTGGGCTGTCACCCTGAATACTTTCTGTTTACGTATAGTATCTAGTATATGACTAATCCTCTTGTCCTCAGTCTCCCCCCAACTCAAAGACCAAACACAAGCAGGTGTCAGAAATTGTGGCATTACGCGTACAAGAGCCTTGTGCTTGGGTCCCGCCACCAAAGTGTTCATATTCAATGGGTTCTTCTGGAAAGATGTTCCAGTGCAGTCCCCACAACCCTTAATTCTATTGTCACTATGGGTGCAGGGGGGCATATATCTGATTTGGTTTCTAGTGCCAGCACAAACACATCTCAGTGTGTACCTGTCTATTTTACTGAGTGCCCTCACCTCAAGGCATCAAGGGTTTCGTCTCCGGCTTAAGCCCACTTCAGCACGTCTTTCAGCTATAGGGAGACTTTTATATCATTGCTTTGCGTTGCTTCACTAACACAAGGGCTAGATCTAGAAATCTTGTGCAGTCTTTAGCTCCCTTCAGTTTGGGTGAAAAGCTCAGCAGACATGGCTCTGGTGCTAGAGGTACAGTTTGATATGTCAGCTCTGCAAGCACTTTAGGTGCCTCAGCCCAGAAGCATTGAATGACGTGGCATTGCCATACATGTGAAAGAATCCTGCCTGTGGTTGTTAAATTTGTGACATCTAGAGGCTGCTCCTTCATACATGTGGCCTATTCGCTGAGGGGTGACAGAAGTCTAATGTAAGCAATTAAATTTGGTGTACTTCAAACAGGCATTAGGAGAGACTTTCTGGACAAACTCTGAAGTATGGGTCTAGCTCCTGTCTGTTATTTATGTCCCTACATTTTGTTCTCACCCAGTCTTTAAAGAAGTTATTGTGGTAGAATGAAGTGCGAGGAACGAACTGTACAGCTTAATAACTTCCTGCCTTGCTCATCCATGTGTAAGTATGAACTGTAAGGCCTGTTGTAGAGGGGGTTCCACCTCGTACAGTCCCCACGCCTGGCCCAGAATGCATGCCAGGGTGTTGTAGGTGATGAACGGATCTGGGCGCAGCCCAATTAATTTTGGTGATTCTGGAACTTGCTAAGGGTCCAGTGTATAAAAAGATCGCCCAATACAGAGACATTGGCTTCCACCCAGGGACGTTTTTGGTGTGTGTTAGTAAAGGGCCCGAACGAGAGGGGAAGACCAGAGCTGGAGATCTGGTGCATACAGGTGTATGCAGTGTCTGAGGTGTAAGTACTTTATCTAGCAATATTTGGCTATATCCCCCAGTATGTGGGTCCTCACACATCCCCGTTCCTAATGACATCAGCCAGTTTACTATATCCAGAATCTGTAATGACCCGAATATACTGTTTCTCTCCAGGTTCAGGTCATGGCTTATCCATCTAGTCATTCACTGCAGGTAGGCCACTGCATAATAGAGTTCAAGGTGGGAGTGTCAAGCCCTCCGGCATCTATGGGTTTTTAAAATTACACACATACTATTCAATTACTGTTAGAAATGGAGTCTCTGCTTGGCAGTCAGTTTGCAGTCTGTCCATGCAGGGACCCTCACTCGGCCAGGGTAATGGAGTTACACTCCTTAGACAACCCCTGCTCACCCCCTTGGTAGTCTGGCACAATCAGTCAGGCTTATCTCAAAGGCATTGTGCACGGTATTTGTACCACAATAATACAGTGGAAACACTGCAAAATGGACCCCACAGCAGTTAAAAAAATAGGCAATATTTATCTAAAATAAACAAGACCAAAATGACAAAAACCCAACATACACAAGTCAAGTTATGAATTTTTAAAGTAAAAAGAGTCTTACTCCATAGAAAACAATGGAAACTTTGTTACACAAAGTACCTGGTTTGCATAAAAAATAAAGACACACAGGCAAGTGTGCATTGGAAAAGGCAGCGATGCGTCAATACCTTGCTCGCAAGTAAGCCCGTGCATCGTTCCTTTTCCAGTCGGGTAGGTACGTCGTTATTCTCTCCCACAAGAGGGCGATGTATCGATTTCCAGACAGGGCACCTCGGACCAACGCAGATTCACAATGATTTTGATGCCCATTTGTGATGTGTGAGAAATCCAGCTGCACAGTGATGGAAAACCGTGCTGCGTTGGGTTTGCATCTATTTTAACAGCCGCAATCGGGTGTTGCATTGAAATTTTCCTTGCACGGCTTCCTGTGCACGGATTTCAGTCCTTGATGTACCAGCTTCACCTTTTAAGGCCCCAGGGACTGAATAGGGCATCACTTGGCAGGGCAGAGACTCCAGGTGCCCTGAGACTTCAAAGCAGGAGACTTATACCCCTTTCTGCCTTTGAAGTAGGCAAACTTCAAAAGAAAGACTCTGTTGTTCACAAGATCCTGCCTTGCCCAGGCCTGGCTCCATACTCACACCAGGGCGTTGGAGACTGCATTGTGTGAGGGCAGGCACAGCCTAGTCAGATGTCCGTGACCACCCCTCCCTCCACTCTAGCCCAGATGGCCCATGAGGATGTGCAGGCTATACCCCAGCTCCCTTTGTGTCACTGTCTAGAGGGGATTCACAAACAGCCCAACTGCCAGTCTGACCCAGACAGGGAATACACAAGAAGACAGAGTCACAAAATGATTTAAGCAAGAAAATGCCTACTTTCTAAAAGTGGCATTTCCAAACTGACAATCTATTTTTACATTGTGAGTTCAAAGACCCAAAACTCCAAATCTGTATCTGCCCCCAAAGGAAAACTGCACTTTAAGGTTATTTAAAGGCAGTCCCCATGTTAACCTATGAGAGAGATAGGCCTTGCAACAGTGAGAACTGAATTTGGCAGTATCTCACTGTTAGGACATAGAAAACATATTAGTACGTGTCCCACCTTTAACTTACACTGCACCCTGCCCATGAGGCTTCCTAGGGCCTACTTTAGGGTTGACATACATGTATAAAAAGGGAAGGTTTGGGCCTGGCAAGTGGGAGCACTTGCCAAGTCAAATTGGCAGTTTAAAATTGCACACACAGACACTTCAGTGGTAGGTCTGAGCCATGTGTATAGTGCTACTCATGTGGATAACACAACCAGTGCTGCAGGTCTACTAGTATCATTTGAGTTACAGGCCCTGGGCACCTCTAGTGCACTTTCCTTGGGACTTCTTAGTAAATCAAATATGCCAATCATGGAAAAGACAATTACACACACAATTTACACAGGGAACACTTGCACTTTGGCACTGGTCAGCAGTGGTAAAGTACCCAGAGTACCAAAACAAGCAAAAACAAAGTCCAGCACACAGTTAAAATAGGAAGCAGAGGCAAAAAAGACAGGGGAGACTATGGCAAGGATGCCAGGTCTAACCCGTGTTACCCCCAGCTGAAACTGGGAAGAACTACCCAACCTCATGGGAGTTCTCATCACTAAGGTGGAAGAATCTGGACAGACAATCAGCAATGGTGTGTTCTGTTCCACAGCGGTATTCTAACATTGATGTTTTTACCATAACAGGTCAGGCAGTATCTTATGTAGAACTATAAAAAAATCTCTTGTTGAGGATGAAGAAGTAGAGCAATCTGGGGAGAACCAGCATTTTGGAAATGATCTTTCCAGTACTTCTAGATATACTTTGGGGCTTATTTACAAGCCCTATGCGCCGCCCGTGTGTCACTTTTTATATGGGAAAAAGTGACGCACTGGCGGTGCAAGGGACTTGTAAGTATGCCCTAGCGATAGGTAGGTTGCTGCAATTGATCTGCCTAAGTTCCCATTCTATTAAGTCAGTGTCCGAGTGATATACGCTCACCCCCAGATCTTTAAAGGAGTGTGGTCTTTTTTCAGTTCAACCCAGGGGCAGTGCAGCACATTCCTCCTCTGATAATGGCCACAGGGAAACAAGCATGATTTTTCCTAGTCAATTCTTAAAAAGGAGTTATCCAGGAATTAATTTAAAACATTAATTTCCTCTAGGAGTGCCTGCAGGCTGATCTGCCAAAGGTCACTAAAGCATATTCCCTAGTCCGCTGCTCTGCATGCCAGTGGCTTCATAGCAACTGCAAGGATAGGGCACCCCAGACAGAGGGCACCTCTACCTAGTGCCCCTGCCTATTTGGAACTGTTTGGGTATCATCAAGCCCATCTGCACCATTGCCAGAGGTTGACTGTCTAGTAACTATATACATTGCCTAAAGGAAGGAACTATCCCTAGTGTTCCTAGAACAAGCATTACATAAGGCCACCTGAAGACATCAAGGGGCAGATTTATGACAAGTGGTGCTGCACCTAGTGCAGCAACACTTTTCTTGTGCCCCTTAGCACCCCCTAATAACACCTTAGGGATGCAGCACTGTTTGTGGCACCCTGAGTGCGACCACTGCAGCCTGGAAGGGCAGTGTTTACACTGCTAGTTTGACTTTGCCATTTAAAATTAATGGCAAAGACAACACTTCCCTTAACCCTATATGTATGTTTCCCTAAAAGGAAGGCCTAGGGAGCCCTATGGCAGAGAGATATATATTGTTAAACAAGACATATATTTTTCATTTGTGTTAACATCAAACTTCAAAATAGTCATTTTGCTGGGGAAAGATTAGAAGCCCCAATGGCTAACACAGGGTTACTGGCTAGCACCCCAGCCTGGCTCAAGTCTGAATGGGACTACCAAACTGAGTACTATAAGGGATCTACCTAATTGGGCATAAAAACAGATCTGATACCCAAGTCAAATTTAATGTCACAATTAAAGTTCTGCAACTTTTAGAAAGTTGCCACTATGTGCTTCCTCTAGTCCAGTGGCTTCTAAAAGGCCCTGACCCACAGATAGCTTTCTGTCTGCGTGAGGAGATGTGTGAATGACTCCCAGGCTTAAAAACAAAGGCAGTTGCCGCAGAGTGAGATATCACATCCTCTCTCAGGAAGACCACTCAGGATGTTAGCCCAAAAGGCCAGCTTCAAAGTGCCAAAGGGGAAGCCACCTCTGATACATGTGGCACCCCTGGCCCACTGGTCATCAGATCAAAATTAGATTTGGGATTTAGAGAAGGTTAGAAGCCACTGCAGACGTTTAGCTGCTGCTAGCACTGGGCACCCAAAGTGACCAATCCTCGACAGCCAAAAGTTGCAGCTGAGTCTGCTTGACCTGGGAGTGCCATGGGAGCCCAGATTTGTCACCCATGAGAGACACCAGCCCCCACCAAAGGATTTTGCTCTAACCATGGTGCAAGGAGACCAGTAGCCCAGCATAAGCTGGCCAGCTACTGCATCAAAGAGGATTTTGTGGGACCCTGACCTCTGTGACCAAAGTTGAATCACATCACCCGTGTGCCAAAGACTCACCACAAAGTCACCCCCATAGACTGCACCTCAACCGGAGCACCCATGATCATCTTTTCAACTGCAGCATCAGCACCACTCCATTGATGTATATGGTTGTTGTCCTGTAAATTTTGGAACTCAACTTAAAAACACTCCTGTGGCCAGGTAGCTGTCCAAAGTATCCTTTCTGTCCTCCAAGAACTCCATGTTGTCAGATTTGGTCACCCAAACCGGGCCATAGGAGCCAAACTAACTCTTTCAAACTCTTCAAAAGTTTACAAACGTTTTGTGGACCAATGTTTGTTGCAGTTACATTTAGAAATGAGAATATCTTCTATAAGCTGCATCTCGGGAATTCTCCGGTGGTCTTTGCTCATTAAGGTCTGTAAAAATTCATAAAAATATAAATTGGTGTTCGGGTTCTTTCACGATGTATGACTTTGGTATTTGTTTATTTGGTACCGTAATATGCTCTATTCCTTTGTACAAGCTTTGCTGCTCATATGCCTTAACTCCACAGGATTGCGCTTAAGGTTGTTCAAACCAGCCTGAGTGAGCCCAAGACAGTATTCCACGATAAGGCCCCACAGCCATATTATAGAATACACCCAAATCCTCACAGCTCCCAATCCAAACTTAGGACTTATTAAATGTAATAGGGTAACTCAGTATTAGTCAATGTGAGAGATAGGCCTTACAGTAGTGAAACATTACTTAGGAGTTTTTCCATACCAGGACATGTAAAACTTAAATCGACATGCCCTTATTTTAAGTAACATGCACCCTCCCTATGAGCATATGAGGCCTACCTTAGGGGATGACATAAGTATTTAGAAGGAAAGTTTAGGCCTGGCTATAGGTTTATTTTTTCAGGTCGAAATGGTAGTTTAAATCTGCATTACAGGCTGCAGTGGCTGGCCTGAGACATTACTTAAAGTGCTACTTTAGTTGCTGGCACAATGAGTGCTGTGGACCCACTGAAAGCATTTAATATACAGGCCCTAGGTACATGTAGTACCATGTTCTTGCTCTTTGCTCGTTGCGAGTAAATTAATGTACCAATCAGATGTAGACCAATTTTGCCATGTTTTAAGGAGAAAGCACAAGCACTTTAGCACTGGCTAGCAGTGGTAAAGTGCACATAGTCCTAAAGCCAATGCAATTAAATTCAGCAAAGCAGGAAGGGTGAAGGCAATAGTTTGGGGGTGACACAGCGGAGAGGGCTGGGCTCAATATGACCCCTCTCCACTCTAAAGCCAGGGTAGGATAACCAATACCTTGATGGGCTTCCCTGCTGAGGTGATAGAAATTGACAGTGGCTTCTTCTGCAGAGGCATTTGTCAGTTCTGTGCCCTTCGGGACCCAGTTGGATCCCTCTGTCAGCACCTTCCCAAGCTACTGAACTAACCCATGGAGAACCCTTCTCCTGAGAACCTTGCTCCTCACCTGGGCTACCAGGACTCAAAGTGAAAACAAGTATATATTTTTGCTGAGTTTGCAGTCCGAGTTCACAAACCCAGACTTGCCTCCAAGAACCTTGTCTTAGGGGGTCTACGAACCCTGGCAAGTACTCATTTACCTATGTTGATCCTTTTTTTGAGTCTCTGAACCCTTGTTTAGGGGGTCACAAACCTGGGTCATTGTTAGACTTTCTGCCCCAGCTACAGGTCTATGAATTCTTCAGGAGGGACACAATGAGCCACAAGCCTCTGCGGCTTTCCGGACCCTGAATTACAGTCTGTGGATCCAAAAAAAGAAAAATGAGGCTAGCCTCCATGTGGCTGCCAAAAGGCCATGTGCAGGGGTGATGGCCAGCAATGGCTGTGCACTGGACCTAGCCAAAGGCCAGGCCCTATGTTCAATCCCTATGTAGACCACCGAAAGCTGTGTGCGGTTGGGGTTGGCTGGCTATTTTAGGTTAGGTGTAGGATCAGGCTTTAGGCCAAGCTTTGCAGATGACCTCTGCTGCACATAGCCAAAGACCATGCTCAGTGGGGGTTGGCCACCTCTGGAGGGTTGGACACAAACATTCACTGTGCATGGCTAAAGGTCGTGGATAAGACAATAGGACATGTATATTTAATCTCACTGTAAGATTATTTATGAATTTGCAATTGCTTCTCTCACATCAAAGATAAGGTCATGCAGCCCTACCAGGTACCAGACATAAGGGTTAGACTAAAGCATTTTAGTGCTAATGTGTGCATCACTGCACTAAAATACATTAGTCAAGCATTCTAGAGCCCCTGGCACCCACCCACTATGAGGCGTGCTAAAATCAGAACTATATTAATAACCAAGGAGCCAACACATTAAAAATAGGTAGCTCTTCCTGCTGCTGCCCAGAGCCTACCTCTGACATAATTATTTGTCTCACTCACAAAAATAATTTTTATTACATTCACCAGGGTGGTTGATCCTTTGGTGAACTTGGCCCTAAATTGGTGAATGACCTGCCGCACTTACTGCAAAAGTTGCTTACAGTATTTTGGAAGAAACTGAAGACTTGGCTGTTTCCATCTACATAATATAATGTTTTCAGAAGAATTTCATCATCATGCTACTTCCTTATGCATACTGTGACATAATAGATTGAGTACCTTTATTTGATGAGGAGGCCAGAGCTAGGAAGCCTGTTTGGTTTGCCATGCACATAAAAAATCACAAATCAATCAATCAAACAATGAACCATTTTCTGTGTTGTTTATACACACTGTCAATGATTAAAGGATGCCCCGCCCTGGGCCTTAGAGAAATCAAGCCTAAGCCTGGGTGGACCTCTGCCATGTGGTGAAACATAAAACACAGCAGCTGGATAATTGTGTTAGAACACTGGAGTATGTAGATCCAGTCAACACCTTTCCCTGTAGTTGTTTAGGGACAGGCACCACCCACTGGTGATTGCAGACCGGAGTGAGAAGATGATTTGGGGGATACGGCGGCAGTACAAAAACTCTGGCCATCTTATGAAGTGTGGAAAAGTGTTCTTTATTGAAACAGGTGCACATTAACATCAACTACCTGGGCAAACTGCCTTACAAAACTACCACCTCACTAAACATCCAGTTAAGTATCCAATGTCCTACCCCTACCCCTACTGACCCACCCACAATATCCCACCCCACAAGTATCACATTGCTATTGAAGCGCATTTGAATTTTTTTTAACCTT
The DNA here is from genome assembly GCF_031143425.1 of Pleurodeles waltl. Classification (NCBI taxonomy): domain Eukaryota; kingdom Metazoa; phylum Chordata; class Amphibia; order Caudata; family Salamandridae; genus Pleurodeles; species Pleurodeles waltl. Next base: position 337,864,101 of record NC_090444.1, on the reverse strand, counting down.
AACCTTTTCCCATCCTACGTGCAAATATAAAACTCTAAACAACTAAACATCTGAAACTTGAATTTCCTTGAATTCCTCACTTCCCCCCCTTCTCCATGTTTCACCAATGACAATGACATTCCAAATTCTGTAACCTCCCGGAGAACTTTCTAGGCCACCACCACCCAGAAAAAGGCTGTTTAATTACTTTTTCTGCCCCTGTCTTAAGGCTGTCCTACGCTGTGCTCGATACCTATATCTTGATGTTCAGAGCCCTCACCAGGCATGGCCCGTCCTTTAGGGCAGAAGGGCCATGCCCCCCCACCTTTTGACCCTCATGAAGAGTGTCTGTCAGCCTGAACAAAGGTCAGCCTGACAGACACTCTTCATTTTCAGCTCAGACAGCCAGGAGTGAGACATGCGTGATTTGCGCAGACTCCTGGCTGCCTGAGCTGAACTTTGCTGGGCTGAGGAGGTCACAGCTCCTATGGGTGTGACCTCCTTGGCTCAGCAAAGGTGCCTCGAGGCCCTCCCCTGGGTGACGGGGATAGAGTCACCCATTGACTTTGACCTGGGCGCTTTAGGTTTAAGCCCTGAAGCGTCCAGGGTGAGTGTCAATCAGTGACACTTCGTCACAGAGTGGGGTGGGGTCAGCAGTCTCACTGACCCCACCCCACTCTGTGCTGAGGCTGGGACTGCTGCCTTCCCTCATTGGCTGACCTAAGGGCAGCCAATGAGGGAAGGCAGCAGTCCCAACTCTCCTGGGTCCTTGATGCTGAAGATAAGTGTGTGTGTGATGTTTTAAAATGAATGTTTGGTGCGTGCGTGCATGTTTGAATGTTATGAGTGTTGTTAATGGATGTGCATGCGTGTGAAAGAATGAGCATGTGTGATCTTTTAAAATGAATGTTTGGTGTGTGCGTGCATGTTTAATTGTTATGAGTGTTAATGGGTGTGCGTGGGTGCGTGAAAGAATGAGTGTGTGTGATGTTTTAAAAATAATGTTTGGTGCGTGCGTGCCTGTTTGAATGTTATGAGTGTTGTTAATGGATGTGCATGCGTGTCTGTGGGTGAAAGAATGAGTGTGTGTGCTTCCTGCCCACCCCCTCCCTCCTAAAGCTGCCAGCCGCCACTGGCCCTCACTACTACTTCCTTCAACTCCAAATGATACAACTCTTTTCCAACTCTAGAGAGGTTAACCCCATTACCTCTAAAAATCTCCATATTGTCATATTGGATATCTGAGTTGTGAATGTGACCAAAACCAATCGCCCTACAAAATGGACTCATCTCGTTGTTGATCTACCTATGTGCCTTGTCCACTGCCGTTGGTTTTGCTGCCCCCCTCCACTGCCTGCGGGGCATGAATTCCATCCAAAAAAAACCAACCAGACCGCTGTGTCTTCAACAGTCTCAAGTCCTGCTTCAAGTCCCTCATCAATACCACACCTTTCTCCTTCACCAAATCGTTCTGTCCCAAATGAATGACCAGGATGTCTGGGCATATCCCACCCCACTAGCATGCTGTTTAAACACTCAATCAATGCACACCATCTCATGCCTCCTTAACCCCACCAGGTGAGAGAAAAAAGGTGTCAGTTGAAGCCCAAATTGGTTCCATAACACCTCTGAGCTGCATGGTGATCTGCCCACTTGATGAAGGAGTGTCCTACAACCTAGAACTCAGATGGCTACATCTGCTGTCACTAGATCTGCCACAGAACCTTAAACTAAAACATCAGTAAATATTCACACAGAAAGCACTGACCCGCTATCCTACCCTGCGTTAGTGTGCACATATCTTCTAAAGCAATTTGATGTCCAGCGCCCAAGCCTTATAATGTCCTTCTCGCTTTCTGGTCAGTTTTGGAACTGCACAGCTATACAGCCCACCTCCGTTGTCTCCTTGTGACCTCCTCCCACATTAGGCCCCCTTTGACCCTGCCACACAGCAACTCAGACACCTGAAATGTCCCAAAACACATCCAGGACATTAATGTGAAAAACACACAGACTTCTTCTTCCCCATTGCATACCTATGGCAAACACCACAGCACCTCACAGAAGAGATTCTGCGATAGGGGTTTTCCTGAGCCTACTCGCACAACCTTGTTTCCTTGTCCAACCTTCGAGTATCCGCTGTCACAGTTATCCTGCTGACGGGGCATAGCCCCACAACAATGTCCCCATTAATGTGATACCTGCAAGCTTTACAGCAGTGGTCGCCCTTGACACACCTTTCTTCATCAGATCCAACATAAATTGTGCTACATCATCTGTCCTGCACCAACCTGAATCCCTGCACTGCGTCCAAGATGCCAAGAGTTTTGCCCATGCCTCACCATACGCTCCCCTCCTCGATTTAGCTAGCAACCCTACCACAAATTGCACTGTCCTGTGTTACCTAGTGACCACAACTCCCCTGGTATGGGTGTCATGTGTCTGTCTGCATCCTTGGCCAGCCAAGAGAATCTCTCCCACTGAAAATGAGACAAAGCATCTGCAATGTCTCCTGGCACATGTCAAATCTCGCCTTCGTTTCCGCAGGAGTGATAGAAAGTTCATGATGTAAGTTCCCAACTTCACTCACCACCAAGTCAGCCCAAAACAAGTCAAAGCCAATCAGGGTTGAGTGGGGGAAGAGGGGATGGAAGAGAGAGAAAACACAGGCCCCCTGGAGGAGGTGCAGAAAAGTGTGTGCACCCAGCTGGGTCCTGAACACGTTCCTGAGAAATAAAAAGGACAGATGGAATCAGTAACAACAGAGATGCAGTGAAGCATGTATAATATTGGAGCAGGTGATATGTACAATTATACCTGAGTAAAACCCCTCTTCTGTTTTTTGGTAGACAATTGGTTGCATAAGCTAGAAAGTGTAATCAAATGGGGCGTAACAGAGCCTAAGTGATATATAGTAGCAGACTTAAGAACCCAACCTCCCCCTATACTCATGTGAGGGTTAAGCATGTCATTATGAGTTCAGAACCAGCACTAAATGTGTCCTGCTGGTTTTCACCGGGTGAATATCTCGTAAACACCAAGACAGTGAAGACCCCAGATGCAAGATGCCAATATCAGATACCTACTTTGTAGTCTATTAATTATATGAGCACAGAGCGCAATACTGCTCTGAAGTAGAAAGATATGGTGCTTTAAATTCCTCTTTGTCCTTTTGTTTTCTTTACAGGGTTACATTTCGAGTCAGAAGCAGGAACAGCTGTACACCGAAATCCCAGGATCCAAGAATCGGGAGAAAGCTGACGAAGGACCGCCAACAACTCTGATGCGGTGTGCTGTGACATGGAACCTGAAGGTAAGTGCTTGATGGCAGGTAACTGCAGATGAATAGCTAGAATGCTAAGCAGTTTCCTACCGGGCAAGCATAGCTTTAGTGCTGTCGCACCCTGCACGTCCTGCATCCTCTATGAGGATCAGGGCAGGCGCAACAGCACATGCCATACTTTAAAAGAAATATCATACCGCAGGCAACTTAGTGCAGATACACACAGCAATTTCAACACCTGCTCATATCTCGCTGACTGTAGTAGTAGTAGTAGTATATAACTTTATTTCGGCTATAAGCCATAAAAGTAGACAATACAAGAAATAACATGATTAGGGGACATAACAATTTAACAATTATAGGAATGTATAAACAGCATTATTTTTAAGACATTTTTGTTTTTAAGAAATCTCAAGGGGTATGAAAAATATTAGGTCGTTAAGATTTAGCTCCAATCATTAAAAGCTTATCAAACTAAATAAATATAATCTAAAACCATATTATTAAGAACATATGATTATAAGAATTCAAGTTCATGTCTCCTCTGTGTTTTACAAGAACCTCACCACTGGGGGACCAATTTTGTCGTTTATCTCAATTGTCTGGTATAAAGGGAGAAAATTACATATTTTACTTTTTTTTTTATTTATTTTTTATGAACCCTAAATAAATAGTGAGGTCACAGATTTATAAAAGCATGCGGTTCATCGTTATTCTTTAAATCTAAAAATCCAGACCATTGAGACTTTAGCTTCATCCAGTTAAAAGCTGATATATTAAATGAATACAGTCTAAAACCAATGCGTTGAAATTACACGTTTATAATAGTTCTTTTGTTCTTATTGTCCATGCACTTCGCAGGTATCCCACAACAGAAAAAACTATTTTATCATTTGTGTCGGTTGTTAGGAATCGTAATGCCGTGTTCCATTCTCTTATCCCAACTGCCCTACATAATGGAGCAATCCACTTTTTCCTAGGTACCAGATATCTAGGGCAGAAAAACATAAAGTGCACAAGTGACTCTTTTGTCTTTTGACAATGATGGCAGTATATTGAATTGCAGTCCTCCGGTCTCCAATGTGCTGTAAATGTCTTGAGCGGAAGGGTTCCTAGTCTAAACTTGATGAATAGTGTTTTAGTATAGGGAGGATTTACATTATCCATGTAGGCCTCAAACTTGGGGCTGCATTTGTGGTCTAGGAACTGAGAGGTCAGACTACCATGATTTTTTAACCAAATTTGGGCCAAAATGTTCTCCCAGTAGCACCTTTTTACACGTTCCTTTATTTCCTTAGCCAAATTATGGGGAGCACTCCACACCTCCTCCATTTTGAGAAATTTACACATATCTCTGATGTGTCTGAACCATGGGATCTTTAATACGCTGTTATTTACAAGAAATTCATCTAATGCTGTATGGAGAGTGGACCGATCCTCTGAGGTCCAAAGACGAATCCAATACATTAGAGGTCTTAATGCAATTTCATTGTGTATTTCGTTTAGGGCTAAGTCAAATCTGAGCGGAGTGAGAGGGGTGCTCATCGGCAACTTCAGGAAGTTTCGAATAAACCGGTTTTCTACCGTGGTCAGACACCTAGAGTTGGTATGTCCCCAAAGCTCAGCACCATAAATTGAGGCTGCTACTGCCACTGCTTTGTAGACGGTTATGGCAGGTGTTATCTCCCCTTCACAAGTATTAGTTATTTTCCTTGCTATCACTGTTGACCTTTGCCTAAGTGCTGTCAGACTCTTTCTGATCTGTGCCGACCAACGTTGGTCGTCACTTAGCCTAATCCCCAGGTAATCAAATTGTCTGACTCTCTCCACTGGTTGGCCTGCTATCGTCATTTTTCCTCTGAATAGTTTATGCGGGTTGAAGGCCATGAATTTAGATTTTGTTGGATTAATTTCAAGTCCTCTGTTGGAGCAAAAATTATAAAAGGTGTCCAATTCATTTTGTAAGCCCATAGGTGTTCTTGAAATTAGTAAGGTGTCATCAGCGAACATTAAAATAGGGACCGGGGTTCCAGCTAATCTTGGGGCATCATGATTACAGTGTAGCAATTGGTCCGCAGCACCGTTTATGTAGAGATTAAACAGTGTTGGTGCCAAGATGCAACCCTGCCTAACCCCTCTATTAACGGGTATGGCTTCCGTTAGGTTGCCGCTATCTGACCAGCGTACGTGAGCATATGTCCCTTCATGAAGATATCTAATCAGTCTTAGTAGTTCACTATTAGGTTGATAACTCTCCATAACTTCCCATAATGTATCCCGAGGTACCATGTCAAAAGCCGCTTTTAAATCGATAAAAGCTACATACAATTGGCTTTTACTGAGTGACAGGTATTTCCAGCAAAGGAGGTTAAACCTAAATACCTGGTCTATTGTGCTCACCCCTCTTCTGAAGCCTCCCTGTGATTCGGAGAGAATTTGAGAATCCTCTATCCATGTCTGAAGTCTGTTCAGCACTTGCTTAGCGAAAATCTTTTGGCTAACATCAATAAGACTGATAGGCCTATAGTTGTTAGGTTGTTCCCTTGGCCCTTTCTTGTAAATAGGGACTATAACTGCTCCTTGCCATGTAGTAGGGAGTCCTCCCCCCCTCAGTATCTCATTACTAAGGGCATTTAGATACAATGACCACGTTGTCGGACGGGAGAGATATAGATCTCCTGGAATGCCATCAAGACCAGGGGCCTTTCCCTTGCATGTAGATTGGAGAGCCTCTGTTGTTTCTTTTAGGGAAAAAAGGTCCAGATCAAATTTAGATGGTGTTGTACTCCCCCACGTTAAGGTATTGCCAACAGGATCGTTAGGTTTTAGAAGGGATGTAATAGTACTACTGATATGTGGTTTTCTATATATATTTGAAAAGTGCGTCATCCACGTTTCTGGCTGGATAACAGGGTAGCTTTCCATTTCTTGGGAGCTACTCTTATCTGACACTAATTTCCAGAATAGATTGAAATCCTTCTCCTGGAGCGCCACAACCATCCTATTCCAATTCCCATTCGCCCATTCTTTTTTTGCGTTTTTAAGTACATCTTTATATATAGACCTGTTCTTCCTTATCTCTCTATGATTCCCTTCCTTAAGTGCTCCCAGTAACTGTATTTTAGCTTGACGGCAGGAGTTGGAGAACCACCTTGAGGTTTTAATCACAGTCTCTGTCCGCCTCCTTACCGTCTGGAAGTGTGGTTTTAATCGGGTAACCAGGGTGTTGTGGAGATAGACCAAATCTACCAATTTGATATTTGTATGTTTCAGGGGGGAAAGTGTTGTTGCAACTGATCTATAGATCGCTAGCTGGAAATTCACATCACTTTCAACCTGATCCCATTTCACATTTTTACGATCATTGGTCCTAGTGAGGGCACTATTTAAAGTCCACGTTGACAGTGTCTTAGAGCTGAATAAGATAGTGGAGAAAGAGGTGCTTAAGGCTAGATGGTCACTGTCAGTACGAGGGAGAACTATCATGTCAGTTAGGGATTTCCAGAGGGCGTCATTTACTAAAACATAGTCCAGGTGGCTAGTGTATATGCCTCTCCTATATGTAGGTGACGCCGGATTATCTGATCTGGTATTCCCGTTTACTATTCTTAATCCCTTTATTTTTATTAGGTCTTCTAGTAGTTCTAAAGCTCCTCCTTCTTTCTTGGATGTAACTTGCACCGGCCCTGATCTATCCCATGAGTCTGTAAGCTGAAATCCCTCTTGCTGATTACCATCTCTGCGATTCAATTACATATTGAAGTCGCCCGCAACAATTATGCCCCGCCCATTGGGAAGGCAGTTAAAAAAGTCGGCTAATATGCTCATCTGGACGGTCTGGGTCCTTTGGGTGCCGGGTCTAATATATAAATTTACAATTATTATGTTAACAAGTCCTTTAACGGTACTGATTTCAACCGCAACAGCTAGTAAATCCCTCGTAGGGGATACTATCTCTTTTACTTTTGGGAACAGGTCGTGTTTTAACCAAATTATCAGACCGCCTGAAGCCCTACCTGATGGTGATGGAAGTGCAGCCTTCTGGAAGGTCCAGTAGCCTTCTCTATTTACTACAGATGGTGCCCATGTCTCCTGTAATAAAATAATGTGGTGTTTATCTATAAGTCTGCACCAGTCAGGGTTAGTTATTTTCTGAGTCAGGCCTGCCACATTCCAAGATAAGATCTTGATCGGTAAGTCATGGTCATACCTATTTTCTGGTAGATTTTCCCTAGTCTCATATAAGCGAGGTATTTCTTGCAGGGACTTCTCCTTTGGCGAGCCACTACAATGTGTTTTAGGCTCTGTTCCCAGAATATCAGATAGGTCATTTTTTATGATATAAGAGTCGGGGTTGGGTATGCCATCACTTTCAACGGCGGGGGCTTCACGTCAATCTATGTCTGAGGTGTGGCTATGCTTTCGATCCCTTCTCTGCGGACAAAGATACTGGGCCATTATAGTGTTGTTTCTCTCTTGTGGGAACCGGTTTGTCAATGATTGGGGAAGTTTATGGACAAGTGTCATTTGAGAGGAGGTGCCCGGTCTCATTCTTTCTTCAAGTGCCAAAAGGCCCTTAACTAGATTCTGAATGGTCAATTTTATTCCTATAAGATCTGATGTTGAACCTATTTTTGTGAGTCTCTGCGCAATGACTATATCGTCCCTTACAATGGACCTACACTTCTTTGTCCTTCTTATCCATTGTGTGACTTTATTTTTAAGAGATTCCCCTTGCTCAAATTGGCCTTTGCTTAGCTTCGGAACGTTTGTTATGTAAATATCATAGTCGTTATGTCTAATCTGACTTTGGGGGTTATTTCCCGTGAGCTTTTATCTAAGTGTCCTTCTCTGTACATCTTCCAGTTAGTCCCTGTGCCCAAGAGTGGATTGTATTTATTATGGGTGCACGCTACAGGAAGTGCGCTATTACCCCCCTGAGTAATCTGTTTTGCCATTTCGGCCCTTTGACCCCTACACCTCTGTGGGTTAGATGTTTCCGGTATTACAACTGACTTTGGCAAGGAGTTAGGGTCTGATTTTTGTGATGTCTTCCTTATGTCCCCAATTACTGCAAATATACCGTCCAGCTTCTCATTTATCATGTGAGTAAAAGATGTAAGATGCTCTCTAAGATTTCATCTCTTATCTGTGCTAACTGGAAGTCAGCTGGATGTTCTTCCTGGGTGGGTATGACTGGAACTAGCTCCTCAGTTCCCCTTAGGGTAGTTCTCTCTAATTCAGCTGGCGATGGTAGAACAAGGGGTAAGAAGCGGTTATTGCAGTTTGGCAGGGGGGATGCACCATCTTGCTGGTTGGGCAGGTTTGATTTAGGGCTCTCTGTTGGGTTCTTAAGAATTTCTAACTTCCTAAGTTCTGTGCTGGTGCCCTGAGGTATAGATGTCTGCGGGTCTCTGAGCGCAGGAGCGAAGAAAGGTTTTATATCATTAGAGGTTGAAGGAGCATCTTTCCTACGAGATTTTGAGGGCTTAGTGGCTAACAAACTCTCCACTTCCTCTATAAGATCATCAATTTGAGTGAGCGTGCAATTTTCGGCCGCGTGTCGAGGTGCTCTTTTTGCCCTTCCCTGCTCAGTGGGATTACTGGTAGCTTTCCTTTTCCCCATCTTGATAAGACATTAAACTCAAGGACGTTATAACTAAAGCAAGAAGGGGAAATTGTAAATACCTCGGCTAATATATTCCAGAAGCCAATAGGCCCTGATTGAAAAGTAGTGCAATATGGGTGAGGCTGTTTATACTTTAATAAACCCTAACGCAATGCCTTTAAGGGGCATCACATTTGATCCTACCTAGTTCGAAGTGTTAGGGGGGTGGCCCTGCCCTGGCTCTTCCTGGCAAGAGTGAAATTTGAAGACCTCCTGCCCTCTAACAAGCTCCTGGTGGTCCAGCAAAAATGCGCTTCCCGCGGCGGCGGGAGCGCAAGTGAAATTTAAAGGGCTCCTACCCTCTAACAAGCTCCTGATGTCCCGGCAACAGTACGCTTCTCAGGGCTTAGAAAGTTGATAACTTCTTGAAGGGCAGTCGATGTGTACTTCTTGGAAATCTTTTACTTTCCTGAATCAATACTGGTTTCTTTATGCTCAATGAAGATAACAGGAGTATATCTTGTAAATGCGTGAGCTGCTATTAAAACCCTGCAGAAGTGTTTGCTGCGGTTTCAGATGAGCACTGAAAAGGCCTGTGATGGGTATAGCTGAGACATCGGCTGCCCCCTTGGTTCACCGCAACTCCGGGCCCAGCGTAAGATCCAGAGCACGAAGCTCTCCGAAGGGGGCGGTTTCAGACCCCACCCGAGGAATAAACCAGCTGCGCGGGCCTCCACCCTCTCTCCCTCATAGACGAACTCTTAGCTTGTCTTAGGGCCAAGAGTAGAGGCCCAGCCCGGCCTCCTTCGGCCTCTGACGGGCACGGACGGGCCCGCCCTTGGCCCGGGCTTTGCCCGGGCGCGCCCGCGCGCGTCCCGCGAGCGGGAGCGCAATGAAGGAATTTAAAGGGCTCCTGCCCTTTGGTTCCGGCGCTCGGCCCAGGTGAAGCAAGTCAGGCAAGTTGTCAGCGAGTCCCGCGTCCCCGCGAGCGGGAGCGCAATGAAGGAATTTAAAGGGCTCCTGCCCTTTGGTTCCGGCGCTCGGCCCAGGTGAAGCAAGTCAGGCAAGTTGTCAGCGCGTCCCGCGTCCCCGCGAGCGGGAGTGCAATGAAGGAATTTAAAGGGCTCCTGCCCTTCGGTTCCGGCGCTCGGCCCAGGTGAAGCAAGTCAGGCAAGTTGTCAGCGCGTCCCGCGTCCCCGCAAGCGGGAGCGCAATGAAGGAATTTAAAGGGCTCCTGCCCTTCGGTTCCGGCGCTCGGCCCAGTCAGGCAAGTTGTCAGCGCGTCCCGCGTCCCGCGTCTCGCTGACTGTCTTTTGGCCACCTGATCTACAGCAATGTTGTCCACTTGGATCCTCTCTACTAGCATGATTGATACCACAAAAGGGAAAAGTTCCAGAAACACAATGCTTTGCACCGCTGCCTTCTACTGTGGACACCAGTGGCCCTAATCAGGAAAGATTTGCAATTCCCACTCAAAATTGTTCTTCTGGGCCACGGTTATTCTATGAGAAAAGGCCTCTTTTTGACATGGTTAGCCCCCACCTTTTGCCTGGTAAATGATGTACCCTAGGTAGTGTCCAGGGCCCAGGCTAACCAGGTTCCCTGGGACAGATCTCTTTCCCCAAAACTGTTGTGAGGCTGAGTGTCCTGATGCAAACTTAAAATGCAAACTCGACATAGCACACTGACTGTGTGCCCTGTCTACTACACACTGCATGCAATAGAGGTAAGTCACCCCTCTGTGAGGCCTTCCATCCCTATGGCAAGGTGCAGTATACTGTACCTGTGCCCTATATGTGAGGGCAGAGCTGCATGAGTGATATGCCCCCACTGTGTCCATACCAAGCCTGGGACATAGTGAGTGAAAAGTTAGTGAACAGAGCAGCCATTTTAAATGCATGTGCTGGACGCTGGTCACAACTATATGATGACCACTCTGAACCCTGGGTGGCTTGGTATCAAACAACTCAGAAAGATAAATCCAAACTGGTACCAGTGTTGGATTTATTATAACATGGCCACCCCATTGCAAACCACTTTTGGCAGGAACAATGGCAGGAAACTCAAACAAAGGACAGGAGAGTCCCTATCTAGCATGCACCACCCCTTAGGTGTTGCATGCGAGACGGACTCTCCATTTCATTTTCCTTTATCTTAGATAGAAGGAAACTAGCCAGTCAGATGTCGGGAAGTGACCTTTGTCCACTGGAAGTGGTCAATTAGTGGGTCTAAATGCCCTAAGGTAGATGCCACATTGGTCACTACCAGGTTCCCCCTAAAACAACCACTAAATACAGTATTTAGTGGGCATTCCTAGACCAAGAATTCAGATTTGATGGACAGAAGAAGACAAGCAACAAGAAGATCCAAAGGCACGGGAACTGTGTTCCTGCTGCACAAAGAAAAGGCGCCAAACTTTGACTGCTGCACCCAGGACTCAACAATCACCGCTGAGGAGCTTCTGGACAACTGGAAAAACTCTAAAAAAATCCCAGGGGACCTCTAGGCTTGCAAATCCCTAGAGAACTCCCTCCAGAGTGGAGGTACCACTCTAAATCCTCAAGGAGCCAACAAGTCAGTAAGGTCCACTTTACTGACTGGATGCTAACTTCAGAACCGGATACCACAGCCAAACCAAACTTTACACCAAAGACTGCAAGGAGAAATGCTGCCAGTGTGCCAAGTTTAGTGGCACTGAACCCTCCAGAAGTGGAATCGTATCAATACCAAGGGTATGGGTCACCTAGCTTTGGCCATCCCAAAAAACAGCCCACCCGGGACTGTATAAAGGCCAGGGGGAGCCCAAGTCAAGGGACTTCAGAAACAACATAGTTCTCCCACCAGAGTGCCCCTGTTTTCCTGAAAATGACCCTTGAACTGACCTACTTCCTGCTTCTGAAAGCATCCTTGCGAACAGCTCATTGCTCACCGATTTGTTCTGCACCCAGCCACCCTGTGCCCTCCACCCAGGAACCAGATGTGTCCTAAGGGGTCCCCCCTTGTGACCTTGACACTCTGAGGGGAACCTCCAGGATCCACCGTTAATCTTACATTTGAAGCACTTTTCCAAGTGGTCCCCTGGAGTGCGGCCCTACACCAGCACCTGAGACCTTTTCCTGCTGCTCCCAACTAAACCAGGAGCTTCCCAAACTTCTCCAGCTGACACAGTGTGCCCACCGACAACCTTGACAAACCTGGAAAAGAAGAACTTGGTAAACCTACTGCATGATTTTATGTGTATTTTTAAAGGTTATCCTCCATTGATTCTATGGTGCATAATTATGTACAAAAGACTATTTTTAATAAACTTTAAACATTCATATATTGAAAAGTTCTTAACCAATCTTGATGATCTTGGTCTTAAGTTTTTTATAAAAATGTAAAGTATGTTTATACATTGGTGTCCAGTTATTCCTTTGAGTGTGTGAGTTGCAAGATTGATGCTGTGAGTACAACAAATGTTTTTTCCAAGAATGGCCTAACTGCTCAACCAAGCTACCCTAAAATTTAAAACACTAGGTGGTCTAGTTTTTACACCTGTAAACCAATGTGTGGTTGCCTGGAACCCCTACACAGTGTGCCTGGCTTTGCACACTACATAGAGGGCCAACATTCTACATATACCACCGAATGACTGCAAGAAAAATCTCCAAATTCTTAAATCTTCCCAGACCCCCGCTGAGATGCGGACATGATGATGTGGCAGCAAACCCCCTGCAAGTGCTAAACGTAGCCTCCTACACAATGTTATCCATGCCCTAACCACCCTGCAAGCAAAATTCCGGTGACCCAGCAGGACCTGTACTTCATTCACCTTCACTTTCTCTCTGTCCAGCATGTTCGACAGCAACACCAGCATTATGTCCTTTTTGTCTTGTTGAAGCCTGGCTTCCATTGCCTGTGCATACAGTTCAATCTCCAAGAATAGCAGGGCCATACTGGGTCCAACTGTGTGCTCAAGAGCCATCGGAACTCCTAGTTCACCCATGAGTTCTTAGAATCTAGCCAGCACTTGCTGAAAGTCCGCCAAGCCAGGTGCCCCCACAAAAATAAGTCATCCAAGTAATGAATCACCTGGTTATGACCTGTCTGCCACATATTAAAGTCACTGCAGGAAAGAGCTAAACCCCTCAAAAAGTACACAAGATACAGAACAGCCCATTGGCAAGGCTTTGTCCACATTCCATCTCCCTTTCAAATGTATGGCTAGCAACTGGAAATCATCTGAGTGAACCAGAAGCAGCTGAAAAGCTGATTTCATGTTACATTTTGCCATCAGGGCTACTCTTCCCGCTGCAACTACCAATGCCATAGCTATGTCCACTGAGGAGTAGGATACCCAAGCCATTTCCTCAGGTATAATGTCACTGACTGACCCACCTTCAGGCCAAGATAAATGCTGAATTAGGCTAAACTGCCTTTTTCCTTTTTCAGCGCAACACCTACTGGTGACAATAATATATCATCCATGGGCTAGCCATCAAAGGAGCCTGCCATCCTCCCTTCCAGAACTTCCTTGTCCAGTTTGTCCTGTACTGCTTTTTTGTGTTCTTTTGCTGACCTCAAATTATCCGCCCACTGTCGAACTCCGGGGACCTCGTACCCCAATCAAAAACCATTCCTGAAACCCTCTCGCAAAATCTCAGTGTCCACCATCTTATAAAATCTCAGTATTGAAGTCTGGCGTACAAGATGTTTGTCCCAGGTCCCTTTGCCACTCTCCTCTCTCTGTCCCCCTGGTGTCCCCCCTCTATTGTTGAAGTGCTGTTGTCGCTAGTGAGACCCTAACCTGCCATCAAAATGCTGGCCCGGTACTCTGGCCCTGGTTCTCCACCCCCGGTGTCCCCAAAACAATTGATAAGGGCATGCCTGCCTATGCATTTGAATGAACATGCCTAAATTTGCAATACACAGGTATTCCTCCTTTTTGACCCCTCTTCAGATTGCTCTTCCCTGTGGAGTAGCTTGAACATCTCAACATATTCACCTTTCCAAATGTTCTCTTTTGTCGCCAACATCAAGTGGGCCCCTAATGGCTTTATTGTCCTCACATAGGAAAGTCCCTAATTTTTTAACTCTTTGCTATCTGGGCCTTCTTTTTTGTCACCAGCTGCCCCCACACCAGCCCCGCTAGAATCGCCTGAGCTCATGCCCCTTTTTTCCCAGCAGTCTCCCTGCTTGTTCCTCCCCCAGCTTGTACCTCTTTTGCAAGATTGTCATCTGCTCCTTCAGTACCCACCACAGCATCCACAACATCCTCACATCTTTGCATCTGCTACCCCCTCCACCGTTAGCCACCCCGCATCCACACCTGTAAATACCATGACCGGGCCTGTGTCCACTACAAGGCCCTTATCTGGCTCCAAGGATGGTGCCTGTACAGGTGCTTGCCGCCTAGCCATCCTCCTATGTGACCCTGCTGTTGCACCGCTCTGTGCTTCTGTTGCCTGTAACACACTAGACAGAAATGTAGTAGCAGGACCCCTTCCTATCTCATCTCGCATCCCCCAATTACATCACCATCTGGCACTTCACCTTCCTCAAGGCTGTCCTCTTCATAATCCATCACTGACACTCCCATAGTGCATTCCCCCTTATTCCAACTGGGCGTTCTTGTTTGTGCTGTGCTGTGGTCCTGCACCTGGTGGCCTGGAGGCTGTAAGAACCCCACCATACCAGTCTGCTGACGCCACCTGACTGTCCGCCATGCTGAAAAAACTGGAGGTGGCCCAAGGCTGACCCGATGATGGAGCCAACATGGCCTTCCTGGACCTACTTCTGCTGGCTGCACCAGGATCCCCCTCAGACGTCCGCAAAATTACCTGCTATGCCGCTGTTGCCGTCGGCAACCTTGCTCCTCTTCTCTCCCAATGGTGATTGTGTCACAGCAGCCCCTGGGACACAAGCACAGACTTCCAACACAATCCTGTCACTGTTCTTATGCTATACCTAGCATGAGAAACATTCTTTATGTAAAATTATGGATCAAAATGTTAAGGTGCTCCCAAGATATTGGCGCAGTGAACGTGATCAGTGTGACAAATAAGGTGCCATTTAAAATAAATACAAAAATTAGAAAATTACAGTGATCTTCAAAAAGACTGATTCAGTCTGGAAGTCACTCATCTCATCAAAAAATAGTCCACAGTAATTTATGTCGACGTTTCAACCCCACAAAGAAAACTAATCATTAAAGGGTCATCATCAGAACAAAAGTAATATTTTCTCAGGTAGCATCCTCAAAATACCAGATATTGCAACGTTAATTGTGCTTTTCTTTTCAATCTGTACAATTCACAATCAATGTGTCCCCCTCGATCCGAAAGCATGTATGCTTCTCTTCAATAGTCAATGCAAAGTCTCCCCGATTTAAATTATCCTTGTCAAGTCCGTAGGAAATTGTTTTTCTAATACCGAATTAATCCTGCCATCAATTCAGTCACCGGAGACGGAAGCCAACTCGCATATCTAGACACTTTTAAGCCAATAACAGTTTTGGGCTGGGACAGCATGCAGAACATTAGAGGGAAAAGCAAAACTGCATGTCCCAGAATGCAAAGTGCTGTTGGTAAAAACGTCAGGACTGGTTCGTGTTACACATCACATATGGGAGTTACATCAAGGAAAGTAGATTGTTTTAAATTACTTGAAATACTGACAGAATGTGTTTCAAAGACGGTATCAGAGCATGCAGCATTGTTATGCATTTTACATTGCATTTCACCCCTGTATCTGTTACCTCTACTCAATATCTGAATGTCTGTTTTAGGGAGATGAGTAGTAATGCTAGCCACTTGAGTGAGACCTGGAGTCACTAAATACTGGTTGAGTGGCAGGATGTTATCATATCCATCCATAATGAGGTAGCTCAGTAGTTTAACCCTGTGCTGTCTACAAACTGGAGGCATCAGGTTCTGATTATGGCAGGGCCTATTCTGCTGTTATCCATCTGCAGACAATAAAATGAGCACTATTACTATTATTTGAATTCCTTTTTTAGAGAGGGGTCTGTGTGTTGGAGAGGGGAGAAAGAGAGTCAAGCCTACGAAATAACTGTGAAGCAGCCTTGTGTGTTGTCATGACATTTTTTGGCATAATGGCTTTTAGTTGTGCGCATATCTCACATTACGAGGTTCTTAAAGGAAAGGCATCTTGTGGACAATATATTGCTGAAAGGGAATTTTCACTAAGTTTTCTCATTTCATGGAGATAAATATTCTGCCATGTGTAAGTGTAACTCAGTGTGTCACTCATGAATAATTGAAATGTCACGCATAACAACCTGGAAAACATTGAATTATCACACCTAAGCAAACTGAAAATTTGGCAGCCATTGGTCATGAGCATTACATTTGATGTGCAAGTTATGGTTTACTTGGCTGTTGCGCAAATTATCGACTTCTGAACTTACCATAAGTGTGAGTTTCAGTGGTTTTTCGATTTTAATTTTTAACCATAACTTTCTTTTAGCTGTGGTTTTTCAATACAATTTTATTTTTTTAAACATATGTCGAGGTACTTTCACCAAAACCATAATTTCACTTTTACCTTGTATTTTTAGGAGACTAGAATATACATGCACACACAGGCATATATGTCCTCGCTCTCCCCAATTGCCCTGTGTAGTTTCATCTGTGGCCCATTCTGTGGCCCCCTATAGACGATTTCTAGCGATGCCATTGGTTCATTTTTTTTTTGTTTTTTGTTTTATTGTGTGTAATAGGACCTTTGAGTGACTTTGTTCAGTGTAAAGTTGCAGATACATTTTCGGTAGGCTAACTCAATAAATAATTGCAAGACTTCTATCAGGGTGTCCTTTGCACCATTTGATGGTTTTAAATTTGGAGTGCTGTAAAAATCTCTGGTCTGATGATTTTAGGGATCAATCAGCCATTTAAATGTTCACTTCTTTATTTTTATATTGTAACCGACTTTCAGAGAGCTATACAGAGGGGGATTTAATCACAATTATTTAATCACACATTATATATATGCTGGCGGTCATCAGTAGGTAGCCGTAGTTAATACCCTGTTTCCTTAAAAAAAAAAAGAGTTCTTTGACTTGCCTATATCTTTAGCACAGTTTGACGAAGCTTCACAAAAATTTCCCCAAAAAGTGTGCCGGTGATTCTTGATTTTTTGGGGTGATCCGTGAAGCTGGAGCAGAGAAATCTTTTTGTGTTTCCCATGTTAATTCCCATGGGACCTTTGAACACAACTGAAGCCCGAACCACTGGATGGAATTGCACCAAATTAGGCAGAAAACTGGCTGCTAGTATGCACATTGTGATTTGGGGTATTTGGAGTAAATCTAGTCAGTAGTTTTGAGATTTTAAAGGGGAAATACATTTGTGTATCTGAGGTTGGGAATAATTCGCAAATATTTTTGAATTTTCTTGAATGCACGTGTGAATGGAAGCGCTGTAATCAGCTGGCCACAACCTGAACAGAAAGTTGTGGCCCCCATTTTAGGGCCACTCACAGATCTACTGACAAGGACAGGCCCTGTAGTAAACCCCCGCTGCGCATGGCCAAAGGCCATGTGTGGAGTGGCGTTGGGTGGTTATAAGGGCATGGCTGCAGGCCAGGCCCTACAGACAACCCCTGCTGTGCAAAGCCTTCAGCCGTGTGCAGCAGTGGTGGGATTAGCATACAGTAATTAAAATGGCTTTACATTAAAAATACATAGAAATTCATTGAAAAAAACAATGGTTACTGGGACGTTATAGTTGGGTTCTGATTATATTCATACAAAACCATAGAAATTCAGCCATTATAGTATTTCAAGTCACTATAACTTGCACCCTAAGGTAACTATAGGTCACGCTTTCACCATGCACAGCTAGTCACTCCACATATATCATTATATCGTTGATGTGACCTTCTATGGTATGTTTGATGTTATCACTGCAACATTTGCAATATAATTATTGATGAGAAAACGGTGAATGGTGAGGGTGCGAGTTATAGTTATCTTAAGGTGCAAATGATAGTAACTTGAAATAACTCTAATTATAACTGCTGAATGTATAAAATACCCAAAAAAGTGTTCCTGTTAATCTTGTATATAATAGGTTTTGGGGTGATCTGTCAAGCGGAGGCTGAGAAAAAGGGGAGGGTCAAAAAAGTGCGTTTCCCTTTAAATCTTCCATAGGCATTTTAAACATGACTACAGCCCAAACCGCTGGATGAAATTTAAAGAAATGTGGCAGAAAGGTAGCTCTTGGTCCAGAAAGGGTCCATTTTGTTATTTGGTGTAAATCCATTCAGTAGTTTTCGAGATATTAAAAGAAAAAGCAATCTAGATATCTAGTGGTGCGAAGGATTCACAAATAATAACAAGCTTGTGCAGGGAAATGCAGAGCTCTGATTTGCTGCCAACACTTCAACCAGAAAGTGCTGGCAACCATCTTGGGACATGGCTTCAGCCGAGTCCCACAAAAAAAGATAGAAAAATAAAAGGGGCCAGTATAGGGACACCCTGACTCCTTAGCTCTTGTGCTGGGGTCCAAGAGGGACACCCCCAGGGCAGAAAAGCTTTTTCAAAACCAAAATTCACTGCGAGTCACGGTAGATCAAAAGGCCCTGCTTGGTGCAGGGTTGAGTGGTTATAGGGGTTGGCCACAGTCAAACTCTGCTGCTCATGGCCGAAGGCTGTGTGCGGCGGTGGTTGGATTAACATGTAGTAATGAAAATTACTTTACATTAAAAAAGCCATAACAATTCACTCAAAAACATAAAGGTTACAGGGACCTTATAATTAGGAAATAGAATTTAAAAAAACATAGAAATGAACTTAAAAAAACAAAGTTTACACAGACGATATAGTTAGATTCTGAATTTACCCGTTCAAAACCTTAGAAACTCACCAGTTATAGTTATAGTTCTTTCAAGTAACTATAACTTGTGCCATAAAGTAACTAAACTCACGCCCTTAAATAGACTGTTAATTACCCCAGATATTACAGCAATCATGACACCTTTTATTACATCATTGATAATATCACAGTAACATTTGTTGTAAATGTATTTATGAAAAACTGTGCATATATATATATATATATATATATATATATATATATATATATATATATATATATATATATATTCCCTGAAAAAAACAAAGGTTAGAGGGACATTATAGTTAGGTTCCCATTTTACTCATACATAAACCATAGAAATTCAGCAGTTACAATAGCCATGCCATAAGTGATGTAATATGTGAGGTCATAAGCAGTGCATTATGGGGACGTAAGTTATGGTTAGGTGTGGTAACTATAACTGCTGAATTTATATTGTTTTGTATGAGTACAATGAGAACCTAACTGTAACGTCCCTTTAATCTTTTGTTTTGTCAGTGTATTTCTAAGGTTCTTTAAAAATTCTATTTGCGAACTATAACGTCTCTGTAACCTTAGTGTTTTTCAGTGAATTTCTAAGGTTTTTTAAAATTCTTTTTCCTAAGTATAACAACCCTGTAACCTTTGTTTTTTTTACAACAAATTTCTAAGGTTTTTTTAAATTTAATTTGTAACTACTATCCAGACAGTGTTTTCAAGTTAAGATATGATGAAATACTGAAGTAATACTACTATTAAATGCAGTGCATCATTTTGCACAATTTCAATTTTTCCCCCACATAATTTAGTCGAACCTGCTGCATAATTTGACTCTGTCATGCCACAAATTTCTAGTACCGTGAGTATATGTCATTGTTAACAGTACAAGCTTAGCGATACTGTGTTTAAATTGCCTTTTGCTAATATTTTTCTATGGAAACTGTTTTGTAAATCAATATACAGTGTGTGCATTGACCCTGGACAAAATTGTGGTGTTGTCAAACCTTCAATCACTGTATTCTTTTTAAATACTGCATGTGACATATTTAAATATGTTGTATAGGGTATATAGTTATAGGGGCTTCTAAGATAATATTTAAAGTTTTCTTTATTTAGTATGTTTTTAGGGAAGTACTGTTCTAGTGTTTTATATAATTTCCTCAGCGACTCCGGTAGTCGTGATGGCGTCGCAAACCATGATGACTGCGTGGTTTTCAGATAGTGTAAATGATATATATGTACAAAATGTAGACACTGTTTGTTTATGCGCTTTTACCAACATAATGTTTATAGTTTTTTTTATATTCGGTTTTGCAGGAAAATAGTTTTCTACTGCTTCTTCTTTTATGGGGTGACTATGACAATCGCGGTGACATCATTAACTGCAACAAATGCATAGTTTTCAAAGACAGTGCTTCATAACAGGGGTTTACTTTAACTTTTTACATGTGAAGTTCTTTGTAATGAAAAACTATTTTTATTATTTTTCGAAATGTCACGACGACGTGCGTAATCGCGAACATCACGTGACTGGGAAAGACAACGTCATTGGACAAGACAGTTTTGAAGCATTTTCATAGGGACCACACCTATTTCACTCCTCAGGAAGCTTCCATTTGCTGCTTTTCCCATTCTCTGGAGGTCTGTCTACAGCTACAGGGGCAGTGACTCTATTTGTGTGTGTTTGGACTTTTCCAGACTTAGAAGGAATATTTACAAGAAACTGGTGCATCAGCGTGATGCGCATTTTTTTATGCGTTGCCCCTACCCCACCTATCAACACCATGCGCTGTATTTATAATATGGTGCCCCATGGTGCACGTTAGGCCAATAGCATCAAAGTTTTTGATGCAATTGCGGTACTTTGCTACAGTAGCATCATAGATTTTGATGCACGTGCAGCAAAGTGCAAGGAGGCCTACTGATTAAAATAAGTTGTCACTTTAATGCCTGCTTTGAGCAGGCAGGAAAAATGATGCCAAAAATTTTACAATTGCATAATTTATGCCTGATGCAGGAATAGTGAGGCGCAAGGGGTCGCAATGCTCACATTGCACCCCTTTGTAAATATGGTGTGGCGAAAATTGCCTCCTTGAGCCACATTAACGTAAAACAATGACACTAGTGTGGTGCAAGGAGGCTTTGGGCATTGTAAATCTGCCCCCCTAGAAAAATGGCATCAGAAGGCAGCCAACAAGATCAGGTGCCAAAGCCAGAACACAGGGAAGCTATTGAAGACCAGGACAATGAAGAGTCTGCAGATGAAGAGCCTTCATTACAAAAAGCCAGTGTTGCATGGGATTTGTTTTACAATTCCAAGTAGAGAGTCAAAAACAGTGGCTAAATTAGTTCAGTGCTCTCTCTGTCAGAAGGCACTGTCAAGAGAATCAAAGAAAAAGTACTCATGTGGGACACCATCTATGTTATATCATCTCAAAACTTATCATGGAAACCAATTGAAAAGAGCAAGAAAGCAGAGAGAAGCTGGCGGAACATCTACAGCATCAGGAATGCCATTTACAACATGCCTGTAGAAGTTGAAAGTCAAGTTGGAGACATTGCACCAAAATTTAGCCAGATGGTGATGTACTGTAAAGACCCCAGCACGGTTGTGTCTGCTGGAGAACAT
Organism: Pleurodeles waltl; assembly: GCF_031143425.1. Taxonomy (NCBI): domain Eukaryota; kingdom Metazoa; phylum Chordata; class Amphibia; order Caudata; family Salamandridae; genus Pleurodeles; species Pleurodeles waltl. Next base: position 337,842,763 of record NC_090444.1, on the reverse strand, counting down.
TCAGTGCAAGTGCTGCATGATGCAGCAAAGCAGCATATGTGTTGATTTCAATTTGAAATCTCAGCTTTTGCAGCTTTTATTTTTTGCTGCTTGTTGATGTTTTTAATATGCATGTTGCCAATTAGTTAGCAGACAAAAAAATAGAAAACTTCACAAAGGCATAAAAATGTGCAAATCCCCCCAAAAACCTTCATTTTTCTTACAACAAAATTCTATGTGGATGTATGTGTAAGTGAGTGTATGCCAGGTGCGTGGGTGACTGAGTAAGTATGTGATTGGTGTATGGGTGAGTGAGTGTAGAAGTGCTGTATGAATGACTGAATGACTGTATCAGTGGTGTATGGGTGTTTGACATAGTGTATGACTGCATATATGAGTGAGTGAATAAGTGTGTCAGCTGAAGATTGTATGAGTGTGTGTATGCATGAGTGAGTGTATGAGTGACTGACTGTGTGAGTGGTGTATGTGAGAGTAAGTGAGTACATGAGCTATATGGGTGAGCAAGTGAGTAGATGAGTGCTGTATCGGTGTGTCAATGAATTGATGAGTGGTGTATGTATGAGTGAGTGAGGTATGAATGGTACATGGATGACTCACTGTGTGTATGATTGTATGTATAAATAAGTGAGTGACTGCATGAGTGCTGTATGGGTGAGTGAATGAATGTATAAGTGGTGTATGATTCAGTGAGTTAGTGAGTGGATGAGTGCTTCTTTGGTAAGTGACTAAGTGCATGAGAGAATGTATGGATACGTGAGTGGGTGCTGAGTATGTGCATGGGTGATTGAGTGCATCAGTGCCTGTTTTAGAGATTGACTGAGTGTATGAGTGCATGTATGAGTTAGTAAGTGAGTGTGTGAGTTGTGTCTGGGTGACTGAGTGTATGAATGGTGTATGGGTGAGTGAGTGACTGCATGAGTTTTGTATGGTGAGTGAATGCATGTATATGTGATGCATGAGTAAGTGACTAAGAGTAGAAATACTGCATGGCTAAGTCAATGAGTGTTTCAATGTGTGTATGGTTGAGTAAGTGAGTGGATCAGTGGTGAATGGAACATTGAGTGAGTGCATCACTGCAACTATGGGTGAGTGACTGAGTCTTGAGTGCATGTATGAGTAATTGAGTGAGTGTGTGAGTACATCCATCTGTTAGAAGTGACACCTAACATTTTGGACCTGTAGCAACTATTGAAAAAAAAAAAAAAGAGAAAGATATGTTAGTAATTATTCTTCACAGTTAAACATATCAATAGTCATTGCATTACTATTAAGCATTATTACGATATACTTAAAAATCATTTTTTTTTTTTTCACTGTTCTTACCTTTATACTTCTTCACTGTCATACTATGGTTTGTTTAAAGCATGATCTTTAAACAGTGGGGAAAAAAACAACAATCAATGGATTGTTAAAAAAAACTATGATGCATAGTAGATCACTACAAATAAGTGACACGATGCATTGCACACACATTTCTTTAGTTAGTAAATTTCTCTCTAGTTACTACAGTAATCCAAACAACTAGATTTGAATATTTTTCTTCAATAATTTGATCTTGTACAATATCAGAAATAAATGTCAAGTACTATTCTTTTTTAGCAGTCATTCTGGGAAACTTCATCCCTGGTAGGCCAAATGATGCATAAGATGTTGATAATGAATGTATACAAAATCCCACTCAATAGTATTTTTCTTCAATTAGGATGTAGAAGTGTTGTTGCAGAACAAAAGGGGACTTTTTTTACGTTTTGAGGAAATGTTATTGTTTCAACCTAGGACTGCTGTCATTTCAGTACGCTCTTCCATTTTTATAGTTTATTTAGATTTCATGGAATAGATTTGATATATGAACTCATTTGCAGAATATTAAAAGGATTCTTGATACATCACAATGTTTTTTTCAATACAATACCCTTGTTCACCTGAATAATGTCTAAACAAGAGATGAAGCATGTAGAGGAAACACGGTATACCAGTTTTTTAACCATAATATTTCCTTAGAACTTTGGTTGATATGAGTTTGGTAGTTTGAAGGGAGGTTTTGGTTTGTATTTCAGGTTGCTGTCATTTAATTCTGTCCATCTAGTTGTGATTTTTAAATATACAGTGTAGTGTCTAGAGGTTGTATAAACTCATTTATGAAAGATTATAGCCAATGTAGTAAAAGTTCTTCCTGAAAGTGATATTTGTCCAGCTTAAAAGTTTGCAATTTGAGTTTCCACTTTGGTATGATCAGCTCTGCCTCGTAGCACCACTACGCAATACTTTTCTGTTCTTTGTAGAAATAATGTAGAGATAAGGTCAGTTCTGCAGTTCACTTAGGTTATATTTTGGTAAACATTTCTCTACAATTTCCTAAAAGGCACAGTTTTTGAATGAGGTAATGTTAAGTAAAGAAATCTTTCGGAAGTGGTCTCAGTGCTCGATGTAAATGTAACTGAATCCAAATACATCGTCAATGTTTACTTCTTCTTCTTCTAAGACTCCAAGGATGACAATAATAAATTCTTGTGCATCTTGGTGAACGTTGAGAGTAAATGTTATTGATCCTGTACATGTGTCTAAAAGGTGTCGGATGCCTGAAGCAGAATGTATTATAGTTCTGTCTCTTCTTAAACATTGCAGCAAATCATATAGTGAACAACACATTCTCTTATCTGACTTTTGTTCAATTTGTTTTACTACATAGGGTAAATAGAACAGTACATTGAGTACAACATTTGTGTAACAGTTGACACCTGTACTGTTTTTCAATTAGTAACCAGCAATTTCACTGTTATTTTCCACTTCCCTCTTTTTAGCATTGTCTGTGTTGTCTTTCTGTTCTTTCTTTTCTTGAAGGTCTGTAATTAGCTTTGTAATCTTCCGATTTGGGCATAGTATGCATTTCTCATGAACTGTGTACTGGCTACTGGCTAAATGAGAAGCAAACAGAGTTCTTAACCAGTTGTATTCTCTTTCTCAGCTAACATTAGCACTAACTTTACCCTTTTCAAAGTCAATGAAAAATAATCTAGACAAGGTTCTAATTCGTGACTATGCTACATGTGACATTCCATCTTTGAAAACAGAACTTCCAACAATAGTGAAAGCTGTAGCTACACTTTAACCTTGTGATTTATGGATGGTTACTGCATATGCTGAAGACAGAGGAAACTGTTGCTATCGGATACAGAAGTCTTTTACAAGTCAAAAACGATACAACACACCAGCCAATCTTCTTCACCTCACCTATCTAATCAAATTTTATAGCCAAGTATTCTACCTTGTATCTATTTGGAAAATTAATGTAATCAACAACTTTACCCAATGCACCATTCAGTAAGCCTTTTTCAACATTTAATTTGCGTAATAAAATAACTTGACAGTTTTTGCAGATATGGAAACTCTTTTCTCATCCTTCAGTTTTAGATACTGATTTCTCCAAAGAATCCAATTTTGCTTGCAGTTTATCTGTCAGTAGTACTGTGACTCCTTGATGCTCTATTTTTTCAATAGCTATACTTTCTAAAATGTTTTCTTTCTCCAGTTGTAGTAATTTCTCATTAAAGTTTGAGCACTCTTGAAGTGTTGGCATTAAGTAAACTATAGATTTCTGTTCTTTGATGAAATTAAACATAAGTTTTGCAGGAGTAATGTCAGATGGGAATAGATTTCTGAGTAAGCGACTTTCCAAAACACATTTCCCCCGTTTTGTGAAAACTCCTACTCTAATGTCTTTCAGTATCTCTGCATTCTCCATATCAGACACTTGCTGCATTTTTTTAAACTAATTCTTTGTACTTAAAGTTTAACCAAATGTTTATATTACCAATACTTCCAAGGGAATTTCTTGTTTTGTTATGCAAAAGTGTTTTGAAAACAGGTTGTCCTTTTACATGGATAAGTTGAAATAGGTCACAAAACACAAGCAAATGCTTTCCTCCAAAGAGTACATCATAATTTGTTCTTAAAACATGCTGCATCGTTAAGTGTATGAAAACCAGCATTATATTCGATACTATGCTCACTTCATCAACGATGATAAGAGTAATCTTCTTCAATACTCTGGATATCTTGTGGCAAGTTTCACCAGATAATTTCTGATACTCCAGTTTATTGTGATGTTCAACAGGTAGCATTAGTAGTCGATGCAGAGTAATTCCTGTAATGTTATGAGCAGCTAATCCTGTTGGTGCTGTTAAAACGCATGACAAATTTGAAACAGTAATCTTCTGTAAAAACTGGTGAGAACTCTAATTAGGAAACTTTTGCAAGTACCAGCTTGTCCACTGATATACAATAATGTTCGTTTATATGTAGAACATTCATATTGTTTTTTCTCATGTAGAAATCCATGCTCTATTTTACTTTTAACTTTGTTATACATTTCTCTCTGTTCATTGTTCAGTTGATCCCCTAACTATTCAAAGTCCACAGTTTCCTCTCTTGGCTGCTGCATGGCAATCTCCACCTCATTTATAGCTATTGCTGCTTCATTTTGAATTATTGAATCTCCTCAGGATCTTGACTTCCTGGTGCAGAACTTTGGCTGCTTTGCAAACCCTCCCTGGCTATTTCAGCAGCGATGGTTTATTTCTGTGCCACCTTGTCTTTCAACATCTGCAAATATGTTGGAAACATGGAACACTGGATGGTATCTTTCACAGCATTAAATGAGTCTTCATAACAGTCATAGTGTCCAAGTATTTCTGAACATTTCGCAATGGTTTAAAAAATTATAAAAGGACCAAGTAGAAACATTATTTTCTGTCTGGAGTTATGTGACTAAGTTTTCCTGTGATTAATTAGATTTCCTTTGTTGTGTCTTACCAAACAACCATCATACCCAGTAACTGCAAATTCTCCATCTTCAATGTTTTCAGTGACTTTATTTCTATATGTGTAATGCTAAAGTACTTTATACAAAGACATGTTTTCAAGACGGCCGCTTCTTTTTGGGTAATATATATCAAACATGTTAGTCTTTAGAATGTCTGTACTCTCAGGATCAACTTCTGCAAGATACTCTATTTCTGGAAAAGTCGTTAAAATTCTATCACGACTGTTGGCAAGGCCTAATCTTACCCACAATTCCTCTAGACTTGTAGAATAACCTTGCAGACTTCAACCTATCTGTACATTCATTAGATCCGATTTTTCTGTGCAAAAGCATTTTCAAACTAAAACTGTACACTTTTTGATAAAACTCTTTTGTGTTGAAATCCCTTCCCACATCTCTTTCATCTCTGACTTTTCTATCTTTGTTATGTAAGAAGAGACGTAGCGAGCTACTGCAATAGAATTATCTGCAATAAACTGTATATCCATATTTGCATTCCACATCTTTAGAATAACAGTGTTGTAGTGGTTTATGTATTTTGAAACTTCTGTTCTTCTGATGTTGTTCATATTTTTCAGTGATTTCCGTGTAGAGGTGTGTCTCACTGCAGACAAAAAGCTATTCACTCTTCCTTCTGAGCTAACAGGACATGGAAATCCAAAGCAACATCATGTATAAAATTTTGCTTTAGATTTCTATTTTCAATGACAGTATTTGCCACACCTATGAGTTTGAAATCCAAGAACTTGTCTCAATCCCTCTCAGAAGTTTCTTTTGGGATAGCACATGTCACATATTGTTCTATGAACGACAAGACAGACTCATCACTGTCTTTTCCAAATGTTGGTGCATCTTTTACCCACAACAAGATGTGAATATGTGGAGCACCTCTAGCTTGGTATTCTTTCCGCCAAAAGAAATCAATTATGTCGCCAAGAGGTGGACTTGTTTTGTTACAGATGAAGACCGTCATTGCTTGAAATTAGTGGTTAAAATATCTGGAAATGTTTGCAGGATTCAATGACCAGAGTTTTTCTGGTGTTTTCAGATTGATATATCTTATATTTGAGTTTGCTTCACGTAAAAATGTAAGATCATTGTAGGAGGCTGGACTGGCTTGTAGTGAGTACCAAGGGGTACTTACACTTTGCACCAGGCCCAGTTATCCCTTATTAGTGTATAGGGTGTCTAGCAGCTTAGGCTGATAGATAATGGTAGCTTAGCAGAGCAGCTTAGGCTGAACTAGGAGACGAGTGAAGCTCCTACAGTACCACTAGTGTCATATGCACAATATCATAAGAAAACACAATACACAGATATACTAAAAATAAAGGTACTTTATTTTTATGACAATATGCCAAAAGTATCTCAGTGAGTACCCTCAGTATGAGGATAGCAAATATACACAAGATATATGTACACAATACCAAAATATGCAGTAATAGTATTATAAAACAGTGCAAACAATGTATAGTTACAATAGGATGCAATGGGGACACATAGGGATAGGGGCAACATAAACCATATACTCCAAAAGTGGAATGCGAACCACGAATGGACCCCAAACCTATGTGACCTTGTAGAGGGTGGCTGGGACTGTAAGAAAACAGTTAGGGTTAGAAAAATAGCCCACCCCAAGACCCTGAAAAGTGAGTGCAAAGTGCACTAAAGTTCCCCAAAGGACATAGTTGTGATAGGGGAATTCTGCAGGAAAGACACAAACCAGCAATACAACAACGATGGATTTCCAGTCGAGGGTACCTGTGGAACAAGGGGACCAAGTCCAAAAGTCACAAGCAAGTCGGAGATGGGCAGATGCCTAGGAAATGCCAGCTGTGGATGCAAAGAAGCTGCTACTGGACAGTAGAAGCTGAAGGTTCTGCAGGAATGACAAGGGCTAGAGACTTCCCCTTTGGAAGATGGATCCCCCACGCCGTGGCGAGTCGTGCAGAAGTGTTTTACTGAAGAAAGACCGCCAATAAGCCTTGCTAGCTGCAAATCGTGTGGTGAGGGTTTTTGGATGCTGCTGTGGCCCAGGAGGGACCAGGATGTCGCCAATTGCGTCTGGGAACAGAGAGGGCATCGAGCAAGACAAGGAGCCCTCTCAGAAGCAGGCAGCACCCACAGAAGTGCTGGAACAGGCACTACAAAGTAGAGTGAAATGGTGCTCACCCGAAGTTGCACAAAGGAGTCCCACGCCGCTGGAGGACAACTTAGGAGGTCGTGCAATGCAGGTTAGAGTGCTGTGGACCCAGACTGGACTGTGCACAAAGGATTTCCGCCGGAAGTGCACGGAGGCCCAAGTAGCTGCAAAAGTCACGGTTCCCAGCAATGCAGTCTGATGTGGGGAGGCAAGGACTTACCTCCACCAAACTTGGACTGAAGAGTCAATGAACTGTGGGAGTCACTTGGACAGAGATGCTGGATTCAAGGGACCTCGCTCGCCGTGCTGAGAGGAGACCCAGGGTACCGGTGATACAGTTCTTTGGTGCCTGCTGTTGCAGGGGGACGATTCCGTCGACCCACGGGAGATTCCTTCGGAGCTTCTAGTGCAGAGAGGAGGCAGACTACCCCCACAGCATGCACCACCAGGAAAACAGTCGAGAAGGCGGCAGGATCAGCATTACAGAGTTGCAGTAGTCGTCTTTGCTACTTTGTTGCAGTTTTGCAGGCTTCCAGCGCGGTCAGCAGTCGATTCCTTGGCAGAAGGTGAAGAGAGAGATGCAGAGGAACTCGGATGAGCTCTTGCATTCGTTATCTAAGGAATCCCCAAAGACAGAGACCCTAAACAGCCAGAAAGGAGGGTTTGGCTACTTAGGAGAGAGGATAGGCTAGCAACACCTGAAGGAGCCTATCAGAAGGAGTCTCTGACGTCACCTGCTGGCACTGGCCACGCAGAGCAGTCCAGTGTGCCAGCAGCACCTCTGTTTCCAAGATGGCAGAGGTCTGGAGCACACTGGAGGAGCTCTGGTCACCTCCCAGGGGAGGTGCAGGACAGGGGAGTGGTTACTCCCCTTTCCTTTGTCCAGTTTCGCGCCAGAGCAGGGCTGAGGGGTCCCTGAACTGGTGTAGACTGGCTTATGCAGAAATGGGCACCATCTGTGCCCATGAAAGCATTTCCAGAGGCTGGGGGAGGCTACTCCTCCCCTGCCTTCACACCATTTTCCAAAGGGAGAGGGTGTAACACCCTCTCACAGAGGAAGTCCTTTGTTCTGCCATCCTGGGCCAAGCCTGGCTGGACCCCAGGAGGGCAGAAACCTGTCTGAGGGGTTGGCAGCAGCAGCAGCTGCAGTGAAACCCCAGGAAAGGCAGTTTGGCAGTGCCAGGGTCTGTGCTAGAGACCCGTGGGATCATGGGATTGCACCAACAATGACAGGATGGCATAGAGGGGGCAATTCCATGATCTTAGACATGTTACATGGCCATATTCGGAGTTACCATTGTGAAGCTACATATAGGTAGTGACCTATATGTAGTGCACGCGTGTAATGGTGTCCCCGCACTCACAAAGTCCAGGGAATTGGCCCTGAACCATGTGGGGGCACCTTGGCTAGTGCCAGGGTGCCCACACACTAAGTAACTTAGCACCCAACCTTTACCAGGTAAAGGTTAGACGTATAGGTGACTTATAAGTTACTTAAGTGCAGTGTAAAATGGCTGTGAAATAACATGGACGTTATTTCACTAAGGCTGCAGTGGCAGGCCTGTGTAAGAATTGTCAGAGCTCCCTATGGGTGGCAAAAGAAATGCTGCAGCCCATAGGGATCTCCTGGAACCCCAATACCCTAGGTACCTCAGTACCATATACTAGGGAATTATAAGGGTGTTCCAGTAAGCCAATGTAAATTGGTAAAATTGGTCACTAGCCTGTTAGTGACAATTTGAAAGAAATGAGAGAGCATAACCACTGGGGTTCTGGATAGCAGAGCCTCAGTGAGACAGTTAGTCATAACACAGGTAACACATTAAGGCACACTTATGAGCACTGGGGCCCTGGCTGGCAGGGTCCCAGTGACACATACAACTAAAACAACATATATACAGTGAAAGATGGGGGTCACATGCCAGGCAAGATGGTACTTTCCTACACAACCCCCCCCCAAACGAAGGACAATAAGACTAGCCATGACCTGATGAGTCTTCATTGTCTAAGTGGAAATATCTGGAGAGTCCATCTGCATTGGAGTGGGTACTCCCAGGTCTATGTTCCACTGTATAGTCCATTCCATGTAGGGATATAGACCACCTCAACAATGTAGGGTTTTCACCTTTCATTTGTTTTAGCCAAAGTAGAGGTTTGTGGTCTGTCTGAACAATGAAGTGAGTGCCAAACAGGTATGGCCTCAACTTCTTCAGTGCCCAGACCACAGCAAAGGCCTCCCTCTCAATGGCAGACCAACGCTTTTCTCTAGGGGTCAACCTCCTACTAATAAAAGCAACAGGTTGATCCTGGCCCTCAGAATTAAGTTGTGATAGGACTGCCCCTACTCCTAATTCAGATGCATCAGTTTGGACATAGAATTTTTTAGAGTAACAAGGGCTTTTCAGGACAGGTGCAGAGCACATGGCCTGCTTCAGCTCCTCAAAAGCTTTCTAACAGCTAGCTGCCCATAATACCTTCTTAGGCATTTTCTTGCATGTGAGGTCATTAAGAGGGGCTGCAATGGAGCCATAGTTCTTAATGAACCTCCTGTAATACCCAGTGAGGCCTGAAAAGGCTCTCACCTGGGTCTGAGTAGTAGGGGGAACCCAATCTATAATAGTTTGGATTTTCCCCTGAAGTGGTGCAATCTGGTCTCCACCAACCAGGTGTCCCAGATAAACCACCTTCCCCTGCCCTATCTGGCACTTTGAAGCCTTGATAGTGAGGCGTGCCTTTTGCAGGGCCTCCAAAACTTTCCATAGGTGGACCAGGTGATCATCCCAACTGGAGGTAAAGACAGCTATATCGTCCAGATATGCTGCACTAAAAGCTTCCAGCCCTTGCAGGACTGTATTCACCAACCTCTGAAAGTGGCAGGTGCATTTCTCAATCCAAAAGTCATTACTGTGAATTGGTAATGGCCTCCAATGGTTGAAAATGCAGTTTTTGCTTTTGCATCTTCTGATAATTTGATCTGCCAATACCCTGCAGTCAAGTCAAAAGTGCTTAGATACTTGGCAGATGCCAGTGTATCTATGAGCTCATCTGCCCTGGGTATAGGGTGAGCATCAGTTTTGGTTACCTGGTTGAGACCTCTGTAGTCTACACAAAACCGCATTTCCTTCTTTCCATCCTTGGAATGAGGTTTTGGTACAAGTACCACAGGAGAAGCCCATGGACTTTCAGAGTGCTCAACCACTCCCAGTTCTAACATTTTCTGCACCTCTTGCTTTATGCAGTCTCTGACATGGTCAGGCTGCCTATAGATTTTACTTTTGACAGGCAAGCTGTCTCCAGTATCTATAGTGTGCTCACACCAAGAAGTGGTACCTGGCACAGTAGAGAAGAGTTCAGAAAACTGACCCAGGAGATTTATGCAATGGTCTCTCTGCTCAGCAGTAAGACAATCAGCCAAAACTACACCTTCCACTAGAGCATCTTGTTCTGTGGAAGAGAAGAGATCAGGGAGAGGGTTACTCTCTTCTTCCTGTCCCTCATCAGTTGCCATGAGCAGGGTGAGATCAGCCCTGTCATAGTAGGGTTTCAGGCGATTGACATGGAGCACCCTAAGGGGACTCCTGGCAGTGCCTAAGTCAACTAAGTAGGTGACTTCACCCTTTTTCTCAACAATTGTGTGGGGTCCACTCCATTTATCTTGGAGGGCTCTTGGGGCCACAGGCTCCAAGACCCACACTTTCTGCCCTGGTTGGTACTGATCCAAAACAGCCTTCTGGTCATGCCATTGCTTTTGGAGCTCTTGGCTGGCCTGAAGGTTTCTACTGGCCTTTTTCATGTACTCAGCCATCGTTGATCTGAGGCCAAGTACATAGTCCACTATTTCTTGCTTTGGAGCTATTAAAGGTTGTTCCCAACCCTCCTTAACAAGTGTTAGAGGACCTCTTACTGGGTGTCCAAAGAGGAGTTCAAAGGGGCTGAAGCCCACTCCTTTCTGGGGTACCTCCCTGTAAGCAAAAAGAAGGCATGGTAAAAGGATATCCCATCTCCTGCGGAGTTTTTCAGGGAGTCCCATAATCATGCCTTTGAGAGTTTTGTTAAATCTCTCCACCAGTACATTTGTTTGTGGATGATAGGGTGTAGTGAACTTGTATGTCACACCACACTCCTTCCACATGGCCTTTAAGTAAGCAGACATGAAATTGCTTCCCCTGTCTGATATCACCTCTTTTGGGAAGCCCACCCTGGAAAATATTCCCAGGAGGGCCTTTGCCACTGCAGGTGCTGTACTGGTCCTTAGAGGATTTGCTTCAGGATATCTGGTGGCATGGTCCACTACCACCAAGATAAACCTATTGCCTGAAGCAGTAGGAGGGTCAAGGGGGCCAACTATGTCAACCCCTACCCTTTCAAAGGGAACCCCAACCACAGGCAGTGGGATAAGGGGTGCCTTTGGAGTGCCACCTGTCTTGCCACTGGCTTGACAGGTTTCACAGGACTTGCAAAATTCTTTTGTGTCCTCTGACATTCTAGGCCAATGAAACAAGGGAACAAGTCTGTCCCAAGTTTTCATTTGTCCCAAATGTCCAGCTAGGGGAATGTCATGGGCTAGAGTTAGGAGGAACTTTCTGTACTCCTGAGGAATCACTAACCTCCTGGCAGTTCCAGGTTTAGGATCCCTTGCTTCAGTGTACAAGAGGTTGTCCTCCCAGTAAACTCTGTGAGAGTCACTGACATCCCCATTAGCTTGTTTGACAGCTTGCTGTCTTAGACCCTCTAGTGTGGGACAGGTTTGCTGTGCCACACTCAGCTCCTCCCTGGCAGGCCCCCCTTCACCCAAAAGCTCAGCAGTGTCTGCTTCCAGCTCCTCTGGTGTAGGTTCTGCACAGGGTGGAAATTCTTCTTCCTCAGAAGTAGAATCCACTGTAGAGGGAGGGATAGTAGGTAGTGCTTTACGTCTAATAGCCCTAGCTTTAGGGAGCACTTGGTCCATTGTTCCAGGATCCAAGTTACCCTGTCCTTTTTGCTTTTTGGCCTGAGCCCTGGTTAAAGCACAAATATGCCCTGGGATGCCCGGCATTGCTGCATGGGCCTCCAACTCCACATCTGACCAAGCTGATGTCTCCAAATCATTTCCTAGTAGACTGTCTACAGGTAAATCTGAGGCTACCACAACTTTCTTTGGACCAGTAACCCCCCCCCAGTTGAGATTTACAACAGCCATGGGGTGGCTAAGTGTGTTGTTGTGAGCATCGGTTACTTGGTACTGGTGACCAAGTAGGTGTTGTTCAGGGTGGACCAGTTTCTCTATTACCATAGTAACACTGGCACCAGTGTCCCTGTAGGCCTGAAACTCAACACCATTTATTAGGGGTAGCTGCTTGTACTTATCCATGTTAAGGGGACAAGCAACTAAGGTGGCTAAATCAATAGCCCCCTCAGAGACTAACACAGCCTCTGTGGTCTCCCTAACAAGACCAACCCCAACTAAGTTACCAAAAGTGAGCCCAGCTACTCCCTTGGATTGGCTATTAGTAGGTTTGCTCCCACCACCACTGCTATTAGTAGGGACACTAGGTGTAGCAGTAGGGGTTGTAGTGGTAGGAGGCTTGGTGCTTTTCTTTGGACAACTGGGATCTGTTGTCCAATGGCCTTTTATTTTACATAAATAGCACCATGGTTTCTTTTCTTTGTTTTGATTTGAAGAGGATTTGGACCCACCACCCCCACCAGAGTGTTTTTGTGGGCCTGATGAAGACTCATTTTTAGATTTGTCCTCACCTTTGTCAGAAGACTTACCATCCTTCTTCTTATTGCCATCTTTGTCACCCCCTGTATGAACTTTTCTGTTCACCCTTGTTCTGACCCATTTGTCTGCCTTCTTTCCCAATTCTTGGGGAGAGGTCAGATCAGAGTCTACCAGGTACTGGTGCAACAAATCAGACACACAATTATTAAGAATTTGCTCTCTCAGGATCAAGTTATACAGGCTTTCATAATCAGTAACTTTACTGCCATGTAACCACCCCTCCAAGGCCTTCACTGAATGGTCAACAAAATCAACCCAGTCTTGTGAAGACTCCTTTTTGGTCTCTCTGAACTTCATCCTGTACTGTTCAGTGGTTAAGCCATAACCATCCAGGAGTGCATTCTTAAGAACTGTAAAATTATTGGCATCACTTTCTTTCACAGTAAGGAGCCTATCCCTACCCTTTCCACTAAATGATGGCCATAGGATAGCAGCCCACTGCCTTTGAGGGGCATCCTGTACAACACAGGCCCTCTCAAGTGCAGCAAACCACTTGTTAATGTCATCCCCCTCCTTATAAGGGGGAACTATCTTGTGCAGATTCCTGGAATCATGCTCTTTTGCAGGATGACTATGGGGAATACTGCTGCTGCCACCATGGGTTTCTAAACCCAATTTCTGTCTTTCCCTTTCCACTTCTAAGGACTGTCTATCCAAATCCAGCTGTTGCTTCTTGAGCTTCAGTCTGGTTTGTTCCACTCTCAATCTATTGAGCTCCCTTTCTAACAATCTGTCATCAGGGTGGGTGGGTGGGACATTCCTTGAAACAGAAGTATGGTGAGAATGTACAGAAGGAGAACCATCCCTTACAGAGGGTATCCTACCATCTTGGTTAATAGAAACATCACTTCTACTATGATGTGAAGGAATACTCTTGCTATCATGTGAGACAACACTATCAGTATGGTGTGACTCTACATCAGTACCAATTATGCTAGGCTGTCTTGTAATGGGCAGGCTAGGAAGTTTCATTCCTGACTCTTTTTCTAGGGGTGTCCCTGGATCAGATTGTGAACCATTAGCTACTTTTTCAACAGATGGGACACCTCTAGCCTTATACTGTTCTATAACCATGTTAACCAATAGTTCTCTGGGGGGATTCTTCCCTACACTTAAACCTCTTTCTATGCAGAGACTCCTTGCTCCTTTCCAGCTAAGGTGATCATAAGCAAGTTTGGACAGATCAACAGTTGGGCCTGTGCCAGACATTTTAGAAAGTGTTTTAGTGACAGAAAAAGGAAAAAAGGTTGTCCGAACTTTTAGAAAGACATGGAAAAAAACTTTTAAAACTTTTAAAGAACTTTTTGAAAGTGTAGAAGTACTTTTGAGCACTTTAGAAAAGAAGTGAGAAAAGAAATGCAAAACTTTTTGGTTAGGTGTACATACACTGAACTTGTTTTGTATATTTTTCTCTTATGAAAAGTACAATGACAAAAGTGGTAAGTAGTTGCAAAGGACTTATCCCACCGCTGCACAACCAATGTAGGAGGCTGGACTGGCTTGTATTGAGTACCAAGGGGTACTTACACCTTGCACCAGGCCCAGTTATCCCTTATTAGTGTATGGGGTGTCTAGCAGCTTAGGCTGATAGATAATGGTAGCTTAGCAGAGCAGCTTAGGCTGAACTAGGAGACGAGTGAAGCTCCTACAGTACCACTAGTGTCATATGCACAATATCATAAGAAAACACAATACACAGATATACTAAAAATAAAGGTACTTTATTTTTATGACAATATGCCAAAAGTATCTCAGTGAGTACCCTCAGTATGAGGATAGCAAATATACACAAGATATATGTACACAATACCAAAATATGCAGTAATAGTATTAGAAAACAGTGCATACAATGTATAGTTACACTAGGATGCAATGGGGACACATAGGGATTGGAGGCAACACAAACCATATACTCCAAAAGTGGAATGCGAACCACAAATGGTCCCCAAACCTATGTGACCTTGTAGAGGGTCACTGGGACTGTAAGAAAACAGTTAGGGTTAGAAAAACAGCCCACCCCAAGACCCTGAAAAGTGAGTGCAAAGTGCACTAAAGTTCCCCAAAGGACATAGAAGTTGTGATAGGGGAATTCTGCAGGAAAGACACAAACCAGCAATGCAACAACGATGGATTTCCAGTCGAGGGTACCTGTGGAACAAGGGGACCAAGTCCAAAGGTCACAAGCAAGTTGGAGATGGGCAGATGCCCAGGAAATGCCAGCTGTGGATGCAAAGAAGCTGCTACTGGACAGTAGAAGCTGAAGGTTCTGCAGGAACGACAAGGGCTAGAGACTTCCCCTTTGGAGGATGGATCCCCCACGCCGTGGAGAGTCGTGCAGAAGTGCTTTCCTGAAGAAAGACCGCCAACAAGCCTTGCTAGCTGCAAATCGTGCGGTTAGGGTTTTTGGATGCTGCTGTGGCCCAGGAGGGACCAGGATATCGCCAATTGCGTCTGGGGACAGAGGGGGCATCGAGCAAGACAAGGAGCCCTCTCAGAAGCAGGCAGCACCCACAGAAGTGCCAGAACAGGCACTACAAATTAGAGTGAAACAGTGCTCACCCAAAGTTGCACAAAGGAGTCCCACGCCGCCGGAGGACAACTTAGGAGGTCGTGCAATGCAGGTTAGAGTGCCGTGGACCCAGGCTGGACTGTGCACAAAGGATTTCTGCCGGAAGTGCACGGAGGCCGGAGTAGCTGCAAAAGTTGTGGTTCCCAGCAATGCAGTCTGGCGTGGGGAGGCAAGGACTTACCTCCACCAAACTTGGACTGAAGAGTCAGTGGACTGTGGGAGTCACTTGGACAGAGTTGCTGGATTCAAGGGACCTCGCTCGTCGTGCTGAGAGGAGACCCAGGGTACCGGTGATGCAGTTCTTTGGTGCCTGTGGTTGCAGGGGGATGACTCCGTCGACCCACGGGAGATTTCTTCGGAGCTTCTAGTGCAGAGAGGAGGCAGACTACTCCCACAGCATGCACCACCAGGAAAACAGTCGAGAAGGCGGCAGGATCAGCGTTACAGAGTTGCAGTAGTCGTCTTTGCTACTTTGTTGCAGTTTTGCAGGCTTCCAGCGCGGTCAGCAGTCGATTCCTTGGCAGAAGGTGAAGAGAGAGATGCAGAGGAACTCGGATGAGCTCTTGCATTCGTTATCTAAGGAATCCCCAAAGACAGAGACCCTAAATAGCCAGAAAAGAGGGTTTGGCTACTTAGGAGAGAGGATAGGCTAGCAACACCTGAAGGAGCATATCAGAAGGAGTCTCTGACGTCACCTGCTGGCACTGGCCACTCAGAGCAGTCCAGTGTGCCAGCAGCACCTCTGTTTCCAAGATGGCAGAGGTCTGGAGCACACTGGAGGAGCTCTGGGCACCTCCCAGGGGAGGTGCAGGTCAGGGGAGTGGTTACTCCCCTTTCCTTTTTCCAGTTTCGCGCCAGAGCAGGGCTGAGGGGTCCCTGATCTGGTGTAGACTGGCTTATGCAGAAATGGGCACCATGTGTGCCCATGAAAGCATTTCCAGAGGCTGGGGGAGGCTACTCTTCCCCTGCCTTCACACCATTTTCCAAAGGGAGAGGGTGTAACACCCTCTCTCAGAGGAAGTCCTTTGTTCTGCCAAACCTGGGCCAAGCCTGGCTGGACCCCAGGAGGGCAGAAACCTGTCTGAGGGGTTGGCAGCAGCAGCAGCTGCAGTGAAACCCCGGGAAAGGCAGTTTGGCAGTGCCAGGGTCTGTGCTAGAGACCCGTGGGATCATGGGATTGCACCAACAATGCCAGGATGGCATAGAGGGGGCAATTACATGATCTTAGACATGTTACATGGCCATATTCGGAGTTACCATTGTGAAGCTACATATAGGTAGTGATCTATATGTAGTGCACACGTGTAATGGTGTCCCCGCACTCACAAAGTCCGGGGAATTGGCCCTGAACAATGGGGGGGCACCTTGGCTAGTGCCAGGGTGCCCACACACTAAGTAACTTAGCACCCAACCTTTACCAGGTAAAGGTTAGACATATAGGTGACTTATAAGTTACTTAAGTGCAGTGTGAAATGGCTGTGAAATAACGTGGATGTTATTTCAGTCAGGCTGCAGTGGCAGGCCTATGTAAGAATTGTCAGAGCTCCCTATGGGTGGCAAAAGAAATGCTGCAGCCCATAGGGATCTCCTGGAACCCCAATACCCTGGGTACCTCAATACCATATACTAGGGAATTATAAGGGTGTTCCAGTAAGCCAATGTAAATTGGTAAAATTGGTCACTAGCCTGTTAGTGACAATTTGAAAGAAATGAGAGAGAGCATAACCACTGGGGTTCTGGATAGCAGAGCCTCAGTGAGAAAGTTAGTCATAACACAGGTAACACATTCAGGCACACTTATGAGCACTGGGGCCCTGGCTGGCAGGGTCCCAGTGACACATACAACTAACACAACATATATACAGTGAAAGATGGGGGTCACATGCCAGGCAAGATGGTACTTTCCTACAATCATCCCACGCATACTCAGCACAACAGAGTGTGCCAAACCAAATAGGTGATCCCAGATTCCTCAACATGCATTTTAATTCACCATGGCGACAATACCAATATTGATTTGTACCACGTTGACATGCTATAAAACTGATTAAGTTGTGTTCAAGGTGTTCGTCTTTTCCTTGAACCTTATCAACAAAATTCCCTTGGTGAGAGATTCTGGAGGTTTACTCTTGCTTTTAGAATGTGGCTTATTGCATAGGATAACCCTGGCAAGTCTCTCTTAAATAGTAGTTGAAATATATAAAGAATACACTGTCAATATCTAGGGTCCTCTGAATAAAGTCTAGTAAATCTGTACTCAACTGCTGGTATTTGTATCGCCGAGTCATCATACCTACCACCCACCCCAGTAGGAAACATATGTAGAAAACAACAGGCTCCTAAACGTTTCTCCCACACACTTAATGGATCACCTTTTACTTTTTTATTTGAAGTAGCTCAATAGCATCTCTAATAATCTCTTTACAATGTAGAAGATAAATACTGTAGCGTGCATACATTCCTTCTGTTCCTGTTTGATCCACCTTCTCAATTTGGCCTTTTGATGGTACTGTATCATTATCTACATGTGAAATATCATGAAGACCATCTACATTTTAACAGTAAATGTTATTTTTTAGCAAATGTAATGTTGCTTTCCTAACTTTACTAACATCTACTAACTCTTGCCATATCTTCTTACTCTTAGTAGGCACACCATTGACTAGAATTACAAGTCCTTCTTCCAATTCTCTTTCCACACCTACAGTTTCAACGTTCTGCTTAAAATCTAATGGCAAATAAACAACTCTACTTTTTAGACCCTTCTGGACTTCATTTGGAAGTAACGTTCCTGTCTTTGTCTCCATCCTGACTATTGCTTGACATAGATGTATACACTGTATAAGTATAGACTCATATACATTCAACTCCTGCAGTTCCTGTGGAATAGAAGCTATTTCTAACTTGTTAAACACTGCTGTAGCTGGCATTTTATTCTCCTTTAATTTACTGTGACATTATTTACATATAATTTGTCGAATCAAACCGCTCTACAAATAAATAAGCTGCAAATTCTCACCATTTATCATTGTTGTCTTCTTCAGTTTTTGAAGGTACATTAACATAATGAGTTTGTGTTTTGCATTGAGTGTGTCTACAACATATACATAGTGTGGTTTTTCTGGACAGACTGTTTTAAACTTTCTGATTTCTTCATGATATCAATGCTAATAGACATCACCTGTTCTGCTACACCTGCAGATTCCAACTGTTAATTTTCTCTGCACTCATCTTGCGGTCCAAAGAAACTGAACTGCACATCATCACAAACCTTTGTACCTCTGGTACTGTTCCATGCAAAAGAGCTCTATTTGTTCTCCCTAAACATACTGCAGGGGACTTCACATGATAAAGTCTCCTATCTAAAGTTTGCATTCATGAGTGGTGTACACCTAATGTTCCAAAATGATGAAAGGTGCTTTGGCACTCTTTCTTTGACAAACCTGTTAGTGAATGATGCTATAGATTTGTACATTTTCTCACTGTGCATGGATCTAATCCTTGCAAAATGGCAATATTCTGTTTAAGACTTTTTCATGGAACGATATGTAGAAATTTTCTAACTGTGTCAATTAATTGCTGACGAGCAATACAAATACTGCAACAATCCCACTTGTGAACACCTTCCTTGAACCTATATGACTTTCTCTACATTTCCGGGTACCATTACTTCTTTCTCAATAGCAGAACCATCTTTCACTTCATAACACTGTCCAGATTCATCAACTGCATGCAGTAATTTGTTCACTTGCAAGTAGCTTTCTTCATTAAAGAAAGGCTCAGTACTAGATGTACATTTCCATTCCCCACTAAAAACTTTGCAAAAGTTACTTCTATTTCTAAGTCTTTTCTTTTAAATTTTTCTCCTCATGCTCCACACTATTTTATCCAATGTTTTCATTCCATTTAAGATCAAAATAGATACCTTCCTCTTCAGAACAAAAGCTTCATCAAGTATACTCTCAACACGTTCCTTTTATCTGATAGCTTTTCTCCTTCTTTTATATTTCTTCATATTTCTCATTAGATTCTGGATTACTCTACTATGGACATTCTAATTCTTATTCCCTTGAACTGGGACTGTCTTCTGGTTAAACTCTGTTGTTCTTTGTACGATTTGTTTCTTCTTATGTACAATTATTTGTTTATTATGTCAAGTACTTTTACTTCTTTCTTATTTGATATAAAACTTTATCTTTTATGCACTTTATTTTGCTGTCTTTCAAGCTGACAGCATACTATTTTAAGAAGTAATTTTGTTCTCTTACTTAGCAGCTCCCTTTTCTTTCACTATTTTGCAGCTTTCTGACCCTTTTGTTTCTGAGTTCTAAGGAGGTGGTACTTTTGTTTTTTTTTCCTTTATAGATCATTTTTTGATGGCATTGCAACTCTGTGTAGCTGCATAGATACATGCACCTGACAACTAATAAAAAAAGTACATTTAAATTCTAATTATTCACTTGTATATTACAATCTTTAAATACTTAAATACAATATAAAGGATTGCATTATTATGCTTGAAAGCAGCTTTTCAGATCAATTTCACTGGACAGTCACAGAGCACTCATAGACTCTGCACTATTAGGCCCTACCTTTCAGAAAATAACTTTTTGTCTTCATAGAGCAAAGGATTATCTCAGTACTTGCCTATATATCTGAATAAACACAGTACCACAATCACATTTTAGGTACATGCGCCAATATCTGACTTCGTTCTTTAGCAGCTGTATGACTCTGTTTATCCGTATGCAACTGGTTGAACATGTACCTGAGTGCCCGTGTTACAGAATAAAGGATTATGTCAGTGTATCTGCAATTGCTCTTATTAGTGCTGCATGTAAACATGCTATCTGAGGATGCCAATGAATGTAGAAGTGTCCCTGTTTTTCTGTTAGTGGCTGAGACATAGCATCCACTCTTTGGAAACATGACTATGAATTCCTTGTTGACTTCTTTATTCTTTGTACTGCTCAGGTTATGGATCTGAAAATGTATGAGTATGTTTCCAAAACTGAGAGGTACATTTTCTAATCACTTAAGCACCTTGCAGCGTGTTTCATGGAATGCCTACAGCCTGTCAGAGAGATAAAATATTTGAAAAAATACATCCGTTTGAGTCTGTACAAAGTAGTGTTATATGACAATTTGAGTGGCCAGTGACACAGTACTCACAGGCTCTGCACTACTAGCACTCACCCTTCAGAGACACACTATTTGGATATATGAAAAGGTTGTGTTAGTACTTCCATATATAGCTGAGTTAATATACTTGTCTACATCTAATTGCACGAAGACGTATTTTAGTACATCTGCCTGTTTTAGTACCTGTATAACTCTGTTAATGTGTACAAAAGTAGATTTCCTAAACATTTAAGCAGATTACTGCATGCTTAATGGAATATCTACAGCATTTCAGAGAGCTGACATATTTCAGCAGGTTAGCAGCTGAGTACAGGAAAAGATTGTATTAGTGTTTGACTATATAGCTGAATAAACATAGTTGACTACCTCTAGTAGGACCAAAATGTGGGTTTGAGGCTTCACAAAGCAGTTTTACAGAGTAATTTAAGTAACCAGTGACAAAGCATATGTGCATATATATCTAAGTGAATGTACCTGTCTAGCTCTAAGAGTGCCATGAGATATTTTAGTAACTCTGCTGCTATGTGAATGCCTCTTTTAGAACCTGTATGAGTGTCAAATTTATATGTAGGAACCTGAACATATGCTTCGGAGCCTCTGTTAGGGAACACAAGGGAAAGTGAGTGTATCTGCAATTACTTTTGCTAGTACTGCACACATAATTGCTTTGTGAGTATGTCAGTGAATGTTGAAGTGTACCTGTTTGTCTGTCAGTGGCTTTGACACAGGATCCATGCTTTGCAAACATGAATTTCAGTCCCTTGGCGAGTGGTATTCTCTATGTAATGGTTGGCTTAGAGATCTGAATCTCCATGAGTACGTTTCTAAAACTGAAAAGTACGATTCCTAAATATTTAAGCACATTGGAGCATGTTTGATAGCATACTTATAGCATGTTACAGAGCTAAGCTATTTGCAGTAAAACGTGAGTTTGAGACTACACACAGCAGTTTTACAAACCAATTGCAGTGTCCACTAACAAGGCACATACAGTTTCTGCAGAATAAAGCCTTGCCCTTCAGGAAACCAAAATTTGTCTGGATACATGAAAAGAATATGTGACATCATGCCTGTATATATGCTTCATATATCTCTACAGTGCATGTTTTTCCCTTTCAATGCTGATTCCTATAGACCTCTTCTAAAATGCAATAAACAAGAGTAGAAGTCCCAGAATTCAAAGACACACATTCTTTGTGAGCAGCACAAGATGTATAGACATGTAAAACTTTCACTTCTTCTAATACATTGTTTACTATACGTTCAACCCTTAGCATAGCTTAGGTTTTTTCTGGCAATTAGACCATGCAGTAAAGCAGCACATTTATAATATTCACTTCCATGGTAAGAGATTGTGAACCAACCTCTCACACACTTACTCCACACCCTAGAGAAATTACATCTTAGTCACCTATTAAGAAAGATATTAAAGTACTTACACTAGCATACATACATCTTATCAGGTACTTAAATACCTTTCTATATGTTTCATACTCTCTTTTTACAATCTCACATAGATATATGAATTTTTAATCAAAATTAAAAGTAATTGACATACCTGAAAATTGAGTGCTTTGCAGAAATATTTTCTTTCTTATTTGCTCTTATCCAATAGATTCAATACTCTTAGAAATTGTCAAAACTGAGCATAAGAATGGGTCAGCACTCATAGCAACCATAATTGACAACCTTTTCAACTTTGCACTGTGTGATAATGCAGTTAAGAGCAAATAAAAATATCCCTTCCATTTTTAGTTTTGCAAGCACACTTCTGAATGGTTACTATGTGTTAACCATTTAATGCACTTTTCCAAAGAACCAAGTATGGTACACTTGTTTTATTGGATTGCAAAGTAATCGGGATGATTGTGACATATTCACAGAGAAAAATGGGTGTCTAAAAACACATTTAGCTTCACAGTTTTATAAATTCAAGAGCATAGTACACTTTATTAGCATTTTCTCTCTTGGAAAGTAAACACTTAACACAGGTTAATGAGTACAAACTCTCTTAATTTTTAGAAAGACAAAAGTCACTCTTTAACGCCCTTCCCCAATATACTCATAGCACAGTTACCATAGAAACTTACTAGAATCAGTAGGTCACAAGTTTGCTGCACATTCTAGAAGGGGCATACTGGTTACAAAATTAGCTAAAGGAGTTGTGGTTTACTGTACCGAAACAAAACCATATCTAAGTTTGTAGTACAATTTTTATTTTTACCATAGCCAATGAAAGAACTACTTACTTATCTTTTGAGAAGACTACCTAACTTCAGTCACCTACAGTCTCACCTCACAATACCCAATCAAATGTATGTATTTTTTTAAACCAGGAGCACACCTCCATTTTGACTGCATCCCATTGTCAAAACTGCCTCATTCAGCTCCAGCCTTCTCCTGACTGCTACTACTGATGGTTAGAGTGTGAAGTTTTGGACACAGCTATGTGTTTTGGGCTAGAGAGGCAGCTAGAAAGAGTGGCATCGACAGGGACCTAGGTTTGCCTAATGTGGACATTAATTGAATTGGCCAGAGAGTGTTAAAGTGAAATAAATTGCTGCCTATGGTTGAAAGCATTAGAGATTGCCAACTCCCTGACCTCATGAGTCTGCACTGTGGTGGTAATGACCTAGCACATTTGACTAGGGTAGGACTAGAAAACATAATGAAGGATACCTTTGCACAATTGATTACACTTTTCCCTCAACCTGTCTTCGTATACTTCAACATAAGCAAAAGAGAGCAATGGAAGTGTTCAAATCAATTCTGTCCTCAGACTGTCAAAGCCAGGAAAAATGTTAATACAACTATTTCTGCGTTCCTCAGAGACCATAATATGGGCTGTATATATAACAACAAATTGTCAATATCTGACATCAATTATTACTCCACAACCACATATATGAGTCTCTGTGTCACTACATAACTACATAAACAAAAGTTTGAACGAGTGTTTCTATGGCTAACTGAATCACAACCTCTTTCACAATAGGTATTACACTATGTTCAAGTCAGTGTGAGACTGGATGCATGAGACTCTCACTGAATCTGTGAGTGGTTGCATGAGTGTCTCAGTGGGTCTGGGAGTGGGTGCATAAGTGTCTGAGGGAGCCTGTGAGTGGGTGGGTCATTACTGAGTGGGTCTGTGAGCAGGTGCATCAGGGTCTGAGTGGGTCTGTGAGACAGTGCATAAGGGTCTGTGCATGTGTGCATAAGCATCTGAGTGGGCATGTGAGTGGGTGCATGAGGGTCTGAGAAGGTCTGTGTGTGGGTGCATGAGTGTCTCAGTGGGTCTGTGAGTGGGTATGAGAGGGTCTGAGTAGGTCTGTAAATGGTTGCATGAGAAAGTGAGTGGGTCTGTAGGTGGGTGCATGAATGTTTAATTCAGACTGTGAGGGTCTGAGTGGGTCTATGAATTTGTGCATAAGGCTCTCTGTGGATTTGTGAGTGGCTGCATGAGTGTGAGTATGTCTGTGAGAGGATACGTGAGGGTCTGAGTGAGTCTGTGAGACAGTGCACAAGGATCTGAGTGGGTCTGTGAGTGGGTGCACGAGGTCTGTTCAGTTCTGTTTGTGGGTGCATTACCATCTGAGTGGATCTGTGAGTGGGTTCATGAGGGTCTGAATAAATCTGGGTGTGAGTGCATGTGTGTCTCAGTATGTCTGTGAGCAGGTGTGTAAGGGTCTGAGTAAGTCTGTGAGTGGCTGAATAAGAGAGTGAGTGGGTCTTTAAGTCGGGGTGCATGACTGTCTCAATGGGTCTATGAGTGGGTGTGCGAGGGTTAAATTTGGTCTGTGAGATGGTGCATAAGGATCTCAGTGTGTCTGTAAGTGGTTGCATGTGTGTGTCTGTGAGAGGGTGCATAAAGGCCTGAGTAGGCCTGTGAGTCAGTGCATAAGGGTCAGAGTGGGTCTGTCTGTGACTGCAAGGGGGTCTGAGTAGGTCTGTGTATGGATGCATGACTGAGTGAGTCTGTGAGTGGGTGCGTAAGGGTTTGAGTGCGTCTGTGAAATACTGCATAGGTGTCTGAGTGGGTCTGTAACTGCTGAATTAGGGTCTGAGTAGGTCAGTGTGTGAGTGTGTCTCTAAATGAGTGCATGAGGGTCAAAGTGGGTGTGTAAGTGGGTTCATGAGTATCTGAATGGTTTTGTGAGTGTGTGCATGAGGGTCTGACTGTGTCTGTAACTGGGTGCATGAATGTCTGATTGAGTCTGTGTGTGGATGTGTGAGGGTCTGAGTGGGTCTGTGAGATGGTGCAAAAGGGTCTGCGTGAGTCTGTGAGTTTATGCGTTAGGGTCTGAGTGGGTCTGTGGGTCAGTGCTCGAAGGCCTGAGTGAGACTGTGAGTGGATGCATGAGTGTCTGTGTGGCTATGTAATTGGGTGAGTGAGGGTCTCAGTGGGTCTGTCAGATGGTGCATAATGATCTAAGTGGGTCTGTAAGTGGCTGCATAAGTGGTGTGTGAGAGGGTGTGTGAGGGTCTGAGAAGGTCTGTGAGTGGGTACTTGAGGATCTGAGTGGGTCTGTGAGACGATGTGTAACAGTCTGAGTGGGTCTATAAGTGGGTACATGAGTGTGTGAGTGGGTAAGTGGGTCTGTGACTGAGTGCATCAGTGTCTGAGTGGGTCTGCGAGTGGGTAAACAGAGTCTGACTGGATCTGTTAGTGGTTAGTAAAGGTTGAAGTGGATCTGTGACTGCCTACAAAAGGGTCTCATTGAGTCTGAGAGTAGGTATGTCAGAGTCTGAGTGAGTCCGTGAATGGGTGCATCAGTGTCTGAGTGAGTCTGTGAGTGGGTGCATAAGGGTTCTCATTGGGTCTGTGAGAGGGTGTGTAAGTGTCTGAGTGGCTCTGTGAGTGGATACTTGAGTGTGCAGGACTGTGAGCTGGTATGTCAGTGTCTGACTAGGTCTGTCATTGGGTGCATCAGTGTCTGAATTGGTCTATGACTGGGTGCATGAGTGTCTGAGTGGGTCTGTAAGAGCAAGCATGAGTGTCTCACTGCTGCTATGAGTGAATAAATTAATCTATGAATAACTCTCTTAATATTTGTGAATTCCTCACAATGTCACAAGGGGGGCCGCACTGAGCGTCACAACGTATAGGTGAATATTGCACAATGTGAACCTGAAATATTTTTAAGGGCATAATTTCACCCTCAAAGACCCCTATATCACATCCCTCGGGTCATGGTACCTCCACCCTGACCCCTTATGCCTGTTTAAAAGTCAGTTTTCAGCCCCAGGCACTATGTCCAGTTATATAAAATGGTAGCTGCAACTTTCTGGCCAGGTTGCGGTCAACCAATCACATCATTTTGAAGGCTCTGTGTCCCTCGAAATACAAATTTAGTTTCCTTTTATTATCTCCAGAACTACTGGGTGGACTCACACAAAATAAACGAAAGCGTAATCTGCAAATCGAAAGATAGCTTTCTGCCAAGTTTGGTGTAATTCCGCCTGGTGGTTCGGGCTGTAATCATGTCTAAATTGCCTTTGAGAATTAACATGTGAAACACAACTTTTTTGATCCCCCTTTTTCCCAGCCCCCGCTTGATTGGTCACCCCAAAGCTTTCTTTGTGCAACAATAATCACCCACAACTTGTGTGAAGATTCAACAAACAGGGCTAAAGATATAGGGAAGTCAAAAAATGCTTTTTCTATGGAAACATGGTCCTAACTATAACTACCTAGTGGCACCGACACTAGGTAATATATATATATATATATATATGTATATATATATATATATACCACCAGCAGGTAGTTATAGTTAGGAAGGGCATTTTATTTTGCCAATACCTTTGGTAGCGCTTGACGAATCTTCACAAAATATTCAAAATTTATACTTCAGTCAGTGCAGCTGCTGTGTTGAAAGTTTTGGAGTGATCCGTCAAGTGGGGCCCAAGAAAAGGGGGTTCCTGAAACACATTTTTCCCATAGGGATTTTGAATGCAACTACAGCCCGAACGGCTGAACAGAATTACACCAAATTTGGCTGCAAGCTAGGTCTTCCTCCAGAAAGTGCACATTTTGAGATTTGGTGTAAATTCATTCATTAGTTTCTGAGATATTAGAGTTTAAAATATCTAGATATATAGGGACAAGGATCCTCCTTAAATCTGGATCCGAGGAAAAGCACGGCCCTGATTGGCTGGCTCCAACCTGGCAGAAAAGTTGTGGCTGCCATCTTGTTTGACGCATCGGCTGGGAGGGTGGGAAAAGAAGAGTGCAAAAACACATGAAGGGCCAGGATACAGGTATCCTGACTCCATAGAACACAAAGAGGGGTCACTTAGGGACCTCTTGTGGACAAATTTTTTTTTTCTTTTTTTTTCTGATCCACAGATTCAGCTGTGGATCCATGGATCCAGAGATAAATTGAAAAAAAAAACACCCACTGCATCCACCCTCATGCTGCCCACAGCCGAAGGTCATGCACTGCTTGGGTATGAGTGCATGCAGGAGCCCCCTGAGGGCAGGTGTGGCAGTAGCCCTGATCTGCTTCCCAGGGAGGCAGAAAGGCCACAAAGCACCAGGGATGTTTTTGAAAATGGGCATGAACAGTGCCCCCACCCTTCCCACATACAAATGGGCACATCACTCTGATGTAGATGGGGGTTATTACCCCGAATATGCCACCCTGTTGGGCAGAAAGCCCATTAGACACCAGGGACTGTTTTTGTGTTAATGTACGGGTGGGGGGTGCCCAGAATGGGTATGGCAATGCCCCACCCCAAAAAAGGCCACAATATTTCTGTCCCCTGGGGTGCTGATGGGGATTGTTACCCCTGATCTGCACCATGGGGGGGGGGAGGCAGAAAGCCCACTAGACACCAGGGAAGAATTTTGTTAAAAAAGAGGGGATGGGGCATGACCCCAAATAAATGGGGTCAAAGTATTTCTACCCCCCTGGGGGGGAGATGGGGTAACTACCCCCAATCTGCCCCTGGGGGGCAGCCAGCCCCCAAGACCCCAGGGAATAAAAAAAAAATAGAGGGGTGGGGGAGGTCCACCATAATGAAGGGGGTAACAGTCTTTTTGAAAATGTTGTGGGATCCATGCAAGCCATACCTTCCCGCACTCCCCCGGGTGTCCAGTTTTCAGAAATATCTGGGTTTGGTAGGTTTGCCAGAGGGTTGCCAAGCCCAGGACCAAAAATGCAGGCGCCCGCTAGCAAAAACAGGTAATTTTGTGATAGATAACTTCACAATGCTTTATGGGCCCTTCTCTGTCGCAGGCACTTGGTCCACCCACACAAGTGAGTTAGCATTTTGATCTGGAGACCTTAGGGAATGCTAGGTGATAGGTGGTAGGAAATTTGGGGCTCCCTTCAGTTCCAAAACTTTCCATCACAGAAATTTGAGGAAAATGTGTCTTTTTAGACAAATTTCTAGGTTTGCAAGTGATTCTGAGTAACAGAACCTGGTTAGAACCACACAAGTCACCGCATCCTGGATTCATCTGCAAGTCTAGTTTAAAAAAATGTACAAGTTCCCATGGGTTCCCTAGGTGCCAGCTGAGCTAGGGCCCAAAATCCACAGCAAGACACATTGCAAAAAAAGGGTCAGTTTTCGGTGGAAAAATGTGATAGTCCATGTTGTGTTCTGGGCTGTTTTCTCTCGCAGGCACAAGTGAGGGACCATTTTTATTGGGAAACATAGGGGAACACAGAATAGTAGAACACATGTTTTTACCAATTGTCTTTCTTTGCATTTGTGCCTTCCAAATGTAAGACAATGTGTACAAAAGAAGTAATTTTGAGAAATGCCCTCTAATTCACACGCTAGTATGGGTACCCCCAAATTCAGTGATGTGCAAATAACCAGTGCTTCTATACTCCATATCTTGTGCCTATTTCAGAAATACATAGGTTTTCTTGATACCTATTTTTCACTTTTTATTTTTTATAAAATGAATTACAGTATACCCGGTACACAATGAAAAACCATTGGAAGGTGCAGCTCAGTCATTGGCTTTGGGTATTTCGAGTTCTTGGTGAACCTACAAACCCTATATAGCCCTGCAACCAAATGAGTCCAGCAGATGTAACAGTATATTACTTTTGAAAATGTGCCGTAGTTAGAAGAAGTTACAGATGAAAACCTAGAAAACAAGTGGGTGTTTTTTTCCAACTCAATTTCATTTTTTTATTTTAATTGTTACTTTCTATGCGAAAACCTTGAAGGATCATCAAAATGACCTCTTGTTAAATTCAGAACTCTATCTACTGTTTACTTTCCAGAAATGTGTAGCTTTTCAGGATCTACTATTGGTTTCACATCCATTTCTGCCATTAACTGGACAGAGGTTGAAATAGTAAAAATTGGCTATTTCCCAGTAAAATGGCAAAACTGTGTTGAAAAAATTGGGTTTCTGATTCACGTTTTCCTGTTCCTGAATCAGGGAAGATGGTGATTTTAGCAACGCAAACTCTTCATTGATGCCATATGCAGGGGAAAAACAGACACATTCTTCTACAGTAGTTTCCCCCCATTTTTCCCAAACAAAATGCAGCTGTATTTTGGCTACTTTCTTGGTCCCCTTCTGAGGAAACCACAAACCCTTGGTAGCTTTAGAATCTCCAGAACATTGGGGAAAAAAAGAACACAAATGTGGCATAGATACCTTATGTGGATGAAAAATTATGGGGGCCCAAGTGTGAACTTCCCCAAATACCCAAAATAAGCTTAGCACAGTGGGGGGGGGGGTTAGCAAATAAGAGGCTAATAGTAAATAAATATATAGATTTTTATGTCTGTTATGTATGCATTTGTGAATGGAAGTGTCAGTGTATGCGTAAGTATGTGTTTTGTTTTGTCAGTGTATGCAGCAGTTTGTTTCTGGGTGTCTCAGTGTATGCATCAGAGTGTGCCTCGGTATGTCACTGTATGTATACATGTGCCCCTGGGTGTGTCAGTGCATCTATCAGTGTGTGCCTGAATGTGTCAGTGTATGCATCACTGTCTGTCTGGATGTGTTAGTGTATGCATCGGTAAGTGCCTGGGTGTATCCGGGTGTGCATCAGTGTGTGCTTAGGTGTGTCAGTATATGCATCAGTGTGTGCCTGAGTGTGTCAGTGTATGCATCAGTGTGTGCCTGGGTATGTCTGTGTATTCCTGAGTGTGTGTCTAGTGTGTTAGTGTATTTATGAATGTGTGTCAGTGTATGCACCAGGGTGTGCCTGAGTGTGTCAGTGTATGCATCAGTGTGTGCCTGGGTATGTCTGTGTATGCCTGAGTGTGTGTCTGGTGTGTTAGTGTATTTATGAATGTGTGTCAGTGTATGCATTAGTGTGTACTTAGGTGTGTCTGTGTGTGTCTGGGTGTGTCAGTGTATGTATGAATGTTGCATGGATGTGTCAGTGTGTGCATCAGTGTGTGCCTGGGTGTGTCAGTGTATGCATGAGTGTGTGTCTGGGTGTGTTAGTGTATACATCAGTGTGGTCAGGGTGTGTCAGTGTATGCATCAGTATGCACTTGGGTGCATCAGTGTAGGCATCAGTGTGCACATGGGTCTGTCAGCGTAGGCATCAGTTTGTGACTGGGTGTGTCGGTTTATGCATCAGTGTATGCCTTGGTGTCTCAGTGTAAGTAAGAGTGTGTGTCTAGGTGTGTTAGTGTAGTTAAGAATGTGTACATGGGCGTGTCAGTGTATGCACCAGTGTATGCCTGGCTCTGCCAGTGTATGCATCAGTGTGTGTCAGTGTATGCATCAGTGTCTGGGTGTGTTAGTGTATATATAAATGTGTGCCTGGGTGTGTCAGTGCATGCATCAGTGTGCTTGGGAGTGTCAGTGTATGCACCAGTGTGTGTCTGGGTGTGTTAGTGTATGTATATATGCGCATGGGTGTATCAGTGTATACATCAGTGTACCTGGGTGTGTCGGTGTATGGGTGTATCAGTGTATGCATCAGTGTGCCTGGGTGTGTTAGTGTATGTATCAATGTGTGCCTGGGAGTCTCTGTGTAGTCATCAGTGTGTGCCTGGGTGTCTCCATGTATGCACGAGTGTGTGCCTGGGTCTGATAGTGTATGTATGAATGCGTGCCTGGGTTTGTCAGTGTATGCATCATTGTGTGCTTGGAAGTGTCATTGTATGCTGCGGTGTGTGTCTGTGTTTTGGGTACACTAGCACGTCCAAGAGCTTGATTACAGTAAGGTGCTGTTGCTTGAAACATTCAGACTTATTTGGGTATATTCATTATATCCTTGAATATCATGTTTGCAATAGCCAATGCTTGTTAAATGTCTCATTTTTATAACCAGTGCTTGTTGATTATGCACATTGTATCCAACAAACTTGTTGGACCAAGTCCAGGGGTCCAACATTTACACCAAGCTAGATTTGTGCAGCGCATATCACCTGATCTATGTCAAGGAAGGAGACGAATGGAAGACCACCTTTAGGACAAAGTTTTGTTTGTTTGAATACACCTTGATGCACTTTGGGCTTTGCAACACCCTGGCAGCATTCTACATGAGTTCCTGGATGTTTGTGCTGTCATCTATATAGATGACATCTTGAAATTCTCTAAACATAAGCATGAACACACTCAGCACATCAGGGCCATTTTGAAACGTCTGCGTGAACACTCCCTGTATGCCAAATTAGAAAAATGTTCCTTTAACATTACCATGACCATGAAAAAGTAAAAACTATTCTCCCATGGCCAATCCCTACATCTGTTAAGGACACCCAAAAGATTCTTGGTTTCGCCAATTTGTATGGACACTTCATCCCGCACTTCTCAGACATAGTGGTCCCCATAACCACCCTATTAAAGAAGGGACAACCATTTATCTGATCTTGGGCAATGGATCAGGCCTTCACAACTCTCAAAAGAAGTTTCACTTTTGCTCCCGTTTTACTCCACCCAGATCCTGAGCAGCCATGTTATGTTGAAAGCTGAGGCTTCCCCATTCGCTCTGGGAGGTGTGTTATCTGGAAGGTGTGTTATCGCAAATAGATCCACTAACAGGGCATCTCCATCCTGTAACCTTTTATTCTAAGAAACCCCTTCCAGCTGAACACAATTATATCATTGCTGAAAGAGTACTATTAGCTATTAAAACTGCATTTACTGAGTGGTGACATCACTCGCTGGCAGCAAAACACTCTGTCACCATCTACACCGACCATAAGAATTTCTAAGGCTTTGACCCCAAGACAAATGCACTGGCTTCACTTCTTCAGCAATTTTGATTTTAGTATCATATACAAACCAGGGACCAAACAACTTCTGTCAGATATCTTGTCATGTATAGGTCATCCAGAGGATGCTAGTTCTTGTAACCCTCCCAGTGTAATACCGCAGACACAGTGCTAGTTCTAACCACAATGGATACCTTCATGGATAATGTCAAGTATGCATCTCATGCCCTCCCCACTTAGCAGTGGCTCAGAAAACCATATAGTAAGATCATACAGGGCTATTACTTACATGCAGGGAAATTGTACATTCCAACACAGGAATTGCAACATCAAGTACCAGTCTGGAATTGTGATTCCGCTCGGACACCCAGATATACAAAAGACTTTTAGAAACTGTTCACAAAAATGTTGGTGGAAAACCATGCGCCAAAATGTTTATGACCATGTATATTCATGCCCAACATGTGCTTGGAATAAATCCTCACACCTTGCACACAGTCTGCTTGGATTTTATTACAGACTTACCAGAATCTAACAAACATACTACATTGTTATAGTAGACCTGTCAAAAATAGCACATTTCATACCACTCAAGAAATTACCAATGGGTGCTGAGCTTAGCACTCTGTTCCTACACCATAAAGTCAAACTCCATGGCTTGCACATGAAAATTATCTCAATTCGTGGCAGTCAATTCACATCAAGATTCTGGAAGGCCTTTTGATCTTCACTTGGCACAGAAATAGCCTTATCCACTACTTACCACCCTCAAATGGATGGTCAAACAGAGAAAGTTAACCAGACATTAGAAAAGACACTCAGGTGCCTCCTACCCTCACTAACAGGGAGTTGGGACCAAGTCCTACCATTGGCAGAATTCACATATAATAACTTGGTCCACTCAGGATTACAGTGCTCACTGTTCTATTTTCTCACTGGCACCCATCCCCGTAATCTCTTGGTAACCCTTCCAGACATAACCCCTTCAGTCCTTTCCATCACTGAAGGAATAAAGGTCTTACAGGACATCCAATGGAAAGTGAAAAACAAGCTAGATAAACACAAGACCCAACTGAAATTACAAGCTGACAAATACGGAAGCTCTGAACCCACATACCAAATTGGACATTTAGTATTGCTCGCTATCCTGAACATTACCCTAGCAGGTCCCAGAAAACTGCAACCACGTTATCTAAGGCCATTCAAGATCACACAAGTTTTAGGGCCTGCAACTACCTCCCGAATATATGATACATACCATCCAAACACCAGACCTAATTCACCACGCCACCCAGTCATTGTCAATAGGCATCAGAAAAATGAGGTACATTGCATTTTAGATGATAAGCTAATCCATGGTAAATTGCATTTTCTGATAGATTGGAAAGGATATGATCCTTCTGAACATTTTTGGGAACCTGCATCTTTCGTTCATGACCCTCCTTTGGTGCGACAATTTAATCGCACAAAACCATGCCCAGCACGTCGGCCTTTGAGCGGGAGAACTGTTTTGGGTACACTATCGCGTCTAAGAGCTTGATTACAGTAAGGTGCTGTTGCTTGCAACATTCATACTTATTTGGGTATATTCATTACATCCTTAAATATCAAGTTTGCGATAACCAATGTGTTGGAAAGTGCATTATTGGTAAGGGCAGGTGAGTACCTACACTTAACAATAGGCCACAAATCCCCCACTTAGGTCTAGTCAGGATCTCAGTAAATGAATCCTGGCTCAACCCGTGGTAGCGTGGCAATGAGCAGAAGGCTTAACTTAGAAGACAGGTGTGTAAAGCAGCAGTTTCCAACCTGTGGTCCGCAGACTCCCAGGGGTCTGTGACACATTTCCAGGGGTCCACAGGCCTGGGATGGCAGGAAGGCACAAACGAAACGTGCGTGTTTTTATATTTATTGCTTCATTTGTGCAACAGCTTTAAAAGCACTGCAAAAGTTCCATGCACATTCAGCAGCTTTCAGGCAAAAATAAAAGCATCAAGATAACTCTAGTGATTAATGCACCTGCTGAAGAGAGATGCGAGTTTTGTCTAGTGGCACTTTTGACTCATCTAAGGTAGCTCAGGTGGTTAATATGCCTGCTGCAAAGAATGTATTTCATGTAAAGAACAGTATTTCATGTGCATAACACAGTGGATTACTGCTTTTGTCACAGAGATTCTTTTGTTACAGTACAGTTCATAAGTTACAATCGTAAATTAACACAATTAGGTATGAACTGTCGTCGAAGAGCTGAATGCAAACTGCATGGCACAAATTAGAATGTTATTTTTTTCAGTCTTTCATTAAGATTATGCTGCTAAAAAAGAGGTTTGCTGGTGCAGAAATACATTCTTATTATTAAAGTCAACACTAACCACTGTGTTATGTTCTGAATCCTGAGTTTGTGCTTCTCCAGACCAAGCACTCTTAGAAAATGCTTACCAGTGTGGATGACGTCAATCTTACACCTTGTAGTCCCCTGTAAAGTGCTCCAACACCCTACACTGGTATGAGAGGTGCTATAAAACAAATACATTACATATAAAACACAAGCTATGGAGAGATGAGAGACCCTTATGGTTTTACTTTCTTTCCCTACCACATATTTATGTAAAAAAGCTTACTCAGATCCTATGTACCATAAAAAATAAAAACAGAAATCACTTGGGAAATGCAGAATCTGACCTTAGGATTCGGATTTCCTAAATAAAACCGAACTTTTAAAAGTTAGTCTCCAAATGCAGTGCCAACCTTTGCATTAAAAGTTTTAGATTTTTGCCTATTTGTTTGACATAAAGTAATTATATCTTCAGTAATTTGGGTATTTGTATAGTGTGTACCATTTTGTGTATTTTTTGCGAATTACTGTTTTAATGTCTGAAATGTAATCATACAAATTGCTTGGGGTCCCCAGCTTCCAGCGGTGATTCACTGGGGGTCCTCAGGTGTCAAAAGGTTGGGAACCACTGGTGTAAAGCATTTAAAAATGACAAAACAGTAAATGAGTAATACAAAGAACACAATAAAAATCCATCTCCAATTTATAAACTTAGACTATATTGTTGTCTTTAAAATGACACCAAAATGAAAAAAATCCAATGAAGGGAACTGGAGATATGAATTTGGAAAGAATAAATGTGTTTTAGTGCATAGAAACTAAAATTGCCATTCTGGATATCTGTTTGCACCTCAAACGGGGTAAAGTCAAAATTTGAGGTCGACCACGATGGAGCCCTGCTTGGCTACAGCAAGCGGGAGACCTCGGTCAACAGTTTACCTTCGGACTTAGGGGCTGATTTAAGGGTCCATATTGCCTCCTTGCACCACATTAGCATCATTTTGTTATGCTAATGTGGCCAAATGAGGCCCAAAAAGCAGCGCCAAATTCACAAAGTGGAGCAATGCATAGATTGTGCCACTTTGTAACCCTTTGTGCTACATTATGCCTGCATGAGGCATAATGAATGCAAAGGGGGTGTTCCTCCATTAGGTGAGGCAGAAAAAAATGGTGCAAAGAAATCTGAAAGATTTCTTAGCATCATTTATTTTGGCACATTTAACACCTGCTCAGAGCAGAGCAATGGGCTTTACAGGATTAGAGTCAACATTTTTGATGCTAATCCTGCAAAGCTCCGAACTAACGTCAAAAATGTTGACACAAGTTCCCCTAACTGCTGCCATGGTTCGCCAGATCTTAGATATGGCGCACACATGATGGTGTTAGGGAGTGCTAAGGAATGCAAGAAAGGTGACACTGCATTCAGTACAGCACCACTTTTCTTAAATCAGGGCCTTAGGGCAAGATTTAATAGAAAATGATGGTTCACGCCGCTGCACCAAATTTGGCAGTGTCGCGCACCATCATTTTCAAAATGCAGGGATGCGCCATATTTATTGGAATACGGCTCACCCCTGTGTTTCCCCATGCGCCGGTGCTAAATTTGCTCCCGTGCACCAATGCAACCTCCCTTGCACCATAGTGCAATAATGGCTGCGTTGAGGGGGAGATTGTTTTTGTGCGGGAAGGAACACCTGGGGTGGCGTTAGATTTTGGCGCTACCTCAGGTTTGCGAAAACTCGTAAATCTGAGGCAGCTTCAAAATGCAATGGGTGTCGGCAACCCCCATTGCACACCCATTCCATGCAAAGTGCTGCATGTGAAGGAGCCATATTTACAAGGTGGTGTTCAGCCACAAAAAGTAAATATGGAGCAGGACATAGCGCCACCAGAGCATCACAAAAAGTGACGCTTCGGTGGCACTAGGGGCTTAAATATGCCCTTAGTCTTTTTCTTGAAGATTTTCTTCACCAAGACGAAGTCGCAGATTGGAACTGACCTCCCTGGAGCCCTCTCCATGCGTCACAGGAGACCTCAGTGAAGAATTCTTCCTTCGGACCTAGATGATTTTTTGTGATGGACATCTTCATCCAGCATGAGCTTGAAATTTGATCGATGTCCCTGGGGCCCTCATGGGATGTACTGCCCAGAAAGTCCTGGTCAACTTTTTACATTCGGACTTTGTCACTTTTTTTTAGCTTTTTCTCTCTGACGGTGGAAGACCCTCCACAGCAAGACAACTTTGAGTCAAAGTTGTCGGATTGCCTTTCCAGGAGCACTCGGTGAAATTATAGAAGTCTGGGGCTTTTCCGCGGTCAACGAAAGCCGGCTTGACTCACAATGTCGGTTCGGTCTCTTTATGGAATGTTTTACCAAAAGTTCTCCAATCTTCTTAAAGCTTCTAGATCAGAAGGTCTTTGAAGGTCCTTTAGGAGTCCACAACTCACCTCAAGGTTCCAGAAGCTCTGAGTTTCTCCTTGAGGGTTAGGACTCCAACTCCCAGAATGCACCTGGTTCAAACCCAAAAATGACCACTAGCCACCTGTCAGCTGGTCAGTTTCTTCAGGCTTTGATGCAGGGTACTCTGGTTAGATGTTTTCTACCTGTAGCCAATAGGGTGTCCCTTCTTGAACCAGTTGAAGACAGGCAAAGTCATTTTTGTGGTGAAGCCCAAGTGTGCAGTTGGTGCAGTCCTTCAGAGTGCAGTGTCCAGATGCAGGTCAGAGGTCTAGCAGGGCAGTCCTTCTTCTTCTATCTTTGTTATTTGTAGGGATCTGAGGTGGGGGTGCAGCTCTGCCAATTTTATCCTTGCGTCTGGGTTAGATAGCAGGCGGCCCTCTTGGCCATCACATGCTGGCCACCACCCTCTTGGATGACCCCTTCCTGGGAAATGTTGCAAAAATCAATTCAGGGAGCAACATTCTCCCCAAATCCAAAATGGTAGAAATTCAATCTTGGAGGTTAGGTCTGGCTGAGTCCCAATCACTGGTGTGGCTAAGTTCCTTTAACACAACCCTCTCCAGGCCTCTCCCCACCTAATCTGGGGAGAACCTGGTTGTCTGGGGTTGCAGGAGATGGGGAAGCCCTGAGGTGCTACAAATGTCCTTCCTTCCTTTGAAGTCCAGTTTGTCTGCTCTCCTCCCATCCTCTATCACCATCTGCTGGGACAGATCTCCCCCCACAGGCACTTCCTTGGCGTTCACCCCAGGCCACTTCACACCTCATCAAGTCAGCTTGGCCAGGCTGCCAGAGGCTGGCCAATCAGAGAAGGGCACTACAGAGCTGAAACTGGCATCTTTTAGAAAGAGTTCTAAAACTCTTTCTAGGTGCAGGTTATCTTAAATTAACAGTGGCAAGTTATTGGATTTATTATACCGTTGTATTTGATACCAAACATGAAATATTTAGCTCAAATGGAGACTTTATTAATTAAAAATAAAGTCTCCCCATGTTTGTTTATGGAGCCCACTGACTACTGCGAGGGAAAACAAATTTGGCTATTTTTACATCACCAGGGCTCATAAAACATCTTTTATAAGGACTCTGCCTATACTTACATAGCACCCAGCCCTAGGGGCACTTAGGGCTGGCTTATGTGTAAAAATGAGGTAGTTTAAGCCTTTGGAAGTACTTTTAATTCCAAAGTCGAATTTGAAGGTAACATTAATTTAAAATCAGCCAGCAAGGCAGGCTTGCCTTCAAAATGACCCTGGAAACCTCAATGGTGCACACCGCCTATGATGGGGTCCCTAAACCTACATGCCCTACCATATACTGGAGACTTATAGGTAGGTTGACATAGGCAATTATAATTAGCCTAATTTGCATACTTATTTTATACCAAGCACAGGCCCTGAGACTGGTTAGAGGTACCCAGGGCACCATCAGAGTCAGGAAAACACCAGCATAAATAAAAAATGGGGCAAAACGTTAGGGGGCTCCTGCAATCAGACCAGTTTTCCCACACAATGCTTGTTAAATGTCTCATTTATTATAACCAATGCTTGTTGATTATGCACATTGTATCCCACCTGCTAAACTCGTGGCAACTGTACCAATGTGCTCTGAAATGAATATGTGTCACTATCAGGAGGATAATTGCTCATTTCATCAATAACCAACCAACTGCCTTTTCACCTGCTCCAAATGTAACTACCAAAATGTGAGGTCTTCACAATGTAATCTGTACTGAATATGTGCCACAATCAGGAGGATAATTGGTCATTTTGTTCAAAAGCAATCAACTGCCAAAAGGCACATGTGTACATTTGATTATTTAGGGATGGTTGTGAGGCTGAGGGCTTGCTTGGCTTCGTACCTAATGCCCGCTCACCTGTCCCCAGTCAAGTCAAGTTCCTTGTCCTTCAGGATGTATCCAGTCAAGTTCCAGTGTTCCTCCTTCTCTGACCAGCTTCCAGTCGAGTTCCAGCATTTCTCGTCCTTCTGACAGGCTCCTGTCAAGTTCCAGCGATTCTCACCCTCCGGTCAACTTCCTGCGGAGTCCTGGCTCTCCTCTTCCATCTTCTGCTGATTATCCCCCATTTCCCATAAAAGAGGGAAAATAAGAAAGGTGAACAAACCCAGTTTGGGTTCTTCTGAAGTTTTCAAGTAAGTAACTTCCCTTCAAGGTAAAGAAAGGTTAATCGCCTAATGCTCGCTGAACTAAAATCAAAGGACCAAAACAGAGCCCTATCTTTTTAAATGATTTATGAAATCGCATGATTTATCCTTTGGGTGGGAATCCAAGCTACAACTACACAGACATTAAGGAAAGAAGTATTTCCTGTAACAGGCACTTCCATGAGAAATTAGGAGATTGGAAATAAAGCAAGTCTATCAAAACTATTATTAGCAAGGGATTACACTGGAATACAAAGAACCCCTTCAGTCAAATTGAAAGTTTTTGGGTTTGGACATTGCTTCAGAGACTCTGTGAAAGTATTGTAAAAAGAAGAAGAGACATGTTCAGACATATTTAAACATATGTAAAGAATGCCCTATTTGTCAACAATAACTGACATTAGGCAATGGATAATCCCACAATAGTTTATGCAAGTTCAATCTATTAATGAAATAGTTCTTTTGCAGCCCAGAATCCTAAAAAGCAAGAACCCAGTATTGTGAGAAATCAGAAGTCCTGACGCCCAACACGACATGCAGTACAGGGTCCAGCAGTCCAATTCTTCAGTCCCCAAAGCAGAAACTGGTATTTTCTCTTTTTCTCTTCCCAAACCCCTTCTCCTTGAGGACTAGCGAGAGGACAATGTACTCCTCATTGTGGTCACATTAGTCCTCACCAGGATATGGGAATTGTCATCGCCCCATCGGAACACCTGGAATTCAGGTGAGTGTTTCACATAGAACAGCCTGGGTGTGTTAGTGTAGGTATGAATGTGTGCATGGGTGTTTCAGTGTGTTCATCAGTGTGCCAGGTCATGCTTCAATATATGGTTGGGTGTAACAGTGCATGCATAAGTATGTGCCTTGGTGAGTTAGTGCGTGTACACGTATACATGTAGATATATTACTGTTTTCATTACTCTGTATTAGTGTATCAGTGTATTTATCTATGTCTGCTTTGGTGCAGTTACGAAAGGTTAACGGAGAGATACA
This sequence comes from Pleurodeles waltl, assembly GCF_031143425.1. Lineage (NCBI taxonomy): Eukaryota > Metazoa > Chordata > Amphibia > Caudata > Salamandridae > Pleurodeles > Pleurodeles waltl. The sequence continues at coordinate 337,803,221 of NC_090444.1, read as the reverse complement.
TAATTAGTAACCTACAATATTCCAAGGAATGGATCCATTAATCTGTGTTAAAAAAACATAAATAGAACTTAAAGATTCATATTATGTTTGTCTATTAAAGTTTTACAATCTGTAATAAACAAAGCTATTGTTCATAATAAAACACAACAAATGTATTCCATTGTATAGAAATTATGCATAATATTTAAGCACCTTATTATTCCTTTTTCCCTGTTCTTAGCTTCCACCTTTTTACACAATACATGACGTGTTGTATAGAGACTCATTACTGAACAGTGGGGGAAAAAACAATCATATATACTGGAACTAAACCCCATAAGTGCATAGTATGTTATTTTAAATCAACATTACTGTGTCATACTCACTACAGATAATTACCTGTTTCACCTATACAGTAATATGATAGATATCAGCTTAATGTAAGTATTTTTCTAAATTAAGAGTGTTATAATGCAAGTAATATGTATGAAGAATAATAGTAGATGTAAAGCATTATAAAGACATCATCCTTGGTGGGCTGCATGATGCTGTAGAATCTGGTAATCCATTAACAACGAGTAGGGTATGTCAGTGTTTTAAATCTTCTTCTTTTTAAAACTGTGCAGCTGTGCTTGAGACATCTGTTTGATTGTCATGTTCTTTTTATAATATTCTGTCATTCCACTTAAATTTTTTGAAAATAAGTTGAATATCCAAATATATGTTTAACTTTATTAACTTTAGTACTATTTGTTTCTGTATGAAATAGTTGTTTGTCCTGGTTTGTAGTTTGCAATGTTTGTTTCCAAATTAGTGGTATGTCTGTTATTTTATTCCAGGAGTAAGTACATTTCAGTATTTGGAATTCCTTATGTAGACATCAACCTTGGTAGGCCATATGATGTCTTAACTTATTACATCAGAAATACCCGAAGTGTACTTTTCTCTTTTTTCAGTAATAATTCTCCTTAGAATGTTGGTTCAAGAAAGAGAAGGTCAGAATTTGGTAGTTTATAAAGAAATCTCTGCTTGAATGTAAGGTTGCTGACATTACACTCAGACCACCCAGGTGTATTTTATTAAGTATATGGTGTAGCATCAAGATATAATACTTACCCCTTCAAGAAAAATAATAGCTACACGGTTATATGTTTTACCAGAAATGGAGATTTGCCAGCTTTAAAATTTGTAATTTGTGTTTCCCATTTAGTTCCATCTGCAGTGCATCGCTGTAGCAATAGGACAAAATATTTACCAGTTCTTCTAATACTCAAAGTTGATAGAAGATCTGAGTTATATCTTGTGTAGGTATTTTTCAGTGATGCATCTTTAAACAATTTCTCAAAACTGACAGTTTTACAGTCTGGTAGAGTTAAGTAGATAAATCGTTCTGAATCTATTTGTGTTATGAAGAAAAATAACAATTTTCACAGTCATGCTGGCATGAGTAACTTGTTCCAAATATGCTGTCAATAGGAACCTTTTCTTCTTCTAAGATACCAAGTACAACCATCATGAACACGTGTGCATCTTCTTGAGTGTTTTGTGTGAAGTGTACAAATCCCCTGTACCCATCTACAAGATCTCTAATTTGAAATACAGAATATGTTTTAGTTCTATCACTTTCCAAGTGTTGTAACAAAGTTAAAAGTGCAGACCACAAGCTTTTGTCTCTTTTCTGTTCAATTGTGTGAACCAGTTGAGGTAAAGAGAACAGTGCATTTAAAACTACATTGGCATAGCAGTTGACTCAACACAGGTTCAATAACTAGTAACCAACAATTTCAGCAGCATTTTTACTATTTTTTCCTCCAAAACCTATGTTTTCTCTTTCTTGCTCTTTTTCTGAGGATTCACTGTCATTCCTTGAAACCTTTCGTTTTAGTAAGATTCTAGGCTTTTTGTAAACTGGATACTGTCCTAAATGAGGAGCATATACACTTCTCAAATGGTTATACTCTATCACACAACTCCAACCAGGATTTACTTTACTGTCATCAAGTTCTATCCGACACAAACCAGACAAAATTCTAACCTGTGACAATGCTACATATGACATACCTTCCTTGAATATGGTGCTGCTAATGTGAATAAATTCTGAACCTACACTTAAACCTTGAGATTTATGCATTATAAGAGCATAAGCTAGAGACACCAAATACTGCTTCCTCCGAACATACAAATCTTTTTAAAACCATGAAACGTGCAACAGAACTTGCTATCTGCAGTTCAACTTCAAGTTGATCAAACAAACGTAATTGCTAGATATTCAACCTCATTCCTCTTTTGAAATAAAATGAAATAAATAGTTTTACCCGTAGCTCCATTAACTAATCCTTCCCCAACATTTAAATTATACTGCAAAATTACCCTACAGTTTTTACAAACAATCCTGCAGTTTTGGAAATAGGCTTCTCCAAAGAATCCAGTTTTGACTGTAGTTTTTCAGTCAACAGTATTGTCACTCCTTGGTGTTCCATTTTATCAATTGCTGTGATACCCATTATTGGTCCTTTTTCCAATTGTGGCAATTGTTAATTAAAAGAGGTACATTCTTCAAGAGTAGGCATTAGCCACAATGGATTTTTGTTGTTGAATAAAGTCAAACATTAACTGTGCTGCAGAATTATTGGATGGACATTTGTTCTTTGTAAGTTGAGTTTGCAAGCAACTTTTCCCTTCTTTTGACACTACTCCTACTCTAATATCCTTCAGAATATTTCCATAGTGCATATCAGATGCTTGCCACATGTTTCTAAGAAGTTCTTTGTATTGGAAATTCAACCAAATGTTTACATTTATAATGCTTCCTAAAGAATTTTGAGCTTCTTAACATTGGCTGACTTTTGATGGGAGTTGCAATAAATCCCTAAAATCTCTGTCTTCAACATCTGTTATATTCTCAAATGGACAAAGGAGAGCATTACGTTTGAGACCATGTTCATCTCATTGATGATTACATGTTTCAATTTTGTTTTAAACTCTAGAAACTTCATGACAAGCTTTACCTTTTGGTACTCCAGTTTATTATTATGTTCAACAGCTAGCATAAGTAGACGATGCAAGGTAATTCCTGTGATATTATGTGCAAGTAATCCAGTTGGTGCTGTTACTACACATGACAAAACAGAGTCTGTAGTCCTCTGTAGGTAATTGGTTGGAACTTGGATTAGAAAGCTTTTCCCAGTGCCAGCTTGTTCACTGACATACAAAAGAATTGGATTAAAAGTTTAACATTTACATTGATATTTTTGTTGATATATATTTCTTTCTGCTCATCATTCAGTTTTTCAAGTAACTGTTCCAAGTCAACATTTTCTTCTCTTGCTTTCTGCATTGCTTTCTCCACGTCATTTGTCACTATAGCGGCTTCATTTTCGCTTATTGGCTGTCCAAGAAAATCTTGACCAAAAGGTACAGAACTCTGGCTGCTTTATGAACTATCCTTTGCTATCTCAGTTACAATTGTTTCCTCTTGTTCAATTTCTTAATTTATCATTTTCAGGTAGTTAGGACATGTTGGACACTCAATGCTGTCTTTTATAGCAATAAACGAGTCCCCATAGCAGTCATATTGTCCAAGTAACTCCATTTCTGACTGCCAAGGTTTGAATAGCTGGAAAAGTGCTAAGTAGAAAAAATATTTTTTCTCACGAGTGTGACAACTACGTTTTCTGTGGTTTATTAGGTTACCACTTGCACGTTGAACCTGTGAGAAAACAGGGCTGATTGCAGAGGCCCCCTAACTTTTTTCCCCCACTTTTCACATTTTGCTGGTATTTTTCTGACTCTGATGGTTTATAATGCATAAATCTCAAGGTTTAAAATAAGTATGAAAATTAGGCTAATTATAATTGGCTATGTCAACCTACCTATAAGTCCTTAGTTTATCGTAGGGCATGTAGGTTTAGGGATCCCAGCATGGGTAGTGCACCCATAGGTGCACTGCGTAGGTGCCCAGGGTCATTTTAAAGGCAGGCCTGCCTTGCTGGCTGCTTTCTTTTAAATTTAAGTTAAATGAAAATTCGACTTTGGAATTAAAAGTACTTCCAAAGTCTTAAACTACCTTATTTTTACATATAGGTCACCCCTAAGGTGTGCCCTATGTGCCCCTAGGGTTGGGTGCCATGTAACTATACGCAGGGACCTTATAAAAATAGTTTTACAATCACTGGTGAGGTAAAACAACCAAGTTTGCTTTCCCTCACTGTGGTGAATGGCCTCCATAGCCTAAAATAGGGACACTTTTTTTAATGAACAAAGTCCCCTTAAGTGCCAGATTCCTCAGGTTTGGTATCAAATTAATTGTTATAATAAATCCTACAACTTACAATTGTTGGATTTAATATAACTAGTTCAGGTAAAGAGTTTTAAACTCTACCTGGAAAGTTGCCAACTTCAACTCTGTAGTGCCCTTCACTGATTGGCCAGCCTATGGCAGCCTGGCCAGGCTGCCTTGATGAGATGTGAAGTGGCCTGGGCTGAACACAAAGGATGTGTCTGGGGGAGGCGAACTACCTCAGCAGATGGGGAAGCAGGAAGGGGAGAGGGCTGCCAAACTGGTCTTCAAAGGCAAGGAAGGACATTTGGAGTAGCCCAGCACCTCCCTCACATCCTGCAGCCCCAGTCAATTAGGTGCCTTCTTGATTAGATTAGGAGAGAGCAGGAAAGGGATGTGTTTAGGATTTTTAGCCATACCACTGGGTGGGCTCAGCCAGATGTAATCTCCAAAAGTCAGTTTCAGCCATGATGGATTTTTGAAGAATGTTGCTCCCTGGGGTTGATTTTTGCCACACTTCCCAGGAAGTGGTCATCACAGGGGGAAGGGCCCTGCATCTGTTTGGAGAACGAGGACCCCCCTGTTTTTCACCCAGCAGCAAGGATGAATATGACAGAGCTGCACCCACACCTCAGATCCATACCAGATCCCTCAAGGAACACGACAAAGAAGAAGAAGGACTGCCCTGCTGGACCCCTCACCTGCACCTGGACACTGCACTCTGAAGGACTGAACCAGCTGTACACTTAGGCTTCAACACTAAAAGGACTTTGCCTGTCTTCTACTGCTCTAGAAGGGACTCCCTGTTTGCTACAGGTACAAAGGAGCTGCCCAGAGTCCCCTGCATCAAGTCCTGCAAGCAGAGCCCAGCTGACCACTGTCCAGTGGCCATTTGATAATTCTGACCAGGTGCACTCTGGGAATTGTAGTCCTAATTCTCAAGGAGAAACTCAGAGCTTCTGGAACCTTGGATCAAGTTGTGGACACTTCAGGGACCCAAAAGGGACCTCTGGAAGAAGAGCCAGAAGTTTGGAGATGTTTGGAGCAACTCCATAAGTTGAAGATATGCATTGTGAGAGTTGTAGTCCTAGACCCTACGAGTCAAACCAGAGCTTCTGAACCCTTGGCTGGTGCTGTGGACCACTTTCTTGAATCAAGAAACACTTCTGAAAGTAAGAGTGACAGTGTTGCCTCGTGGGTGGCCTGAACTCTGGACTTTGTTACTTTCCAGTGTAACCCTTTTTAAACCTTTGAGCACTAGTTGCTTAAATGTGCTAGAAAACATTAATTCCTTAAAAATTCATTTCTCCGGTTTCCCTTATCCGATTTTATTCGTTTTGGTGTAATTTTAAAGATAGCAATATATATATATTATTTATAAATTGGTGTTAGATTTTTATTGTGTTTTGTTTTACTCTTTTATAATTTTTGAATGCTTTACATACTTGTCTCCTAAGTTTAGCCTTGTTGTTTGTTGGCAGGCTACCAAGGGTTATGCTGGGTTCAGTTTATTGAGACCTAACTGGACCTAAGTGGAGATTAATGGCCTATTGCTAAGTGTAGGTACTTCCCTGCCCTTACCAACAATCTGCTTTCTAACATAACCAAACAACCATCACAACTAACTAAAGCATAGATCCCTTCATCATTGTTTCTATAGCTATAGTGTTACAGAATTTTGTAAAGACACATATATTTGAAGTGTGGACTTCTTCTTGGATAGTAATTTTCCACCATATTTGTTTTTACAATATCTGTACTCTACGGATCAAACTCTACTAAGTACTGAATGTCTGGGAACGACTCTGTTTCACATGTTACCAAGGCCTAGACTAACCCAAACAATTCCCCTAGACTTTGAGTACAAGCTAGCTGACCTCACCCTGTCACAGCACTCAAAGGAACTTATCTCCCTCTGCGAAAGCATTTTCAAGCTGAAGCTGTACAATCTCTTGGTTAGAGATTTTTAGGCAGTCATCTCATCCCACATTTACTTCATTTCTGTTTTCTTTGATTTTGTGATGGATGAAGTGATATAGCAAGCAACAGCAATGAAATCATACGCAACAAAATGTATGTTCGTATTTGCAGTCTATAATTTCAGAATGACGGGATTAGAATCATTAATATACTTGGAGTCTTTTAATCCTTACAGATCATATGTATTTTTGGGTGAGTCTGGTGTCAGTATATGTCTGACTGCAGATAAAAAAGCTGTTAACTCTTCCTTTAGAATTGATAGGTCTTGGAAATCCAAAACGACACCTTGCACAAAATGTTCCTTTACATCTGTATCTTCAGCAACAATACTTGCCACATCTATGTGTTTGGAAGCCTATAACTTGCTGTCCTAGGCCTTTGTTATCATTCTCATTTGGGCTTCTGCTTGTAACATACTGTTCTTTGAAAGACAATACACAATCATCAGTATCAGTTCCAAATTTCGGTGCATCCTTTATTCTTAACAGCATGTGTATATGAGGAACACCTCTTGCCTGGAATTATTTATGCCAAAAAAAATATGTAACTTGACCAAGAGGAGGATTTGTTGTATTGCATATAAAACCCAACATTGCTTGAAACTTGTGATTAAAATACCTACACACAATTGCAGGCTCCAAAGAGCAAAATTGACCTGCTGTCTTCAAATTAATATTCTTATTGTTAGAGTTTTCTTCTTTTAGAAGCTAAAGTAAATCATCTTATGCATTCTCTGCAGAACTAAGGGGCATATTTATAATGGCCTAGTGCACCTTGTGCCACGTTAACGTAATTATTTTTTATCTTTATGTGGCCCAACAAGGCCAAAATCCTTGCGCTGTATTTACAGAGTGGTGCAATACATTGCGCCACTCTGTAATCCTTTGCGCTACATTATGCCTGCCCCAGGCATAATGTATGCAGAGGGGGCGTTCTCCTGTTAGGGGAAACAGAAAAATGGCGTAAGGAAATCTATTACGCCATTTTTTACAGCAATTTTACCACCTGCTCAACAGTAGGCGTTAAAAGGGGGCTTCCATTCTTTAGAATTGGGCCCTATGTACTCTGCAGGAGTAGCGCCAATATTTTGGCACTACTACTGCAGAGTACATCAATAGTGTCATGAGAAATGGTGCTATTGCTCCCCGCACCATGGTGCACTGTATTTTAAATACGTTGCACACATGGAGGTGGTAGAGGGGTGCTAAGGGGCGCAGGGAAAGTGGCACTGCACTTGGTGCAACACCACTTTGCACAAATCTGCCCCTAAGTGTCACAAAAAAAGTAGGTGCACCTAAGTTTTGAAGCATATATTTAAGTTCTCCATGACGATTATACCGATATTTGTTGGTTTCATGTTTATATGCCATGAAATTAATTAGGTTGTACTCCATAATTTCATCCTTACCTTGTATTTTGTCAACAAACTCACTTGCAGGAAGATTTTGTAGATTAACACCTATCTTTTGAATATGGTTCACAGTATAAGACAGTCCTGACAAGTCCCTCTCATACAACAGATGGAATATATAGGGAACACACTGGTGAATCCTAGGCTCCTCTGAATATATAGTCTTGTTGACCTGTACTCTGCTGCTTGTATTTGTACAGGTTGGTCATTGCATCGCCTATCTACTCCTGTGGGAAAAGCTGTGGAAAACAGCGAGTCTCTAAACCTTTTTCCCAAACACTCATTGGAACTCCTCTAACTTGTTTCATTTGGAACAGATCAATGGCATCCCCAACAGCTTCTTCAGAATGAAGTGGATGGATACTGTAGTGCTCATATATTTCTTCTGACTTTTGTTTATCCACTTTTTCTAGTTGTGCACTTAAATGTAAAACTTCCTTATCAATACAAGCTACATCTCCAATGATATCAACATTTTTGTACAAAACATTTTTTTCTTTCAAGTATATATCAAGTATATTGTGGCTTTTTTCACTTTACTGACATCCACTAACTCTTTCCAGATTTGTTTAACTTTTGGTGGGCACTACATTTACTGGAATGATGAGTGGTTCATCTACATCTTTCTCAACACCCACAGTGTCAACATGTTTTTTAAAAATCTAAATATAAGCAGACATCTATTCCTTTAAGTCCTTTCTGTAGCTCTGTTGGTGGTAGTTTCCCTGTCTTTGGTTCCATTCAAACTATTGCTTGAAATGGATGGGTAGTTTGTATTAGAACTCATCCATAAGCACTTAATTGTTGATACCAATTCTAATCTGTTATGTATTGCTCTAGCAGACATTTTATATCCTCTAATTTATCATAACAATACTTACATATTGTTTGCTTTGTGGCTAAATCAAAGTGTTCTTCTACAAATAGATATGCACCAAATTCTTGCCAGTCATTTCTGTTACCTTGCACAGTTTTAGAAAATACAGCTACATTACGAGTTTGGTTTTTGTTTTGAATGCTTTGACAAATACAAACATACTCATTCTTCTCTGGATAGTGCATTGAACTTGCCCATCTTTTTTCTTGCCTATTTTCTTTTCTACATTTCTCAGTACAAATCCCTGTGTCTTGCTCTACACCTCCAGTCACTAAATCCTCATTTGCTCTACACTCCACGCCAAGACCAAAGAAACAAAACTGAATGTCTTCACAAACTTTCTCTACCTCTGCTACAGTACCATACAATAGGGATCTGTTCAAGTCTCTTAAACATAAAGCTGGAGTTTTTACATAATAAAGTCTCCTTACTAAATTTCACATTTTTGAGTGATGCACAGCTAACATTTGAAAGTGCTGAAAACTTCTTTTACACACTTTCTTTGAAAGACATGCCAGAGAATGGCCTTGTGAGTTAGTCTATTTCCTAACTTTTCATGGATCTAATCCTTGCAACATTATCATTTTCTGTTTGAGACTTCTGCTTGAAAATTCTCTTAGGAAAGTCCTCAATGTATCAATTGATGTTTCGCACCGATAGTACAAATACTGCTACACTTCCTCTTGTACATAGGGTCCTGTTTCTGCTTTCCTTGTACTTCTTCAGCTATGACTTCTACATTCCTACTGTATTTTACTGAATAGCAACAACCAATTGTGTCAACTACATGCACTAATGTATTCTCTTGTGAATATCTCACTTCATTAAAAATGGTTTCTTGTCTAGATGTGTGCATCCATTTACCTTTAATATTTTGCAGAAATTAGTTTTGTTAATAAGCTCTCTTCTTAATGCTCTTTTACACGTATCTAGAGTCTTCAGTCTGTTCAATATTAAGAAAAAAGGTTAATCTTCACAGCAAATACTTTCTCAATTATACTTCTGAAATGTTGCTTTTGCTTCAGAACAGTACTCTTATACTTTTTCATCTCTTTCTACAAATTTTTCAAAACATTTTTACTCATAGCTCCTTAAACCAGTGGTTCCCAACCTGTGGTCTGCAGCCCCCTAGTGGTCACCTTCTCTGGGGGTCCGCAGGCCTGGGCTGGCAGGAAGGCAATTCTCCAGCTCGGGCCTCAAAGCACAAACATGTGCATGTTTTTTATATTTAGTAGTAGTTTTAAAAGCACTGTAATGTTCCTTGTACATCCAGCAGCCTTTGGGCAAAAATGAAAGTGTCAAGATAACTCTAGTGATTAATGTACCTGCTTGAGAGAGATGGGAGTTTTGTCTAGTGGCAGTTTCGACTCATCTAATATAGTGCAGATGTTTAATATGCCCGCTGCAAGGAACATGTATCATGCAAAGAGCAGTATTTTATGTGCATATCATAGTGGGTTACTGCTTTTGTCACAGAGATTCTTTTGTTACTGTGCAGTTTATAAGTTACAACTGTAATGTAGCACAGTGAGCGATGAACTGCCATCAAAGAGCTGCATGCAAACTGCATGGCACAAATTAGAAAGTTATGTTTTTCTCCCCGTCTTTCATTTTCCTTAAGCTGCTAAAAAAGGTTTGCTTGCGTAGAAATACATTCTTATTATTAAAGTTAACGTCAACCACCATGTTAAGTTCTGAATACTGGGTTTGTGCTTCTGTGTCTATGATATGTAAATCCTACACCTTGTTGTCACCTATAAAGTGCTGTGACACCCTACACTGGTATGAGTGGTACTGTAAAACAAATGGATTACAGGTGACAGAGAGGCTATGGAGAGAGGAGCGGCCCTTATGGTTTTACTTCATTTCCCCACCACGTATTTATGAGAAAAATCTTTCTCAGATCTTCTGTACCTAACAGATAAGAACAGAAATTACTTGGGAAATGTAGAATCTGACCTAGGATTCAGCTTTCCTAAATAACACCAAACATTGAAAAGTTAGTCGTCGAGATGCAGCGCCAACCTTCCCATTACACTTTTTTGATTTTTGAATATTTTTCAATAAAGAATATTTATATCTTTAGTAATTCAAGTTTGGTGTGTACTTCTCTGTGCAGTTTTTGCAAATTACTGCTTTAATGTTTGTAACCTAAATCGTACAACTTGCTTTTGGGGTCCCTGGCTTACAGTAGTGATTCAGTGGGGGTCCTCAAGTTGGGAACTACTACCTTAAACAAATTGTTTCTGTCTCCAAGTCAAAGTCTCTGTTTCCTACCTTTAACATCATCCATTTCTTCCAGTTTGTCAGTACATTTCAATCTTGCCTTTTTAATTGATGTATTTCCCTAATTTTGAATTTTATGGCATGTTTTTTCCAAAAGAGCCTTAGTATTCATACCAGTGACTGTTTTTGTTTCTCTGCACATTTTCCACTTTAACTTCCTTTTACTTTTAGTTCTAACCAGGTAGTACTGTTTTTCTGTTTCTTTCATCTTTGTGTTTTGTTAGGCATTGTCAATAAAAAAAAAAAAATGAAAGCAGATATCTGCAAAACAAATACATAATACATTTACCTGTACAGAATATAGTATAAAACTAGATACAGCAAGTAACTAAATAAGTACGTGGGTGGTCTTTTAAGTCTCTAAAGAGTTGAAGAAACCTCTCAGTATACATCTATAAATGTACATAGTAGTTACTGTATACACAGGACATAAAAGGGCCTCATTACGACTTTGGTGGTCTAGCGGTAAGATGATGCCGTTGCGCCGACCAAAAGACCTACATTTTCTCGGTCATCCGACTGCTGTATTAAGAAATACACAGCGCCGATTGCCAAAAAACAGCCAATTGCCCGAAACCGCCAGGACACAGACGGGTGGAAAAAAGGTGGTCAGACAACCAGCACTGCCAGCCTGACAAAAATCAACCAATCTAATTACAATTCACAAATCACAAGAGCCCACAACAACTCCTCCCAGCCCTGTAGCAACTACATCACAAGCAACCATTTGCCCCCAAACCTCTTTCCTGAGGACAGTCTCTTCCATTGTATGCCCCCCAGTTCAGGTTCCTGAGTCTCCTGATGTCACCCCTAACAATGATGGTCCTGCCACCAGTGGAAGTGGGCACACTGTGCCAGGGGCACAGGTACGTCAGGGTATGGTGCGTGGGAGGAATGGTGTGGGCCAGAGGATGGGGGCTCCAATGGACACAACTGATTAGGAGACCATCTCCCAAGTCTTGGGAGCCTACCAAAACGTCAAAGGCCTGGTGGGCAATGTACTGACCATGATAGGGGAGATCAAACAGGTGCAAAGGGACAACCACCAGGAAACCATTCAGTAATGGCAGGCACAAAATTCCATCTTGGCTTCCCTTGCTGTGGTGCTGAGGGACATCAGGAGTAGCTTTGGCACCCAACATCAAACCTCTTCCACTTGCCATGAGACATCAGCCCCCTCAACATCTCTGGCTGCTAGTCGTATTGAGGCCATGCCGGCTGAATGGAATGCCTTAGACACCCGACCCTCTGTAGCAGAAGAACCCCCCGCGCAAACATGGACGTCCACCCAGACATCCAGGATGAGCAGATGCCAGGACCAAACCCACTGCCAGGGAGGCAAGCCTCTTCTGATTGGTTCCCCTTGTGTATGACTGATCCAACTTGTTGACTGTTATGACACCTAACTCCATTTTCCTACGGTGCAAGGACACTAGACTTGTGTTTTCAAATGGTGTAGCAGCTACACTGATGATTTTATCCACCATGACTGAACCCTCCACTGTTCTTTTCATTTCTTTTTTGTTTCTATTCACTCATTTTCTTGTTCACTCGCCAATAAATACCACTTAATCACAGATCCTGGGGAAGTGTGGTGTATCAACCATAAACAACTGACATGTATGAAAACTATTGCACCAAAATCTTCCTCTCCATTGTTATACCCCTGTAATGGTCATAACACATGTATTGAACATCCTGGATACCCATGGCATTATTATTGTAACATACACATTACACACGTCATCTGTATTGTACATCTCCACATATTTATTAGGAGAATGGCAATCAGCACATTGTGAAGTAATGCTGTGGACATCAGTGTTTCAGCATAGGTATCATCCACTACCAACCCACAGAATACAGAAGTCATTGACATGTCAGTCTATCACCATCCTAGGAGGCAGACAGATTGGTTCAATGTATCATCAGCTAAAGCCTTATCACATACCCAGACCTTATCCTCCCAAATCACTATACCCCATCAAACAGACAGAGGTCATACTGAGCTCCCCAGTCATGGAACCTTCCACTTACCATGTTGAGGTATCTGTAGGCTTGCCACTCACCTATGTCAGTGTTCAGACACATGCACATTGGTCTGCTATGAGGAAACACACTGACAGCTATGCACAAGTTAGGTCACATACAAAACAAACCATAATGATGGTGGAGGGTCCGAAAATCATATTGTGATGTGTCAGATACAAATGGACACACACATGCCACCATTTGAGCCACCTCCAATACAAAACAGGTCCAGTTTGTGGAAAAGAACACTTCCAAACCACTATGCTGACAATCTGGGCATAGAATTCACACATCACAGATCTGATGCAGAACAGTACCTGGTCTAATCCATGACCACTGCTCATGTCAGTCTGCAAATCCCATCTTCTTGTGACACTGTCTGACAATGTGAAATGAGGATGAGCCAAACAGCCAATTTGCAAATATGTGATTGACAAAGGTAAGATATAGGCCAGAGTGGAACACAAACATCACATTGTCTATCCATAACTACAAAAGTTACTTTGATTGTACATTTGCTGAACAATAGACCATGTGCATTACAGTTCTGTGCATAACTCGAAGGAACTTCCAGTATGCATATCTGAGTCATGAGCTTTGGAGCCACTTAAGACCACACTGATAGCGGCAAGAAGTGCATGACATGGCATGCATTACCTCAATGATGCCTCATGGAATCTTATTAGTAACATCACATCACATACCTTGGGTCAGTTGAAGTACTGATTGATGACGTCTACCCTGATGTCTCCAGCTTCATCCTCATCATGCTCATCCTCAGTTAGCATATCTGCATTCCCACCCACAAGATCTGCAGGCTCCCCCTCATCTGGTATGAATGGTATCTGACATCTCAGGGTAAGGTTATGGAGCATGCAGCAGGCAACAATTATTTAACATACCTTGTAGGGTGAGTAGAGGAGGGCTACTCCATATTTGTTTATGCAGCAAAATCTTGACTTCAGAAGGCCAAAAGTCTGCTCCACGACACTCCTTGTCCTTCTGTGGGCCTCATTGAAGTGGACATCTCCTGGCGTGGTTGGGTACCTCACTGGTGTCAACAACCAAGGACAGTTTGGGTAGCCAGAGTCCCCTGTATGGTATAGTTACAACAATCCAAACTTAAATCTTAGACATCCACATATATCTGGTAGCAGGAAAAAATGGACAGACACACATAGCATACATGACTTACCAGCCAGCCAGGCCCTCTTTGTGTATATGTATAGTTGTGTCATCAGCAGTGGGATATTGCTGTTCTGCATGATGACTGAATCATGGACTGACTTGTGAAATGTAGAGGTCAGCCAAACAGACCACTTGGACGCTTATAGAGTAGAATTTTTTCCTGTTCCTCTATACATGTTCTTTTGCCCTTGGGGGAACCAAGGTGACATGGGTGCCATCTATGGCTCCAACCACATGTGGAATGTGTCTCAAAGCGTAAAAATAAGCCTTCACATGGGCCAGATCCGCATGTTGGGGACATCTGATGTAGCTGTCCAGGTGTTTCAACAATGCAGACAGTGAAGCCTTCTGACCAGACTGAACATGGGCTAAGACATCCCTGCAGTAAGGGCCACTGTATTCTGAAAGGACTCAGTGGCCAGGAAGTGCAGCACTGTCATGACTTGAATGATGGCAGGTATGCTACAGGGACTGCAAATAGCAAGCATGAGATCTGGCTCCAACTGACGACATAGATTCATAATTGTATGCCTATCCAGGCAATATATTTGGATTACATGTTGTGCCTCTATGGTCCGCAGGTCTGCCAGTGTATGGTCTACTGGAGCCCGTCTTGCTCTCCTCAGGCCTGTGTAACTATGTGGAGAAACACCAGAATGAATGTCAATAACTCAACCCATCCATCGTGAGTATGATCACAACAACATCACACACATTTTGAAATCACGTCACATGAAACAGTGACTTTGTGGTATACAGCACATAGCCAGCCAAAATATGAAAGTGTACCGGATTTAAATCCCCTAAACCCTTGCATGTACTCTACATGGAGACGCATTTCACTGACAGTGAAAGTTATATCAACCCTGTAGGCATGTCCCACATATATTTTTACACCTATGCCATCTTCCGATTGCCATTAGTATGGTGACAACACTGTTTCATGTACCTAAGCCAAAATACCTCATTTCACTTTCTCTACTAATTACATGCACATTAGTAAACAGTAAGCCTGCACTTCACACATTGTCATAGATATGAGGTTTCTGTAAATGATGCAACTTTCATTACTTCATCATACCTATTAGAGCCCTAAAATGGCAGCTGCCTGACTTCCTGTACTGGACATCAGGAAGTGACCTGACTTCATCGTCATGGCGGTAGGCGGTTATAACCGCGTGGACATTGCCATTGGAACACATTGCTGTCTTTAGTAGACTTGTGCCAATACTGATGTCCACTTGCGGTGATGGTCCTGTATGTGACGGACGTGACCGCCATCTTCTGCACAATCCCTTACTTGACTCCTGACACTGCTGCCAGCAAGACCTCCACGACCTGAGCTGTTGTGTACTGCCTCTGGGAGCAATCATGCCACATCCTGCAGGTGATAGGGCCTCTGCCTTCTCTCCCGAAGAGCTGGCCAAGCTTGTAGAGGAGGTCCTACCCATCTATGAACAGCTATATGGTCCACCAGAGTGGCAAGTGAGTCCAATGAAACACCAGTGGGTGAAATGTAGAGTGTATGATGAGGTAGATTAACGGTGCATGAATGAAGGATTGAGCTAACGTGTGTGGGTAAATGGTCATGTGCATTACATTACATTACATTACATTACATTACAGCATTTACATCAATCTTGTTGTAGCAAGTAGTTGTAGAGATGTACTATTTAAAAGACATTCTTGTGGTCTGGTCATATGTTTCTAGCCAAAACCTGGTACTGGGTATGCACATTGTATGCCTTACTCCACTTCCCACATGGCCTGACAGTAGAGGGTGACTTGTAAAAGACTTTGAAGTGTGAGGAGGGTATGGATGGCAACTTGCACTAACTTGATTGTTCATACTGCTTGTTCAGGAATGGAGCATGTGTACATCACTTTCTCCTCTTGTCTGTGTCATCCATGCAGGTCAATGCACATCAGTAAAAGGGGGATCTGTCATACCATCACTAAGAAGGAGTGGACTCTGTGGGTCCACAGCTGGCGGAGCACCCACTGTCGAAAGCAGTGGGAGGACCTGAGACGCTGGGCCTCTAAGACCGCTGAGGCCCAGCTGGGGATGTCCTGCCAAGGGTGAAGGGGTGCCCATCGGACCTCGACCTCCCCTAATGGCCTGCATATTGGAGGTGGCCTGCCCTGAGTTGGATGGGCGTTTGAGGGCAGCATAGCAGCCACAAGGGGGTACGTACTGACTGAAGTCATTAACATTCCTTTACAAGGGCAGTGTATGATGTGAAATACTCTAAGCTGTGGCAATGTGGTAAGTGCAAAATGTAAAATGTGTCCTAGATGGACCTATATGTGGAGTATTCATACTCCCAACATCCTGATGGAAAGTTGTCCTGATCTTTGCCCTCTCGCCATTTAAATGCCCAGTGATCCATCTCTATGTGCAACATTGAATCAGATAAGTTGAGTAGATGCCTGATATTCCTGGGGTTTCCAATGAGTGTCAAATTATTGTGAGGCTGTGATCTCAATCTGACTTTTCATATGCCATTCTTGCTGTACTTACTCAGATCTGTCAGGAGGTGTCCCCATTGGTAAGTGAGGACTAAACATTGGCATGTGTGTTGTTTCCTCAAAATGGACTTCCTGCATGTACTAAACATGGTGGTATTACCAGACTCCTAGTGCAATCCATATCATTGATATGACTGTTTAGAATATTAGTACAAGGAACATGTTCTTTGGATGGTAAGTGGCTACTTAGCAATTTCCTCTTGCAGTGTGCTGTCGGGAAGCTAAATAGGCCACTACATTTTGACAATTGGTACAATCTGAACTGGTTTTGCCAACATCATGTATACCTTGTTAGGTCCAGACATATTTCAACATTGTGATGCAACTTGAACATACTTACTTTTGCCATTGTGGATATGTTTTGCTAGCTCTTGGTGTGGAACCCTAGAGTTAGTACTGACTGAAATGTGTTGCAGATGTGGCATTTCACCTTCACATGTTATTGGAGTTGTATGTATAGTCGATCTTTTGGCTTGCCTCAAGGTGTATGTCTCTATTATTTTAAGCTCAAAAGTGTGTTGTGGCATTGCAATGGTCATGTACAGATGTAAGATTGCTCATGTCTGAAGTGTGGAGAGTGATGTGGCCACTTGGATAATGGGCTATTGATGTTGCCAATCATCATGAGTAGTTGTACTGTATGTGGCCTTCATGCACCTGACAGGTGCATATTGTTCATAAGGTGATGGTATGGTGCCCAGCCTTGTCTGTGACTAAATCCTATGGGCTAAGTTGGCCCCTATAAGTGTACATGACTTTGTTTGCAGGTGGAGGATGACTTAGATGAGTGGCTCCACAAAGTATGTACCATCCTTTCCTGCATGACTATTGGGCCCTGTGTTGCTGACGTGTTTAGACTCTATCAGACTCCAATAATTGAAATGGCAGGTATAGTTGCTGCATATTTGCTTATGTCAGTTGTCAAGGTTGTGGACTCTGTGACATGAAATGGCTCTGGCATGTATGCAACATGCTGTCTTGTGTTTGCCACATGATGTGGTTCCTTTCTTGGTACGTGACATACTACAAATGTAGGTATGTGTGGAATTTGTGTATGTGATATGTAGAAGTCAATGTTACCACTATTTTCCATTGCTTGGTTGTTGGTTGACTATGTTGCTGTGAATATTGACTCAGATTCATGTTGGCAAGTCAGGTTGTCATGGAATGTTAATTGTGATTGCTCTACTAATATGATGGTATATTAGGTGTGCAATAGATGACTTAGCTGGTGTGTGACATTGTTGTAATGTAGGGGTGTAGGTAGTATCTAGTTACGACATGATGTTGGCACTGACCTGGTTCTACCTGGGGTTTGTAGTCTGAATGGTTGTAATGTGTTTTATGTGTACAGTGTGATGTAAGTGGTTGAAAAGAATGCGATGCCCCTACCTCTTTTTCTGTTTCCCAGCATCTGTATCCACAGATTAAAAAGATGGGGAAGCTGCTGGCCACAGGACCTCAAGTCATGATACCACTATCACGAGGGACCCAGTGGGCTAGAGGGTGAGGGGAGTGCTACTTGGGAGACAGGATCCAATTCATCATCCTCGGAATCCTCCTCCAGTGGACACTGCCCAGTGGTGGCAGACCCATCTGTGACTGCCCTAGCACCATCTCTGTCTAACTCCCCTTTCTACCACCTCCTTCCCTGTATCTCCCCACCCAGTTGGCTGTGCCTGCTCACCCAAGAGAGTGGGCGTCTCCTTTGCCGCAGGCACCTCTGCCCCAGCTAATGTTAGCCCTGCTGCCCTCAGTGAGGAGGCTATTGACCTCCTGAGGTCGATCTCTGTGGGTCAGTCGAGCATCATGAATGCCATCCAGGGACTGGCAACTCAAGTCCAACAGAGGGCATTCACGGTGCACTGGATAGGCAACAGAGATCCTTTCAGGCTCTGGCCTCCACAGTGACTGCAGCTAGTTGCTCGTTGTATACTGTCGCCACTCCAGCTTCCTCTACTGAAACCCAAGCCCTCCTTCCCCCACCCAACCAAAGCACACAGACAGACATTCATGCATCCACCTCAACATCCAAGGGTAGCTTAGACAAATGTAGGCACAACAGGACACACCACTGGCAGGCCAACAATCAAAATACAGATGCAAATATAGCAACAGTCACAACCTGCCCTGACACCCCCACCACCTCCAGCATCACTGACACTATACCTGACAGACCTGCAGACACTACACCAACATTCACAGATCTTCTACTACACCCACCCTCTTATAACATCATGCAAATACACCTAGGAATAGGTGTCTGGAAGGGCACATCTAAGTCATTTAAGCTCAGAGTGATATATTTTACCCTTTGCTCACAAAACACCCTGCTCTATGGCCTACATACAACATAGCAGAGAGGTGAGTTTTGTGTACTAACAGGAGAGTTTAGGCTTCTCAATAAGGTTTCCTAATACTAACTCGAGCTTGCAGTAAAAGTGCACACTCAGGCTTACCAATAGTAGGCATGAACCATGTTTACAGGACTACTTGTCTGAATAAGAGAGTAGGTTATGAGAGTACTAGAATACGTATTGGAGAGTTTGTATCAGTTGTCAACTAGGTCTCATACTGCAGCATGCATAGCTTCTGTTTAGGTGTGTGCATGAATGATGTATAAATGGCTCTTTCATTGTCTCACTTGGTGTGTGACTGGCTGTATGCTTTTGTAAATAGATGTGTGTGTTGCAGTGTGAGTGTGACCCACCAAAACAAATCTGTAACTTCACCAAGAAGAGTATTTGTTTTATTGCATATAAAACCCAGCATCACTTGAAACTTGTAATTAAAATACCTACACACATTAGCAGGATCCAAAGAGAAAAGTTCTCCTGCTGTCTCTAAGAGAAGAGAAGAGTTTGCTTCTCTTAGAAACTTAAGTACATAATTACATGTATACTCTGCACAACTGTCACAAGCCAAGTAGGTGCACCTAAGTTTTGAAACATACATTTAAGTTCTCCATGATGATGAGACCAATATTTATTTGTTCCATGTTGACATGCCATCAAATTAAATAGGTTGTACTCCATATTTCTGTCCTTACCTTGAATTTTGTCAGCAAACACACTTGCAGAAAGATTTTGCAGATTAACTACTGTCTTTAAAATATCGTTCACATCATAAGACAGTCCTGACAAGTCACTCTCAAATAACAGATGAACTATATAGGGAATACACTGGTGAAACCTCGGATCCTCAGAAAAAAAGTTTTATTGACCTTTAGTCTGCTGCTGGTATTTGTACAGGCCGATCATCGAATCGCCCACCGACTGCTTTGGGAAATAGCTGTGGAAAACAGCGAGCCTTAAAACTCTTTTCTACGCACTCATTGGAGCTCTTCTAGTTTGTTTAATTTGGAATAGATCAATGGCATCCCCAACAGCATCTTTGGAAGGAAGTGAATGGATATATTTCCTCTGACTTTTGTTTATCAACTTTTTGTATTCGTACACTTGAGTCTAAACCTTCATTATCAATACAAGTTACATCACCAATAATATCAAAATTTTTGTGAAAAACATTATTTTTTTTCAAGTATATTTTGGCTTTTTTCACTTTATTGAAATCCACTATCTCTTTCCAGATTTTGTTTTACTTTTGGTGGGCACTCCGTTTACTAGAATGATGAGTGGTTCATCGAAATCTTTCTCAAAACCCACAGTGTAAACGTTTTTTAAAATCTAAAGGTGGGTAGACAACTCTTACTTTACCTCCTACCTGTAGCTCTGTTGGTGGTAGTTCTCTATGTACCATTCCATTCAAACCTTTGCTGGAAAGGTATGGACAGATTGTATTAGAACTCATTCAGAAACATTTAATTGTTTAAGTTCTTCAAGGATTGATACCAATTCTAATATGTTATGGATTGCTCTAGCTGGCATTCCATTATCCTCTAATTTATCGGAACAATACTTACACATTGTTTGCTTTGCGACTAAATCAAAGTGTTCTTCTAAAAGTAGATATGCACCAAATTCATGCCACTTATCTCTGTTATCTTGCTCAGTTTTAGACAATACAACTACATTACAAGTTTGGTTTTTGTAGTGAGTGCATTGACAACAAATACAAACATATGTAGTTTACTCTAAAAATAGTACTTTGAACTTGCCTATCACTTTTCCAAATGTCTCAATACTAATCTTTGTGTCTTGCTCTACACTATATCCTCAGTTTCTCTACACTCCACCACAGGACAAAGAAATGAAACTGAAGTCTTCACAAACTTTCTCTACCTCTGCCACACTACAATGCAATAGAGATCTATTTATGTCTCCTAAACATAAAGCTGGAGTTTTTACATAATAAAGTCTTGTTACTAAAGTTCACATTTTTGAATGATACACAGCTAACATTCTAAAATGATGACAAGTGCTTTTATACTCTTTTTTTAAGACACGCCTTGTAAATTATTATGTAATCTAACTTCGCATGGCTCCAATCCTTGCAGCATTATATTTTCCTGTTTGAGACTTCTGCAAAAAAATTCTCTTAGGAAAGTCTCAATTTATCAATTGATTTCTGACTGATCGTACAAATACTGCTACACTTCTATTTGCAGACAGGGTCCTATTTCCTACTTCCTTTTACCGCTTCATCTGTGACTTCTACATTCCTAAGGACTACCTCTTCCTTTTGTATGGGAGTACCATCTTTTACTTCGTAGCAACGAACAGTTGTGTCAACTGCATACACTAATGTATTCTCTTATAAATAACTATCTTATATCAAAAAATGGTTCTGCATTAGATATGTGCATCCATTCTCCTATAGAAAATTTGCCAAAATTAGTGTTGGTAATCCTTTATCCTTTTTCTTATTAGATTTTCTATTTTAACACCATCACTTCTTCCTGTTTGTTGGTACATTTCAAACTTCCCTTTCTAATTGAAGTCTATGCCTCACTTCGCATTTTTTAGCATACTAAAACCCTCAGTACTCTTACCAGTGACTGTTTTCTTTCTCCACATATTTTCTACTTTATCTTCCTTTTTTTACCAGGTGTGTAAGTGTATTCATCAGTGTCTAACTGGGTGTATAAGTGTATGTGTAACAGCGAATGTACTAGTGTGCACCTGAGTATATCACCGCATATATAAGTGTGTACCTGGGTACCCCACTATATGAGAGAATATGTATATATGAGTGTTAGTGTATGCATCAGTTAGTGTCTTGGTATGTCAGTGTATGCATCAGCCTATGTTTGGGTGTGTCATCAATGTGCCTCTATATGTTGCTGTGTGAATCAAGGTATATCTGGGTCTGTCAGTGTAACCATTAGTGTGTGCCTGACTGTTTATGCATAAGTCTGTGTTTGTGTATGCCATGAATGTATAAGTGGGTCTTTCTGTGTCTAACTGGGTGTGTGAGTGACTCAATCCTTTTATGAATAGGTATCACTCAGGAAATATAGTAGGATGTCCAAGCCATGTTTAAAGGACTACTTCTCTGGATAAATACCACAGTTGTGTCAGTAATTGCGTACATGTTTGAGTGAGTGTATTTATGAGTTCCTCTATGGGTGTGATCTGATGGTGCTGGATCAATAACAAAACATAACATTGCAGTGTCTAACGGGATGTGTGAGTGGCTCTATCCTTCTGTTAATAGGTATATAATAGTTGCAGTATGGATAGCATACTGCATATATACCTGGCCATATGGGCCTGGAAGTGTACATCTAAGTCAGTTGTAGTCAGAAAGACATGCTTCACCTTTTACTCATAATGCATCCTGCACTATGGCATTCCTACAACATAGCAGAGGGGTGATTTTTGTGTACTAATAGGGTTCTCAAGCAGGTTTTCTAACACCAAGTTGAACACACAGTAAAACTGCATACTCAGGCTCACCATTAGTAGTTTTTAGGGACTATCTGTCGCTTGAATGAGTGACTAGGATTTGAGACTACTAGACTATATACCGAAGTGACTGTATCAGTTGCTAACACCGTCTGATACATAGCTGTTGTCTAGATGTGTGCATGCATATATAAATGGCTCCTTCTGTGTTTGAGTGGGTGTGAGGGGCTCTATCCTACATGATGTGTACATGAATGTATAAGTGGAGCTTTAAGTGTCTGACTGCCTGTCTGAGTGCTTCTATCCTTTTATAAATAGGTAAGTGAGTTGCAGTATAGGTGGGACACTGCACATATAAGTGTGCATAGCTGTTTTCAAGTGCATATCTAACTCACTGAAACTGAGAGGGACATGTTTCACCTTTTAATCAGAAAGGACCCTGCTTTGTGGCCTACTTACAACCTAGTTGAAGGGTGACATTTCAGCAGTAAAAGGAGAATATAAGTCTTTTCATGAACCTTTACTAATGTCAACTTGAACTGACATTATAACTACACATTCAGGCTCTGCAGTAGTAGTCCTGACTCAAGTTTAAAGGACTACATGTCTGGATGTTTTGATGTGACGATTGGTTGTGTGAATATTTCATGACATATCGGAGTGACTGTATCAGTATGGAGCTGGCTTTGATAGTGCTGTATACATACATGTCACGTTGTAGATGCTCCTCAGACTCGGTGTGATGCAAAATAAAGGTCCACCTCCTGACCCCACCAAGTCACCGACAAAAACCACGGTGCATTGGAGTAATCAGGTGAGGGAAGGTAGGGGAAGGAACAGCAGGGACGGGATAGCTGTGAAGAAAAATACACAGTGTTAAATATCACATTACCTGTCTATTCTCGTAATGTCTCACTAACACACCAATGACCGTGTCTGCCCATAACTCATGCGGGCAGAACTAGTCCCATGCCTGTCTATGCTCCATCTGAATCATAGATGGAGACCACAAGCCAACAACGGATACCAATAATCACTTAAGGGTTTCACAACACCCACTCATATGCAAGATAGTCATGTAATAACGATGAAACAAAAACAAAGAGAAAAAATAAGGATGGCAAAAAACCCTATCTCGTACTACTGTCTATGACTCAGTTAAAATACTAAGCCTCATGTTATTGTCACGTAACTTGTAGAAGTATCCAGGTCCCACTCCACTATATCCTGAAAAAGAACAACTTGTCCTGACTGTTTACTTCCTGCAAAAATAACATTAATCCTGAGACGCCGCCAATTGTATCTATGTTCTGGCTCCAAAGACCGTCGTCCGTGTTTAAATGGTAGTTAGAATAATGGAACGCCGTACTACGGAAGATTCCAAACAATTTGGCCGAAATGTACAAAAAAGAAAGGCGAAAGACTCCGGTACTAATTCGTTTCGCCGCTTACCACCTCTTTCTGGTGTCAGGTAGTGCATGGAACCCTCTGCTATCAGAATGTCCAATTCTCCGTGGGAACCCAGAAGAAATCAGTTCTTCCTCTCAGACGCTAACATTTCCCCCTTGGAAACGCCGTCCACATAGCCCTCGTTGAGCCTTCGACTTGGTTACATGAAATGAATAACGCACAATACTTCCTGGATGGGCGTGGATTTATGCGGCCTCTTCCGCGATGGCGTCATGGGATATGTAGTCCATCAGGACTACAAGATCCCGATCGGCAATGTAGGCGCCGCGGCTAACACCTGACAGTACGCCCTCCTCCAAGGCGCCTCCTAGGACCAGGTTTAGTGGGATGACGGGCATGAAACAGGTGCACTGCCCTAGGGGCATGGACATTGCCTTCCGGCTCCCATGAATCCTCCTCGGCATTATACCCCTTCCACGAAACCAAGTACCATAACTTACCCCCCCGTCGTCTGGAATCCAACACTCTGCGCACCTCATACTCCAGCTGCCCATCTCTAACCACCGGAGGCACCGCCTGCCGGGTCGCTGAAAGAGCTGGTTTCAAAAGGCTGCAATGAAACACCGGATGGATCCTTAAGGAAGCAGGTAAGTTGAGACGATAAGCCACAGGGTTTATCTTGCGTAACACCACATAGGGACCAATGTAACGAGGATGAAAGATGCTACGCATCTTGAAGCGTATATACTTGGTGGAAAGCCACACTCGATCACCTGGCTGATACGCCGGCCCCTCACGCCGATGTTCATCACCCCATTTCTTATATTGTTCCTTGGCTTTCTCCAGATTGAGTCGTATCTTCTTTTGCATGGATTGGAGATTCTTAATCATAGCATGAACCGTAGGTTGATCCGTGACATCCCGAGGTTTGATTAGGGGCAACATTTCCGCGTGGAACCCCGTGTTAGCACGAAAAGGAGACTCCCTTATCGAGCTATGCCAAGCATTGTTGTACGATAGTTCGGCAAGCCATAACAACGATACCCAAGATTCCTGTGCGTCCTTTGCATAGCACCTCAGATATTTCTTCAGGGTTTGGTTGAGGCGCTCCGTCTGGCCATCGGTTTGTGGGTGGAAACTGGTGGATATGGCGGATTCAATGCGCAGAACCTTGCACCACATGCGCCAAAACCTAGCGACGAACTGGGGGCCTCTGTCCGAAATAATGGTTCTTGGTAAACCATGTAACCGCACTACTTGAGACAAAAGTAGGTGGGCGGTTTGACTTGCTGTAGGTAGGTTTCTACAAGGGAGAAAGTGACCCATCTTGGTGAGACTGTCGATTACCACCATAATAGCGTTGTACCCCTGATCCATTGGGAATCCTACCACAAAATCCACGCTGATGGTTTGCCATGGTTTATCCGGAGTGGGCAAAGGCATCAGTTTGCCCTGACTCTTCGCATTTTCTCCCTTGGCTCGAGCACATATCTCACACCGGGCCACCCATGCCGCAACGTCTTTAGCCCAACCTTCCCACCTGAAATGTCGTTGAACTATTTGCGCAGTTTTGGTGTACCCAGGATGACCAGCCGTTACCGCATCATGACACCAATTGAAGGCTTGCACTCGGAGTTCATGTGTTGGCAAATACAAACGATTACCTTGCAACGGTATTCCATGCTTAAGGGTACGGTCCTGACTTACTTCGGCCCATTTCTTCCACTGAGCAACAGACTTATGCTTAGAAACTTTTTCTAGGAAATGGGAGATATGAAGGGCACAAAGCACTCTTTCAGGTGGGATGATTGATTCATCAGGTCTTGAAGCGATGGTTCTCACATCTTCTTGTCGAGACAGTGAATCTGCCTTGCGATTGTCAACCCCAGGACGGAAGGTTACCACAAAATCATATTCAGAAAAAAAGAGCATCCACCTCATTTGCCGCTGGGTAAGCTGTCTTGCCTCCTTCATATACTGCAAATTTCGCTGATCAGTGTATACCGTGACCGGGTGTTGGGCTCCCCACAGGTAGTGTCGCCATTCCTGAAATGCCTTTTTGATGGCTAGCAGTTCCTTTTCTGCCACCGTATAGTTAAGTTCTGCAGCAGATAATTTCCTAGATAAAAACGCGACAGGATGAAGCTGTCCGGTGGTTTTGTTTCTTTGGGATAACACAGCCCCAATCGCTATATCAGAGGCATCTGCTTCGACGATAAAAGGTACGTCTGGCTGTGGATGTTGAAGTATAGGTGCGGAGCAGAAGGCCTGTTTTAAAAAGCAAAAGGCCTCCTCTGCCTCCTCTGACCAAACAAAAGACACACCCTTTCTTAGCAACCTTGTTATAGGTGACACAATGTGGGAAAAATGACAGATAAATCTTCTGTAATAATTGGAAAACCCAAGGAAGCATTGCACGTCTCTCACACTAGTGGGTACTGGCCACTCCTGAACAGCCTGTATCTTTCGGGTCGACATGCAAAACCCTTCAGGGCTTAAATCCACCCCCAGGAACTCAACCTTCTGGACATGGAACTCGCATTTGCTCAGTTTACAAAAAAGACTATGCTGTCGCAATGCTTGGAGTACTAAGGAAACGTGTTCAAAGTGGCGCTCCAGGGATGTAGAATACACCAGAATGTCATCTATATAAACGATCACGAAATGGTCTATGTATTCCTTAAGAACATCGTTCAGAAAATACTGGAAAGCCGCCGGGGCGTTACACAACCCGAACGGCATTACCAAGTACTCAAACAGGCCATAACGGGTTTTGAACGCCGTTTTCCACTCATCCCCTTCGTGAATTCTGACCAAATGGTAAGCTCCCTTCAGGTCCAACCTTGTATAGATTATTGCCTCTTTCACCTGTTCCAATAACACAGGAATAAGGGGAAGAGGATATCTATTCCTTACCGTGTTCTTGTTCAGCATTCGATAATCGATGCAGGTTCTCAACTCTTTATTAGCTTTAGCTATAAAAAAGAGGGGAGAGGCTGCCGGAGAACACGATGGTCTAATGAACCCGATTTCCAGGAAGCGATCCAAGTATTTTCTCAAATGCTTGGTTTCTGGGTCTGATAGAGCATATACCCTACAAGAAGGAAGGAGAGCTCCAGGAATCAGATCTATCTTGCAATCATATATACGATGGGGTGGTAAGGTCTCAGCCTGACCTTCGTCAAATACATCCTTGAACTCGGCATAAACAGAGGGCAATATCACTGTTTTCTCCACCACTGTGGCCAACTGTAACCCTTGAGCCAGTGCTAACGTGGGGGGATTGTCGTACAAGAAGCAGCCATTCTCACACCTCGAGGACTGAAAACTAACCGTCTTGGTTTGCCAATCGATAGCAGGATTGTGTTTTCTTAACCAGGGCATTCCCAAAATTATTTCATACTGAGGAGCCTCGATTATATCTAGCCTGATCCTTTCTTTATGTGCCGGAGATACCCCATTGAAGATCAACCCAACGTCCTCCGTATGTTCTGTAAGGGGTCCAGATTTCAGCGGTGTTCCGTCAACTGCCAACACTATTTCGGGGTCCTTTCTTGGAATGCTTGGAAGTCCCAGTCTCCTAACCACCCCGGCATCTATGAAATTTCCCGTGGCTCCGGAGTCTATCATCGCCCATACTGGATATTTTCGATCTTGGGACATCAGCTCTACTGATAACAAAAGGTGGGATGCCTTTTCTACCTGTGGAAAAAGGTTTAAAGAAGTTACCCGTAACACCGGTTGGGGTTCTGTAAAGGGCAAATCCTTTTTCTCAGATGTCTTCCCTGACGTAACCGCTGCCTTTTGAGTGGGGAAGTAGGAGAGACTTTTTTTTGGTTTTTGGGGACACTCTCTCACATAATGACCTTTCCTGCCGCAATACATGCACAACCCCTGGACCCTCCTACTCTCCTTCTCGGCCTTCGACAAGGGTGCCCTCACGGCTCCCACGTCCATAGGTTCTCCGCATGTATCATTGGGAGTAAAAACTGGGCGCCCCTCCCTTTCCGGAATGCATGGTCGCCTATCACCCGCTCTACGCTCTACTCTTCTTTCTGCTAATCTGTGATTCAGTCTCAGGGTAAGATTCACAAGGTCTGTACAAGTGGAAGGCTGCGGATCTATTTGAGCGATTATATCCTTCATGTCGTCTTGTAAGCCTTGATAATAGAGAGACATTCTCTTCTCCTCTGGCCACCCTGATTCCGCCACCAGTCTATTGAAGGTCGTAAGATAAGTGACCAAATCAGACCTCCCCTGTCTCAGCTCCAGTAATTCCCTATCAGCACTAAAGGTGGTTGTTCTATGATCAAACACCCTCTCGAAGGCCGACCGAAAGGCATTCCAATCCGATAACAAAGGGTCATCGTTTCTGACTAAGGGCACGGCCCAATTAGCGGCGTCTCCCGAGAGATAAGAAATAGCGAACGTTACCCTGGAAAGGTTAGAGGGAAAAGACGCGGGTCTACAAGAGAATTGAAGAGACAACTGGGTCAGAAAGGCCTGAACCCTCCTGGGGTCCCCTGAAAACCGTTCCGGGCTGGCCAAAGGGATAGGAGGGGAGACATTAACGGTTACCTGCGGTGTAGATGCTGAGGCATCAAAAGGATTCCTAGTAACCTTGTCTACCTTTTCCCTTAAAGCCGCTGCTTCAGCCTTAGAATTAGCCAACTCTTGTTGCACTACTACTAACGCCTGTAATACATCATCCATAGACGCCATTTTTGCATTACACCGAGCGGGAGGAGTTTTATTCGTGGGTGCGTTATTCTGTCACGTTGTAGATGCTCCTCAGACTCGGTGTGATGCAAAATAAAGGTCCACCTCCTGACCCCACCAAGTCACCGACAAAAACCACGGTGCATTGGAGTAATCAGGTGAGGGAAGGTAGGGGAAGGAACAGCAGGGACGGGATAGCTGTAAAGAAAAATACACAGTGTTAAATATCACATTACCTGTCTATTCTCGTAATGTCTCACTAACACACCAATGACCGTGTCTGCCCATAACTCATGAGGGCAGAACTAGTCCCATGCCTGTCTATGCTCCATCTGAATCATAGATGGAGACCACAAGCCAACAACGGATACCAATAATCACTTAAGGGTTTCACAACACCCACTCATATGCAAGATAGTCATGTAATAACGATGAAACAAAAACAAAGAGAAAAAATAAGGATGGCAAAAAACCCTATCTCGTACTACTGTCTATGACTCAGTTAAAATACTAAGCCTCATGTTATTGTCACGTAACTTGTAGAAGTATCCAGGTCCCACTCCACTATATCCTGAAAAAGAACAACTTGTCCCGACTGTTTACTTCCTGCAAAAATAACATTAATCCTGAGACGCCGCCAATTGTATCTATGTTCTGGCTCCAAAGACCGTCGTCCGTGTTTAAATGGTAGTTAGAATAATGGAACGCCGTACTACGGAAGATTCCAAACAATTTGGCCGAAATGTACAAAAAAGAAAGGCGAAAGACTCCGGTACTAATTCGTTTCGCCGCTTACCACCTCTTTCTGGTGTCAGGTAGTGCATGGACCCCTCTGCTATCAGAATGTCCAATTCTCCGTGGGAACCCAGAAGAAATCAGTTCTTCCTCTCAGACGCTAACATTTCCCCCTTGGAAACACCGTCCACATAGCCCTCGTTGAGCCTTCGACTTGGTTACATGAAATGAATAACGCACAATACTTCCTGGATGGGCGTGGATTTATGCGGCCTCTTCCGCGATGGCGTCATGGGATATGTAGTCCATCAGGACTACAAGATCCCGATCGGCAATGTAGGCGCCGCGGCTAACACCTGACAATACATGCTGTCTGGTTGTGTGCATGAATGTATAAGTGATTCTTGCAGTGTGTAGCTTGGTGTTTTGATGGTTCTATCCTTCTGTTATTAGCTATAGGATTTGCAGTATGGGTTGCATAGTACATATATACCTGGGAACAGGGATCTGAAAGTGCACATCCAAGTCATTTAAACTCCGAGCAACATTTTTCATGTTTTGCTCACAAAACACACTGCTCTATGGCCTACTTACAACATAGCAGAGGGGTGAGTTTTGTGAATAAACAGAAGTGATATACAGTGATAATCTACATAGAGAGAAGACTGCATATCTGTTTTTTACAAGAAATCCTATTAACACATTATATCCACACTTAATTTTTCGACATCTTTTTAAAGTCCACTGATAGGCTGAATGATGTCTTAAGCAGTAATGATCCACATAGACAGAAAACTGTATCCCATGTTTTTTCCACAAATCGTCCTCATAAGTTTGGCTGAAGGAATAATAGGTAAGAAGAAGTTTGAAAGGTAGTTTTTGTTTAAATTGCAGACTACTGTCATTGCAGTCAATCCACCCAATTTGAGTCTTTAAATATGTAGTGTAACATCCAGATGTAATGCTGAGGCCTTTATAGAAAATTATAGCTAAAGTATAGTATGTTCTCCCAGGAACTGATATTTGTCTGTCTTTGAAGTTCGTAAATTCAGTGTCCAATTTCAAAACATCTGCTTTGCATCATTGAAACATTGCTATTATGCATTTACCACTACTCTCTATAAAAGAGGTAGACAGTGCATTTGATTTACAATTGGAACAGGTCATGTTTTAGTCACTCCTTTTTATTAGCTTATCAAAATACACACTTTTACAATCTGGCAGGGTTAAGTAATCGATCTGATTAGATTTCAGTGGTAGATAAGAAACAGCAATCTTGATGCTCTTGTTTCCATGTATAAGTCAGTCCAAATATGTCATCAATATTTACATCTTTTTCTTCTAAAACTCCAAGGATCATCATAACAAATTCCTGTGCATCTCATGAGTGTTTAGAGTAAATACTACAGATCCACTATATTTGTTTAATAGTTCTTGAATGCCTGAAGCAGAATCTATTACAGTTCTATCATGAGATCAGCGTTGAAGGCAATGAAAGAGTGCTGTACACAATGTGTTCTGTGTTTTTTATTGAATTGCATTTACAGCATGTGGTAAATGGAAGAGAACTTTGAGAACAACATTAGTATAGCAGTTCACACAAACTGGTAACCCAGAATATCTCCATCGTTTTTCAATTTTCTTTTTTTAACATCATTCTATTTTGCCTTGTTTACTGTCTTTTCAAGAAGATACATTGATTATTTTCTGAATTTCCACTTAGGACATAATATCAGTTTTTCATATACATTATACTGTCCTAAATAAGGAGCATATATACCCCTTAATCTGTTGTGCTCTCTGACACAACTTACATCTGCACTAAGGTTCTTATTATCAAAATCAACCAGAAACAAACCAGACAATGTTTGAACTTGTGACAATGCTACATATGACATTCCTTCTTTACATACTGTACTTCCAATATTAATAAATGCAGAATCTACACATAAACTTTGTGATTTATGGATAGTTGTGGCATATGCAAGACAGACTAGGAACTGCTTCCGCTGGACATATAAGTCTTTTACAAGCAAAAAGCGTACAACACATTGTGCAATTTGCTTTAGGCCATCAACCTGATGAAACTTTACTGCTAAGAAATCAACGTCATCATGGTTAGGGAATTTAATGAAATCAATAACTTTACCCATCTACTAATCCTTCTTCAACGTTTAAGTTACATCTCAAAATTATTTTAAAAAATTTGCACACATAAACACTTTTCCAATCCAGCAGTTGTGGATACAGATTTCTCCAAAATGTTCATTTTTTCTTGTAGTTTCCCACACAGCAGCATGTCACTCCCTGGTGTTCCATTTTGTCAATAGCTGTAATTTCCAAAATGTCCTCTTTCTCCAGGTTCATTAATTCTTCATTGAAATTGGCCCACTCTTGAAGAGTAGACAATAAAGAAACTATGAATTTACCTTCTTTACAAAAATTAAACATTAGCTCTATTGTTAGAGCAAACAGCTTCTCAATAAGTCAACTTTCTGTGGTATGTTTTCCCTCCTCTGTCAGACCTCCTACTCTAATGTCCTTTAATATTTCCATATTCCATGTCAGAGGCTTGATGCATATTTTTTATGAACTCCTTGTATTTGAAGTATTCCCAAATGTTTATATTCCAAAACTTCCAGATGAGCTCTGAGTTCCTTCATATAAAAGAGTCTTGAAAACAGGTTGTCCTTTCTCAGGGGTAAGTTGCAGTAGGACACCACAAACAACTACATTCTTTCCACCAAACAAGACGTTGTGTTCTGTTTCTAAATCTGTTGCATTCTCAAGTGAACAAAGGTAAGCATTAAATTTGAAACCGTGCTTACCTCATCAATAATTAAAAGCTTTAAATTCTTCAATACTCTTGCCACCTCATGACAAGCTTCACCAGATAACTTCTGGTATTCAAGTTTATTGTCATGCTCAACAAGTAGCATAAGTAGCCTATGTAATGTTAGCCTTTGCTATTGTGTGCAGCTAATCCAGTAGGTGCTGTTACTACACACAATATGTTTCATTCTGTAGTCTTGTGTAGGTAAGTGGAGATACCTTTAATTTAAAGCTTTTCCCGGTACCAGCTTGACCACCAATATATAATAGTATTGGCTTGAATGATGATCAAATGCATTGTTTCTTCTCAACAATATAAATGTCTTTCAGTTCATTGTTGAGTTGTGCAACTAACCGTTCCAGATCTACAGATGGCTGTCTTGCTTGCTCCTCTACAGTTTTCCACTCCATTCATAGCTATTGCAACTTTGCTTTCAATAATAGGTTGTCCAAGAGGATCCTGACTCAGTGGTCATGAACTTTGGCTGCTTTGATAATTATCCTTAGCAGCAATTGTTTATTCTTGTTGTAGTTCATCATTTAACATTTGTAATAGTTTGTGAAAATTGAACACAGAATAGTATCTTTGTCAGCATTTAAAGAATCTTGGAAGTAGTCATAGTATCCAATTAATTGTATTTCACTATGCCAAGGCTTCAACATTTGAAGAAGAGCCAAATAGAAAAACTCTCTTTTGTCAGGAGTTTGACAACTACATTTTTGGTGGTTAATTAGATTTCCTTTTGCGTGTTTCACTATACAACTGTCACATCCAAGTACTGCATATTTCCCTACTTCTATGTTTTCACTTATATTGCTTCAATATTTGTAGTTATGAAGAATGTCATCAAGGCACTTGTCTTCTAGATAGGGACTTCTTCTTGGATAGTATGTATCCAACATTTCACTTCACAGTATCTGTACTTTGTGGATCAAACTCTGCTAGGTACTGAATTTCTGGGAAAGACTTTAAAACGCTATTTCTCTTGATTTTGAGAACAAACTTGCAGAACTCAATCTGTCACACGCTTCATAGGATCCATTTCCCTATCGGAAAGCATTTTCAAGCTGAATGAATACAATTCCTTGGTAAGTGTCTTTTTGGCAGAACGCTCCTCCCACATATCATTCATCTCTGTTTTTTTCTGATTTTGTAATGTATGAAGTGACATACCAAGCCACAGCAATGGAGTTGTCTGCAACACATTGTATCTCCATGTTAGCATTCCACATTTTCAGAACCATAGGGGTATAGTCATTAATATATTGGAAGCCTCTATTGGGCTATATGTGTTCTTTGGTGATTTCTGTGTCAGTGTATGTGTGACTGAAAACAAAAAAGCTGTTCACTCCTCCTTCAGAAATGACAGGTCCTGGAAATCCAAATTGACATCTTGTATAAAATGTTCCTTCAGATCTGTATTTACGATGGTAGTACTTCCTACATCTATGTGTTTGTAAATGCAAAACTTGTTGTCTGAGAACTCTTTCACCAGTATCTTTTGGTATGGTGCATGTCACATCCTATTCCATGAAAGACAGTACAGACTCATCAGTGTCTGCTCTGAATTTCGGTGCATCTTTCATTCATAGCAGCTTGTGAATATGATGAACACCTCTTGCTTGGTACTCTTTTCCCCAAAAGAAATCAGTTACTTCTACAAGAGGTGGATTGCTTTTGTTGCAGATGAAAGCCAACATAACTTGGAGCCTGATGTTGAAATTTCTACAAACATTATCAGGATCTAATTAGCAAAGTTCTCCAGCAGTCTTTACATTGATGTCCTTTGGGTGTGACTTCGCCTCTCTCAAAAATACAAGCAGGTCATCCCATGCATACTCAGCGCAACTGAGTGTCAGAAATCAAGTAGGGACACCCATGTTTCTTGGCATACATTTCAGTTTTCAATGATGACGAAACCAATAGTCATTGGTGCCACATTGGCACATCATTGAATTAATTAAGCTGTATTCTAAGTTTTCATCCTTTCCATGAACTTTGCCAATTAAACCTTTTGCAGACAGATTTTGAAGATTAACACCTATCTTTAGAATATGATTTCCTGCATAGGAATGTCCAGACAAGTCACTCTCAAATAAAGGTGAAATATGTATGGAATACACTGTTGGAATCTTGGATCCTCTGAATATAATCATGTTGATCAGTATTCAGCTGCTGGTATTTGTATGGGCCAGTCATCATGGTGGCCACCTCCTCCAGTAGAAAACAACTGGGGAAAACAGCAAGCCTCTAAACTTTTTTCCCACATGCTCGTGGGAGCTCCCTTTACTTGTTTCATTTGAATGATCTCAATAGCATCACCAATGACTTCTTTAGAATGTAATGGATGGACGCTGTAATGTTCATAAATTTCTTCTGATTGGGATCGATTCACTTTTTCTTTTTGTCCCCTTCTGGCAAGCTGTCATCATCAACATTTGCTATATTGTATTCAACATCTAAATTTGGTTAATAATCATTATTTTGTGCCACGTAAACATTGCTTGTTTTTCTGTATTAACATCAACTAACTCTTGCCAGATTTTCTAATTCTTAGTTGGCACACCATTTACTAAAATAATAAGTGGCTCATCAATCTCTTTGTCTACCCCTACTGTTTTAGTATTCTGTTTATGGTCTAACGGCAAATACACTACTCTTCCTTTAAGGCCTTTCTGTAATCTGTTGAATGTAATTTACCTGTTTTGGGTTCCAATTGTATAATTGTTTGAAATGAGTGTACAGATTGTATAAGGATTGATTCATGTACATTAAAGTCTTGTAGTTGTTCTGGAATAGTCACTAGTTGCAACTTGTTATGTACCGCACTAACTGCCGTTTTATTATCGTTTAACTTTTCATAGTAGTACTTGCAAATAACTTACTGCATGGACAAGTCAAAGCGCTCTTCTACACATACATTAGCAGCAAATTCTTCCCTTTTCTTTGCTTTCATCTTCAGTTTGGAAAATACATCTTCATTGTGAGTTTGACTTTTGTAGTGAATGCGTCAACAACAAATACAAATACAGTTTGGTTTTTCAGAACAAGCTGTATTAAGCTGCTCTTGTTCAAAGTTCTCAGTACTAATAGCTGTGCTCTGTTCCTCAACACCTGTACCTATAAATTCCTCATTCTCCCTAGACTCCTCTTCAGGACCGAAGAAACAAAACTGCACATCCTCACAGATGTTTCTACCTCTACTAATGTACCATGCAAAAGTAATCTATTCATTTCTTCTAAACATAAGGCTGGAGTCTTTACATAGTAAAGTCTCCTTACTAAATTTTGCATTTTTGAGAAGTGATCTGCCATCATTCTAAAAAGATGAAGGGTGCTTTGGCACACTTTCTTAGATAGGCATGCTAGTGAATGTCTTTGTAAATTACTATACTTTCCCACTTTGCATGGACCTAACCCTTGCAAAATTGAAATTTGTTTGTTGCAGACTTCTGCATGGAAACTCACATATGAAAGTACTTAAGAAATCAATTGATTGCTGCTGAATACTACAAATAGTGCTTGTTAGACTTGGCATCCTTTGTGTGGTCTCCCCTAACTTTTTGCCTCTCTCTCCCAGGCTGTTGATGTATGCTGGACTCTGTTTTTGATACCCTGGGTGCTGTCCAGTGATAAAGTGCAAGTGCTCCTATGTAAAATGTATGTGCAATTGGCTTTCCATGCTTGGCAAGCTTGATTTACTAGTAAGTCCCTAGTATAGTGCACTAGAGGTGCCCAGGGCCTGTAGATCAAATGCTACTAGTGGGCCTGCGGCACTGGTTGTGCCACCCACATGGATAGTCCTGCAAACATGGCTCAGACCTGCCACTGCAGTGTCTGTGTGTGCAGTTTTAAACTGACAATTTGACTTGGCAAATGTATCCTCTTGCCAGGCCTAAACCTTCCCTCTTCTTACATATAAGGAACCCCTAAGGATGGCCCTAGGTAGTCCCATGGGCAGGGTGCAGTGTATGTTTAAGGTAGGACATATACTAATGTGTTTTATAAGTCCTAACAGTGAAATACTGTCGAATTTGGATTTTCACTGTGCAAGGCCTATCACTCTCAATGAATATGGAGTTTAGGGTCTCTGAACTCACAATTTAAAAATACATCTTTTAGTAAAGTTTGTTTTTAGATTGTGTGTTTGAAAATGCTACTTTTAGAAAGTAGGCAGTTTCTTGCTTAAACCATTCTGTGACTCTGCCTATTTGTGGATTCCCTGTCTGGGTCAGTTTGACAGTTGGGCTGTTGGCACCTCTCTGACGCAAAGGGAGCAGGGGTGTAGCCTGCATATCCTGATGAGCCATCTGTGATGGGAGGGAGGGGAGGAGTGATCACTCACTCCTGAAAGGGGTGTGCCTGCCCTCACACAATGCAGTCTCCATCCCCCTGGTGTGTGTCAGGTGCCTGGACTGAGCAAGGCAGGATCTTTCAAACAAGAGAGACTTTCCTTTGAGGTTGGCCTACTTCAAAGGTGGAAAGGATTATGAGTAGTGGACTCAAAGCCCCTGAAAATGAGATCACTTCTGGAATCAAGAGGAACCCCTGCCAAGGGGAAGAACTGAAGAACTGAGGAGAAGTGCTGCCCCTGCCGGTGCTTTGTTGGGCTATCCTGCAGTTGCTGCTTCTGCCTGTAAAAGGGGACAAAGACTGGACTTTGTTGTGCATTCCTGCTCAAGAAGAATCTCCAAGACCTTGAACTGAGCTTGCGTCCTGTTGTTGAAGTCTCAGGGCCATCAAAGACTTCCCCTTCCAACACTTGGACCCTCTGCTGAGACTTCTGCCCTCTCAAGTGGTGCCCTATCCAGTTCCTGGGCCCTTGAAAGGTGAAGTTGGCTACGTGGCTGGAGAAACAACGTTCAACACTCGCTAACGGAGGCTGATAATGACGCAAAACCCACGCAGCACGGTTTCTGATACTGTGTGACCAGATTTTCCACGCATCGTCCCTGGGCGTCCAAGTCACTCAATTGGGAAATTTTATGCATCATTCTCTTACGAGGGAGAAAAACAACGCATCGCCGACCCAACCTGAGAAGGAAACAACACACGGCCTCACTTGCGAGTAAGAAATCGACACATCGCTGACTTTTCGGACGCACCCTCGCCTGTACGGCTTTATTTTGGATGCTAACCAGGTACTCTATGTAATAACAGTATTCTAACTGTTGTCCAAGGATTAGGACTCTTACTCTTTTGAAAATTCATATATTGACTTGTGTATGTTGAGTTTTTGTTGTTTTGGCCTTGTTTTATTAGATAAATATTACCTATAATTCTAAACCTGTGTTGCGTCACTCTGTAGTGGTTCACTGTATTACTGTGTGCGTTGGTACAAGTACTTTACACATAGCTTCTGAAGTTAAGCCTGCCTGCTTGTGCCAACCTACCAAGGGGGTGAGCAGGGGTTAACTGAGGGTGATTATCCTTTACCTTGACGAGAGTGAGGGTCCTTGCTTGGACAAGGAGTAACGTGACTGCCAACCAAAGACCCCATTTCTAACAGTGCTACAATTCCATTTGTATACAGGGGCCTCTCTATGCCTTCCCTGAACCTCTTCAGCTATCACTTCTTCAACATTCCTAGGAACAATCTCTTCTTTTTCAATAGGACTACCATCATTCACCATCATTGGCCAGTTAAATCTGCATGCAAGAGTGTTCTCTTGTAAATAACCACCTTCATTAAAGAAAGGTTTTGTTTTGGAAGTATGTTTCCATTCACCAGTAAACATTTTACAAAAATTGGTTTTATTAACAAGTCTTTTCCTTTGGCTGTGTCTCTACATACACAACACTGTTTTAACTAGTGTTCCGATCCTTGTGAGAATCAAAATAAAAAGCTTCCTCTTTAAGGCAAATGTTTGATCACTACAGTCTCCATAAGTTGCTTTTTTCAGTGCTTTTCTTTTCCTTGTATACTACTTCATAGTTTTAATAAGATTCTGAATTACCATACTACAGAGCATTTGAACTCTAATTTCCTTAAACTGTTGCTGTCTGCAGGTTAAACTATCTGCTTTCTTCAATGATTTCTTACTGTTAATCAGATTTCTGTCCTTTGGTGGCAGATTTAAATCTTTGCTTTATATTTTTATTTACTTCATTTTACAGACGTTTGCAGTTTCTCCACATAGAAGCTTAAATGTTTTGGAGGTTTTCTTACCAGCAGCTCTTTTCTCTTTAACCACATTGTCCCCATGTTGTTCCTTTTGTTTTTCTCTTGCAAGTAGATAGTATGCTTTCATTAGTTTCTTTCAGATGTCTCTATTTCTCTGCATTTTAGATGCCTGTTTTTATGTGCAACTAGATGTCTTAAATTAAAAAGAGATATCAAGATATTTACATGTTCATTATATACTGTTCAATTATATATTGTATGCATTTAAGTCTAATACAAACAGTTACATCACTACATTCTAGACACTCTATTCCTGGGTGTGTAAGTGTGTGCCTGGGTGTATTAGTGTATGGATCAGCATGTGAGTGGGTGTATCAGTGTATGTATAAATGTGTCATTATGTGTGACACCTTAGTGTGTCAGTTTATCCATCTGCTTGTGTGTATTACTGTATGTATCAGTGTGTACCTCTGAGTATGGTTCAGTGTGTCACTGTATGTATTAGTATGTGCATCAGTGTGTGCCTATCTTCGTCAGTGTATGTACCAGTATGTGTCTGGGTGTGTCTCTGACTCTTGCATCCGTGTGTACTACAGTGCAGTGGAACAGTGCATGCCTGGGTATCTTATCACATGCATCAGTGTGTGTCTGAGTATGTTACTGTATGTATTAGTGCGAGCCTGGGTGTGTCAGCGTATGCATCCATCACTTGGTGGGTGTGTGAGTGTATGCATAAGTGTGTGCCTGAGGGTGTTAGTGTACGGATCAGTATGTGACTGGTTGTGTCAGTGTGTACATGAATGTGTGCCTAGGTGTCTAAACGTATGCATCAGTGTGTTGCTGGGTGTCTCAGTATGTGGAATAATGTGTGCATGGGTGTGTCAGGATTTGTGTCAGTGTGTTCCTGGCTATGACAGTGTATGTATTGGTGTCTGGCAGGGTGTGTCAGCGTATGCATCAGAGTGTGCCTGGTAGTGTATATGTTAGTGTGTGCCTGGGTGTGTCAGTGTATACATGACTGTATATCTGTCTCAGTGAGTGACTGTATCAGTGTGTGCCTGTGTGTGTAATCATATGTATGACTGTGTGCCTAGCTGCATAACTGTATGCATCAATGTGTGTTCGGGTGTGTAGCTGTATGCATCAGTGTGTGCCTGGGTGTGTAAGTGTAAGCATCAGTGTGTGCTTGGGCATGTTAGTGTATGCATGAGTGTAAGCCTGGGTGTGTTAGTGTATTCATGAGTGTGAACCCGGCTGTCTTAGTGTATGCATGAGTGTGTGCGTGGGTGTGCTCTATGAGTATGTTACCAAAGATATAGGCCCTCATTCTGACCTTGGCGGGCGGCGGAGGCCGCCCGCCAAAGTCCCGCCGTCAGGTTACCGTTCCGCGGTCGAAAGACCGCGGCGGTAATTCTGACTTTCCCGCTGGGCTGGCGGGCGGTCTCCTTCAGACCGCCAGCCAGCCCAGCGGGAAAGAGGCTTCCACGATGAAGCCGGCTCGGAATCGAGCCGGCGGAGTGGAAGCTGTGCGACGGGTGCAGTTGCACCCGTCGCGTATTTCACTGTCTGCGCAGCAGACAGTGAAATACATGTAGGGGCCCTCTTACGGGGGCCCCTGCAATGCCCATGCCAGTGGCATGGGCACTGCAGGGGCCCCCAGGGGCCCCGCGACCCCCCCTACCGCCATCCGGATCTCGGCGGTCCGACCGCCGGGATCTGGATGGCGGTAGGGGGGGTCGGAATCCCCGCGGCGGTGCAGCAAGCTGCGCCGCCGCGGAGGATTCAATGGGGCCGCGGTACACTGGCGGGACCCCGCCAGTGGTGCCGGTCCGACCGCGGCTTTACCGCCGCGGTCGGAATCCCCATTGGAGCACCGCCGGCCTGTCCGCGGTGCTCCCGCGGTCCTCCGCCCTGGCGGTCAAAGACCGCCAGGGTCAGAATGACCACCATAATTCCCTAAATATCTTTTTGACTGGGTGGGTAAATACTACACATTTTTAGACAACATGTTTGGGACACACAATATAGGTGAGACACTGGACCTATAATACACCATATGGAACTAAAAGTGCAAAAGTGATAAACTACAAATTGAAAGTATATCTCTTACCTTATAAGCACATACCACCCTTCCCTTAATCTACATATAGAATACTTTAGAAATAACTTATACCTAGTAAAAATAATCAAAGTCTTGGAAACTAGATAGAAATAGCAAGTCTACTTGGCATTTAAATTTTGTTATAGCATGCAGAAAGCATGCGTAAAAACTACTAGTGTTAATCATTTTATAAAATGATCAATACCTTACTACACATGTGAATGAAAGTTTAAATACCTCTCTGGCTTTGTCTGAGACACTATAGATTTCTCTATGTCATATACATTTTTATCCCGCTTATCTACACACACACACCTGTGAATACACATTTGTTGTAAACATGCACTCCAAATGATATACCTGTTAAATTGGTTTTGTTGATAAGTAAAATACTGTCACAGTATCACTTTAACTCTTTTCTGTGTAAAAGCATGAAATCTCAGCAATAGAATAGTACACCACCCTTACACCAAGGAACCATCAATGGCAACCTTTTCAACTTTGGTCTCAATGATACTGTCCTAGTTAACAAATCAAAAACGGTGTTTCATATTCTATTTGTCTTATTCCACATCTGAATGGTTAGTGGCTATTACCCCTTTCTTGTACTTTTGGAAAGAAGCCCAATTTGGTACTGTGTGGGCTGGAGTCGCGACTCCGCCATGACGCTCAGCATGGCTCCCGTGGAACTTCTCGATAGAGTCGCGTGTCCAGATGGGGGTTCGAAAATGTATTTACCATTGTGTTTCGGTCATTTATCAAGTCCATT
Organism: Pleurodeles waltl; assembly: GCF_031143425.1. NCBI lineage: Eukaryota > Metazoa > Chordata > Amphibia > Caudata > Salamandridae > Pleurodeles > Pleurodeles waltl. Next base: position 337,762,163 of record NC_090444.1, on the reverse strand, counting down.
GAACACAGAATGATAATAGTGAAATGAACTACATTTTTTCAAAAGCTACTCTACCAAAACCACTATTATTTCAAATGACAAACTATGTTTTATCAACTGCCCTTCCTCACACACTGTTTCACCTTAGCTGCCATAGCAACCTCCTTTGGAACACTCCACTGTACCAGTAGTTCAAATGTTCACAGCACCGTCTGTCTGTCAGCAACATACTAGCTTTCAATTGTTCTGTAGCAGGTGTGGTTGACATCTCCAAAATAGCATTCATTGTTTGTGAAATAATAAGAGCCAAACCCAGATCTTCTGACAATGTTTTAAATCACTACCTATTTTTATCAACCATTGTATTTACAACATCCAATGAAATGTAAACCAGATGCTTCCTCCATTTTAACCACCTCACACATTGAAAACTGCCTCATTGAGATGCAGCCTTCTTGTGTGTGCTACTGCTCCTTCCCTTCAAAATGGTTAGAGTTTGGATTGTAAGTCATAGCTATGTTTTTGGGCTAGTGAGTATGCTAGAAAGAGAGGCATTAAAAGGAACCTGGGTTTTAATAATTAGGATATTACTTCAGTTGGCCACAGATGGTTAAAGTGGCAGCAATTGTTTCCATTGGTTGAAAGCATTGTGGATTCCCAACCCCCTCACCTCATGATGGTGCACTTTTGTGGTACCTGGGCACACTGACTGGGGTAGGACTGGAATTCCCAATGAAGGATACCTTTGCACAATTAATGTCACATTTCTCTCACACTGCCTTGGTGTTCTCTAACATGTGCCAGTAGCAGAAATGTAAGTGGCAACTGAATTCTGTCCACAGATAGAAAAAGCCAGAAAATATGTTAGTAAAACTCTTTCAGCATTTCTCAGAGACCATAACATGGGCTCTATCTACAATAATAACCTGCACTTTAACATGTATGGAATATCTACAAGAGATGGTGCTCACTTCACGTAAGAAGGCAACAGAGTGTTTCTGAGCAACTTGAAACTCTGCATCTGCTCCTATGTGTACTCATCATTTGAACATAATACACTCAAAGGCTGTTCTTAGAGCCACCCTATTTCCCAAACACTAATTCAATTTCAAACACAACCTGATTTTTAAAAAACATTTTTTGATGTTGTGACTCTGTCGTGGATTCACAATACACAATGCACAACACCAAACCTATTATACATATGTCTTTGTTTCACTCTCTCTGAGTGGATGTCTAAGAGGGTCTATGACTGGATGGATAAGTATCTGAGTGGGGGTCTATGAGTGGGTACACAAGACTCTGACTGGGCCTGTGAGTGTGTATGACTCTCTGAGTGGGTGTATAAGTATCTTAGTGGGTCTGTGACTGGGTGTGTGAGTGGCTAAGTGGGTCTGTGAGTGGGTGTGTGAGTGGGTCTGTGAGTGGGTGCATGAGAGTCTGACTAGGTCTGTGAGTATGTGTGTGACTGTCTCAGTGGGTCTGTGAGTGGGTGCATGAGTGTCTGAGTGAGTCTGTCAGTGGGTGCCTGAGTGGGTTTGTGAGTGGATGTGTGAGTGTATCACTAGGTCTGTGAGTGGGTGCACAAGTATCTGAGTGGGCCTGTGAATGGGTGAGTGAGAGTCTGAGTGTGTCTGTGAGTGAGTGTATGAGTCTAAGTGAGTCAGTGACTGGGTGTGTGAGTGTCTGAGTGTGTCTGTGAGTGTATGTGTCAGTCTCTGTGTGGGTCTGGGAGCGGGTGTGTGAGTCTTTGATTGGGTCTGTGATTGGGTGAGTGAAAGTATGAGTGGGTCTGTGGCTGCGTGAGTGAGAGTATGAGTGGATCTGTGAGTGGGTGCATGAGTCACTGAGTAGATCTGTAAGTGGGTGAGTAAACGTCTGGGTGGGTCTGTGAGTGGGTGCATGAGAGTCTGACTAGGTCTGTGAGTATGCGTGTGACTGTCTCAGTGGGTCTGTGAGTGGGTGCGTGAGTCTCTGAGTGAGTCTGTGAGTGGGTGCGTGAGTGGGTTTGTGAGTGGGTGCGTGAGTGTATCACTAGGTCTGTGAGTGGGTGCACAAGTATCTGAGTGGGCCTGTGAATGGGTGAGTGAGAGTCTGAGTGTGTCTGTGAGTGAGTATATGAGTCTGAGTGAGTCAGTGACTGGGTGTGTGAGTGTATGAGTGTGGCTGTGAGTGGATGTGTGAGTCTCTGTGTGGGTCTGGGAGTGGGTGTGTGAGTCTTTGAGTGGGTCTGTGATTGGGTGAGTGAAAGTATGAGTAGGTCTGTGGCTGAGTGAGTGAGAGTATGAGTGGATCTGTGAGTGGGTGCATGAGTCACTGAGTGGATCTGTAAGTGGGTGAATAAAAGTCTAAGTGGTTCTGTGAGTGAGTGCATGAGAGTCTGACTTGGTCTGTGAGTGGGTGTGCGAGTGGCTGAGTGGGTCTGTGGAGTGGGTACATGAGTGGCTGAGTGGGTTTGTGAGTGGGTGTATGAGTGTATCATTGGGTCTATGAGTGGGAGCACAAGTATCTGAGTGGGTCTGCAAATGGGTGAGTGACATTCTGAGTGTGTCTGTGAGTGAGTGTAGGAGTCTGAGGGAGTCTGTGACTTGGTGCTTGAGTGTCTGAGTTGTCTGTGAGTGGGTGTGCGAGCCTCTCTGAGTGGGTGTGTGAGAGTATGAGTGGGTCTGTAAGTGAGTACATGACTGTCTGGGTTGGTCTGTGAGTGGTTGTGTGAGTATCTTAGTGGCTCTGTGAGTGGGTGTGTGAATGTCTGAGTGGGTCTGTGAGTGGGTGCCTGAGTGTCTGAGTGGGTGTGTTAGTGGGTGCATGAGTCTCTGAGTGGGTCTATGAGTGGGTGCATGAGTCTCTGAGTTGGTCTGTGAGTGGGTGCATGAGTCTTTAATGGGTCTGCGAGTAGGTGCATGTGTCTCTGAGTGGGTCTGTGAGTGGGTGAGTGAGAGTCTGAGTGGGTCTGTGAGTAGGTGTATGAGTCTCTGAGTGGGACTGTGTGAGTGGGTGCATGAGTCTCTGAATGGGTCTGCATGATGGTGTAAGTGTCTTTGTGAGTGGGTGCATGAGTCTCTGAGTGGGTCTGTGACTGAGTGAGTGTCTGAGTGGGTCTGAGAGTGGGCATATGAGTGTATTTATTGGTCTGTGAGTGAATGACTGACAGTCTGAGTGGGTCGGTGAGTGCACGCATTAATGTATGAGAGTGTGTGAATGTACATTTAAAAACAAATTCTGCAAAAGTCGCAACTCCATCACGGGGTCATGCAGGGAGTCACATTGAGCGCCACAATGGAGTTGTGACTCCATGCATGTGGAAAAAGTCTGTATTTAGCTTTACAAAACTCACTATGTGTCCCTTAGACACCCAAGAAATGCCCCATGGGATCAGGGTACCTCTACCCTGACCCCTTCTATAGTTTTTAGTATATATTTTCATGTCCTGGGACTGTGTTCAGGTTTCTAAAATGGCGGTTGCAACTTTTTTCACAGGTTGCGGTCACCCAATCACAGTGCTCCTCATGGCACGTGGAGCTGCGATGCTTCATGTCGGTGTTGCGATGGATCCACAACCCTATATATACAAATTCGTTTTTTCTTTAATATTTCAAAAAGTTCTGAACAGATTTACACTAAATAACAAAAAGGGCTGTTTCTGGACCAAGAGCTAGCTTTCTGCCATATTTGGTGTAATGCTGTACAGTGGTTTAGCCTGTAGTTTTGTTCAAACATGGAACAATGTATGGGGAAAAGCTTTTTGGGACCTCCTTTTTCTTGGCCACCACTTGACAGATCACCCTGCAACTTTCCAGACAGCAAATAAAGTGAGCGTTCTATTTGTGTGGAAAATTGTATGACGATTCATCAAACGGCACCAAAGTTATTAGCAAAACAAGAAATGCTTTTTCTAAAGAAACTAGCACCACTAGGTAATATATCTATCATATATATATATATATATATATATATATATATATATATATATATATATATATATAAATATATATATATACATATATACACTTTCAGTTTGGTACTCTGTTGATGGAAACATTATTGCACATCAGTTGTCTGCAGTGAAACAGTTCTCAGTCACAAAATGAATGGAATACATATACCGGACAAATAAAGCTACTGGCAGCAGAGGGAGCCAGCAATCCTTGCAATGCTAATTCTAACCAGCCCACACTCTAAAGGAATTCTACATATATTACTGTTGCATAAAAATGTCAGCTCCTGAGAAGGAATAGAAAAGATGTCCTTCATGAATTTAGCTCTTACTCCAATTAAAAAATCCTTCCTGTCCTTGCTGCATGTTTCTGTGTTGGTTTTTGTGCAATGGCTTACTCTTGTCATCACAGACATAGTTTATACGATTAAAAAAAAAACTTTTAATTATGACTTTTATTTCCCTGCATACTAGATGTGTTTAAATATGTTTCTGAATTGGTGACCGCACATTGTAGAAGCTCTGCAGTTTGAATGCGATACACTAAGTTAAAAGAGGCAGCAAGGACGGTCAGGTGGGATGGTGCATCCAAAGAATGACTGACAACTTACTGGTGTGGAAAAGGCCACTTTAAGGAGACAGGTGCATGAACCTGAAATATCACAAGCCTTTGGCTCTAAGCGAGTGATATTTCTATCTAACTCCCGCATCCAAACCTCATGCATCCAGCACTGTTGCTATTTTCTTCCATTCCTAACTATATCTATTTTCCCCCAAAACTTAAACTGGGTCTCAACATCAGAAACGTTTCCTTCCCAACTTTATAAGTTGTACTGAAAAACCACCAGCACCTGCTCTATAGTGACGAAACTCCATCAACACTAAGCAACAAATCCTTTCTCATAAAAAAATACACCTGCCTCATAAAGGACATTGGGGAGGGTTGGTGGGGAAATTCCCTCCTAACCGGGTGTACCATAACCTAAAATGGGACCCTATTCTAACGTCCCACTTCTAACATTCAAAATCCCTGGTCCTGCCCCTTTGCCTATATCCAATCCTGTGGCCCCTTGTACCTTGTACCCTACCACCCACCTGAATGTTCCGGTGATGTAGGAAATTCTGCCCACACCCCTCAAAACCCACTATCTGCATAGCAAAAACTATTTCTGGGTCATGACAGCATCTCTGGAAATGACCACAATCAGTATGAGGGGTGGAATGGACAGAATCTACCCTACGCAGCAGCCGCATAGGAAGATTGTTTATATCTCCATGCTTGAAGGTCAAACAAAACTAATGCATTATGGATCTGAGAGGTACTGGCGATGTAAGCACTTAAAGAGGCAAGTCGGTCTGATGTCTTAAACTGGGTGTTTTGGACTGTGCTTAGGTGATGAGGCCCATGCGTCTGGTTAGGGCGGCGGCTGGAGGGATGGCAGCCGCTGTTCTTCTGTGCTCACCACATAAAGCTAAGGTGAGGATTGGAGCACTAGGAAAGACTGTCACACTCATCAATCACCTGGAATTCAGAACTTTGACAAAGTAAATTAATGTCCTTGATGCCTCTCTGGACCAGGGCCAAACCCCGGAAAGTTACACAGATGGGTTAATAGTCTGTATGGTGGGAAAAGGGGTTTGGAAGGAGAGAAAGAGAACTTTTAAGACATACCTCATGGAATGGTGTTATGTTTTTGGTCTTCCTCATCCAGATGGCAGTCACCTACACCTGTTGCAGAAAGACCAGGCACACAGAGTTCTCTAGATGCTTGCACCTAAATGAAAAACAGTGGATTGATAATCACCACCAGAACTAGCATGACCCTTTCCTGCCTGTAAACCCTTTTCCCTTTCTTCCCAACCTTATATAGGCTTTGCCCAACAACTCAGCCTTCTGTTAACCTGTCAGAAAGAGAAACAAAGGAAAATGACGAGAGTCACAGGTGACACAGGTTATCTGTTACTTATTGCTTCTTTTTGATAACTTCTCAAGAAGAAGTTGTGTCCAACACGTTTGGCCACAAAGTTCAACGCAGGTCCTTGCCTTGATTTGGGCTTTTAAGCTTTTGGTTCTAATGTCCCTAAACCAAGTCTGCCACTCTGTACTGGAAGTAATACTAGACAAGATCCTTGTGTTATGCAATAGTGTCTCAGAGGGTGTCAACATGAAGTAATGTGTGAACATAAACAGAAGAAGTGGTAGTAATGTTAATGTAGAAGCACTTCCCAAGTGTGTCCAGCAGTTGAAATAAAGAAGTACTAGTGGTGCCACGTGGTCAATTGCCTTACTACCTCAAGGCAAAAACAGTATGTAGCACAGGAATACAGAACATCCAAATATCCAATTAAGACCACAGCACTCTGGTATGAGTACATAGAATGTAGATGATAGTTTCCAAATATATAGTGATTTTGGACCAGTCCTTAAAGAAACAAAGATCTTCTTAGTTGCAAACTTGAGGTTTATTCATGTCAGTGAAAGTTCTTTATATTTCATTCCTTCATATACAACCGTCAGCAATAATCCTTCATGGTCAATTCATTAAATAAAAGCTAACATGTTTTCAAGGCTGTGAAATATAATAATGAACATATATTCTTATAGAAGAACGTTTAAAATACAAGGACATGACATTACCCGACAATCAAAAAGTGGTGAAAGTAAAGGGAAGTCTAGACTGTGCAAACGGCAGAATGTGCCACATACTCCACATATGGAGAACATTGAGATTTAGTCAGATTTAGTCCAAAGCCATAAGTGATAAAACATACTACTCAAAAGTGTGCAGTAGATGTGTATAGATACAGAAAATAGTATCTGGAGTGTTGTAGACAGACCCTGTACCCATGCTGAAACAAGTGAAAGAATTTAGGGCCAGATGTAGGAAAGCTTTAGCGACTCGCAAATGGCGAAAAACGCCGTTTGCGAGTCGCTAAAGCCCATCTGGTAAGTAGACATGCAAAATGCATTTCCGAGTTGCAAATAGGAAGGGGTGTTCCCTTCCTATTTGCGAGTCGCACTGGTATGCAATTCCATTTGCGACCGCGAAAGCGGTTGCAAATGGACTCGCAGTTACCATCCACTTGAAGTGGATGGTAACCCAGTCGCAAACGGGAAGGCCTTTGTGTCTGGCCTAAAAAATAATTTTTCAGAGCAGGCAGTGGTCAAATGGACCACTACCTGCCCTGAAAAATACTGAAACAAAAGGTTTCGGTTTATTTTTCAAAGTGCAGCTCGTTTTCCTTTTTAGGAAAACGGGTTGCACTTTGAAAAAAAAAAACTGCTTTATTTAAAAGCAGTCACGGACATGGAGGTCTGCTGTTCCCAGCAGGCCTCCATGTCCGTGAGTGCCCTGAATCGCTATGGGGTCGCAAATTGTGACCCACCTCATTAATATTAATGAGGTGGGTCTTTGCGACCCCATAGCGACTCGCAGAAGGTGTCTGAGACACCTTTCTGTATCCCAAATTGCGACTTTCAATTTGCGAGTCGCAGGGAGTCGCAAATTGCAAGTCGCAATTTGGGACTTTGCTACATCTGGCCCTTAGTCACAGTCATTGATGCAAATCCTGTCAACCTAACAGTAACGTAAGAAATGAAGAGTCCATTGAAAATGTAGGTCAGTCATGTCTGAGAAAGCTGAAATATAATGATTGCATCATTGAGTTGATATGTTTCCATTGACTATCCAGTACAGCATACAAATTGCTTATGGATCTTGTAATCCACAGTGAACCAAAAGAATATTTTGTTTGCCAAAGAGAAATCTCATGTTCCTAAATAAGAACCTGTGCCTGGCGTATAATGTAGACACCAGCATTGCACTCCTGGTCCATTACTTTACATTTAATTACTGTACTTTTTCCATTGGGCATCACACACACTAGGGACATGACAATTCTTTTATGACAACAGGGATGCATTACCTGCGGAACTATTTTCTTCTAAACATTTGCCAACCAAAGAGAACAACACCACACATACATAAGAGGGTTTAAAACAAAAATTCATCCGACTCGAGCATTTAATAAAACAGGAACTCTCAAAATGGTGGGATGCTACAACTTTAAAAAGATACTTGGAATTGAAACAAGTCCCTCGTGGTCTTCGAGTAATTATTTTTCCCTCATTTGATTACTTAGATACAGACTTCTTGGGTGAATGGGAACACTTAATGGCATCATCCTCGATTGGCATGATAATTATTCCTGTCAGGCATGCAAACAGAAAAAGGGAGAGGTTACTGTCAGAAATTGCTGCTCTAGAACATGAAATTAAAAATATGAATTTGCCAGATGCAACAGAAAGAAACTATACAATTTTGAAGGATATACTAAATGCAGACCAACTTTATATCAAGGAAAATAAACTAAAAAAACTGAGATGAAAATGACTATCAGAGTGGTCGTGTTTTTGCTTTTTCTTGCAAATTTGATGATGTTAACAATTATGCACATACTAGGCCTTACAAAAGTGATCATTTTAACACATCTGCTTCCAATAGTACAACAAATGTCTCCAGTATTTCAAATGTGGAAACTGATCCACCTGTAGAGGGAACTTCACATATAGGTTCAGACTGGGAGGTACTTGTTCTTTTCTTTTTTTGAAGAACTGGTAGGAGACAGGAAAGGGATACAACAAGATTACAAAAACCAAGCTCAAACATAAACAAAACAGGAGGGGAAGGAAGACAACAGACATGGACAAAAGAGAAGGTATGACCAAGAAGGTCTCACGCAACCAAAGAACATGAGTGCAAATTCCATGTCATTACCGAATGTCGGTGAAAACCTAACATATAATGCCGATACTGTACAAGTTATTAATCTCTAAACCACTGTACTTTCTCGTGTAGAAATAAATGTACTCAGCAAGGGTTTAGGTTTTTGTCCTGTTTCCAGGCCTAACTTTATGGACATACATTTAGGCTTGTTCAAATTTGTACGTCGTCTTAAGTTGAAAAAAAAATTAATGGACAAACCTAGCAAAAGTAACAGGTCTTTTGACTCCAAACTGTAATAGAACCATTAGGAATGTACAAGATATACAAATGTTGTTATCTCCTGACAGTATAAATTCATCCGCACCCAATGTACAGGACGTTCTAGAACAGCTTGATATCCAGCCTAATTTAGTGGTAGACAGTGGACTTAGACCCAAATTCTTCTTTATTCTAACTCTTTCTTTGGACAATCATATGGATATTTTCTACAAAGCAGCTAGTACTGACCTGTACCTCTGGGAGGACAAACAGAGATCATGTAGGAAGATTTATAAAAACAATCTTAGGCCTACCGAACAACTAGCTGTAAGTAGCCTAGCCACGAACAGAGATATTGTGATCAGGGAAGCGGATAAAGGAGGAAATGTGATGGTGATGAATAGAGTGACCTACATGACAGAAATTAACAGACAACTGGGGGACATAAAAGCATATGCCCAGACATCCTCTTGAATGCGCACTAAATGAACAATATGACCATAACTGCCAAAACATCATCAGGAATGCAACTAGAGTAAAACATTCCCTAAGTGGCGAGTCATCACCATCCCCAGCACTTATTCTGCGAACATTTCTAAATGGCATAAAGCATAAGATCACCTCCTACAATGCACAGCCTGTAAATATACGGCTCATACAATATGAAAGTGCTGCTGTGCTTCTTTTAGGGGATCACAGTGATCAACAAACTCACCACAGTTGTCCAGGAGCTCCCACACTCGTGCGGTAATCTTGGTAGTCCAGGACGCACATCCGTCACTATAGGAGCTCTGGTGCTCCAAGTGGAGAACATGCAGAAACATAGGAATCATGGTGGCCACTCCGACCCACTACCTATGCCACGAAAGGTCTCCCCTTGGGAAGACCCACACTTACTGTTTTCGTGGGAGGCCTGGATTGGTCCCCGCACTCAGCCCTGCGTTGCAGCTGTCGATGAACGTTGCCTCCCTGGAACAACATGTCAGGACCCCTCCAGAACCTCTTGGCCTGCCATCCCCTCTCTCCTCGTGAGGTGGTGACTTATGTCAGCTTCTGGTTCCTGTCGCCACAAGTCAGCGGCGCTGCTCCGCGGCAGCTTCCTCCTTCTGATAGGGAGTGCGTCCTGAGCCCTCAGGGGCTTCCAGACTATTCAGTTTAGCTTCCCTGGCCGTGGCGGTGATGCACCAAAGCAGGTTCCTGATGGTTACCCGGGAGGCACTCCTCACAGGAGGAACTACACGGAACGCGACCACTCCGGACGCCATTCTCCTGTGCCCCAGGGGCACGCCAAAAAGCGCGTTCAGATGCACTAGACCCACCCAGGTCGCAGCGGTGATGAATCCCCCAGACAGTGAAATTAAAGCACTCAGAACACGCTTTTACTTCCAATTCAATAAGAAACACTCTCCATGTGCTGGATTCAAGTAAATCAAAAAGTACTCTGAGAAGGGGCAATGCAGCGCTCTTCCTGTAGCACAATCAGGACAGGGAAAAGCTGCAGGCCAACAGAGGGGCACACCACCCAGCCCCTGGAGACAGTGAGGGGGAGCACAGAGCAGCAGGACCAAACAAGCAGGCCAGCACAAAGAGTTGCAGGCAGTGGCAGTTCCTCCTAGTGAGGCAGCAGGTCACAGGTCAGCACAACAGCAGCAGTCTAAGGCGGTTCCTGGTAAGACCCTCAAGCAGCATCCTGTGTCCAGTTGAGTAGTCCAGACGTGTCTCTCCTAACATGGGGGAAATGCCCTGTACTTATACTCAGTTTTGCACAGGCCTTCACAAAGAGGGGGAAAGAGGTTCCAACCAGTTCCAAATGGTCCTAGGATTGTCCCCTCTCTGCTCCCTCACAGGCTCCAGTTATCAGTTGGGGGTAAACAAGCCTTTTATGTGAGACCAGGGCACAGCCTTTACAAATGCAGGTGTGCCCGCCTCTCCTTCTCTCAACCCAGGACGAACATTCAATATGCAGATGCACCTGTGTGACACCTCCACCCTCCCTAAGTACAAGCTGTCTGAAAAGTATGCCCAGCTGTCACTCTGCCACAGACGTGGATTGAAGTCAAGCTGCAAAACACCAGAGTCATTAGCATAGAAAAACGCTCATTTTCTAGAATGGTAATCAAAAATCCACCTACACCAGTAAGCAGCATTTCTCACTACCATTACAACCATACCAAACATGCTTATGCTACCCCTCATAGACCAAAGAATAATCCCTAGACATAAAGCAGGGTGTTTCCAATGTAATCCTATGAGCAAGACAGCTCTCACAGCAGTGAAAAACCAAATAGGTTGTTTGTCACTACCAGGACAGGCCACACAACCAGGCACATAGCACTCTGCCTATAGGGCTAGCTAGGGCCTACCCTAGGGGTGACTTACATGTAGTAAGGGAAGTTCCAGGCCTGACAAGTAAATTTAGATGCCAGGTCCCTGTGGCAGTAAACTGTGTATGCTGGCCCTGCGCTAGCAGGCCTGAGACAGGTTTGAAAGGCTACTTTTGTGGGTGGTGCAAGCAGTGCTGCAGGCCCACTAGTAGCATTTAATTTACAGGCACTGGGCATAGAGATACCACCATACAAGGGACTTATAGGTAAATTAGGTGTAAGCCAATCATGCCATCTTTAGAAGGTAGAGAACCTGCACTTTAGCACTGATCAGCAGTGATAAAGTGCTCAGAGTCCTAAAGCCAACAGCAAGAGGTCAGACAAATAGGAGGAAGGAGGCAAAAGGTTTGGGGTTGGCCCTGCAAAAAAGGCCCGGTCTAACAGCTATAAAACCTGTTAATTTGTCCACTGTAGTGATCTTACACCCAATCCATCAAATCCAGCCTTAGGAACATGACCAGACTATGGATATATTCCAACCTGATGGATGAAGAGAATGAAGTGTGTTCTCTCTCTGTTGCTCCCATCTCCCTGTTGTGTTGATGTCTATTGTGTAAGCCATGATACTTTGTAGAGGTACTTGCAGTTGACAGAGGGAGAGGGGGACCCACATACGTCCTGCAGGACCAATAATTACACCATAAAGGTTACTGATTGACATCCCCTGAAACTAACACATTGAGATGCTTGTAGGACTGCTAAGATAAGGTGATATGGGACCTTGGAGTGTGACGGTGATGCTTTTCAGCTATGTACTCTTACTAGTGAACCTTGAGGTAATCTTTTGAGCCATTGAATCATCTGTCAGTGCTCAGCTGGAAACTCGGATACACTGTGTCCTCTTGTTTGCTGGTTTCTTGTTTTTGTCACAAAAAGAACACTGATTATAATGTGTACTGTGACTACCAGGTTAGTATCTAGGTGATGGTGAGCCTTCACCTAGATCCTCTACGTGGGGAGGGTCCTTGATGCATGACAGAATACTCAAAATCCAGGAGTTGATGCTGGGCCTTCCTGGACAACTGGCTAGGGTATCATGACTCTATAGAGCACAGCAAGCATGCTTTTCCCAAAATGACAAACACACTATGGTTCAAATATAGAGATCTGACTTTATGGAAGCATAACTTGCCAGATGATGAGTCTTCAATCTTTACACGTAATGCATCTTTCATAGGTTTGTCAGGGGGCAACCTCTCATACATCCCACCCCATTCCACTGCTGGTATTTGGCCTTTCCCCAGTTGGCATCTTTAATTTACTTATAAGTCTCTAGTAAAGTGGTTCTACGTGTACCCAGGGCCTGTAAATTGAATGCTACTAGTGGGCCTGCAGCACTAACTGTGCCACACACTTAAGTAGCCATTTAAACATGTCTCACACCTGTCATTGCAGACCCTTGGTCTGCAGTTTTGAACTTCCATCTTGACCTGGCAAAATAAACCATTTGCCAGTCCCAAATCTTCCTTTATTAATACATATGTCACCCCTAGGGTATACCTTGACATCCCAGAGGGAAGGGTGCAATGTATTTAAAAAGCAGAACATGTACTTCTAAGTTTTACAAGCCCAGGTAGTGAAAAACTCCTGCATTTGTTTTTCACTACTGCAATGCATATCTCTCTTGTAAGACAGCACTGGAGTTGCCTTATTACATTTTATAAGTGTAATTTCCAAATGGAACAGGATAAACAGTTTATGTTTGATGTCTCTGGAATCAAAATTTAAAATCCTAACTTATAGGGAAGTCAAACTTTAAGTTGCAATTCTGAAAATGCCACTTTTAGAAAGTTTGCAATTTCTTGCCTTAGCCATTTACTGCCTATAGCCTGACTCTTGTCAAGTGCCTGGGTGTAGCTGATGGTTGAGCTTTGTGTATTCCTCCTAGACAGCTGCACACAATAGAGAGCTTAGATGTGCTTGGTTGGTCCATCACTGGCAGGATGGGAGGGAGGAGCTGGACACAGCCACACATACTAAATAGCCTTTATCCTGCCTCCACAAAAAGTGATACATACCCCCTGCAGTTAGTCTGGGCCAGGGCATGGAAGATAGGTTGCTTTGGAACTTCAAAGGGGAACCTCTGGTAGCCTCTCCCCCACTTAAAAGTCACAACTGGGTATAAATACTGGAACTGAAACACAAATTCTTTAGTACACTTCTGGACCTGTGTATATTCTGCCAGGAAGGATTGCTCTGCTGCTAAAGGACTGCCACTCTGCTGGACTTCACTCTGCCAGACTCCTGTTTTGCTCTGCTTAACTGCTGCTCTCTAGCTTGGGTGAGTAGGACTGGACCTTCATCTTTTAAACACAGAACCCAGAGTTACTTCAAGGGCTAGATGGCTGGCCCCCTGACCTGAAGCCTCAGGGAAATAACAGGCTTCCAATAACCTTGCATCTGTACCTAGACCACCTAGACTCTGCCACCTGTGAGTCTACCCTACCAAGTGGTGTCACTCCAATCTTGGGCCCTTGTGGGCTTAGGGTGCTTTGCTAGCCTATGTGGATCTAACCAAGCCAACTCATCTCCTCTGCTGCATGGCATAACCCTGAGAAGAACCGATGCATCTCGGCTGTTTCGTGGATTAGACACTTCGCAAGACTCATATTGCCACTGCAGCCTGCTCCTCCTTCATAAGCACAGCTGACAACATCTTCTCAGCACAGGCCCTCAACAGCAGCCTTGACTATGACACCAGACTCCACATCACAGCCTCACAGCTCCTTGGGATGAACGCACCGCTCCAACTTTGTAAGGCATCCCTGACTCTGGACATCACATTACAAGCCCTCATCATCAGGATCCTCAACGACAATGCAAGCTGGATGTCACACCTCAGCCTTGCCACAGCTTGGAACCAAAGCATCACTACAGCTGTGTGATGCATATTCAATGAGAATCCACGCAATTCTCAGAAAACCAGGATTTAAGGTACTCTGCTCAACTGGGCTAACTTGGTCCCTGTAGCCGGCCGATGCTCCATTGCAGTCTGACGGAGCTTGTGACTTTGTCTTGGTCCAGTGCTACCAGATACCCACAGTTGGCTCTTTATGCCTTTTGGTGCTATTTTTTTTATATCTCCTGTTCTACTAATTGGATTTTTGTCATTTTCATCTTGTATTATTTATGTAAAAAGACTCTTTTTCTAATAATGTTGGGGGATCCTTTTGTGGTGTGTTTCACTGTGTTACTGTTTGAAGTGTTGCACAAATACTTTACACATTGCCTCTAAGTTAAGCCTGACTGCTCTGTGCCAAGCTACCATGAGTTTGAGTCCAGGTTAATTTGGGGTTTGCTTGTGCCTTACCCCAACAAGAATTATGGTTGCTGTTTGAGTAGGGCTCACACCCCTGTCAACCCACAACCCAATTTCCTACAATTACTGTTCAAGGTTACTGGAGGTATAGTGGTTACACACGCTCAGGTTCTGTTGAGGAGCAGCAGATACTTGATCCACTGCACTTTGCTGTGTCTAGAAACAATGGCCTTCATTATGGCATTGGTGGTAATTCCCGCTTACCGCCACGCTGAAGGCCGCCAACTTACTGCCGAGGCAGTGGATATCCAGTCACCATATTATGACACACCAATCCAACAAAATTCAGCCACATACACAAAATCCACCAGACCAAAGGTTAGTGATAAACTGGCGGTATCAAAACCCACACTGTTACGCCAACAGAACAACGCCCATCACATTATGACCCTCGAATCACCATGGTGGACATTCAACAGCGGTAAACCATAGACAGTACATACTGCCACGCTCAGAATAGACACCCACAGACAAGATAACACCACATTGGACAATTCAAACAACACACACCTGACACCCATACACCCGTACACACACCACACCCACACCACTATAAAACACCCACCCACATTACCCACAACCCTTAAATTTATTGGCACAAGACTGGCACCAAGACCACTTAGCCAACTAGAGCCACACACCACTCACACCCATCACGCACTACACATCACACACCCCAAAACATTACCCAACACACCCTCACCAACACACCTCACAGAACACCCATGAAACCACAAAGATACCCCCGTTTCACAGAGGAGGAGTTAAGGGTCATGGTGGTGGAAATTGTCAGGGTAGAGCCACAGCTATTTGGAGCACAGGTGCAGCAGATGTCCATTGCAAGGAAGATGGAGCTATGTCAGAGAATCGTGGACAGGGCCAATGCCGTAGGACAGCACCCAAGAACAAGGTACGACATCAGGCAGAGGTGGAACAACCATAGCAACAAGACACCAGCTCGCTAAACAGAAGACGGGCGGTGGATCGCCACCTCTTCCTCACAACTCACAGCATGGGAGGAGGCAATACTGCATACAGAGGGCCTGGCGGAGTCAGAGGACGACTGGACTCTGGTAAGTCAATCTTCTACTATTATCACCCCCCCATACCTGCATGCCATCACATACCCTCACCCTCACTCTTATCACTCCACTCCATCCCACACACTCCACTATCACATCTCTTCAATACCAATGCCAAGCCCTGTATGCTGTACCAATGCATGGACACCCCTCACAGCCCTGAATGGACACTCTTCACTAAAGCATGCATAGCAGAGAGAACCAACAATCCCACCATACTCCAACATACACAAGTATAAGCTGGCATGGTAACGCCAACCCTAGAGGGGAAGCCAGGGATGTACAATATGTCATTCATATCAACCATAACACATCATTTACATCCCCACAGGTACCCCAGCCAATGTCACTGGAGAGGAGGTGCCAGCACCATTCAGTCCCCCAACAGAAGAGGCCCACAGTGATTACAGTTACTCTGGTCTTCAGGATCTGGACAATCTACCTGACCCATCAGATACCACTGGACAGCTGGTTACCTAAGCCCAGTCACAGAACACCACAGAGCCTCCCCCATCAAGAAACAACACCATAGCACCCACCCAGCATCCCCAAACCTCTGTCCCCAGGACACATCAATCAGCAGTGTGCCCACCTGTACAGGGACCCCAGGCCACACCTCACCCCCAAGAACATCAGGGACCTGGGGTCAGTGGCAGAGGACACACCATTCAGGGAATAGGGGCACAGGCCACCAGGAAAACTGGGTGGACTGCTGTGCCCCAGGGGGATGACAGGCCCAGGGAACTGACTCTCCAGGATGCACTCTCCAAGATCCTGGGAGCCTACCAACATTCCCAGGACACGATGGGTCAGATCCTGGACAATGTGCAGGAGAACAGGCAGCTGTAGGAGGAACAGTACCAGGGGATCAGGGAGGACTTGCAGGCCATCAACAATACCCTGATCTCCATAGGAGGGGTGCTAGCAGACATGACCAACATTATGAGGGAGGCAGTCTCACTCCAGCGGGCCCCTGCCACTAGCCAGACATCTGAACAGCCTTCCACTTCTGCTGCCGCTAGTGGTCAGGAGGCCCCGCCACAGGACTTACAGGCCACCAGCACCCCTCCACCTGCAGAAGGTGAACCACCCTGCAAAAGTTCCCTGCGATCCAGACAGAAGCCAGGGACACTTTCCAAGACCACTGCCAGGAAATGAGACTCTCCTGATTGTCCCCCTTGTGTCCCACACAGTCACCCTGTCCATCTTGAACTGCCATTGCTCCCCTCCCTATATCCCCTTGGACAGTGCACCTGTGATACAAAGAGACTGGAACAATAACCTGGACTTTCCTCCATCATCACCCCATCCTATTGCACTTTCCCCCTATAAGTTAGCACTTCACTAAACACCCTTTGATAAAAATCGATTTCGAGTATGTAATGTATTTCAAATATGTATTGATTAAAACAGGTACAACCAACATCTGTAAAATGAATAGCTAGAGGGAACAGTAAGTGGGCATAGAATTGGGAAATACCAGCATGGCAATGCCACACCGAACACAACCAAAGTCATTGAAATGTAAAGTTACACTGTCTCACCTGTGTGTCATTGGAAGTACTGACGGATGACAGTTGTTTGGTTGTCCTCATGGTCTGCCTCCTCATCCTCATTGTCCACAAGGTCAACTGCTGCCACAGGAGCATCTCCAGTCTCCTCATCCTGCAGAAAAGGGACATGGCATCTGAGGGCCAGGTTGTGCAACATGCAGCATGCCACTACAATCTGGCAGACCTTCTTGGGTGAGTAGCACAGGGATACACCTGTTAGATGGAGGCACCGGAACCTGGCCTTCAGGAGGCCCAAGGTTCTCTCAATCATCTTTCTGGTTCGTCCATGTGTCTCATTATAACGTTCTTCTGCTCTTGTATGGCATTCCCCTCGGGGGTCAGCAGCCATAATAGGTGTGGGTAACCAGAGTCACCTGCAAGTATCGAGGGACAACATTTAGCCACACATTAGCCCATCTGGCCCACACCATACCCATACACCAACATATACTGGGTGGGAACCAAGGCTCACCTATTAGCCACACCCTGTGCCTGTGTAGTTGGGCCATCACATTTGGGATGCTGCTATTCCTCAGGACAAAGGCATCATGCACCGACCCAGGGTACTTACGATTGACTTGGGAGATGTACTGGTCCACCATGCACACCATCTACACATTCATAGAGTGGAAACTCTTACGATTCCTGAACACCTGTTCATTCTGGCGTGGGGTACAAATGCAATATGTGTTCCGTCAATTTCCTCAATTATATTGGGGATATGTCCCATTGCATAAAACTCGGCCTTCACAGTGTCCGAATCCTCTACCTGAGGGAAAGCAATGTAGCTGCACATGTGTTTTACCAGGGCAGACAATACTCTTGTCAGCACCATTGAGAGCATTGGCTGTGACATTCCTGCTGCCAAGCCCACTGTCACTTGAAAAGAACCAGTTGCCAGGAAATGGAGCACTGATAGAACTTGCACAAGAGGGGGGATCCCAGTGGGGTGATAGATAGCAGATATCAGGTCAGGCTCCAATTGGGCACACAGCTCTGTGATTGTGGCCCTGTTCAGTCTATAGGTGAGTATTATGTGCCTGTCCTCCAGTGTAGCCAAGTCCAGTAGGGGTCTGTACACAGGGGTATGCCTCCATCTCCTATTCATCCGCAGCAGTAGAAATCTGAGGGACAAAAGAGTGAGGAGCCTGTCACAAACTGAACAATGGAGCAACAACAGTAGATTGCAATCTGTATACATGAAATGCGTCAGTGTGATCTGTCCAGTATGTGCTTATTTCGCCTGGGACGCAGCATTATTCCATAGGCCAATCCCCCCCTGAAATGGCGTCCGCCTGTCCTGTGTGGAGGGACAGGTTGAAGTGAGGTAATGCCGCTGACATTGTGCACCGTGGCGGGAGGTGGTCCGGAACCACTGTGCAATTCCTCATTAGTTAATATTGGGCTCTATGGGGTACAGTGGCAAATGGTGATTTATGCCGGCGGTGACGGGATGCACTGCCGCGGACAGGAACACCATTTTCTATCAGATTCCTCACTTGTTTCATGACCTTCCATAGGAGATGACCTTCACTGCATGTGCTGCTGTGACCTGTGTCTGGAACCTACCATGGCCCGTGTGACCAGTGAAAGGGCCACAGCCTCTACTTCGGAGGAAATGGAGAGACTGGTGAATGGGGTCCTACCCCAGTACGGACTGCTGTATGGGCCTCCAGACCAACAGATGAGTACACTGTGGGCATGATGCATGTGGCATGCATTTATGGAGGTGTGTGTGAAGGCATTGTGTAAGGGGGGATGTCTTCCTGGCTGGGTACACATTGAGTTCTGGCCTATGTGTGTGCCAGTAGTGCTGTAAACGGGAATGGTGGGCCATTCATGTAACTGGCTGGACTGTTTGTCTAATGGTGTTCTCCTGTCTATATTGCCTCTGCAGGTCAGTGCCCATCAAAAGAAGGGTATATGGCTTGCCATCGCCAAGGAGGTGCGGACACTGGGGGTCTATGGCTGGCGGAGCACCCACTGTTGCAAACGGTGGGAGGACCTGAGACGCTGGGCACGGAGAACTGGCTCAGATGGCCTCCCAATGAGGACGGGGTGCCCATCAAACCCTGACCAACCTGATGGTCCCGCTTAGTGGCGGTGGCCTATCCAGAGCTGGATGGGCACCTGAGGGCAACACAGCAGCCACAAGGGGGTGAGTACAGTGGCAATGATTACAACTTGCGCATGGGGGGTGGTATCCGGGTGGTGGTTGTGTGTCAGTGGGTGCCCCTAGGCCAGGCCAGAGATATCAGTGTAGATACTCTGGTGGCTAAGGGTCTGAAGGGAAAATACTGCCTACCTAGCTTGTTAGCATCCACTACTGGCCAGGGCTGCGTGGGTACCAGGTGTGCTGCAGTTGGCGGTGTGTGCTCTTCCTCTTGCCTTGGTGGCTAGCAATATCACTGGCTATTGACCTCCTGAGATCCATCTCTAAAGGGTAAACAACCACTGTGAATGCCACCCAGGGCCCTTCCAGCCCAGATGCAACAATCTAATGCATTCCTGGAGGGCATTCACACTGGATTGGTGGCCCAACAGAGCTCGATCCAGGGTCTGGCCTCCTCTCTAATGGCAGCCATTGTCCCTGTTTCTACCGTCCCCCCTCCAACTTCCACTTCCCAGTCCCATTCTCAACCCCAACCCATCCCAAGCACACAGCCAGATGAGCATGCACACAGGACAACACCCAAGAGTGTCACAGGCAAACCCAAGCACCATACTTCATCCCACAGGTACTCACACAAACACCATCCAGTTGCAGACACAACCAGTTGCAGACACAACAACATCCACTATTTCCACTGTGTCCTCCTCCTCCTCTTCCTCCACCTCCCACCTAGTTACGTCCACACTCACACCTGCATGCACTACATCATCATCCACTACCTGCATCATCACCACACCAAGCAGAACACACACCTCACTGGCAGACACCTCCACAACATCCATGCACACGTCCCGTGTGTCCTCGCCCACCGTGTCTGTCCCCCCTCCTACGGTACACAAACGTAATCACTCAGACACCCAACGGCCATCCACCTCACAACAGCAGATAACCCATGCACTTGCACCCAAATCCAGCAGACAAACACCTCCAACAACCACTCCCTCATCCTCCACTCCCATTACGTCTCCCTCTTCCCGCCCCAATGTCCCTAAAAAGCTTTTCTTTTCCACCATTGACCTTTTCCCTATCACTCCCCTCCATCCTGCACGTATGGCCAGGGTATCAAGAACTCAGCGAAGCACCTCAGCCAAACAGTCCATGGGCTCAGTTCCATCAGTTACTACCCGTGGTGGAAAGGACTCCAGGTTATAAATACTGAGGGTGAAGGAGCCTGCACCAGCCAGCAGGAAGGAGAAGAAGCCTGCACCAGCCAGCGGAAAGGGGAAGGAGCCTGCACCAGCCAGCAAGAATGGGAAGGAGCCTGCACCAGCCAGCAGAAAGGGGAAGGAGCCTACACCAGCCACAGAAAGGGCAAGGAGCCTGCACCATCAAGCAGAAATGTCAAGAAGCCTGCACCAGCAAGCAAGAAGGGGAAGGAGCCTGCACCAGCAAGCAAGAAGGGGAAGGAGCCTGCACCATCAGCTGTCAAAGAGCCCCCACCGCCAGCCGTGGTTGTGCAGCCATCAGTGTGTGCAGGGGCTGAGCAGGAGCCTCTCACTACCACCACAACCACAGTGCAGCCAACGGAGGGTGCAGGGGCTGAGCAGGAGCCTCTCACTACCCCCACCACCACAGTGCAGCTGTCCCAGGGTGCCGGGTCTGAGCAGGAGCCTCCCACTACCACCACCACCACAGTGCAGCCTTCACCGCCAGCAGACACCATGTGATCCAGCCTCCATGGGCAGATGTGCGGCCTGTCACTTCCAGAACCAGTGGGCAAGTCACCCACTCAGGAGGCTGTGGCCTTGCAAACCCCAGGACAAAACACAAGGCATGTTGCCTCCTCCAGAACCAGTGGGGTATTCAGCCACTAGAGAGACTGTGGCCTTGCACTCCCCAGGACCAAGTACAGGGCATGTTGCCCCCTCCAGAACCAGTGGGCAAGTCACCCACTCGAGAGATTGTGGCCTTGCACTCCCCAGGACCAAGCACAGGGCATGTTACCCCCTCCAGAACCAGTGGTCTTGTTTCTGCATCCGGCTGAGGTGTCCCCCCTCCCCCTGAGGTGCTTGCCTATTTGCCAACTGATGCCCCTGCAGTGTTCTCTCCGTATTGGGGCAGGTAATGAGTGGGGCCTTGGACTTTGCCCTGTGGCCATGTGGCCCCTGTGAACTGAGTCCCTTGTGTGCTAGACAGCTGTACTCATTGTCGTCGTCTTCATCGGCGTTGGAGTTCGTGGTGGAGCATTACGTAGAAGCTCATCGGGAAAACTTGCAGTTCTGGTTCCATGGCGGCGTGGTTCTTCCCAGTGTCTCCAATGGTCTCCAATGGTGGGTCCTTTCACTTCTGTAATGTGTTTCTGCCAGGCGTTTGATGGCATTGGTACCTCCCCAGAAAAGGTGGCAGTTTGCAGAGTCTTAAGATGGTGGGCAGAACCTTGTCTTCCGCCTGGCTGTAGGAGGCTACCGACGTGGTGACTGTTGTTTCCGCCCTGGCAGTCGGTGTGGTACATTGGCTGTCTTTCGGAGATGTAACCGCCAGGGTCATAATTTGGCAGCCTTTGCCGCCAGCCTGTTGGCGGTATTACTGCCACTTTATCACCGACTGCCAGGGTCATAATGAGGGCCAATATGAGCAAGTACTTGTGCAGAGGTACGTCATGTGATTTTAATGTTACACCAGTTAACAAAGAATGGAAATAGAAATACTTAGCCTAAATTACTACAGCAGTACAATGGAAGGAGACGCCAACCAGTTGCTCTTTGTGCACATTCATGTATTGATTTTACACATGCTACACATTTATACATAGTGACAATCGGAGCTTGTGTAGTTTGCTAGTTCCTTTGGTTTCATACCACATGAACTGCTTGTACAGTTATACTCAGTAACTTTACAGTTTGCAAATTAATTACATCTATGTATTGTAAAAGACCTGTGAATTTACAAACTGCAGTCACATTAGGAATGTGTTTAAACTATGACACTGCATAGTATTTTGACCTCTTATCTTCAGTTTCTGGGTATTTCTAATTTAAGGTTATCCTGCCACACACGTAATGGCAGACATTGTCGAGATTTAAGGGTCACCAGATTATACCAATTATAGTCACAGTAGATGTAGCCACAGATTTCTGGATTGAAGACAGCCAATAAAACGAACAATAATGACCTCCTTGTATATTTTCTTCTGCTACAAACAATCTGTGTTTCTCTCATTTTCTTTTCTCATTTTTGGCTTATTAGCTTCTTAGTCTCCCTCCTCTTAGGTTCTACCTGAAAATATTTGGGTCAGTTCTGCAACAGTACACAAAAGACCATTGACTGTAATTCCTCACCAACTCATTGTGGATATTGGAGCACAAACATTAACTGCGGATGGAGCTACATAGGAGCGTTATGGCATGATCCGTCTTTTTCTGTTCCAGTATGGTTTTCCTCTCTAACATTTTCTGCTCTTTCCCCCATTTCATCTTCTTACATCTCATTTTCCCTTGTTTATCCTTGTCACTCACTTTTCCTCATTCTGCTATTTTAGCCTAAGTGTTCCCACTAGAATTTCCTCTAAGCATGATGCATCTCAAAATGTAGCATACTGAGTTTGTGTAAGATTAATTGAATGAAAAGTGAAACTTGTGAATGATCCTGTGCAAGAATGTAAGATTTATATCAGTCAAGAATTATCTACAATGCATAGGTTCATTCTTAGCAAACATGTTTTTTATGAACTCATTCTTGCGAAGGTTAGTGTAAGGAATGGTCAGCCTTGCACAAGTTTCTAAGGTGAGCAACAGAAAGAGGTGCCAGCAGCTATACCTTAATCTGTTTGTGCTACAGATCATTCTATTTGCTTCCTTTTATAAATGTTCTGAACTTTGTAATTATTTGTTTCCAGAAGTTGGGAACTGAATCCTTACCTTCTGTCAACGTATTTGAAGCTTTTGTGTGATACCTCTGAAATTAAAAGTTATTGAAGCGAATCAAGATGGGTACTGTGTTTAACAGTGGTGTTATATGGGCCCTGGTAATGTTGCATTCCAATTGCAGTCCTATAAAGCTATCCAGTAATTAGTATTAGGCAGGTCCTGAAGAGGATCCCAAGATTTAGGAAGCTAGGCACTAGACCCTGGTGATGTCCTACCAGATGATCCTTTACTTAGTCATTTATTTGGTGATTTTATATACAACGCAGGTCAGGGCGCATCAGCACTTTATATGGAAAAATAAGCAGTTGTCATATGAAAAGAATGTATATGTGATAGTGTCAAAGAAGTACACAATGAAAAACATATAAGCAGTAACAAAAACATTAAACAGTAACAAGCAGAAAGACAAGTGTCTAAGTAAATATATATGTCCATAATTTAGATATAGTATAGATACAATATAGACTTAACAGTAATATTAGTACTAGTGATATATCCTAGTTTCAGGTTTAAAAACAGTTAAGTTTAAAAGTCACAGACATTGATGTAGAAAATGGTACAGATGGAAGCTGGAATGGAGTACTAGATTCTGAGGCACTGGCTGAGAAGGTTTTGTTTATTGTGTTTATTGAGTATGGGAATCCTAAGTAGGAGTTCATCTACACTGCTTAGTAGGCCTGAGCCTTTTAAACCCCAGGTTTCTTAGCCAGGGATTGAGAGACAGGCCATCATGTATGTGGCTCTGCCTTCTATAGAAAGGCACTTCAAAGGAGGCAAAGCTGGAGCATTGATTTGTCCCAACGTGAAGTGTGACTCTGAGTGGAGTGAGATAGATTTTGAGGAAACCAGGGTCAAACGTCTTTTCATTGCCAAATCTAGAATGTACCAGAGCTTGAACAATTTGCTTTAGATTGTTTTGTGGTGTGAACAATTTGAGTACCCCATTGAGATTTAACTGGTTTTATGCATTTCTCTCTGTGGGTTAATTTATTCATGGCAACTCAGATAGTTGTCTACAGGGAGGCAAAGTGGCCTTTCCATGGTAGTCAGTTTGCACTCTAGTACAATTGTTGCAATCAGCTTTTTTGAGTTAACGTTGATAGGGAATGAGAGGATATGGAGGAACTCTGTCTTATTGGCATTACATTTAAGGTTAACAGCAGTCATCCATGGTTGTAAATTGCCAAATATCTATATCAGTAATTAAATGTTTAAGAGATAAAACCTTTAAGTAAAGTTGAGCATGGTCAGCAAATTTGTGATACAATGTACCATGCTCTTAGATGGTCTCTCCAAAAGATACAAAACGCCTAGGAACTGAAATGGAACCTCGCATTATCCCTTGAGGTACAGGAACATGGATCAAAGATGAGTTACAGAATATACCCTGATCAGAGGGAATTGATAGATGTGTTTCAAACCAGTTAAACATATTTGCTACTCTAACATACGGATGAGAATGTCACACTCATTTGTGGCAAAGGCTAGTGATGGGGATTCAGCAGGCAGGAGACACTGTTGTAAGGGAAGTGGATTACTGAAGTAAACAAAATAGTGATAGTTGGGATGCTTGAGTTAGTCTCAGGCACTGGTAATTACTCAGGGCTGCTTCCTGGGCCATGTTTTAGTTTGTAGTGGAGGCGCTGGACCCATCTTCCAGCATCGTGGAAACACCCCCTATGAGAATGAGAGGTTAGAGAGGATAAACCAATGTGGCACCAGATGTGAGCACCAATCTTTAGCTAACAATTCAGTGAAATGATTGGGAGTTTTATTTATTTTTTAGAGGGAATCTGGTACCATGGTTAAAATGTGACTCATTATGTTTTATTTTGACTTCGTAGAGTTCCTGCAAATTTATTTATTTTCATTCTTTTCTCCTTCAAAGGGTGGAAATCACTGATAATTTCTGCCAAAGTTCTATTAATGGTAGATATAGCCTTACTCAAGTCATGATCAATTGGGAAAGTAGGGACACTGTGATATGCACGCAGCAAAGTAATTGATTTTGATATTCTTTATTTTATGCACTCATGTTCTAGGCATCTTAGCCTGACCAATGGTTTTGGAGAAGGATATGGGAATGGGAATTTGATAGTGATCCTGTGACCCAACTGGTTCTTAACTAGAATGTCATTTAGGGCTCTAAATTGGACCCTAATAATGGATCTTGATGTCTATGCCTTTATGAGTAGAGGGAAACATTGTTGTGTGTAGGTTTAGTTTGAGGGATATGATTTTGAGTAACTGTAGAGGAGGACACTGCTCATTTCTCTGGCCACACATGTGGGTGGGCACACTGGTTCTGCACAAGGGAGGAAAGGTTTCTTCATCTTAGAAGTTAGTGGTAAGGTCTATGATTGTTTGTAGTAAGACAAAAGTGTGTTGGATTGTCTTCAGAAGATTTACCTCATTGATTAGGTCGGAGCCAACCCACCCACTAGGTGGTGTCAACCATAAATGTGGCATAAAAGTGACACTCCAACGCACCCTTTTTAGAAAACTTTCTGAACCTGCAGAAGATAAGAAGAGGACTAGATCTGCTGTGTTTGACCTGAGAGGAGATCTGAAAAACTGGACGTGCTCCCTCTTGTACCCAGGAAACAAACATGGCTGACCTGTGTGTGGAAAGGGGAACAACTATATGCAAACCAGTTCAACACTGGTGCAGAAAGAGTTCGCTAGTCACAAGTACTAGTCCTCATCTCTCTGTATACAAGCACAAGCAACCTGAGTTTTTTTTTCTTGTTGCCAGTAAGGTGCAGTGTGAGTTTCTGGGCAAAAAAACAGGGGATAATTTTACTGTAGGTTTTGCGCCACACAAGGGGAAGCAGGGTGATAAAATACCTAATATAAGCCTAACCGAGCCATGCAAGACCATCTTGAATGACTTGGTAAAACTAATGTGATGCAAGATACCACAAATTTCTGCCATGCTTTACTCTGATGCAGGGAGTAGTGCCAGTGGTGGAGCGTGGGTGGTCCTAGTCATTCACTCATGGATTCTGATACATTTCCAAATTTACCAACACTGGTAGACCTGTGAATGCATCAGAATTGTATGCTTCCCCACCAAAGGCCCAACAAGAAGAAATATCTTTATTGTGCTCGCACTTTTCTCTTTCTACGTGTGCTACATTTTACAGAAAAAGGAAAATGCTTCTGAGGATTGTTTTTGTGCGCAATGGTGTCCCTTACTGCTAAAAAACAATCTTGCCTACAGTGCTGGCACCTATGGGGAAAGGGTATCTGCTTTGGCGCTAGGCAGTACATTGTGCGCCAGCACAGGCAGAGAGCAGGAATGTGTTGTATAACGTTATATATGGCACATTTCTGCCTTTCTTCAGCTCAAGGTGTCTTGCTGTGTTGCGCTGTTAAATAAAAGTTAAATAAATCTGCCCCAAGTAGTCTGTATTGTTACGTACTTGTTTCACTAAGGGGAACAACAGTCACCAAAACAATTAGTTGAAAGTGCTCAAAAGTGCTTTACAACCACTGAGGATTTTAATTTTTCAGACATGGTAGATAACCTGCCATAATTGTTAGCTTGTTTATGTCTTTTACAAAATGGGCACAAACATATGCACATTGTTCTAACCCACACCAAAAATAGTGGTTTGTTCTAACTGCTTCACCTCTGCATCCCTCTACGTGAGTCTCAAATGACTCTAAACATATTTGGCTTCTTTAGGGATCCACAGTGAACTCTTTGTAGAACAAACAACACATCAACAAAAGGTTAAGACAGATGCATTGAACATACTGTAGATTCCTAATATGTTACCAGTTTAAGCTGCATGTACATCCTGTTCTATTTGCTGTTTCACCAAAACTCATCAGGTGTTTCTGTTTTGTGGCTGACACCTGTCTGAAAATCATCCTCTCCAGTGTTGTAAAGTTGCCTGGAGTGACTCACCTCATGAGACAAGAAAACATCCTTTGTATCATTTGTTTTTAATATGACAGTAAATGTATCCACTTGAAGAAGATGAAGCTATGTAAATTTTGGACTCATTGCGGGGCATTACGCTGTGCTTCAGGCCAGAGCAGTGAATAATGAATAAACAAGTTTCTTCCACTCTTTGCTTTCGCATTTCAGAGGGTGAGGTATTTTCCCTTTTGTTATTTTTAATCAGGGATGCTCATTCCAGTGAGCGCGTGAGTTCAGGCAGGATTTGGGGACAGCCCAGAGAGCTCACTCCTGAGCTTCCTAGCTGCCTCCGAACTTGCGAACTCTGGTGCAGCGCCTGGGAGAGCAGCATTGTCTTTTACTCCCACTGCTTACAGGAGTGGCAATGTGTTGCTGGGTGCATCTGACCTCCCCCAGAGACAAGCATGGAGTTGGCAATGCGCCCAGCCAGGGTGTGCCTCTCCCGGGGATAGGGTCCCCAGGCAGGGGACTTCTGGTGCTCTTCTGTAGCTGGTGGGGGCATCTTGCACAGCCCCTCTGCAACCAGCCAGCAAAACACCCTCCCTGCTAAACTCTCCTAGTTCCAGTCCATCCTGGCTTTTTGAAGGGCACCTGTGTGCCAGCAGAGACCAGGACCAGTCAACAGAAGTCTCTGTGGGAACAATCCACCCCCAGTTGTTTCTCAGAGGGCGTATAGGGGCCAGCACCCCTGAACCTGGGGAGACCCATACTAGTACTGGGAGTCAGCTAAAGTCAAAGTACCACAGTCCATCCTTGAAGGGCATCAAGTGACTTCTCCTTCCAGAGGGGTATCTTTTTGACATTGTCACTTCCATGTCCAGTGTCTTCTCAACTGTCTGTCCATTGTGCAGGGGTCTTTAAGTGGCTGTGAAAGGTTGAAGAAATCAGGCACCCCTGTCCAATCTTATGATGCTATACAATCACTGCACCCCGTCCCAACCCTCTGGCACAACTTTATGGGACAATCTAATATACCGATTTCAAGTTGTCTGTGGAAAGAGCTCGCTAAGATCCTCAGCTCCATGCCTAGCATACACTTTTCTAGCATAACATCAAAAGTGGCCCGCATTGGCCTCTGAGTTCTGGCTGCCCTCCTTTTTTTCGGTGTGCCTGGGCTGACCCAACTCCGATAAAATGTGGCAAGCTCAATTACAGATTTCCTTCCCATCCATTCTTTTCCTACAAACTAGGTTAGCACTTTTAGTTTCTCTCTTGTATGAGGAGGCCTTAGACCTCTCTGCCGGGAAGCTGAGAAGTTAACAGTTAAGACCACCCGGGCCCAGAATCCAATTCTGAGCAGGGCCAGGAAAATATGACAAATATTAAAGTGTCATACAGAATGTAGATAGGCTGTTAGGGACTGTAAATGTACAGTGCATGTTTAGCTCCAGTTTGGTACATCACTGAACACTGTAGGCCTAAGTGGAGCAAAACTGTACTTTAGAGCAGATTTCAACTATAAAGTGCAACATAGTGTAAGCACCACAGACTGTCAGTAGGCATTGCAGGCCTACACTATGAATGACCACTCACATAATAAGGTAGCCTGAGTCGGTACTGATTCCCAAGGAGTCCCTTCTGCAAAAGGCTACCGATGTGCCAATTTTGGGCAGCATGCAATGGTAGTACGACAAGTTCACATGTGTGTGCTCACATGTCCATGTGTAAATAGTCCAGAGCCTCCTACACTAGCTGGGCTGCCATGGCCTTATACTGAAAGGCAGAAATCAGAGGGAGAGGGTGAATATGAGCTGGAGGGAAAATAAGACCGAAGTCAGCAGTGATGGGAAAGGGAACTCCTGAGAATGAAGGAAAGAGGAGCCAAGAAGAGAAAGGGAGGAGGGTCCCTGAATACATAAGGCAGAGAAACTAAGAACAGAAGAAAGATGAGCCCAGATAGGGGGTGAGAGAAGCCAGCAACAAAAGTGAACAGAGTGAAGCGGTGCACTGAGTTGAGAGGTGCAAAGTGCAAGGTTTTCTTGGGTATGACATTTTAATAGTTTCATTGTGTTTATGTGTGACACTTCACTGTCTAACGCATAGCACATCATTGCGAGTAGAACAATGCAGTTCCGTTCCTATGGTGCAATATATTTCGGCTATGCATGTTCTCTAATCCACATCCCTATGATTAAACAACCATATGGGGAATATGTGCCATTGTAATAAACACACCATTTTTGGCACTAGTTTAATTTATTTTAGGTGTATAGTATATGTGAAACATTACTGATCAACAATGGCTAACATTCGCCTTTTAAGAAACATAAAATCATCATAGTTTGTGGCTAGGGGATGAAGACCCAAATGCATGAATTTATGCAAAACTATACATTTTTAAGTCATGTTTTAGCTTATGTACTGCTAAAAATGCAGTGAAGAGGCAATTAAAAGGGTATTCTAGGAAAATGCATTTTGTGAAAGCTAGTGTTACAAACATTAGTTGCCATCATGGATACGCTCAAAATATAACCATTGCATGAATGACTTTGGGCAAATTGCCAACAAAACAATTTATTTTCCTTATTCCTGGTGGCCAGAATGTTCTGCACAACAGGCTTTGGCTGTTTCCCCATTCAAATGCATTTGCCAGGATGCTCTCCAGCCTTTCTATACTGATGCCACTCACATCATTGAAGACTCTGTCCAGGAGCACCCAGAACAGAGGTACGAAGAGGTGTGAGGTCTCAGCACATTCCTGTCATACAGCTAAATGAAAGTATGGTTGAGAAAGACAGAAAGCTCCTTCACCTTCACCTTGCACAAATAGACTTTGGACGATCTAAAAAAAAGGCAGTGCCTCGGGAACTGTAATCAATAGCTCCTCGCTAACAAAGGCCTAAATCCATTTTTAGGGAGCCCCCACCTCAATGTCTGGATCTCTAATCCACAGGTATGTGTTCAATGCACATCTCCTGTCTGGGGAAGCTGCCCTTGCCCTCCATCTTGTGCCAAGTCAAACCAAAGGACCCCACTGTGCTTTATAATTAATACTGTGAGCCAAAACCTGAGGATGAACATAAGTAGACTTTTGCTGAAGCATTTGCAGCATTTTCTTTCACCTTTTGCAGCCACCCTTTAATTTACTCTTCCACCCTCTAAGCTGAATAGTTCTTCTTGCTGAAGGAATGATGTAGTAGTACGGTAGCAGTATACAGACTGTTTCCCTTACTCCAGTTCCTATCAAAGTATCTCATATAGCACAATGTTCACATACAAATAATGTCCCTTTCTTAAATTGCATGCTATCTCAATATTACCTTCTATATTCCTGAACTTCAGCATAGAACTGATACCATTTCATTTCAAATGACTCTCTTGTCTTTCCAAACTCTGCATGCCACTTCTCTCTGAGCATAACCTTCTCTAAGTCACATGCATAGTTGCCATGACATCTATTGATGTATTTCTTCAAATTGCCCACAACTCATTTCAAAGATTACAACCTCTCCTGTTGCTCATCTATTAACACCTCTGAACGACAGCAAGAATTCACATATTCCCCTTTCCCCAATAATGATCACACCTAGCTCCTATTACTCTAATCTACCACAACGAACTGTAGTGAATGCATGGAATAGTTTGTTTGATCACACAAGAGTGATCTCAATAATCAACAATAACCAATAACACTGGATTAACCACTAACCTTGGGTTCCGAAGCAGTGTCCTGTCTGGCACAAGGCTCTTCATTGCCACAATGGATACATTAAGTGCTACAGCCACTCAAGATATCAATGCAAATAAAAAAATATAAGCTCACCAATTTCACCAGTATGTTTGATGTTTGAAAAGTGGGTCTGAGGCCAGTACTCTAATACTAAAAATTAGAAAGGTACATAGCTTGGTGGACTGATGAGACTGAACCAGGTATTGCAGTGTGCTTGTTTAAAATTATACGATGTGCTTTACTGGCTGCAGGTAGCTAGATGATGTCGTTGATGGCATTTGGGCCCATATTTATACTTTTTTAGTGCCGCATTTGCGTCATTTTGCGACGCAAAAACGGAGCAAACTTGCAAAATACAATTGTATTTTGTAAGGTTACGCCGTTTTTGCGTCAAAAATCGGCGCAAATGCGGCGCTAAAAAAGTATAAATATGGGCCTTGAATCCATAGACAGTACTGGGCAAATAACGCAGACTAACTAGTGTTGGTGATATTTATATTTCTTAACATTCATAGATATCGGAGGGATCTGGATTTGCTGTGTAAGATGTTATTCACATAATTATTACCGACAAAGAGAAAAAAAACATTATTTGGTTGTGTGCGGGGCTATAATCAGAACATATTAAAAATACCGGTCACAAACATCCCTCTATTAAACTGTGTACAGGGTGTCTGCCGGGCTCTTCTGTTTTCTTTACAGCAGAAACATATTATATATTGCTTAAAAAAGATAAATGCATTTATGTGTAAACAATATTTGATAACATACAGAGTTTTACCTGCTGGTTCATAATAATGATTTCCAGGTAAATAGAACCAGGAATGGACAATTCGCACTTTGTTATTAGTATATGCAGAGGGCTTATCACACAAAATTCTTGCAGGCAATAGCGTAGAAAGTGCATGTAAAAAACACAATTTAGGAATGTCTGCATGCCCTTTCCAAAACTGTTGTTTTAACTAGATTGTTTACACACATTTGCCAATTCCATTCATGCTTGCTCGTCAAAATATAAATAGGCCGGCTGCGGATAATGAGCCAAGCTTATGGTCCTGGTGTTTAAAATTCGAGCAAGTTCCAAGCTGAAGTAGCTATGAATTTTCTTGTGGCCTCCTTCCACTGG
The DNA here is from genome assembly GCF_031143425.1 of Pleurodeles waltl. NCBI lineage: Eukaryota > Metazoa > Chordata > Amphibia > Caudata > Salamandridae > Pleurodeles > Pleurodeles waltl. The sequence continues at coordinate 337,730,158 of NC_090444.1, read as the reverse complement.
AGCCAAAAACAATTACAAACAATAAATAAATAAACATTTGCCTTAGGGATGTGATATGGTTACATAAACAGTGGCCAATTAAATGGAATAACCTGGACCCTCGCCAGGATTCTTAAATTTGTTTCTAGTAAATGATATCATTTTGACCTTCCAAAGAAATACAGCACAATTTAATAAAACATAAATCCGTATGATATTATGCAGATTACCATGCTAGAGCAGTATAATACATTTAGAAAGGGGTTTAGTTTTATATAAACTACGATGCATGCCAAACACAATGGAACGTGTTATATAAGCAATAGGATGTTTTAGAAAATACAAACCACACATCACTAGATTGAGAATACAAAAGACACATCTCTAGATTGGGACAAGAAATAGTTCTTTTCTGAAGGTGAAACGAAGGGCAAGTTGCTTATATACTGTTTTTTGTCTTAGTGTTTGGTAGAAACAAAATTGACATGTTAAATTGGAAAACGTTAAATAAACGCTATAGACCGAGATATTACAATGAAGCTAAGGAGCCATTGCCTGCCATTCTACTGCTGTTTTGTGTACTTTACACATCTACAGCAGAGAGCACATAGAAAGACACTACAATGACAGCATTCTCTGAAGAACTGAACTAACAGTATCTGAGAGATATATTGTTTCAATCAGTGAAACCAGCTTCTTTCTTTGCTGCGTTTCGGACAGATGATTATTTTTTTCTGTAGTATATTTATGATGTATGTGCTGGAAAGCTCCGGTAGTTTACGTTTGTTCATACATGAACACTTCTTTCAAGGGACCCGTTCACACGTTAATAATTTTTGTTTAGGAAGCATTTACTGCATTGCCTGATTTTTAGTGCTTCTTCAGGATTGTTTTCAGTCATTTATTTGTCCAGCTATTTTTGGCCCTCCTACCTTGTGGTGTTTCTGTAACATTTCTTCTTCTTTGTTTTTGCTGCCCATAAATATCTGAGCAGATTACTAAATGTTGCTAACCTGCCAGCTGGACTCTGGGAGAAAGGGGTCACTGCCTGATTTGAGGTGTAACTGACTGTGCTTCCAGAGTGGTATAAGAAAAAGAAGCTCAAAGTAAATATGTTTCATTAAGGGCAGCCTTTGCTTGCATTTGGAAGTTTGCCTTTACCAAGTCAGTCCACAGTGAGAGTGCTAGGCGGTCCCAGGAGGTCGACGAGTGTGAACTCACTTGAGCGGAAGTGCGTATGTGCGGAAGTGGAAGTGCAGAGCTGGCAGAGTCAGCGCAGGGAGTGGCTGCTGCTGGATCTCCTGGGCATTTTGGGCATCATCATCAGCGGTCCTCACCAGCAGCCCATGCGGACGCTCCCCCTCCTCTCTGAGGTTTGTGCCCGCAAGTCTAAATCCGGGAGGAAGGAAGAACTGGTGGAAGGACCGGTTGCCGCTGTGATCACGGCCCAGTGAGTTAGCTATCTGGGGAGAGTCTCCTGGAAAGCTCGAGAGGGCCCAGCAGTCCAGTGGCCTGGAGTAGCGGCACGGAACAGTGCGGGGGAGTAGCGAGGCACTGAAATACAGAGGCAAGGTGTAAGCACAGAAGTGGGGAGGTGCAGTGGCATAAGCAGGAAATAATCCCAAAGTAAACCTTAAAACCAACCTCAAACTTCAAACTTCAAAGTGGAGAACTGTAAAAAGACATTTGTTTCAGCCAACAGCCCCCAGCCCACATTACCAGCACCACCATTGCCTACTCTATCAGCACCAGTATCAGCCCCCATATCAGCATAGCTCTCAGCATAGCCTTCAGCTTTGCACCGGCATTAGCCACCCGAGTGGTCAGGTGAAGCGATAGCCGTAGCTGGCTATCGCAGAGTGCGAGCTGCAGCTCCCCTGCGGAAGCGGTCCAACTAGGTCTGGATGCGGTTTGCAGGGCAGCTAGCAAGCCCCGCTTGCTCTCCCGACCTCACTCTCATCTCAACTCCCTTGGGACACTAGAATATGAGCATGCCACAACAGGCATAGTCAGATACATAAATCAAGGGAGATACCAAACAATATTTAATATTTGCTGTATAACCTAACAACTGGAGAGCAGACTTGAATAAATTTGAGCAGAACAAGAACAGAATATTAGTATAAACTATTTTATGGTACACGGCTGGACAGCTGAAAGCCCCCATAGTGGATTATATTGCCCATTCACCAGACAAACAAATTAAGTAGGAAAAAGAGCATGAGGTCAGGCAAAGTACGAAACAACGTCATTAACAACGCCACCAATCAAATTAAGAGAAAAAGGAAAAGAGATCAGGCCTCTGATGAGGTAAGCGGAAAAAAGAGAGTGAGCAGTGACTCAGACCATCTCAGATCATTCAGGGTACAAGGCATGATCAATAAATCTGGCAGGAGCCTGGCAGAGTAAAATAACAGCATGGAAAAAAAGAGCAGGAGAGAGACAGATCAGCAGGAAAATAGGACTCCTCAGGAGGAGGGAGCAAAGCATGATGTTGTAATCAATTACCGTAAGATAACCAATTACTATTCTGTTACAAGCTTCAATGGTGAAAGTAAGAGGGACTCACTGGCCACAACTCAGCAAAGCTCGGGGGGTAGTCCATCAGGTCCTGCAAATTAAAGGATTTCCTGGAAAGAGGGCCAGGGAAGAGTCACGGCTTCCACCTCCCTTCTCACCAAAAATAGTTATTATGGGGAAGCAAGCTTCAGTTGGAGGCATCTCTTCTATGGCCCCAGTGGACTCTATCCCCGCTTTAGGAGTCCTTCATACCCCAAGCAAGCAAAAACATGAGAAACATATGTATAGATCCTGATAATCCCCATCAGACGTCCAGCCCGGTTAACCTATCCATTCCTGACTGAGAGATGGTAGCAACTGCTGAAATCTTAGAACAAGAGCCCCCCAAGATGGCTCAATGAGCTTCAGCCCTGAACTCTACTCCTTCCCGACGTACGGATTTGGGGGCAATGAGCAGGAGCCAATAGAGGCAAAACTGAGAGAATGTCCCACAGAAAGAAATATCCATTGTAAGAACAACTGAGGGATGTCAAAGGGGTGAGCACAAGGTTAATTCACAACCCCTGGCAGCAACCAGTGAGAATTAAATTGGGTCCGCAATCCTGAACTCAATGCAGGCAACAGTAATGACTCTTCAGTTTTACTCTAACAAAATGGACATCCAGGTCGATCTGTTCAACACAATGGTGGTATTTGTTTCCGGAATAGACAGCAAGCTGGAAGAACTAAACGCTCTGATAACAAGGGCTCAAGACAAACAATTCAGTGATTTTACCATCTACTCATGCAAACAGGTGGTAGATCATTTATCCCAACTGCCAGAAGGAATACTAAAAGAGGTTTGCACCGCCCACAAAGAGGAATGCACACACATCAACCTGCTTGCCTCGATGCTGATATACGCTCCCCCGTGGAGAAATCAGAGGGCAGGACCCATATTCCCCAAGGGGCTCCATCCTTGATCGCAGCAGAGAAAAGGGACTCAGCAGAAGGTAATGTAACAGCAAATTTCAGCATGGAGGTCTCTGAGGTACCAGCACAGTTACTAGCTGCTATCAATTCAGGGAACTCTGAGAATCCCACAACCTGGAAAATAACAAAAAATGAACAAAAACATGCAAGAAAGGGCAGGAAGTCAGCCCAGTTTCTCCACCTAATCACTACAAAGGCCACTGCGATTACCCCTACAGAAGTAAGAAAAGAGGACACAGCCCTAAGTGGAAGGCAAAATAAGGATAGTACTCCCCATGCCAACTCAAATGTTAACTCAAACGTGGCAGCAAAGAAAGCCCCAACTTAGAATTCACCACTCCGATATTAAGGACTCAGTTAGATTACCATCCATCCACAGTACCCAGTGGCCCCACGGAGGAAAGAGCAAGTAACTTCAGGGGTCAGCAGATAACAGGAGAGACCAGCCCGCTAAATCTGACCAACGCAAGCAGCATGAGAAATTAACAACCTGCTACACAGGAGCAAAACTGGTCAATGCAACAACGCATGAGCAGTCACAAGCTGAACCATCAGCTGCTTTGAATCCCAGAATTTACCTCACAATCTCCCTACATGCACTTAGCCGGCCTACCATTTTAAAACTGATAAAAGCACTTTCAGACCTCCATTACGTATCCACAGAAGACATTGCTGCTATAAAATTCATTCAAGCGAGAGGCAACCAGCTTACTGACCCAACACTTGTTTTCTTCTCAGCGTCTGATCTCCCTAAATAAAACCTGGAGAGGAAAGACCATTTGAGGGCCTGGGGCATTGAGGTGGTTACGTATCAAGGTGAGAGATGTCTGCACCCATTATTACAAAATCATCACTCCAACAAGTCCAAAGGTGAATGATCAGTCCTGCGTGGAGCACAAAATACCCTTAATTTAGCTAAGCCACTGAAGGAAATACTAGCGAAAGGGCAGCAGCTCATTCCCCCTTAAGAGTTCAAATATGGAAGGAAGAAGGGAGACAGAGACTAGTATCAAGCCAGAAATCACAGCCCGACTGGAGGTGGCTACCACTGGCATTATCCTCAGGAGTGGCTGGTAAAAGCTGAAGAGTAACGGTACAACTCCCACACGGGGCACTAAACATCTTCTCATGGAATATAGAATGCCTACAGGCAAAATTGGAGGATCCAGCAATAATCCAATTCTTCAGCTCATTTGACATCATACAGATAGAGGGGTCCTGGACCAAGGAGTCCATACTCCTAATTGGATACATGGATTTTTTTAAACCAGCCAATAAAACTAGCAGAGTTGGTAGGGCAAAGGGAGGCCTAGTAACTTACATCAGTACAAGTATCCTCACCAAGATTTCAGAGCTTAAAAAGGAATATCTACCATTCCAACTAGTCAGGCTAGATGGCTGGGGAAGGAACCTGCATGAACCACTGATTTTAATTAATATATACATCAATCCAAAAAAGGAATCATTTGAAGTTAATAACCTTATAAAGCATCTGGTGTATACAAAATGTATAGTACACCCGGCACATTGGCTAATTTCGGGTGATTTTAACCCCTGCTTATTCCACAACCCTGGTAAGGACCACATTCAAACAGTAGCAGTGGTGCCTGGACAAATGCTCCCAGTGAACAGTAAGAGAGATAAAATAGGGGAGAAGTTAATCCATATATGAGAGTCTGTTGACCCTTTTGCTCTAAATGGTCAGAACCAGGCCGACATTCCGCCAGCATGGACAAGATCCTACGGAAAAAAGGTGTCACATTTAGACTACACTCTGGTCAATCCTGCCCTGTACATGTTAGTGGAAGACTTCTGAATTTTGGGCCATGTAGAAAGCAACCATAAACCGCAGGTAATTAGGATGCGATCCACACTGCGTAAGCCACAGAAAGCAGTCTCCCTGAAAGGGGAGATCGGCACTGAAAATCTCAAATGATTGAAATGATCATCCAACTCCATCAAAAGTCAAGCAGAAGAGGCACTGTTGAGACTAAAATCCATATCCACGCACATCACAAATTTGAAAATGGTCTGGGAAAACTTTGTCAAGGACCTTACAAGCCAGGGTTCCTTGGGAAATACAAATAAGGGAGTACAACTGAATCATCATAACCGCATACATATACCACAGCCTGTTTGCAGGAGGAAAGCAGGGGTAGGTAGGCTGCTGAGGAAACTGCACAAATTCCCGGAGAATGGAACACTACTGAGCACCTTTTGAAAGCAAAGGAAACACCTAAAAAAGGAAATATGGGGCCAGATGTAGCAAAGGTTTTTACCCATTCTGTGTCTATGGAAAAAAGTGTTCGTACATATGGCCCTTGGTCCTTTAAAAAACATCATCAGGAAATGCTTTGGGCTAAGGTACACCATTCGTCAAAATCATCAGACTCAAAAAGATTCTGGAAGTTAATTAATTCCATTGAAGAGGGTCCAAAAGCAGCTAACAAAACCAATATAACAGAGCAAGCATGGGTGGACCACCTCAAGTCGCATCTAAGGGAGCTGCCCACCAGAGAAACAGTGTTAACCCAAGGGGAGTTCAATACTTGGGAATCTGATGCCTTGAATACCCTGACAATCACAGCGCTAGAGATAATAAAAATCATCGGGAGGTTGCAAACTGATTGTGCGCCTGGCCCAACGGTCTACCGCAAGCTCTGTTTAAACAAGCAACGGAAAGATGGGCAGACTTCCTGGCTGCAATGTTCAATCATGTGCTTACAACTGGGATTGTTCCGGCAAGTTGAGAGGACTCAATAATCCACCCCATATATAAGGGAGGGAAGGCTGCCTCTCCAAACAGTTATCGACTAATTGCCCTTCTGGACGTTGACCTCAAATATTTTTTGGTATGCTTGCTGCAACATTTAGAGGTATGTTTTGCAGATAATAACATACTTCCCATAAATGAAAGTGGATTTACCAAGAACCAGGGAACAATAATGAACCTTATGGCACTGGGACTGATTATCAACAGAGCAAAGGCAACTGGGACCCCCACATATCTGTGTTTTGCTGATTTTAAAGCTGCCTTTGATTGAGTCCCCCACTGTAAATTGTGGGCAAAACTACAGCAATGGGGGCTGCCAGCAACCATTTTAAATGCCATTCAATTGATTTATTCTGATATGTGGGTGAAGGTCAAACTTGGGGGAGGTTCATATCTATCTAGGGCAGTTAAAATGACAGTTGGATTAAAACAAGGCTGCTTTTTGGCACCAATTTTTTTCAATCTGTACATAGCAGACCTCTCTACCAAGTTAAATAATCAGTCAGCCCACTCCCCCTCTCTTGGTGGTTAGCAATTATCCAACATGCTATACGCAGATGACCTGATATTCCTTAGTAGACATGCAAAAACTGCTGAATAATCTAGAAGGATTTGCTAGAATAAATGAATTAGAAATAAATCAAACTAAAACTAAAATGATTGCCCTTAACCGCAGACCCTCTAGTCAACACAAGTGGTATCTGAATGGGGAGACCATAGAGGAAGGAAGTAACCTCGTACACATAGCTAGGAGTTCTGATAGACGCAAGAGGCAACTATGTGCCTCAAAAAGAAGCGATAAAAACAAGGCACAAGCACTCTTTCACACTTTTGGTACGCCAGCAAATACCATTTGTGGCCACGCTTTTAATTCACTGACAGCTATAATGAGAGCAAAATTATTCCCAACTCTCGCCTATGGGACTGAAATAATGAGGGGGGATGGAGGAAGCTCTCCTTGACAAACTTCTGGTAAAGGCATGTAGGCGTGTCTTCCGGCTACCGGGATATGCTTCCCCGGCCCAGGTTACTGGCTCGACCCTCGGCATATATCAAATGTTGCTACAAATTATGTCATGCCCCAAAATGAATGTTGGCTAACTCTGTGTGGCCGGAAATTAATTTGGAAAGAGGCAACAGTAATTATAAAAACTATCTAGAAAACCGCCTATCACTTTTGAATCTAGTTGATGTATAGGATCATTCGCTCCCTAGCCCGGCTTTTAACAAAGTAGTGAACAAAACAAGCAAATTACACAGCTGGCTAAAAGACAGGGAAGAACTGGCTAAAAGGTCTCATGGCTGGTTGGTTCTTAATTCATATAAAGTATTTAAAGAAACACATTATTGGCTGCCGCCTACTCACTAAAAGTTAAACAACACTTTCTAAAGCTAAGGCTGGGTGACATGCCAACGCTAGACCTCATGCCAAAATGGAAAAAGGTGTCGCAAATAGACAACCAGGAATGCCACCTATGTCATCTAGCGGGAGAAACCCTAGTGCACGTGGTGTGTATTTGTCCAGCTTTGGCAATAGAAAGGAGACAAATACTGAAGAAAGAACTAAATTAATTAGGGGCCAGATCATGTAGACAAGTTCTAATTGAAGCCCTAAATCCAAGTAACACCATACTGAATGTTAGGCTCCTCCAATTTCTGGAAATTTAGGCCCATATTTATACTTTTTGACGCTAAACTGCGCTAACGCAGTTTAGCGTCAAAAAGTTTTGCGCCGGCTAACGCCATTCTGAAGCGCCATGCGGGCGCCGTATTTATTGAATGGCGTTAGCCGGCGCAAGCAGACCGGCGCTGCCTGGTGTGCGCGAGAAAAACCACGTACACCAGGCAGCGCCGGCGTAGGGGGAAAATGGCGCATGGGCGTCTTAAAATGGGGCAAGTCAGGTTACGTCGAAAAAATCGTCGTAACCCGACTTGCGCCATTTATTTTCGACGCCCATCCCCCATCAACATGACTCCTATCATTGTAAAGATAGGAGTCATGCCCCCTTGCCCAATGGCCATGCCCAGGGGACTTCTGTCCCCTGGGCATGGTCATTGGGCATAGTGGCATGTAGGGGGGCACAAATCAGGCCCCCCTATGCCAAAAAAAATTATTAAAAAAAAATAAAAAAATACTTACCTGAATGTCCCTGGGGTGGGTCCCTCCAGCCTTGGGTGTCCTCCTGGGGTGGGCAAGGGTGGCAGGGGGGGTCCCTGGGGGCAGGGGAGGGCACTCTGGGCTCATTTTGAGCCCACTTGTCCCTTAACGCCATGCCTGACCCAGGCGTTAAAAAGCGGCGCAAATGCGCCGTTTTTAGCCACGCCCACTCCCGGGCGTCTCTTTTGCCCGGGAGTATAAATACCACGTAAAGGCCTGGGAGTCATTTTTTAGACGGGAACGCCTCCCTTGCATATCATTAACGCAAGGAAGGGGTTCACGCTAAAAAATGACGCACATTCCGGGAACTTTGGCGCTATTCGCCTCTAACGCCATAGTATAAACATGGCGTTAGTTGGCGTTAGTTTAGCGTCGAATTTGCGTCGAAAAAAACGACGCAAATTCGGCGCAAACGGAGTATAAATACGGCCCTTAATCTCCCTAATCACCCTGTCAAAAACTAGTGGACTGTAACCACACCACGGGTGCTGAACCATTTTTACTACAAAACATGGGAACTGCCTAATGTGAAAAATCAGGGGGGAAAGAGGCAGGGCGGTTACTCAATGTAGGTATTTTTTTAATTATCCTTGTAATTAAATCTTATACTTGTAGTCAGAGCTAGGTGGGGTTAACCTGCCCCATGCACTAATTGTGGCCTGTTTTATTGCACTATTAATGTTTCGTTGTACTAATATCATTTGCGCAATTTTATGTGGAAGGAATTTTTTATGGTTTTAATTAACTAATAAAATAAATATTTATCATCACAGTGAGAGTGCGCCACAATTGAAGTGAAAGAAAAAAAAACTAAAGATCCACAGCAAGTTAAAGTAAAAAAAGCAAAGTACAATAAGAAGAACATATGAACTTTTGAGAACATCGTACGAGTTCTAAATGTTATGCAGGATATATAGAAAATACACTTATGAAACTTGAAACAAAACTGATAATCATGTTCAAATGTCAGAAATCTCCCAAATTGCGAAATAGAAAAGGGGCCCAAGTACCAGCCAGTTTAGGGCTCATATTTGACCTAGAGGAGGAATTGGATCAATTGAGGATTTTACCTTTTGAAATAGAAAAACTTTCAGTTTAAGCCAGTCTAAATGGGTCGAACCAGAAGATTGTGTCCATTGAGACAGCATCAAATTGGAATGTTTTGAAGTCAGATTGAACTTGCTGCATAAATGGGTACAAACTATGGCCAACTATATGTGACAGAAACATTATGATGCACTGTCCTGGAATGTTAGTTAAGCCTTCTTTCAGTCAATTATACCATCAATAAAAATGTTGTGCTTAATTTGGTCCTTTGGGTTAGATCACAATGTGCATGGGTGATGGAGCATTTGTGCCAGTCACTAGTTGAGCAAATGAAGACATGGCTTGTGGCCTGCCTACCATTATGGCCTAACTGCTGCGGTGAAAAACCTGCAGTGCAGCCTGTTATTATACCCTTTACCTATCTGTTATATATTTGTAAGTCACCCATAATAATGCCTTGTAACCATGTTGCCTGTGAGGCATTTAGAAAATTCATGTCAACATGTCCACATAGTGACAATGCCCTAAAAGCTATTTTCACTGTGGAAGACCTTGTTTTCCTATTTAGAAAATCAGAGTTCTAATTAAAATGCTAAAAAAGTATCCAAGGAATGGGGCCAGCTAGAAAAATAGTTAACCCAATATTTTTAATTAGAAAGTTGCCCTGTTAGACCTGGCATCCTTGGCATGGTTTCCCCCCAAACCTTTTGACTTTAGTCTTTCAGTTGACTGACTTTGTTTTTGCTGGCTTCAGGAACCTGCACTCTTTACCTTTGCTTACAAGCACTAAAGTGTTTGAGCTCTCTTAAAACATGGTAAAATTGTCTTATACCCAATTGGCATATTTAAATTACGTGTAAGTCCCTAGTAGAGTGGGGGACCCAGGGCCTGCCCACTAAATGCTACTAGTGGGCCTGCATCACTGAATGTGCCACCCTCTTAAATAGAACTTTAAACATGTCTCAGGCCTGCCATTGCAGACTGTGGTGGTCATTATGAACATGGCGGGAAACACCGCACCGCAGTGGCAGTAACTACAGGCTGGTAGTCCGTTCCGCCAAATAATAAAGCATATGAGAAACAAGCAGCAGGCCATCCACCCACCGCCATTTTGGTAGTCCCGCTGATGACGGGGGAGGTCACCCTCAGCCCGGCGGAAAGGACCTACCCGCCCACCAAATTATGAAATACCACACAGCCATCAGTTCCGGGGCTGGAACCACCGCCAGGCAAAGCGTGGCAGAAATCACCCATAAAAAGTCAAACACTCACCGGAGGCATACAGAGCACACCGACGCGGACATGGAGCGGAAGTTGGAAATAATCCCAGTGCTTCTCCTTGCCATAATTCTCCAGGACCGTGACTGATGACGAAGACGACAACGGTACGTATTGCAGCATAGTACACATGGGAAGAAAGGGCACAACCACCCACCCCACCCACACGACAACGCACTCCCAACCGCTCCCACCATTCCAAGCATACATACCATAACAAAATGTACTTACCAGACAAAAGCCAACAAATACCTGCACCAATGCACACACCTGTGCACACCACATCCCCACGGTGAAACCCTGCACAACGGCTCCACATAGCACCAACAGCTCTGCTGGGCACCCAAATTTAATAAAAAGAAATAGTAAAAAATGTCCAAACAAGGCCATAGGCCACTCCATAAACAAGTCCCGTAAAGGACAATATAGGCTACAATTGACTCCTACGATGGCAAGGGAAACTCACTGAGAAGGGGCATCAATGGGGCAACCAGGCACCTCAGGGAACAGGGGCAGGAGGTTGCGGGGTGGTGAATCAGGTCTTGAAGGGGCTTACGTTTAGGAGGTGGAGGGGGTTTGGGCTTGCCCTTGGAAGGAGGGGAAGTGGGCCTGGACGGGGGGTGGCAGAGGGACCTGGGGCAACACTGGGCTTCTTCCTGCCTGGGGATGGGGCACACGAATGGGAAGGGTGGACTTGGGTAGACTTTGATGACAAAGGCGTGGACTGGGCTGGGGCATGGGAATGTTTATGGACAAGACGAGGTGGGCCAGTGGGTTCAAACAGGTCAACACAGGAGAGTAAAAGCTTCCAAGGTGCAGTTGGAGCCAGGTCTGGGAGTGGAGGTTGAGGGAGTGGTGGTACGAGGTGTAGGTGTGCTGGACATGGGTGTAGGTGCCTGTTTAGTCTGCTTATGTATGGTAGATGTGTGTGGTGTGGATGAGTGTGAGTGTTTGAGTGTTTTGGGAGGAGGGGGTGGACACAATGGGAGAAGACAGGCTGCCAGTGTATATGGATGTTGTGTGGGTGTCTGCAGGTCTGGTGAGTGTGCTGCAAGTGTATCTGAATGTAGTCATGGTGAGCGCAGGTGTGGTGTCTAGGGTGCATGACTGGATGTCAGCTGTTGTGGTGACTGCAAGAATGGGGGCAGCAGCAGTGACTGAGGGTGAGGTGCATGTGGGTGTGCATAGTGAGGTGACAGACAGGGAGGCAGGGGAGGCTGACACAGTGGGGGAGGTTGATGTTGTTGTGTGTGCTTTGGTATGTTGGGTGTGTGCCTGCCTGTGGTGGGAAGTGTGGTGCTTGTGTTTCTCAGTGTGCTTCTCGTGTGTTGATCTGTGTGCATGGCTGTCTGCATGTGTGCTTGGGATGGGTGAAGGGAGTGGGGTGCTGGAAGGGGTAGAGGTGGTGGGAGGGGGGACAGAAAGACCAGGGACACTGGCTGCCATCAAAGAGGAGGCCAGAGCCTGTAAAGATCTCTGTAGGCCAGACATGGCACCGTGAATGCCTTCCAGGTATGCATTGCTGCATCTGGGATGCTAGCCCCTGGATGGCATTCATGATGGTTGTCTGCCCTACAGAGATGATTCCTTCGTGAGGTCAGCAGGGCTGAATGGGGCGGGGGATGAGGTGCCTGGGGGGAAGGAGACGCCCACCCTCCTGGGTGAGCGGGCAGGGGCAACTTGGTGGGGAGCAACTGGGAGGGCGGTGGAAGATGACAAATAATGGGTGGGCCCAGTAGGGTCCGCCACTACCAGGGATCTGCCATCAGAGGAGGTATCAGAGTCACTATCTCCAGTGGTAGTTGCCTCCCCCGTGGTACTCCCCTCGCCCTGCAACCCAATGGTCCCCTTGGTGTCGATCGACTCTGCCTCCTGGGAACCGTGGGTTGCAGCATCCCCACTCGCCGGTGCCACAGCTCCCTCACCAGATGATGCTAATGTACATAGGGACACAAGAGCACAGGGGTGGGGGAATAAAACAAAAAACAAGTATGTCAATTCCAGGAAATATGTACATGTTGGGACACATACACCCAGCTCAGGCACAACCTCTCAGCAGACACAACAAATGGTATGAATGTACCCCCGACTGGTAGGCATTACCCCACAATACACTACATTCTCATCCTGACCCACTGCTCTGATACACTTTGTGAAGTGAACCAATGAGAGACGATGCCTCATCTAGAAATTCATGAGGCTACATTGAATACAGTGGACCAAACAGGGGACCACTCACAGGCCTACAGACCCTACCAAAACTAGCTATGACGCTATGACACGGACTTCGATGGGGGTAGGACTGCAGGGACACACCTGTCTATGTGCCTGGCACTACTATGCATGCACCACTTAGCATATAACTACACTCATCATAGTGGCATCAAAACAGTGTTGGCACTCACCCCTTTGTGGCTGCTGTGCTGCCTTCAAGCACCAATCCAAATCCGGATAGGCCAACGCCAGAATGCGGGCCATTAGGGGGGTCAGGGTCCAATGGGCACCCCTCCCTCGTTGGGAGGCCTTTCCCAGCTGGGCCTCTCTAGTCTTCCTGGCCCAGCGCCTCAGGTCCTCTCACCGCTTCCTGCAGTGGGTGCTCTGCCGGTTGTAGACCCCCAGGGTCCGCACTTCCTTGGTGATGGCTTGCCACAGTCCCCGCTTCTGATGGGCACTGACCTGCATGGGACACACAGAGTAAAGAAACAGACGTCAGTGTGGGTGCCCCATACACAAATGCCATGCCCTTTCAAACTGACATGGCAGATGGAGACATGCATATGGACAAATTTAAAGCCCAAAACTGCCAGACACACAACGGGTGAGCAGTCACACAGCGAACAAAAATGCATACAGGCATCCGATACATGCACACACATTTAAGGAGGACAAATAGCAACTCACCTGCTCCTCTGGTCGCCCATTCAACTTTGCATACAGGGGTACCAGCTCCTCAGTGGTGAAGGCTGTTCCCCTGTAACACGCACCATCTCAGGGACCAGATTCAGGACACAGCAGCACAGGCAGTGAAGTTCTCTTCTCAGAGTGCAGGAGTTAAGTGTTAAGGGCCTGTCAAAATGGCGGTAGATACCGCAGCGGTGTGCACTGTCACCGCTTGCGGCGATCACGATTGGCCCAGGTTCCCCATTTACAACCATGTAATCCAATCATCAGGTGCATGGCGGTGAACACTGCCTACCGTTATGACGAGTTACGCTGGCAGAATGAAGTCACTTCCACACTACAATACCTGGATGGCAGGAGGCTGCCATTTTGCATACACCACATCTCCATAGCCTTGCCGGGGGCCTCATCCAGGGCCCCATTCCCTCTCCCCTTCATCGAGTACTGACATGAGTACTGGTCCCCCACATGTAATCATGGTTGGAAGTGTTTCTACACTTTGATGCCATTATGACTGAGACACCTCACCACACATTAGCCTGACAGGATTACCTCATTCTTTGTGTTTGTGTGTGTTACATATGTCTGAAATTGAAAACATCAATTGTGTCACCATGTGATGCAAGTGTATGTCCAAACTCAAGCTGTGTTCCTTCATCACCCATAGGTACAGACCCATGTGGCGAGGGAGAGCCCCATCTGTTTACAGACCCCTGGTAGATCTGGCCACCATGGAGGAACGTCACATCATCATAACTTACCGACTTAATTGAGCTACAATTGTTGACCTGTGTGCAGAAATGGATCCTGTTCTGAAGCCAGCCAATAGAAATCACCATGCCATACCTACAACTGTGCAGGTGCTACCTGTGCTCCATTATTTGACACAAGTGAAAGTGGGCATGGCTGCAGGGGTATCTCAGCCAATGTTCAGCCACATCCTATTCAATTTCCTGAATGCATTCGTTCAACACTTGCAAAGTTATGTCCAGTTTTCCCAAAGGGCTGATCTCACCGCCATCAAATCAGGATTCTTTGCTTTTGCAAATATCCCCCATGAGATAGGTGCCATTGACGGTACCCACATAACCCTTATACCCCCAAGAGTGAATGAACAGGTCTATCGGAATCGTAAAAATTATCACTCCATGAATATCCAATTTGTGTGTACTGGTGATCAGTACATTTCACATGTCAATGCAAGGTTCCCAGGATCAGTCCATGATTAATTTGTCCTGAGAAACAGCAGTGTGGCACACATGATTGGACAACTACAGGGGGACAGAGCTTGGCTCATAGGTGAGTGTGTATGACACTGGATCAGTTACATAGCTGACAGCCAGGCTGTATGCAAGTAAAATGTGTGTGTTTCAAACCTCTTTTGCTCACTTTTGTAGGGGATTCTGGCTACCCCAACATGCAATGGCTCCTGACACCTGTGAGGAATCCCAGGGCAGATGCAGAGAGGAATTATAATGAGGCACATAGTTGTACTAGGAGGGTGACTGAGTACACCATAGGACTCCTGAAAGCAAGATTTTGTTGCCTCTATCTCTCCGGAGGATCCCTGTGCTATGTCCCCGACAAGCTGTGCAAGATAGTGGTGGCCTGCTGCATGCTGCACAACTTGGCTGTGAGGAAAGCTATCCTACTTCTGGAAGAGGAGGATGCTGTCCAACCAGCCCTGCCACCTCAGAGGAGGGATAAGAGTGATGGTGAAGAAGAGGGGGAAGATATCAACTCCAGGACCCAGCGAATCGGGCTATACTTCCAGTGACTCTCAGGAACATTTCCTATGATGCTGATGGCTTCACTGCATTGTTTCAGGCTGACTCATGTAGTAAGTGACTGAAGTGGCAGATGCCAGTGCACGCAATGGAATGTACAGTGTGACATACTTCAGACACTACAGTCTGTTAGACCCCCTCCTGCAATAAAAGCGGCATTATGATGGTAATTGGCTAATGCATTCACATTCACAATTGATAGCTCATATTGATGAAGGACAGATATTTTGAGTGCACATGTGTATTTATTCCAAGTCAAAACATCAATGAGTGTTGGGACATACTCAGGTACAAATACTCAGCTGTTGGTTGCACAGGGGTATCGTCCTTGGGGCCATTGGAAGATGGTGAGATGGCAGTGGCATGTCAATGAGGTAGCTCAGTGTCACACAAGGGAGACAGCTCAGGGCAGAATTACTTCCTGGCGCTGGTCTTGGTCTTGGCTGGTATTTCAGTGGGATGTCTGGGTCTGAGGGCATGTTCGCAAAGGTGAAGCTGGGCTGCAGGGGTAGGGTGCTGGTGTCCTGTGAGTCCTCTGGCAGTGCCATCAGTCCAGTGGATGCTGCAGATGTAGATGGCAGGGCAGTGTCCTGGCTAGTGGTAGGGGCCTGCAGGTGGGTGGAGGACTCAGGCTGGATATTTGTCTGGTGCTGCAGATTAGGACTTGTGTTGGTGCAGTGCTATACAATATGTACATTACCATCTCATATCTGAGACCAATTTGAATTGTAAATTCTCCTTCACTGGCCTGTTTGCTTTTTACTAAATTCTGTCCCTGAGTGTTGTGTCTGAAACTAACCTGCAAGAATGGAGTTTGAGCTGGCCAACATGGATGCCTATACTGTGGCCCAGCTCTAGAAATTCTTCAAGGAGAGGGAACTTCCATCAAAGAGCACCACCAGGAAGGTAGACCTCCAAAAGGTTTTGAGGGCCTGGGTAGAAGTCCTCCAGTCATTGGTTGGGGCTAGAGAGGGAAATGGTGACGAGATGGAAGGGCTAGAGAAAACCTTCCTATGGTGCCACCTGTAGTTGAGGGGATGACTTGACCCCTGAAGCGGTGTACCTGCCAGGACAAAGAGAGGTGTGTTTTCCCACAACCTGTCCCCCGAGGAGCTGGTGGAAAGAAAGATGTGGAAAGAATTCAGGCTGCAGATGGCCTAGTTAACAATGGGGGAACATAAAATGGCCATGGTGGCAGAAGAAAATAATCTGTCTTTTGAAGCAAAGAAGGCTGAGGCAGAGAGAGCCTTAGAGGAGGAGAAAATATTGTTGGCTCATAAACTGAGTCTGAAGGAGCTGAACATCAATACCAGACAGTCATGGTTCATATGTGAGGGTGGCAATATTTTCACAGTGCCCTCTGGAGACCAGAAGGTCCATATTCCCAAATGTCTGGTGCCTAACTTACTTGTGGCAGATGGTCTGAAGCTCATAAGGTAGTTTGCAGATGCCTAGGATCCCTAGGGAGAATTGGAGGGATAGCTTGTAGAAGCACATCCTTAGTGAGGAAAGGGGTGCCCTACTGGCCATAAACTAAGGAGACAGAATGAGCTCTCCCCCATGAAGCAAAACCTATTCATAAAGTATGGCCTTACCCAGACAAGTACAGGCAGAAGTTTAGGGACAGCGAGAAGCTGTCCCAGCAGTCCTGAGTGGACTGTGTAAACTCAATTTGTAAGTGACTGGGCAGTTGGTGAAGAGAAGAGGAGTAAAGGATTGTCATGGGCTGTACAATTTCATTTTGAGAGAGCACATGTTCAGTCTTTGCTTTGCAGATCTGCATCCACACCTTATTGACAGTAAGCTTACTGACCCCAGGAGCTTGCTAAGGAGGCAAACTGCTGGATCAGCACCAGGGTCAACAAGAAGGCGTCTGGGGGGCAATCACCACAAGAGTAGGTAGGGTCCCACCAGAAGAAGGAGTTGGGAGACAAACATAAAAACAGGGACTTTTCTAAAGGCCCCAAAATAACTTTAAGGGCCAGGACTCCCAATCCCTTCCTTACCAGAAGAAGAATGGGTTTCCTGATAGTAAATCCTTAGGGAAGGCACCTCCTAGGTGCTATGATTGTCAACAGGTTGGGCACTACAAAGGGGATGCCAAGAGTCCCAAGAGGGCACGCCCCCCACTGGTGGGCAATCACAGAGGTTGGTTAGTGTAGCGCTTGGGGAGAAGATTGCCCCAGATAGTGTGGGGGTAGCATAGAGGTCATCCTAGTGTCCCTGGATGATGGAGAGATGGTGCAGAGAACTCATATGCCTAGTAACCCTAAGAAATACAGTGTCTCACCATCAATGGGCAGAGGGTGGAGGCTCTGAAACACTCTGGAGCCAGCATGACCACTGTCATCTGGTGACCTCAGAGCAGGTAGTCCCTAATGCATTCCACAAAGTTGTTGCAGCCGACAACCATGAGAGTCATTGCCCAGTGGCTCAGGTTCCCTGGGCAGGTCTCAGGTTCCTTGAGGGTAGCTGTGAGTCTGTCCATGCGTGTCGATTGTCTGCTTGGCAGTGACCTAGAGCACACTATTTTGGAGGAGGAGATGCTCGGGTCACACCTGGAGATGTTAGGTTCGTCTGAGTGGGTGTGTCTGACCACACAGTCCATTGCCTCTGAGAGTGTAGTCAGGAGGACCAGGAGACTGGCGGAATGGCCCAGGTGTCTGCCAAAAAGAGGAAGGGCAAGGGGTGCAGATAACCCATTCCTGAAACTCACCCAGTCTGGCAGGAGGGTGAGCCTGGGAGTGACACCCCAGAGTCTACAGGGGAGTGCATTGCTGCTCTGGGGAACCCATCTAGGCTGACCAACTGGTAGCAATAAAGGGATCCCACCAGGGAGGAGTTTTACAAGTTGCAGATGAAGTGCCCTACTTTTGAGGGCCTGTGGTGGCAGGCTGAGGCCCAGGCATCTGGCAACACCTCTGGTGATCACCTAATTTATTGGGAGAATGGTCTCTTGTATAGTGAGCCTAAGGTTCCTGAACCTGGTGCAACCTGTGTTTTAGTGGTCCCCCAGTGCTACAGGGCCTTCCTAATGGAGATGGCTCATGATGTTCTCCTGGCAGGCTATCTTGGTCAGGGCAAGATCTTTGAAAGGCTTGACATCCACTTTTATTGGCCCTGAATGAGGATGGCCTCATATGTGTTTTGCAGGTTATGCTCTACCTGGCACTCCCTTTGAAAAGGTGGGCATTGACATTATTTGGTCTCCGGACCCCAAGACCACCCATGGCAACAGGTTCCTACTGATCTTGATGGACCAAAAGTATAGCCTGTAACCGGAGGCTATACTTTTGAGATCAGTGACTGAACCTGCAGTGGTCAGAGCACTGAATAAAGATTTTCACCCTTGCGGGGTTCCCCAAGGATGTGGTATATGACTGTGGTACCAACTTCATGTTGGTGTAGATGAAGCCCATGTGGATAAATGTGGGTAACATACAAATCCTCCACTCCTTACCACCCCCAAGCAAATGGAATTTGTTAGACCTGACAGCCTTAGGGTGGCCATCCTCCAATTTTTTGCCTGCCTCCCTCCAATTTTCTAACAATGTTTTTGCTGGTTTTAGGACTCTGCACACTTTACCACTGCTAACCAGTGCTAAAGTGCATATGCTCTCTCCATTCAACATGGTAACATTAGTTAATTCCCAATTGGCATATTTGATTTACTTGCAAGTCCCTAGTAAAGAGCACTACATGTGCTCAGGGCCTGTAAATTGAATGCTACTAGTGGGCCTGCAGCACTAGTTGTGCCACTCACATAAGTAGCCCCTTAACCATGTCTCAGGCCTGCAGTTGCAAGCTCTTTGTGTGCAGGTTCACTAACACTTTGACTTGGCGTTTGAAAGTACTTGCCAAGCCTTAAACTCTCCTTTTTCTACATATAAGTCACCCCTAAGTTAGGCCCTAGGTAACCTATATGGTAGGGTGCTATGTAGGTAAAAGGCAGGACATGCACATATGCATTTTACATGGCCTGGTAGTGGAAAACTGCTAAGTTCTTTTTCCACTACTGTGAGGCCTGCTCCTTTCATATAAGTACATTAAGACTGCCCTCATATACTGTTTGACTGGTAGATTCTGATCAGAAAAGGGTATCCAGGTCATATGTAGTGTGGCCAGAATGGTAAAAGAAAATCCTGCTTGTTGGTGAGGTTTGATTTTATATTTCTGTTTTAGAAATGCCACTTTTAGAAAGTGAGCACTTCTCTGCTCTTAAAACTCTTAAAATCCATCTGTGCCTTACAGCCTGTCTCCAATCAACGTCTGGGCTGGTTGACAGCTTCCTTGTGCATTTCACCTAGACAACCACAAAACAGGACACTCAGTCACACCTGCACTCATCTGCATACTGAATGAGTCTTCCTGGGCTGGAAGGGTGTAGGGCCTGACACTCACATTCCAAAGGCTAGTGGTTTGCCCTCACACAATGGACTGCCAAACCCTCTACTAGGACCCTGGCAGACAGACCTGTGCTCAGAGGGGAACTTGTGCATTTCAAAACCACTCTTTGAACTCTCCTTTTAAAGGAATTTTTGGGTATATAAACTGGGTCTCTGACCCCACCAACTCAGACACTTCTGGACCGGAACCTGCAACTTGTCAAGAGGGACTGCCTGGCTGCCCAAAGGACTCATCTGGACTGCTTTGCTGAGAAGGACTGCTGCCCTGCTGTTGCCCTGCTGCCCTGCTGACCTCTGTCTTTGCTGAGAAGTACTCTCCAAGGGCTTGGATTGAGCTTGCCTCCTGTTTTCTGAAGTCTCAGGCCCTCATTACAACATTGGCGGTAAAAGCTGCTTACCGCCGTGCAGAAGACCGCCAACACACCGCCGCGGCCGCGGAATTCCGCCACAGCTATTATGACCCACATTTCGGAATCCGCCAAAATTCAGACACCCACACATGTCCGTCACACCAAAGGTCAGTGATAAACTGGCAAAAACAAATCCTCCACCGTCACGCCAACAGAAATATGCCCACACTATCACGACACACGAATCCACGCGGCGGTCTTTCAACCGAGGTATTCCATTGGCAGTACCCACCGCCCTGCTCAAAATGCAGACACTTCTACAAAACACAGCCACATTGGACAATTCGAAATACACACACCTTATACACATAAACACACCACTCCCACACACCCATTACAATATAAAACACACACCCACATCACCCACAAACCCCTACTACCAAAAATTCCGAAAGAAGGCCAGCGAGAGACAGCACAAGCAAGAACAACTGCATCCACAGGCACACAACACCATCACACACAGAGCTTCCCCGCACCTCACACAACACACCACTACATATCAGCACACTTATCACCACACACTCCACTCCACAAAACACCTACACCACCCCATGGCACGGCAAAGACACCCCAGGTTCTCGGAGGAGGAGCTCAGGGTCATGGTGGAGGAAATCGTCCGGGTAGAGCCACAGCTATTCGGATCACAGGTGCAGCACACCTCAATTGCAAGGAAGATGGAGCTATGGGGAAGAACAGTGGACAGGATCAACGCAGTGGGACAGCACCCAAGAAATCGGGAGGACATCAGGAAGAGGTGGAACGACCTACGGGGAAGGTGTGTTCCGTGGTCTCAAGACACCACCTGGCGGTTCAGCGGACTGGCGGCAGACCCCCACCTCCTCCCCCACAACTAACAATATGGGAGGAGCAGGTCTTGGCGATTCTGCATCCTAAGGGTCTCGCAGGAGTAGGTGGAGGAATGGACTCTGGTAAGACAAATCTTAACTATTACATCCCCCACCCTACCTGCATGCCATCACATACCCCCACCCTCACCCTCACCCCCAGCACTCAAACTCCTCACATATGTCCCAACATCACAAACCACCCATCCCAACACCAAGCCCTGCATGCAACAACAAAGCATGTACACACATCACTAAAGCATGCTCACTGCACATACCCATACAAACCCCTAAACCATCATCACACAAGGTCCCACACAGGAATGCAAGCACTGGGGTACACGGTCACCCACCCATTGCACACCATGACACACACAGATGTAATAACCATCCTTTTATACCCCTGCAGGACCCCTACCCAACGTGACCGGACAGGAGGGTCCACACATGTCCACAGCACCAACAGAAGAGGCCCACAGTGATGACAGCAGCTCTGTCCAACTGGATCTAGATGACCAGCCCGGCCCATCGGGGACCTCGGGACAGTCGGTTCCCCTCACCCAGTCACAGGTCACCACAGACCTTCCCCCCTCTGGAAACACCAGCACAGCACCCACCCAGCGGGCCCATACCTCCGTCCCCAGGACACGTCAATCAGCTGTGTGTCCACCACTACAGGGAACCCAGGATAACCCACCACCCCAACAACAACAGGGACCTGGGGGCAGTGGTAGTGGGCACACGGTCCAGGGAATGGAGGCCCAGGAACACAGGGGAACTGGGAGGGCTGCTGTGCGACAGGGGGCAGACAGGCCACGGGAACCCACTCTCCACGAGGCCCTCTCCTCCATCATGGGAGCCTACCACCACTCCCAGGAGACGGCAACGGTACTGGCCAAGTTTCAGGAGACCCGCCTGCAGGAGGAACAGTATATGGGCTTCAGGGAGGAACTCAGAACCATCAGCTCCACCCTGGACACCATCGTAGGGGTACTGAAGGAGCTCATCAACACCAGGAGGGACACTGTGGCACTACCCGCCAAGAAATGAGACCACCCTGATTGTCATCCTACTGTCCCACTCTGTCACCCTGTCCATACTTAAACTGCCCCAGCTCCACTTCCTATGCCCATATGGGCAATGCACCTGTGAGACTAATAGACTGGACTCTGCCATGGACATTCCTCCGCCATCACCCCTCACCATTTCACTACCCCCTCCAATATTGAGCACTTAAATAAACACACTTAAAGCACAAACCAATCTGGAGTCTGTCTGTGCTTTCGAAATAGTGTATTAGCAATTTCAGTGACAAAATGCTCTTTCAATTGTAATGTCAACATACCTATGTCACACAGCTCTAGTCCATGAGGAATCTAAGCAGATGTCACACAGTGGGACCCTCATCTGTGAAACTGTAAGGGAAAGTGACAACTCAGTGACCATACACTGGGTGAAAACGACAGACAGTAGAGAGGTAGTAGTGTTAAAGTACATGCAGTAGGCAGGTCTGTACTCTTACCTGTGTCTCAATGGAAATATTGTTGGATCACTGAGTCCCTGTTGTTCATGTCTTCTTCCTCTGCTTCCTCGTCTTCACTGTCCACAGGCTCCACAGCGGCCACAACATCGCCATCTGGACCATCCTCCTGCAGAAAAGGCACCTGTCGTCACAAAGCCAAGTTGTGAAGCATACAGCAGGCCATGATGATCTGGCACACCTTCTTTGGTGAGTAGAATAGGGATCCACCTGTCATATGGAGACACCGGAACCTGGCCTTCAGGAGGCCGAAGGTCCACTCGATCACCCTCCTAGTTCGCCCATGGGCCTCATTGTAACGTTCCTCTGCCCTTGTCCTGGGATTCCTCACTGGGGTCAGTAGCCATGACAGGTTGGGTAACCAGAGTCACCTGCAAATGGCGAGGGACAACTGTTAGACACGCTCTAACCTGGAGGGATATCCCCAGACAACCATTCCCACTGTCTTGCTTCCAGGTGCTCACCTAATAGCCACACACGGTGCCTCTGGAGTTGACCCATCACATAAGGGATGCTGCTATTCCGCAGGATGTAGGCATCATGCACTGATCCAGGGAACATGGCATTCACATGGGAGATGTACTGGTCTGCCAAACATTCCATCTGTACATTCATCGAATGATAACTCTTCCGGTTTCTGTACACCTGTTCACTCCTGTGGGGGGGGACCAAAGCCACATGGGTCCCATCAATGACACCAATGATGTTGGTGATGTGTCCCAGGGCATAGAAATCACCTTTCACTATAGGCAAATCCTCCACCTGAGGAAAAACGATGTAGCTCCGCATGTGTTTCAGAAGGGCAGACAACACTCTGGACAATACGTTGGAAAACATAGGCTGGGACATCCCTGATGCAATGGCCACTGTTGTTTGAAAAGACCCACTTGCAAGGAAATGGAGCACTGACAGCACCTGCACTTGAGGGGGGATTCCTGTGGGATGGCGGATTGCTGACATGAGGTCTGGCTCCAACTGGGTACACAGTTCCTGGATTGTGGCACGATCAAGCCTGTATTTGATAATCACATGTCGCTCCTCCATTGTCGACAGGTCCACCAACAGTCGGTACACCGGAGGATGCCGCCATCTCCTCATATGTCCCAGTGGATGGTGCCTATGAAGGACAACAGCGAGCACAGAGTCAAACAACTCAGAGGTACGTACCCACAGTTTACACAGAACACCATTCATACACAAAAGTTGGCCTGTATGTGTGTTGAGTCTAGGCCTAGGTATGTGTGACGCAGTTGAAAATGAAACCATGTGTGCCCCTGAAATGGCGGCTGCCTGACCTCTAAAGTAGGACAATGGAATGTGAGGTAACTTCCCTGGCGTTGTACACCGTCGCGGTAGGCGGTCGAAGACCGCGGCGCAATGCTGCATAGGTTAACATTGGACCCTATGGGTCCCAGGAGCCAATGACGATGTACGGTACGCACCGCCACGGACGTGACCGCCATTTTCTATCTGTTCAATCACTCGATACCTGATCTTCGACAGGAGAGAACCTACGACCTACTCTGCAAATGCTGCTGTGACCTCGGTCTGGAATAGACAATGGCTCGAATGTCTGGGGAAAGGGCCCCTGCCTTCACATCGGAGGAGTTGGAGAAACTCGTGGATAGGGTCCTCCCCCAGTACACGCTTCTCTACGGTCCTCCAGACAAACGTGTAAGTATAGAGGGAGCATGTTGTATGGGCTATGCCTGTGTGGAGAGGGCATGTGCCACATGGCAAGGGTAGGGATGGGGGCCAATCAGTTTGACGGTGCAGTTGGTAATAACTTCTCTTTTTCCCCTGTACATTTCATGTAGGTCAGCGCCCAACAGAAAAAAGATATTTGGCGTGCCATCGCCAAGGACGTCCGGACCCTGGGGGTCTACCACAGATGGAGCACCCACTGCCGGAAAAGATGGGAGGAAATTTGCCGCTGGAGCAAGAAGACGGCGGAGGCTCAGCTGGGGATGGCATCCCAACGTGGGAGGGGTGCCCGTCGCACCATGACCCCCCTGATGTTCAGGATCCTGGTGGTGGCCTACCCGGAGATGGATGGGCGCTTGAGGGCATCACAGCAGCCACAAGGGGGTGAGTACACTCTCATTCTGCTGACTTTGCGCGCAGTGGAGGTGTCTGGGTGGGGGAGGTGGGCTGTGGGTTTCCCTAGGCCAGGGCGAGTTCCGTAGGCAAGGCCCCTCTGTAAGGCAGGCCATGTGGCACCCCACCCTACCTCTGTAGATTGACAACTACACCAAGTCATGCCCCTGTGTCATTTATGTGTGCAGATGTCGTCCATAGCCTTGTAGGCCATTTCCCAGGAATTGAACAGTGGAGCACAAAAGCGCGGCGTAGTGCAGGGGGCTTCTGTGTCTGTCGTGTACGCCAACGGTAGCGGTAATGCATGCACTAAACATGTCTTTCTTCTGTCGTCGTCCCCCTTTTTGTGGTCTCCCTGTTCTTGTGTGCATTAGCATCATCAGGCAGAGGAGCAGTGGCACCGGAGCACCAGGGGACTGCATCCCACATGGCCGGCCATGGAGGGCCACACTACTGAATCAGACTTCACCGGTGGGACGGAGGGCGAGGGGAGCTCCACGGCGGGGACAGGAGCTGACACCAGTGACACGGACTCGTCCTCTGATGGGAGCTCCCTTGTGGCGGCAACATCTGTGCCCCCCCATCTACAGGTACAGCCACCACCCCCCCTTCCAGCACCGCCCTCCCAGCAGCCTCTAGCCTTCGCCCGTGCCCGCTCACCCGGGAGGGTGGGCATCACCTTCGCCCCAGGAACCTCAGGCCCTGCCCCAGTCACCCCTGCTGCCCTCAGTGAGGAGGCCATTGACCTCCTCAGGTCCCTCACTGTTGGGCAGTCTACCATTTTGAATGCCATCCAGGGTGTAGAAAGGCAGTTGCAACAAACAAATGCATTCCTGGAGGGCATTCATTCTGGTCAGGCGGCCCTTCAGCAAGCTTTTCAGACCCTGGCCTCAGCACTGATGGCAGCCATTGTCCCTGTCTCTAGCCTCCCCCCTCCAACTTCCTCCACCCGACCCAATCCCCTGTACCTCAGCCTATCCCAAGCACACCTACAGACCAGCATGCACACACCTCAACACATAAGGGAAGCTCAGGCAAACATAAGCACCACACATCCCACAGGCACGCACGCAAGCATCACACACATACAGACACACCAACATCCACTGCCTCCACTGTGTCCCCCTCCTCCTCGTCTCCCTCGTCCCTCCCAGTCTCGTCTACACTCACACCTGCATGCACTACCTCTACAGCCACTATGTCCCTCTCCAGCACACCCACCAGCACACCCAGCTCACGTGCAGTCACCACCCCAACTACCATTCACACGTCCCCTGTGTCCTCTCCCAGTGTGTCTGTGACGCCCCCTCCCGAGATACACAAACACAGGCACACACCCACCCAACAGTCATCCACCTCACGACAGCCTCCAGCGCATACACCTTCACCCAAAGTCAGCAAACGTACACCTCCTACAACCACCACCTCTTCCTCCACTCCCAAACCCCCTCCAGCTACCCGTCCCAGTGTGTCCAAAAAACTTTTCCTGTCCAACCTTGACTTCTTTCCCACACCTCCCCCACCCTGTCCGGCTCCTAGGTCCCTAACTAGCACCTCAGCCACAACATCCCCGGGACCAGTGGTGCCTGTAGTCACCGGAATCTGGAGTGCACCGGCCACCAGGGCAGCCAGTGTGGCACGGAGCCACAGCACAGACAGTCCCCCACCTGTGAAGCATCAGAAGTTGGCCAGTGCCCAGCAGGAGAGGGGGAAGTCTCCAGCCACCAAAGCCGCTCCCAGGGGTCCCGGTGGGAGTGTGGAGTCAGCTGTGACTCCTTCCAAGGTGGGGAAGTGCCTCAAGAAACCCGGCAAGTATGGGAAGAGCAGCACGGCGGAGAAGACCGTCATCATCCCCGCTGCCCAGGAGGCCACCTCCAGTACAAGCCCAGCTGCCCAGGACAGGCCCACCAGCACAAGCCCAGCTGCCGAGGACATGTCCGCCAGCACAAGCCCAGCTGCCCAGGGCAGGCCCGCCAGCACAAGCCCAGCTGCCCAGGACAGGACCGCCAGCACAAGCGCAGCTGCCCAGGACAGGCCCGCCAGCACAAGCCCAGCTGCAGACGACAGGACCGCCAGCACAAGCCCAGCTACCCAGGACAGGCGCGCCAGCACAAGCCCAGCTGCCGAGGACAGGACCGCCAGCACAAGCCCAGCTGCCGAGGACAGGACCGCCAGCACAAGCCCAGCTGCCCAGGACAGGCCTGCCAGCACAAGCCCCGCTGGGCCATAAAGGACCGCCAGCAGCTGAGTCCCTGCAATGGAGACCGCCGCCTCAAGCACCGCTAAACAGGGCACCGCCATCTCAAGCACCGCTGCACAGGGCACCCCCATCTCACGCACCGCTGAACAGGGCACCGCCATCTCAAGCACCGCTGAACAGGGCACCGCCATCTCACGCACCGCTGCACAGGGCACCGCCATCTCAAGCACCGCTGAACAGGGCACCGCCATCTCAAGCACCGCTGCACAGGGCACTGCCATCTCAAGCACCACTGAACAGGGCACCACCATCTCAAGCACCGCTGAACAGGGCACCACCATCTCACACACCGCTGCACACGGCACCGCCGCCTCAAGCACCGCTGAACAGGGCACCGCCATCTCAAGCACCGCTGCACAGGGCACCGCCATCTCACGCACCGCTGAACAGGGCACCGCCATCTCAAACACCGCTGAACAGGGCACCGCTGTCTCAAGCACCGCTGGCCCATGAGCGGCAAGGGCACTGACGCAACTGAGTCCGTCACAGGGTGAGTGATGCACTCTGTGCACAAAGCCCCCTCCAGAACCAGTGGAGACTGTCATCCACTACCTCTGTCCTTAGCAGGATGAAGCACTCTGGGCACCATGCCCCCTCCAGAACCAGTGGAGACTGTTATCCACTTGAGAGACTGTGGTTTTGCACTCCACAGGATATGTCAGTGGGCAAACCACCCACTGTAGATACTTGAGAGACTGTGGCTTTGCACTCCCCAGGATATGGCAGTGTGCAAACCACCCACTGTAGAGACTTGAGAGACTGTGGCTTTGCACTCCCCAGGATTAAACAGTGGGCAAACCACCCATTGTAGAGACTTGTGAGACTGTGGCTTTGCACTTCCCAGGATATGGCAGTGGGCAAACCACCCACTGTAGAGACTTGAGAGACTGTGGCTTTGCACTCCCCAGGATGGAACAGTGGGCATGTGGCCCCCTCGTGGATTTGGCATCGTGCACTCAAGCGGCTGAGGTGCTCCCCCTTTCCCTCCCCCTGAGGTGCCTGTTTAGTTGCTCTCTGATGCCCCTGCAGTGTTCTCTCAGTCATGGTCGGGGATCTTGTGTGGGCCTTGCCCATACCGTGTGGTCCCAGTGTTCCACGGACTTTCTTAGAGCACTACCTGGACTACTATCCTTGGTATATATTTTGTACATGGTGTTTATATATATTTCTGCCTACTTGCTTTTAATATATTACAATGGTTACACTCATTTTCTATTGTCTTTGCATTCTTCCAGGGGGTCTGGGGAGTGTAACTGTGATGTATTGATTTGCATTAGTGTGTGTGTTGTAGTGGGTGAGGGTGGGGGTGTTGCGTGTTTATGTCCCTGTTTTTTCCCTCCCCCTCCCCTGTGTCGTAGGAGTAGTACTCACCGTGGTGGTCTTCGCCGCCGGCATTCGTGCTCCTGGTAGAGGAGCAGGAAGACTATTGCAGGGAATATTTGAAGTTCCGGATCCATGGCGTCCTCGTTCCTCATGGGGTGTGTAGAGGTGAGCGTTTTTCCTCCAGGATTCCTGTTTCCAACGTGCTTTTATCTGCGGTGAATCCGCCCCGGAAAAGGTGGCGGATTGGCCTGTCCTAATAGTGTGGGCGGTACATTGTCTCCCACCTGTCGGTTGGCGGTGACCGCCGCGCTGTTTGTTTGTACCGCCGTGGGTGTCGGAGTGTTAAAGTGGCTGTCTTTGTTGGCGGTTTCCGCCACGGTCGTAATTACAATTTTTTACCGCCGTCCTGTTGGCGGTCTTACCGCCGCTTTAACACCGACTGCCAGGGTTGTAATGACCACCTTAATCTCTGCAGGAATCTCCTTGTGTGCCAAAAATGAAGCACAGCCTGCTAGAACCGATGCACAGCCTGCCTGGTGACCTAGAAATCAGCACATAGCCGAACCAGAACTCCACAGCCCAAATTCCCGAGTAGAAATTTCCTACTGTGCGACAGAAAAGTCAACATATCGCTCTCCCTGATCGACAGAACACCTGTGACTTCTTCCAGAGCACCCAGGATTTCCCCACATAATCCATGAGCATCAAAAAGATCCCTGCATTGCAGCAAGTGACCAAAACTGTGCACCAAAAAATTACGCAAGCCCCTTGCAGCGTAGAAAGAAACGGCTCAACGTCAGAAAATCCAACGCACAAGTTATTTTTCCACGCATCTCCTCTGTGGTCTCCGTGCATGTTATTTTTTACACAAACCAGGTACTTTGTGTAATCAAGAGACAGCTATTGATTTCTAAGATCATTTTAAACCTGCAAAAGTGATATTTCAACTTGCACTTATTGAATCTTCATCGTTTTTACCTTATTTTTACTAGATATATTTTATCTATTTTTCCAAACCTGTGTGGAGTATTTTTGTTTTCACTGTGTTACTCTATGATTTATTGCACAAGTACTTTACACATTGCCTTCTAAGTTAAGCCTGACTGCTCAGTGCCAAGCTACCCGAGGGTGGGCACAGGATAATTTGGATTCTGTGTGATTTACCCTGACTAGGATTGTGGTCCCTACTTGGACAAGGGTGTATACCTCTGCCAACTAGGGACCCTATTTCTAACAGACTTGTTGACAGGTTCAATGAGAGCCTGAAAGGCATGATCATGAGCCTGTCAGAGCCCTTGATGCGGAAGTGGAACATCCTCCTGCCTTGCCTTTTGTCGGCCTACAGGGAGGTACTGCAGAAGTGGGTTGGCCCCAGAAGAAGAAAGCTCAAGCGAATCTAGAAGCCAGCTGGGATGTCATTAAATGGTGGTATGACCAGAAGGAAATCCTGGTTGAGTTTCAGCCTGGTCAAAAAAATTGGGTGATGGAGCCCAGGGCCCTGCAAGACTGCTAGCCTGGGCCCAAGAGTGAGGTCACCTACCCGGTGGACCTCAAGACTCCCAAGAACCCTTTAAGGGTTTTTCATGTCAGTTGTCTCAAACCGCACTTCGAGAGGTCCAAAGTAACCATGCTTCTAGTCGCTGATGATGGTCATTGAGCAGGATGGGTCAGTGGAGGGTGTCGGACTCTCCCCTGCCCTGGCCCTAGATTAACAGAGAGAACACACCCAGTTCTTGGAACAGTTTGTCTCTCATTTCTCCCTTACTCCAAGACTCACTACAGGTGTGCCCATGATATTGATATTGGGGACAGCATGCCTGCAAACAGTAAGATCTACAGGCTGTCTGATAAGTTGAGAGTCAGCATTAAGGAGGAAGTCTCTAAGATGCTGTAGCTAGGGGTTATTGAGTCCTCAAACATCTGTTGGTCCAGATCAGTGGGGCTGGTCCCCAAGGCTGCTCCTCGAGGTGCTACCCCAGAAGTTAGGTTCTCTGTGGAATACCAGGGGCTTAGTGCAGTCACAAAGACAGACACACACCACACCCTTAGAGCTGATGAGCTTATAGATCAGTTAGGAACTGCGAAGTTCCTCTGCAAGCTTGACTTAAGGTTTGGGTACTGGCAGATTGCCTTAACCAAGGGTGCCAAAGAGAAGTCCACATTCTGTACCTCAGAAGGGCACTTCCATTTCCTGGTAATGTTCTTTGGATTGAAGAATGCCCCTGCCACCTTCCAGAGATTGTCAACCAGGTCCTGGCTGGATTGGAGACCTTCAGTGCTGCCTATCTAGATAACATTGCAATCTTCAGTTCTAGCTGAGAGGGCCACCTGTGCCACCTCAGGGAAGTTCCTCAGGCTCCACAGAGGGCAGGCCTGAATATCAAGGCCAGTAAGTGCCAGACAGGGAAGGGTTCAGGGGTCTACATGGGACATCAAATGGGCGGGGGAAAGGTGCACCACCTCCAGGCCAATATTAAGACAGTTCTGGTTTGGTAACATCTCAAGCCCCAGACAAAGGTGAGAGCCTTCTTAAGTTTCACTGGTAATTGCAGGAGATTTGTCAATGGGTATGGCACCAGTTTGTCACCCTTGAAATAGCTGACTTCTAAGAAGCAGCCCACACATGTGATCTTGAGAGAGGAGTGCCAGATTGCCTTTGATACTCTGAAAGAGATCATGTGCACTGCACCTTTGTTCAGGCCCCTGATCTTCAAAGAATAAATTGTGTATTTGGAAGCCTCAGAGAACGTCATATGAACCATTCTCTCACAGTTAAATGAAGAGGACCTGGATCAACCTGCAGTCTTCATTAGTAGGAGGTTACTTCCACAGGAACAGAGGTGGAGTGTAATAGAGAAGGAAGCCATTCCAGTGGTCTGGTAACTGAAGAAGCTAAGACCATATTGGCTTGCTGCTCAGTTCCAGGTTCAGACAGACCACAGCAACCTCGAGATGACTCATCCAAATGGGGGGTGAAAATCCTAAACTGTTGAGGTGGTCCATCTCCCTACATGGAATGGTCTTTATAGTGGAACTCCGTTCTGGAACAAACCACACCAATGCCGATGGTCTGTCCAGCTTTTTCCACCTTAGTGTCATTTTACCAATTTTTACCAAGGGGGGGGGGGACACATGTTAGACCTGGTATCCTTGGAGTGGTTTTCCCTTTAACCTTTGCCTTCAGACCTCCTGTTTGCTGACTTCATTTTGCTGGCTTTAGGACTCTGCACGCTTTACTACCACTGACTAATGGTAATGTGTTGTGAGCCACTCACCAGAACTCCAGGATGTTCCGATGGAACAATGTTGTTCCCCAAATCCCAATGGAACCTAACATGGTAACAATGAATATAAGCACTGCCCCCTCGTGAGTTCCCAAGGGGGAGAGGGGTGGTGATTTATTACACTGGGAACTGCTGGGCTCTGGACAACATGGAATCTTGACTCTGGATATTAGTTCACAAACATCTGGGATCAATTGCAAGAGGGGTATTTGCCCCTTAATAAAAGACACATGTTAATTCTACTTTTGTGAAAACAATCATAGCATAATTGCATACAAGGTTTTGTGGCATTCTCATAACATCCTTAGTTGTAACATAGTTACTCTTTCTAGTAAGTTTTCTCATCAGAGAATAAGCCAAGAGAATAATAGTCTCTGTTGGTTTCTTGGGAAAGAACAATGTTCCAAATTTCAAGAAATACCACATATTTCTGGTCTCCTGAATCCTGCAGAATTGGTAAAGGATTGCGGATTTGACAGTTGTCAATGGTGCATTTCATAGAGGAAATATGTCTTTTCTTTGCTGATGTGCATCCTTGATTCACAAGTCACTGTTCTTTCAGAAACAACATTTTACAAATAACCTTACAAATGTTTGTTTATCATCTCAAAGTCGCTTTTTGGAAAAGTATCTAAGTGGAGACCTAGCGCTGCCCACAAAAGAAATATAGCACTTCCCAGTCTTGTGTGTTACAGAAATAATTGGATTTTACCTTCAAATGGTTATCTGAATGATGCAGGTTTCAGAACGAGGAGCGCGTTTCAAGTTTACCTTTTACTTGTACTTACTTTACAGGGAATACAGGATTGCAGACAGTGCAGTGGAAGCATAAGAGCTTCCCTGGGATGCCATCGCTGAAGGGCAGACTGAAGGAGAAGAAGAAGAAGAAGAAGAAGAAAAAGAAGCTGTCGCAGGAACAGCTGAGATGAGGTAGATGGGGCTTGAAGGGGATGCCAGGCTGGAGACATGTGAGTTCTTGCCAGGAATCAACAAAGCCCAGCAATGAGTTTCTGTACTGCGTGACTTAAATAGTCACAGGGATCATGTGAAAACACCTGGAGGATTTTGGCAGTTAGCATGTTGTTACAATTAGGATTTTGGCAGTAAGCACATTGGTGTAATTATCTATATACACTAATTACATTCTTGCAAGTTGTACATCTGTTTTAAATGTTTACACAAGTGCACATGAGAGTTGTGAAGGCACTTGGAAAATATACTGTGCTTGAGAGATGTTTATGCTGCTCATCAAATGTAACAGAGCTGGTTTACATTACCAGCGTTTACCACTACTGTTAGATATATGGTAATCATACAAAGAATCAAATGTGATTTTGTTACAATAATAATAGTCAAAGGTGCTTACTACTGCCACCAGATTACAATTGTTGCACAATGATGATTTATACAACAATATATCACCAAGGTCAAATTAGGGGGTATGTGGCTGTTTCGGTGGAATGCACAATGTAACAGGATGTGATATTCATAACATAATGCGGTTGTGCTCGCTTGCTCCTAAAAACATGGGCATTTTATTGATGTCACAATGTAAAATCCTTCCTGACATGTCTGTTAAGCCACATGGAACACTGTGTCACATCTAAAAGGGAAAGAACAGAATACCAGGACACTTTTTGCGTATTCCTTCTCTGGTTATCGGCTCCACTCCCTCTGCCTGCAATGACTCCTGGTGGCCTACCACGCTGGGAAATGCCCCCGCTCCCACCGACCATGCACACAAGCTGTGCATCATCCTGGACTCAAGTCAATGGCATCTCGTCATCATGCTTCCACACCCTCCGACTTCTTCGAATGATCTTCAAGTGGATCGCCACCAAGATGAGAACGACTTGGAACCACGCACTCATCAGTAGCAAATTGGACTACGGTAACTCGCTCTATACCGGTATAAGCAAGAAACTGCAATCGAGAATATTAAGAATCTAAAATGCAGCCAGGCTCATCCTGTACATCCCCCACACAACCACATCTTCTCTCACCTCAAAGACCTACACTGGCTCCCAGTCAACAAGCATATCACCTACAAACATCTGCAGCACACATACAAGGCACTACACAACATAGGACCGGCATACCTCAACCACCGCCTCACCTTCCATGCACTAAACAGACAACTCTGTTCTTCACAACTAGCCCTCAAAGCCATTCCCAAGATCTGAAAAAGCACAGCAGGGGGAAGATACTTCTCCTACCTTGCAACCCGAACATGGAACACACTACCTCTCAAACTCGGACAGTCTGCATCACTGAAACAGTTCAGGAAGTGGCTATTCGATTGAGCAGCACACCTGCAACAGTGCCTTGAGACCCTACAGGTGATAAGCCGCGCTATAGAAGTATTGATTGATTAGTTGCTGAAGGAGTACACCAAGAATATGTTAGTAATAGAAGCACTATACCAACTTGGAAGGTGCCACTGTCCTTTCAAGGTAGTATGAAAAATAATGGATAGAAAATTCTCACCCACATCATTGTGTTATTTTTCATTATAGGCAATTCCGTCCCACCTTGGTAGGGTATAACCACCATGTTTGTCTCAACCTCAAGATAAGGGAGATCAAAATAAATGGTGCTGGATAGGTGATAGATCCAGATAGTATGGTCAAAATTACCTCAGTTCAAACCTTAAGGACATACCTTTATTTTTGGGATATACCTGGCAGAATTAAAAATCAATTGAATTTATATAGAGATTATGGGCCTTATCATGACTTCGGCTGACAAAAAGCCCGTCCGCCGAAGTCCTAACGGGTAGGTTGCTGCCAGTGTGGCAGCCTCCCCGCCGGGCCCATTAAGAGTTTCCCACTGGGTCAGCATGCGGAAACTCAGTTTCCGCCTGCTGGCCCAGTGGGAAACAGCCTACAGCATTGTCTCCGGCTCATTATAGAGCCCGCCGCAATGCTGTAGTGTGTAGGAGGAACCCACAGCCATCGCAATAATCACTGTCTGCAAAGCAGACAGTGAATATTGCGACGGGGCTGGCCAGGGGAGCACCTGCGCTGCCCATGCAAAGTGCATGGGGAGTGCGGGCCCGCCCCGGGGTCCCCTGTGCCCCTCTCTACCTGCCTTTTCATGGTGGACCTGTAGTCCCCAGACGTTGCCCTGGCAGATTAGGACCGAAAGCACCACCAGGCCGATGTTAAGTTGTAATCAGGCGGTGCTGGTGGTCTGACTGCGGCAATACTCTTGCGGTCGTAATATGGTGCTCGGACTGCCGCATTGGCGCGGTACGACCGCCACCGCAACCATGGAGGTCATTAGACTACCGAGGTTGTAATGAGGCCCAAAATGTTTTAGTCATCTTTCATACCACTGAAGGACCCTGCTTTTGCCTGTAGGAATTCTGCCTTTGGGTTTTTTGTTTGTACAGTGCCTTATTCCAACTGGATTTTAGTGTTGGCTGTGGGAGAACACTAGGATTACCACAGTCCAATCCCCGCTCACACTCTCACCTCAGAGCCCAAATTTAGTGTGGCAGAAGACCTTCGCCATTTGGATTTGCCCTGACACATTGCATTATGGGTGTGTTTGCACAAAGCCAACAGAAACTACTGCATACAAAGGTAGGTTGGTCAAGGCCTGGGAGCCTTTACCCTATTGGTCAGAAAGGGTCTAGGAGTGTCTTATAGTGTTACCCACGCACAGGCTGGTGAACCCTAGAGAGCTGAACCCTCAGCCTTCCTCAGAACACTGCTGGACTTGCAAAAGGATAGAAGGTAGCTTTGGCCTGCTGCACTTGTCATCTGTTACCTGTTGGAAGGACCTGAGGTGGTTGGACCCCCTTTCCACTTACAATCTAAGGACGTTAAGGCTGATTGCCTATGTTGCTCCAGGAATATAAAAATGCTGAAAATAACCTAACAGTGAAAATTCCGAGCTGACCAGTGACACTGGACCTGGACTGTACTTCACTGTGGCCCTGTGTCTGACACCCTCAGAGTCTCCAAATGATCCCTCTGAGGTTCTGGGAGCCTTAGAAGTTTACTTCTGTGTTTTTCTCTGGAGCTTTAGATCGTCAAGATGGCTGTCCATGAAAATTACCTGACTAGCAGTTTCACAGCCTCAAAATGAATTTCATGTTTGCCTGTGTGGAGAAGAGTATTTCCTGAAAAAAAATGACCAAGTCCGTTTTCAGATTGGGTCACATTTTCAAACTTCCCCACTACTTCAGTGATTGGCCTTAAATTGTGTCAATGGTCCTGATCTACTGTGATCATTGACCACAATTGGCACTTTTCAGTCATTTGGTGCTATTTCCTCTTAAATCTTTAAAACATCACATTTCTGGTAACCCTTATTGGATTTTTGTCATTTTGGTATCGATAGGAAGGCACTACCTAGCTCTGCTTTGCCCTAGCCAAACTGACTTACCTGCTGCCTCAATCCTCCAACCAGGCCTGGCCCTTTTGGACACTGCTTCCGTTGTAGCACCGGACTGAGGGCCCCTGTCACCCCACTTATCCTCCTGACTCTCCTCTCTTTGTGTCCTTTACCCCTGCCATCTTGCTACTTTGTTTCTTTTCTGTCTCTTTGCACCTTGTTTTGCTTCTATTTGTTCTCTTTTGTCACCTTTTGTATCTTTGTGCCTTTGTTTCCATTTTGTTGCACCTTCTGCCTCTTGCACACGTCCTTATTGTTCTGCTCCCTTTCTTTTCACACACTCTGCTCCTTACTCCTTCTTTGCCTCGTTTGAATCACTTTCACACTGCTCTCTCTCTCTCTCGCTCACAGGATTAAGCACACTTTGTCTAGTTGCATTCTTTTGCTACTTTTTTCTCTGTCTTACATGTTTCTGACAAGCCGTTTTTGCTAGATCATCTCCCCTTTTTGCTTCTTTTCTGACTCCTTCTGCCTTTTAGCCATCTATTCTGCCTTTCTTGCCTCCTCTTGCCACCTTTTTGCCCAGAACATCAAGCATTAATTTGCTGCTTTGCATCTACTTTGTTATGCTCCTTCCCCCTGCTACTGCTAGGACCTGCCCCACCAATTGCCTCAAACACTGCCTCCCTCTTCCAGACATTCTTAATTGCAGCCACAGCTCAGACCAACCATTACAAAATCACTGCCTATACCAGCCTGGCTCAGCATGACTGACTTACCTGCTGCCTCGGTCTGACTAGGCCCGCCACTTTCGGACCCCACTTCCACTGATGCACCAGGCTGAGACCCTCTTCCTCCCACCTTGTCCTTCTCACTCTCCCCTCTTTATGTCCTTTTCTCTTGCCTTCTTGCCCCTTTGCTGTTGTTTGTCTGCCTCTTAGCTCTATTATGTCATTTTGCATCTTTGTGCCCTTGTTTTTATTTTGTTGCACCTTCTGCCTCTCACGCACATTCTTATTACCCACTTTTCTCTCACACTCTCTGCGTTCTCTGCTCGACACTTACTCCTCCTTTACCCCCTTGAACCACTCTCATACTGCACATCTCTCTCTGCCTTTTTTCACTCCTTTAGTTTTCCTTCTTGCCTCTTTCTGACTCTTACGAAGCTTTTATCTCTCCTTTTTGCTTCTTTTCTGACTCGTGTCACCTTTTACTGTGTTTTTGGCTTTTTCTTTGCCTCCTTTTTGTCCCCAGCATTGTGCTCTCAACTGCTAGTCCCTGCACCCGTGTTTCTCTTCTGCTGTCTGCTCCTGCCACGCTCAGCCCTGCCTTCCACCACCAGGATCTCTTCACTATCCTGGACCTTCTTAATGGTAGACACAGTTCAGACATTCTCAGGGGTTGCCACAAAAGCAAGCCTGTCTGTGCCCCGCTCATTCCCCGGTCCTCCACTCACCCACTGCCAACCCCACTAACTCTTGCGTAACTAGCCTTCTCCTCAACACTCGCTCCCTCATCAGCCACCCCATCAGAATGTGGTACCTCATTTGCAACATTTCACCGGTCCTTCTCTTTCTGATCGAAACCTGGCTTATCCTAACTTTGGTCCCCGACGTTGCAGTAGCTATCCCCTGGCTTCAAACGGTCAAGACAGGACAGTACCCGCACACCCAGAAGAGGTCTAGTCATTATCTACAAAGAAAGCATTCGCTACTTCATCACTGCTACCAGCTTCAGCAATCTCCTGGAACTCCTGATCTTCAAAGTCAACATCTCCTGAAACATCTCCATGGGAGGAGCCCTGCTCTACAGATCCCCTTGATGAATATATGATTTCAGCATTACCATAATGGACCTTATCACCACTCTGGTGCTCGACTCCAGCTGCTTCCTCCTCCTTGATATGCTCAACTTACACCTGCATATATAGCCTCCCCAGCCATAAAACCATCAACGTCCTGGAAGAATTGAACACACTCAGATTCACAGAATGAGTAAAGGACTTCATCCACACTGCAGGACATCCCCTCAACTCAGTTTTCATCAACTCCTTCACCATCATGGGGGAAAAGCCCACACCCTCACCTCACCGACCACTCCCTCATTCGCTTCGGTCTGCACTATACCCACCAGCACAAAACTGCATGCACAAAAACCATGTGATGCAACTGGAACAAGATCCCAGAGAAAATCTGGACCACAGAGCTTCAAGTCCACTGTACCAAGATGACCTCTCCAGAATCACAACCACCTTCAATGCTTGGATTACCTCCTGCACTAGCTCCCTGGCCCCGCTCAAAGCCATCACTACAGCAAGGACCAGACCTCAAAGTAGCTGGTGCACAGAAGATCTGTGACTCTCCAAATGCCGGTGCAAGCAGCTAGAATTCCAGTGTAGACACACCCATGACAGAAACAACAGAAGCACATACAGCTCAACCATCCAAAACTCATATCTACCCAAACCCAACTGTGAATGAACAAATTGAGAACAACTCCAACAAAACCAAATACATTTTGTCATAGTAAAGGTCTTCACCTCCCCTGCATCCAGCCCCACAACCACCACCCCAGCACAGGATCTCTGCACTCAGCTCTACCACTACTTCAGCTACCAAATCAGCATGATATACTACAAGATTGCTCCCCAACTGGATCCTCACTGCCATTGCAACACCTCCAGTCGGATGAAACAAACACACTGAAGCCACTATGGCCTGCTGGCCTATCATCACTGTGATAGACCCACCATTCCAGTGCACTCCATTCACTCGAAATCCACATCGGACCCATGTCTACACACTGTATTCACCAAAAGACTTGACCTCATCTGCACTGCTATCACTCAAATGCTCAATGTTAGAAATGGGGTCTCTAGTTGGCAGACGTATACACCCTTGTCCAAGTAGTGACCACAAGCCTAGTCATGGAAAATCACACAGAATCCAAATTATCCTGTGCCCTCGGCTAGCTTGGCACTGAGCAGTCAGGCTTAACTTAGAAGGCAATGTGTAATGTATTTGTATTGTAATAGTATTTATAGAGCTACTCCGGAACCCAAAAGGAATTAGTGGTGGATTAGCATAGGGAAATATGAGTACAGTTTTAGTATTATTATGAGTTAATTTGAACCGCAGATACGTGAGTTTGTTAGTTGGATTGACTGGAGTAATGGAGGGGTGGAGGAGGGAAGAATCCAGAAGTGTTGATTGGGAGTTTATGGTAATAGGATTTAGGCTTGGGATGAGTAAAGGGGGGAATGGAGGAGGCAAGAGTCTCTGGAAAGGGTTAAGTAGATCATCTAGCAGAGTGAGATAAATGAGGGAGAATTTAGTAGGGTTGTTTGGGAGATCATGGTATTAAAGTGAGGTTTGGGTGAGTTGAATGTGGAAGAGGAGGAAAGAGCTTAGGCAGGGTTTTTTAGGAGATGAAAGTATTAGAATGGATTTGGGATGAGTCAGAGTGGGAATGGAGGATAGATTGATAGAGACATGACATATAGTGATGAGTAGACAAAGGGTGACATAAATGAGAGCAGGGATTCATAAGTATCTAATATAACAACTTATTGAGGAGGTATGCAATGACATATGAACGTGTTAAGCATTGAATAACATATATATATATATATATATATATATATATATATATAAACACACACACACACACACATGAATACACACACATATATGTACATACATATACATATTTAAACCATGAGTAAATATACTGTAGTGTGGTTAGTTTTACGTATCCTTTGCGCGTTAGCTTCAGGCTTAAGGCCTTTGTGCACTTTGCCCTGGATGTATTTTATTCATTTGCTTGCAGCTTAGAGCCTCTGTGCATTTTGCTCTAAATGCTTTTTATTAGGCTTCGTACTATTATTTTGCAAATAGCCAGTTCTACGGTTTTGTTTTTTTATTCATATCACACTGTTTAGCCTACTTCAGCACTGGAGTTCTCCATAACACATTCACTCTGTGCTTCAGTCAAGGATACAGTCTGGTACATTGCCGATAGACGTGGTAGGAGTTTAGATTTGGCATTCCTGTGTAGGGACATTTTGTGATCACGCTGACATGGTAGTTATAAAATCACTTCCTTGTCCCAATACACGCAAGAGGGAGATTCCAACCAGGGAACCAC
Organism: Pleurodeles waltl; assembly: GCF_031143425.1. NCBI lineage: Eukaryota > Metazoa > Chordata > Amphibia > Caudata > Salamandridae > Pleurodeles > Pleurodeles waltl. Next base: position 337,690,088 of record NC_090444.1, on the reverse strand, counting down.
AACTAGACGCTGACTGCCTCGTTGCAGATGCTGAATCAAGATCACAGGCCTTTGCTCAGGTATGAGGGCTGATGTCTCCCCGGTGATTCAGAAAGGCAAGTTGGAAGCTTAACATGCTGTGCTCGAAATAGATCAAGCAGAGGGAGAGTAGAAACTAATAGACACGATGATAGCTTTGTTCTTATGTTTTACTCTCCTGGTGACTATTTCAATCCTACTGTGTTGTATGGTTCTGGTTATTGCGGCTCACGCCTTATTATCTAAAATACAGTTGTTTTATTAAAACATTATATAAAACCTATACTGTCTTTGTCATTTGTATATGAGATCATACTGAAAAAGAGAGAGTTGGTTTGGATCTGAGTGACCATGACTTCCCTGAGAAGTTCCAAAGATGTCATGCGCTCGGCTGCCCTATCATCTCTTCCCCGTGGGAGAAATGAGGCACTGCTAGTTAGCCGGAGCAAAACCCGGATTTAGGGTGGCAGAGTTCCTTACACGTGGGTTAGACTCAGTCCCCCACACCGTTATCGATCCTGCTACCTTGAAATCCAGTAGTCTCATTTAGGATAATGAGAGCCCACGCGACAATACATTAGTTAAACAGGTTTAAAGAGTATGTGTGTAGTTTATTGTTAGGGCATAGTAGTGATACATATTTTCTAAAGAACTATATATAACTAGAATATACACAGTCAGATAAAAAAATATTTATCAACATAGGCCAATGCAGTCCATAGCTGTTTGAATATGGTGGTTATGAAGGAAAGACCCAACTCTTGAGTAGTTTTCTGAAGACAAGATAGTTATCTGTGGCTCTTATAGTTGGGGGTAATGAATTCCATAGTTTGGCTGCTTGAATGGAGACGGATGTACCACCTATAGTCTTTTTATTGTATGGTGGCGTTCTAAGGCGGGGTGCTAATCTTGAGCGGAGGTTTCTTTGTTGAATGTATTTTGTTATTTTATTTCTGATCAAAAGCGGTCCTGTTCCATGTATAGCTTTGTAAGTGATACTAAGCAATCTGAAAGAGCATCTTCTGGCAACGGGTAACCAGTGTAGTGCTCTCAAGGCAGAGGAGATGTGGTCTTGTGGCTTTACATGTAATAGTAGCCTGGCTGAGGAGTTCTGAATACATTGTAGTTTTCTCATAGTAATTGAGAGCGAGTAGCATGTTACATCGACACTGAGTGCTTGGAAGGGGTGTAGTATTTGAAATGAGTTCTCTGTGGGAGGAGATTAGGTGTCAATGCTAGTGATTGGAATGGTTCTCTAATTCGGTCTTGGGTCACAAAGCTTAAGCGCATTCTTGTGGGAAAACAAGTGAGGGATGGATTGTGTGCATCTTTCATTAGTCTGTTCCCAGGGATATGGAATTTTTTTACAATATCTACTTGTCCATATACACACATATATACACACACATATATATATATATACACATATATATATATACACATATATACATATATATACATACACAGACATACATATAGACATAAATACATACATATACACATATACATACAAACATATATACATACATACATACATATACACATATATACATAAATATATATATACATGTATACATATACACACACGCACATATACACATATACACATACATATATATATACATACATATACACATACACATATACATACATACATATACATATAGATATACACACATACATATACATATACAGATGCATGCAATAAATCATTCAGTAACACAGTGAAAACACCACAAAAATACACCACACAGGTTTACAAAAATATATGATATTTATCTTGTTAAATTAAGATTAAAAAAATAAAGATCAAAAAAACACAAGTTGAGATATTACTTTTGCAGGTTTAAAAAGGGTCTTAAATCTTAGAAATCAACAGTTGTCTTATGTTTACACAAAGTACCTGGTTTGCGTCAAAAATAACACACATGGAGACCACAGAGGAGGTGATGCGTGGAAAAATAGGATGTGTGTTGGATTTTCCAATGCGGCACAGACGATGCATTGTTTCTTTCCACGCTGCAAGGGGTTTTGCGTCATTTTTCTGTGCACAGTCTTGGTTCCTCACTCAATGCAGGCATCTTTTTGGTTCCCTGGGACGATGCAGGGAAATCCTGGGTGTGCGGGAAGAACTCACAGGCATTGCGTCGATCCGGTATGGCAATGCACACATTTTCAGTCACACGGCAGGCGTTACGTCGATTTTCCACTAGGGGGTTTGGCTGCGTTGTTCCGGTTCAGCTGTGCGCCAATCCGGTAGGGTTGTGCATCAAATTTCTGGTTGCAAGGCTGGCACTGCATCGAATCTTCACTCTGGAAGTAGGGCTCTGTCATTCCGACTCGGCTGTGCTTTGATTTCTCGGTTGCAAAGCGGCTGTGTGTCGTTTCCGCCAGGCTGTGTGTTGATTTTGGGCGCACAAGGAGTTTCCTGAAGAAATGAAGTCTTTTTTGGCCCTGAGACTTCAGAAAATAGGAAGCAAGCCCAATTCAAGCACTTCTCATCAAAGTCAGAGAGCATCAGCGCAGCAGGGCAACAGCAGGGCAGCAGTCCTTCTCAGCAAAGCAGTCCAGATGAGTCCTTTGAGCAGCTAGGCAAATCTTCTTGACAGGTTGCATGTTCAGGTCTAGAAGTGTGTGAGTTGGTGGGATAAGGGACCCAGTTTATATACCCCAAAATACCTTTGAAGTGGGGGAGACTTCAAAGAGTGGTTTTGAAGTGCACAAGGTCCCCTTTCAGTACAGGTCTGTCTGCCAGGGTCCCAGTAGGGGGTTGGCAATCCATTGTGTGAGGGCAGGCCACTAGCCTTTGATATGTAAGGCCCTCCACCATTCCAGCCCAGGAAGACCCGTTCAGTGTACAGATGAGTGCAGGTGTGACTGAGTGTCCTGTGTTTGTGGTTGTCTGGGTGAAAGCCCAGATGTTGATTGGAGACAAGCTGTAAGGCACAGAAGGATTTTAAGTACAGAGAAATGGTCACTTTCTAAAAGTGGCATTTCTAAAATAGTGATATAAAGTCCAACCTCACCAATAAGCAGGATTTTCTATTACCATTCTGGCCATACTACATATTACCCGGTTACCCCTTTCTGATCAGAATCTACCACTCAAACAGTATATGAGCGTAGTCCTAATGCTATAATATGAAAGCAGCAGGCCTCCCAGTAGTGGAAAAAGAATCTAGCAGTTTTCCACTACCAGGACATGTCCTGCCTTTTACCTACATAGCACCCTGCCCTATGGGTTACCTAGGGTCTACCTTAGGGGTGACTTATTTGTTGAAAAAGGGGAGTTTAAGACTTGGCAAGTACTTTTAAATGCCAAGTCGAAGTGGCAGTGAAACTGCACACACAGGCCTTGCAATGGCAGGCCTGAGACATGGTTAAGTGGCTACTGATGTGGGTGGCACAATCAGCGCTACAGGCCCTACTAGTAGCATTCAATTTATAGGCCCTGGGCACATGTAGTGCCCTTTACTAGGGACTTACAAGTAAATCAAATATGCCAATTGGGAATGAACCAATGTTGCCATGTTTAAGGGAGAGAGCATATGCACTTTAGTACTGGTTAGCAGTGGTAAAGTGCGCAGAGTCCTAAAACCAGCACAAACAGTGTCAGAAAAGGGGAGGGAGGCGGGCAAAAAGTTGGGGGGTTACCGCCCTAAGTCTGTCACGTCTAACACTCAATGATTCCCTCTCTACCGCTACCTTCTTGGGTGCTTGGAAACATGTCACTCTACTACCTTGTGAGCATTTGAGTGTACTATATGATATGGATCTGCAGCCTTATAATGGAATACATTGCCAAATCCTATCTTGGGTCTAGTCAGGCTTGTCTGACCAACCTTAAGCTCAACCCTGGGTAGCTATGACTTTCGAGCAGTAAAGCTTACACAAAGGAACTTAGTGTAAAAGCATTTAACAGTACTAAACAACAACATGAGAAAGTCACACAACACAAAAGAATCAGGACACCAATTTATGAAGATAAAGTACATTCTTATGACCTTGATGAGAGGGTTCTGGGGATACAGAGTTTACAATATATTATCACTTTTAAATGCAAACAAGCATTAATCAACAAAATGTTTTAAAACTTTTTAAATGGTTGAAAGAGTTAGTTCGACTACACCAGTCCAGCTTGGGTGAACAAATCCAGCAGGATGGAGGTCTAGGGGGCCAGAAAGGATACTTTGAAAAGTCACCTGGCCACTTGAGCCTTTTTCAGTTCAGTTCCAGCCTTTAGGGAATGACTGTCACAGACTATAATAGCTGTCATAGACTATAATGGAGTGGTCTTGATGATGGGGATGCAGGATGAAAAGATGCTTAAAGATGTTCTGGTTGGGGTGCCGTCAACTGGGATGCCTTTGTGGTGATTTTTCAGTCCAAGAGTAATAGGTGGCGGCATTGGCCACAGCGCTTGGGGTCCCATGAAGTCCTCTTTGATGCAGTAGTCTCCTTGCACTGTTTTCGGTGAAATCCTTTGGTGAGGGCTAGTGTCCCTCTTGGGTGACCAATTCGGATTCTGATGACGCTTTGGGTCCGTCAGCCTCGAGTGCAACCTTTGGCTGTTGGGGACTGGTCTCTTGGTGTGTCTGGTGACAGGTAGCAGTGGAACTTCTGTGGTGGCCACCAACTTGCCAGTTTGGGCTCTGGAGCTGGTTCCAGGGGATCTGCCAACTGGCCTTTGAAGTAACTACTTATACCTGGGGCTAGAAATCAACTTCTCCCCAAGCCAGGAGCCGCAGGCATAGTCTAAACTTCATTAGGCCTAAGTGGAACAGGTGCAGTCCTTCCAACAGTGCAGGCTCTCTTTCTGCAGTTTCAAGAGCAGCAGGGCGGTCCTTCTTCTGTCCTTTCCCCAAATCCGATGTGATCTGACTGGTCAGGGGTGCCAAATTCTGTTCCAGGAAAAGTGCCCTAAGTGGGACACACGGTCACTGGCCAATGGGCAACCAGCTCCCCTCCCTTCTGGTGATGAATTTCCTGTCATGGGTGGCATTTGACAATCCCAAAGTGCACTATTAATGCCACTCTCAAGATGTCAGACCTTTTCTTGATTGTGAGCAGCTTGGTAGCCCACCCCAGAGGTGTGGCTACTTATGAGCTACCCGCCTATGGGAAAACTCATTTGGGGATACGTTTTCCCTTTCATGCCCTGTAACCAACTTGTCTACCTGAGCAAAAGGCAGCCTGCTCAGGAGTGTTATCACCATTTGCCCTTCATAGGCAGCTTACCCTTTAAAGCTTGCCTTTTGGGCTAACGCCTCGAGTGGCTTTCTGAGAGGGGAGGTAATACCTTGCCTTGCAGTAGATGCCTTCATTCCTAAGCCTGGGAGTAATACACACATTTCCTCAGGTGGGCAGAAAGCTGTCTATTGGCCAGGGCCTGTGCAAGGCCACTGGACCAGCTAGTTTACCGAGTGGCAAGCTTCTAAAAGTTGCAGAACTTTAATTGTGGTGGTGCAGCAACGCACTACATTTAGCATTCAAAAGGATAAACAATAGTTTGAAGTTTGATAGTGTGTAACAGTGTATCACCTTCAGATCCCAGGTGTGAATTAGTAACCAAAAAAGCACTCCCCATCTCGGGAACAGCGTCCGCCTGAGTGCACTACTAAATGCCCCAAATTGGGATGGGTGTGTTGAGTTAGGCCAGGTACATAAAAGGTGAGTAGAGATAGAAACACAGTTTCATCCAAAAACTTCAAATAAAGGTTTGTAAATAACGCTAATGAGCATAATCGTGTATTTCTGAATTTTTACTGATTATGAATATTCATCGTTCCATCAATACATAATTACTTTTTCAAACATCGTAATGCATTTCAGTTCTGTGCCCTTCATTAGGGAATATTAATTCTGAAAAAACAAAAATAAATATGTCACTCAAACCCAGAATCTATTGTATTCACAAGCAGTAATGAATAATACACAAAATAGAGAACTAGAATCAAAACTATACAGTGAGCACATCGGTATCAATTGTAATAAACATTTATATCAATGGTCACAAAGGTTATACCTTAGCAAGCATACAGTCGAAATTACTCAATGGAACATAAAAATCTGAAAAAGCCGGTGAATTCCACGTGGTTAACTGTCTAATTGCTGTGAACAAATGCTACAAATATACATGTGTAAAACCTAACATTGAAATTGCCTTGCCCAATGACTGTTGCATGTGAATAAAGCCATCGTCCTATGGCCACTATCACTAAGAACCGCTAATACGATGATCATACTTCCGATAAGGTTCACATCTGAGGTTGACTAACAAACAAGAGGTTATACCGTGTGTAAATGCTCTGCATTATGCCATTTGATCACATCAGAATAATGACAGACAAATGCAAATAATTAAACACAGTAGGCTAATGGCAAAAAAAGATATGAAGAATAAAAGATAATCCTCGATGCTTGTGAAAAATGTTGTTCGTGCGTTTATACCCAAAGGTTTATAACAAAAGGTTGAACAGTCACCCTGAAAAAAAGCTTCCTTCAAGATAAAAAATAAAAATGAAATGCGCGCGGCAGGAACCGCATGTATCACTCGCGATAAGAAGGAAAATTTAATTAACAGGAGTCAGTATCTCTCGGTTTCATTAAAACCCCTAAGATCAGATCACCATAACTACCCTATTGTCAAGGAAACTGTAAAATTTCTTAGCTAAGGTAAGGGAAAGTCTCAATTCTATTAAGGACAGGAGGAGAGGATTATGCATTTATTTCTTCACTTTTAATGTAGAGCAGGTTCAAAGGTCAAACAAAAACATACTGTGAATGCTACACATCCCATGAGTCAAAGTGAACATCTCCATGGTAACTAAACCAGTGATAACACAGTGCGAATGCACATATAAATGCGTGACCTGTCCAGTTCTTCCTCTTCTTCACTGTAGCATTTAAGTTCAAGTGGCCTCAATCCATGTTGGAGTCAGATCCTAGAAGGAAGCCTTAAAATATCAGGCATAGTCACCTTAATCGTCAAAGAGACAGAAGCTTATGAACATCATCTACTTGAACAATACATATAAAGAAAAAGTTTGGTATTTAAAACGTAGCTGTTATTCAGGAATAAAGTTGAGCCAGATCAGAAATGCTATTTCTGTACAAGAGAGATTGGCAAAGAATGATATTACTTGTAAGTTTAAAGTGTTCTGCTAATATTCACCACCAGAAGCGTGGGAGTAATCATGTAAGAATATGAAAAAGGGTGGGAACATAATGTCCTATGTCGAGGGAGGTATGATCCCTGTCTCAGTTTCTTCAATAGAATTGAAGCCTTCCTTTATGTTAGCTAGGAAATTTTACATTGTATGTCAGGACCGGAGGTGAGGATTATGCATGTTCAAAGCTTACTCAACACCAGTAATGCAGCTTCATAAATGGGCTAGAAATACAATTTTTTGAAAGTGGATTCTGATGACTAATCGGCCGCACTCATAATAACTTCCAGCCTGCCAACTACCTGCACAGTCTTAGATGCTGTGGCACCTCTGGTTGAGTGCGTACTAAAAAGGTGAATATCAGTGCTCGCCTCTGCCATGATCCAGCGTACCCATCTAGTAATAGACGGGAAAGAAACTGTCTTGTATGATTTCTTGATGGAAATCAACAATTATTTCTCACCTGGTAGTATTAATTCCACTGTCATTTCCTCGTACACCTCAAGACATCTTACCACACAGAGTTTAGGATGACTTTCAAACATATGATAAGATAGTGACCTTGTATTCATTTTGGCCCTTCTGGACATACTAAATGTAACCCCTTCTGGGGTAAAGACTCTTGCCGTGATGTCCAGGGCCCTAACATCCAATATCTTTTTGCAGGATATGAGGCATAAAAGCATGGCCAATTTAGCTGATATCTCCTTCCTAGATAAGTATTGGTTATCCTGCCATTCTGAAAGGAGATGTAGGACTCTATTAATATCTCACAGTCCAGATTATTTGGTTTCCAGAGACCTAGACATTCTGATGCCTTTAAGCAGTTTTCATACCGAAGGATACTCCCCCCACAGGGATATTATTGATTGGAAGATGTCCTGCTGAAATTGTTGACCGGAAATAATTCACCATGTAGCACACCAGACCCGATTTACAGAGATCTGCAAGAAAACTGGCTTTGTGGATAACTGAGGCCCTAACGGAATCCAGTTGTCACTCCATACACCAACTAGACCATCGAGTCCAGGCAGATCTGTATCTTTTTTTTTTCAGATCCAGTGCCTATGCCTGTCTGATGAGTCTGTCAGCCTCATCCAAAAGTCTGTTGTCTTACCAACGTCACCTGAAATCCTCCATGCCATTAGGTTCAAATGACCTTGAATCTCCAGAGGATGAGGGCTGCCGGAGAGATCCCGGAGAACCCCAGGAACAACGGCAGTCTCGACGGCTCCATCCATGACAATGCTAGAAGCATGGAGAACCATGCTTGTGATCTCCAAATTGGTGTGATGAGAATCAAGGACGATCCCTGTCCCTAGACTTGAGGAGTAACTCCAGGAATCAGGAGAAAAGAAGGAAATACTGAAGCCCTATCCAGTCTTGGAGGGAGGCATCCACTGCTGCTGCCTCTGGGTCCAGTCTCCAGCTGAAATACCTAGAGAGTTGAGCGTTCAATCTGGAGGTGATGAGGTCCACATTGCAAAGGCCCCACCATTCCATCCGGACATTGAAGACCTATGGATCTGGTTGCCAGTCCCTGACATCCCTGAGGTGTCGGGAGTTCCAGTCCGCCATCTTGCTTTGGGACCCTAGTAGGTATTTCGCTGTCACTGATATCTGTCATTGGATGCATGAGTGCCGAAAGTCCTTGGCCAGTTGTGCAAGGGGTCTGGAATGGGTACCTCCCAGCCTGTTGATATGTTGGACTGCTGTTGTATTGCCCATCCTCAGTAGGATACAGCATGAGACCATGTCCTGTGTAAGAGACCTGATCGCAAGTGATATGGAGATCTTGCCACACCTGGCACCCAATCCCAGCTGGCTGGTAGCTGGGTCTATTATCAGAACTGGTAGGGATCTGAAGATTGTTCAGCTGTTCCATGAGTTCATGTGATCTACCCACCATTGAAGCTCTATTCTTGCTTCTGAGGACAGTATGACTAGCTCTGAATAAGTGAGACCCCTTTGCAGATGAGTTGTTTTCAGACACTGTAGGGCCCTGTAATACAGGGGGCCGGGAAAGATAGCCTGGATCAAAGAAGACAATAATCCAACAATCCCTTCTAACTGTCTGAGAGAGATCCTGTCCTTCCTGAGGACTTTGAGAAGTCCCTTTTTGATCTTGGCGATCTTTCGTTCTGGTAGTCTCAGTGGGAAGCCCAGGAATGTCATGGTCTGAGAGGGGATCAGTTCTGATTTCTTTCCATTGATAACAAACCCAAGGTCCTGTAGGAGCACAATAGTCATTGTCAAGTAGGCCATCAGTTAGTTGCAGGACTGGTCCATCAGCAGGATATCATTGAGGTATATAATCAGTCTGATGCCCTGCGTCCACAATGTCTCCACCACGGGCTTCTGGAGCTTCGTGAAGTACCAGGGAGCTGAGGAGAGGCTGAACAGTCATGAATGAAAGTCAAAGACCTGACTACTCCATTCAAACTGCAAGAAGCATCAATGGGGAGGAAAGATGGGGACTGTCAGGTAGGCACCCCTGAGGTCCAGGCAAACTAGCCAGTTGCCCTGAATGAGAAGGTCCCTCAGAAGGTGAATGTCTTCCATATTGAAGTGGCAGTAGACCAGCCACACATTACATTCTTTTGGATTTATCATTGCTTGGAAACCTTTGGCCTTCTTTTTTACTAACAAAAGGCTGCTTAGGAACCCCCAAGGATGAAGGATGGTTCTCTTAATAGCTGCCTTTGAAAGCAACTCCTGTACCTCTGAATCTATCAGATCTGAGTCCTGCACCAAAAAGCTTAGTGGACGGGGTCTCACCTTTTGAACCGGAGTTCCATAGAACTCTATGTGAAAACCTTCGACTGTCTCCAGCATCCAAGGGTACAAAGTGATCTGAGACAATTTGTGAGTGAATAACCTCAGGCTCCCTCCCAATCTTAGAGGGGAAGAAAGGATACTGCTTACTGTTAAGGCCTCCAGTAGCTTAGTTCCTCGTATGGTTCCACTGTAGGACCCGCCATTTTACTTCCCTGGTTGAGGAAGAAGGTGCCCTTTCAGCCGTCATTCCACCCATTGTTTCTGCAGGCCTGCCCTCTCTAGGGGCCTGGTTGGAGGGGTTGGCCAGAGAAGTGACCTTTGCCTCTTCAGTCCTCATAGAAACCTTCCCTGGAAAGATCTTCTTGATCGATGATTACACCTTATCCAGCGCTGATAAGGTTGCTAAGAACTTCCCAAGCTCCTTTGTGAATGGTTCCCCAAAAAGGTTGCCTTGTGCTACTGGCCCTGCCTTTGGCGATGACAGCTCCCCAAACTTGGGATCGATTTAAATTAATAGGGAGTGCCTTTCCTCAATGGAGAGGACACAGTTGGAGTTGCCTAGAACGCCTACCTCCAGCTGTGCCAAGCCCGCCATGATATCAGCGGGTAAGGGAAAGTCTGCTTGTTTTGATTGTTCTGCCCATTCCGTTATCTTGGTCAGGGGGGCTAAGACATCCAGAAGTTTATCCTGGCACGCTTGCCAGGAGCGGTCAATCCCATTCTTGGGATCCTTCATGTACTTTGCACTAAGGAGGTGCAAAGTTTCAGGTCAGTATCCAGAGTGGCCACTATCCTGTCTTCCAGGGCCAGACTAGGGCACTCTGCCTGCAGACGGGCATGCACCTCTTTATCTAGGGGGCAGTGGATCTTGCTTGTCATTTTTCTTGGCTACTTACTGATCAGGGACCCATTCTGAAGTCATTGGGTGGTAAATGTCTTCTTGGTCAAACATGTCTTTGCCAGTCTGCTCCCCTTCCAAAGAACCTGAAGTGGCCGAACCCGGGCACCGAGGTCTGCCCGAGTCGCAACCCTCTTCAGATGAAGCGTCATCATCCATGTTACCCCGCCAAAAATTGGAGAAACTCTAGATCAGGGTCAAAATTGAGTGCAATATCATAACCAGTGGATAGAACACTTCCCGGCAGGGTAAATTCTGCAACGTGTGCGCACTATTACGGAAGGCTTCTCTCAGCTGATCGAAGCCTTCCAAGTGCTCTGCATCATGTTTCAAGGTCCTCTTAGAGACCGTAGCGGAATAACCGCTAGGACCTGCCCTGTGTCCCCCAGATCGCTGAACCGATGGAAACCTGGGACATAAGGTTGTCCACACTTTCCTGCAGTGGATCCAGGACCCTGGCAATCACCTGAAAAAGAATCTTGTCCACCCCTACAGGAAGTTGGTACTGAGGGGGCCATTTCTCTTGTGAAGCCTAGTTAGTGGAGTGTTCCTGGTCTTTAAAAATGTCCATATTATAGGGTGAGAGCACAAGGAAAAATTTGTATACCCTTGAATATATATCTGGATGGGCACCCCCCTCGCAGGTGCTCACAGAGTGTGTTCAAACGCTATAGATGCCACCAGGGGGGGCATGATCGGAGGAAGGCCGAGGGCCTACATTATCTTGCTGTGATGCGCATCAGTGAGGGTTGGTATGGAGAGGAACAGGTGGTTTTAGCCCCAAACAGTATACCAGGGGTTTTTGATGCCTACTCCCTATTGCACACTGTGTGACTATAAAGGGCCTTGGTGCCCCTGACAGATCCAATTGATGGCACGAAACAGCACCACCTAGAGGACTTGCATGGTATCAAGACCCAGCCAAAGCCTACAGTGCTGCAAAGGAAACACAATTCAAACAAACAAAATGATCTGTCTGTAAACACAGCTCACCAAACTTGCTATTAGTTAAAGGAGAAACCGCCCCAACAACACAGAACAGACAGTGAGGAAGCGATTGACTAGCAGCAGTGAAGAAAGAGGAAGGACTGAATGGGTTACGCATTTATATGGACATTCAGACTGTGTTATCATTGGTTTGTGGTTACCATGAAGTTGTTCACTTTGACTCATAGGATGTGTAATGTTTACAGTATGTTCTTTGTTTGACCTTTGAACCTGCTGTACATTAAAAGTCAAGAAAGAAATACATAATCCTCACCTCCGGTCCTGACATAGAATTGGGACTCATTGAGGCGAATGTGAAGCGTGTACCGTGTCAAATAACTCAGTTGGTGTTCTAATGAGTGACCATATTGGTGTGTTTTAAACACCCACTCCTGCTACCATAGAAAGTACACTAACCTGAATGAAATGTGAGATAAAGTACACTCATTGCCATATTTAAGTGGTTCAAAGAATCAGCATTGTGGGAGCAGATACATAAAGTACACAGGCACACATGTAAACAGACTTTTTTAGGATAAAAAACTGACTTGTTTAGATAAAAAGTAAATGTAAAATGTGTATTGTTATGCATTTGCACAACATGAGTTACACAGTGCACAAAATTGTGTACAAACAAATTTGCTTCCAATGTTGTTGAGGATGAGGTTGCAAATGTTACCATGTGTGTTCCACCTACTGCTAAGTGCATAAACAGACGTTTCAAAAAGGTGCTTCCAAAAGTGAACAAGGAGATTCAATACCCGTGGTTAGAAAAGTTCCATATCTAAAGAGGGAGTACACATGCAAAATGAAGAACACATTCCGACAGGTAAATGCAACCTATTGTTCAAAATATGACCACATGAAAGACACTGCAGATTTCTTGATTAAACTAGTGGACATCATTCAATCTAAAGCTGACAACACTACAGTGCTATGCATTAAATACGTAAAATCTCTTTATACTTTAATTCTACATGACATGGGCATTGAAGCAGTGGAGCACTGCCTGCTCAACACTAATTTGGATGAGGAACTGAAAGTTTTTCTGTTTGATGTACTTCAGTTCACTGTTCACCATAGTTACTTTATGAAGAATAAAGATTATTACCTATAAATGATGGGTACATCCATTGACATTGATGCAACACCATGCTATGCAAATTTGTATATGCATAAATTCAAACAGGATCATTTTCCTGAAGAAAATGGCAAAGCAATCTCATTGCCCACTGGCATTACAGAGTTGACATTTTCATTACTTGAAGAGGCAAGGAAGAGATCTTGAGACTGCTATCAATGAACTCCACACTATCAACAATTGTATCAGTTTTACTCATACTATTAGCCATGAAAAGATTGCCTACTTGGACGTAGGAATTTCACTTATTAACAACACTCTGGAAATGAACATATATGTGAAGGCTACAGGCCATAATAATCTTGTACATTATGGCAGTTTCCATCAAAATTTGTTGAAAAAATGCATACCGAACTCACAACTATGAGGGATTAAACTCATTATTTTCAACCTAAACAAGTATTAGGAAGACAAGTACACCATGAGCAACATACGTCTTCAAAGAGGGTATCCTGATGCTGTTCCAAAACAAGCAGTTACAAGGGTCAACAAAAAAGTTAGTCCAAAGGGAGCAAAACATGGGGGAAATCTGCAGAAAGCATGTTTCCTTACATACCTCTTCTGAAGACCCCCTCAACAGCTCTGAAGATTCTGGCAAACTACAGACTGATCTTCCTCCTTCCCTGTCCAGTTATAGTCCTGGAAAACCTCACCAACAAATGACAGACAGAATACCTCAATGCCAACCACCTTCTGGAACCCTCTCAATCTTGTTCCAGGCTGAATTACAGCATCAAGGTCAAACTCATCACCCTCACTGATGACATCTGTGTGATCATGAATAGAGGAGACACAGCAGTATACACCCTGCGTGAACTCCCAGCTGCTTTCAATACCATAACTCAACCCATTCTCATCCAACGCCTACATAAAACTCATATACACAAACTCACTTATTGATGGATCACGTCCTTTCTCACTGGGAGCATCCAAATGGTCAGCCTGGTGGCATAAACCTCCACCAACTTGATCAGTGGCATTTCCACGGATCCTTGCTCAGCCCCACTTTTTCAACCTCTACATGTCACCACTCACCAACATCATCCAAACCCAAGGAATCAGCATCATCCAATACACCAATGACACCCAGCTCACCCTCTTCGATGACACCACCAGCACCTGGACAAGGTTTGGCACCCACCTATCTGAAGTCACCAACCAACTGTCTGAAACTCAACTCTGACAAGACAAAGGTGGTAGTCTTTGGAAAAGACACCTAGCTATGGACCGCAGCCTGGTAATCAGCTGAGCATGGACCCACCCCCAACCCATCTAACCAAGCTAGGAACCTAGGAATAGTGAAATCAGTTCTCGATGACCAGCCAGATAACCACTGTCACCTCCTCTTGCTTCCACACCCTGAAGCTCCTCTGAAAAGCCTTCAGATGGCTCCTGCTCAACACTCACAGAACTGCCACAAAGGCCTTGATCACTAGCACACTTGACTACAGGAATGTTTTCTGCATCGGCATCACCGCACATCTCATCAAGACACACCAGGTTATCCAAAATGCAGCAACTAGACTCGCCCTCAAACTCCCAACTGCACCCACATCTCCACATGTCTCAGAAAACCTCCACTGGCTCCCAGGCCACAAGCTAGCACTCTTGAAGCTCCGCACACACACACACACACACACACACACAGAAAACCCTACACAATCTAGGCCCTGCATGTCTGAACAATGGCACTAGCTTCCTCACCCTTACCAGAAACCTCCGCCCAGCCAGCCTCCATCTTGCCCAATGAAGAGCCTAAGCAGATGATAACTGGCCCATAAAGCCTGGAACCACCTTCCCCTGCACATTCGCGTCCCTGGCTCAGTCCTTGAACGTGGTTCTTCCAGTGTCCCAGCCATGTCTGCACCAGCCTTCTACAGGCCTGCTTTTATGGTATCAGATCTCCGGTTCATGGATAAGAATGAGTGATATTCTTTTTTTAGGCCCCCCCTAGCAGCTCAAAGAATGATTGCCAAGAGAGCGAAGGATAGTATTGCTACCAGACTGAAGGAAAGGAAAATTGAAATGAAAGCTATTTCCATCTGGTCAAAATCTTACCATGTGAAAACGGGTTTAGATGGTAAAATGAAGAAAAACTGGAACAAGTATGGGGAAATTGCTTACTGATGAATGCTGGATATTGGAACCCTTTACTTTTGTGCATTTCGTTCGCATATTATAAATCCATACTTCTTTTATATTCAGAATTAAATCCTAAGCACTTTAACGAAAAGCCTCTTATTTCACCTTTCAGACAATGGCATGCACATTGGATAGATATTCATACAGCGCCTTCTACGGTACCAGTTAAAAAGGTGGGGAAATATTTAAGGGCCAGATGTAGCAAAACGCCAATTTGCGACTTGCAAACTGCGAGTCCCTGCGACTCGCAATTTGCAACTCGCAAATTGGTATGCAGTGCGGTGTCTCAGACACCGACTGCGACTCGCTATGGGGACGCAATGACCCACCTCATTAATATTCATGAGGTGGGTCGCTAATTGCGGCCCCATAGCGAGTCTAGGCACTCGCAAACATGGAGGCCTGCTGTCGTCAGCAGACCTCCATGTTCGTGACTGCTTTAAATAAAGCAGTTTTTTTTTTTTTAAGTGTAGCCTGTTTTCCTTAAAGGAAAACGAGCTGCACTTTAAAAAAAAAACGAAACTTTCGTTTCGGTATTTTTTCAGGGCAGGGAGTGGTCCCTAGGACCACTCCCTGCCCTGAAAAAATATTTGTGGGTCCATTCACAAAGTGGAAGGGGTCCCATGGGGACCCCTTCCAATTTGCGAGTGGGTTACCATCCACTTCAAGTGGATGGTAACTGCGACTCCATTTGCGACCGCATATGCGGTCGCAAATGGAATTGCATTCCACTCCGAATTGCAAATAGGAAGGGAACACCCCTTCCTATTTGCGATTCTGAAATGCTTATTGCGAGTCGATCCCGACTCGCAATATGCATTTCTGAATAGCAAAGAGGCTTTTGCGCCTCGCAAACGGCGATTTTCGCTGTTTGCGAGGCGCAAACCCTTTGCTACATCTGGCCCTAAGTCTTGATAGAACTCAAATTCATGCAATCTGAGATTTGCATGTGCTTTCATTAATTAAATTGTCTTACTGAGTATTTGAATATTTAGATATCGATGTCATGACTGGTTGCTCTTCAGTGCATTGCATTGTGGTACTGTACTACGTTATATATCCTAGACATTGCATTGTATTATATTATACCAAAAGGATTGGATTAGCAGTAGAAGGGATTAAGATCAGGTCATGCACAAACTTTGAGACTTATATTACGATTACATTCATAGTATTTCTTTATTCACAGATTTACAAGTGCAACAATTTGATAATATTTTGACATTTTACATTTACCCATCTATGCAATTTTGTTATACTAGTACATTTTTCTTCTTTGATTTCTGTAATGTTTATTTTGTTTATCTTTATGCTTCTACATGTATAATTACTATTCTTCCTTCATACACTGCAACATATTGCTCAAGGTGACATAGTAGACCCAATATTATTGTCTTGTGACACAAAGCATAAAAGATATTTGGGTTATACCCTCCATAGCATTGGCGTAATGCCATTGAAGCAAAAAACAAAAATGTGTCCAGTAGCAGGATCACAGGATATTTTCTACTTTGCGGTGTTGAAAAGTGGTTTATTTGTAGGTACAGGTAGGTACCAATATCTAGTAATAATAACACCACAATCACAAATAAGGTCTGGTCAAAGTCTGAATAAACTAATCCTTGTTCAACTCTTGGTAGCTTGATTGGCGAGCAGTCAGGCTTAACTTAGAAGACAGGTGTGTAAAGCATCTAATACCAATAAAATAGTGACTAAATAAGACACAACACACAGTAAAATCCAAGACTAACATAGAGAATATTTGTATCATCAAAATGTCACCAAAATGGGAAAACTCTAATATGTGGAACTGGAGATGTGAGTTTCTAAAGATTCAATAAAAAATGTGATTCCTAGTGCCTAAAAGTGAAATGCACCAACCACAGCTATTTGGTTGCACTAGATCAGGGCCAAGTCAAAGTTTTAGGCTGACCGCAGTGGAGCAGGGTTCTGGTGTATTGAGCGGTTGGGTCAAGTAAAGTTTTTACCTTCACACTTTTTTGGAGCTGTTTCTCTCAGCGCCGAGAGAGTCTTCTGAGCAGGCCGGGTTGCATTTCGACAGCGACTTGCTTCAGTGGGAGGTCTTGGTGATTCCTGGAGGTATTGGTTCTTGTCATTGACAGTGAAGAGTTTCAGAGCTTCAGTTTGGTAAACCTGAATTTCAGGCAGAGTCGTGGTTCGACACCACCAGCTTGACTCTTGACGATGGGTCCGTCAACTTATGGAGTTTTTTATTAAAAATTCTCCAAATGAGTTCAAGCTTCTACATCTTCTACCAGGAGGTCCATTTAGGGTCTTGAAGGGTCTACAACACCAGCCAGGGGTACAGAAGCTCTGATTTGTCTCTTGGAGGTTTGGGACTACAATTCCCACATGCACATGGGCAAATCCTTAAAAGTCCAGTTGAGCTAGTCAGCTGGGCTTGTCCTTGCAGGAGTTGATGCAGGTGGCTCTGGGTAGTTCTTTTGTACCTGCTGCTTTCAGTGAGTCCACTCCTTAATCCTTTTGAAGCCAGGCAAATTTCTCTCTTGTGAAGTCCAAAGTGTGCAGTAGGTGCAGTCCTTATGAGTGCAGTTCCCTTGGGTTGCAGACCAAGTGTTCAGCAGAACAGTCATTATTCTCTTGATATTTCACAGGACCTGAGTTACTGGGCAGCTCTCCCATATTTATTCAGATTTCTGGAATGGCAAGCAGGGGTTGACCTCTGACTAAAGAAGTACAGGGTGCCACCCTCTATGCTGATAACTTCCCTAAAAGCATAGGATATTTTTGTCCCAAGAGCACTGTTTCATAACAATCCAAAATGGAGAAAATCTCTCCTGGAGGTCCAGGTCTGGCAAACCTAACCCACAGGTGTGGATAGCTTTTCCCTACAGTCCCCTTCTAGACCCTCTCCTAATCGAATTTGAGATGCCCCCATCTTATTGGGAGTACAGAAAATGAGGGTGGATCTGGGTCATGCTCTGTCTGTCCTTCCCCCTAAAGACCAGTTTGGCTACCCAGCCCTCTTCTTGTTCTTGCATCTGCAGCAGGAGATCCCGTCCCACCAGATGGTCACTTTGTTTCAGTTCGAGCCACTTCACACCTTATCAAGGGAGCTTGGCTTAACTTGACGGCTAACCAATCACAAGAGACTACTACAGGGCTGGTTTTAGGTAACTTAAAAAGCAGTTCTATAACTTCTGTCCTACAATATTAATAATAGATCCGACCTTGGCAAGTTGTCAGTTTCCTTGTAACTATTAATTTGACACTTTGAATTATTATTTCATCTAACTTTTTCCAAAAGATATCCTTTTAATGTTAAATAAACTCTTCCCATGTTAGCCTCTGGAACTAATGTACTATAATGGGGAGAAGTGAAATTGTAGTTTTTCTCTCACCAGGGCGTAAAAAAGATATTTTATAATGCCCCTGCTTATTTAGCATGGCACCTTACCATTGGGGCTGCCAGGGCAGACTTTAGGGGTGACTAATATGTAAAAATAATATAGTTTAATACTTTAATTTAAAGTACCTTTAAATATGAAGTTGAATGTAGACGCAATATTATTTTTAAAGTGGCCTGCAAGGCAGGGCCGGTGTTCTAACATGACAGTAGGCACACAGCAGTGCACACTTAAGTGCATTGAAGTTATTGGGCCTCTAAACACTTAATGGCCTACCATATACAAGGGACTTACAGCTAGGCTGTCACAACCAATGATAATCATACTTTATTACCATGTACCTTTTAAACAGAGCACTTGTCCAGGGTCTGGTGAGCAGAGCCCAGGGCACAATCAGTGTCAGAAAGCATCAAAATGAGCCAAAGATGGGAGGAAATCTCGGGGGGGGGGCACTGCAAAAAGCCCCGCTTTCTCACATTTCGCATTTACAAAATGGTATCAGTGCTTTCTTTGAGCTGATGGTTGCCAGTGCAGGCCACCAACCCTTCTTTTTTGGGAACCGGCACTTATTTTTCACATCAGTCTTCGACCCCAAACAAGAGAAGGAAAAACACGAAGCAGAAAGACAGAGAAAGAAATATAAGTAAAAACTGTTACAGAGAGAGAACGCAGGGACCTGCAAGTGTGAGATCAGAGGGCAGGGAGAGTCTGGTAGTAGATTAAACAGGCATGGGGGGAACTATGCAGCCTTGGTGCTCAGCATGCTAAATTTAAATGCACTGGCTGCAGGCTTCTGAGCAGAGCTTTGAGCACTGCCAATCATTCGTCATTTTACAAGTTAAGCACGGTTTTGTAGTAGCACCATTCACTTCTCCCTGTAATTTCCTGCAATGCTTCTAGAAGTTGCTGGCTGTTGGTGTAAAGATGCAGAAATGTCGCCAGTAACAATGTCTTTATCAGGCATCCTCTAAGTAAGTGGCTGCCTGCAATTCTAATATGTTGTTCAATTGTTCGTGATATGGTGAGCAAATTAAATGGCACTGAGTACGTAGATGTGAGGGACAAACCAAGCTAGGGAGTGATAGAGTGCTGTACACATGAGGGAGGAGTAGATAGGGAACAGGTATTCAGGGTGAGTTGGTCACAGAGGAGGTCTGAGGACCTGAGTGTCAGGGAAATTTGACATGTTAATTGAAAAGGAATCTTCAGTTCTTTGCTGAAGGTGCAATAGAGTGGGTGCTGCCTGATCTGTACTGCAATGCCGTTCCAAATTCCTGAGGCATAGCAGAAAGAGAAGACCAGGCACTTTGTCATGCTATGATTTCAGATTTTTGGATGGATGATCAGGTTGATAAATTTGCACAAGTAACCAGGCTCACAACTATGCACTGATCTGTGAATAATACACAACCTTTTAAATTATGATTTTAGTTTAATCTATACTCAATGTAGAGACCTTCAGGCAGGGTGATATGATCTTTGCATTTGAGGCCACAGATAATCCTTGCTGCTCGTGGTTGTATTCTGTGCGGTTTGTCGACCGGGGTCTTAGAAATGTGTTCAATGCAAATTTTAGGCTGCAATTTATTATTGTTAACATCTTTTCAATGATATTATCTGTATATCCTTAGATATCCAAAATAGTGATCACATTACCAGATGGATCAGAGGCAATTGTATGCTACATTCCTACCAAAGATATGCACAGAGGAGGCTTCCTAATTTGAGTTATTAGACATCGATACTTTTGCTACTGGTGATGTCAATGGTTATTTTATATTGGTGTTCTATTGATTACACTTTCTTAAATGCTGCTATCTATCTGCACATGCCAGGGGTTTGGGTCCAATAGAAATATGATTTTCATTTCCATTATAAAATGAGAGATGAAGTGTGCTATTTATACAAAAAGTTACAGCCAAACTTGTCCTCTAACTTTAAAAAAAATGACTTTGCATTCTCTTTCAGTAAAATGTTAGTTTACTCTGCAAAAGGGCATTTTTTAAACCCAATTGAATTTACTAGACTGAATAGGTTTGACAGACAGCAGAGTCAGTCTATAACCACATTTTGTACTTACACAGGAATAAATCAGGGAATTCATTAATATTTCACAGGAAAGTATTAAACCAAAACTCCATCAGCCTCTTAATGCGTTTCGGTTTAGAAATCACTCTAAAGTAAGGCAACTTAAGAGAGGCCATTATTGTACATCAAGGTGAAATATTCTTACTGTTCTGAAGCAGGTATTTGATAATATACCTACGTCCATTTTTCTGCCTAATTGCATTTAGCTGACTATTGAATACAGTACGCCATGCTGCAGCCGGCATGAAGTGATGAAAGCAGCATTTTACTAAGCACGAGAACAACGGAAAGAATAACTTTTTAAAGCTATTCAATGACAACATCCATGCCTATTGTCATGAAGCACAGTGGGATCCTTGTTAAAACACTCAAGTGACGCTCGGTTAAAAATATGCCGTTTTATGTTTGCCAGTATGCTGTCATGTCCATGTAACTTGCTTCCATGCAAATTACACTTATGCCAGTGTTTTCTTTTCAAATGGAACATGGTAAGCAAAATGTGCTTATGAGTGTATTTGCCAATCTGGACATGCGAAACTTACAAATTCATTTCAGGAAATTGGGCTTACAGGTCCTTCTTTGCCTGTCTTAGAGATGTTAGTGGGATCATGCTGAGGACACTTCAGGAAACTACTTCAGCCACAGTCATTGGCAAGTAGAAAAACGTTTTCAGTTCTCTATGCGCATATAAATGTATGTGTATATGAACAAGCTTTATGGGTAACCCAAAGCAGCTTGTATATGTGCAACTTTATACTAGGGGGCAGATTTAAGAACCCCTAGCGCATTGCGCCACTTTCTAACTTTTTGCACTACATTATGCCTGTTCCAGCCATGGTGTATGTAAAGGGGGCTTTCCCCTGCAAGGGAGGCCGAAAAAATTGCACAAAGAAATCTGAGAGATTTATTTGCGTCATTTTTTTCTGCAATTTTAACTCTTGCTCAGAGCAGGCATTAAATAGAGGCACACCAAGGTTTACAATGGGCCTCAATGGCCTTTGCAGGATTAGCGTCGCTTTTCTTAAATCAGGCCCTATGTGTATCTAAAGTTTCAGCAACAAATGACTAATATAAGCTCTTTCATCAATGCCTCATTTCTAAGTGGAACAGTACTCAGAAACTGATACCCCATTTCCATTGCAGACTTGATAGCTTGTTACAAGTCGATCTCACGCCTTTCTTGTCTAACCCCGGCTTAAAGATGATTATTACAAGATGGGCTCCTCCTACTTTAAATCTACTAATCTTCTAAGTACGTTCCAGTTGAGCTTCCTTCCGCATCCCCCATCGCTGGAGGAACTATGATGGAGTACATTGTGGTATGTGCAGGTGGGAAGGAGTCATACCCTGTGTTAAGTTGGGAAAGAGAAGTAGGTTATTGTGAAATGTTGCATGGGAGAGTGGCACGAGAGGTGCGATGTAGGAAAAGAGTAACATGTCATGAGAGGGGTCAAAGAGAAGTGCCCCAAGGAGCAAACGTGTGGAGAAGTGTAGTACCCCATGGTACTGTGATGGTAGGCATGTTTTTTACCTGAGGTTTTACCAGGTTTCGCCAGTCATCATTCTGTACAAATGTGAAGACTTAACAGGTGTGTTGTACAGGAGGCTGAGAACATTGTGATTGTATTGTGTGTGATGCGTTTTGTTCAGTTTGTGGATAATGGAGTGAATCAGTGTTGTGTTTGAATGGTAGTGTTCAGTGTACTCTATTGTATTGAAGGTGAGTACACCTTTACCTTCTAACATTTGCTTGTGTTAAATGGTTGTATTACTGGACTGCTCTAGCGTTTGATTGTTGTGCCAATAACATTTCAATATGTGTGTACTTGAGCCTGTTATAATTGTGTTCAGAAGATGTTCAGACTTTTTCTGGTGAAGTTTGTAGAGAGCATGGTCCTGGGTGCAGATCGAGGCCAGATTTATCAAGGTTTTGCTTCACCTTTGCACCTCGACAGGGAGGGCAAGGGCAACGCAAAGCCTAAATGAGATTTAGCAAGCCACACCAGGCCATCTTGTGTGGCCCTGTATGGCTTGATAAATCCAGAGTGATGCAAGGCAGCGCAGATGGCTGCCTTGCGTTATTCTGTGGCAGGAGGCTTTCCATGGGTATAGCCTGGGTGTTTTAACGCATCCACCCATGGATTTGAGCTCATTCATAGATTTACCATATGTGGTAGAACTGTAAATGTGTCAAAATGCTACACCTCCCAAAGTGTAGTCTAATGAAGAGAAATATCTTTATTTCTCCTCATGTTTTCCTTTTTCTTTATGTTATGCATTCTGCAGCATACATCAAAAAGGGAAAATGCTTCTCAGGATTCTTTTTGTGCAATAAGGTGTCCTTTCCTGCACAAAAACAGTCCCGACTACAATGCAGGCACCCTTGCACCATGATGCGTGGGTGTCTGTATTGGGGCTAGGCAGCCAAAAGTGCACATGTGTTAGGAAAGGACAGGAATATGCTGTATAATGGTAAATACAACCTGTTCCTGCCCTTTTCATTTCACACAGCACAGCAAGGTGGCCTGTTGCATTGCTCTGCGTGGAAGAATGATAAATATGCTTTATGTGGCCTGGAACTTAGTAAGGACAGCTAATGTGACTGGGAAGGGGTGTGTTAGAGTGCTCAGCTGCACTGGTGTTAGTGTGTGATGGATTGTGTCCTTGTGTGGATGTGTACTTTCCTTGTAGAAGATGAAGAAGGGTGAAGGGTTGTTGTATCGGTATCACATGTGTATTTAATCATATGATGTGGATATCTGGGACATTATATCTGAATGTGTGCGCTGACGTATTTTGTGTTGGAATCTGGTCAAGAACGTTTTTAGTTAAGGTGATGTATGGATAAACTTTCAGGATTTTTTCCTTGAATGTGTAGAGGTAGGTAAGGTGATACCCTTTGTCAAAGGAAGATGATGGGTTCCGTACTCTGGCTGTGACTATATGTCCTGTGTGCATAAACGATGTATGGTGTCATTTTGAGTAGGCCCTAATATCTCCTACTATGTCTTGGTCATGGTAGGGCCTTATTTCCAAGGAGGTCACAAGACTTGCACTTCTTGGACAGTTGTGCAGTGGCAGATAAAACCTAGTTGTCAGGTTTTTTTCTTTGACACAAGATGTATGGAGCTTCATGTGTTTAACCATCACAGAGTTTCTTTAACTCCTATTTATTGTATTTGTGTGTCTGTATGAATAATGGAAAGTTTAACAGGTTGTTGTTGGGTGAATGTGTAAGCTACATATGTTGGGGACTGAGTGAGTGTGAATGACTGTCTCTGTACTTATGCAAAGAACTAGCTGTCCTTTGTTTTGTTTGTAAGAAAGGAAGGTGTATTGTTTCCTGTGTGTTCCCATTCCCTGTATGTCTGAGCTGTTGTCTGGAATGCAGATACTGAATAACGTAACAGAATGTTGGTGTGTGATCAGGAGTGGAAGCTAGGAGATAGGAACAGTTGAGGGAGGATTGAGCCCTGACAGGATGCTAACAATCCTTGCTGAAACCTGAGGGCCTCATATGAATAACAAAGTGAATTACTCAAGACAGTTGTATGAAGACACTGCCCTGCACCCACAACAATACACTTAGGTAAACAAATCATATGAAATACCCATTTAAAAATAAACCATTGTAGTAAAAGTCAATTAAAATACCAGAGTACAAAGGCCCTCATTACGACCCTGGCGGTCTTGACTGCCAAGGCTGCGGTATCTGTCGGACCACCTCCAATGCAGCAGTCTGACCGCCACATTACTACCCAGGGGGCCCCAGGACAGTCCATGCACTTAGCATGGGCAATTCAGGGGCTCCCATGGCCAGCCCTGTCATAGTTTTCACTGTCTGCAATGCAGACAGTGAAAAGCATGACGGGTGCTGCTGCACCCTACGCACTGCAACATCGCCGCCGGCTCAAAGATGAGCCGGCGTCAATGTTGTAGACTGTACTCTGTTGGGCCAGCAGGTAACTCGTAATAGGGCCCGCAGGGAGGCAGCCTCACTGGTGGCCTCCTGCCCATCTGGACTGCACTGTCCGCTGAAGTCCTAATGTGGGCCTAGGTTTTTTTGCTTTAGCATAAGGCAATGAGCATCCAAAGTGAAAGTCTTGGTATTTCTAAAAAATGCTGACTATGTTGAAATAACCTAAAACATGGTATTGTCACAAGATATGGTGGTGAGACACTTGTCGGTTGTGATCAGCATACCCAGGATGTAAAGCAGCCTTCTTCATGACAAAAATTGATGCACAACTTTGAGATTAGTCTTATACAAATTCACATTTATTTGGTTACAGAGTCACCTAGGGAATTCTAGTTGTAATAAATTAATGGTGTATGCAGTATGGTTAGAAATAAATATTATTTTCCCATGTCCCAGGAAATAAGATATCGCACTTTTCAGTATTTGAAAATGGCACACTTCACCATTTGAAAGTCTGACTGAAGTTTACAAGCACATGGTTGAAAAGGGTAGTCTTCATGGATCGATGACTGATAAGGCTGGCTTTCTCTAGCCACTATAATCTGAGCCCAGACAATAACAGCACAAGGAGTGAGTGCATGCATCCGATAACTGTTTGATGTATGTTTTCAGGTGCCAAAGACAAAACAGAATCTTCAAGAGCCGATGCAAAGCTTTTATGATTGCCTGGTGTGTAGACATCCAGTATTCAGACTGTGAATTTATTTATTTATGTTTAAGTTCCAAAACCTAGCTAGAAAGCAACAGAGCACTGTATTTCATAAGAGGGTTGGGAGGTATAGGGAACCTAGAATATCATTCAGACAGAACATCAAGGACAACATATTAAAAAAAAAGTTGACAGATAAGTAAGTCTAGATTTTCTATACCTAACTCCACTTATATATACCTATGTGGTTTACATATAGATCTTCAAGGTACATATATGTGGCATTGGGAATAGTAAATTTATACTTACCTATATACACATACCTCTTGTTATTGTGCCCCTTGATGTTGTGTCCTCGATAGTCTTGTACCACAGTATTCTTGATGTTGATATTCAATAGTGCAATCAGTTAGGAGAGGAACCAATACTGTGTGCAACAAGCTGGATATTATATATTTACACTGAGCATTTTTGCATGCAACATGCAGACGTCAGCATACAGAACAGGTGGGTAGTACTGCACCCAGTAGACACTACAGTGTGGTATCACTACCAAAAATACTGAGGCACTGGGAATGTATCAGACCTCTTGCTGAACACATCTCCCATCACTTTCATTTGGTTTCATTTAGTGCATATTTTTTTAATGCTCCATCAAGGATCTGTTTCTGGACTTTTTTTTTTTAATAGTGTGTTTTTCATTTACAATTTTTCTTGAATTTAATTTTACTATGATTATCAAATGGGCATGTTTTCTTTACCATTCAATCCCTAAACTAAGATGCATTTTATTGTTGCTAACTGCAGCTCTCCTAGAAATGATTTGTCATGAAGTCCAGTCCATATTTTGTTGCCACTCATCAGCTGGGACTCTTCACAGGAATGTCCAATTGAGCTTTTTTGTGTTCCTGGAGCCACACAGGCCACAAGCCTCCTGATCGGTGGAGATCTTTCTGTCTTGGAAGGGGGTCCAGCATCTTCAGTTAGCCTGAAATCTTTTAGCAAGTCCAGAGCTTGAGATTTGCATTGGCGGGCATCAAAGATGATTCATTCTTGGTGCAGAGAGTCTGCCCTCGGTCGTGAGGAGCACAAAACTTCTGGATTTTCACCTGGAGTTCAGGATGAGAGCTTGCTGATCCCAGACAAGAGTCTAGGACTTGGGGCCACCTACTGAGGATCAGTACCCACTCCAGCCAGGCCCATGTACGTCCAGACAGGGCCAATTGGTGCTGGTCAGCTGGGCATTTGCAGGAAGCCCTTATGAAGCTTGTTGTGTTCCTGTAGGTCAAACAGGAGATCAGCCAACTGACCCCTGGAGCTACATTTGGGGATCATGGGTTCAAGGAAATCAGGTTTAGTCTTCCTTCTCCAGGCAGGAGGTTATCTGAATCTTCCACAGATCTATGACTTTTCTCATGGGAGGTTCAAAAGTTCCTATTCTTATTCCCAGTGCTTTCCAATGATGTACTATCCTACCTGTCAGCTAATGCGCTGTGGTGCCTCATTAGGGGAATTAAGCTCTATAAAAATGCAATTCTAATATAATTACAGAATTATATTACATACACTGACACATATTTACAGCTTGAGTGAAACAGAGATTAAGGGCAATATCAACAAAACATTATGTGCATTCATCAGTGCACTCATGATCCATCAGTACATTTTCCACTTTTTTAAACACACTTTTAGTGGTTTATGTTTAACACCCAACTACAGATTTAATACAGTATTCTCATGTTCAATTGTGTGCACTCTTTCACATACAAAACACCTCATCCTCCATTTGCCATAACGTGACCATATCTGTAACGTTGTTCATGCAATATTTCCGTGTGCAGTTAAACTCAACTTTCAATACATATTGAGGGTCCTTAAGTGGGGGTGGGCTGCCAAGTGGGAATAACACTCCTGGTAACACTTTGTAACATGCCAAACATCTTTGTTCTAGGCCAGCAGCCCCCACCCCACTATTGTTGCTCTAATTTTTCTTTACAATATTATCTATGTTTGGGTTGTAAATGGTCCCCTCCCCACTGCCTATTTGCTTTATCTAGTCATAATTAATCAGTATATCTACTCTCTAATGGAATGATGTTGTGAATTGTGGGCTGTGTTCTTATTTCTGTTTTAACCTCCATCTGTAAATATGTGCTCTCATACTCCGACAGTCTGGCGATTTCCCTTTTCCACATTGCTAGTGTGGCCCTGTGGGTGTTTTCCAGGTCATTACGGATTTCCGATTTGCTAAAATCAGAATTTGTCCTTCCATTTTATGGTAACCCTTTTCTCTTAATTGCCTGACTAGCTTGCAGATGGTAGAACAGGATTCTAGATTAAATAAAAATGAATCCTGAACATCTTGCATTCAAAAACAACCTTCAGTCTATACTTCCCCGACTGATAATCGTAAAGTACTCTCCTGCAACTGTAGCTACGTTTGCGTTATTAAAATACTTAAGATACATAAGTGAGAACAGACCACATACAATATAGGTTGAACAGTAAAGCGCGGATGAAATTATTTTAACTTTTGTCCCTCCCCCCCCAAAAACTCCCCCCATAAAAAAACTCCCTGGCAGCTCATAACACCAAAAAGGAATCTATTTAATTTTTCTCCATGTGATTTTTATGGTAGCCTACCTATAGGCACAACCTACTTATTATTCAAATCCCACTGCATCTCACTTTACTTTCACATAATGTGCCTGCACATATTAAACATATACCCATACCGTAGAGGGGGCTTGCCTTATTTAGCAGCTAAGACCCCGGGCAGTTTACAAAACATGAGGGGGCAGTTTTCTCTACTGCAGACATCCTATATCTTCAGTTTGGGAGCCAGCCTATGCTTAACCCACCTATGGGTCATGAACCTGCCTAAGTGGTTTACGAGTGGGTGACCCTCAACCCCCCCATTCTGAATTGAGGATTGTGTGATATCTGACAGAAGTCACTCAAGGTTATGAGGATCTAGTATCTAGGTAGTGGGAAGGGTAACTGACCAAAGGGCTGAGCTATTTTATTTTGCCATAATATTGCATGTCAAGCCATATTTGGTTTTCACCCAAATACAACAAGTTGAACATTTTGGTTCAAGTTTCAAATGAGTTTTCTTCGGGACATGCATGTTTATGTAGCTGCAAGTGAAATTTATATCTTAGAATTGCTAGTGTAACATTAAGTCACATTTTTGTGTAGTACCCAGCACATTCCATATGCTGATATCAAAAGACAAAAATGATTCCTTGTTCCATGCAACTAAGGTCGCATAGGTGTCTGGGATATAGCCTCATTAAAAGGTGTCAATAAATACTTGTACCAATCTTCATGCACCTTCCCACAATCGTAATGTCATTCATTAAGGCAGTGGTCTGAGAAATCTTTAGGAATCTATCCCATTGGTATCTCAATACAGATTTGAATTGTGAATATCTCAGCATAGTCATAGGATGGTTGCCCAATGCGCCCAATTAATTTTGCACTTCCACCAAAGTTATGAACTTGATTTTGACAAATACGTCAGCATCCTATGACTTTCCAGATGTCTTGTCATTGATGTGTTCCCATTCCATCACTTAATTGTTAAATGTAATGTTTTGTTTCTGGTTTGTTTAGAGCCTTAAACCCATCCATGCTTGTACAATCCTTGGTTGTTGTGCCCGGCCATACATGTGCTTCAGGAAATGCTTTTAGTAGCTATTAAACTATCACCATCAAATTAGTGATTATGAGTTGTTATTAGTTCCATTCATGATATGCATTAAACACTGTGGATCGATGATGAGATCATATATTTTGATATCAGAAATCCTCAGTCCCCTCCTTTGTAACGCTCTGGTCAGTGCATTCAAAGTTGTCCAGGGCTATTTTCCCACAAAAACTAATTTTGTTAGTATTGACTTGAATTTTATAGTCCATTCTTCAGAATGTTCGACTGAGACATTTGAACAGCAGCTGAGGAATTTTAACCTAAGAATCAGTTGGACAAGTGCAGTTTAATCAGAAATTGCAATCGACGTCATAAGCTACCTGTCAACTTACTATAGGAATTGTTCAAACATTGCATAAAAGTTAGATTTCAGGTTGTTTTCTTTTGCTTTCCAATATACCAACATACCTAAATATGCCTGGTGACATTCTGAGTTGAGTGTGCGGTGTAAGCATATAGGCCCTCATTATGGACTTGGCAGTCTAGGCTGCCATGCCAGCGGTGGCGGGAAATCCCGCCATCCGGCATGGCGGCCCAGACCGCCACATAATGATGACAGGCCTTCTCCATCGCCAGGCTGCCTCCGACAGGCAGCCTGGCGGTGGACGGCATCATTATCCGACAGGGCAGCACTGCTGCCCCTCTGATAATGGTCCCAGTTCCAACAGCCTTTTCCTGGCAGGTTTCCCCGCCAGGGAAAGGCTGTGATGCTCCAGGGCCCCCCTGGACCCGCCGCACAGAGGCATAGAGCCGCCGGCAATTTCCCGACCAGGCATTCTGCTGGCTGGCGGGCGGAAACAATGTTTCTGCCCGCTGGCTTAGCAGAATGTTCATAATACGGCCGGCAGGGTTCCTGGGGGGCTGGTGGTCACTGGAAAGACTGCCAGCGTGAACACGGCGGTGGAAACCGCCGTGTTCATAATGACCCCCATAATCTGGTTTTCCCAGGTGTGTTACCTCTGACTTCAACATATCATAATTCCATCCAGACCCTTCATCAAACTGAACAAACACTTCAAGGAAAATAGTCAGGCTCCGCTTAAGCTCAGCTAGGTATTGCAGAAGTCTATTAGCATACATGAAAATTAAAGAATACCTACTACACATTGATACCCCTTATCACTGCACACAACAGTGTGCTTGCTCCCTGCAAAGAGCAGTCTAAGTAACTGCTTTATCCAGAAGATATTCTAAGGCCTTCTCCATGTTCAAAGAGGGCACCACTTCTCATAAATCTTTTGGTTTATTTTTTTTAATGTTATAACCTCATCAGATTTGAGTATGTGGACCTCACAGGGACAAAGCGAGTCTAATCTGGATGCATCATGATGCATGATGGTATCAACCTAATAGCTAATATTTTTGCAGTACTCTTACAGTCTAGATATTAATATGCAGCCTGTAAAATAAGTAATGGAATGAGCTTTTTTTTGTTTTTGTTCAGAAACATTGTTTTAGTAATATTGTTGGATCATAGACACATGAGAACTTCATTATTAAAAACATTTCATGCACTCGTTGAGATGAGCAATCAACCACAACAACCAAAGGGGAACAAATTCAGGTCTAAACGTTGCCAATTACAAGACTACTTATTAGTTTATCTGTGTAATGATTCTGGAGGTTTCTTGCATGGATGGGTTCAGCTTCCCATTAGGTACTGCCTGCTAATGCATTTCCTTCCCTTTTGGTGATTTTCAAGTTGCAACTTGTTCATAGGAGACTGGAAATCAACTTTCTATCTCCAAAGCGCAGCCTCTTAGATTACCTACTAACACCAGAAGCTTCTGTAGGTGATGGATGCATGCGGTCTAGCACTAACCTCTACTTTCAGTTTTGTCAATTTGACTCTTTGAGATAAATCAGCCATTCACATTCAAACAGTCTGTGTATGTAATAGTTTAAATCTCCATTTCGGCTTGATGCTTTTGCTCCACACCCTAATGTCTCCATTCTAGAAATACTGTTCTGTGAACCCACAGTGTCCTGTGAAACATGATAAACTCCACAACTGCTGTGCACATAAAACGAACAAGAGAAAGTATTCATTTTTGGAGGATGCGTCATGTGCTCTAGAATTATGATAGTATTGCTGCGCATGTTAATGCTGCTCCCTAGAAGTATCGCTCATTAAACTTAAAGATATACTCGAAGACCATTGCTGCATCTTTGATTAGCAATCTGAGATGGGTGGTTTACGGATCTAGGGCCATATGTACGAACACTTTTTCCCATAGACACAGAATGGGTAAAAACCTTTGCTACATCTGGCCCCTAGTGTTATATCACAGGTACTGTTGACATTCCTACCTGTTATCTATTGAACACCAACCTTCACATGACAGAGCCTAAAATCAGTTTGTAAGACTCAAATTTTATTTTTATTGATTTCGACCTCGACAGAGGCCAACAATACAAAAATGCCATAAAATATCACCTGAAAAAAAGTAAAAGACATAACAAGCCCTGCTGATGCCTATTAACACAAAGGTCAAAACGTTTAAAAAACGTATACAGTCAATTACAAGGAAATTCATATGGAGGAGACTCTGCTAAAGCAATCAGATACTTAATTTGAATCCCACCATATTTAAAACACAAAGGTTTTATAGAAAGGTTACCTAGCTGCTACGACTTTCCTACTGGGACAGGTATATCAATCAATCAGTATTTGTAAAGTGCGGCACTCACCCGTGAGGGTCTCAAGGCGCCCTCACAATTTAAAACATATTGAGCATCTTGAACCCTTGCCTGCCAGAGATCACATATTTCTACTTTGTCACTAGAGTTCTTCTAGTGACTAGTGACACTTTTTAGTGGTACAAGACCAAGCGCAACGCTGTTATACACTGCTGATACTATGGTCTAGTACAAACCCCAGATACTTTTTAGAACTTTGATATACAAAGTTATCTACAAGAGGCCGGTACATCACCAGCTGGGAGCAATGCACAGACTCCATAGTAAAACTTAGTCTGGGCAGCGAGTTTCTCAAAAACAACTTCAAATGGGTCAGTGTCCATGATTTCAAGTGGGCGATAGACATTGAAATTTCTCTAGTGCAATCTTGAGATTCTTATTAAAGGTATATAACATTCTATGCCCTCGAAATGATTCATCCCTCAAAAATGTTCTCAAGGAGCCTTCAGTCGCATGCAAGAGATTGTATGCCTAGCTAATGACATTTGCCAGAGATCTAGAATAGGCACTAGGCAAATAATTCTCAAGCCATAATGCCTGCATAGGGGTGGCTTGTCTGAGGGATGTAATCTTGTGAAGAAGCCTACCTTCAATTATATATAAAATTGGCCATTTGCCTCCTGGGATACATTCAAGAGCATACAAGAGGATAGGAGGTATCTTAATGTGGTGCATATGAAGAAGGACTTTAAAATGTCTCTTACCAGAGGCAGAGTAGAATCTTTTTCGAGCAGTTACATGGGAAGTAGCCTTAAGCCCTATGTGGGAAAAATGAGAACTACATTCTAGAGCCTGCAAGAACACCCTTCCAAAGTAAATATATGTTTCAACCACTTCGACTGGCCTTCCCTCATCTCCATTTATGGGTACAATGATGTTTCCTCTCCCGGAAAGGTACTAGTTTAGTTTTAGATATATTGATTTTCAAAATGTTTTCCTCAGAATATTCAGACAACGCGTCAATATTGTGCTTAAGACCAATAGGCATAAGGTCTAAAATAACCATGTCACCAATGTACATTAACCCATGGGCATTTTGAAAAGTTAGTTTTGGAGGAAAATTCCTTACTTTTGAAAGACATGCCAGCAAATCACTGAGATACATAGAAAAAAGAAGAGGGGCTAAAATACATTCCTGCTTCAGACCATTAAGTGTGAGTATCTTGGTAGTCAACCCTTTTTCTCCCCCCATTAGAACTCTGCACCATGTGGAAGTATGGAGTGCAACTATTAATTGAAGTAGCATACTGGGAATTCCCCAACTCTCTAATTTCCACCATAAGTTAGGCCTATTGACCCTCTTGAATGAGGTATAGAAGTCAACGAACATACAATAAACCACTTGTGATTTGGTCACCACATACTTATCTATAACTGTTTGTAGTACAGCTATAGTGTTGAATGAGGTATAGAAGTCAACGAACATACAATAAACCACTTGTGATTTGGTCACCACATACTTATCTATAACTGTTTGTAGTACAGCTATAGTGTCTGTAGCTGAACGTTTGGGCTGAAAACCCGCCTGAACTGTTGGAATCACACCCCCAGAATAAGCCCAGTCCTTGAGGTAGTCTAGAATACTGGTGGCAAAGAGCTTCCTTGTAGCATCAAGTAGTGCATTTTGATGAAAACTTCAGGGTGAAGACTGGGAACCTTTTTGTGTGGAGAGGAACCACTATGCTACCGGACCAAGAATGTAGGATGGTTCCTGTATCGTAGCAATGTGAAAAAAGCAGATAAATAAAACTTGCCCCATCCTACTGGGTCATCATGGATTACTTTGATGGGAATCCCATCAGGACCTATTGCTGCTGAGGGATGAGCTTTCCTTATATATAATTTGATCAACCTAGCGCTGGGGCTGTCAAGTACTATGTTGCTGATCGAAAGGCAAGACATCAGTGGAGTCCTCTTCCTCCGGTGAGGCCGGCTTTGGCCCATACAATTCAGTAAAATAACTTATTCATTCCATCTGCGGGCTGGGAATTGCAGAGGGCTTTTTGGTAATTCCGAGTGACTTAGATACAAGCTGCCAGAAGATGTTGCTATTTTTTTGTAAAGCAACTTTCTGCAAGTCAAGTTCATCTCCTGTTTTCTGGAAAGCCCAAGTCTCATTGCCCCCTTACACAGAGTAGTCAATATACTGCTGACGAATGAGCTTGTTGAGTTTGCAACAAGATCTAAAAACCCTTTTCTCCTTGGAGCCATTTTATTACTTGGCTTAAACTGACTTTGGAGCAAAAGAATGGCTATTGAAATATGTTCTTCGAAAAATGAAATCAGGTTGCTTCCTTCAGGCATATGGCTCCATCTCAAAGAAATGATCACTGCATTCATCCTGATGGTTTTTTAGAGGTCCATATAATTCGACCCTGATTGCAGACAATTAAAGCCTCACCATTTGTCTCTGCTAGGGACCCCAATGAAGGTTTGTAAAAGTGCATTGCGAACTCAGAATAAATAAGTGCATGATCACTACCTTGTACAAATTCTACTTTAAAAACCTGAGTTCTATGCAATAAATCAGAACTGGTTATGATGTTATCCAACAAAGAAGGTTCAGTGGCCCCCTTCCTGGTGAAGGCTGTTGCGGTATCCCCTTCTGTTTTGCCATTTAGGATCACCTCATAAATTCCTTTTCGGGGTTTCAATAAGATTCTTCCTCATTTGTCAGCCTTAGTAATTGTTGGAAAAAACAGGATTCTGAAATAGACCATGCATCCTCAAGCTCCTTATCTTTATTTTATTTTTGTAAAGCATTGGATATTTTCACATTGAAATCATCCACTATTATCATGCTCCAATTACCCCCTGACTCCAAAAGGATTCTTTTAGGTTCAACAACTTGACTAACAAAAGATTACATTCTAGACCCTAAGGGATGCACATATCTGTTACATAATAGTTATTCCAGTCTACTTTAACTTAAATGTGGACCAGGTGTCTTGGAGACAGATAACTGCCGGCGATAATCTTTGTAAGTCGCTCAGCTTTAAAGCACCCAAACCAGCAATTTTCCAAGATATGGTAGAAATGTTAACACAAAAAGGGGAGTTTAAAACCACCATCTGCTTTATTTTTATTTAAATTCCTTTAAATTCCTTGAAAGCCACGCCCAGGTAGCAGCCTCATTTGTTTCCTCCTTGCTGAGCAGACTATGATTCTAAATCTGTCTGCCTCCAAACTTTATACAGACTGTCGGAAAATCCACATGTCTTATATTAAACTTATTGCCGTCACTGCTGTGGGGCAGTAATAGCTGCTTAACTCTCTGATTAATAGCATGCTGGTTGAGAGAGGCTAATGGAGATTTATGATGAACGCCCACTACATCAAACCCATTTATATGGAGCTTTTGACTTTCAATTGGAATTGCGCTGGCCCAAAACTCCACCTGAGCCCTATATAGATCTTGTTTATAGGGAAAATACACAATTTTTACTTCAAAAGAGGTTAAAAAATCAAGACGAGGGAGGTTTTGCAGAAGTTTTCAAATTCTCTGGAGATTCAGAGGGTTATATCAATTCACAAAGAGATCTGTTATCTTAGGAGTGTAAAACTGGTCTGTTACTGCTCCAGGCAAAATGTGTTCTCCTCTAAAACTACTTTCCATTGTTGTTTGTGTAGACCACAAGATCTCCTAAGAAGGCCTTAAACTCACAAAACTAGTGGCCTGAGGATTTAATTGACTTGTCCCCTTACTTCTGGGTGAATGAGAACACGAACTAGAGGCTTGCTTACTCTCTAAATTAGCCAAAGGCACAACTACTCCCTTTGCCTTGTCATTTGTGGGGGCTACAGTTAGAACACATTTTACTCTGCAAGGCTTATGTTTAGGTATTCTACAATTGGATTTCCTCTTTTTCCCTGCAGGTTTCTTCATTTTTTCCTTCTTTTTCATGACAAATTTTCCACTGGCTCCCATTGTAGAGTTTAATATCGGATAGCAAGGATGGACTGCTGTTTCTAAACTTGCCTCCATGACCAGTGGAGAATCAGCACACAACCTACGGAGTGAATAGACTATTTCAGTCCCATCACCTTTCTCTTTTGTTCCCTTTGGAGGTCTCATGGTAGTTTAAGTTGCACTAGCTTTTATAAGTATATTCTGTTGGAGTTGGGTTTTAACTAGCTGCAGACACACTTATGGGCCGAATCCCAACAGGGACGGCCCTTGCATCTGTAGGCAGGATGTTGTACTTCGTTATGACCTCTAAAATTGAAGTCTGAACTGTGAGTGGTCTGAGTTATTTGCTGTCTTTTCTAATAGGGCAAGTATTGATTCAAGTGCCCTTTGGAGGGCTTGTAGAGACTCGGAAATCATAACATGCTCATCTGCAGGATGAAATGATAATAAAATTGGTAGATCTGGGGTTTGAAATGAGTTAGTATCCAATTCTGAAACTTTGCTTGGGGTACTATTCAATAGCTGGAGATTCTCATTTTAGAGGTTTGCTCCCGTCCGGGCAGGGAAGCCGGCTCAACTCAATATCCGGGAGTGTAAAATCCACTTCAGGAGAGAATATTGAAGGATCCTTTGGGGCTACCCTCTAATTGTTGGTAACCATGGAATTTTCAGTCCTATTTCTTTCAGTGTTGTCTGAGACTTTTAGAATAGCTTAATTGCAATCCAATTTTAAAATATCACTTATTTTATCACCTGGCACTGCTAAATACCCTTTATCTACTTGCTTATTTCCAGTTTGTGTTGAGGAAATCATAGGAAAAAAATTGGGAATTGCAGTTAACCCTTCAAGACTGGCAATATGTGCAGGTTTCTGCTTGCTGCGCTTTGCAGATTGCACTGTACCTATCAATACTATAGTGCGATTTCATAACTTTTAAATTGTCATTATGACAAAAATTCTATCTCCTTTATTCCAGTTAAAATTACACCACCACCTTTAACCACTGCAGGACACTTGAACAGCGTTAATTATGAATGGATGCTGGTAAAGACTGAGAGCCTTAAGGTATGCCACTAGAGAGGGAAACACTCTACTCTCAACAATTGTTGGAGGCAATAATAAGTGAATAAATACATTTCTGAAATAAATCAAAACAAAAATAGAAACACCTGGGGTTAACACTAAATTTGAAAGTATACTTCTCATGCATTTTGTTTGTAAGACTAGTACTCTTCATACATTCTACAGTGTTACCTTTATCATGTAGTTCATTCCTTTTCTTTAACCACTGCATATATCCCCGTTTAATCTGACACTGTAAACTGTAGCCTAAAATTAACTCCAGTTCATGATACTGTCTCCATTATTTTGTACAAGTATCATAGGGATAGTTCTCTCAACATTTATGACTCGTGCCCATGATGGATATCTTTGGGGCGTACATGGTAAGGCCCATATTTATATTTTTTGACTCACACCTGCGTTAGCGCAGGTGTGCATCAAAAACTATAGCGCCTGCTAGCGCCATTCCAGGATGCCAGCGGGGCGCCATATTTAAGGAATGGCGCTAGACGCCGCTAAGGCCCGGTTAGCATCAAAATGATGCTAACCCGGTTGGAGAGGCATAGGGAAAACTGGAGTTTGTGCGGGAAAGAATGGCGCTAGTCAAGTTAGAGTAAAAAAAATTAGTAAAGACAGACGTTATGCCCCCAGCCCAACAGCCATGCCCAGGGGACCTATGTCCCCTGGGCACGCAACTGGGCACAGTGCCCAGTAGGGGGGTACATGTTGGGCCTCCCTATGGCACTTTAAAAAAAAAAGAAAAATACCTACCTGGACTTACCTGGGATGGGTCCCCCCATCCTTTGGTGTCCTGCAGGTGTGGGTGGGTGGGGGTGTTTCTGGAAGCAAGGAAGGACACCTGTGGGCTGTTTCCATGGTCTCTGACCATGGAAAATGGCCCAGAGGTTCCCTAACGCCTGCCCATACCCAGGCATTAAATAATGGCGCTAAGCATGCTTAGCACCATTATTTAAGGCCCTCCTTCTCCATGCATGATTTTTGCACAGGAGGATAAATAAGGTGCTAGGGCCTTTGAGTCATTTTTTGCCCGGCAACTCCTACCTTTCATCTCATTGACGAAACGTGGGTTTTTATGGTACAAAAATTACACTAACTCCATAACTTTGGCGCTAGACGAGTCTACCGCCAAAGTATAAATATGGAGTTAGCTTTGCGTCGAATCAGTGTAAAAAAAAATTACGCTAATTTGACACAAACAGAGTATAAATATCCGCTTCAATATCTACATCAATAGGACAGTCAATGGTTAGAGAGATGTTTGAATTAACATGAGCACCCCACATGATTCTGTGATATTGATAGCATCACACAATTATGCAAAAGTTTTTTTTTATTATTATTTACTTTGCCTTTGCCATAAATTATTCTGACCATGAGAGGATCTATCCTTTGTTCTCTTAGTCAAGTTTCATATCAACACTGTCCATCTTGGTCAACTTGGGTGGGCAGAATATCTGCTGTTTGATATTGTTTCCATCTAACCATCAGGGAGCTGCAAAGTTCTCAATTATCTTCTGTCATGATTGCACTTTTCCATGTCAAACAGTATGTTGGCTTAACAATTATGTATCTTTCACCATAAATTATTTCATAAAAATGTTTTTACTTGCAGTGCATTGCTAAGAAATGAAGAAGCTCAACAGAATGACTGCATCATAGCTGTTCATGACCACTCTCTTTTATGCACAAATTGTGTTTAAAGATAGTTAATGAATACTACCCAAAGATGAAAAGCACTTTTCTGTATGGGTTTAATTATGATTGTACGCATTGATACACACTAACAGAATCTGTATTTGTGATCAGACCACTCTGTATTTGTGCGTTAATGTATTCACTTAAAATGAGGCATTAGATTAAATGTGAGGTTTTTGTTTCATTCATAGAAAGCTAATGATAATATTTTATATGTGCAATATTGCCACGTGCATTCTGTTTTTTGCTGCTAAACTAGTAGGACATTTTCCAGTTTTTCTACTAGACATTAAGAACAGCAATAGAAGCAAAGTGAAACTTTCCTGCAAGATGAACTTGCTAGAATATCCAGTTTCTAGTTTCCACACTAACAGTTTTATAAATGTAACATAACCACCTATGTATCTGAATGCTTCAAATGAAACCCTTGTCTTCAAATTAATGTTGCAAAACTGGGTTTCTAAGTAAGAGAGGTCAGCGTCGTCATCTTATTATAGCAATAGGGAAAATTGGGAGAAGCAGAGAGACATGCTGTCTTTATGGTCACTTAAATGAAGACCCTCCATCTACAGTATGTATGAGAAGGGTATTATATGACGTAACAACAAACAGCATAATTAAATAATACCACAATGCAAAAGAGAGTTCTTTATGAATTGATTAGAAATATGTGATAATTAATGTTTGGTCTTTATTGCATTCACTTTGCTAATATTCAAAATCAGGTATATATTATTATGATAATAAGTCTAATTCACAAGATTTATAATAGTTATAATACTACTACTAATAACAATAATAATAATAATAATAATAATAATAATAATTATTATTATTATTATTATTATTTGATTTTGAATATTAATCTCCATGGTCAATATTGAAGTAAGGGCCAGATGTAGCCAGAAACGATTTTGCGACCCGGAAATTGCGAGTCGGTGTGACTCGCAATTTCCGACTCGCAAAATCATATGCAGAATGGTGTCTCAGACATCTCCTGCGAATGGCAAGGGGGTTGCAAAGAGCCACCTCGTTAATATTAATGAGGTGGGTCGCAATTTGCGACCCCCTTGCGATTCCCTGCACTCACAGGGATGGTGGCCTGCTGGAGACAGCAGACCTCCATGTCTGTGACTGCTTTTTCAATAAAGCAGTTTTTTTTTTTTTTTGTATTGCAGCCCATTTTCCTTAAAGGAAAACGAGTTGCAACACAAAATAAAAAATGAAACCATTTGGTTTCGTTTTTTCAGAGTAAGTAGTAGTAGTATCAACCATTAGTTGATATCAACAACCAACCACATCATCCAAGAGGGGGAGTAAATATAGGTCTAAAGGTTGATAATTGTAAAGGCTACTTATTAGTTATTATAAACGTTTGTCTGTGTAATGATTATGGAGGTATGGTGGGACTAAGGTGATTGACCTATGATTATGATAAGTATGTACTTCTTATTCAGCATTAATGATTGATATGTTGCAAATGGAAAGTGAGGAACAACAATCATGGCATATATGGATAATGATTCCATGATAGCTGCATTACACCCAGAGTTAGATTGGGGTAATGATAGGAACTTTAGACCTTCATTGAAGTACATGACAAACCTGCCAGAATATTCATTGGATATATTCTCAGATTGCATAACAATTGTTTTGAAAAGATTATATTGAGATAGTTATAGG
Organism: Pleurodeles waltl; assembly: GCF_031143425.1. NCBI lineage: Eukaryota > Metazoa > Chordata > Amphibia > Caudata > Salamandridae > Pleurodeles > Pleurodeles waltl. The sequence goes on along the minus strand of NC_090444.1, from coordinate 337,650,066 downwards.
AGAACTAACAGAAGATAACTGGGAACTTTGAGAAGACTATGACTGATGAGTAATAAACATGATTGTACCACCTGATAAAGAGGACAATATTGTATGGTGGCCTCAGGGAGTGTATTAATTAGTTAAATCACACTTGCTGAAATAGGAAGATAAGCAATGAATACTTTTTGAATGTGAAACATTCTTATCACAATGAACTCAGTGAAAGGCAAGATAAGGGATTACTAAACAATTGTGATTTTCTGTTTTTTGAACACAGATCAGTACACTAAGGCCCGTATTTATACTTTTTGAAGCTAAACTGCGCTAACGCAGTTTAGCGTCAAAAGATTTTGCGCCGGCTAACGCCATTCTGAAGCACCATGCGGGCGCCGTATTTATTGAATAGCGTTAGCCGGCGCAAGCAGACCGCCGCTGCCTGGTGTGCGTGGAAAAAAACCACGTACACCAGGCAGCGCCGGCGTAGGGAAAAATGTCGTTAGGGCGTCTTAAAAATGGTGCAAGTCAGGTTGACGCTAAAAAATCGCCTCCACCCGATTTGCGCCATTTTTAACGACGCCCAGACACCATTTACATGACTCCTGTCTTAGTAAAGACAGGAGTCATGCCCCCTTGCCCAATGGCCATGCCCAGGGGACTTGTGTCCCCTGGGCATGGTCATTGGGCATTGTGGCATGTAGGGGGGCACAAATCAGGCCCCCCTATGCCCAAAAAAATATATTAAAAAAAAAATAAAATTATACTTACCTGAACTTACCTGAATGTCCCTGGGGTGGGTCCCTCCATCCTTGGGTGTCCTCCTGGGGTGGGCAAGGGTGGCAGGGGGGGTCCCTGGGGGCATGGGAGGGCAGCTGTGGGCTCATTTTGAGCCCACAGGTCCCTTAACGCCTGCCCTGACCCAGGCGTTAAAAAGAGGCGCAAATGCGGGGTTTTTTGCACCGACCACTCCCGGGCGTGATTTTTGCCCGGGAGTATAAATACGACGCATTTGTGTCGCAGTAATTTTTTTGGACGGGAACGCCTACCTTGCATCTCATTAACGCAAGGAAGGCGTTCACGCAAAAAAATGACGCTCTTTACTCATACTTTGGCGCTAGACGCGTCTAACGCCAAAGTATAAATATGGCGTTAGTTTTGCGCCGAATTTGCATCGAAAAAAACGACGCAAATTTGGCGCAAACGGAGTATAAATATGCCCCTAAGAGCTCTCTAATGTGCAAAAATGCATATCTAACACTCTTGGTAAACCTACCATTTCAGCCCAATAAAGTTTATTTAAATTTACTTCTAAATATAGGGATCATACATTACTCCCACATAGTCAGTATCTACTATCTTATATAAAAGACCCTCTGATATTCTTAGGAGAATATATTACATACTATGCAGTGAAAATTACTTGCTGATGACATTGGATGTATCATCCCTGTACATGAGCATAGCCTATGATGGTCGTAGATCCAGTAGGCACTATCTAAGATCTAGACCACTCCAATATTATTGACGTACTGGGATGTGACTAACTGAGAATATATTTATTTTTAATATGAGTATGTCAAGCAAATTCAGAGTTCAGGAGCAGTCCCCTGCTTCGCTCCCAGCTACGCAAACTTGCATGTGGCTGATGGGAGAAGCAGGAAGTGAATGGTCCAATAATGGAGAATTGAATAGAATACATAATATGATGGCTGCACTATATACACAATCCATTTGTTCTACGGAAGTCACGAGTGAGAGTGCATCACAATTTGTGTTGTGTATTAACATCAGTGAACTAAATCTCAGAAATAACCAAACCATCAGTAAACTTAACATTGAGAATGTGAATGTTCTCATAATAGTGAAAAATGATAAATTAGAAATGATATAGAAGAAACCAACAGCTGGCAATGATTTATTAAGTGTCAGTGGTTTTCGTCTTCAACCTTTTTTCACAATATCACTTATGGTGAGCTTTTACAACTGAAGAGAAACTTTAACACAAAGGGGGTTATCAACAGATATGTTTTAGACATGGTTACACACTTTGGATTAATGAATACTCTGATGGTACATTAAAGTAAGCTGAACAGGGAGTAGCTAAAGTAGATAAAAAGAGGCCATTGTATTTAAGAACCAGAAAAATGAGAAAAAGAAAAGAAATGTTTCTGTCAAGATTCATGTGCATTGATTACTATATACAGCAGGTGAGCATTGAATAATTTACAATATCTGAAACTAACAGTGGCGCCCTTTAAGGAATGGCCCATATTAGATGTAGATGTTCGAAGGAGACAAATGATGATGCTCAGAAGGTCAATATCTACAGGGGACCATCTACTAAGGAGTGACTTGAGAACAACACCCAAACAGACTTCATTGAAAGCAGTAAAAGTGAAGCTTGTAAACAAGGGAAGGATATGAAGACATTCTATGGATACTTCTTTAGAAGGGAGAGATGTATAAGAGGGAAAAATACATGTAAGATGACAATATTGTTTATATATTGAATTGCCTATTCCCTAAATGTTATGTAGGGAGTATGATTGTCACTGTAAATAAACACATATTACAACATATCAAAGCCATCAAGAACAAGGACACAAATTATCCAGTAGCTTGACATCTACAAACATTACTAGAAGGAGATTACATCTGCTTGACATGTTATGTGATAGACTCTATCCTGCTCAGTATTAGGGGTAGAGACAATAAACAACCATTAAGAAGACTAGAATCAAGGTATGTATTAGAATTGGACTCAAGACAACCACATGGTCTGATAATAGATTAGGAGTTGCAAATTCATTTCTAAAGAAATATATTATTCCCTTAAGTTCCTGTTAGTAAATATCAAACCTAAAAAATATTAATCCTTTTGTTTTTAAATGGTAATCCTGTTATAGAACAAGATTATTTTGTGATGTATGAATGATAATCTGAAATGTAACCATAGCAAACAGAACTGCTCAGTCCTTCGTGACTTGAGGAATTTTCATTTAGGTCATTTAAGTTATGAACATATTTTAAATCTAGTGAACTTGCCAATTGATGATTTGATTCATGGAATAGGGGGCTTGATCAAATACATCGACTGTGGCATGATAGTTAAAATATTGAGTTGTGTCAATGGACTGTTCTTGAATGACCACAACCAATTAATTAATATTTTTGGCATCAGATATAAGTTTAAGGAACTGAAAATAAAATAGAAATGTGTGCTGAAGTCCTGCTGTTTTTTAAATATAAACAGTACACTGCAAATAAAAGTATACTTTCTATGTTTATTGATCATGTTGGATGTATAAAATAAAGTAACAAATTGCCTTCCGCTTCTGTGATCATGACTATCCTATAGCCAGTGGGGTGGCTCAAAAGATGCACTGCAAGATGACTGCCTACTAAGGAATACCTGCCGGCCGTGGTGACAATCCATTCAAAATCCTTTAATTTCTCCCTTGTGGGCACCTACGGAGGATGGGATAGTGCTCCTGAACTGGTGCTTGGTCGAGGCTTTCTCCCCTCGCTCCATTGCCCAGTGGCCCTGAAGGAGACTCAAGGCTGTTGTCTGGGAGGCAGGGCCTGTGATTCAACCTGCTGCTACCTTGCTCCTCCTTTGATCTTGCTCCTGCCTGTCTTGAGTGGATTGGCCAGCAGGCCCATGCTGTTGTGGTGAACAATGGGGAGCATTCTACCTGACTGCAGCCAGAACAGCTGGGTCATGCTGAGGAAACCTGTGCGGTATCAGCCCTACTTGACCCCTGTGCTGCTTCCTGAAATTAGCTCTCTCCTTACAGGAGAGCTTCGTCATTTTGAGCCAATGTCAGAGTGGGCTCTGACCATGGTGCAGCAGTACTGCTGCAGCCTTGACCTCCCCTGCTGCTCTGAGTGCCACTCCCACCCCTGTCTGGACCGAGGGACTGATTCTGGGCAACAACACTGCCATTGCACTGGGATCAATGAAGGACTCCCACGCTGCCACTGGTACCCACCCTCCCTCACACTAAGCACACCACTGAGGCTCACCTGGATCCCCATAGCTCAGGGCTGCTTGTGACCCCCTCTTGGCCAGAGAGTGGCTGGACTGTTAGTGGTGAGCTGAGGTGGTACCGGGAGGGGCACTCCCCAATGCCAGTCAGTGCTGACAAAGATATCTAGGACACTAAGGGGGTCATTCCAACCCCGGCGGGCGGCGAGCGCCGCCCGCCAGGCGGTGACCACCAAAAGACCGTACTGCGGTCAAATGACCGCGGCGGTCATTTTGACTTTCCCGCTGGGCTGGCGGGCGACCGCCAAAAGGCTGCCCGCCCGCCCAGCGGGAAAGCCCCAGCAACGATGAAGCCGGCTCCGAATGGAGCCGGCGGAGTTGCTGGTGTGCGACGGGTGCAGTTGCACCCGTCGCGATTTTCAGTGTCTGCTTTGCAGACACTGAAAATCTTAATGGGGCCCTGTTAGGGGGCCCCACGACACCCGTTCCCGCCATCCTGTTTCTGGCGGTGAAAACCACCAGAAACAGGATGGCGGGAAGGGGGTCGGAATCCCCATGGCGGCGCTGCTTGCAGCGCCGCCGTGGAGGATTCCCTGGGGCAGGGGAAAACCGGCGGGAAACCGCCGGTTTCCCTTTTCTGACCGCGGCTTTATCGCCGCGGTCAGAATTGCCCCTGAAGCACCGCCAGCCTGTTGGCGGTGCTTCCTCCGTCCCCTGCCCTGGCGGTCCATGACCGCCAGGGTAGGAATGACCCCCTAATTGTTGCCATGTTGGAGTGCTACCTTGGCCCCCGGGGCATGTTGATTTGGTTCTTTTGACCTCTGTGCACCTGCTGACACTTTTTGTGCTTTGGAGGAGTCATTGGTTTTGAGCTCTGAACGCTCTGAACAGGGGATTGGGAAGGTGGGGTCAATGTTGGAGTACCAGTGGGTTTCCATGAGGGGCACTGCACTGCGGGCATGTCCAGTCTCTAGCATGGGTAGACATGACCAGAATCAGCCGGTCAGTTTTGAGATGAAGACACCCTCCAATCGAACTGGTGTAAGTGAGTGGGAAGACCTGCCAGATGCTGTCCCTGGGGACGTGGACCCAGATCCTCATATGCAAACCCTGCTAACAGATGGGAAACAAAGTATTCACACCATTGGCTCTAAAATAGACATTCTCACATCCAGGGTGGACCACATGAGTTGTAAGCTGGGCAAGAACTCTGGACTTGTGGACCAACCGGAAAGGAGAGACTCTGAGGCTGAAGATGACAGCAGGTACCAGAATGAGCAGCTGCTGAGACTTTAGAAAATCTTGGAGGTCATCAATGTGAAGATGAAAGGATTCTAGACCTGTCCAAAGCTATAGCTATGGCAAAATTGAACTGTACATTCAGGACTTGCTCAGGGCCCTCTGTGGTGATCAGCTGACCACCATGCTCTAAGTGAAATGGATGCATTGCTGTCTGGGAGCCCACTGACTGCCGGGTGAGCTGGAGCACCTGATCATCACCCTCTTCCTGCTTTACAGTGATCCTGACAGGGTCCTCCGGTTTGAGAAGCAGATATCAGGGTAACAAGCTCTATATCTACCTGACTTTACACTAGCCTTGTAAAATGCCATTCGAGATTTTATGCAAGCAAAGACGCTGCTTATGAAGGCAGGCCTTCCCTATGCACTTGGGTACCATGCCAAACTGAGAGTGACAGCACATGGGAAAACTCACATATTCACTGACCCCAACCTGGGGGTGAAATTCAGTCTCAAGCAGATTAAAGAAACCCAAAGTGGTGACAATGCGGATGCCAGAGCCTTGGGAAGTCACCTCAGTGATAAGGATGTGCTTTGCTTTCCTGCCTTATCTGTGAATTACCTGCTTCTTTTATTCCAGGTAAGAAGTTGTGTGCTTGGAAGTTCCGGTTTTTAGGCACTGGACCCCTGGCTCACATCACTGTCTTTCTTCACGACAGATACTGTCTGTGTACTTGACAGTGTGGCTTGCATCTGTTATACTTGATTGGCCCTAAGTACAGGCCTGCTGCTCATCTTGCACTCTCTGGGCTACTTGGCCTCCTTAGCCGGGAGAGGAAGTTCACTTGATGACTAGACTGGACTCAAAGACATCCCGTCCAACTGCACATGACTATAGGCCTGATTTATATTCTGGTGGAGGGAACACTCCAACACAAATGCAACGGATATTGTGTCCGCTGTATCACGATCCCCATGGAATATAATAGGATCATAATACAGTGGACGGGATATTCGTCAGGTATATGACAGAGTATTCCCTCACCAGGATCTAAATCAGGCCTTATCGGCCTTATGAGTGAAAGGAATAGCCTGTCACAAATGTGATGGATATCCTGTCTGGCATATTACGATCTCCATAGGATTAAATGGGATTGTAATATGGTGGAAGGGATATCCATCACGTTTGTGACAGAGTATTCCACTCCACCAGGATCTAAATCAGACCCCATATTCCCACATTACACAAGATTATCAGAGGTGGCATTCTCTGACTCTTCTGGCCACCTGTCCTCTGTGTGATAGGGTGACTATTTGGATCTCTGTGCTTCCCCCAGATACTGATCCCAAATCCTGAGTGTGCTATTTTCATCCCCTCTGGGACCATTACTCTTTGTTGTTGGACTCCTTATGCCATGCTATATCTTCAATGGGTTGAGGAAGTTGAAATGAGTGGAACAGGGATGGGATCTTGATCTGTTATTGTTTTCATTGCACATCATAAATTCACTTGATTGAAGTCTAGCTATTGTATGCCAGATTGCTGTTGCTACCCATGGAGTAGACTTCCCACTGTGAGTGTGGTGTGGAATGATTCGCTGAAAGTAGGCCCATGAACCCAGAAAACTGCGAATACCAAATGTCTAGCATAACGCTGGTCATGGAACATCCTAGGTGCTCGAGACCCACTCAAGTTTAGGCAGCTGTTTGTCTATTTCTGGCAACTCTAAGTGGATATTGGTTTCCTCCAGGAGCTCCACCTTCGGGAACCTGGGAGATGCTGTGTGCAGGCTGAAATGGTGAAACCCAGATAGCCACCTACTCAGCTTATGCTAAGGAGATGGCGATTGTCATATGAAATGGGGGTGAGGTGGTGAATGCTTGCCACACATATTGACCAAGAAGGGTGACCCTGCATCCTTCACAGTGTTTTGAAGGGCAGGAAGGTAATCTTGGTGTGTGTATTGTCTTAATACTGACTGCCCACATTTCTTCCTTTTCCTATAGCACCAGGTGATGGGTCTGAGCTGCAGAACAATACAGATTTCAATACAGTACTACACCTTCAGGTGGGTGAGTCCAATGCTGACCAGTGGGTTCACTTACACGCTGCTGAGCAATTACACAACATTGTGTCAGACTGCGATCCGGTTGATATATAGAGGGATAGAAATCCGGGTGACTAGAGAGTGTGTGCAGCTGGACCTCCCACAATTCATGGCTGCGGATTGATTATTGGTTGTTAACCAGAGATGTAGGGGCTCTGACTTGAGTGACTGAACACATCCCTCGACGCTTTCAGACCAGGCCTTGTAGAGTTTGAGCTTGCTTTAAGTGAGGCAGATGATTGTGCCTTCTCATTGGCTTTTCCCCCAAATGCTCTGAGAGAACTGCTCTTTAACTCCAAAGTTAAGGTGCAGTCTCTGACTATTGTGCTCATAATGTGCAATCCCTTCGATTCCTAGGTGTGTTGGATAGGCTTTTAAGTCTTACATCCATGGAATCTGCCTGTCTAAGCAGCTGACAGTGTTATGTGACCTTAGGCCCAACTCACCCATCTTGAGTAGGAACTGCAAGGCCTGAAGATTCAATATTTTGATATGAACAACACACAACTCCTCACCCAGCTCCACTGTAAGCTCTCTGAGTACCAAGAAGATGCAGGGAGAGAAGCCCGTTACATTTTCAGGGAGGGGGCTGTGCAGCACTATGGAAAGGGCAATATAGTGGGGAAAACCCTGGCGATTCCACTCAGGACATTCTGGTACATTCCCTACATCATCTACCTTTTGGACCCTGATGGGCATCATAACCATTCCACTTGTGAGGTCATGCAGCCAATGCCACAATATTATACAGTGCTCTACAAATCCAGTCTGTCTGTAGCCCCTAGGGAGCATCAGGTGTACTTTGAATCAATACAATTGCTATCATTAGAAGCACACAGACAATACCCTGACATCATGTGTGAGGTGAAAGGCATATTATGTGTGATCCAGAGCATACCCAGTGGCAAGACCTTGGTACCAGATGGCCTAACTATCCAAGTTTACAAAAAGGTATTCTGATCTATAAGCCTCCCATCGAAATGTATGCAATAAGAAGCCAGAACCACCAGAGTACTCCTCCAACGGTGTGAGAGGCGCTGTTGGTCTTAGTGTTTTATCCCGATAAATCCTCAAAGAATTGTGACTCTTATCACTGCTTGTCGATGAAAAACATTAATAACAAGATACTGACCAGGCTGAGGCAGTGTCACACTGAATGCTGCCTGAACCTCTATGCCCCGAACCTTATTGTCCCAGTTTATGTTGATTGCATCTCTTTTTATATTTGTGAACACAAGCAGAATCATACATGACAATCATATGTGAGTTACTATGATTTCGTGGTCTAACCGGAATTGCTTTCAGCTGGGCCAAATCTGCAATTTTCCTCTTGATTCTGGTAACTTCTCACTTTGCTCTAGATTTTCATATAATGTGGTTCGACTCCTTAGTCAAGTATTTAGGTGTGTGGATCAACAGAGGTGTAGATGAAGTATGGCGTGAGTATTATTGGAGAGCAACCACATGGCTGGAGAAATGAATCCAGCGATGGTCCAAATTGCCTCTGTTCATAGCTTGGAAAATAGCTAAAGCTAAGATGGTAATACTTCTTACATTCTTACACCTGTTCTTTAATAGCCCTGTGCAAAACATATCTTTACTGACTCAGGTCCCTCTTGATCACCCTCACTTGGGGAGGGAAACAGCTGAGACTCTCATGGGAGGTGCTGACACTATCCTTCAGTCAGGGCAACATAAGGGATCTGGAGCTTGAACCATATTATTACTGCAAACAGACACAATTTTCAAATCAGTGGTAGCAGTAGGTACAGCTCACTCCCCAAGTGGCTGTGGAACTAGACAGCACTACCCCACGCCCCCTAAACAATGTCATATTTGCCTTTGCAAGGCACCCGAGGGGACTCCCTGGACAGCGTGCAGTGCAATATGAGCATGTGGGATGGACTGCGCTGCAGAGTCCACCTCACCATACTTTATTCAATGAAGCTGCTGCTAGCCAAAATCTTGTTATCCCCCCTCGCAGGATGGCCAAGCATGCCAGCAACTGCATGACTTGCGACTGACAGAATGGATGATCTTTACCTGGGAGTTTCCCTTATTCAGCTGTGAGATATTCAAGCGACCGCGAACTGCATGCCCCTCAATGTCTTCCTGTAGTATAGATTGCGCAGAGCATGCAGACAGGCACATCACTCCTTTCCCCAGGAGAAGGCAGACCTCCTAGCTTTAGATCTAATCCCTGACTAACCCTCTCCTAAATGACTAATTATGAGACTATATACCAGCATACAAACCACAGACCCAATCATTGTGGCCCAGTGGCTGATAAAATGACAGCACATTTCGTGCTGGCACCTGGTAGACCTAGGGATAACTGGGCAACCTTTGAGACATATCAGACCACCAAACCTACTCCCTAACAATAAGGAAAGCGCAGCTGGGAGGAACTGAAACTGGGAACTGCACCCTGCCTAGCTGTGTGACAGAGCAATGATGGTGTTCCCTTATCCTACTTGTGCGTACAGACTCAAGAATCTTTTCTACTGCACCACAGAAAAACTCCAAACTTCCATGGACTCTGGCAGCTGAGCCTCCACCCCCACACCAATGCAGACTTTGTTATATCATCTGTAAACCTCAAGTAGATATGTGCAAAATGTTTGGCTGCTACTGCTGTTAGATGTATTGAAAATGCCAACAAAAAAAATGTTTTCTAAAAAAAAGCCTATTCTGCAGTCGAAATGTGTCAATGCAGCTGTGTGCTGATGGAAAAATAAACAAGCACTTCTACCAGCTTAAGCTAGCTTTATGAGTGTCGGCACCTCTATTTTTCATGTCAGCCGAGGGGACCGGTTGTATGCCAACCAAGGGGGAAAGGGGTGTTCTGTTCATTCAGTATCCTGCAAGAGTAAGAGCTTTTCTGCCAGGTCTGTCAGGTTGTAAATCCCACTCTCCTGTAAGTAGAATCCAGAGGAGAGAGGGAGAGAAACCTGTCCTTTTCTCCAGGGAGGGGAAAGTCCTCTGACCTCATCTGCAATGTTCCACAAGGATCATCCCTGGTACCTCTTCAACATAGACATGATCCCTCTAACCTTGCATCATCCGCTCTCTTGATGTGAACATTCTCTCTGACTCCAGCGACACGCAACTCATTCTCTTCCTCATGGACAGGACGTTCAGTACCCAGATCAAGTGTGGTGCCTTCATGACTGAAATCGCGCACTGTATGAAGACCAACTTTCTAATGATGAACACCAAAACCAAACTCATGATCTTGGGAAGAGAACATCACAGTGGGAGTCCACCTGGTGGCTAACAGAGCTAGATAACTACCCTAGCCATCCAAGCCAAGAACCTTGAGATCATCATCAACAGCAATCTCGACATGGCTACACACATCAATGCCATCACAGCCTCATGCTTCCATACACTGAAAATACTAAGGAAGGCTTACATATGGCTCCCAATCAGCACACAAAAAACCATCACACACACCCTGGTCCCAAGTAAACTCGACTATGGGAACATCCTCTATGCCAGGGTGTCAAAATAATAGCAGTGGAATCTTGTGGGAAAAGGCACAACACCTATCCAGCATGTTGGTTTTTGCAATGCCCAGCATTATTGTGAAATGTGCTCAACGATGTGTTTTCTTTTCCAGTGACTACACTTCCCAGCTGCCTTGAGCAGACATATTGGGTGTAGTCCATATCTATTTAAGCAGTCCCACCCTTGGGGAGCTGCTCACTAGTTTCTGCCTCTCATCGGAGTTGGAACACTGACTCTCTCCATGCGATAGCTGAGTGGCCCAGGGGGATTCCTCCTTCCTGCATAGTGATCACATGATTTTCTTAATGAAGGTAGTGGCTCCTGGGCATTGTGCCAATACGCAACGGCATTCCTCCTGGAGAGTGCCATTTCTTCCTAGTATTGCACTGTGCACATTGGCATTTCTGAATACCTGTTGATGCACAGTCGCATTCCCTGAGCTTATTGGAGTGTGGCGGCATATTCCTGATGCCGCGCTGTATTTTACTGCACTTCCTGATATTGCGCTGTTGCGCTATAGCGATTTCTGAATCGTTTTGATTTTAAGCAGCAAGACAATGCTAATTAGAGCAGGCTGTGCTCTATGGGGATTTAAGAAACAATTCTTTAATATGCTGTGCACCCCACTTGTTAAAAAGTTCGCCCCTTTATTATTTGGGAATTCTTGTTTCTAGTTCATCTAAGGTGACTAAAATTATTGGGTTATTCAAGTCCTTAGCCTCACAAAACCATCCTGCTGAATGCCTAATCCTTTACTTTAGGGGGTACATTCATATGATTGCAAGCTATTAGATTCTTTGCAAGAAGTGATTGCAAAATTTGTGAGAATTCATTGTGTAATTTGTCTGCAGCATGTTGATAAAGGCACTTATTGTTGCAGGAGAAGTATCATGTATTGCTATTAATCTGGCAAGAGGCATATCGGAAATATATATATATATATATATATATATATATAACTAATATATGTATATTATATATATATATATATATATATATATATATATATATATATATATATATATATATATATATATATATATATTTACATTTATAGTCTGATTAGAAGACTATTGAAAATATTGTTGATTACTGTTGTGGAACTAACCTTTTCCTTTTCAGATCTCCTTCCCTGCAGTCCCCTTCCCAAAATTCTTCCCCTAGCCTGGCATCTCTAAGCCTCAGTGCTATAAGAGCATGCTGAGTTACAGCTGCCTGGAGGTGGGCCTTACATTTTGAGGGGCAGATCCTGAGGAAGACGGGGACTGTTACACAGGGTCAACAAAAAACTTACCAGAATACTACAGACCATTCAGAACTCGGCAGACTGATTCACTCTCAACCTCCCACACTACTCTCACATTACACCACACCTGAAGCAGCTCCACTGGCTCCCTGTTCACAAACAAGCACAATTCAAACTCCTTGTTCAAACTTTCAAAGGACTACACAACACTTGCCCAGCATACCTCAACAATCACATCTGCTTTCACAAACATTCCAGACACCTCTATTCATCTGGTCTCCTACTTGTAGAAATCCTATGCATATGGAAAACCGGATCTGGCAGTCAAGCCCTCTCCTATATCGCTTCTTCAGCATAGAATGACCTGCTGCTACACATATAAGCCTCCTTCTCACTTACGAATTCCACAAGAAACTGAAGACCTGTCTTTCCGAGTAGTTCCACTAGGCCTTAGGCGTGGCTAGACTCACACTTGTTCAGCGACACATCAGCTTTTTTCTGTCTTTGTATTGTAGTTAAAGACAACTGCCGTAATAAGTCCATGAGATGGACTCAGCTATTTTCGACTTGCAGAGGATTTTGGCAAAAGTTGATGACCAAGGAAACAAGGGACTGGGGAAAAATGGGGAAAAATGTCCATTTAAAGGATCTCATGGAAGATGAGGCATATAATGATGTGTATGGATTGCAGTTGAGGTTCCTGTGTATCACACACTAGCATAGATATACACTTATAATGATTAACAGAGCACAACAGCAATCCATGCCTTCACGTATCAAAAGAGTCAATTCCTGGCCAATTACAGATTTTGGTCAATCAATCAATCAATCAGGGATTTGTAAAGCGCACTACTCACCCATGAGAGTCTCAAGGCGCTGAGGAGGGGAGGGGGAGAAGGTGGGGGGGAGAGGTGCTGCTACTGCTCGAACAGTCAGGTCTTGAGAAGTTTCCTGAAGGTAAGGAGGTCTTTGGTCTGGCGCAAGTGGGTGGGAAGAGTGTTCCACGTTTTGGTGGCGAGGTGTGAAAATGATCTACCGCCGGTTGTAGTTCTGTGGACACGTGGGACGGTTGCGGAGATGCTGTGTCGGGGTCCAGAAGGAGAGTCGTTTGTTGAGGTATTTTGGTCCGGTGTTGTGCAGTGCTTTGTGAGTGTTTGTGAGGAGTTTGAAAGTGATTTTCTTGTTGACTGGGAGCCAGTGCAGGTTTTTCAGGTGGTCTGTGATGTGGCAGTGGGGGGGGGGGTGTCCAGGATGAGGCGTGTGGAGGCGTTGTTCTGCATTAGCAACTGAAGAGGGTAATATTAATGCATGCCAAACTATAGGACAGGTAATATGAAAGCACACAACTATATGAAATTTCACTGCTTAATTGGTGGGCATCACAGGGCACTGGAAATGCACACTAAAGTTCTGCTTTTTGTATGTTACTGGACATCATTGCCTTTAGTTTCCTGCATAATTTCATCAGCAACATGAGGAGATGTGGCACTGAATCCAAGATACATTGGAAGGCGTATGTAACAACAATATGGTTGTCAAAGAATATCTTGATATGATTGTAGCTAGCACCATTTGTCCACCTGGAAAAATGTGCACAAAGTATCAAAGCAAAAGTGTGAAACCCTCAGGTGAAAAGGATGAAAGAATGAGTGAATAACGGAAAAGTAAATTTTAAAGAAAGGAGGGGACCATTATTCCAAGTTAGGTTCCAGGTGAATGGAAACCTTTCTGCAGTGGTGGTTCCAGTCAAGGAAGAACATGGGAGTTGATTATTGAGAAATTGCATTCAATTGACAGCCATTATTGTCTTTGTCAGTTCCCAGGTTTCATCATTTTTGCTGGTTTCACAGAAGCCCCAGATTTGTTGACTTGTAATATCTCCTGGCATATGTTATAAGGCTGGTGAACTGTTAGAAAGATCAGCCACATGAAGAAGAAGAGTTATGCTCTTTCAAGTGTGAGGAAACATGAATGGCTTGATTAGTATTTATATATGTTATGAAACTTTGGCTAATTATGCTTGTGAATTGCCTGGAATTGGTATGGCCATATGGCTGAATGTCCTGCTATCATGGGGCACATCCAGCTGCAACCTTCTCTCAGGATCAGCAAAAGCATCATGCCACGATGCATTAACCTTGCAATCCAGTTCCAATTTGAGCAATATGTGCTTCCATACTTCTCTGAACCCATTGACAACAATTCACCAACAACATGTATGTTAGAAGTAAACCTCAGAAAGGGGGAATAGAACAAAAGAGAGAAACAGAGACACTGAACATCGGCACACTTCCAGGCTACATGGCTGGGCGTGATCTGCATTGCAGGAATTATGATATTTAAATATAAGAAAAGACTTTTAGTATTGTTATCATATCGACTCTGGCATTTAATCCTGATATTATATACAGTGGGCCAGATTTACAAGAAACTGGTGCAGTGCGGTGCTACACCAAAATCAGCCGCGCTGCACCGGTTTTGAAATGCAGGGCTGCACCTTATTCACAAGAATACAGCGCAGCCCTGCATTTCCCCCTGCGCCAGCATTAATTTAAGCTGCCTGCGCCAAAGCAGGCATCCTTGAATCATAGTGAAAGGGTGTCTGTGTTGAGTAGAGTGATTATTTATGTGCAGGAAGGGACACCATCATGCACATAAACAATCTACAATGCCGATTTGGCTTCTGCAGCACACAGAGAAGTACCAAAGTATTATTTTTGAATGATTATTTATGTGCTGGAAGGGACATCATCCTGCACATAAACAATAATCCATACATTTTGCTTCTTCTATGTGTGCTGCAGAATGAAAAAAATGAGGAGGAATAAAAGCATTCCTCCTCATTTTGCGATGCTAACACCACCCCTGGGGTGGCGTTAGGTTTTGGCGCTGTCACAGTTTTACAATTTCTCATAAATCTGGGGCAGCGTGAAAAGCAAAGGGTGTTGCAATGGAAAGCCCACTGCAACGCCCATTGCACGCCCCTCTGATGCAGAAAGCTGCATCAGCGGGACCAATATTTACAGGGAGGCGTAATGCACAAAAAGTGGCTTTACACCTCTTTATACATATGGAGCAGTGATTAACGCCACCAGAGTGTCACAAAAAGTGACGATCCTATGGTATCGGGCCTTGCAAATCTGGCCCAGTACTTCCCCTGACAATCTCTGAATTTCAAATCTATGGAACGAAACTCAATTTTCTCTCAGAGTTGAAACATAATTAGATTTGATGTAATGAAAGCGAACAACATTCTGAGCTACTACATGTTGTTTATCAAGGAGAACTGCCTTCAAGATTATAAAATAGCATTCTACGGTTTTCATTATGTTCAGTGTAACTGATTGCAAGGTATAACATAAAACGTGTTAATGTCATATAGTTTCCCTAATACCCACCTCATTGAAACCAATACTTTAATACCATATGCATTCTAATAAGGCTATAATGTGTGTGCAAGACGGGGTCCCTAAATCCTCTTGTAGACATTAAGCAACAGCTATATTGCATTTGTAAACCTAATGAATGATTCATTGCACAAAAAAGAAGTGCAAAGTAAGAGTTCATTATCTGAATGGATGACTGGTTGTGTATCAAACAATTTCAAAGTAAGAGTTTGTAATCCTAATGGATGACTTCTAAAATAGTATTCAAGTGCAGGGTCTGTTTCCTTTTACACGAGTGCTGTGTTAAAATAAAATTCTGATTTAACATGTCTTTCGTCAATTTCTATGAATAACAGAGTGCGAGAATTGGTTCAGCTGGATCAACTGTATCATAATTTCCTAGCAAGAACACTAACTTATAATGTAAGCATTCAGGATTGCTGCTACCATTTACAAATCCTGTGGCTCCATGGGACATGTAGTTCTGTTTGTCTTCATTCTGTTGTAGTGTAGTGTAGTATCTCCATCAAAGATGTGAAGCCTCTTTCCAGGTAGTACCAATACTCTGCACTCTGCCATCCACCATGCAAAGGTCATGCATGTTCTAGAGGTTCAAAGTGACACAACTGGATAAGCATGCATTTGTGTCTGTAATGCCCGCTGTTCCTCAAACATTAGCACTGCTGATACAATGTAAATAGTTTGACACATCTGGCCCTTAGTTGCTGACCTATGAGTAGGCTACGATATCCCACTACCCTTCTCTCTCCCCTTCCCCTGCCTTCCCTTTGTATTGCCCAGTTCTTCCCCTGTTAAATTCTCCTTCCCCTTGCGATTTTCTCATGCTACAGCCCTCTCCTAAATATGGGATGCATAAAACACACTTCTCCTCGCTCTCCTATCCCGGGGGGACTTATCTCACAAAGAGAAAATACTCACTGGTTACACTACATTCAGTCCCGTCACCAGTGTGTTTGTATCTTTCAGCTTAAGAATGTCTACTGATTTCCACGTCGATTCTTGTACGTACCCCCTGTGTCATATGGTGCATCGTCTGCATGCCTCACAAGGTTTCTGTAATACTTGACTGTTGTATTTTGTATTAAAATGCCAATGAAATATTTGGAACACAAAAACACACCTCCTGATTCTTAGTTACTAGATCCAGCTTTCTAGATAATGTAAACGATTCTAGCAAGAAGGATGTCCAAGTGAGCTAGATATTCACCAGTTAATTAGGCTGTGGTCTACAAGTCATGCGAATCCTAGAAAATATGACAGAGCCGCCCATGCTCCTGAGCTCTGTAAGGTGATACCATTGAATTAGAAAAGACTAACATATCATTTTTACAGTGATTAAAAATATAGAAGTGTGGTATGAAGAACTATATAAAAACAAGTTATTAATATAACTGTAACTTATTCCCTGCTTATCTGGCCCTTTGGCCAAACACGCGTCAGTACAATTAGAACTTCACCTCATAAGTCAACGTTTTCTCGTTGTTTTCCTTTCATGCATTAGAAGGCTTGCGTTTTCCAGTTTCATCTGGATTTAGTGTGAAATAGAATTGAAATACCGGGTGAATAATTTTGCATACTGTTAGTTTGCATTTTCAATATAGAAGTCACTCTGCTGGCACCGATCTACTCTAGGTTGACAATTACAGTTCTGACAATGTCATGCTATCAGCAATCTTTCACCTCATCTCCCATTACCATTCACAAAATGTCAAGTGCTCTTCCACCCATATCTCTTTCCTATTTACTTTCTGCCTGTATTGTATGTGTAAGAGTTTGGCAGGAGCGATATTTGATGGTGACTAATGTGGAAACCGGTAGCCAAGGTCATAGAACGTATAACACATATTATAAAGAATTCCTACTGCGGGAGTCTTTAATTGTTCATTTTTCTTTTATCTGAGAGTTGAAAGATAATGTAAATGTAAATGCGCTTGTGAAAAAAAGGCTCTAAAAAAGAGCAAATCAATGTTCTTCAGCTCGTGGGTGTAATTTTTCTTTTATTTCGCCTTACGTGGTTATTCGTTAATTTTCATTTTTTTCCTACATCCGCTCCTTTCCATCCATTTTGAAATGCTTTGTTTTGTCCTGAGTTCGGATACACACTGTTCTAGCATTGAGTGCGTTCTGCTGAACGGTACTTCATCTCAGCCTGGCCAGTCTTTATGCCTCTATATTACTTTGCCTCAGCTTTTCTTATAGCCTGTCAGTTGGATCTTACAGTATCTAACCTCTGGCGACTGCTATAAATTGATTATAAGGTCTCGCCGCAGCCTTGAAGGGCAAAAGCTTGCTGCAGTTTAAGAATGAAAAACAATCTAAAGCCTATTTTCTTCACGCGATCAACAAACAAGTATGTCCAAAGGACTGGATTCAGACGTATGGCCCGTTTCATTGTCCATTGACGTCCTCTAATGGTAAAATGTATTGTTCTGTTTTGATAAAAGGTCTGCGGTGTTGTTCACCCTCATGCCAGGCTGCAGAGAATTTCACAGTGGGAAACAATTCAAAAACATTACGGGCTAAAACATTACAATAGGCACCAGGCGGCTGTAAAATACTTTAAGCATCTAATTCAAAATTCCATTTGTTAGTTGTAGCAAGGTTACAGGCTAAATTTCAACGGAATAAATAGTTCAGGCACAGATTAAGAGGGCTAAAAACGTGTTTCAAATAGAATAAAAGAGGACCCACTGGCGCAAAACAGTGAGTAGTTTTGTGCATGCCTGATGACACTGAAAGAACGAGACATTCCCGCAAGGGCAAAGAACCCTATAAAGAACATCCGTTCATTTGATACACTCACTCCCCATATACATTACATGACGTTTTATCTTGGCGTTTCAAAAGCAAATTAGGATTTGCTTCATATGTTTTTGTCTTGATATTACGTGATTATTTTATATCAAAGTTGAAGGCATTTTTTTAATAAAACCTTAGCTTGTTATGGCATTTATCTGACCTTGGTTGAACTGAAATAATTTTGTTTGCCTTCTCAACCTACATTTACAATTAAAAAGGGAGCAGGCTTGAAGAGTTTGACTGACTTAGCTCTGAGTGGCAATGGAAAATCTCCTTAATTGTGAAGGAAGTAATACATCCAGAGGAAAATCTAAATGAGAACTGGTAAATTCTCTACAGGAAGATTATTAGATGATGCAGAATTCTCTTGCAGAGTTTTTACCCTTGTTGTTTATTAGATCATTCTAACGGAACATTCTTAACAGGTGGACAGACTTGAAAAATAAGATTTATAATTTCTTGCTCAAATGGCAGATGTTTCATTTGCCACTAAAATGACAGCCTTACTATAAAGGAGACATTTCCAAACACAATGTAACACAGAAAAAACAGAGCTCTTAAAGCTATCCTCTAACTGGAACACCGAGGAATGACAATGGTGGGGGAAGAGAAATAGCAGAGTGACAAAATTGCCCCCCTTGCCCCACTCTAATTGAACAAATTCAAGGTGCACTCCGGGGAAGGTGAACAGTGACAATGGTCAGGTCATCATCAACCCCACAAATGACACTCCATAATGGCAGATCGTGTGTACTGCCTAGTATCTGTCAACATTTTTCATATTTTGACATCATTCAGGACGAAAATGCAGGCTCTTCTTCAGCCAATATAGATTATTTTCATGTGCCCATGTGTCATGCAGCATAACTGAGGGTTTCTGGCACCTCAGTATTCTGTAGCTCCATTTGATCTATAGTACTCTGCATTTTTTCTGCAATGTCACTAGGCTATCTGGAAGCATTAATTTTATTCCAAACATAGGTCTCTCTATTGATCACAGCTTGAAGGCTCTTGGCTCTGTCCCCACAGGATTTTAAGATCAACATTATGGATCTATTATCCTATTCTCTGAATGTTTTTTTCTATAAACAGACTTTTAGAGATTCCCTGACATTTTTACAGATCAGCCGGCCATTATCTCAGCCACCATATGCTGGACGCCTTTGAGTGCTGTCTGGAGATCTACACTATAAATTTGTAAATACACCTCCATCTTTATGCAGACGTCCTCAAGGGGAATAAACGTGTCCACTCTCTTTCTGTAAGTTCTGTTCCACAGAGAGACACTATGGGCCTGATTTAAGAAAAGTGGTGCTGCACCCAGTGCAGCGCCATTTTTCTTGTGCCTCTTAGCGCCCCTCTAGGACCACCTTGTGTGCGCCATATCTAAGATATAGCGCACCATGGCGTTAGATCGGGAAACTAGAGTTGATGCTAGTTCGGAGCTTTGCAAAAATTTGCAAAAATGTTGACACTAATTCTGCAAAGCCCATTGTAAGCAATGGTATGCCTCCTTTCAACACCTGCTCTAAACAGGCTTTAAAAGAGCCGGAAAAAATGACGCAAATACATTTCTAACATTTCTTTGCACCATGTTTTCGGCCCTCTAATGGGGGAACGCCCTCTTTGCATAAATGATGCTTGGCGCAGTATTATGTAGCCCAAAGGGTAACAAAGTGGTGCAATGCATGCAATGCGCCACTTTGTAAATTTGGCTCAGCGATTTTGGCCTTGTTGGGCCACATTAGTGTAAAAACAAAATGATGCTAATGTGGAGCAAGGAGGCGCTAGGGGCTCTTAAGTCTGCCACTGTATGAGAGCACCTCTAATATTGCTTCCACAGACCTGATTGCCTCCGAGATGACATTAGTTTTAGAACGCAAGTCATTTCCCATCAAGTTAAGTGAACACATCACTGGCCTCTCCACCAAAGTTACTTTCAATTTATATTTGTAATCCGTGGGTTTAGGGATCTTTCGGAACTATTTGTGGGTAGATAGATGTGGTTTGAAGAATGAGCCTGCTCCACACCTTTCTTCCTATATTTGTTCAATGTTGTGCAGTACAGAAACTCTTCTATGCACACAGTTGTAAAAGTCACAGCAGGATCACTTTCAGGTAAAAAGAGAGCCCTTCTGCAGGACACCGGAACTCCAAGGAGCAACTAACTCTCCTGCATCTGCTATAACTGTGCCTGCAGACCTCACTAAGGCCCAGCCTGATGTCCTGTAGTTGTCAGTTCAGCACCTCCCTCCTCAACTCCTGCTGTACAGTGTCTCAGGTCCCAGTGAATTGGTATGTTCCTCAGCCTTTACCAGTATACACTGCAGTCCCGACTCTGTCTTCGTGTCTGTCAGTGGTGTTCTTCACTTTAATGTGCATGGCCCATAAGGTAATGCTCATTGACACAAAACCACCATCTTCATCTTTTGCGGGGTCCTGGTGAGTGCATATTATGGTCTAAACCACCACTGGGTCGACTCCCACCTCAAAACTGAATTGCTCTATCATCCAAGGGTTACTTCAGAAGTGCAGTCTGAGTCACTTTCTCCTCCAGTCCTGCAGGAAGCTGGACGGTAATTGTAGTGGAGCCACTCAAAAGAGCTCAAACGTTCATGACAGTCTTCGAGTCTGATTGGCACAGCGCCTCTATAGTGCAAATTGATTGTGTTACAAATACATAAGCAAATTGTTTGGCTTTCAAACTGTGGCATCATCTCTATCAGCATGGATTTTACCAATAAGAACGACATAAAACAATAAGATATTTTGATGGCAGCCTTTGACTTTTGCCACAATTTGAATATAGATATGTATAATGCTCATAATGCCATTGTGTGTTTTAAAGAATACTTTAAATGCAGGCATGGAGCATCACATTCTTTCACAGTCATACAGATCATTTTAAACTCTTGTGAAACTATCTGTCTTAGAAATCACGGCCATAAACCGATAGAAACTTGGAAGAGCACCCAAAGAAGCTGTCCCAAATGCAGGTGAGAGAGAGAAATGTGCATTTACCAAAAACAAGATTCTGTTTGGAAATGAGGTAAAAAAAAGTCTAATCACTATATCATTTCGGCACAGTGCAGAATATACTGCAGATAGCTACACAGAATGGTATCTGCAGATCATTGCATGCCCAAGAAACTCACAGGCCACTTCAAGATAGTTAATGTCATCAAATGAGACTGCCAGTCAAGCACTTGTTTGTGTACAGGCAGCCTATAGGGAGCATGACTGGGACAGCACCCCAAATGTCCTGCAGAGGAATCAGGCTAATCAGAAGTTAGTACGAAGTGTAGAGCCAAACCATAACATAGGGTTCCCCTGCTGCTTCTTCTGTTTTGGCTAGGTGTGATGAGCAGCACATTTCTGAGTATTTACAAAACATGTACTTAATGGAAAGAGAAGATATGACATCTGGCACCAATCACTTTGCTCCAATATTAATGACGCAGTTACTTAATGGCATTCTTCATTACTCTGAGTCATAGGGGGTCATTCTTAGCCGAAGTTCCCCCGCCAGAACACCGCTGCACGGTCAAAAGACCGCTGCGGTGATTCTGACTTTCCCGCTGGGCGGGCGGGCGACCGCCAAAAGGCCGTCCGCCCGCCCAGTGGGAAAGCACCAGCAACGAGGAAGCCGGCTCCGAATGGAGCCGGCGGAGTTGCTGGTGTGCGACGGGTGCAGTTGCACCCGTCGCGATTTTCAGTGTCTGCCATGTAGACACTGAAAATCTATGTGGGGCCCTGTTAGGGGGCCCCTGCAGTGCCCATGCCAGTGGCATGGGCACTGCAGGGGCCCCCAGGGGCCCCACAACACCCGTTCCCGCCAGCCAGGTTCTGGCGGTGAAAACCGCCAGAACCAGGCTGGCGGGAAGGGGGTCGGAATCCCCATGGCGGCGCTGCTTGCAGCGCCGCCGTGGAGGATTCCCTGGGGCAGCGGGCGCCGGCTTCCCTTTTCTGACCGCGGCTTTACCGCCGCGGTCAGAATGCCCCCGGAAGCACCGCCAGCCTTCCTCCGTCACCTACCCTGGCGGTCATAGACCGCCAGGGTAGGAATGACCCCCATAGTCTTTCTCCCCACAGTCTTTACCAATGAGCGCTCTGTGGTTGATGGAGAGAATTTATCCAAGGCAGTATAAACAACAAACTTTCCCCACCCAATATGGCCTCACAGGAAAATCTGTCATATGACCCATAAAGGTGGTATGAGCCTTGTGAGCGGGTAGTCGGATATAAAGCACTCTAGACCGCAGTAAGCTGAAGAAAGGTTTACGTTTATTGAAAGTTGAAGATGTAGTAGAAACCAGGTGAGTATTTGGTTGTATGACTTGAGGGTGGGGATCGTCTTGAGATTCTATCTTCACTCTTCGTTTCTGTCTCCTTGGTTCACAGGTCATTCCCGGGAAGTGCATGTGGAGAGAAGAGGAGACAGCGGTAAGTGTACATGCCACCCAACTCGGTTTAGTCTTTATATCCTTTTCTTTTCCCCCTGACTCTCTGTTCGTCTTATTACAATCGTTTAGTAATAAATAACAGATGTTGTCTTTCTTCAGTGTTTTTACTTCTATCCTTTCTATTTTCCTAGTATGTGGACCTACACATGGATTTGCTGGCCTTCGTTTTGGATTTTCTACAAGGACTCAGGTACGTATTATAATCGTTTCCTTCCTCACCTTTCCTCTGTTATTTGTCTGTTTACTCTGTTCCAGCCCCCCCTCCTTTCCTCCGTTTTCGTATTGGTTATGAGTCCTCGTTTTGTTTTCCTTTCCCTCCCGCTGTTCTACACTTTCCGACCTCCCTCCTTGTACCCTCTGTCTCTCACTCGCACACTCGTTCAGGGACATAGTCCCACGCACCTGAACGGCCATGCTTCTCCTGATGCGTGGCGGGATGCAGCCACTCGTCTCCCCGGTTGCCTGGATCAGGTTCCCCGGACACTCGTCTTTCATCTGCAGCTTCAGGGCTTGTAGGAGACCGCCGTCTCCTACTCTCTGGCGACTTCCTTCACCTTCACGTCTTGGTTGCTGGGTGTTTCTTCTTCCACGAAAGGGTTCACAGCGCTCCCCTCTTCTCCTGGGAGTTCCTCCAAGGCTTTGAACGCCATGAAAGTCTGCTGCGGTAGTTTTGAAGTGTCAGCGCATCGCCACTGCCGGTTCTTTCACCAATCACGATCAGGGAGCCTCAGAGCACCAGGGGCAGAGTCAGCACAAGCAGGAGCGGAGTGTGGGCAAGCAGAGTCCAGCCCGTCACATACACTCCCCCTAGAGAGCGGCCTGTCGAGACGCTCAGAGACCGGATAGCGGGAAAGAAATCAGCGGCCACCAATTGCTTCCCCGGAAGATGCTGTATCCGAAAGGAAAAAGGCTGTAGGGAAAGGAACCAGCGGAGAACACAAGAATTAGAGTCCTCATGATGGGCAAGCCAAGTCAGAGGAGCGTGATCAGTAATCAAAGTAAATGTCCTGCCCGACAGATAATAACGGAGGGATTCAATGGCCCACTTAATCGCCAAACATTTCTTCTCTATAGTCAGATAATGTACTTCCTGCGGTAGAAGTTTCCTGCTGATAAAATGGGGTGGAGGGTATCATAATTCTGTGGTTGGGTCAACACCGCTCCCAAGAGGCATCAGTCATTAAAAGAAAGGGTTTACAGAAATCAGGACAGCAAAGGACAGGTTCGGACATGAGGGCTGTTTTTAACTTATCAAAGCTCTGCAAGGCAGATACCGAGGGAGTACCAACGGTATTGGAATATGAGTTTTTGAGCAGCTCAGTAAGGGGTTCCGCTACTGTGGAGAAATGGGGAATAAAACGTCTATAATACCCAATCAAACCCAGGAATGCTCTGATATCTTTCTTTCTCTTGGGGAAGGACATTCGTGAGATGGCTTCAATTTTTTCCACTTGAGGTCTAATTAGACCATTCCCCACAATATACCCCAGGTATTTGATACTAGTCAGTCCAAGTCTACATTTCTCAGGACTGGCTGTTAACTGGGCCTTACGAAGTGCTTGTAATATAGTATCTAGGTGTGTCAAGTGTTCCTCCCAAGTGTTGCTATAAATAACAATGTCATCGAGATAGGCAGCAGCATACTGCTTAAAGGGCCGTAGGATTTCGTCCATGAGTCTTTGGAAGGTGGCAGGGGCCCCATGTAGTCCAAAAGGGAGGACAGTAAACTGATATAAACCCGAGGGGGTGGCAAATGCTGTTTTTTCTTTATCTCCCTTTCTCAAGGGTATTTGCCAATACCCCTTGGTGAGATCCAGAGTGGAGAGGAATTTAGCCTGGCCTAATCTCTCAATAAGCTCGTCTATCCTAGGCATAGGATATGCATCGAAATAGGTTAAGTTGTTAACTGCCCTGTAATCTACACAAAATCGGGTGCTACTGTCTGGCTTGGGTACCAATACGACTGGCGAGCACCATGGGCTGACTGATGGTTCTATTATACCGGCTGCCAGCATGGCTTGGACTTCCTCTTCAATGACCTTTTGTTTGGCTTCCGGAATACGGTAGGGACGCTGTCATGAGACAGTGTTAATTTTCAGTCGAATGGGATGTTGGACTATGGTGGTTCTGCCAGGATATTTAGAGAAGACATCTTGATTGGGCTTGTAGGAGACCGCCGTCTCCTACTCTTTGGTGACTTCCGACCCTGGTCCTTCACCTTCACGTCTCGGTTGCTGGGTGTTTCTTCTTCCACAAAAGGGTTCACAGCGCTCCCCTCCTCTCCTGGGAGTTCCTCCAAGGCTTTGAACGCCATGAAAGTCTGCAGCGGTAGTTTTGAAGTGTCAGCGCATCGCCACTGCCGGTTCTTCCACCAATCACGATCAGGGAGCCTCAGAGCACCAGGGGCAGAGTCAGCACAAGCAGGAGCGGAGTGTGGGCAAGCAGAGTCCAGCCCGTCACAAGCCTGAAACACATGCTGTAATACCAAGCTAAAATAACCGCAAAAGCAAATTTTCCCCATTCTCCCATAGGAAGGAAGGGAAATAGAATTGTAATGAGGGAGGCTATGTCTTGGAGTAATAAAGATGACCGGTAAGTAACTCAACTATTATCTACTTCCTCCATATTCCTCATCACAGTACTTACCAATGAGCATATACCAAAGCTTCTGAAAAAACAATGATAACATAGGTGTAGATGCAGATATTTTATTGAATGAAAATTAATTGTAATCAGCGAAAACAAATTTACATCCGTTAGTGAACTGCGAATATTGGAGAAGTGGGGGGCTTAAAGAAAACATGAAAGGAGGAGCACTGGCCAGGTGAAGAAGTAATGGAAGCTATGGCTGCTGAGACCGATTTGTGACCACCCAAAGAATCTCTACTTTCTTCATTTTGATCTTCCGCAAGACCTTACTGATCACGGTGGGGTGGAAATGAGAAAAGAAGATTCCAAGAGAAGTTCATAGCATTCACCCGCCATGCTCCCAGACATGGGAGGAAAAAGCAGAACTGGGGCGGAAGAGCATTGTTGGGGATAGGTAAAGAGGACCAGCCATAGGGCTCGAAATCAGGCCACAATTTCCCAAAACACCTGGGGGAATAGACACATCAAGACAGAGGAAGGGAGCTGGCGACTCAGCTGATTCACATGCATATTCTCCCTCTCCGGAATATAGGGGGCTGAAAGTGTCAATAGATTTTCCTCTGCCCATGCCCCTATCTGATCTGCCCACAAGGCCAGAAGAGGAAACTGGATGCCCCCTAAATGATTCTGAAAGACCTGGGCTACATGATTGTCTTTACACATGTGAAAAAGTTTCCCCCTTAGAAAGGTGCAAAGGTCATCAGAGTACTTTACAATTTGAGGTAATTTTGACTCCACAGCTGACTAAAACCCTGGATTGAAAGTTTCTCCAACATTGTACCCCAGTGACTGGCATCAATAGCTATATTGAAGGAAGGGGATCTTCCAAGAAAACCCCTTTGCTGAGATTCGAAGGCAGCAGTCACCACTGGAGTTTCTCGACAAGCTGAGGAGAAACTGGAATCAAAATATCATACTCCTGAGAAGCCGGACTCCATTGAGATGTGAGGTGATAAACCAGAAGGAAAAGGTGTTTGCAAGCCTAAGGAACCAGAGCTGCTGCTGTGTCCCCTTGGACTCTCAGCCATTCTCTTGCTGGAGATGCTGAACTTTGAAGTAGACTCCAAAGATGGGACATGAGCCTTTGCTGCTGGAGAAGAGGCAAGAAAACATTCCTGGAGCTTGTGTTGCAGAGAGCTCTTATGAATTAAAACTTCCAAATAGGACTGACCCAATGAACAGCTTCCAGACTCTTAGAAGAAGATGAAGCAAAAAATCTAACAGTTAGCCAAGTAGGGAAACAGCAAAATGCCCAAAGAATGAAGTATCCCCAACAAGGGGGCAAGAGTTTTAGTGAAAGACCTTGTAGCAGATGCAAACTAAAGTGGAGGACAAAGAACTGAAAGTGCTGCATAAAACCTCAAGAATGTCTGTGAACACAGATGAATGGGAATGTGAAAGTAAGTGTTGGACCTGGCCCTTTTTGCGGGTTCATCCCCAGAATTTTTGCCTCCTTCCTCCTAATATTTCTGACCACTAGCTGTTGGCACTAGGACTCGGATAACTTTATCACTGCTGATCAGTGCTAAGGTACAGGTGCTCTCCCTTCTAAAGTTGGTATGATTGGCTTACACGTAATTGGCACATTTAATTTACCTGTAAGTCCCTGTAGGAGGCTGGCCTGGCTTGTAGTGGGTACCAAGGGGTACTTACACCCTGTACCAGGTCCAGTTATCCCTTATTAGTGTAGAAGAGGTGTTTCTAGCAGCTTAGGCTGTTAGAAGGTAGCTATAGCAGAGCAGCTTAGGCTGAACTAGGAGACATGCAAAGCTCCTACTATACCACTGGTGTCATATGCACAATATCATAAGAAAACACAATACACAGATATACTAAAAATAAAGGTACTTTATTTTCATGCCAATATGCCAAAAGTATCTCAGTGAGTACCCTCAGTATGAGGATGACAAATATACACAAGATATATGTACACAATACCAAAAATATGCAGTAATAGCAAAAGGAAGTAATGCAAGCAATGTAAAGTTACAGTAGATTGCAATAGGAGCACATAGGTATAGGGGCAACACAAACCATACACTCCAAAAGTGGAATGTGAACCACGAATGGACCCCAAACCTATGTGAGCTTGTAGAGGGTCGCTGGGACTGCAAAAAAACAGTGAGGGTTAGAAAAATAGCCCACCCCAAGACCCTGAAACGTAGGTGTAAAGTGCACCTATATTCCCCAGAGAGCACAGAAGTCGTGATAGGGGAATTCTGCAAGGAAGACCAACACCAGCAATGCAACCAAAGTGGATTTCCGGACGAGAGTACCTGTGGAATAAGGGGACCAAGTCCAAGAGTCGCGACAAAGTCGAGATTGGGCAGATGCCCAGGATATGCCAGCTGAGGGTGCAAAGAAGCTGCCACCGGATGGTAGAAGCTGTGGATTCTGCAAGAACAAAGAGGGCTAGAAACTTCCCCTTTGGAGGATGGATGTCCCACATCGTGAAGAAGCTTGCAGAGGTGTTCCCACGCAGAAAGACCGCAAACAAGCCTGCTAGCTGCAAGGGTTGCGGTTAGGGTTTTTGGATGCTGCTGTGGCCCAGGAGGGACCAGGATGTCGCCACTTGGATGAGGAGACAGAGGGGGCGCCCAGCAAGTCAGGGAGCCCTCACAGGAGCAGACAGCACCCGCAGAAGTGCCGGAACAGGAACTACGAAGAGGAGTGAACCGGAGCTCACCCGAAGTCACAAAAGGAGATCCCACGACGTCGGAGGACAACTCAGGAGGTTGTGCACTGCAGGTTAGAGTGCCGGGGACCCAGGCTTGGCTGTGCACAAAGGAAATCCAGGAAGAGTGCACAGGAGCCGGAGCAGCTGCAAATCACACGGTACCCAGCAATGCAGTCTAGCGTGGGGAGGCAAGGACTTACCTCCACCAAACTTGGACTGAAGAGTCACTGGACTGTGGGAGTCACTTGGACAGAGTTGCTGAGTTCCAGGGACCACGCTCGTCGTGCTGAGAGGGGACCCAGAGGACCGGTTGTTGAAGTAAGCCTCAGCAAAGCCTACTAGTGCAAGGGTTTCACCTTTCTTGGCACAAAGTCCTCAGACCATGTAGGAAGAAGTTGGCACAGGAACTGAAATAAAAGACAAAGTTTATTAACCTCATGAGGTGGTACTACAGTTCAAACAGCACCCTTAGGTAATATCTGAAGTAGCACACTGAACTGAGAGAGCATGGTCCTTTCATACCCACGCAGGGGCCAAAAGGAGGTGGTACAATTATAGAAGCAAGACTTGTATACATGTAAGGTCATGTGGAAAATGCACAGTCGACAGGTAGGAGGAGCTAACAGTTTTCAAGGACTAACAGCTGCAGACCTTACTGAGCATGTGCGAAAGTGAGAGATGCTAAATATAACTTGTCACTAGGCAGATTTCAAGAGTAGTTAACAGAAAGGTAGGACAGAGCACATGGTGAGCACATGGCAGCATGTGGCAGAGAAAATGGCTGCCATGAATACAAAATGGATTCCGCGAAATGTTCACAATAGTTACAAATACAAGATGTCTTCTGCTAATGCTTAATCTAATCACTGCTAAACTACAACAGACGACCCTTTCAGCATTAGCTGAAGACATTCGCCTTTCTGGGATAATCTAAATATTCATCTTGTATATTTATGCTCATCATTTCAGCTATTTCTTTATCTAACATATGTTGTGCTTTCATTTATGTAATATTTCTTTTGGTAGGCATACAAGCAGTAATACACATGGAGCAGAACATTGGACCACACTGAATACAGATACAGCATGTGAAAAATATTGCAATCATTACATACAGGATAGTCAGTAGTTTCCAGCCCCAGACGGAAACAAGAGCTCAAAACCATCCAGAAAAAGTCCAAGTACCAGTCTCTGTGTGGATTTCTGCAGCAATTTTATGCAATTTAGATATTGCATCATATACTGAAGGTGAGTGATCGGGAATGAAAACACAGCAACTACTACCGATGATGCGACATGCACCACCTCGGTCAGCTAATATCACATCTAGTACCATACGATTTTGGAGCGCTACAATCCTCGCAATTTGGAGCTCCTCACTAATATTCCCAAGTGCCAGAGCTACCTGATTGGTAACAGCTTCCACAACCCTAGTCAATCGTCTCACTTTCCTACTGTACGCAGCACCCACAAAGGGGAACAATCCTAAATTAAAATCAACATATTGTTGCAGGCTAGTATCCGTTTGGTCTACCTCATTTGTACTTATTTCCCTTTTATATCTATTGTTCATGATGTCATTGAACAGTTTTAAATCTCGGTGATATGATGCAGGGGCCAAAAACACAGGGGGTAATAGAAAAGATACATAACACACACCTGACCACCCAACAGGTAGTTGGTAATATCCATAGTTACCACAAACAAAATATGTATTATGTGAAGCTGTAAAACTACTATTATTTACACCCTCAATAGTTAAAATCAAGGTACAATCGCTTATCCCTACTGGAATTCGCCCAATGCTACGTATACATAAATCTACTTTAGTTTTTGTAACAGAAATCACAAATTGTTCTTTCTTGTCATAGTCTCTTATATTTGTGAAGACATATGGTACTGAAACATTGTCCGGTTGATACTCTTCCCATTCCCATTTAGTTCCTTTGGCTTGGGGATACCCATCTTTGTCTTGGTAGCATACTTTATTAAGGCGAAAAAGAAGTCCCCCCTCTGTACGTTTTCCAGATGCAAACAAAAGCGTGTACCAAGCTTGACAAGAACCATTGTGTGAAAAAGGAAGAGGAATGAAAGGTGTTCCTCCTTTCTTTTGATGTGCAGGTATAATTCCACATACCCAAAAGTTAGTAGTATTTGTAGCATTATGAGTATGATGCAACATCTGAATGAAAGTATTATTGAAGTACGATTGACGGTGCTTCTGCTCCTGATAGGGAAGTGTAAAGTAATAGTGATCCTCTGGTACTGGAGTAGTGGCAACAAAAAACTCACAAGCAGGAGCCTTCTTTTCAACAAACCAGGTGATTGTTGCTGTAACCACCAAAACAACAACAAACCCCATAGTACTAATGATCAGTTTGTTATTCATTTTAGCAACAGTGATAATCGACCCTTTCAGAAATGGATTAAAAACAATCGTTGGAGCTCTTATCCCTGGGCAGCCGCTGATTTCTTCACCATGGGCCAAGACGGGTGTCACTACTCTAATGCATGGCTGATCCCCCTCCTTGCCACATTGGCTCTCCGTTTCACTAACCCAGGGCGGTAGCTCAACCAGTTTTTTTCAAAACATTTTCAGATTCTTTCCTCGGTCTCAAATTATATCGTGACACTCCAGAAGTCGTATGGTCCGGGAAGACCTCTGCAGATTCATCAGGTGATATAGCACGGCCTTTCTCCGTAGTCAAAATCTCTCGATGATCGGTCAGCACAGCAGGTTCCACCAAGGTAGGTAGCACTCTCTTGCAGTGAGTACTATGGACCCAATTATTTCGGTTCGTCACTCGAACTGCTGTCCTTGTCGCAAGGAGCACCTGTTCTGGGCTTTGCCACCTTTGTTCCAAGCTGTTTGATCTTTCAAAAGACTTAATCATCACCTGGTCACCAGGTCGCAGTTCATGGCCTTCACCTGTAGATCTGTCAGGAAGTGCTTCTCGAACCTGTTGATGAATAGAAACCAAATTGTCGGTTAACTGTGCCAAATAATCATTCATCAGGACACAAGGTACATCATATACAGATTTTGGCTTAGGAACTCCCCAAATATTCATTGGCCTCCCAAATTCCACCTCATAAGGACTAAGGCCAAGTCGGGAGTGTGGCACTGACCTAATAGACAATAATGCCAATGGTAATGCATCCGGCCAAGTTAAGGATGTGGAAGCCTGTATCTTCGCTAACTTCAGCTTCAAAGTAGCATTATACCTTTCCACCAACCCTGCTGATTGTGGGTGGAAAACCGCATGGAACTTCTGTTTGATCCCTAATCCTTTCAGGACATACTTAATAACTTCCCCAACAAAATGAGGTCCGTTATCACTCCATAAAAGTCTGCAAACACCAAACCTAGGGAAAAATTCTTTCAAAAGCACCTTTGCTGTGGTAATGGCAGTATTATCCTTTGTGGGATACGCCTCTATCCATTTACTGAAGGCACATACCACTACCAAGACATACTTTAAATTGTTGCAGCGTTCAAGCTGAATATAATCCATTTGTAGAACTTCAAAAGGTGCAGTTGGTATAGCAAACCCTCCTGCAGGAGTACGTGTCCCTTTTCCAGGATTGTATTGTAAGCAGATCAAACAAGACTGTACTACTCTCTTAGCTGTACTGGAAATTTCTGGATGCTCCCAAACTTGTGTAAGCAACTTCGTTATTGTTGAAGCTCCAACATGTGCCAGCCCATGTGCCATCTGAACCATAGGTTGTACAAAAGCTATAGGCAATTTCCATTTATCCATCTGCTTATTCCGCCAACAGCCCTCATCATCCAATTCTCCATCTTCAGACCATTGCTCACGTTCTTTCACAAAAGCAGATTTCTGTATATCTAATACGTCTTGTCTAGCATTATGCCAACGTTCAGCTTGTGACTTCACTACATACATAGAAGTAGTACTTCGCTGCATCGCAGTCTCACGTGCTACGCGGTCTGCAAGAGCATTACCTTGCCCTATCTTATCGGTCACTTTCTTATGTGCACTACATTTCACAATAGCTACTTTCTTTGGATATGTCAATGCAGTCAAGAGGTTATGCACTAATTCTCCATGCATTATCTGCATTCCGTGGGATGTGAGAAAGCCTCTCTCCTTCCAAAGCAAACCAAAATCATGAGCCACTCCAAAAGCATAGCGGCTGTCTGTATAAATGTTCACACTTAAGTCAGTACTAAGCTCACATGCTCGTGTCAAAGCTATGAGTTCAGCTGCTTGAGCTGACTTCTGTGGTATACGAGCTGTCTCCACTACTGTGTGTATTGTGGTGATTGCATATGCAGCTGAGGTCGTACCATCTGGCAACTTCAAACAAGACCCATCAACCCACAATTCCCCGTCTACATCTAAAAGGGGCGTATCTTGTAAATCAATATGACCCTTTGTCTGTTCTTCGGTAAGGAATATACAATCATGTGTTTCTTGTGACTGAGGCTGAGTCACCGGATATGGCAACAAAGTGGCTGGATTTAGTGTTGCACATCTCTTCAGTGTAATGTGAGGAGCCAGCAATGTCAACTCATATCCTGTGATACGGGCGCTAGTTAAATGTTGTGTCTTTGTTTGATTTAAAAGAGCATCAACCGCATTGGGTACTAACACCAACAGCTTATGTGACAAAACTATCCCTTCACTCTGACGTATTGACACAGCTGTTGCGGCTGAACGAAAACACCCAGGCAACGCTCGAGCGACAGGATCAAGTACTGCTGAAAAATATGCACAGGGACGCTGCTTATCGCCATGTGTCTGTACTAAAACTGACAATGCACATCCATCTTTCTCATGTACGTAAAGTGCAAAAGGCTTCATGTAATCTGGAGTACATAACACTGGTGCGGAACAAAGGGCATGTCGCAGCTGCCTGAAAGCAGTCTCACATTCATCTGTCCATGGGAGGGGCATTGGAGTATCTTTAGTCAAAAGTGCTAGCAAAGGTTTGGCAATGTGTGAAAACCCTAATATCCATTTCCTACAAAAAGAAATAAGACCAAGGAATGCCCGAACATCTTTCTGAGTAGAGGGTACTGGTGTGTCTAAAATTGCTTGAATACGATGTGATGTAAGTGCACGGCCCTCCTTAGACAAAATGTGACCTAAATAGGTTACCTTTGGTCTACAATATTGCAATTTCTTTTGTGACACTTTATGATGGTGTGAAGCAAGAAAAGAAAGTAAGGACAAAGTGCACTTTTCACATTGCTCAGGGGTATCAGCCGCCACCAAAATATCATCGACATATTGTATGAGAGCCACACCTTCAGGCAAAATAAAAGAATCAAGTTGTCGTTTTAACGCTTGACTATAAATACTTGGACTCTCCGTATAGCCTTGAGGAACTCTGCAAAATCTATACAATAGTTTATTCAAAGTAAAACCAAACAAATATCGGCTGTCAAGATGAATAGGGATCGAAAAGAAAGCATTCTTCAAGTCTATCACAGAGAACGTAGTTGCTGTCGGGGGAACCAAAGTGAGGAGTGTCGTGATGTCAGATACCACAGGATATTGTGGTATCACAATCTTATTGACTTCTCGTAAATCAATAATGAATCGGTAAATCCTAGTATCAGTATCCTTTTTCAGAATAGGAAGAATCGGACTGTTACAAACATTATACAGAACTTCCTCAACAACTCCAACTGCAATAAGATCATGCACAATTCGCGTGAGTGCTTCTTCGCCCTCCTGTGAAATTTTGTATTGAGGCAAACGTGGCAATACAGCTCCCTCCTTGACACTAATATGTACCGGTTGAATAATCATTTGTCCCACATCAGTATCTAAAGTAGCCCACAAAGTACTAGGGAGTGAAGCTAATGCAATATCCTCTTTAACAAGACAAACTCTTTCCATCACAGGATGATTATCATTTAAAATAACACGCACCCCTTTAGGAGAGCATCGTATTGTAGCCCTGAAATACTTGAGCTCATCAAGACCCACAATATTGACTGGTGTATTTGGAGAACGCAAAAATGGACATGGAGCAGTAAATTTATCAACATGGAATGCAAGTGGTTGTGACAATGGGCTGGGGGAAGGTGTTCCATTGAAACCTATCGATGTAATGGTTAAGCCAGACAGGGGAGCCCTTGGAATCAATTGTTTAGACAAGGCGCTACGAGTAGCTCCTGTATCAACCAGAAACTGATCAGTAGAACCCAAAACATGTGCTATAACATAGGGACCCCTCTGATCTACTGGAACTTCAACTGATTCCTTACCCCATCCTAGGCAATCCTATGCATAAGCAGAATCTTGGAAATCAGGCTGCACATGGTCAGACATCTGGTATTGGTTCCGTCTATCAAAAGTGTTAAACCCATCCTGCCCTCGTACATTAGCATCAACCCTAGCATGATCATTCGTGCTTCTTCTAGGTCCTGAATATACTGAGCGATTTCTCATTTGTCCCCGACCACGCGAACACTGCTGAACACGTAGTACTGGACAATCGACAGCCCAATGCCCAAATTTCTTACAATACGCACACTGATCAACAGACAAATTCAAACGAGTGTAAGAAGAACCATAAGATCCACCTCCACCTCTATCACTACCTCTAAAAGGCGGACCATAAGCCTGAGCCAACATAACCTTCGTCTTTAATTCTTTAATCTTTTTGTCCTCGCTACCTTTTGCTTCTAATTCCTGACGTTCATAATACTGAGCCATAGTCAAAAGAGAAACCGGAGTAGAGGTAGTCCATGAACTTTCACTAGCTTTTAGATGACTAGCTATTCCTGATAACAGATTAGCGACATATTTATCGACAAAC
Source organism: Pleurodeles waltl (assembly GCF_031143425.1). Taxonomy (NCBI): domain Eukaryota; kingdom Metazoa; phylum Chordata; class Amphibia; order Caudata; family Salamandridae; genus Pleurodeles; species Pleurodeles waltl. Next base: position 337,615,200 of record NC_090444.1, on the reverse strand, counting down.
AAATGTCTGCCCATATCATCTGACAATAACTGACCGCTAAAATCATGAAATGCTTCTTCAAAGCGTGTAAAGTAATCAGAGACCGATTCATCTGCCTTTTGCTTACAAGACGCTAAAACAGTCCAATCTATCTTTTTAGGGGGAGTAATCGTTTTTAACTTAACTAATATGGCTGCAGGAAGATCTAGAATCAACTGATATGGCTTTTTCGCAGGTTCCCTATACCCGTCCATCTGTTCTAATTCTTTCCATGATGCCCCAAAAACTGCACGATCATCAATTTTACGAACAGTTCTCCACATATCTGGCGGTAATATCAATCCGAAAAATAAATCAATGTCAGCCAAAGTCATAGTACAAGAACTAATTGCTCCCTCAACTTCCTCATAAAAGGCGGCTGGATTTTTCCACGGGTCAGGTAATGCTGTTTTAAGTGCCATTACATCTGCCCTATTCCAAGGAGTGTACACCCAATTATAAATAAAATAACCCTTAGCATCAACAGAAGTTTTATCATCACTTGTACCCAATCCTTTAGGAGGAACATACAAAGGCGCGGCCTCCCACATTGGTTTCGCGTGAACTATCATAGTCTTATCTGTTCCGAAGATGGAAGCTTGCACCCCACCGGTCTGAGATGTCCGTGCAACTACATCCACAGCCCTTTTCTCCTCTTGCAAACGGACTGCCGTAACACATAATTTCATTAAACGCCTGATTGCATCAGCCACCAGGGAGAAAACAAAAAGACCATCACGCATTTGCTTATGATCAGCTGCTACATCATTGGGCTCTAACTCATCAGAATATTTCCTGTATAGTTCAATAACTTCTGAGCCAAATGCCTCAGTAAAATATAGCTGCTCCTTTTCCGTCCACCCTTTCATGTTGTCTAAAAGTTCAGAAGCAGAGACAACGCTACGAATAGTTTTACGAGCAATAGATCTAAGCTCAGACGCACGGTCAGCAGGCAACATAGAGCGACTGTCTCGCATCTTCTGTTGCTCCGAACTGGAGACCTTAGCTAACTCATGAGGGACAGAAGGGACGACATACGGAGGTGGAGGGCGATCTAGTAACAATAAATCATCATGTGGTTTATTAAGGATAGGATAGAGAGGTTGCCTAATGGTGTATTGGCCAGTTACCTGTAATTTACGTTCTTTCTCTTCTAGCTCCTTTAAGTCATTTATTTCTTTCTTTCTCATTTCCAATGCTTTCACATATACATTCTTCCGCTGCTCTTTTTCAAGCAAGGCTTGCTCATGCTTCACTCGTCCACGCACTTCTTTCTCCCACATTTGTACACAGTCAAACATATCTTGCCTAGACTTTCACTTACACATACATTGTTCCACATACTCAATCTTTCGCAAATCAAATGACCCATGCATAGGCCAACGTAACTCAGGATCCGCACAAGTGTATTTATTCCATAATGTGCTGTACATTATAGAAGAAAGACCATGTTTAACATACATATCTCTATTTGGCGTCCCCTCTGGGGGTGCCGGTTGCGATTCTTCAAGTCTCAAATTGGTACCATTATAAAAGCAACACATCCTACGAAGTGCGCTAAAAACAGGCATGCCAAAAATAGTGCAAAATATGCAATATTATAATCAAAGTAGCACTTAAGGTGCTGTTCAAATCAAAATTAAATTGGAGAAAATTCTCCTCATTACCTGCCTATATAAATTGCAATTTATATATCAATCCAAAAGACACAAATTGACTAGTCACCCAAAACACGAGAGCCACAGTAAGTAGTGCTACACTACATTACCAAACAAAGGCATCAAAACCCACAGCAAGTGCCGTAAAACGGCTCTTACCAATCACAGGGTGTCCAGGTTCCAACTGCCAAGTTCTAAAATCGACCAAATGATCACTGCATGACGAATGAACAAAAAGGATCTCAGTCGAGGACCGGCGCCACCTGGATGGTCAAATCAGAAAGAAGGGAAAAACGCCGTGGTTGCCAAGACTCTGGTCACCTCAGGCATTGATCGTCCGCAGCGAGATCCCAATCCTTCGTCGCGACCAATCCGTTGGGCATCCGAGTCACCGATGAGTCCCTATTCGGGCGCCAATTTGTTGAAGTAAGCCTCAGCAAGGCCTACTAGTTCAAGGGTTCACCTTTCTCTGCACAAAGTCCTCAGACCATGTAGGAAGAAGTTGGCACAGGAACTGAAATAAAAGACAAAGTTTATTAACCTCATGAGGTGGTACTACAGTTCAAAGAGCACCCTTAGGTAATGTCTGAAGTAGCACACTGAACTGAGAGAGCATGGTCCTTTTATACCCACGCATGGGCCAAAAGGAGGTGGTACAATTATAGAAGCAAGACTTGTATACATGTAAGGTCATGTGGAAAATGCACAGTCGACAGGTAGGAGGAGCTAACAGTTTTCAAGGACTAACCGCTGCAGACCTTACTGAGCATGTGCGAAAGTGGGAGATGCTAAATATAACTTGTCACTAGGCAGATTTCAAGAGTAGTTAACAGAAAGGTAGGACAGAGCACATGGTGAGCACATGGCAGCATGTGGCAGCGAAAATGGCTGCCATGAACACAAAATGGTTTCCGCGAAATGTTCACAATAGTTACAAATACAAGATGTCTTCTGCTAATGCTTAATCTAATCACTGCTAAACTACAACACGGTGATGAAGTCTTTTCTTGCCTGCGGTTGCAGGGGGAAGATTCCGTCGACCCACGGGAGATTTCTTCAGAGCTCCTAGTGCAGAGAGGAGGCAGGCTACCCCCACAGCATGCACTACTAAGAAAACAGTTGAGAAGGCGGCAGGATCAGCGATACAAGGTTGCAGTAGTCGTCTTTGCTACTTTGTTGCGGTTTTGCAGGCTTCCTGAGCAGTCAGCGGTCGATCCTTTGGCAGAAGGTGAAGAGAGAGATGCAGAGGAACTCTGATGAGCACTTTCATTCGTTATCCAAAGAACTCCCCAAAGCAGAGACCCTAAATAGCCAGAAAAGGAGGTTTGGCTACGTAGGAAGGAGGATAGGCTAGCAACACAGGTAAGAGCCTATCAGGAGGAGTCTCTGACGTCACCTGCTGGCACTGGCCACTCAGAGCAGTCCAGTGTGCCAGCAGCACCTCTGTTTCCAAGATGGCAGAGGTCTGGAGCACACTGGAGGAGCTCTGGGCACTTCCCCTGGGAGGTGCAGGTCAGGGGAGTGGTCACTCCCCTTTCCTTTGTCCAGTTTCGCGCTAGAGCAGGGGTGGGGGATCCCTGAACTGGTGTAGACTGGCTTATGCAGAGATGGGCACCATCTGTGCCCATCAAAGCATTTCCAGAGGCTGGGGGAGGCTACTCCTCCCCAGCCCTGACACCTTTTTCCAAAGGGAGAGGGTGTAACACCCTCTCTCTGAGGAAGTCCTTTGTTCTGCCTTCCTGGGCCAAGCCTGGCTGGACCCCAGGAGGGCAGAAACCTGTCTGAGGGGTTGGCAGCAGCAGCAGCTGCAGTGAAACCCCGGGAAAGGCAGTTTGGCAGTACCCTGGTCTGTGCTAGAGACTCGGTGGATCATGGAATTGTCTCCCCAATGCCAGAATGGCATTGGGGTGACACTTCCATGATCTTAGACATGTTACATGGCCATGTTCAGAGTTACCATTGTGACGCTGCACATAGGTAGTGACCTATGTCCAGTGCACATGTGTAATGATGTCCCCGCACTCACAAAGTCCGGGGAATTTGCCCTGAATGATGTGGGGGCACCTTGGCTAGTGCCAGGGTGCCCACACACTAAGTAACTTAGCACCCAACCTTTACCAGGTAAAGGTTAGACATATAGGTGACTCATAAGTTACTTAAGTGCAGTGGTAAATGGCTGTGAAATAACGTGGACGTTATTTCACTCAGGCTGCAGTGGCAGGCCTGTGTAAGAATTGTCAGAGCTCCCTATGGGTGGCAAAAGAATTGCTGCAGCCCAGAGGGATCTCCTGGAACCCCAATACCCTGGGTACCTCAGTACCATATACTAGGGAATTATAAGGGTGTTCCAGTATGCCAATGTGAATTGGTGAAATTGGTCACTAGCCTGTTAGTGACAATTTAGAAAGCAGAGAGAGCATAACCACTGAGGTTCTGGTTAGCAGAGCCTCAGTGAGATAGTTAGGCATCACACAGGGAACACATCCATATAGGTCACACACTTATGAGCACTGGGGTCCTGGCTAGCAGGGTCCCAGTGACACATAACAAACATACTGAAACATAGGGTTTTCACTATGAGCACTGGGCCCTGGCTAGCAGGATCCCAGTGAGACAGTGAAAACACCCTGACATATACTCACAAACAGGCCAAAAGTGGGGGTAACAAGGCTAGAAAGAGGCTACTTTCTCACACAACCCCCCCCGTAAACGAAGGACAATAAGGCTAACCTTGGCCAGTTGAGACTTTATTGTCTAAGTGGTGATAAGTAGAGAGTAGCTCTGCAATAGATTGGTTACTCCCTTTATCATCCACTATATGGTTACGTCCCTGTGGGGATGTAAACCACCCTGTTTGAAGCTTTTTAGCTAAGCAACAATGTGAAGATATATTTTCAGAGTTTCTATCAGTAAGTTTTAGTTTAGAACAGTGGGAATTGTCCACTGGACCTATTTCTAGTGATGAGAATGCCAGACAGGGATGCTGTCTCAGTAAAGCCATAGCTGGGCAAAAACTTTGTCTATATGGCTGGAAGAGAGAACAGGGATGCTGTTTCTCTTGATTTGGAGCAGGGCAGGGTTGCTGTCCTATGAGCTTCACACTAGGGCAGGGTTGCTGTCCTAAGTGTTGTGAGGCAGTGCAGGGTTTCTGCACTAAAGTTTCTCTGGGAGGGTTGGAGGGATGCTCCATGTTAACTAAAATGGTGCTCTTTTTCTCGCCAATATTAGTTATCCCACAGAGAGGTACTTCCACCTCAGGGAGTACAGCTATGCCAGCTGATGATTCCCTTGGAACAGGTGCCACCCCAGGAGAGGTTTCTCCCACCACAGGAATGGTATCCTGAATGGCAGGGTGGTTAGGGGATACTGTGATACCCTTCTTACCTGTTGTTGGAGAGGGTTCAGGCCTTCTCTCCTTTGCTTTTTCATTTCAGTAAAGAGAGGGAACAATTCCTCAGGGATACCCAGCATGGCTGCATGGGTATAAAACTCTACATCAGCCCAACCTGAGGCCTCTAGGTCATTACCTAAGAGACAGTCTACAGGTAAGCTAGGTGATACTACCACCTGCTTAGGGCCAGTAACTCCACTCCAACTAATCTGAACTATAGCTAAGGGAAGAAACTTAGTGGAGTTATGGACATCAATAATCTTGTACTGTTGTCCAATGATGTGTTGTTCAGGGGCCACCAGGTTGTCAGTCACCAAAGTGATACTGGCACCTGTGTCCCTGTAGGCCCGGGCCTCAACACCATTTATTGAAACGGTCTGCCTGTACTTATCCATTGTAAGGGGACAAGCAGCCAGTGTGGCAAGGCCAATACCACTAGGTGTGACAGAAACTGTCTTGAGACTGACTACCCCAGTTTCTATGATAGACCCGTAAGTGAACCCAACTACACCCTTTTTTGACTGTTGCCAGCAGTCCCACCACTATTACCACTACTGCTAGGGGCACTAGAGCTTGATGTATTAGTGGTGGTAGGCTCAGGGGGTTTACCTGGACAGGACTTATCCCCTGGCCTATGGCCTCTGTTTTTACACACTAAGCACCAAGGATTTTTAATGTGTGCAGGTTGTGAAGAAGAAGATGAAGAATTTGTTTTATCCCCACCCCCTGAAGAGTGTTTAGGATTTAAAGAAGGATCTTTGGTTTTACCCTTATCCCCATGCTTATCCTGAGATTTCTCACCATCTTTCTTCTTGCCATCCTTGTCACCACCTGTATGAACTTTTCTGTTCACTCTTGTTCTGACCCATTTTTTTTCAAATATATTTTTATTAACTGTTTACTGTTTTACATATGTAGGTCTATTTACAGTAACATTTTGTCTTTATTGTACATTTCTACTAACTGAGCTGCATCTCTGTTTTGCCTTGCTTGCAATGTGTTTCACAATTACCTGTTCATTTCAATAATATTATAATATTTATACATCATTGTTTCCAGCTCTTAATCAGACCGTTTTTATGGTGTCAGTTCTTTCAGTGCCCCTTCTTACCTTTTGTATTTTGTGACCTTATAACAGACTTAACTCAACTTCAAACTGTAAATAAACTTATTGGCTTATGTGGGTGGAGCTGCTTAATTTCTAAAAGGGAGGATTGTCATTGCGTTTCTTGTTATCTAGGGGTGGCCTGTGTTCCGCTCCCCTCCCTCCTCTATCTTTGTAGTTATTGTGTCCTGTCCCCCCGTACTCTCTCTCTCTCCGCATCCGGCCTGGCAGGGCGCCTAGTATTCCTCCCGTCATGGTTACAGGGACCTTCCCCTACGATCATATCTGTTGGCCATTTCAGCTAGCTCATCCCACCCCCTCCGGTGCTATTGGTCTCTTCGTTAGGTCGTCCCAGTTTGTCACTAGGTTTTCCCACTCCGAGGCGATGGGGGTCTGGCGAACTCCCCTGGCCTCTTCGGCTTTAAGGACCTGCAGCTCAGCCCTGGACCATCTTGTGACATCGCTTCTCCATTCTGTCAGAGATGGGTGTGCGGAAGACTTCCAGCCCTTCGTAATCAGTCTTTTATATAGGGCTAGGGACAGGTCAAGGAAGCGACCCCCAACCCTGCTCCATTTGACGCCGGCTCTAAGGCCCAATAGACACATGGCGGGGGTTGGCCGGAGCTCCGTCCCGAACAGCTCCGTGAGGATTGCCATCATCGCGCCCCAGCCCCTCTGGAGCATCGTGCATCCCCACATCATATGATCAAAGTCGGCCTCACCGTCCCCACATCTGGGGCATGTCCTGGGCAACCCCCCATATATGCGGTGCAGCCGTTCAGGAGTGAGGTATGTTCTGTGTAGGTAGTTGTATTGGATGTATCTCAGCCTTGTGTTGCGTGTGATCATCCTAGGATAAGCTAGTGCTCTGGTCCACTCTGACTCAGACAGATCCCGCCCAACTGTCTTCACCCATTTTTCTCTTAGGGAATGCAGGGGGTCCACAGCTGCCTCTATTTGGGCCCGGTATATTTTTGCAATCAAGTGAGGTTCCTCTCCTGCTGTCAACAGGAGGTGCAACACCCCGTGGACAGTGGGTTCCGCGTTGATCGTGTCCCAATGATCTTTCAGGGTGTGCACCAGCCTTCTGAAGAGTAAAAATTGTCCTTGCGGCACTCCCCCCCCTGCTACATCAGCGAAGCTCCTCAACACCCCCTCCCTGAATAGCCCCCCACTGTCACCATCCCTGCTCTCATCCATGGTCCCAATCCCAGCCCCCTTCGCTCCCCCACTCCCAGGTCCAGAGCGACGGTTGCCAGCGGCAGAGCGGGAGAGTACGGTGGCCCCACCCCAGTCCTTTTCTCGCGCCGTTTCCAGCATTTCATCGCCACATTGCACATTATGTTGTCTCTTATGGGGGCAATCTTCCTGCCCGCCATACTTGCTGCTATCCGAGCTGTATCTATTACTCCGTGTGCGGTAGCCAGGTCCAGCCGTCCCCTGCCCGCCAGCCAGCCGGCCACCCATTGTAGCTGGGATGCCAAGTAATAAGCCTCGAAGTCAGGGGCACCCAGACCCCCCAGGTGTGTCGGTCTACAGGTGGTCGAGAGCGCCGTTCTCCTGCGACCCTCATCCCATATCAGCTCTCTGAGCAGAGCGTTCAGCTCTCGGAACCATGCAGAGGGGACCTGTAGGGGTAAGTTAGCAAAGTAGTAGAGGAGGCGTGGAAGCATAATCATTTTTGAGAGTGCCACTCTGGCCATTATTGTTAGTTTCAATGATCTCCAGAACCCCACCGAGGAGCGCAGGGATCTGAGTGTCCGGCCAAGATTGCAGTCTCTAAGGTCGCTCAATTCGTGAAATATTTGTATGCCCAGGTATTTAAAAGTCTGCAGGGCCCAGTTTACATCCGCTGGGCACGCATCAGGGTGCGCGCTGCCTGACAGCACGGGGAACACAAATGTTTTCCTCCGGTTAAGTCGGAGTCCGGATAAGCCTCCGAAGTCTTCCAGTATCCCCAGTGCCCACATGAGTCCTCTTGTCCCGTCCCTCAGGTAGAGAAGTATATCATCAGCATACAGAGAAACGATATTCTCAGTCGGACCCCAAGGGATTCCCTTGCCCATGCCTTCACACCGCAACTGCGATGCCAGGGGCTCAATTGCCAGGGCAAACAGCAGTGGGGATAAGGGGCAGCCCTGCCCAGTTCCCCGGTATACTGGGTATGCACTGGAAATCGTCCTTCCGGTCTTAACTCTTGCTAGTGGGGATGAGTATAACAAGTCCACCCATTTCACCCACTCCTCCCCCAACCCCATTTTAAGCATCACAGTCCTTAAGTAGTCCCACCTGATAGAGTCGAAGGCCTTCTCGAAGTCCACTGCGAGCAAGACCCCCGCTGGCGGCCTCAGGTCCTTGTGCATGTGCAAAACCGTAAAAACCCGTCTCAGGTTCAGGGAGGTATTACGGCCGGGGACAAAGCTGTTCTGGTCAGCATGCACTAGCTTGGTCATTAGGGGGAGCAGCCGAGCAGCCATGATCTTGCTAAGAATTTTGAAATCGCTGTTTAGCATTGATAAAAGCCTAAAGTCCGTCACCGAAGCTTCTCTGTCTTTTGTCTTGGGGAGTGGCACCACCAAAGCCTCCAGCAGTGTGCGCGGTAGCTCTCCATGTTGCAGTGCCTCCGCGTACATCTCTGTCAGTTGGGGAGCCAGCAGTGACCTGTATTTTTTATAAAAATCCATGGGGAGACCGTCTGTTCCTGGTGTCTTTCCAGGTGCTAACTGCGCTATGGCTTCGTTTACTTCCTCCACCGACACTGGTCTCCCCAGGCTGTCTCTCTCCTCTGCACTCATTGTTGGCAGTGGAGTTTGTTGTAAGTACCTATCAAAGGCCTCCGTTCGCAGTTCGCTGGGTTTCCCGTACAACTGTGTGTAGTATTCCCTGAATGCGTCATTTATGGGGCCCGGTCTGAGCCTGCGAGATCCCTCCCCATCTAGCACACATGTGATAGGCTCACCGTGCCCCCCTGGGCGGACCAGCCATGCCAGCAGTCTCCCCGATCTGCCCTCCTCCGCCTGCAGGGATGCTATGTATTTTTGCCTATCGTGGCACCTGAGCTCCTCTTCAATGCGGGAGTGTTCCCTGCGGGCACGGTTATATTCTTCATTCTCCTGAGCTGCCTTCCCCTGTCCCAACTCCCCCTCATGCATATCCTTCTCCAGGGCATTCAGTTCCTTTTCAAGTGTGCGCCTCACCCCCACCGACTGTCCCAAACAGAAGCCCCTCGTCACCACCTTGATTGTCTCCCACTCCAAGGCCCTAGAGGGGGTGGACCCACTGTTCATCCCAATATATTCTGCCAGGTGACAGTGTAGGGCCTCCCTGTACGCCTGGTCCTCAAGTGCTGAGGGGGACAGTCTCCATGACGGTATGGGGGTCTATCCTCCGACACCCTCATCGTTATTAGCAAGGGATTGTGGTCAGACAAGGTGCTGGCTAAATATTCTGAGCGTGTCATGTTATTTATCAGGCCTGCAGTGCAGACTACTCTGTCAATTCTAGTGTGCACCCGGTGGAGACCCGAGTAGTAAGAGTAATCTCTAGCAGTTGGGTGATGCACTTGCCAGACATCCGACAACCCCCACGTGTCCAACCACTCGCCTAACCTTTTGGCTGTTTTAATTGTCGCTGCCCCCTGTAGAGGCGGGGTGGACCTGTCCATATTTGTGTCTAGCACTGTGTTAAAATCCCCCCCTACTAATAGTTCTCCGGCGCATTGGCGTGTGAGGTGTCTTGATAGGCCCGACATGAAGGGTACCTGGTCTTGGTTGGGGGCATAAATGCAGCTCAAGACTATCGGTATACCATGTAGCCTCCCTTCTAATATCACGAATCTTCCCTCCCGGTCTATGTTGGAAGAGATCATTGTGAAGGGGACCCCCACTCTGATCCATACTAATACACCTCTTGCGTAGGCTGAGTATTCCGATGCAAACACCTGCCCCCTCCACCTGCGTCTTAGCTTCTCTCCCTCTCCAGACGCCAAGTGAGTCTCCTGCAGTAGTGCCACCTGTACACCCCTTCTTTTTAAAGAGGAGAGTATTTTGTGCCTTTTAGCTGGTGTGCCCATCCCCCTAACGTTCCAGGTCAAGAGATTGTAATCTGCCATTTCATGATATTAGTCTGGTGACATTGTCCCCGGCTCTCCCAAGCCTCGGAGTTGTTTTTCCACATATTCATGTCTTTGCCACAATCTAATTCTGCCACCCACTTTGCCATATTAACTTGTAACTGTGTATCCCAACTCCCGATCCCCAGGGCGCCTCTAAACCTGTAGGTTGCCCAGCAAATTGTGCAACAGTGCAACTTGTTCAATCTCTTATCAGCAGTACTCGCCATTTTGTTAGATAGGCGAGGTTCTGGTCCGGGGGGTGGCCAAGTCCGGAGGGGCCGCTAGTTCCCATGATATGCCTTGTCTCCGGTACCTTCTGCAGGTCCAGGCTAGCCAAGTTCGTCAGCTGTTTGTGGGGTCACCTTCGGAGCTCGGGCTGAATGTTCCAGGTCTCCTGCAGAGGACACCAGCGTGTCGTCCGTTTCATCCCCAGAACCTTCCTGGGGGGACGCCTCACCACCCATGCGTGCCGCTGCTTCCAGTGCTTCTTTCCTTCCTTTCTCTTTCTGTATTTGCGTAGGCGCCAGCCGTCTACGGTCTCTGGACTTCCTTCCCTTCAGAGCTCGGCGGGCCCTGCCCCCAGTCGCGCCCTCTCCCGTGGACCCTCCCGCCTGGGAGCTATGTGACTCCAGCCATTCCCACGCCTCCTCAGGGGATTGGAGGAACGTTGTCTTCCCTTCCAGCATCACCCTTAATCTGGCTGGGTAGAGTAGCGAGTACTGGATTCCTTCTTCCCTTAGGGCTCTTTTGACTGTCAGAAACGAAGCTCGCTTATTTTGTACCTCCAGGGTGAAGTCCGGGAATAGTGTCACCTCCACGTTTGCGACTTTGAATTGGCCTGATTCCCTGGCCCTCTGCAGGAGGGTGTCCCTGTCTCTGTAGTGTAACAGTTTAGCTATCACGGCCCGGGGGGCCTGCCCGGAGCAAGGGGTCTCGCCGGCACCCGGTGCGCCCGCTCCAGCGTGTAGAAAGGAGTCAGGCGCCCGGGCGCCACTGTCGTACTGAACCACTTCTCCAGGAATTCAACAATGTTCGCCCCCTCGGCCCCCTTCGGGAGGCCCATCACGCGGACATTGTTCCTTCTGTTCCTCCCCTCCGCGTCTTCAGCTCTCTTTTCGAGGCGCGTCACTCTGTCAACCAGGGAGGTCACTTTGGCCGCCAGGTCTTTCTGTTTTGGTGCAATGTCCGCCAGTGCGGTTTCTGTCTCTTTGACTCTGTCTACCAGTTTGTGGTGGTCCGCTCTCAGTAGGCTCACCTCAACCGCGACCTGGCTGATCTCCCGCTGCAACGTTGCTTTTGTGTCCTCAATCGCTCCGAGTATTTTATCTAGAGTATCCTGGACTTTGACCTGCGTGTGGTCCTGTGTGCCCGGCTCCCCGCTCTCCGCCGGAGCCGCCGTGTCCATGATTCTGGTCTTGTGGCGGCTCTTGGGGGACATCAGACTGGCAGCGGGCTGCGCCCCAGGGGTCCTGGCAGCGGCCCCAGCGGTGTCTATAGTTCCTCTCCGGGACGTCACTCCCCACTCACCATTGGCCGCACCTTTGTTCCCGGTTGATCCTCAGCTGGATCCCTGCACCCTATCAGGACCTGCTGTTTTCGGGCCGTGGCGCCGGGGGCTCCGCGCCGACACTTTCTGTTTAGCAGCTAGTCTCTTCAGCTCCGGGCTCTATAGTACGTCGTAGGCTCGCGGCTGGCACCCTTCTTCGTGGCTCCGTTTTGCCTCCCACTTGCTTTCCTTGTTGCACCAAAGACACTTCTGGGCACCCTAAGTCACCCCTCTGGGGCTATTCCCCTTGGACTGTTCCCAGTCCTACTCGTTTAGGGGTCTCCGGCTCTCCAGGACGCCCGGGGGAGTCCGCCATTCCATCTACTGGGCATTCCGAGCACCGCTCACCCCCGGGGCGCGATCCACCACTCGCCGGTTCCACCGACTGATCCTTTTGCCCCGCTGGCTTGCTCCTGTCAGTTAGATCCACCTGCCCCGGACTCCAATACAGCACCCAGGGGTCTCAGGTCGGTGCGGATCCGGGCCGCTCCACTCCGGCACCCAACTCCAAAGGACCATCAGTCCCGCTACAGTCTCACCAGAGTCTACAGGGGTTCACCAGGGTACATTTTCCTCTACTCACTCCGCTTCTTCCGTGTTTGCCAGGGCCCAGAGCTCCACCTCCAATCAAACAGCCTTGCGGTTTGCTCCCGGGACGCACCGTCACCCCGGCGTCGCGTTGCTCCGACTCTCTCTCTCGGCCTCGCGCCGTCCCCAATCCTTTCAGGGGGGCCACGCCCGTGTCCAAGAATAACACCACAGAACGTGTCTACAGTTGGGCAATCGGGCCCCAACCGGCAACTCCGCCGCAGCGGGGGGACTCCTCTGGCGTCCCCCGCTGTCCTCAGGCCGACCGCCCTCGAGTCGCCTCGGTCCGCAGCCACACCCGGGGCCACAACCTCGATCGCGGGCCGGCTCCCGTATTCTCCTGGGGCCGCCCGCCTCCAGGAGCGCTGCCTCGCTGCACCCCGACTGGGCACAACCACTCTCGGGCCCCTTCCGGCACTTCCGCAGCCGCGGGGGGACTCGTCCGGGGTCCCCCGCCACCCGCTCCGTCTGCCCTCACGCCATGTCGGATCGCGTTCCGATGCGAGGCCTCCGGCCCCCGAGCTCGCCAACGGGCCGATTTCACCCCCCGGCACTCTCCGGGTCGCCGCGTGGGCCCACACTCGCTCGGCCACTTCCTCCGGCTCAGCCCCTCCGCTCGGACCTCGACAGGCCCGGAGAAGGTGCGCTTTCGAACGTTTTCTCGACGGCCCCTCCGGAGCGAGAAATCCAGGCGTGCGCCATCTCCGGGTCCTTGGCCACGCCCCCTTGTTCTGACCCATTTGTCTGCCTTCTTTCCCAATTCTTGGGGAGAGGTCAGATCTGAGTCCACTAGATATTGGTGTAACAAATCAGACACACAGTTATTCAGAATATGCTCTTTCAGGATCAGATTATACAGGCTTTCATAGTCAGGAACTTTACTGCCATGTAACCACCCCTACAAGGCCTTCACTGAATGGTCAACAAAGTCTACCCAGTCTTGTGAAGACTCTTTTCTGGTTTCTCTGAACTTAATCCTGTATTGTTCAGTGGTTAAGCCAAATCCATCCAAGAGTGCATTCTTTAAAACTGTAAAATTATTGGCATCACTTTCCTTCACAGTAAGGAGCCTATATCTACCCTTTCCACTGAAAGATAGCCATAGGATAGCAGCCCACTGCCTTTGAGGGACCCCCTGTACAACACAGGCCCTCTCAAGTGCAGCAAACCACTTGTTAATGTCATCCCCCTCCTTGTAAGGGGGAACTATCTTATGCAGATTCCTAGAATCATGCTCTTTCACAGGATTACTATCTGTAATACTGCTGCTGCCACCATGGGGTCCTAACCCCATCTCTGTCTTTCTTTTTCTAAGTCTAAAGATTCCCTGTCTAGAGCCAGCTGTTGCTATTTAAGCTTCAGCCTGGACTCTTCCACTCTCAATCTATTGAGCTCCCTTTCTAACATTCTGTCATCAGGGTGGGTGGGTTGGGCATGCTTTGACACAGAAGAATGATGTGAATGAACAGGAGGTGAATTGTCCCTAACAGTTGGCACTCTAACAACCTGGCCTGCAGGAATGACATCCCTACTGTGATGAGAGCTCACATTAGTACCAGTTATGCTAGGTGGTCTGCTAAGGGGCAGGTTGGGAAGGATACCATCTAACATTCTTACTGGGGGTGCCCCAGAATCAGAGTGTGAACCATCTCCTAACTTCTCAACTGATGTGCCAGCTAAGGCCTTATCATTCTCAATGAGCATGTTATTTAACAATTCTCTAGAGGGATTCTTCCCTACCCCTAAACCTCTATCAATGCAGAGACTCCTCAACCCATTCCAGCTAAGGTTATCATAAGCAGAGCTGACCAGATGCACAGTAGGACCTGTACCAGACATGATAGAAAAGGTTTAGGGACAGACAAAAGAAAGAAAAAGTTTCAGGACTTTTTAAGGAAACAGAAAAAAAACTTTTTCAACTTTTTAGAACTTTTTGAAAGTTTAGAGGTACTTTTCAGCACTTAGCAAATAGAGTAAGAGAAGAAAAGCAAAAGTTTTTGGTTAGGTGTACATACACTGAACTTGTTTTGTATATTATTCTCTTATGAAAAGTACACAATGACAAAGTGGTAAGTAGTTGCAAGTACTTATCCCACTGCTGCACAACCAATGTAGGAGGCTGGCCTGGCTTGTAGTGGGTACCAAGGGGTACTTATACTCTGTACAAGGTCCAGTTATACCTTATTAGCATAGAAGAGGTGTTTCTAGCAGCTTAGGCTGTTAGAAGGTAGCTATAGCAGAGCAGCTTAGGCTGAACTAGGAGACATGCAAAGCTCCTACTATACCACTGGTGTCATATGCACAATATCATAAGAAAACACAATACACAGATATACTAAAAATAAAGGTACTTTATTTTTATGGCAATATGCCAAAAGTATCTCAGTGAGTACCCTCAGTATGAGGATGCCAAATATACACAAGATATATGTACACAATACCAAAAATATGCAGTAATAGCAAAATGAAGTAATGCAAGCAATGTAAAGTTACAGTAGATTGCAATAGGAGCACATGGGTATAGGGGCAACACATACCATATACTCCAAAAGTGGAATGCGAACCACGAATGGACCCCAAACCTATGTGAGCTTGTAGAGGGTCGCTGGGACTGTAAGAAAACAGTGAGGGTTAGAAAAATAGCCCAACCCAAGACCCTGAAAAGTAGGTGTAAAGTGCACCTATATTCCCCAGAGAGCCCCGAAGTCGTGATAGGGGAATTCTGCAAGGAAGACCAACACCAGCAATGCAACCAAAGTGGATTTCCAGACGAGAGTACCTGTGGAACAAGGGGACCAAGTCCAAGAGTCGCAACAAAGTCGAGATTGGGCGGATGCCCAGGATATGCCAGCTGAGGGTGCAAAGAATCTGCCACCGGATGGTAGAAGCTGTGGATTCTGCAAGAACAAAGAGGGCTAGAAACTTCCCCTTTGGAGGATGGATGTCCCACGTCGTGAAGAAGCTTGCAGAGGTGTTCCCACGCAGAACGACCGCAAACAAGCCTTGCTAGCTGCAAGGGTCGCGGTTAGGGTTTTTGGATGCTGCTGTGGCCCAGGAGGGACCAGGATGTCGCCACTTGGATGAGGAGACAGAGGGGGCGCCCAGCAAGTCAGGGAGCCCTCACAGTAGCAGGCAGCACCCGCAGAAGTGCCGGAACAGGCACTACAAAGAGGAGTGAACGGGAGCTCACCCGAAGTCACAAAAGGAGATCCCACGACGCTGGAGGACAACTCAGGAGGTTGTGCACTGCAGGTTAGAGTGTCAGGGACCCAGGCTTGGCTGTGCACAAAGGAAATCCGGGAAGAGTGCACAGGAGCCGGAGCAGCTGCAAATCACACGGTACCCAGCAATGCAGTCTAGCGTGGGGAGGCAAGGACTTACCTCCACCAAACTTGGACTGAAGAGTAACTGGACTGTGGGAGTCACTTGGACAGAGTTGCTGAGTTCCAGGGACCACGCTCGTTGTGCTGAGAGGGGACACAGAGGACCGGTGATGCAGTCTTTTGTTGCCTGCGGTTGCAGGGGGAAGAATCCGTTGACCCACGGGAGATTTCTTCAGAGCTCCTAGTGCAGAGAGGAGGCAGGCTACTCCCACAGCATGCACTACCAGGAAAACAGTCGAGAAGGCGGCAGGATCAGCGATCTAAGGTTGCAGTAGTCGTCTTTGCTACTTTGTTGCGGTTTTGCAGGCTTCCTGAGCAGTCAGCGGTCGATCCTTTGGCAGAAGGTGAAGAGAGAGATGCAGAGGAACTCCGATGAGCACTTGCATTCGTTATCTAAAGAATTCCCCAAAGCAGAAACCCTAAATAGCCAGAAAAGGAGGTTTGGCTACCTAGGAAGGAGGATAGGCTAGCAACACGGGTAAGAGCCTATCAGGAGGAGTCTCTGATGTCACCTGCTGGCACTGGCCACTCAGAGCAGTCCAGTGTGCCAGCAGCACCTCTGTTTCCAAGATGGCAGAGGTCTGGAGCACACTGGAGGAGCTCTGGGCAACTCCCCTGGGAGGTGCAGGTCAGGGGAGTGGTCACTCCCCTTTCCTTTGTCCAGTTTTGCGCCAGAGCAGGGCTGGGGGATCCCTGAACTGGTGTAGACTGGCTTATGCAGAGATGGGCACCATCTGTGCCCATCCAAGCATTTCCAGAGGCTGGGGGAGGCTACTCCTCCCCAGCCCTGACACCTTTTTCCAAAGGGGGAGGGTGTAACACCCTCTCTCTGAGGAAGTCCTTTGTTCTGCCTTCCTAGGCCAAGCCTGGCTGGACCCCAGGAGGGCAGAAACCTGTCTGAGGGGTTGGCAGCAGCAGCAGCTGCAGTGAAACCCCGGGAAAGGCAGTTTGGCAGTACCCGGGTCTGTGCTAGAGACTCGGGGGATCATGGAATTGTCTCCCCAATTCCAGAATGGCATTGGGGTGACAATTCCATGATCTTAGACATGTTACATGGCCATGTTCAGAGTTACCATTGTGACGCTGTACATAGGTAGTGACCTATGTCCAGTGCACGCGTGTAATGGTGTCCCCGCACTCACAAAGTCCGGGGAACTTGCCCTGAGCGATGTGGGGGCACCTTGGCTAGTGCCAGGGTGCCCACACACTAAGTAATCAGGTAAAGGTTAGACATATAGGTGACTTATCAGTTACTGAAGTGCAGTGGTAAATGGCTGTGAAATAACGTGGACGTTATTTCACTCAGGCTGCAGTGGCAAGCCTGTGTAAGAATTGTCAGAGCTCCCTATGGGTGGCAAAAGAAATGCTGCAGCCCAGAGGGATCTCCTGGAACCCCAATACCCTGGGTACCTCAGTACCATATACTAGGGAATTATAAGGGTGTTCCAGAATGCCAATGTGAATTGGTGAAATTGGTCACTAGCCTGTTAGTGACAATTTAGAAAGCAGAGAGAGCATAACCACTGAGGTTCTGGTTAGCAGAGCCTCAGTGAGACAGTTAGGCATCACACAGGGAACACATACATATAGGTCACAAACCTATGAGCACTGGGGTCCTGGCTAGCAGGGTCCCAGTGACACATAACAAACATACTGAAACATAGGGTTTTCACTATGAGCACTGGGCCCTGGCTAGCAGGATCCCAGTGAGACAGTGAAAACACCTTGACATATACTCACAAACAGGCCAAAAGTGGGGGTAACAAGGCTAGAAAGAGGCTACTTTCTCACAGTCCCTTGTACATTGGTATCCCTTCACCCAGGGCCTGTAAATTAAATGCTCCCAGTTGCCTTCAGCGCTGCTTGCACCACCCACAGAAGTAGCCTTGCAAACCTGTCTCAGGCCTGCTAGCGCAGGGCCTGCATTTGCAGTTTCTGCCACAGGTGCCTGGCATCTAAGTTTACTTGCCAAGCCTAGAACTTCCCTTTTACTACATGTAAGTCACCCCTAAGATATGCCCTAGCTAGCCCTATGGGAAGGGTGCTATGTATGTAGAAAGCAGGACATGTGCCTTGTTGCTTGACCTGTCCTGGTAGTGACATGTTTGGTATGGTTGTAATGGTAGTGAAACTGGTGTTGGTGGATTTTTTATAACCATTACAGAAATGCCACTTCTAGAAAGTGAGCATTTCTCTGTGCTTATGACTCTGGTGTTTTGCAGCTTGACTCCAATCCACCTCTAGGCAGAGTGACAGTTTGGGCTTTGTCCATACTTTTCAGACCACCTGTACACATACAGGGTGGAGGTGTCACAGAGGTGCATCTACATTTTGAAGGGTTTTCCTGGGCTGAGAGAAGGGGAGGTGGGGCATACTTGCACCTGTAAAGGCTGTGCCTTGGCCTCAAACAAAGTGCTTGTTTACCCGCCGTCTGATGTCTGGAGCCTGTGCTGGAGGAGAGATGGGACACTCCTGGAACCAGTTATAACTGGTTGGAACCTCATCTTCCCCTCTTTGTTAAACCTTGTGCAAAATTGAGCATAAGTACAGGGATTTTTCCCCATGAAAAAGAGACACAGAAACACTTCCTATTACACTTGTAACTGGATATAGAATGCTGCTGGAGGGACTCACCAGGAACCGCATTGGACTGCTGCTGCTGTGTTGACCTGTGACCTGTGACCTGCTGGGTCACCTGGAGGACTTACCACTGTCTGCATCCTCTTTCTGCTGGTCTGTTGCTAGGCCCTGCCGTCCTGTACTCCACTTTTGTGTCCCCAGGTGCTGGGTGTTGCGGCCCCTGACCCCTGCAATTGCCTTTTGTAGCGCATGAGGAGTGCTTCCTTTTTATGACATTACGCCAGGAAAAGCACTTTCTTTGTATGAATATAGTGCCTGCAGAAGAGCTCTACTTGATGTCTTCAGAGCACCATGTTTTGAAGTGCCCCCAGCACTTGGAGAGCATTTGTCGTGCTTTCTGTGTCGCAAAGGGATGATAATCACTGCAGCAACCCGGGCACTCGGAAATCCTCGAGCGCGTCCAAAGCACGCTTTGTCCCTTGCCCCTGGGGCACAGTCAAGTGGGAAATGGAGTGAGTGCGCTCCTAAAGGGGCCCCTGGGGTGAAGCGCACATCAGGAAGCGCCCTTGGGGCACCAGCTGGCATCCACCTTTGGCCGAGATCACTGCCGTGGCCCAGAGGAACTTGCACATCACGTCGGTGTGGGCATGTCATCTGGTGGGAGGCTCCCCGTGCCACCGGCCCCTTCGCTTGTTGTGTCATGGGCCTCTGTTATTGCTGGGCCCCGCTGGATTACTAAGGCTCACCAGTGAAAAGCCTCATCGGAGGCCTCCCCCACCGCTCCCTGCTGAGCTCCCAACAGGTATTGAGGACAAGTGGCAGGCTGGGGTGGTGACCCTCGACGGAGGTCCCCGGCACTGCCAGAATTAAGCCCATAATATCGCAGGTTGGAAACCAGAGTAGAAGGGCTCCACGTTTACATTCAAAAAACCACAGCCGGACGACGATCCCTCACCTACATCGCAGCAAAGAGCTGGAACAACCTGCCCATATACGTCAGACAAAGCCCATCGCTCACCATCTTCAGGGAGAACCTCAAGACGTGGCTCTTCGGATGAAGCTCTGCCCCCCCCCCCACTGTAGGATGTTGGCCTGCCTTATAGTGGGTACCTGATGGTGCTTACACCTTGTGCCAGGTCCAGTTAACCCTTATTAGTAGATTAGTAGTGTTCTAGCAGCTTAGTCTGATAGAGGTAGCTATAGCAGAGCAGCTTAGGCTGAACTAGGAGACATGCAAACCTCCTACTATACCACTTATATCATATAGGTACGATATCATAAGAAAGACAATTAAGAGTTACTAAAAATAAAAGTACTTTATATTAGTTACAATGTGCCAGAAATATCTCAGAGGATACACTTCCTTAGGAGGTAAGTAAAATACACAAAATATACACACAAACCAAAATCAGGTAAGTAAACAGTTATAAAAGTGGTGCAAACACTGTAGAATACAATAGGATGCAATAGGCATGGGGGCAACACAAACCATATACTAAGAAAGTGGAATGCGGACCACTTAGGGACCCTAGGCCTAGTGTACTGTGTAGAGGGTCACTGGGAGTGTAAGAAAACACTAAGGGTGTCCAAGATACCCTAAAAAGTAGGAGTAAAGTTACCCTACTTCCCCAGAAACACACTAAAGTCGTGA
Organism: Pleurodeles waltl; assembly: GCF_031143425.1. NCBI lineage: Eukaryota > Metazoa > Chordata > Amphibia > Caudata > Salamandridae > Pleurodeles > Pleurodeles waltl. Next base: position 337,595,166 of record NC_090444.1, on the reverse strand, counting down.
TAGGAGATTCTGAAAAGACCAAAACTGGCTGTAAAGCACTGAAGATGGATTCCGTGACCTGAGGATCTCTAAAGGAAGGGGACCAAGTCCAAGAGTCGAGAAAGTGTCAAGGGGGGGCAGGAGCCCCCTTAACCCCGGATGAAGGTGCAAAATGGCTGCCTCCAGGTGGAAGAAACTGAAGATTCTGCAACAACTGAAGATGCCAGGAACTTCTCCTTTACACAGAAGATGTCCCACGGAATGCTGGAGGATGCAGAGTTATTTCTATGCAGAAAGACCACAAACAAGCCTTGCTAGCTACAAAGGTTGCAGTTGAAGAAAAAGAGTGCTGCCCGGGCCCAGGAAAAACCAGGAGGTCGCCACTTGGAAGAGGAGACAGAGGGGGCCATCAGCAACACAGAGAGCCCATGCACAAGAAGGCAGCACCCACAGAAGTACTTGAACACAGGTTCAAGAAAACTGAGCACGGCCGTCGTCTCAACACTACAAAGGAGGGTCCCATGAAGCCGGTGGTCAGCTCAGTGAGTTGAGCAATGCAGGACGGAGTGCTGGGGACCTGGGCTGTGCTGTTCACGAAGGATTCTTTGCAAAAGTGCACAGAGGCCCTAGCAGCTGCAGTTTATGCAGTACAATAGGATTACTGTCTGGCGTGGGGAGGCAAGGACTTACCTCCACCAAATTTGGATAGATGGACCATTGGACTGTCAGGGTCACTTAGATGCAGCTTCTGTGTTCCAGGGACCACACTCGTCATGATGAGAGAGGACCCAGAGGACCGGTGAAGCAGAAGTTTGGTGCCTGCGTTAGCAGGGGGAAGATTCTGTCGACCCACAGGAGATTTCTTCTTGACTTCCAGTGCAGGGTGAAGGCAGACGGCCCCCAGAGCACGCACCACCAGGAAACAGTCAAGAAAGCCGTCAGGATTAGGCGCTACAATGTCGCTGGTAGTCTTCTTGCTACTTTGTTTCAGTTTTGCAGGTGTCCTGGAGCAGTCAGCGGTCGATCCCTGGCAGAAGTCAAAGAGGGAGATGCAGAGGAACTCTGGTGAGCTCTTGCATGCGTTATCTGAGGAAAAGCCCACAGGAGAGACCCTAAATAGCCCTCGGAGGAGGATTGGCCACCTAGTTAGGTAAGCACCTATCAGGAGGGGTCTCTGATGTCACCTACAGACACTGGCCACTCAGAGGTCTGGGACACCCTGGAGGAGCTCTGGGAACCACCCCTGGGGTGGTGATGGACAGGGGAGTGGCCAGGCCCCTTTCCTTTGTCCAGTTTTCATGCCAGAGCAGGGCTGGGGGTTCCCTGAACCGGTGTAGACTGGTTTATGCAAGGAGGGCTACTCCTCTCAGGCCCTTAACACCTATTTCCAAAGGGAGAGGGTGTAGCACCCTTTCTCTGAGGAAATCCTTTGTTCTGCCTTCCTGGGACTTTGCTGCACAGACCCCAGGAGGGCAGAAGCCTGTCTGTGGGTTGTCAGCAGCAGTAGCTGCAGTGAAAACCCCAGGGAGCTGGTTTGGCAGTACCCGGGGTCCATGCTGGAGCCCCGGAGATGCATGAGATTGGCACCCCAATACCAGATTTGGCATAGGGAGACAATTCCATGAACTTAGACATGTTACATGGCCATATTCGGAGTTACCATTGTGAAGCTACATATAGGTATTGACCTATATGTAGTGCACGCGTGTAACGGTGTCCCGGCACTCACCAAGTCAGGGGAAATTGCCCTGAACTATGTGGGGGCACCTTGGCTAGTGCCAGGATGCCCTCAAACTTAGTAACTTTGCACCTAACCTTCACCAAGTGAGGGTTAGACATATAGGTGACTTATAAGTTACTTAAGTGCAGTGTAAAATGGCTGTGAAATAACGTGGGTGTTATTTCACTCAGGCTGCAGTGGTAGTCCTGTGTAAGAATTGTCTGAGCTCCCTATGGGTGGCAAAAGAAATGCTGCAGCTGATAGGGATCTCCTGGAACCCCAATACCTTCAGTACCTAGGTACCATATACTAGGGAATTATAAGGGCGTTCCAGTGTGCCAATTAGAATTGATGAAAATGGTCACTAGCCTATAGTGACAATTTTAAAGGCAGAGAGAGCATAAGCACTGAGATTCTGATTAGCAAAGCCTCAGTGACACAGTTAGGCACCACACAGGGAACACATTCAGGCCACAAACTATGACCAGTGGGGTTCTGGCTAGCAGGGTCACCAGTGAGACATATAAAACACAATGACACATAGGGTTTTCACCATGAGCACTGGAGTCCTGGCTAGCAGGATCCCAGTGAGACAGTAAAAACATCCTGACATATACTCACAAACAGGCCAAAAGTAGGGATAACAATGCTAGAAAGGCTACCTTCCAGCACCCACCCCCAGCGCCTTGAGACCCTCACGGTTGAGTAGCTGAGCTTTTCAAAAACTGATTGATTGATTGGGACATGGACGTCCCTATTTTGCCCACGCTGTTTACAGGTACTATGGTATTTAAGGCTTTTATGCTTCTCAGGGTTATGATGACTATGCATTATTGTAGAAATGTTTCTATGACCCATGCATTGAGACTAATATGTTTCTTTGACTTGCCATATGTGTTCTAATGTTCCTGTTATGGGCATTTATGCTAACATGTTTTCATGACTTGCCATATGTTTTCTGAAGTTCCTGGTGTGGGCATTTATGAGGATCTTATGACGTGCATTATTGTAGTAATGGTTTTCCTGACTACTGTCTACTGCCGATGTTGCAGAATAATAAGTAACCTGTGTGTAATATGTGACTGCTGCCGGTTTTCACAGAGTAATAGTAATGTGTAAGGTGCTGACAGCTGTTAGGGTAGCAGGGTATTACTGACATGTTGTGTTTGGTCTAATAAACTTGTGTACAATACAGTTTATTTTTATGTAACTTAGGCCATCATTACAACCCTGGCGGTAAATGCCGCCTACCACCGTGCTCACAGCCACCAACATACCATGACCACGGCGGTATTCCGCTACGGGTATTATGATGCACACTGAGAAAACCGCAACCATACAGACACCCACACAAGTCTGCCACACCAAAAGTCAGTGATCAACTGACAATAGCAAAACCCACACCGTTACGGCATCCAAGAACACAGGATAACATCAGGAAGAGGTGGAATGACCTACGGGGGGAGGTGCGGTTCGTGATTGCAAGACACCAGGTAGCTGTGGACCCCCATCTCCTCCCCCACAACTAACAGCATGGGAGGAGCAAGTCTTGGCAATAATGCATCCCGAGGGCCTCACAGGAGTAGCAGGAAAACTGGTCACATCTTTACTACTTTATGCCCCTCACCCTGCCTGCATGCCATCACAAACTCCTACCCCTACCTTTACCCCCATCATTCCACCACCTTACACATACTCCACCATCACAACCCACCCATCCCAGTACCAAGCCCTGCATGTAACACCAATACATGGACCCCCAACAAAGACCTGCATGGACACCCATCACCACATCATGCCCAGTAGAGAGACTCACCCAGCCCACAACATCACCACTCCCACAAGGCCAAGTTGACAGGGAAATAACAATCATACAGGGAAACACACCCATGCGCAAGATGGCTCACGCAGATACACTAACACTGCATTTACATCCCCACAGGACCCATACTCAACATCACAGGAGAGGAGGTGCCAGCTACATCCAGTGCCTCCCTGAAGAGGCCAGCAGTGACGACAGCAGTTCTGCTCACCTGGATCAGGATGACCAACCTGGCCCATCCGGGACCTCTGAACAGTTGGTTTCCCTGCCACAGTCCCAACCCACCACAGAGCCTTCCCCCTCAGGAAACACCAGCACAGCACCCACCCAGTGGGCCCATGCCACTGTCCCCAGGACACGTCAACCAGCAGTGTGTCCACCACTGCAGGGACCCTAGGCAACCCCACAAACACAGGACGATCAGGGACCTGGGGTCAGTGGCAGTGGGCACACAGTTCAGGGGACAGAGGCACAGGACAACAGGGAAGTTGGGAGGACTGCTGTGCGACAGGGGGAGGACAGGCCCAGGGAATCCACTTTCCACGAGGCACTCTCCAACATCCTAGGAGCACACCAGCGTTCCCAGGAGACAATGGGCCAGATACTGGCCACGTTGCAGGAGACCCAGCAGCTGCAGGAGGGACAGTGCCTGGGGAGCAGGGAGGACCTCAAAAACATCTACACCATCCTGGTCACCATTGCAGGGGTGCTGGCTGACATGGGTAACACCATGAGGGAGGCAGTGGCACACCAACGGGCTCCTGACACTAGCCAAACCGAAGAACAGCCCTCCACCTCTGCCAGCGCTAGTAGACAGAAGGCCCCGCCACAGGAACATCCAGGCAGAAGCCAAAGAACATTGCCAAGACCTCTGCCAGGAAACAAGAGTCTTCTGATTGTCACCCTTCTGTCCCACTCTGTCACACTGTCCACTTTGAACTGCCATGACTCCCATTCCTATGCCCCATTGGACAATGCACCTGTGATACCAAGAGACTGCACTCTACCCTGGACTTTCCTCCACCATCAGCCCAGCCCATTGCACATCCCACTCTACTTATGAGCACGTAAATAAACCCTTGGAACAAATACTAATCTGGAGTCTGTCGAGTGATTCAAATATGTATTAGTTCAACATTACCAAAGATTTGCAAGTCAAATGTACAGTGAAATATACTTTGGAATGACCTTAGGTGGGCCGCAGTACACATAGCAGAATCCAGAGTGGGGCACAGAGATCTGAAAATAGAGATGCCAAAGGGTACAGTCAGTGGCCATAGCCATAGGGAAACAGGCTGCCATGTACAATGTCCAACAGAAAACTGAAAAGTAAAGTGAAGTTACAGTGTCTTACCTGCGTGTCACTGGAAATTCTGCTTAATTATATTGCTTCTGTTGTCAACATTTTCTTCCTCTGCCTCCTCATCCTCACTGTCCACAGGCTCCACAGCTGCCAGAAGACCATCTCCAGGCACATCCTCCTGCAGAAAAGGCACCTGGCGTCTTAAGGCCAGGTTGTGCAACATGCAACATGCAACAATAACCTGGCACATCTTCTTGGGTGAGTAGTACAGGGATCCACCTGTCAGATGGAGGCAGCGGAACCTGGCCTTCAGGAGGCCGAAGTTCTTTTCCATAATCCTCCTTGTACGCCCATGTGGCTCATTGTAACGTTCCTCTGCCCTTGTCCTGACATTCCTTACTGGGTCAGTAGCCATGAGAGGTTGGGGTAAACAGAGTCACTTGCAAATATCGAGGGACAACTGTTAGACACACACTAACCCTTAGGGACAACCCCATACCCAGGCACCTACTTGTACTGTGTGGGGACCTTGAGCTCACCTATTAGCCACACCCGATGCCTCTGGAGTTGGCCCATCACATATGGGATGCTGCTATTCCTCAAGATAAAGGCGTCATGCACAGAGCCAGGATATTTGGCATTCACATGGGAGATGTACTGGTCCAACAAACACACCATCTGCACATTCATATAGTGATAGCTTTTTCTATACCTGTAAACTTGTTCATTTCTCTGGGGGGGGGGACAAATGCCACATGTGTACCATCAATGGCACCAATGATGTTGGGGATATGTCCCAGGGCATAAAAGTCAGATTTCACTGTGGCCAAATCCTCCACCTGGGGGAATATGATGTAGCTGCGCATGTGTTTCAGCAGGGCTGACAACACTGTGGTCAACACGTTAGAAAACATTGGCTGAGACATCCCTGCTGCCATGGCCACTGTTGTCTGGAAGGAACCACTTGCCAGGAACTGGAGCACTGACAGGACCTGCACGAGAGGGGGGATACATGTGGGTTGGCAGATAGCTGACATCAGGTCTGGCTCCAATTGGGCACACAGTTCTTGGATTGTGGCATGATCAAGTCTGTAGGTTATGATAATGTGTCTGTCCTCTATTGTCGCAAGGTCCACCAGGGGTCTGTACACCGGAGGATGCCGCCATCTCGTATTCAGCCTCACCGGTTGAAGCCTATGGAAGACAACGGTGAGCAGAGGGTCATATTCACACACTATAGCACCAATGATGAATATTTTGCTTTACAGAACCAGTATGTGAATCCGACAATCTGTTCCTGTGCCAATGTCTGCTGTGATGCAGTTAGGTGCCATGTCATGTGCCCCCATGAAATGGCAGCTGCCTGACCTGTGAGGAGGGACAAGTGGAAGTGAGGTGCTGGCGTTGTGTGCCATCGCGGTAGGTGGTCGAAGGCCGCCGCGCAACTTCGCATTGGTTATCATTAGGCCCTATGGGTTCCAGGAGCCAATGGCGATCTACGCCAGCGGTGACGGTATACTCCGCTGCGGACGCAACCGCCATTTAGATCTGTTCACTCACTTGCTACCTGACCTTCAACAGGAGAGGACCGACACTGCAAGTGCGGCTGTGACCTGTGTCTGGAAGCGACAATGGCTCATGTGTCTGGGGAGAGGGCCCCTGCCTTCACTGCGGACGAGTTGGAGAAACTGGTGGATGGGATCCTACCCCAATACACGTTACTCTATGGTCCTCCAGACAAACAGGTGAGTACACTGTGAGCATGATGCGTGGGCCATGAATGTATGGAGTGCTGTTTGTGTAAGCCACATGTAGGGGGGGCAGAAGCATCCTGGCCAGAGTGCTGCATCGAAGGTGGTCAGTGTATGTGCGTCAGGGGATGGGAGGGATCTGGTGGGCCATGAGTATGATGGTCCGAACAGTTGACTAATTTGCTTTTCTGCTGTCTTTTCCACGCAGGTCAGCACCCACCAGAAAAAGGGTATTTGGCGTGCCATCGCCAAGGAGGTGCGGATCCTGGGGGTCCTTGACAGGCGGAGCGAACACTGCTGCAAAAGTTGGGAGGATCTGCGCCGCTGGGCAAAGCAGACAGTGGAGGCCCAGCTGGGGCTGGCCTCCCAACAAGGGCAGGGTGCCCGTCACACAATGACCCCCCTGATGTCCCACATCCTGGTGGTGGCCTATCTGGAACTGGATGGGCGCTAGAAGGCATCACAGCAACCACAGGGGGGTGTGTACATATTCAGAATCCTGACTTTGAGCGTGTTAAGAGTTACCTGGGTAGGGGATGTAGGCAATGGGTGCTCCTAGGCCAGGGCGAAGATGGCAGGGTAGGTCCCTTGTTGGGCAGGCTCTGAAGCACTCCTACCCCAATAGTGTTAGATAGTGTTAGTGGAGATCTACTACTGGGCAGGGTCCTGTGGGTTTCAGATGTGCAGCTAATGGCGGTAGGCATGGTACCCCATGGGCTGGTGACTATCTTAGTAAATGGTTGGGCATGGCCTAGTGCATAGGGCTGCTCACTGTGTTTTGTGTACGCCAACTGTAGTATTGTTGCTGGCATTGACCAAGTGTATCCTCTGTCTCCACCCCCTTTTTGTTTTGTCATCCTGTCCTTGTGTGCATTAGCATCATCTGGCGGAGGAGCAGAGGCACTGGCGATGGAGGGAGCTGCACCCCACATGGGCCTGGAGGCCGAATCCACCGACGGTGAAGGCACCAGTGGGACAGAGGGCGAGGGGAGCACCACGATGGGGACAGGAGGGGAGACCACAGACTCCTCCTCTGATGGAAGCTTCCTGGCGGTGGCGGACACCTCTGTGCCCACTCCAACAACAGGTACAGCCCCCACCCCCTATAACAGCACCACTCTCCCAGCAGCCCCATAGCGTGTTTTCTGTGCACGCTCACCCAGGAGAGTGGGCATATCCTTTGCCCCGGGCACCTCAAGCCCTGCCCCAGTCAGCCCTGCTACCCTCAGTGAGGAGGCTATTGACCTCCTGAGATCCGTCGCTGTTGGGCAGTCAGCCATACTGAATGCCATCCAGGGTGTCGAGAGGCATTTGCAACAAACAAATGCATACCTGGAGGGCATTCATTCAGGCATGGTGGCACAACAGAGAGCATTTCAGGCTCTGGACTCTGCACTGATGGCAGCCATTGTCCCTGTCTCCAGCCTCCCCCATCCAACTTCCCCTACCAGCACCCAGGAGGGTGGGCATCTCCTTCACCCCAGGCACCTCAGGCCCTGCCCCAGTCAGCCCTGCTGCCCTCAGTGAGGAGGCTATTGCCGCTCACGAGCAGTCACCACCCCCACATCCATTCACACAACCCTGTGTCCTCTCCCAGTGTGTTTGTGACCCCTCCTCCCAAAGTACACAAACACAAGCACCCACCCACCCAACAGCCATCCATCTCACAACAGCATCCAGCTTATGCATCAGCACCCAAAGTCAGCAGACAGACACCTCTTACAACCACTCCCTCTTCCTCCACTCCCAAACCCTCTCCCTCTTCCAGCCCCCAGTGTGTCTAAGAAGCTTTTCCCGGCAAACATTGACCTGTTCCCTACCCCTCCCCCCACAAGTCCTTCCCCTCGGGCCAGGGTGTCCAGAACTTAGGCCAGCACCTCAGCCACCAAGTCGACGTCTGCTGTGGTACCTGCAACTCACAGAGGCTCAAAGGGGGCAGCCGTCAGGCCAGCCAGTGTGCCAGCAACCCCTGCAAAGGAAACAAACATTCCACCACCTGCCAAGGTGAAGAAGGGGACAGCATGCAGCAAGGCCAAGGAGCACAAACCACCCAGCAAGGCCTCCTCAAAAACTCCAGCAGCCAGACCCAAGGTTATACCACCATCTGCCAAGGTGAGGAAGGGGCAGAAAACACCATGCAAGGCACTTCAACCGTCGAAGGCTGCAGGTGAAGGCCTGGTGGCTACCAGCACAACTGCCAGCACCGCCTCCTGCACCACAGCCAGCACCGGCAGCAGCCCTGCCGCAGGCACCGCCGCAAGCACCGCCACCTGCACCGCCGCTAGCACCACTACTGTCAGCAGCAGCAGCCCCAGTGGGGAGCCGTCCGAGACTGCAGGAGAAGGGCTGGAGCCTCCCTCCACCACTGGCAGCACCGGCATCTGAACCACAGCCAACACCACCACATGCACCGCCGCTAACACCGCCGCAGGCCCCACCGCAACCACCGCCACCTGCACCGCTGACAGTAGGACCACCACCAGCAGCAGCAGCTCCAGTGGGCAGCCGTTTGAGGCTGCAGGAGGAGGGCTGGAGCTTCCCACAACCACTGGCAGCACTGGCACCTACACCACGGCAAGCCCCACCACATGCACTGCCGCTAGCACCACCACCGGCCCCGCCGCAACCACCGCCACCTGCACCGCTGACAGTAGGACCACTACCATCAGCAGCAGCCCCAGTGGGCAGCCGTCCAAAGCTGCAGGAGGAGGGCTGGAGCCTCCCACCACCACTGGCAACACCCCCACCAGCACTACCACCAGTTTGCAGCCTTAGCTGCCGCAGGATGGAGTCTAGCCCTGCCTCCATGGACTATCGTGCAACCTGTTCCCTGTAAATCTCGTGCCTCAGACACCCAGGTGAGGGAATGGAAACTGCCACACTCCAAGTGTTGCTTCACTGGGCACAAGGCCCTCCCCCCAGAACCAGTGGAGAAATGCATCCACTCACCCTATCCTTGGCAGGATGAAGCACACTGGGCACAAAGCCCCCCTTCATAACCAGTGGAGAAAGGCATCCACTCACCCTATCCTTGGCTGGATGAAGCACACTGGGAGCAAGGCCCCCTCCAGAACCAGTGGAGAAAGGCATCCACTCACCCTAAACTTGGCAGGATGAAGCACACTGGGCACAACGCCCCCTTCAGAACCAGTGGAGAAAGGCATCCACTCACCCTATCCTTGGAAGGATGAAGCACACTGGGCACAAGGCCCCCTCCGGAACCAGTGGAGAAATGCATCCACTCACTCTATCCTTGGCAGGATGAAGCAAACTGGACACAAAGCCCCCTCCAGAACCAGTGGAAGAAAACATTCACTTGAGAGACTGTGGCTTTGCACTCCCCAGGACCAGGCAGTGGGCCAACCACCCACTTGAGAGACTGTGGCTTTGCACTCCCCAGGACCAAGCAGTGGGCAACCCACCCACTTGACAAACTTGAGAGACTGTGGCTTTGCACTCCCTGGGACCAAGCAGTAGGCAAACCACCCACTTGAGAGACTGTGACTTTGCACTCCCTAGGACCAGGCAGTGGGCATGGAGCCCCACTAGGAGCAGTGGCATTATTACATCTTCTGACTGAGGTACCCTCTTCTTCCCGGTCCCCCTGAGGTGCCTGTGTGTTTTCGACCTAATGCCCCTGCAGTGTTCTCTCCATATTGGGGCAGGAGTCAAGTGTGGGCTTGGCCCATGATTTTTGGCCCAGTGGCCCACGGACATTTGGAAGGGACAGTGTACGGCCTTATGTACATATTTTATATTTTTGTAAATACTGTTTTTCTATTCATTACGTATATCTGCCTATTTCTAATATATCACTGATTTAACTCAATTCCTTTTGTCCTTGCGTTCTTCTAGAGGGGTTACTGGGTGTAAATGTAATGTTGTTGCATGTGTTTGTGTGTATGGTGTTGTGGGTGAGGGTGGCGTGTGGTGTGTTGCGTGTGCGTGTCACTCTCTTTTTCCTCCCCCCTCCCATGTGTACTAGGTGCAGTACTCACCGTGGTCGTCACCGTCGCCTTCCGTATTTCTGGTAGATGAGGAGGTAGACCAGCATAGGCAGGACCTGTAACTCGGGCTCCATGGCGTCCTGGTTCTTCGTTGAGTGTTGAGAGGTGAGTGGTTTCCCTTCTGTGTTCTGTTTCCGCTGTGCTTTTGATGGCGTTTGTACCGCCCAGAAAAACTGGCAGATAGGTGGGTTGTGATGGGGTGGGCGGTACATTGTCTTCCGCCTGTCTGTTGGTGGTTACCGCCACGGTATTTGTTGCTAGTGCTGTGGCGGTCAGAGTGTTAAAGTGGCTGTCTGTGTTGGTGGTTTCCTCCGTGGTCGTGATCCCATTTTTTTTACCGCCGGCCTGTTGGCGGTATTACCGCCACTTTAACACCGACCGCCAAGGTTGTAATGAGGGCCATAGTGTTGTGTTTCCTTGGTGGTGGGGATAGTGCATCACATGAGTTGTGGGTGTTGTGCAAACGCTTTACACATTGCCTCTGGATTAGGCCTGACTGCTTGTACTAAGCTATCAAGGAGGTGAGCAGGGGTTATCTTGGGTGTGCAACTCCCCCACCCTGACTAGAGTGGGTGGGTTCTGCCTGGCTTAGGTGCATACCCTAGCCAACCAGAAACCCCATTTCTAACAGTAAGCATCCACAAGATCCAAGGAAGCCAAAAAGGAGCCAGGTGAAATAAGAGGAAACACTGTCTGTAAACTAATCATATGGGCTTCTGATGAGGAACAGAGCACTTGGCCAATTTAAGATCCGGCACAGGAAGAAAATCCCCCATGGTCCTCTGAACCATAAACATCAGAAAGAAGCAACCCTGACATATCTCCTCCTCCGGGACTAGAATTATTGCCCCTTTTTGAAGAAGCTCAAAAATGCTTTTCTGAAGATCTTGTAGCTTTTAAGGATTTTGAGGCGTGGGAGTTGAGACGAAGGACTCTGGCTGGAGAGAAGTCATGCTTTCAGAGTGGAAGCAGAGGTTGCTGGGTTGATGGGTGCTTGCTGGGACTTGTTGGTGGAGGAAGTTCCATGGTTCCATTCTGAACCTGAACAGGAAAGGGCTGCATCTTGGCAATTGCATTAGACTGAGCAAATGGTCTTTTGAAGGGAAAACCTCTACCCTTTGAAGGAGGTTTCATAGGCAACAGAAGTGTACAATCTTCAAATGACTTTTTCAACAGCTCCTACAGCTAAGGACCAAAGAGCTTAGATCCATTAAACGGCAAGTGACTGAAAAGAGATTTCAGCATATTGTCCACCCGCCAAAATTGCATCCAGATGTGACACCTTGCAGCCACAATGGAACTGCAGCAGCAGCTCACCATCTGCAACCATCATACAATGTGTTCAGTTCTCTTCGGGACATACTTAGATTGTACTTTTCTGGAGGACTTCCATTCATATACTCAGATCAGATTATCAGTGTTTATACAATACCCTTGAAAAAGTTACTTTCTGTGACGGAACATGTGTTGGCTGGCTGTTACAGTGATGTGACATGTACTTGAATGTACAGAGACCTTTCTAGATCCAATAAACCTATTGTTTTGGAAGTACAGTCTGCAGAACGTTATGTGATGGACTGTCACATTTACTCTCGGACAGCTACACTTGTGTTCTGTGGTATCTATTCTTAGTTAAAAATAAAAGTGTACACATTGGCTGCATCACCGCCTTTGAAAAGTAAAGGTTCATTCGTAGCAACTATGAAGCACAAAAAAACAAAAGTGAAAGCACCCAATCATGTACTCCAAGGTGCAGAGTCAAGTGCTTGTCTACTCAGTTTCAGTGCAGCTGCTGATATGGGACTAGTATCAGGGAACTACAATGTGAATGCTCATCACAAAATAGTAAGTCAGTTACCTTCATTATTTCATAGGTTAGGAAAACTTAAGACTATGAAGGTACAGTTGCCTAACAATGAAGATGTTCATCCTGTTGCTCAAAGACAGAGACAGAGGCTGTTGAAAAGGACCTTGAATCAATACATAAACATGATATCATTGGGTGTTGTACTGGTCCAATGCCATGGGTTTCTCACATAGTGGTAGAGCCCCAAAAAGACAGTGAAATAACCATATGCATCTGTGTGGATCTGTGTCAAGCGAACAAGGCAATTGAAAGAGAATGACATCCTGGTCCGCACATTGCTGACATGATAGTATAAATGAATGTTGCAAAAGACTTCTCTTGCCTTGATTTAAATAAAGAATATCATCAGTTGGAACTCAAGGAGAATTGCAGGTACATTACAACCTTTTCTACACATATTGGCCTGTTTCAAAACAAGAGACTAAGGGCCTGATTTAGATATTAATAGACGAGTTACTAAGTCACAACTGTGATGATATCTTATCTGCGGCAATCTAAATCCCATTATATCCAATACGACTTAGATTTCAGCGGAAGGGATATCCATCACCGTTTTGGCAGTGTAACTGGCCCGCCAATATATAAATCAGGCCTTAAGTGTCATCAGCTGCTGAGATTTTTCAAGATGTCATTAGATGTATCATACAACCTTTTGTAAATGCTTTCAACTGTAGAGATGTCAACTATAGAGATGACAAATTGGTTTTCGGAGCTACACAGAAGGAACATGACAAAGCTTTAAGACAACTGTGCTATTCACTTGCTGTTGCAGCTTTAACGCTAAATGCTGAGAAATGTAAATTCAATAAGACAAAGCTAAAGTTCTTTAGCCAAATCTTTTCTGATGAAGGCATGACACCCGATCCTGCTAAGGTACAAGCATTGTCAACTGCCTGTCCCTCACAAGATGTTTCTACGCTATGTTCATTTCTTGGTATGGCCAGTTCCAGTTCCAGACATATACAAGACTTCGCCACTGTGAGTGCTCCATAGAGAGGGTTGACAAAAAAGAAGGTTTCATTTCACTGGACACATTGAATGCAAACAAAGTTTTAAGAGCAGCCAAATGCTTAATGACATATTATGGCCTATGCAAATAAAAATTAGTCCCAGATTGAATGTGCTTGTTCACAACCTGAAAAAGAAAGTTTAGCAGTGGTATGGGCTTGTGAACATTTCCATGTGTTAAAGTACAGAAAATCCTTCATGCTTGTAACAGATCATCAAGCATTGCTGACTATCTTCGGTAATCCAGGAGCCAAGATGTCTCTACAAATTGAACGTTGGGGACCACCATTGCAAAAATACAACTACGCAATTGCACATTGTTCAGAGAAAGATCAAAACCCTGCTGACTACTTCTCAAGAGTGCCTATATAGTTTCAAGGTACCCCATCTATGACTGTCAAAACCTACGTAAATTTCATTGTGAAATCAAACACACCAGCTGCCCTTTCATTGGAACACATTGTCACTGCTGTGACTCAAGATAGTGACATGTTAAAATTAAAAGACATTATTACACATCAGTAATGGAATTGACATGCTCAACCTCTTACCACTGACAGCGAGTATCAGAAGTACAAAAATGTCAAAGATGAACTGTCTGTGCAACAAGATGGAATTATCCTGAAGGGTTCAAGAACTGTCATTCCAGAGAGTCTGTAACAGCAAGTGATTGAAGTGACCAAAGAAGGACATTGTGGAATCATTGCCACTAAATGAGCTCTCCAAGGTCAAGTCTACTTTCCTCATCTCGATGAACAAGTTGAAAAGGAGCTGAAAACCTGTCATCGAAAGCTACTCAACACACTTTGGACATGTTAGAGTTGGCAAAGCATGCCTAGGAAAGGATTGTTGTTTTCTTTTTCAGTCCACTTGATAATGGGCATCAACTGATGGTGATTATGAACGAATACTCTTGCTTCCCATTAATTAAATATCTCTTGTCTATGACTCAGGACAGAGTCATTGAGCGATTAGATGGCATCTTTGCTACATGGGGCATTCCTACGATTTTTAAAACTGACAATGGCCCACCTTTTAATAGCACAGAATTCAGAGACTTCCTCAATCTGCTTAATGTGAAGCATCAGAAGAGCATACCTCTTTGGCCACAGGCTAACGGTCTTGTTGAACATTTTGGAGCACGTTAAAGAAAGCTGTTCATCATGCAACATTAGAGATGCTCAACCTCAAGACTGTCTTGAATTCTACTTTATGAGCTTACTGTTCGACTCCTCACTCGACCACATGTGAAAGCCCTGCAACTCTGATAATTGACAGAGCCATAAAGACCAAGTTACTTCTGTGGACCAACACTAGATCAAAAACTGATACAGAGACATACTCAACATACTTGAGTTGTAAACAGAAAATGAAGGCCTATGCTAACAAAAGGTGACATGCAAAGAACATTGTCTTCACACGAGGAGATCGAGTGCTCGTTTGTCAGCCATGAAGATATAAATCTGATGCTACTTTCAATACCAACCCGTTTCATTTTCCAACTAACAAAGGGCACCTTATGACTGCCCAACATCCAGAAAAATCTATCACATGAGATTCCTTGTACTTCAAACATGTAGTTAGACACTCACTGGACACTAATGTCAATGTAGAGACTGGCCCAGAGAAGACACTTAGAGAATCCTATACTGCCACTACTTCTACTCCACTAAAGCAGATCATGGACACTCTGATTACTGATTCCCAGCTTCCAAAGACACAATCAAGACTAGTCATTGAATCGTGTGTATGTTGTAAAAAATTGTAATTTTTATTCAACAGAGGGAGAGATGTTGCGTCTTGTGAGTATGAATGATGAAACTTTTTTGGTTCCTGAAAAGCTCCGTAGAATGATGATGTGCGTTTTAGAATGTGGTGAAGTGAATGCAGGATTAGAATGTTGAGTTTGCAGGTACACGCTGAAGAATAAAGATGTGTAATACAAAGCTCTGTGTGTGGCGTAGTCATTGGTGGGAACTCAGGCTGGTGAGAATACTACAATAAGGAGTATAACGAGGAAGATGGAAGGGGTATGCAATACATGTTGCTAAAAGCATGCTTGTTAGATCCCTGAGAGAGAGCAAGTACAGTCGTCTTGACTCCAAGCACAGAAATTAACATTAGAACTGAGAATGAGGCCTAAGGTGAGGACAGACACTCTAGAAGGAGGAAGGCACAGGCACTTCAGAGTGTTTGAGAGTAAAGATCCATTATATAAGAACGTAGAACCTCTGGGACTGTGTAGGAATGGGCAGGACAGGACATAGATATGAATGACAGATGAGAAGCAGGCAAAATACTGTCGCTAGTATAACTTGTGCTGTTGAGCTGCTCTGTGGGATTGTTGCTTAAGGTTTCAGTGGTAGGGCAGCTATCTCACTGTCAGTCAAAGTACACAACTAGGGAACAGGGACTCAATTATAAATGTGTTCTTTCAAAGGTGTTTTAACTTTACTTTGAGATGAACAGTTCATATGCTTCCACGTTTTATTCTCAGTATGTACACAAGATCCTGCTTGTCTTCTTATGCATTTTGATGTAGCAGGCCTCCTACGGGTTTTGCTATTTTAAGTATTCATTTTCTGTATGATTGTTACAGAATAAATCTGAAGTGTTACAGTCAAGTGAAGTAGAGATTTAACTTTGTCCACTTTCTAACAGGAATAGATACATTATAAAAAGATTTTTCCTCAGATGAATAGGGTCCTTGAAAGATTTGTCTTCGGGAATGAATAGTGTGATTTTTATTAAGTGGATATGCTATGCTAATTTCAAAAAGCTTAATCATTTAAGTGTATGCAGTTAGAGGTTATTTGAGTTTCCCCATTCAATAAATGCAAACGAGATAGTTCGGGACACAACTCCAATTTACCACTGAAAGATTGGAATGCAATTCATCTCAGCATCACAATATATACTGCCTCTAATTTAAACACAGGGCAAATGTAAAACCGTTCAATTACTTGCACGAAGTTTGGATTATATTTTTAGAGATCATGGATAATTGTATTGTCTCATGTCCTTCAAAAATGCTAATGCGAGCTAACAAATGGATGCGAATCTGCCCTTTTTATAAAGCGACATGTTTAGTTATGCTGTACCCGGGGCTAGAAGTCTGCATTGAAGGGTTGCAATTTTACACTGGCATCTGCACTTAAAGAATGGGACAAAAAGTAGATTCAAAGGCAATAGAGTTGCCTTAATCTATCATACATGCACACAGTCATCAATAGGCACAGCACAAGAATCATACATAACTGCATGCAGCAGGAGACATAGGGCAATGTGCATGAGGGAGCACAGGCGGATGCATACTAGTAAGTAGGGTCATGTGAATGAAAGTAGCACTGGGTGATGCACCTCTGGGGAGCACTGAGTGATGTGCTTCAGTAGTACAGTGGGTGCAGTGCCTAAGTGGAGCATTAGGTGATGTCATTCAATGCTATTATGAGTGCTGTGCATCAGGAGAAGACCAGACGTGTTCATCAACTTTCATTGCGGTAAAGAAGGAAGGCGCCAACATCGGGCATATTCACATCAACTTTGGGTGTCCTCAATGCAAAAAGAACTCCACATGACTATGCACTCAGATTGTGAAAATCAGGTGATCCACTAGGGAAATAGACACATGTTTATATGGATATAATGATATTACTGGACTACACATGCTGGTAAATATAGTCCAATTTTTAATTGTTGAAAGGTGTATTTTCACTGTAAGAAGATGTATTCTTGGGACTGTATTACTTGAAGATTATTTATGTTGGTCATGAAGAAGTTTGGAACAGTGAATTTGAGTGAATATATATATATATATATATATATATATATATATATATATATATATATATACATATATATATATATATATATATATATATACACCCACCCTACTGGCAGTCCTGGTAGGTAGCTATAGTTAGGACCTAGTATCCATAGAAAAAAGGTTTTTTGAATTGCTTATATCTTAAGCATCATTTGACGAATCTTGACACAATTTCCCCCAAAAGGTCCCCTTTAGGATCTTGTTGTGCATATATATACATACACCACACATCTATCTATCTATCTATCTATCTATCTATCTATCTATCTATCTATCTATCTATCTATCTATCTATCTATCTATCTATCTATCTATCTATCTATCTATCACCTACTGACAGTCAACAGTAGGGAGTTATAGTTAGGATCTAGTTTCCATAGGAAAAGCGTTTTTTGACTTGGCTAGATCTTTGGTGCTGTTTGACGAAAAGTGTCCTCCAGGGTCTTGTTGTTCATAGAAAGTTTTGGGGTGATCTGTCAATAAGGGGCCGAAAAAAAGGGGGTAAAAATGTTAATTTCCATAGAGATTTTAGAGATGACTGCAGCTCTAACCACTGAACAAACTTACACCAAATGCAGCAGGAAGATAGCTCTTGGTCTAGATAGCACGTTTCTTATTATTTGTTGTAAATCCGTTCAGTAATTTTTTAGCTATTAGAGGAAAAATAAATTTGGATATCTGGGTGGAGCCTAAGCACATATCTTATGGTCAGATCTGATTGGCTGTTAGCACTTCATCCTGAATGTGATGGCAGCCATCTTTGGACCAATGTACATGATAGCACCTCACTGAAAATGCATTATAGTGAATGGCTAGCTTTGAGGGTCACAAGAAGGAGAACATCTAAAGGGTGATAACAGATTGTAGTTACAATAGAAATCATTTGTTGATAGTACTGTACTAATTTTAGGAATAGTGATGTGTACTTTTGTTATTTTACCCTGCTTGGATTTCATGACTCATGTTTGAGGGAAAACTGTTCTCTCATGATTTTCCCATAAAGGTTATAGAGGGTGCTCCAGGAGTAGAGCATATTGTGTGTAAAGTCACACTATCTTTCAAAGCCATATGATAATGAATTCTACATTCTTAGTAAAACATGAACTTTCAACAAGAGCAGTCAGTTGATTCCCTTGTGTTCTATTACAGCCTCCCAGAGTGTTCTAAAGAACAACTAGAGTGCTAACAGCCTTACATATGACAAAATTGTGACACACCTAAAGCCATCTTGATGGAATCAAACTGCTAAAACTTAAAACATTCAATTTAGACAGCAAAATGAGGGGGTTAATTTTGTCATAGAAATTATGGTTAGTGCTGTAAAAAGAAAAATTACAACATGTTTTTAGTGAGTTCTCAAATATCTTCCTCTTCTACTTCATTAAAACAGTCTGACATGCAGACTGAAACATTCACTTTCAACACCAGCAGCAGACTGCCAGTTAACTCCCTAGTAATCAGCTGTTTTTCTACAATATTCTAATGAACAACTAGAGTGCTAACATTCTGAATTCATGCCAAACGTGTAACACACCTCAATGCCATCTAGATGGAATCAAATTTGAAAACTGAAAAAATATTCTACTGTTGATACTGCAGTAAATGAGTAGATTAGGGAGCTTCATAACAAATGAGTCTCCCAAGATGGCCACCAAAGAAAAAAGAGCCCATGTGTAGCACACATATCACCCAAATGTAGCCCAAGAATGGGCCAATGATAGAAATGTGCAAAAAACTTAGGGGCTTAATTACAAGCCCCTTACGCTGCCAGTGCATCACTTTTTCCCATTTAAAAAGTGACACACCGGTGGCGCAAGGGGCTCATAAATAAGCCCCTTAATTTCTTTATTGTTTAGCTTTTTTTTATACTGCAGACTTAAACCGTAGGTACTGGAGTGCTTTACATGAACATCAGTTACATTAAACAGGGACACATTCATTTGTATTTTAGGTATAGGGAGATTAAGTGATTTGCCTAGGCTCACAGGATGTCGTGCTTACGCTGAAACTCGAACCTGATTCCCCAGTTGCAAAATCTTTTGCTCTGGCCATAACACCACATTCTCTCCCCTAGGTGAAACATATAATCAAGTGACTAACTGGATAAAAAAAGTAAATATAGCAAATAATTTAAAAGTACTTTGTCACTATTTGGGAACAACATTTCCTCATTTGGGTTTTATAGAGAACTAAGCATGATTTCTATGGAAACAAGCCCCTCTCATTTTTTTTTATTTCTCAATGAAACACTTTAGGTATGGCAGTTTTGATTTCATTAAGAGGATATCAGGCATGCCACACTTTTGTAACAAATATAGAGTGTTAGCAATCACGTTGTTCATTAGAATACAGTGGGGTCAGGGGCACGTACTTGGATAATTGAGGGCAGGGAGGATGGTGCAGAGGCAACAAGTTGACCATGATGAGCAGGCGGGAGGGGCAGTGGCACCACAACAGACCACGGAGGGTGGCGGAAAGAGGAACAGGGGCAACAAACCAACCAAGCAGGTTAGGGGAGAGAGGCTGCAGCTATATAACAGACCATTGAGGGCAGAAGGAAGTGTCAGTACAACCATACATGCCAAAAAAGCTGATTCCTCTTTTTCAAAGTAAGTCAACAAGGAATATCAATACCTCAGGTTCTTTTTCAAAATCCTCCTCTTACCAAATTCAAAATGTTGGCAAGTATGGTACATTGGATCACGGAGGGCAGGAGGAATGGATTAGGGACATGGACTTGAATGACAGAGGGCAGGAGGGAAATGGGCAGGGGCACCAACCAGGCCTTACAGGGGAGGTGTCAGGGGTTGCAGGAGCACAATACAACACACAGGGCAAGCGGGACAGAAGTGCAGCACAACAGACCATAGAAAGCAATAGGAAGGAGACAGGGCCATGCACATGGACATCAGAGAACAGAGGGGAAAGAGGCACAGGCAGCCAGCTGACTATACCGGCCAGACAGGAGGAACAGTTGTAGCATAACAGACCATGACGAGCAGGAGAAAGGGGGCAGGGGCACAACAGTGGAGAAGACAAGGCAGGAAGGAGGGGATAGGAACATGCACATGTAAAACAGAGGACAGGGGACAAGGGGGCAAGAGCAGCAAGCTGTCCATGGAGGGCAGGTAGAATGGGCACTGGAAGCAGAACACACCTTGGAGGACAACAGTGAGACTATAATGGTATACATGCAAACAACAAAGGGAAGGTGGAAGGGGGTCAGGGGGAGCAAGCTGACCACGCAGGGCAGGTGGGAAGGGATGTGGCAGCACAGAAGACCATGCACGGGAAGCGGTGGGGTAGTGGCAGCACAACAGCCATGGTGGGAAAGAGGGAGCCAGCAGGAGCATGCACAAAGGACAATGGAGACAAAAGGGAGTGGGAGGGGCTAGACACAGACAAGAAAGAGCAGGGTAAGGGGTTTCACAACAAACCACGCACAGCAGGCAGGAGGAGCAGTCGCAGCACAACAGAGCATGGAGGGCAGAAGGAAGAGTTAGCAAAATGGACTATGGAGGACAGAAGGGAGGGGCTAGGTGCATGGAACTTGGACAGGCAGGGTAGAAGTGGCAAGGACAGGTGACAGACATTTGACCATTCTGGGCAGGTGAGAGGGGCTGTGGCTGCTCAACAGAACACTCAGAGTAGATAGGAAGACCAGTGACAGGTCTATGGATAATGTGGGGAAAAAGGAGGGAGCAGTGGCATGAACACAGACATCAGAGGGAAAGGGAAGGAGGATAGGGGCAGCAAGCTATGCACAGAGGGTAAGCAGGAGGCCAATGATGGGGCATAGCATACATCAAGCTAATTGGAGGGCAGTAGCAGAACATCGGACCATGCAGGGCAGAAGAGAGGGGGCTGATGCATGGACAACAGATGGTATGGAGGAGGTGGATGGGGCAGCAAGTTAACTGTTCAGGGGAGGCAGGAAGGGTAGTGGCAGAACAACAGCCACACAGGGCTGTAAAGAGGGAACAGGGACATGAACTTGGACAGTGGATGGCAAGGAGGAGCAGGGGCATGAGCAGCAATCTTGGGTGCGGGCAGCTCGATGGCAGGCCAGGCCCTACATCCAACACCCCCACAACTTGCATTGTGATGGGCATCTTACTTAACATTAAAAAACCCTAGAAATTCACTGAAAAAAAATAGGTTACAGGGACGGTATAGTTAGGAAAAAGAATAAAATAACCTTAGAAAGTCACTAAAAAACACAAAGGTTTTAGGGGCGTTATAGGTAGGTTCAGATTCTACACACACTAAACCATAGAAATTCAGCTGTTATAGTTAGAGTTATTTCAAGTAACTGTAACTCGTGCCCTAAGGTAACTGTAACTAGCGCCTTCAACATGCACTGCTAATTACCCCAGATATTACATAACTCATGGCATCTTCTATGACATCATTGATAATATCACTGTAAGATTTGCAGTAGCATTATTGATGAGAAAACTGTGCATAGCGGAGGTGGAAGTTATAGTTACAGTAGGGCATGAGTTATAGTTACTTGAAATAACTCCAACTATAACAGCTGAAGTTCTATGGTATGTAAATCCTAGGGGTGGGTGGCGAGCTCTGCTCCGCAGGCGGAGCTAACAGAGTTTTTGGCACTCAACGTGGGGTTCATCCAAAAACTCTGCTAGCCCCACCAGTGGAGCAGAGCTCACCGCATGCGCACTGCAGCCCAGTTATGGGCCACATAGCGCAAGTGCAGACAGTATGCACTTGTGCTGTATAGCCCATGATTGGGCTGCAGTGTGCACTCTCGGCCCGGCATTAGTGCGGCAGCATGGAACTGCTGCAGGCAGCAGCTCCAGACCGAATCCATAGGGGGCAGAGAGAGGCAGAGCGCAGCTGACAACAAGGACCCAGGTGAGTCCTCTTTTTTTTGTATTCACTGTACACACTTTTGCACAAAAGCCATGAAACAGCAGCTTTAGATAAATTCACCCAGTGTGGAACCAGGGCAGGGGAGGAAGGGAATTCCTTGCACTCAAAAGCCACTGACTAGAAACTTCTCTCACCTTCTAGAACCAAGGCACAAGGGTCTAAAAGATGGCTCTCAGACACCACCAATTCAGTATACTTCTTGACCTGTGGATACTCTGCCAGGAAGAAAGATCACTGTGCTGCTGGACTGCCACTCTGCAGTTTTTCCTGTGCTGACCTGTTGCCCTCTTGCCTGGGTGATAAGGTCTGGACTTTTTCAACCCAGAGTGGCAGTTGTTTGGCCTCCTGAACTGAAGCATAAAGGACATAACAAGCTTCCAGTAACCTTGCATTTTTACCTGGATAAAGCAATTTGTCGGTTTGCTCTACTAGGTGGTGGCACCCCAGTCCTAGGCCCTTAGAAGTGGGCTTAAGGTGCTCTGCCATCCTGGTGATCCAGCAGAAATGATGCATCTTTTCTGTTGATCTGGAAAAACCTGAGCAGAAATGAGGCATCACCACTGCTGCATGGATTGGACCTGTTGCAAACACTAGCATCACTGCCCCAGGCTGCATCGCCTTTGGAACTGCTACTGTGTGACACATTCTTGGCTCAGGCCCTTGCATCTCTTGTTGACAGCAGCTTTGATGATGACGCATTGCAGACTCACAGCTCTTCCGAACCGACACATCGCTCCGACTGCATGTTGCTTCACTGACACAGGACTTTGCATCGCAAGTTCTGACAATGGGATCTTGGAGGTCAATGCAAAAGGATCTTGCATCACAGCCTTGCTGCATCTCGGAACCAACGCATCACCTTGGCTGCACAATGCATCGTCGATGGGAATCCATGCAATGCTCTGCAAACCAAGATTGAAGGTACTTTTGTTCAGCTGGACTAACTGGGTCCTTGTAACTGACCCGCGCTCCATCGCTTTACACCTTTTGACACTATTTTGCTTTGCAAACTTTGACATTCAATATCTCTGTTTCTACTAATTGGATTTTTGTTCTCTTGGTCTTATTTTATTTATTAAATCTACTCGGTCTAACTCTGTTGTAAGCTTTTTTTGTGCTGTGTTTTCACTGTGTTTTCACTGTATTACTGTTGAAGTATTTGCACATTGCCTGAAAGTGAAGCCTGATTCCTCTGTGACAAGCTACCAGGGGGTTAAGCACAGGTCAATTGTTTTTTTTTTTTTTGTGCTTTACCCTGACAAGGAATGTGGTTGCTGCTTCACCAGGGCTCCCTGTTAGCTACAGGCACAAAGGAACTTCCCAGAGACCGGCTGGCCAGCGTCCAGTGGCCATTGTAGGATTCTGACCAGGTACATTCTGGGCATTGTAGTTCCACCTCCCAAGGAGCAACTCAGAGCTTCCTGAACCTTTGATCTAGTCGTGGACACTTCAAGGATCCAAAAAGGACCTCTGGAAGAAGATCCAGAAGTTTGGAGAGGTTTGGATCAACCCCATAGTTGAAGAGGTGCATTGTGGGAATTGTAGTCCCAGACCCCAAGAGGCAAACCAGAGCTTCTGACCCCTTGGCTAGTATTTGTTTTGCAGAGTTCCACCAGCACTTAGTTCACAGCAAGCTAACTGGCCCTAGGAAGCTTGCTGAGGAGACCGATGTTTAGGCCAGCACCAGAGTGTCCAAGAAGGTATCTGGGGGTAACTCCCACAAGGGTGGTCAGGAGTCCCACCAGAATAAAGGGGGGGGTACGCACAAATAAGGAGTTCTCTAAAAAGTCCCCCAAATGTTTCCAGAGGAAAGATTGCAAAACTAGTCAGAGACAGCCCAAAAAGAAGGGGTTCTTTGATAAGCAGACAGGGAGGTTTGTACCCCAATACACAGAGTGCTACAAGTATAGTCCCTCCAAGGGTGACTCCAAATGTCCCAAGAGGGCACAGCCAACCAGTGGTGTCTGGGCTGGCTGGTGTAGTAGTGGGGGAGGAGGTCATCTCAGTTAGCTTTGGGGTTTAGACAAAGGTAACCCTAGTTTCCCAGGGGGATAAGGAGATGGTGCCAAAAGCCTATATGCCTGCTAATACATCTAAATACAGGCAGTGAGACACCATCAAAGGGCAACAGGTGGAGGCTCTGAGAGACACAGGAGCCAGCATGACTACTGGGAAGTATCAGCTGGTGTGCTCAGGGTAAGTCTTCCCTAACACATTCCACCAAGTCATAGTCGCAGACACTTAGACCAATCTATCAGGGATTCTGGTTCCCATTAAGTTGGGAGGAACTCAGGTTCTCTAAAAGTAGCTGTGAGCTCTGCCATGCCTGTAGATTGTCTGATGGGCAATGATCCGGAGCACACTATTTGGAGGGAGGTAGAGCTCAGGTCACATTTGAAGATGTTGAGATTGCCTGAATGGGTCTCTAGGACCACAAGGTCCATGGCTGCCTGGGAGGGGAGTCAAGGGTGTCTGGAGCCTGGAACATTAGCACGGACAGCTGCCAAAAAGGTGAGGGGCAAGGGGTGTGGGAAACCTGTCCCTGAAGTTCCCACAGTGGAGATTGACGGGGCACCTGAAGAGTACGCCAGGGAGGACATTGCCCCCCTGGGTGACCTGCCTGAGCCCGCTTGTTGGCAAGTTTACGGTGGACCCACCAGGGAGGAATTTTACAAGTTGCAAAAAAAAGTGGCCAACTCTAGAGGGTTTGTGCGGAAACCTGAGGCCAATGCAGCAAGTGACACCTCACCTCATCTGATCTATTGGGAGACTGGCCTCCAACAGAGCAAGCCTAAGGTACCTGGCTCTGAGGTAGCCCATGTACTAGTGGTCCCCCAGTGTTACGGGGCCTTCCTATTGGTTTTGGCTCATGATTTCCCCTGGCAGGACATCAGGGGCAAGACAAAACGTTTACCAGGCTTGTTGCTCACTTCTGTTGGCCCTGGTTGAAGATGGCCTCAGATGCATTCTTTAGGTTCTGTCCCACCTGCCAGGCCAGTGTAAAAAAGAGTCAGGGAAAAAGCTCAAGGCTCCCCGGACCCCAATACCTGTCGCTGGTACTCACTTTGAGATGGTAGACATCAACATCATTAGACCCTTGGAGCCCGGGACAGGTTTAGGCTACAGGCTCATCTGGGTCTTGGTGGACCACACCACTCACTACCCAGCAGCCATCCCTCTGAGGCAGGTGACTGCACCTGATGTGGCCAGGGCCCTGATGGAGACTTTTACCCATTGTGGGGTTCCCCAGAGATGTAGTGTCTGACAGAGGCAGTAACTTCATGTTTGCATACATGAAATCCATGTGGGATGAGTGTGGAGCAACTTATACCTTCTCCACACCCTACCACCCCCAAACCAATGGTCTTATGGATAGATTCAACATGACCTTGAAAGAAGGCATGATAATGGGCCTTCCTGGGCCAATGAGGAGTAAGTTCAGTGTCTTCCTTCCATGGCTTCTCTTTAACTACAGGGAGGTTCTACAGAAGGGAGTAGGGTTTAGGTCATTTGAACTCCTCTATGGCCACCCTGTTAAGGGACCTCTTAGGCTTGTGAGAGAAGGGTGGGACCAAGCTCCCAGGAAACTTCCTCTGGATATGGTCAGCTACATGCTGGCCCTTCAAAATCAAATGCACCACTTCTGGAAAAAAGCAAACAGTAATCTTGAAGCCAGTCAGGAGGATGTGAAGATTTTGTATGACCAGAAGACCATTCTGGTAGAGTTTCAATCTGGCCAGAAGGTGTGGGTTATGGGGCATTGTGGAGCCCAGCGCTCTCCAGGTTCACTGGACAGGCCCCTACAAATTGGAGGAGAGGCAGTCCACCTCCTTGGTGGATCTCCAGACCCCTAGAAACCTTTTAGGGTGATCCAAGTGAGCCACCTCAAACTTTTAGAGTTCTGACGTAAATATGCTCCTGGTGACAGACGAGGGAGTGGAAGAGTGGAGTGAGCCTGTCCCTTACCTCTTGTCTGCCCAGGAACATGGTGGGTCAGTGGAAGGTGTCAACCTCTCCACTACTTTGACCAGAGAACAGCAGAGTGACTGTTGCCAATTACCATGGCAATTCGCCTCCCTGTTCTTCCTCACTCCTGGATTAAAAAAACATATACATGCTGTCAGATAAGGTGAGGGAAAATATGTAGAAGGAAGTCTCCCAAATGCTGGTGTTAGGGGTGATTGAATCCTTCAACAGTCCTTGTTCCAGCCCTGTGGTGCTGGTACCCAAGGCTGCCCCATTGGGCACCACTCCAGAACTTTGGTTCTGAATGGACTACTGGGGTCTCAATTACATCACAATGACTGACACACACCCAATCCCCTGAGCTGATGAGCTCATAGACAGGTTGGGCAGTGCCAAATTTCGTAGTACTTTTGATTTAACATCAGGGTACTGGCAGATCGCTGTGACTGAGATGGAAAAAGAGAGGTCTGAATTCTCAATCCAGAAGGGCCACTTCCGGTTCAGGGTGATGCCCTTTGGCTTGAATAATGCCCCATCACCTTTCAGAGGTTAGTCAACAGTACGGAAAGGAGGGATTCTGTGCTGCCTACATGGATGACATAGCTATCTACAGCTCCAGCTGTGGGGATCACAAGTACTACCACCAGAAGGTACTTCAGGCATTGCAGCAGGCTGGCCTGACTATCAAGGTCATTAAGTGCAAAATAGGGCAGGGTTCTGTGGTTTATCTGGGCCACATGGTGGGCAGAGGCATGTTGCAGCCCCTACACTCCAAGAAAAAGACTATCCTGGCCTGGCAACCCCCTAAAACCCAGACAGAGGTTGGGTTTTCCTGGGCCTCGCAGGATACTATCGGAAGTTTGTTAAGGTATATGGTACCACTGTGTCCCCTTTGACAGAGCCGACTTCAAAGAAGCATCCCAGACAAGTGATCCGAACCAAGCTGGCCAGAAAGCCTTTGAAGCCCTAAAGCAGGCCACATGTATCGCACCCATACTCAAGGCTCCTGACTTCTCTAAGGAGTTATTAGTGCAGAAAGATGCTCCACAGCATGGCAAGAGGGAGTCCTAGCACAGTTAAAAGAGGAGGTTCTAGACCTACCAGTAGCTTTCATTAGTAAAAGATTACTGCCACTGGAACAGAGGTGAAGTGCAAATGAAAGGGAGGCCTTTGCTGTGGACTAGGCATTGAAGAGGTTTAGACCATACCTGTGTGGGACTCGCTTCAGGCTTCAGAGAGACCACAGGTCCCTCATATGGCTTATGAAGATGAGAGGTGAAAATCCCAAACTGTTAAGGTGGTCTGTCTTCCTACTTGGAATGGACATTACGGAAGAATACCATCCTGGGTCAGACCACACCAATGCCGATGGTCTATCTGGGTTCTTTTGCTTTAGTGAAGAGAACTCCCAAGAAGCTGGGCAGTTCTCCCCGCTTTCAGCTAGGTGGGACACATGTTAGACCTCTCTGCCT